>NC_090450.1:601483731-602733731 GCF_031143425.1 Pleurodeles waltl
TTCCACCACACCTATTATGACCCACATCTCGGAATCCGCCGAAATTCAGATACCCACACAAGTCCGCCACACCAAAGGTCAGTGATAAACTGGCGAAAACAAATCCTCCACCGTCACGCCAACAGAAACATGCCCATGCTATTACGACACACAAATCCACGTGGTGGTCTTTCAACCGCGGTATTCCATTGGCGGTACACACCGCAGCGCTCAAAATACACACACATCTCCAAAACACCGCCACATTGGACAATTCAAAATACACTCACCTGATACACATACAAACACCACTCCCACACACCCAACACAATATAAAACACACACCCACAATACCCACAAACCCCTACGACCAACAATTCGAGACGAAGGCGACAGACAGAGAGCACAGCAATAGACAACCCCACCACACAGAGGCACACAACACCATCACCCACACAACATCCACGCACAAAACACCACACACCACTACACATCACCACACTCATCACCACATACACCACCCCACACATCACCTACACCACCCCATGGCACGCCAAAGACACCCCAGGTTTTCGGAGGATCAGGGTTATGGTGGAGGAAATCGTACGGGTAGAGCCACAGCTATTTGGATCACAGGTGCAGCACACCTCCATTGCTAGGAAGATGGAGCTATGGCGAAGAATAGTCAACAGGGTCAACGCAGTGGGACAGCACCCAAGAAATCGGGAGGACATCAGGAAGAGGTGGAACGACCTACGGGGGAAGGTGCGTTCTGTGGTCTCCAGGCACAACATCGCGATTCAGTGGACTGGCGGCGGACCCCCACCCTCTCCCCCACAACTAACAACATGGGAGGAGCAGGTCTTGACCATCATGCATCCAGAGGGCCTCGGAGGAGTCGGTGGAGGAATGGACACTGGTAAGTCAAATCTTAAGTATCATATCCCCCACCCTACCTGCATGCTATCACACACCCCCACCCTCACCCCCTCCCCTATCACTCCAACTCCTCACTAATGTACTAATAACACACACCACACATCCCAACACCAAGCCCTGCATGACACAACAAAGCATGGACACCCCTCACTAAAGCAGGCCCACTGCACATACCCATAACAACCCCTAACCATCATCACACAAGCCCCCACACAGGAAAGCTAGCACTGGGGTACACGATCACCCACCCAGTGCACACCATGGCACACACACATGCAATAATCATGCTTTTATACCCCTGCAGGACCACTACGTAACGTCACCACACTGGAGGGTCCAGATATCTCTACCCCATCCACAGAAGAGACCCACAGTGATGACAGCAGCTCTGGCCAACTGGATCAAGATGACCAGCCCGGACCATCGTGGGCCTCGGGACAGTCGGTTCCCCTCGCACAGGCACAGCCCAACACTGACCTTCCACCCTCTGGTAACACCAGCACAGCACCCACCCAGCGGGCTCATACCTCCGTCCCTAGGACACGTCAATCAGCTGTGTGTCCACCACTACAGGGAACCCAGGATAACCCACCACCCCAACAACAACAGGGACCTGGGGGCAGTGGTAGTGGGCACACGGTCCAGGGGACGGAGTCACAGGAACACAGGGGAACTGGGAGGGCTGCTGTGCGCCTGGGGGCGGACAGGCCAAGGGAAACCACTCTCCACGAGGCCCTCTCCTCCATCATGGGAGCATACCACCACTCCCAGGAGACGATGGCTACGGTCCGGTCCAAGTTTCAGGAGACCCAGCACCTGTAGGACGAACAGTATTTGGGGTCAAGGGAGGAGCTCCGAACCATCAGCTCCGCCCTGGGCACCATAGTAGGGGTGCTGAAGGATATACAGAAGACCATGAGGGACACCGTGGCACTCCAAGGGGCCCGTGACACTAGCCTAGAATATGAACTGCCCACCACCTCCGCCAACGCTAGTGGACATGATGCCCGCCACAAGACCACCACACCGCCACCCCACCCCCTGCAGATGGAGAACCACCCCGCAAGCGGTCCCTGAGATCCAGGAACAGGACAGAGCAAGATGGCAAGATCCCCGCCAGGAAATGAGACCACCCTGATTGTCATCCCACTGTCCCACTTTGTCACCCTGTCCAGATTGGATCTGTTCCAGCTCCACTTCCTATGCCCATATGGGCAGTGCACCTGTGAGACTAATAGACTGGACTCTGCCATGGACATTCCTCCACCATCACCCATCACCATTTTGCCACCCCCTCCAATAATTGGCACTTCAATAAACACCCTTGAACCACAAAACAATCTGGAGTCAGTCTGTGATTTAGAAAATGTCTATTAGCTATGACAATGACAAAATCCGTTCGAAAATGTAATGTCAACATACCTACGTCACACATCACAAACCCATGCAGGATGCAAGCAGATGACACACGTTGGTAACCACACCTGTGAAACCGTAATGGAAATGTACCACTCAGTTAGCATATACTGCTTCAAATTGACAGACAGGATAGAGGTAGAAGTGTGAAAGTAAATGTAATAGTAAAAAAATGTGTTCTCACCTGTCTGTCACTGGAAATATTGCTGTATGACAGAGTCCCTATTATTAATGTCTTCTTCCTCTGCTTCCTCCTCATCACTGTCCACAGGCTCCACAGCTGCCACAACACCATCATCTGGACCATCCTCCTGTAGAAAAGGCACCTGGCGTCTTAAAGCAAGATTGTGAAGCATCGAGCAGGCGATGATGATCTGGCACACCTTCCTTGGTGAGTAGAATAGGGAACCACCTGTCATATGGAGGCACCGGAACCTGGCCTTAAGGAGGCCGAAGGTGCGTTCGATCACCCTCCTAGTCCACCCATGGGCCTCATTGTAGCGTTCCTCTGCCCTGGTCCTGGGATTCCTCACTGGGGTCAATAGCCATGACAGGTTGGGGTAAACAGAGTCCCCTAATAGCCACACACGGTGCCTCTGGAGTTGACCCATCACATACAAGATGCTGCTATTCCGCAGGATGTAGGCGTCATGCACTGAGCCAGGGAACATAGCATTTACCTGTGAGATGTATTGGTCTGCCAACATACCATCTGTACATTCATGGAATGATAACTCTTCCGGTTCCTGTACACCTGTTCACTCCTGCGTGCGGGGACCAAAGCCACATGGGTCCCATCAATGGCACCAATGATGTTGGGGATATGTCCCAGGGCATAGAAGTCACCTTTAACTGTAGCCAAATACTCCACCTGAGGGAAAACGATGTAGCTCCTCACGTGTTTCAGCAGGGCAGACAACACTCTGGACAACACGTTGGAAAACATAGGCTAGGACATCCCTGATGCCATGGCCACTGTTGTTTGAAATGACCCACTTGCAAGGAAATGGAGTACTGACAGCACCTGCACTTCAGGGGGGATTCCTGTGGGATGGCGGATTGGTGATATCAGATCTGGCTCCAACTGGGTACACAGTTCCTGAATTGTGGCACGGTCAAACCTATAGGTGATGATTAAATGTCGCTCCTCCATTGTCAACAGGTCCACCAGCGGTCAGTACACCGGAGGAATCCGCCATCACCTCACATGTCCCAGCTGACGGTGCCGAGGAAGGACAACAGCGACCACAGAGTTAAGCAACTCAGAGGTATGTACCCACAGCTGCACAGTACACAAAACATAATCCAAAAAGTTGTCTGTAAGTGTGTTGAGTCCAGGCCTATGTATGTGTGACGCAGTTGTAAATGAAGCCATGTGGGCCCCTGAAATGGCGGCAGCCTGACCTCTAAACTGGGACAATTGGATGTGAGGTAACTGCGCTGGCATTGTACACCGTCGTGGTAGGCGGTCGAAGACCGCTGCGCAATGCTGCATTGGTTAACATTGGACCCTATGGGTCCCAGGAGCCAATAACGAAGTGTGCCGGCGGTGATGATACGCACCGCCGTGGACGTGACCGCCATTTTCTATCTGTTGAATCACTCGATACCTGATCTTCGACAGGAGAGGACCTACACTGCAAGTGCTGCTGTGACCTCGGTCTGGAAGAGACAATGGCTGGTGCGTCTGAGGGAAAGGGCCCCTGCCTTCACTGCACAGGAGTTGGAGAAGCTTGTGGATGGGGTCCTCCCCCAGTACACGCTACTCTACGGTCCTCCAGGCCAACAGGTGAGTACATAGGGTGCATGTTGTATGGGCTATGCCTGGGTGGAGAGGCCTGGATGTAAGTAGGAAGGGGCCACATGGCAAGGGCAGGGATGTGGGCCACTCACTTCGACGGTGCTGTTGCTAATGACTTCTCTTCTTCCCCTGTACATGTCATGTAGGTCAGCGCCCACCAGAAGAAGGAGATTTGGCGTGCCATCGCCAAGGAAGTCCGGACCCTGGGGGTCCACCAGAGACGGAGCACCCACTGCCGTAAAAGATGGGAGGACATTCGCCGCTGGAGCAAGAAGATGGCGGAGGCTCAGCTGGGGATGGCCTCCCAACGTGGGAGGGGTGCCCTTCATACCATGACCCCCCGGATGTTCCGGATCCTGGCGGTGGCCTACCCTGAGTTGGATGGGTGCTTGAGGGCATCACAGCAGACACAAGGGAGTGAATACAATCACATTCTGATGACTTTGCGCGCAGTGGAGGGGTCTGGGTGGGGGAGGAGGGCTGTGGAATTCCCTAGGCCAGGGTGAGTTCCATAGGCTAGGCCCCTCCGGAATGCAGGCCATGTGCCACTCCACCCCAACTCTGTAGAGTGTCAAGTACAGGTATACATGCCCCTGTGTCATCTATGTGGACAGATGACACTCATAGCCATGTAGGCCATATCCCAGGAACTGCATCTGTAGAGGCCAAGGGCACGGCGTAGTGCAAGGGGCTGCTGTGTCTGTATTGTCCACCAACTGTAGCGGTAAGCCATGCACTCAACCTGTCTTTCTTCTGTTCCCCCCCCCTTTTTGTGCTCCCCCTGTTCATTTGTGCATCAGCATCATCAGGCGGGAGTACAGTGGCACCGGAGCACGAGGGAGCTGCATCCCACATGGCCATAGAGGGCCACACCACAGACTCCAAATACACCAGTGGGACGGAGGGCGAGGGGAGCTTCACGTCGGTCACCGGATCAGCAGACAGCAACACGGACTCGTCCTGCGATGGGAGCTCCCTTGTGGTGGCGGCACCATCTGTGCCCCCCACTTTTACAGGTACAACCGCCACCCCCCCTACCAGCACCGCCCTCCCAGCAGCCCCTCAGCCTTCGCTCCGTGCCCGCTCACCCAGGAGGGTGGGCATCACCTTCGCCCCAGGCACCTCAGGCCCTGCCCCAGTCACCCCTGCTGCCTTCAGTGAGGAGGCCATTGACCTCCTCAGGTCACTCACTGTTGGGCAGTCTACCATTGTGAATGCCGTCCAGGGTGTAGAAAGGGAGTTGCAACACAGTAATGCATTCCTGGAGGGCATTCATTCTGGTCAGGCTGCCCTTCATCGAACCCTGCAATCTCTGGCCTCAGCACTGATGGCAGCTATTGTCCCTGTGTCTAGCCTCCCCCCTCCAACTTCCTCCACCCAGACCCAGTCCCCTGTACCCCAGCCTATCCCAAGCACACCATCAGACCAGCCTGCACACACGTCAAAACACAAGGGAAGCTCAGGCAAACATAGGCACCACACATCCCACAGGCACTCACACAAGCATCACTCACATACAGACACTGCAACATCCACTGCCTCCAATGTGTCCCCCTCGTCGTCGTCTCTCTCCTCCCTCCCAGTGTCGTCTACACTCTCACCTGCATGCACTACATCTACAGCCACTAGGACTCGCACCAGAACACCCAGCACCACACCCCACTCACCTGCACTCACCACCCCCACTACCATTTACACGTCCCCATGTCCTCTCCTAGTGTGTCTGTGACGCCCCCTCCTAAAGTACACAAACGTGGGCACCCACACACCCAACATCCATCCACCTCACGACAGCCTCCAGAACATGCACCTGCACCCACATCATCTAAAGTTACACCTCCTACAACCACCTCCTCTTCCTCCATTCCCAGACCCCCTCCAACTACCCATCCCAGTGTTCATCAGAAACTTTTCCTGAGCAACGTTGACCTCTTTCCCACCACCCCTCCAATTCATAGGTCCCGTACTAGCACCCCAGCCAAAAAAAGTGAGGTTCCAGTGGTGCGTGTTAAAGGTATATGGAGTGCACCAGGCACCAGGGCAGCCAGTGTGACACAGAGCCAAAGCACTGGCAGTCCACCCCCTGTAAAGCTCCAGAAGTTGGACAGTGCCCGACGGGAGAGGGTGAAGACTCCTGCTGGCAGAGTCGCTCACAAGGGTCCTGGGGGAGTGCCGAGTCATCTGTGACTCCTCACAAGGTGGGGAAGGGGCAGAAGAAGTCTCCAAAGTCTGGGAAGAGCAGCACGGTGGAGAAGGCCGCCATCCTCCCCGCTGGCCAGGACACCACTGCCAGCCCCATCGTCACTGGTCAGGAGACCACCGCCAGAGTCAATGCCCAGGAGGGCAGCCCCATCGTCACTGGTACGGAGACCACCACCAGAGTCAGTGCCCAGGAGGGCAGCCCCATCGTCACTGGTCCGGAGACCACCGCCAGAGTCAGTGCCCTGGAGGGCAGCCCCATCGTCACTGGTCCGGAGACCACCACCAGAGTCAGTGCCCAAGAGGCCAGCACTATCGTCACTGGTCAGGAGACCACCGCCAGAGTAAGTGCCCAGTAGGGCAGCCCCATTGTCACTGGTCCGGAGACCACCGCCAGAGTCAGTGCCCAGGAGGGCAGCCCCATCGTCACTGGTCTGGAGACCACCGCCAGAGTCAGTGCCCAGGAGGGCAGCACTATCGTCACTGGTCAGGAGACCACTGCCAGAGTCAGTGCCCAGGAGGGCAGCCCCATTGTCACTGGTCCGGAGACCACCACCAGAGTCAGTGCCCAGGATGGCCGCACTGTCGTCACTGGTCTGGAGACCACCGGCAGCCACAGCCCCGCTGGGCACTGAGTGACCGTCATGCCACACACCGCTGAACAGGTCAGAGACAGCAAAGTCAAGCACCGCTGAACAGGGCAAAGACCGCCATGGCAAGCACTGCTGAACAGGTCAGAGACAGCAAAGTCAAGCACCGCTGAGCAGGGCAAAGACTGCCATGGCAAGCACCGCTGAACAGGGCAAAGACCGCCATCCAAGCACCGCTGAACAGGTCAGAGAAAGCAAAGTCAAGCACCCCCTGAACAGGGCAAAGACCGCAATGGCAAGCACCGCTGAACAGGTTGAAGACAGCAAAGTCAAGCACCGCTGAACAGGGCAAAGACCGCCATGCCAAGCACCACTGAACAGGGCAAAGACCGCCAACTCAAGCATCATTAGCCCATGTGCAGCTGGGACAGTGACGGAACTGGGACCGTCACGGGGAGCAAGATGCACTCTGGGCACCAGTCCCCCTCCAGAACCAGTGGAGAACTGCATCCACTACCTGAATCCTTCACAGGATGAAGGACTCTGGGCACCAGTCCCCCTCCAAAACCAGTGGAGACATGCATCGACTTGAGAGACAGTGGCTTTGTACTCCCCAGGATTGAACAGTGGGCAAACCAGCCACTGTAGAGACTTGAGAGACTGTGGCTTTGCACTCCCCAGGATGGTACAGTGGGCAAACCAACCACTGTAGAGACTTGAGAGACTGTGGCTTTGCACTCCCCAGGATGGTACAGTGGGCAACCCACCCACTGTAGAGACTTGAGAGACTGTGGCTTTGCACTCCCCAGGATGGTACAGTGGGCAAACCAACCACTGTTGAGACTTGAGAGACTGTGGCTTTGCACTCCCCAGGATGGTACAGTGGGCATTGGAGCCCCGTCGTGGATCTGGCGTGGTTCAGTCATCCGGCTGAGGTGCCCCCCTTCCCTTCCCCCTGAGGTGCCTGTTGTATTTCTATCTGATTCCCCTGCAGTGTTCTCTCCGTTTGTGGACAGGTATCTAGTGTCGGCCTCGCCCATGCATTGTGGGCCCAGTGGTCCACGGACATTGAAATGTGCATACCTGCACTACTAATCGTGATGTATATATTTTTGATGTGTATATATTTCTGTTTATATGAGCTTACTGTATTTTGCTATATTACAATGGTTGCACTCATTTCCTTTTGTCTTTGCTTTCTTCCGGGGGGGTTGTGGGTTGTTACTGTGATGTTTGGATATGCATTGGTGTGTGTGTTGTAGTGGGTGAGGTTCGGGGTGGGGTTGGGGGTGTTGCGTGTGTGTCCCCTGACTTTTGCCTCCCCTATGTCGTAGGTGCAGTACTCACCGTTGTCTTCGGCGCCGCCGTTGCTGGTGTTCATAGAGGAGCAGGAACACAATCGCAGGGAGTATTTGGAGTTCGGGCTCCATGGTGGCCTCCTTCCTCGTGGAGTGTGATGAGGTGAGCGTTTTCCCATTGCAAAAGCTGTTTCCGCCATGTTTTTATCCACGGTGAATCCACCCCGGAAAAGGTGGCGGATTGGTGTGTTGTAATACTGTGGGCGGTACATTGTCTTCCGCCTGTCTGTTGGCGTTGACCGCCGCGCTGCTTGTCTGTACCGCTGTGGCAGTCGGAGTGTTAAAGTGGCTGTCTATGTTGGCGGTTTGCGCCACGGTCATAATTCCCTTTTTTTCGGCCGGCCTGTTTGCGGTATTACCGCAGCTTCAACACCGTCCGCCAGGGTTGTGATGACCCCCTATGTGTGGTATTTTGTTCATAGCGTTGATTGTGGGAATGTCTGTTCTTGATGCAAAAGGAGCAACCCATACTTCTGCTTTTGAGACTACTACACTAACGGCTTTAAAGAGGTTTAAGTTAGACGAGAAGTATTTGCATGATTATACTAATGCGCAAGGGGAACTTTCTTCTAACGTTTTCTATTGCTTGTTGAATGAATATGTTGAGACGATGGATGCAAAGGATTGTCTTGTGTGTACGCAGATTCTTTCATCAGTTGAGGAAGGAGTCACCTATCATAGTCTTCCAATAACATATGGGATAAGTTGTAGTCTGTTACTAACAAGGTTCTATAACCAGGAGTATATTCATTATTTATATTTTAATCAGGATGTCGTATTTTCATTTGTTCCCTATTATCTGGTATTGAGTAGAGTAGGTAAGGATAATGACATAGTATTAGTTAGAGGATTCTTTGAGCCTACACTAATGTTTGGGACCCCCTATGTGCATACAAACAACATAACATGCTTGCTTAGATCATACTGATGACAGGAGACAGGCACTGAAGGATAAATTTGAAAAAGGCTTAGAGAAATGGACTTACAAGAATGATTATGCTTGTAGTGCAATTAAAACACAAGGGAAATTAGCTTTAGATGCATTACACATAGGGAAGCTTTGTGTATATAGGCCTAAGTCACGCACTGACACTTTATTTGTGAGTACGAGTGAATGCAGGCATGTGTTTCTGTTTCAGAGTAAATGGACCTTTATGTTGAATGGGCAGGACCCCGCGATTTCGGGGATATATTATATTTGTGGACTTAATGCTTATTAATGTCTTCCAAGAGGATGGTATGGGACATGTTATTTGGGGATAGTATTCCCAAAGATTTATCAGATGCAGGATTTGAAAAAGTTTCTGAAAATGACAGAATTACATCATAAGCGACAGAGGAGGGAGTCCTCTTCTGCATTAGTGAGAGATATATTTGGTGCGGTGATTCCTTCAGTGGGAGTCATCCTGAATTTGATCAAGATTCAAAAGTTGTCTACTATTGTGGATAACATGCTGAACAAACCTTTCAGGGGCTATACACCTGATAGATACTGAATTACCTGTGGATAGAGCTATGACTCTTCAAAATTTTATTGCTTGAGACATTCTTTTAGCGAAGGATGGTGGAGTCTGTAAAATGATTAACTATAGGCATTACTGTTCTTACATACATAACAATAGTAAAGAGATAGGCCACTTACTTACTAATCTGACTAAGGGAAGTAGTGATTTGAAGGAGCTGAAAGAACCAGGTGTTTGGGAAAAGGTTGGTAAAGGGTTTGCTTCGGTGAGAACTTGGCTTAGTAGTATTTGGAATGGGGTGCTGTTGAAAATTAAACAGGGGATATTAATTGTTGTGGGTTGTCTATTAGGAATATGGGGATTATGCAAATTATGTAAAATAATTACATTGAAGAGCTCTAAGAAGAATCAGAGGAGGGAAGAAAAGAAAAGGGAAAGAATCTAGAGGGAAAATACAAAGAAGAGACAAAGGGGGTCATTCCAACCTTGGCGGGTGGCTACCGCCGCCCGCCAGGCGGAAATCGCCATTTTGCCGCCATGCGGGCAAAATTCTGCGGCCCCCATTCTGACATTCCCGCTGGGCCGGCGGGCGCTAACCAAGTTAGCGCCCGCCGGCCCAGCGGGAATGAGGCCGCAACACAGGAGCCGGCTCCCAATGGAGCCGGCGGTGTTGCGGCCGTGCGACGGGTGCAGTTGCACCCATCTCGCTTTTCACTGTCTGCTAGGCAGACAGTGAAAAGCTGGCCGGGGCCCTGTTAGGGGGCCCCTGCACTGCCCATGCCAGTGGCATGGGCAGTGCAGGGGCCCCCAGGACACCCCTTACCACCAGCCTCTTCCTGGCGGTGAAAACCGGCAGAAACAGGCTGGCGGTAAGGGGGTCAGAATCGCTGCCCTGGCGGATTCTCCCAGCCGGGGCAAAAACAGCGGAAAACCGCCGGCCCCGGCTGGGGCCACCACGGCTTTACCGCCACGGTCAGAATGGGGATTGAAGCACCGCCAGCCTGTTGGCGGTGCTTCCGTCATTCTTGCCCTGGCGGTCCAAGGCCGCCAGGGTCAGAATGACCCCCAAAGTCTTGAAGAAATAGGGCTATAAAAATTATGGATGGTAAATTTGGTGTGATGACACATTTAGTCATCAGAGGAGGGGTTGCTAAAGCAGATGCCTTAATTAGAAATTAGAAATGAGTGCTTATATATTTTGAATAATGAATCTTGTAGAAAATGAAATAACATAGCGAAAAATAATTTGCTCATTTGAAAATGTGACCTCGAAGAATAGCCACCAGTGTTTACGAAAAGTACTAATTAATTATTAATATGTATGAAATATTGAAAATATATTAGATTAATGTAGTAATATGTCATATTAAAGGTTGTGCAGTATGTTCTTACGTATTAATTGTAGGACTTAACTTAGCGAGTGTCTTGGCCTATTTTGCCAGGCCTCATACAGAAGCTGTATTTCTTAGCATTTAATTAAAAAAGGTGACAGAGTGAACTAACTGTGAAATGTTCATTGTCTATTTAAAAATGTTTAGCAGAAGCTTTCCATGAGAACCGACTAACAGGAGACAGAGTCCTCAAAATGTATCGAGCTGTATGTAATGTGTGCAAGAGGTTCTTTCCCAGGACGCGAACAATGAAGACACTGACTGGAGAAGAAGATGCAACAAATTCGATACTTGACAAGCGGGATGATGAGAACATCATAAAACAGACCAATCAACGACGTGTGAAGGAATAAATATTAGAATTCATAGATTTGGTATAGAAGAATTATTGGATAGAGTAATAACGTACAAACAATTGACCAATAGGGAATTAGAGGATAATTTGGGTGACTTTGACATAACAACGCGACAAAGGGAACTTAGACAGATTGAAGATTGCGAGACTGGAGATCTAGAGTGACAGAGCGAGAAGAAGAGACCCGAGACTATGTCATTAGGCTCATACTCTCTGACTGAGAGCTTGATGTGTTGCTGATCAATTGATGACCTGAGGACGAAGACTGATTCTGTTTGCTGACCCATTCCATGGATAGGTAGATATGACAATATAACTGAAATGCATTTTTATGCCTTTTCTTTCTAGGTTCCACCTGCGCTGTCTAGATTACTTTTCATTAGCTATATGTTTCCTAATTTCACATTCTAAATTGTTTTGCATGAAGCCCCACATGCTGATGCTAATCTGGGATATCTGAGGTTATCTATATGATGGTTGACAAATTGCAGAGACAAATGGTTGACAAACTATTTTGCTGAACTCTATGGATTATGTAAAACTATTGAAGCTAACTTAGCTGATGATTTGCACTGATGCTTTAGAATGTGTCATGATTCAAGCATTAAATAGGTTGTGCTTCTTGTGTCTTTTTGGTTCACCAATATTAGTATTATTTGCATTTGATTCGATTATTGAGATTAATCTACATGATTTTAGCAAGCATTGTTAATATATGGGAAATAAACTTACTAAACTTACTAATGGTGTGGTTATTCATGACTGAAAATTCATGGTGCGTGACAATTACCGACTTCATTGATTTTCGATTTGACTAATGATTATTGATTATTGTGTATTGATTATTGTTTCTGTTCTGGAGCAATAGTAAGAACATCTTAAACGAGTCAAAAGATTTATCGACATATACGCGTCCCCTTGTAAGTTTACTTATTAACCCCTTCGCTGCCAGGCCTTTTCCCCCTCCCAGGCCTTTTTCGCTATTTGGGGCAGGGCACGCTTAGGCCCTCATAACTTTTTGTCCACATAAACTACCCACCCCAAATTTGCGTCCTTTTTTCCAACATCCTAGGGATTCTAGAGGTATCAAGACTTTGTGGGTTCCCCTGAGGGAGACCAAGAAATTAGCCAAAATACAGCGAACATTTAGTTGTTTTTTTTTAAAGTGGAAAAAAGGGCTGCAGAAGATGGCTTGTGTTTTTTTTCCCTGAAATTGGCATCAACAAAGGGTTTGCAGTGCTAAAATCACCAGCTTCCCAGCTTTCTGGAAACGGCAGACTTGAATCAGAAAACCCAATTTTTCAACCCAATTTTGGCATTTCACTGGGACATACCCCATTTTTATGATTTTTTGTGCTTTCAGCCTCCTTCCAGTCAGTGACAGAAATGGGTGTGAAACCAATGCTGGATCCCAGAAACCTAAACATTTCTGAAAAGTAGACACAATTCTGAATTCAGCAATGGGTAATTTTTGTAGATCCTACAAGGGTTTCCTATAGAAAATAACCACTGAAATAAAAAAATGTTGAAATTGAGGTAAAAAAAAACAGTCATTTTTCTCTACGTTTTACTCTGTAACTTTTTCCTGCAATGTCAGATATTTGAAAGCAATATACCGTTACGTCTCCTGGACTCTTCTGGTTGCGAGGATATATAGGGCTTGTAGGTTCATCAAGAACCCTAGGTACCCAGATCCAATAAATGAGCTGCACCTTGCAGTGGGTTTTCATTCTATACCGGCAATACAGCAATTCATTTGCTGAAGTATAAAGAGTCAAAAATAGGTATCAGGAAAACCTTTGTATTTCCAAAATGGGCACAAGATAAGGTGTTGAGGAGCAGTGGTTATTTGCACATCTCTAAATTCTGGGGTGCCCATACTAGCATGTGAATTACAGGGCATTTCTCAAATAGACGTCTTTTTTACACACTCTCTTAAATTTGGAAGGAAAAAATGTAGAGAAATACAAGGGGCAATAACATTTGCTTTGCTATTCTATGTTCCCCCAAGTCTCCCGATAAAAATTATACCTCACTTGTGTGAGTAGGCCTAGCGCCCGCAACAGGAAATGGCCCAAAACACAACGTGGACACATCCCATTTTTTGACAGAAAACAGAGGTGTTTTTTGCAAAGTGCCTACCTGTGGATTTTGGCCTCTAGCTCAGCCGCCACCTAGGGAAACCTACCAAACCTGTGCACTTGTTAAAACTAGAGACCTAGGGGAATCCAAGATGGGGTGACTTGTGGGGCTCTGACCAGGTTCTGTTACCCAGAATCCTTTGCAAACCTCAAAATGTGGCTCAAAAAACACTTTTTCCTCACATTTCGGTGAAAGAAAGTTCTGGAATCTGAGAGGAGCCACAAATTTCTTTCCACCCAGCGTGCCCCCAAAACTCCTGATAAAAATGGTACCTCACTTGTGTGGGTAGGCCTAGTGCCTGCGACAGGAAATGCCCCAAAACAGAAAGTGGACACATCACATTTTCTCAAAGAAAACAGGTGTTTTTTGCAAAGTGCCTACCTGTGGATTTTGGCCTCTAGCTCAGGCGCCACCTAGGGAAACCTACCAAACCTGTGCATTTTGAAAAACTAGAGACCTAGGGGAATCCAAGACGGGGAGACTTGTGGGGCTCTCACCAGGTTCTGTTACCCAGAATCCTTTGCAAACCTCAAAATGTGGCTAAAAAAACTCTTTTTCCTCACATTTCGGTGACAGAAAGTTCTCGAATCTGAGAAGAGCCACAATTTTCCTTCCACCCAGCGTTCCCCCAAGTCTCCCGATAAAAATGGTACCTCACTTGTGTTGGTGGGCCTAGTGCTTGTGACAGTTGAGAGCCAAAAACACGTTGATTTTGAGATGGAACCAAAGTGGGTCCAAAAGGGCAGTTTGAAAAAAACATTTTTAGACTAACAAGTGCAGCAGAAATTTTATTGATATAGATGGGACAATGCTAGGTGTTAGGAATTTTGTGGATTCCTGCAGATTCCGGAAGGTTCCATCACAAAAATGTGGGAAAAATGTGTGCTTTCCAGCAAAATTGAAGGTTTGCAGGGCATTTTGGGTAAGGAAATGGTGTGGGGTGCATGTGAAGCACACCACTCTGGAATCAACTAGACGTTTAGTTTTCAGATGTGCCTAGGTCTTGTGGATTTTTCTACATGGCAGCTTCCCAAAGTAAAAAAAAGTGCAGCCCTCACCATTCCAAGTGGGACGATTTTGAGAGTTACCAAGCTCTCATGGCCCAAATGTAAAACAAAAACCAAAAATAATCAAATGCCATCTTGCTTGCCATGGGATAAGATGTTTTAGTGTGCGGGGGAAAGCTGAATGACAGTTAGCCCCTTCAGTTTGGGTGGTGGCATACCCAGGCCCATACTGGTTGGTAGCCACCACCCCACTATTTTCTTTTATTGTTTTAATTCCCTGGCATCTCTTAGACTTTCTGTCCCCCCCAGGGTGTGGATCGGGGGTAATTGCCCTATCTGCCAACTGGTGGGCAGAACAACTTTGGCCCCATTTAATTGGGGTGGGGGTATGGCCATACCCCCAACCTCTTATTTTGAAAAAAAATCTTCCCTGGTCTCTGGTGGGCTTTCTGCCCCCCTTGGGGGCAGATGGGCCTTCCACAAATAGGCCAATCTGCCCCCAAGGGGGGCAGTTATGGCCAACAGTAAAGTACCCCCATGGGGAGCGATCCTTGCCCAATAGGCTGCCCCCCCAAACAAAACAAACACATACACCAATCCATGAGTGAGGTGTGATTGGACTAACTTTCCCAGTGGGGGGTTTCTCTATATACTTACTGTTTTACGGTACCCTGTTTCCCCCCGGTATTTTGTATACAGGAGGGTCCCCTCTCTATTTTTTCGCTACATCAATATTATGCCGCTGATCCAGCGATTCCTCTCACATGTATTAAAAGTGTTTGGTACAGCTCCATCAAGATGGAAGTGCCTACAACACAATTTTAATTTATTTTAAAAAATAGAAAAAAAAGTGACCCCCTCGCCATGGCAGAGTTCTCCTATGGTATGGGGGGTCATTGAAGTGTTTTTGCTTTCACTTACCAACAGGTTTTGGATGGTGGTAAGCAAATGTAAAAACTTGTCATTTGGTTGTCTACTCTAAATGGGGCAGGCAGACAAATGGCAAAACCTCCTACAGTCCATATTCCGTTGGGCCTCCAGAGGTTTCAGTGGCAGAGATGGAGTAATTTCTGCCGCTAATATACCGAAGGACTGCCTGACTCTAAGGGCCACACATATACTTTTTGACGCAAAACTGCACCGCCGCAGTTTTGCGTCAAAAATTTTAACGTCAGCTAACACCATTTCTTAGCGCTGTTCGGGCTTCAAAATTATACTTTGCCGCAAGGCTGCGCAAACCACTGGTGTGAATCTTTTTTTTTTACTCAAACCAATGCGTCACGTCGTAAGGAAAAACTACGTTAACGTGGTGAAAATGACTTTGATCTGGTTTACAACGTCGCAAACCGGATATGCGCCTTTTTTTAATGCAAATCCATCAAAAAGCAGCGCAAACAGAAAAATGTGCAAAGGAGAGCCAAAATGGATCCCAGAAGCTTTGAGAGACCGCAGGAAGATGACAACCGACTAGAAACCAGCCAGGAGGACCCACACAAGACCCAGGAGAGGGAGAATAAGAAAAGGAAGTGTCGGTTCAGTGCAGAGGAGTAGGAAATACTGGTGAAAGAGGTGACAGAACACCACCAACAACTTTTTGTCACCTCTAAATTGCCAATTAGTAGGAGAGAGGCAATTTGGCAATAAATTCTTGACAAGATAAACAGTGTGGCAGAAGTACGGAGAACAGTCATCGAGTGCAAGAAATGCTGGCATGTCTGCAAGCGCAGGACCAAGGAAAAGATGGCCAGGAACAGGAAGGCAGCACTGCAGACTGGAGGTGGGAGTCCAGCACCATTGGGAACCATAGTAACCCTGAGTGGTGTGTGCAATGGATGGCAGATTCCTAGCAAATTAGCTTTGGTGTAGCTGCCAATGTGACAGCTCAATTGGAATTTGGATGCAGGATGGAACACAAATGCAAATACTAAATTGACACTGTTCACCCATGCCAAGGCTCTGATCCCCAAGCATATGAGACATACTGTAAAGGAGTACATACGTATTTATTAAACTGTAAACATAGGATGCTAAAACTAGGGGAAACACCTTAACTAACCTAACCTATCCTAACTACACATTACCCACAACTGGCCCTAACTACCCTAAGCTAAACTTACTTATCACATTTAACTAAACACTAAACATCAACCCCCACCCCCTTATGTGACGGGACACATGGAGGACAACATATACTAACCTAAACACATACTATCTTATACTAAACATATATATATATATATATATATATATATATATATATATATATATATATATATATATATGTGTGTGTGTGTATATATATGTATATATATACATATATATATATATATATTTTTTTTTTTTAATACACAAAAACCCCAACATTATCAACCACCCACCCACCCACAAAAAATACACATGTAAAAATATCATACCCTCCACCCCCAACCCACTAATACTAACTAAACTAACAACCTATTCTAACCTAACACTAAGCCCCCTAAACCCACTAATTAAAATAACCAGGAAAGGGGAGGGCGGGGAGGGAATCATGGGTGAGGGTATCAAAGTCACAAGTTCACCCTCCGCAGGGTCTTCTTAATAGCAAGCACTCTCATTTATCTGTGACACCTCCTGCTGCAGCCTGTCCAGTCTGCGCAACATCCGTTGCATGTCTTGTTGCATTGCACGAAATTCACTATTGTCAATGGCTGCAGCAGGGGTGGTCTGTGTGCCAGTAGTGGAGGGTTGTCCAGTTGGTGGTTCCATGCTTACAGGGGGAGGTGCAGGGGCTGCTGTCAGTGGTCCAGGAGCTGACGATGTTGATGGTCCTGCAGTGGTGGCTGCCATCCTTACTGCCACCTGGGTCGTAGTGGTGGTCCTGGTGGTGGCGGCTGTTGTGGGCACAGAAGGGCCCCCTTGGGCAAAAGCTCTCTACACCCCTGAGGCTTTTTCATGACGATAACGCCGTGCCATGTGGCGGAATCCAGACTCTACATCCAGAATGTGGCGGTAATGCATCACCCTCCGCTGAAATTCACGGATCTTGTTGGCATCCATATTGACTGCTGTTAAAAAAGAAAAAGCCAAACATCAGTTACATAATTGTGTGATACAGCTACTGATGAGAATCATTCAATACATCTAATGTAGCTGAAACAGGCCATATCACCGTACAGATCACAGATTGTCCCTGAGGAAGTACATGTCAATGCAGCCTTCACATGTCCTATCTAACAGCACAGCAATGCTCAAAAAGATGTGTACATACTTAATTGCTCTAAGTATCATTGTCCTGCCATTAGTCACATAACAAATGCTGCAAGTCCTCCATATGTGACAGGCCTACTAATGACTATCTTCTGGATGACAATCAAGGGCCACAAGATCTGTGATTTGTAAATGGAATTGCTAGGATGGTATGCAGTTGCTAATCAAGAGTGGGTATCCTAGGTTGGGACAAATGATTTACAGATTTACATGTCTGTGTACCACACTTGCATCCTCACACATAGGTACACATATTTTATAACCCTAAGCCTGTGCCTCGGGGGGGGGGGGTGGACAAGTAACACATACTTTCAAAGATCAAGGACAGCCTGGAAGCTTTGGACATCTGTACATGGGTTTAGTCAGTCCACCTTAGGTAAGGAGGGTGTCTAACTAGGATAGATACAAAGACTGGCCAATCCCATCCACATTTATGTTTGTAATTGCAGACAATTGTCAACATCATTTGATACCAACAATACCGGTCCTACAACAAGCAGATAGATGCAAGCGCCCATCTGGGCCTGAGCTGCATGCACACCTATGGCGTTGTACTCAAGTGCCACATACACGTAGCACAACATGTGGAGCTAGATGCTGCTAGGAAGTCAAACATACAGTCTAACATGTTCATTAGTGAACAGAGAGGCTCAATTCTGTGGGTAATACTTTGGCATCCCTATTCTGTGAGATTCAGGGTATGACTTGCTGACTAAATCATGAAAATGGCCCTCTGCAAATTTTTCTTTACAAGAAATGTAACAACAAATGTCACCCTATTCACATGGCCATGCCTACAGGGCTGCACTACAATCCCAAAATATGACTCTACGCCACTGATTTTCCAACTTAAATATGGAAAAAAAGACAAACTCTAATCAAGCTGCATATCAGATAATGTGCCAGCACATCATACCTTGCTATGTGTCCAACACACAGGAGTCTATCACACAACAGCTGCAAACACAACACAGAACTGAAATATCAACACATATTCGATATGTCTGGGTCCGCAAATCGAGCCACTTCTCCGATTGTGTAAGGGGCAGGTCTACCTGTAAAGCATGGAAGGGTGAAATGTGCACAATGTCTGTGCACTGTACAACACTTTCAAGTAAAATTACTGTGTGTGACATTATATCTGAAAGTCCAGCCCCTCAGGCATGATGATACTCCAACATACATACCACTGCAAACATGTATAGACCCTGTCACTCCAGTGAGTGATACACACACATCTGCACACATGAGTGGCCCTAACTATCATGTGGTGACAAACATGATCCATCAATTGGTTGCAGACTCATTTATGGAGTGTACTCCTTTCATCATTTGTAGTAATGAGAGACATGCAAAGCCACATTCCTGGTGCACTGCTACACCAGTCACCCACGTATTGTGGCTTGTGCATCAAGGGACAACCAGTTACTGTGTGATGCTCATGTGGGTTGAGTTAAGCTCATGGTTTATTATGCTTTCTATGGTTCCTTACATGTGGGCCTGTGTTGTGTGTCTGTTACATATGCTACATTTACAGTGTCCCCAGAGCCGCATATGCCCTCTATGACCCCATAATGGCAGGGATCCTGTGCATTACTTGATCATAATCTGACGGTAAACAAGGATTGGCCATTTATTTATCTAAATTAATACGACAAAGAAATATATGCTGACAGTGTATATTTTGTTAAACCATGACAGAATGCAGGGACACAGGTGTAGTCATTGCACCTGAAATGTGTCACTCATTGCCCTGTGTACCCATATTGGGTTTTGGAATTCACATTTAGCCACATTCATCATCTTACATTTGGCAAGTTGGGAGATCAGCGGGTATACAGCAAACTGACACTGTCCCATTATTGAAACATGGTTTAGCAAATGTCCTACTGTGTCAATCATGAAGATGTAAGTTTGATTTGTATGTTCCTTTGGAATGGCAGCAGTCACAGGAATGCTGGTCTTCTTATCTTAGCATACACCCGTGTCTGTGATAGCCTCCATACTGGGAAGTTAGCTAATGTACATATGCTGCACTAGATCAGTAGGGGTGTACCAAGCGTAAACTTGCAAAGTATTTTGGAACTTTATATGTATGATGGAATTGTTCAGGGGTCCCTTGCACAACATCATTCAAGTAATACATTGTGACCATGCATTCCCCAACTTCAGGTATCTCATGATGACCCAATAACTTATGAGAAGTGCATGGCTAATAAGTTACACAGATGGCAAATGCATCAGCTCAGTTCCTGCTATTGTGCCCAAAACCAATTCAAAACACACAGGTACAATGAACAGAGGGCCAGGGATATTTGTTATCCCTCAATTTGTGTCATTTGCTTCATGTTTTACGCTACAGCTATGGAAAGTAGCACCAAACATTTAGATATGAACCCATGTGCATTACTTTGGCATCCATTCCTAATTTAATTGTGGCACAACCAAGTCAAACTATCAGCAGAAGATATTACCTGGGCTTATGAAGACATTTGTATGTATGGGCCAGAATACAGTTCAGACATGTATTCAAAATATTTGGGTAACACATTAATTCCTTGCTTTAGCTTGTGAAAAACATCTCTTTCCTGGTACACTCACAGACCATGGATAAAACATATCCATGAGCCGCATTACCATCATCTATTGACGTGAAAGCAGCACTAATTTACATGATCAAGTTGTGTTTTGTAAGTTTGTGCAGCTGATGCGTCAACAACTGACGGTAATGTGTAGCAATTATTGTATAACTCAGGGCCACTGTATGTTTAACTTGCATTCCACATGTCCAAAAACATTGCCTGCAGCATATCTGCAAATCTGCTACTGTCACTACAGAGCATTTAAATGTGTACATTACTCTTAATTTTACTCACCAACAGGGCCACCAATCACAACACCAAGGTGGTCCATCGGGTCTTGCTCTCTGGCAACAAAGTCAGCCCAGCGGTGTTTCAGTTGGTGGTCGTTGCGCGGTGTGTTGACTATCGACGCAGATGGTACAGCACCTTGGACCACCTGAGCCTCCTTGCCTCCGTGTGATACCCCTGTATCACCCTGCCACCTTCTACAATCATCAGGGGGAGGAAGTGGCACACCAGCCAAATGAATGCACCCAGCTCCTCCTCACCCATTCTCCCCAGACGTGGCCTACCTAACATGACAGGAATAATAGTAAAAATAAAGGGTAGAGAGAAAAATATAGGCAAAGGAGGGAGGAAAATGAAAGTAAAGTAACCCACAAACAGCCCAACTATCCCCAAACTAACAATACCCAATACAGACTCCCAACAGTAAAAGACAAACATAGACTGCAAATATGACAAATAAATACGTACAATGAACAACTGAGACAATTACAAATAAAACAGATGACAAATAGGATGGCACACAGGAGACAAAAGCAGAATTGGGACAGACAAAACTCTAAGCACAGCCAAACAGTCTAGAAAAATCACAGACTGCAAAGTGAAAATTAAAGTACAGCCACTGTACCATTTCTGTAAACAGGATATCCTATGACATCACTTCCTGTCTCAAATACAGTGTGTTTTTATTATGATGCATCAACATTTTATGACGCTGTTAGAAATTGGGTTTTTGGTTGGCAGTCAGGTTACCCTCTGTCCAAGCAAGAACCCTCACTCTAGTCAGGGTAAGACACACACAATCCAAAATATCCAAATTACCCTCTGGTAGCTTGGCACGAGCAGTCAGGCTTAACTTAAAAGGCAATGTGTAAAGCGTTTGTGCAATAAATCATACAATAACACACTATAGCACCACAAAAATACACCACACAGTGTTTAGAAAAATTTAAAATATTTATCTGGGTATTTGCAGGTCAAAACGATCAAAGATGCAATATGAATTTGTAAAGATATCACTAAAAAGTGATATAAAGTGTCTTAAGTCTTTCAAAAGCAAACAAAGTCTCATTCAAGCACAAAGAAACTGGTTTGGAGTGGAAAATCTCCACAGAGGTCTGCAGAAGAGGAGTTGCATGGAAAAATGGTGTGTGCGTCGGTTACGCCCCTTCACACACGGACTTGCGTCGTTATTTTTCACGCGGGGAGACATGCGTCGTTCTACGGGAAGGAAAATGGTGTGTGCGTCGGTTTCTCCCCTTCACACACGGACTTGCGTTGTTATTTTACACTCGGGAAGACATGTGTCGTTTTCCAGCACGCGGGCCGTCTCCTTCTGTGGATCGCGAGATTACTAGATGTCCCAGGGTCTGTGCGTGGATTCCTCTGCTTGTTATCCGGCTGCACGTCGTTCCGGGGGGCTGTGCGTGGAAATTTCTTTCTCACGGCAGGCGTCGTATCGATTTCCTCTCTGGAAGTCGGGCGGCGTTGTCCATGTGAGGCCGTGCGTCGAAGTTCCAGTCGCACCGCAGGCGTCGCGTTGAGCGGCGTCTTTCTGGATCGGCGTGCAGTGAATTTTTCACCGCGGAGCAAGCTGTGCGGCGAATTTTTCGGCACACACGCCGTCCAGTTGAAAAAGAGAAGTCTTTTTGGTCCTGAGACTTCAGGGAACAGGAGGCAAGCTCTATCCAAGTCCTTAGAGAGCACTTTTACAGCCAGACAACAGTTCAGCAAGGCAGCAGGCAAACAGCAAGGCAGCAGTCCTTTGTAGAAAGCAGACAGATGAGTCCTTTGAGCAGCCAGGCAGTTCTTCTTGGCAGGATGTAGGTTCTGGTTCAGGTTTCTTCTCCAGCAAGTGTCTGAGGTGGTAGGGCAGAGACCCTGTTTTATACTAAATTGTGCCTTTGAAGTGGGGGTGACTTCAAAGAGTGGCTAAGAAGTGCACCAGGTCCCCTTTCAGTTCAGTCCTGTCTGCCAGGGTCCCAGTAGGGGGTGTGGCAGTCCTTTGTGTGAGGGCAGGCCCTACACCCTCCCAGCCCAGGAAGACCCATTCAAAATGCAGATGTATGCAAGTGAGGCTGAGTACCCTGTGTTTGGGGTGTGTCTGAGTGAATGCACAAGGAGCTGTCAACTAAACCTAGCCAGACGTGGATTGTAAGGCACAGAAAGATTTAAGTGCAAAGAAATGCTCACTTTCTAAAAGTGGCATTTCTAGAATAGTAATATTAAATCCAACTTCACCAGTCCCCAGGATTTTGTATTACCATTCTGGCCATACTAAATATGACCTTCCTACTCCTTTCAGATCAGCAGCTACCACTTCAACAATGTATGAGGGCAGCTCCAATGTTAGCCTATGAAAGGAGCAGGCCTCACAGTAGTGTAAAAACGAATTTAGGAGTTTTACACTACCAGGACATATAAACTACACAGGTACATGTCCTGCCTTTTACCCACACAGCACCCTGCTCTAGGGGTTACCTAGGGCACACGTTAGGGGTGAATTATATGTAGAAAAAGGGGAGTTTTAGGCATGGCAAGTACTTTTAAATGTCAAGTCAAAGTGGCAGTGAAACTGCACACACAGGCCTTGCAATGGCAGGCCTGAGACAAGGTGAAGGGCCCACTTAAGTGGGTGGCACAACCAGTGCTGCAGGCCCACTAGTAGCATTTAATCTACAGGCCCTAGGCACATATAGTGCACTCTACTAGGGTCTTACAAGTAAATCAAATAGCTAATCATGGATAAACCAATCAACAGTACAATTTACACAGAGAGCAGATGCACTTTAGCACTGGTAAGCAGTGGTAAAGTGCCCAGAGTTCAAAAGCCAACAACAACAGGTCAGAAAAATAGGAGGAAGGAGGCAAAAAGTTTGGGGATGACCCTGTCAAAAAGCCAGGTCCAACAGACGCTTACAGTCTGTGCGTCAATTTTGTTTTACGCAAATACTTACAAATTACCCTGCATCCATAGTTCAAAATATTTTTAATTGGTAACCAATTTCATGGGGCACAATGTAGGAATTACCGCTCGGGCCAATGGATGTATAATGGCTGTGAGCGCCATTTTTCAACGCATAAGCGGCAATTTTTTACACACATGCGTCTTTTTTTACACGTTTGCATAAAAATTCATGTCTTTTACTGTGTTTGTGTCATTTCTCCCATTTTTAAAGTAAATGACAGCTGTAACTGCACAGAGATAGGCTGTTTGCACCTGCATTGTGTATTCCAGTGTTTGTGCACATGTGGCAGATCACACTACTGCGGACCATGATACTCCAGTTGTTGTACCGGATGAGCAATCTTCACTGACGCAATAGATACCCAAACTTTTTGAATACAAATTAGTATTACCCAGTTTGAGGAGGTTGTTCGTCAATAGAGGATGGCAAGGCTATGCAACTTAATACATTAACTCATTGCCAGTGTGTCAATGTCTGTGAATTGGCTATTTCAATTTTAGTTGGGCCTCTGTGTGAACGTCACAAGACGTGCTTTCATTAATGTGCTTGTATGCATGTGTTGTAAATGAGGACCCCTGGAGAAGGGTGGGAAGAGACTGAAAACATGCCTGTGGCCGGACTTATAACCTAGGATGGCATGCACAGGGCATGTCTTGTGAGCAATGCCTGTCATACCTGGGGCACTCGTGCTATCCATTTGCAGCTTACATGGACTTCTTGTCACACATGCTCCTTGAAGAGATAGCTGATGTCACAGTTACTGCTGTCAAGGGTCTGGTCATACATTCCTGTTACCTATGCAATAGATCATCTACTGGCTCATGTATGAAGCAGTTTTTTAACTTATGATTGATGGTGTCTTAGTTGTGTGCCATATGCTGGAATGAACCATGTTGCCAACATGGATGTGTGCCATAGCTGTGCTACTCTGATATTGCCCTTCAAATGTGAAATGGACAGGACATATGCCATTTACACTGTGTGCGAAGTTGGGTGTACATTCATACTCATCAAATGTGATGTGGCTCATTCAGTATGCTAATCTGTATATCTTCAACGCTCCATGAGGCTAAACTCTGATTAGGATTCCTAGGGATCATGTGATGCATAAATAACTACCCAGACCATGATTTAGTGATGAAGTGAGGTGTTTAATGACATATGGTAAGACAGTGGTGATGGTGACTAGAGTTAAAAGAAGTTTTGTAGAATGTGTTGTCTCCAATGCAATCCTGCTGCAGTGTTTGGATGGTCCCCCTCATGTTGATGGACAGCATCCTCCTCTTCCTCCTCTTCAGGCATTTGTGGGTCTGGTTCATAGAGGGGATTGTTCCTCCTTACACATATGTTGTGCAGGATGGCACAGGTCAAAATGATATTGCACACCATTTCAGGGGAGTATAGGAGGCTGCCTTCGGTGATGTTGAGGCACCTGAATCTTGACTTCAGGATGCCTAAGGTCCTCTTTACTAGGGTGCGTGTCCTCCGATGTGCGCATTATAGGCACGCTCTGCTGCAGTGCTTGGGTTTGCAATTGGGGTCATGATCCATGGCTGGATCCCATACCCCTGATCACCTGAAAGATAAAATGAGAGAAAGGTTTTGATGGAGCTTGGACCATGATTATCACTTTGCATGGCAGTTGTTATCTTGTGTTGTCTGTGACTCATCTGTGTTTGTGTTATTGTGTGGAATCCTAGGCTTTTAGGATGTACCATCAGCATTGGGATGTTTCATTATCTGAAGTGGTGTTTGCCTGATTGACCGGATGTATTTTTGTAGACTTGCAGTACATTGTGTACTCCCATGCATTATGTGATGTGAAAGAGGTGTCCATGTGTCTTAACTGGGGGTAACATGATACTTCCATACACAGAATCAATTCCACAGTGGTGGTAACACGGTTGCATCTATATGGCCTGGACATCCCATCCAATTTAACATATGCAATAGAATTTGTTCAACATCAGTGAGGCCCTTTGATTTGGCTAGGTGACGATGTACAACACATCTCCATACGTTTGCAACACTGAAGTGAAAAATCACAAATATCCCATGTGTGACACGCTCTATGCAAACCTATTTATCTGCCCTCACTGAGTTGGCTCATGTTCAAACGTGTACCTACACTAGTGAACCTGGTCCAGGTAAGCTGGCTATCTTGGTTGTAGGGGTGAAGGTTTAAGTGTCAGAAGGTCCATATGCCTGTACATTTGTTGTGTATATGTGTAATTGTCTCAATCCGTATGTGTAGCAATGTGCAATTTGCAATATTGTCACATCAATATGTGTTCTTAGCACAGTCCACTTGCTTATTGGTACAGCCTCAATGATTCCATGTCCCATTCATTGGAGTCATCATCATCATGTTATGTGTGTCATAGTGTTTGACCTGCAGCGAAACACATTGCATACCCCTTACACAGTCCATATTGTTTGGAAGGGTGTGTGATAGAGTGGTATTGATGTGATGTTGGAAGATTCATCTTTCAAGTTGTACTGACAGTTAAGGCCATGTCATTGTCACTGTGTGGTTTTAAATTGTTCCCTTGTGTCTGTGGAGGTGCATCTGTTGTTATCTGCATCTGTCATTTGTCCATAGGTGTGTATCCCATTGGGTCAGGATATCAAACATGACTAGCAGTGTCACAACCTCAATGTCTTCCTGGGCAAGTGTCAATGTAGTGGTGTATGTGTTGTGTGTCCTACAGGGTTGCTGTGCTCTGCGTATATAACTGGGTTTCTGTACTTACCAACAAGTAGGCCATTTCCATATCATCTATCCTGGAATTGTTGATTGATGGTGCAGTGGCGGAAGATGAATTAATCATGTATACTCCCAGGATACTTTGCCACAATGTTGGTGATCAATCTCTGGTGATCCACAATGGCCTGCACATTGATGGAGTGTGTGTGCTTCCTGTTGCGGTATAGATGCTCAGTTGCAGCAGGTGGCACAATTCGTACATGTGTGCAGTCAATGGAACCAAGCACGTGTGGAAAGCCGTTGATTTTGGTAGAAGCCTTGTTTGGTCTCCTGCTGCTTCAGCTGTGTGTTGGGGAAGCTGAGGTGGCGGGGTGTGAGGGAGATGATGGCATCCAGTACCTTGGGTAGGAAGGCAGAGAATGAGGGCTGTGCGATCCCGGCAACCAGGGCACCAATGGTTTGAACAGAGCTATTTGCCAACATGTGGAGGACAGTTAGCAACTTGGTCTCTGGTGGAAAAATGCGGGGTGTCTGCAAGCTGGGCGCCAACTGTGGCTCAATGTGGTGCAGCAGCTGCTGAATGGCTTGCCAGTTTAGTCTGTGCCTCTGGATAATGTCATGTTCCCTGAGGCCCAGAAGGGTTGTCCTGGTCCTGAATATCCACTCCTGCCTTCTGCGTTGCCTTTGGGCTCCCTGCTGGTGTGGTGGAAGCTGCAGCTGGTGGTACTGTGCTCTGCGTCTTTGTGCATGCTGGATGAATAGCACCTCCATGTCTTCCTTTTGGAGCTCTGCTGTTGCTTCTGTGTGTTTTCCTTAAGAACTGGTGTGTTTGCCCCCTTTTAATGCCTGTCCTGACCCAGGCATTATTTTTTGACGCAAAAAGGGCTGTGCGACATTTTCCGCCTCCTCCTCCCAGCCATGCGGCATTTTTTGCGCAGTAGGATAAATATGGCGCACGGGTGTTTAAGTCGTTTTTTGGACAGGAACGCCTACCTTGCATGTCATTAACGCAAGACGGTTTCACGCATCCAGAAAATGACGCACAGAGCGGAATTTTGGCATTTGCGGGCTCGGGCGTCAAAGTATAAATATGGTGTTAGGTTTGCGCTGAATTTGTGTCAACATTTTTGACGCAAATTTAGCGCAGACAGGGTATAAATATTCCCCTTAATGAGGTGGGCCGGCCTGTTTTATGCCTGAAGGAGTACTCTTTTGCGTTGAAGTAACCCTTCACCTGATCATACTTTGTTAATGGCCTGCAATCGTTCCTGAATTGAGAGACTCTTGATTTTGTCCCAAGACTCTGCCTCTACTTGGTAGCACTCCCATTACTCACTAACATTACCAGAACTCAAAGGGAGGGTGAGAAATGGCCATATACTTTCTTATCACAGCTCCTGCTTTGAAAACTTCAAAGGATGGAGAGACTGGATTTGTTGGTAAAAAATGGAAATCATTTTCAGCGTTTTGAACTTTCTTCGTCAGAAAATATCCCTGATTCAATGGCAATAAAAGGAAAAAAATACATTTTCACAAACAATTCTGTCTCAAAATAACCCTTTTGAATGTAAACAAATGTTGGCATATATCTGCAATCAAAGCTTAAATAAAGTACATCAGAAGTGCTGTCCCTTTCTCCAATATTAAAACTTCATACAGGGGCTGGAGAGAACTTGAATCTGCATTTGGAATTTTTCGAAAAATGTTACATTTGTCAATAGCTTGTGTGACTTGTGGTGCAATAAGTTTCTTGTGCACTGGATGAAAGTTTTCTTGTTTCATCAGCACATTTCCTTGCTACGTGGCAAGAGCTGTTTGTGGCAGAAAGGCATGAGCCCTCTGCAAAAGGGTAAACACCAATTGCAAATCTCCAAAGCATATAGAACGAATACTATTCCCTTCTATAAATGACAATTTTGACTAGCCTTAATTTATGCTACACAAATATATTTTCTTTAAATGGTGACACCTGTGCATTTGTTGATCCCCTAGGACCTCCCTTCCCATTGTACCTGTTTCCAACAACCTAATCTGACATCACTTTTAAATAATTGCTGAAACTCCAGGATATAAAGTTTATTTTTTGAACCTTGTTTTATTATTTTAGAGTAGGACATAACAGCAGTGTAGTGCAGGAAGTATAACGGAAAGAAGCATATTGGTAAATAATCACATAAAACAATTACTTTTGTTATGGAATTATCCTATCTCTTGATTACATTTCTGTCATCGACTGACAACCTAGCGAAGGCATCGTTGGAGGGTATTCAGTGGCATGGCAAATATGAAACTTCGAATCATGTCTGTATACAAATATACTGACAACATTTACATTGGAAGCTGTGCATGTCTGCTCGCCCTCTAGGTGCCTCCTCTCTTGTATCAGCAGAGATCCAGGGCGAGGGGGTGGTTGTCCATGGGGAGAAATGGGCATTTCTAAAGCGGCTTGCTTAATTGTGTGTCCAGTTGCTCATGCCCAAGATACTCCTTCCATCCCCCATCTGTTGCATGGGACTTGAGGGATTCCCCCACTCAGGTATCTCTCAAACTGACAACCATGTCTCATTATTATATAATATGTTTGTAACTTGCATTTGGGGGACAGCCCATGAGGGGAAAGCTGGTTTCAGGGAAGGTGATTATCGTTTTTTGCTCCCATCTTCTGAATGTAAGAGGCACAGAAATCTGTAACTATTGTGTGCCCGCCTCTGTGGTGCATCCCGGTAATCACATCCGATTCAGCTTGTGTCCGTATTAGGAACACTCCTAACTATCTCCTGACATTTGGCGCTGTAGGTACTTACCATATCATTGTGATTTGGTGCTTAAGAAGTATGAAAGCAAGGTCTATTAGCTTCTGTATGTGTTCAGCCCCCTTTGCTTTAGGTCAAAATCTTAGCAAACAAGACTTGGGACTAGGCGATAGTGTATGGTCTACAATTGCAGTTGTGATTTCCGCTGCCTCCCCCCAAGGGCACTTTAACACTACACATTCCCATACCATGTGATAAACGTTGACATTCGGTGTCTTCCATCTAGGACATTCCAAGGAGGCGTCAGAAAACATGTGGTGTGGGTTGAGGTATGTTTGGTGTAAAAAGTTAAACTATGTAATTCAGAAGCGTGGGTTGCGAGACACTCCCTTAATGTTTTGAAGTGCTTCACACCACTGTTTGTCTGTTAATGGTAGTGACTGGATAGTGCTCCACTTTTCCTTGGCTCCCTTGTTCCCTTCCAGTGCAGTGGCCTCTAGTGCATTATACATTACAGTAATGGTGCACCTTGTATCTCCATATGATAGTATGTCATGCAGTTTCAGGGATTGGGCTGGTTCCTTTCCATCTGAGCCTCACGTTTTCTGTAACATGTTGTGGATCGTATGGTAGGTTAAAAATTGTCCTGCCACCACCTCGTAGGTATCCATAATGTCTTGAAAGAACATAAGCCCGCATCGTAATGGAGGTCTCCTATGTGAATTATCTCAGCCGCCTTCCATTGGGACAGATAGAATCAACAGGCTATCTCCTGCAGGGCAAGTATTTGCCATATCTGGATGATTGGGGAGTAGGGCAACAGTGGACCTCTTCCTTTCACGTAGATGTACCAGCGCAAGTGGACAACCTTCATTTGGCACGATTCTTCTTGTGGTCGGGCTGAAATGGCCAATATCCAAGTGTATATCTGGATGCTTCCAAGAATTCTGTTAATGGTCGCGCTCTCGAAGCAGGCACCTGTGCCCAGTCACCGCAAGGGCCACTGCAGCTGTGCTGCTGCACATTACTGCTCAGAGTTCAGGGCACCTAGTCCTCCTTCCAGTTACATACACTGTAGCACCGGAGGTGACACTCACTGTCTACCTGCACCCACATTAGTTCACTGTGTACTTCTCGAAAAAAAGAGCCTGGGGAGGTATATTGGGTGGGCTGCGAAAACATAATAATTGAGGCAATACCAGCATCTTTAAAATCGCCACGCATCTCATCGGGGATAGTAGTAAAGAAGTCCAAAAAGGGAGTGATTTGAGAACCGCATCCAATGCCTTATTAAAATTAACCTCCTCGAGATCGTCTATGTCATGATAAATCTGTACGCCTAGATATTTAAATGTGGTGTAGCACCACTGCAGTCGACCACCCATGTGGGCTCCTCATTACGGTTTGGGGATTGGTGCCATTGGGTACATGCATGATTTATTCTACTTCACCCCGGTCAGACACCTTGCCAAATTCCTCCAACAGTGACATGAGGGCCAGGATTGTGGCTGTGGCCTCTCACAATCACATCACTTCATCGTCCATGCAAAGGGATACAAGGTGATGCACCTCCATGCAGGTATCCCCCAGTGTTGTGCTCATAGCAGCAAGCTACAGGTCAGAGATACCATGGCCAGAACAAATAACAATGGTGACAGGGTACATTTCTGCCTGGTGCCTCCTTGAATATTAAAACTGTCAGACGTTGTTAGTCCTGTGCGCAACCTTGTTGCTGAATTATTATAAAGAGGCTCGACTCAACCCCTGTAATTCAGCCCCATAACCAAACTCTCCAGGGAGTCCTTCAGGGTATCAAAGCCCTTCTCTATATCTAGTGACACCATTACCTGCTCCCTAGTCCTGGGTGGTGTTGGTTCTATCATGTGCAGCAACCTACGGATGTTCATGAAGGTACTGTGGCCGGGTATGAACACGGACTGGTCTGTATGCACCAGATGTCTAATGACAGGAAGCAGCCTATTGGCTAGTACCTTCCCCTGTATCTTATAGACAAGGTTTAAGAGGAACATAGGGCAGTAGAACCAAACATCCAGGGGATTGAGCCCAGACTTGAGGGGGACCACAATCAGTGGCCTCTCGAAGGGAGTGTGGTAGCTGCCTCAGCTGTCTGACTTCATTGAGGAGCTCAAGTAGTTTTGGGGTAAGGTGTGTACTATAGGCAGCATAGTATTCAATTGGGAGTCCATCTGTTCATGGGGTTTTGTCCTGGCAATCACTGTTAAATCTCTTTGAGTTAGAGGATTGCCTCTAGGTCAGCACACTGCACTGGTGTCAGTTGTAAATCTCGCAGGAAGCCCTGTATGCATGCCTGGGAAGGACCATTGACTGCCGTGTATAAGGAGTGATAGTACTTAATGAAAGCGCTGTTAATGGCAGATCCCCTATGTCGCTGCCATGCAGTGTCCCTGTACAACCACTTTGTGGGCATCCCACTCCATTTCTCTAGTTGGTGAAGTGTGCCTGTTCACCTCAAAGTAGTTGATTATCTGTGTTGCTAGGGCCCTAGTAGACAACTGGTGCTCTTTAGGATTTCAGGCAGTCTGAATAATATTATTTCTCTTCTTACTCTGTATCAGAGGAGTTCTCCCTCCAGAGATATGTCCTTTAGTTCATCCATTAGTAGCTCATGCCAATGCACACTGGTGGCAATTGAGTAATGAGAGTACCTGCAGCTGTGCTCTCATTGCTACTGGACCACACCTTTCTTATTCAGAGTACCAGGTATCACTGCTACAAGCTTCAAAATCATACCATCATCTTGAAACGATATTCTGGATACTCAGCATGGATTTTTTACTGTTCCAAGATGGAGGATGAGTGTGAAACTTTACTTTTTAATTTTCTATTAAACCACACGCCCTCCACATTTAATTGGCATTTTTTGTTTTTCCTTATTTATTTTTGCATATATTTATAGTGCGAAAAAAACAACCACCTTGCTTTTTACAAGGCAAAAGGGACTTTTGTATGCCAAGACTCCTCTGCAAAGTCCACAAAGCTTATACAAATTCTGCAGTGCTTGTCAAAGTGTGGCTAACAGGAGATTAGATAACCTCAGTGGGCATTTAAGCTTCAGTGTAGCTTACTTCAACAACTTTGAATAGGACTAGTGGCCCGATTCACAAGATACTCAATGTGCGCCTTCTATGTCACTAGCCATCCTAACTCTGTTCGTTCCTAGTGAGCAGTATACCTGTATGTGAGCAGTGTACTTGTGTGGCTGCACGATAACCACCATGTTTAGCGAGTGCATTGTCAACAAAGTGCCAGTGAGAATGAAGGATTAACATTGCCTTTTGTAAGTGTAGAGTAAATGGTCCACAGATTCAAAGTTGTACCTGTATGAGCACAGAGTGAGGCATATGTCTATGTCAGCGGAGCTTAAGGGTTGTGTCTATGTGAGGGTAGCAGTGTGAAGGAGGGTTCTTGCATGGTATTTCTTGATGTGCATGCACAAGGATAAATCCGATTGGCGTTGTTAATGCTTTCTCTGAATATGGCTTTGGCTTGCACAAATACAGAGATGAGTGTACAAATGCATTAGTATGTATGAGGATGGTAGTGAGATTTCATATGGCAGATGCACACTGTCAAAGTTGGGTTGGGTCAGCTGACAGGTTGAGCTGAGATGTCAACCTTGGGAGGGGCCCAGGCACTTTGCTTGTACTAGGGCCCATAGCAACCTAGGTATGCCACTGGTTGTTGCAAAATGGCATTTAGCCTAGGGCGCCATCTTCCCACGATTATCCCTTTCTTCACACTTGCCTCAAGCTTTCATGGTATCTGCCTATGACGAAAAGCAATCAGTTAAAGTAAAAACTTCAGTCTGTAGAAATGTACTTCGAATTACCATCTTCTTCAGATCAGTAATGATTAGTTCCTGGTGGTGCGTTTTATGTGATCATTCTCTTCCGAAAAGCTCCCAATGTCATTGTGATAGCGAGAGAAATGATTAGAGGCTGGCGTCGCCGCTTTATCACTTTCTGAGCCTCAGCAATTCCCTCCTGACTTTCCCTCGTCTGAAGGGACTGAATTATTATTGCTACCTTCGCCCCAGCTCTCTCTCATTCTACAGCATGGCGTGATTGATTGGACGGTAGAATGAGACTCGTTCATGCTGTTGGGAACAAAAAAGCTTCTTAGTTGATTTTTACCTGGATATTTTATATAGCTCACATCGGATCTGCTGCTGGTGTATAAAGGTATTTATGACAGGGTGTCCTCCCAAGTAATAGAGATGGTTGTTTTTTTTCTTTTAAATTGCCATAGTAAAATCTTTGACCAGGTCGTATCACTTTTACGGCAGTTATTACAGAGAGCGCAGCACAGTTATCAGTGTTTAGAATTTAGAATGGGTATCCATTTATAACAGAATATTTTCCATCAAGGTGTCTCCAAAGGCAAACTAGAACACTAAACTACAGCAAAGAAGACACTTTGAGGCATATTTATATTCCGTTTGCGCCAAATTTGTGTCATTTTTTTTACGCACGTTTTGCACAAAACCAACTCCATATTTATATCTTGACGGTATACATGTCTAACGTCAAAATATTGGAGTTTGCACCATTTTTTAGATGTGTGAACCTACCTTGCATCAATGAGATGCAAGTTAGGCATTCCCATCTAAAAAATGGTGCTAACCCCATAGTCCCATATTTATACCCATGCTAAAATGAAGCATGGGTGGGAGGAGGGGCTAAATAATGGTGCTTTGCACCATTATTTAACTCCTGGGTCAGCCCTTCCCAAGCCATCCCCAAGCCCCATGAACACCCCCACCCATACCAGAGGGACACCAGAGGATGGGGGACCCCATCCCAGGTAAGTAGGGTAAGTATAGGTGAGTATTTTTATTTTTCTAATTTAAAATGCCATCGGGCTCAACTTGGGGCCCCCTGCATGGCACAGGGTGCAATGGCCATGCCCAGGGAGCCCTTGTTCCTTGTGCTGGCATTTGGGGTGGTGAGCATGACTCATGTCTTTTCTAAGACAGGAGTCGTGTGGTGTGGATGGTTTTGCATCAGAAAATGATGCAAGGCTGGTTAGAGGCATTTTTTTTGCCTCAAACCAGTCTAATTTGTTGGTGCAAAACCCCCTCTTCCCATACCGCCACGTGGCTAACATCAATTTTTTATGCTAGCCCACGCTTTGCGCCAGATTGTGCCAATCCATAAATTTGCCGCCCCGCTGGCATCCTGGAATGGCACAAGTCTGCGCTATACTTTTTGATGCAAAACTGCACAAATGCAGTTTTGCGTCAAAAAGTATAAATATGGGCCTTTCTGTCCTATTCCCAAATGACTGGTACCTGGTCGGCGTTTTACAGGCATGATCACCAATTTATTGTCCTGGCCAGTACAAAAATTAGCAAAATCACCAAAATCACCTAAAGCCTATATTTATTCCCCTCATTAGAACATACTTAAAACTGCAAATATAAGAAGGAAGAGCTTTAATTGTGTTTAAGAGCTGCCATAATGATCTATGTCAGATAGGTAAAGTAAACAAAGACAAAAATGTCATAAAAAAATGAATTCGGACAATTTTATTATAAGTGTTATTCTATGTTTCATTATATTATGTCGATTTTTATACCTCACTATTCACCCACAAGGAGTGTAGGTGTGGTCACTGCATACATATTCAAAGAGCAAGGTTTTCAACTGCTTGTGGAACTCCAGAAGCGAGGAGGAGGCTCTGATGTGTTTTTGGAGGTTTTTCAATGTTTTGCAGACTTGCAAATCTGGGAATGCATCAGATTCCTTTGCGTTCCATGGGTGTTGCGTGGGAACACCCCAAGCAACACCCATGGAACACCCCTTTCGTGGGCTTGTCAATATGGTCTGGCACATTGCGCCAGCATTTAAAAAAATGACGGTCTGATGGTGCAGTGTGCTGCTAAGGCCTCATAAATGAGGTCTTATGGACATAGGTCACCTTATTATTCACTGTATGCACATTTATCCCATGTTGATATTCTGTAAAATGTGGTGTGAATCCAACACAGTAGGATTTTGTGTTGAGTACTCATGCCTCAATCTTCTTTAGATATCTATATATATATCAATACCCTGCAGATGGCCATCACCTCGCTCTGCTCTGCCAGATTAGTAAGGAAGTTATTAAGTTGACTCATTTGTGGCAACAGAAAAATATATTCTTTCCTCACAAATTCTCGCTTTGGCAATCAGAGCAAAGCAGTTGGATGTTAAAACCTCTTCTAAACTTCAGATGGTCAGAATCAAGTTAGCGACAGAAACAAGTTTTCTCACATTATGGAGTATTTAATTCACGCTATACTTTTTTAATGACATTCAATGAAAACCATTACCATTGTCCCTCTATTGCCTTCCTTCAAGGTTAAGAAGGAAGGCGAGCGAGTGGGACTAAGAGTAATGCCATTATCAGTAAGTAATGGACAGATTTCAGACGTTGGGAAAGTGTTGGGAAATCCAATAGGCAATAGATCCTTCTTGAATTTGTTTTGAGACCGTAAAAGCAGTAAAAAGCCTGCTGTTCTGAAAAAAACAGAGAAAAAGTTTTTGTTTTTGGTATAGAGCAGTAGTTCTTAACCGCTGGTGCTGGGACACCTGGGGGTTGGCGAGGTCCCTTCAATGACTCATTTACAAAATTAAATATTATTATTATAGTAAGTAAATTAAACTAAATATTCCAATATTTGGGGACTGGTTTGGTGGATAAATATTTTTTGTGTACTGTTTTGGGGTTCAAATCGTAGAGGTTTCCTATGTTGTTGCTTCCCATCTTGCATTATTGACTCAGTGGGGGTCCTCATCTTCCAATAGTAACTCAGTGGAAGCCCCCAGATTCCAGTATTGATTAACTAGGCGTCCATGCCATTCAAAAGGTTAAGAACCATCTTTATGGAATAATCAAAAGAAATAAAAAATGTAATCTATGATGATCCAGTGTACTTTTGAGATGTAAAATTGCTCCTCATGCTTTTCAAAACAAGCAGACCACGGGAGATAAAAAGATACAAAAGTGAATAACACGATTTGAGAAAGAAACTCCACTGGGTGGAGCCAAAGCATACTCTGAAGGACTCATTTATACTTGACACCACACACAGGTAGTCATTATGAACATGGCAGGAAAGATCGCACCGCCGGCGGTGACGGTAACTATCGGCAACAGGCTGGCGGTCTGGACCGCCAAATAATGAAGCACATGAAAAACAGCCAGCGTGAAAACCACTCACCTCCAGCAGAGGGGTGCCAACAGCGAGAGAAGAGGCCACTCACAGGCCGACGGAAAGGTACCACCCGCCCAACAAATAATGAAGCACAAGACCGCTGTCAGTTCCGGGATGGGAACCACCGCTACGCAAAGCCTGGAAGAAACAAACTAAATAAAAGGAAACACTCACCGTAGGCACACACAACACGCCAAGCAGACCTGGAGAGAGAATTGGAAATCATGCCAGTGCTTCTCTTTACCATATACCTCCACGACGGTGACCACCGACGAAGACGATGACGGTAAGTACCGCAACCTACTAAACAAGGTAAGAAAGGGCACAGTTACACACCCACCCACCCACCTATCCTGCAACGCACCCACAACCTCTCAAACCACCACAAGCCATACACACTAGAACAAAAGGTACTTACTCGACACAAGGCCAATACAACCTGCCCAAAGTACACACATGTGCACACCACACCCCACAAAGAAACAATGAACCATGTCTCCAGAGTATGCCAACAGCAACACTGGGCACCCAAACTTTAATAATCATAGGAAATTCAATGTCCAAATAAGGCCAATGGAAAGTCCAACAGAACTTGACTCCCACTTGTGCACATGGTACTCCACCATGAAGGGACATCAATGGAGCAACCAGGCACCTAAGGGAACAGGGGAAAGGGGGGCCGGGGTGGGAACTTACGTTTGGGAGGGGGGCTTGGGCTTACGTGTGGGAGGGGGTTTGGGTTTGCTATTAGAAGGTGGGGGAGTGGGTTTGGACTGGGGGCTGGCAGGTGAATCTGGGCCAGCACAGGCCTTCTTGCTCACTGGGGAAGGGGCACAGGAATGGGAGGGGTGGACTGGGGTGGAATTAGATGTGGAAGGAGTGGACAAGGAGGTGGGCATGTTTAGGGACGAGACGGGTGGCCAGTGGGTTCGAACAGGTCACCACGGGACGGGAAAAGTTTCTTAGAGACAGTTAGGGTGGACATGGATGAAGGAGCGGGAGTGGCGGTAGGTGGAGTGTTTGTAACAGCTGTAGGGGTGCTGGACGGGGATGCTAGTGCCTGTACAGTATGCTGAGGTGTGGTGGATGAGTGTTGCGTGGGTGTCTGGGAACGTTTGTGTGTTTTGGGAGGAGGGGGGAGGACACAGTGGGACAAGACAGGCTGCCAGTGTAAATGGATGTTGTCTGGGTGTCTGCAGGTCTGATGAGTGTGCTGCATGTGTCAGTCAATGTTGTTGTGGTGAGTGCAGATGTGGTATCTGGGGTGCATAACTGGATGTCAGATGTAGTGGTGACTACAAGAATGGAGTCAGCAACAGTGAATGAGGGTGCAGTGCTTGTGGGTGTGCATGTGAAGGTGACAGACAGGGAGGCGGGAGAGGTGGGCACACTGGGGGAAGTGGATGTTGTTTTGTGTGCTTTTGTATGTTGGGTGTGTGCATGTCTGTGGTGGGAAGTGTGGTGCTTGTGTTTCTGTGTATGTTTTTTGTGTGTTGAGGTGTGTGCATGGCTGTCTGAATCTGTGCTTGGGATGGGTGAACGGAGTGGGGTGCTGGAAGGGGCAGAGGTGGTTGGAGGGGGACGGAAAGGCCAGGGACACTGGCTGCCATCACAGAGGAGGCCAGAGCCTGAAAAGATCTCTATAGGCCAGACATGGCACCGTGAATGCTTTCCAGGTATGCACTGCACTGCTGCATCTGGGATGCTAGCCCCTGGATGGCATTCATGATGGTTGTCTGCCCTACAGAGATGGTCCTCAGGAGGTCAATAGCCTCCTCCGTGAGGGCAGCAGGGCTGACTGGGGCAGGAGATGAGGTGTCTGGTGTGAAGGAGACACCCACCATTCTGGGTGAGCGGGCATGGGCAACTGGGTGGGGAGCAACTGCGAGGGCAGTGATGGCATGGGGGTGGCAGAAGATGACAAAGAATGGGTGGGCCCACTAGGGTCCACCACCACCAGGGAGCTGCCATCGGAGGAGGTATCAGAGTCACTACCGCCAGTGGTAGTAGCCTCCCCCGTGGTAATCCCCTCGCCCTCCAACCCACTGGTTCCCTTGGCATTGGTAGACTCCTACTCCTGATGATGCTGAGATACACAGACAACACAAGAGTACAGGGGTGGGGATCCAAAACATGGGAGATTTATGTAAATACCTGAATGGATGTACAAATTTGGTGCACTCATACACCCACCCAGCTTATACACCAACACACAGCACCCACAACTATAGTCATGCCTATGCCACTGAGTAGTGGCCACCACCCTAGCATACAACTCTTCTCCCACATGACACAAGGACCTGATGAACTGCAGACCTGCCCCTAATCACTCAGTGCCCATGGGGGCTGGATTGCTGTTAGACATCTGTCAGAGTACCTGGCACTAGACAGCATACATCTTACAACACCCTCAGACATCCACCAAAGAGGAATGAAACGGTGTTGGTACACACCCCTTTGTGGCTGCTGTGCAGCCTTCAAGCGTCCATCCAAGTCTAGATATGCCACCGTCAGAATGTGGTGCCTTAGGGGGGGCCAGGGGCCGACAGGCACCCCTTCCTCATGGGGAGGACTTCCCTAGCTGGGCCTCGCAGGTCTTCCCGGCCCAGCGCCGCAGGTCCTCCCACCGCTTCCTGCAGTGGGTGATCTGCCGGTTGTAGACCCCCAGGGTCTGCACCTCCCTGGCGGAGGCCTGCCAGAGTGCCCTCTTCTGATGGGCACTGACATGTAGGGGACACACCGAATAAAAAAACACAGGTCAGAAAATGGCCAGGTGATACCGCTGACTATATGCCCATATAACTTGGCATACAGGGATAGGACCCTATCCACCAGCTTCCCCAGCTCCTCCGTGGTGAAGGCTGGGGCCCTTTCCCCTGTGACTCGTGCCATTTGAGTAACCAGAGTCAGGACACAGCAGCACACTCAGTGGAGTACTTCCATGCACAGGATCTGGGAGTCAAGTGAACCTGGGGTGATGACATGGTGTACGCTCCGCGGCGGTGTGCACCGGCACTGCCGGCAGCGATCATGATAGGCACAGGTTCCCCATTGACAACCATGTTAACCAACCAATGGGTTCACAGCAGTGAACACCGCCTTTCGCCATAAAAACAACCGCCAGCAGAATGAGGTCACTTCCACTGCTACATATCTGGGTGGCAGGGGGCTGCCATTTTGCCAGCATGACGCAGATATTTCCTAGTCATGAGCCCCATGCAGGCCCTATGGACCCCAGCCGTTATTCCCATGCACACATGACTCTTTACTCCCCACAACAGTCCAGACGTATCACTTCATACATGTCCCTACAGTTGTAGATCATACATTGCTTTTGTGTAACCTACATATTGTACAGCAGTTATTCATACACAACATGTTGTTCATATGTATTTCTGTCCCTCACATGTGTTCTCCACTCCCCCTAGGTACAGACCCATGATGCGAGGGAGGGCCCCATCTGCGTACAGACCTTTGTCAGAGTTACTTCTTAGTGCAGGTCTTGGCAGGTGTTCCTGTGCCATATCTGGGTACGAGGGACAATTTGAGGGTCTGCTGCTGGGCTGCACGGGTAGAGGTGCTGGTCTCCTTTGTGTCCTTTGCCACTGTCACCAGCCCAATTGCTACTGTTGATGTAGATGGCTGGTCTGTGTCCTGGTCAGTGGTAGGGGCTTCCTGGTTTTTGGGGGTCCCAGGCTGGGTTAGGTTGTGGTGCTGCACCACGTCTACTATGGTGGCCATGGTGGCATTCAGTTGTTTCCACTGCTCCATTGCCTCTGGATGTTGTGCTATCTACAACCTTTGACTCTGTTCCAGGGTGGTCAGGATCTGGCCCATCCTGTCTTGGGTATGGTTGTATGCTCCCAGGACCTCAGAGATCACCACCTGGGCTATAGCATCCATCCTTTGGCCTCCCCATCTCGTGGATGTCATCCGTTGTGTGTGGATGGTTTCCCACTGCGTTGACCTTGTTCACTATTGTCTGCCATAACTCCATCTTCCTGGCGATGGATGTGTTCTGGACATGTGCCCCGAATATTTGTGGCTCGACCTTGAGTATTTCGTCCACCATTGTTCTTAGGTCTGTGAAGCGTGGGTGCTTAGGGGGTGCCAAGGTGTGTGTTGTGGGTGGTGTGTTGTGTGGATATTAGTGAGGGTGCTGTTGTGTGGTTGGGTGTGTGACTTGTGTGATGTTGCGTTCAGTGTCTCCTTGTTGTGTTCTCATTCTCAGTTGTCGTATTGTCAATGCAAAGGATTGTGGGGTGTGTATGTGAGTGTTTTATAGTGTTGTGGATGTGTGTCAGGTGTGTGGGTTTCGAAATTGCCAATGTGTGCATTTCTTGCTGTTGGGTGCCATTGCTGGCCGTGGTGGTCCGTACCGTCAATGGTCTTTCGAAATCCACTAACCGCTGCAGTGATTTGTGCATTATTATTTGGAGGGCGGGAGATTTGTGTGCTTGGCGGTGGGGGTGTGGGGTGTGCAGCCTTTCCGCTGAGATAGGGCCCTGGCGGTGGCTGGTGGTTGCAGAATGTTTAGCGGTTTCTGTTTTTGGCATCATTATATGGCGGATTTCTGTTCATCGTCACCACAATGGTCATAATGAGGGTTAAAGTCATTTTTGTCCATTGTACTTTCATGCAGAGTTAATGATTCTGCATGAGTGTGCATTGATTGTGTCATATTTAAAGAAAGTCTCATTTGTACTAAAAGATGCAGTCGACTAGGTGATTACATGTGCTTAGTCAACAGTTATTTTCCACGGCCAGCTCTGTTTCCATGAAGTGCTTCAGTACTTCTTTTTTTTTATTTTGGCACATGGAAACAGGAAGGTATACTTCTTAACTGTTTAGTTCCTGCAAACGTGGAACAACAGCAGAATCCTACAGAATGTTTTGGAAAAACAGGTAGGGTACAAGGGCTGCATTCAGTTGAATTGGTTCTTTACCCATCTGATGTGAGCCCTCAGCCTTAAAGTCCTCTAGGAGGCGGACACTGAGGCTCGGAAGAGGACTGACTATATTTTGTGGTTTTATATAGCACAAAGTCAGATCAAGGACATTGGATCACTCTACAAGAGCACCAGTTACATTACCGAAAGTCAGATTATTTTTTTTGCTGAGGCACAGGGAAATTTAGGGCCTGAATACGAGTTTGGCAGTCGGAAAACCCAATCATAGTGAGGGAACGCGTGGAGCTGGCGGCCTCCCCACCTGCCCTCTTAGAAGTTTTCTACTGGGCTGACCCGTGAAAACCAAGTTTCTGCCGGTCAGACCACTGGAAAATGTGCAGCGGCATTGGACTCGGCTCCACATAGAGCTGAGTCCTATGCCGTTGCACAGGGGGCCTCCCTAGCACCATTGGAATGATCACTGTCGGCTGAGCAGACAGTGCACATTCCAATAATGCTGGGGAGGAGGGGGCCTGCACTGTCCATGATAATGTTGTGGGCGGTGCAGGCCCCCCTGTGGACCCCAGCACTTGTTCTCCACTAGCCTTTTCGGCAGAGAACATGGTTGTAATCACCAGGGCAGTGCTGACTTCAACGCCGCCCTGAGTGATCACAACCAAGACCGCCATCAGCCCATCAGAGATCCTGGCACAGATGGTGGTCCTTTGGTAGTCCGACCACCAAACTGGTAATGCGACGGCCACAGCTGCGGTGGTCCGACCGCCACCGCTAGTCTGGCTGTCTTGAGATGGCTAGACTCATAACCTGGCCCTAAGTGTTTTGAGTATAATCACCAAATGTTGATCTGATGCCAGGACTCAAAAATTGTTCCTCAGTTTCAAATTTAGCAGATTTGGCCATAAAGCCACATCCTCCTCACCCCCACTCACAGAGCTGTTGTCCAGAGGTAGTTCCTGGATGCAATATTGCTTGTTAACCATGGTGGAGTACTGTCCATCCTAGGGTGGAAGAGGCCTGCCGGCACACACTAATGAAGTGTTTTGACAGATCTGGGCTGGTAGGAGGCTGGAATGTGCAGCATGGCAGAGATGTGCATGCAATTCTTTGCTCCTCTCGCTCAACCAGATGTCTGCTGACCGCACCATAAATCAGCACACCATTCACCTCTTGCCCTTCCTGATGGAAACAAAATTAGGCAGAAAACTCATGGGTGACTTGTGCATCTTGAGTTTCTTCTTCACCTGCTTGTTCTACTGGGCCCAGATTTACTAACAGTTTGTGTCAATGTGGGAAAACTAGGTGGATTGCAGAAGCCCCCTAACTTTTTGCCCCAGTTTTCACTATTGCTGGTGTTTTCCTGACTACGATTGTGCCCTGGGCACTGTTAACCAGTCCTAGGGCATGTGCCCTGATTAAAATGATCATGCAAATTAGAATAATTAGAATTGGCTGTGTCCCTAGTATATGGTAAGGCGTGTAGGTTTAGGGACTACAGCATTGGTAGTGCACCCATAGTTGCACTGCTGTGCCCAGGGTAATTTTAAAGCCATGCCTGCCTTTCTGGCTGCCTTTAAGTTAAAGTTACACCCAAATTTGGCTTTGGAATTAAAAGTACTTCCAAAGTCTTAAAGCTATCTTATTTTATATATAAACCACCCCTGAGGTACGTCCTAAATGTCCCCAGGGTTGGGTGCAGTGTAACTGTAGGCAGGGAATTTATAAAAGTTGTTTTATAAGCCCTGGTGAGGGAAGAAAAGCTAAATATGTTTTCCCCCATTGTAGTGAGTGGGCTTCATAGGCTAACATGGGAAGAATTTATTTTTAATTAATAAAGGGTCAGAAGGAGCTAAATTTTTCAAGTTTGGTATCAAACGTAATGCTATAATAAATTCAACAACTTGCCACTGTTGAATTTATTATAATATGTACCTAAAAAGAGTTTTAGATATCTTTCCAAAAGTTACAAGTTTCTGCTCTGTAGTGCCCTTCTCTGATTGGCCACTCTCTGGCAGCCTGGACAGGCTGCCTTGATGATGTGTAAAGTGGCCTGGGCTGGACACAAATGAAGTGCCGGAGGGAGGAGAACTGCCTCAGCAGATGGTGAAACAGGATGGGAGCAGAGAAGTCAAAGTGTACTTCAAAGGAGGGAAGGAGATTTGTTCCAGCAAGTGAACCTCCCTCACTTTCTGCAAAACCAGACAGCCAGATGTCCCCTTGGTTAGATTAGGAGAGGGCTGGAAGGGAGGATGTTAAGGGAACCTAGCCACACCAGTGGTTGGGCTCAGCCAGACTTAACCTCTGAGCTTGAATTGCTGCTGTTTTGGATTTTTGAGGAACTTTTCACCCTGAGATTGATTTTTGCCACACTTTCCAGGAAGTGGCCCTCCAAAAGGATGGTGGCCTGGCTGTGATTTGACAGTTGCCCCCCACCTGCTTTCCACACCAGGAGAAAGGCTAAATACGGCAGAGCTGCACCCACACCTCAGATCCCTGCCAGATCTCTACCAGATCCCTCCAAGGAAGAACATCAGAAGAAGAAAGACTAATCTGCTGGACCCCTGACCTGCCCCTGGACACTGCACTCTGGGGACTGCACCAACTGCACAGTTGGGCTTCACCACTAAAGGGACTTTGCCTGTTTTCAACTGCTTCGAGAAGGAACTCTCTGTCTGCTACAGGTAGTAAATAGCTGACCAGAGCCCCCTGCATCAAGCCCTGAAGAAAATGATCAGCTGACCAGTGTTTAGTGGTCATTTTTGAATTTGATTCAGGTCCATTCTGGGAGTTGGAGTCCAAATCCTCAAGGAGCAACTCAGAGCTTCTGGAACCTTGGGGTGAGTTGTGGACTCCTAAAGAACCGCCTGAGACCTTCTGGACGAAGATCCACAAGTTTGGAGAAAATTGGAGAACTTTTGGTAAAAAGCTCCATAAAGGGACTGACCCGCCGTGGTGAGTCAAGCCGGCTTACCTCAACTGCGACCTGGCTTGACTTGCAGGTTTGTCCTGCTGAAAAGCTCCAGAGCCCCAGGCTTCTAGGATTTTACCGGTAGCTCCTGGAAAGGCAATTGGACAACCTTGCATCAAAGTCAGCTTGCTGTGGAGGGTCGACCCAAGTCGGAAGGAAAAAGCTCCAAAAAAGTGGGAATGTCCAAAGGTAAAAAATTGACCGGGAGTTCCTGCGCAGCGTATCCGAGGAAGGCTCCAGGCACATCAGATCAAGATTCATCTTTGACCCAGATCAAGATTTCCATCTGGAAAAATCTTCTAAGCACAAAGGTAGAATTCTTCACCAAACTCTCCTGCGATGCGTGTCCGAGGAATGCTCCAGGGAGGTCAGATCGGATTTGTGACTTTGTCTCACTGAAGAAAATCTTTAAGAAAAAGACTAAGGCCCTCATTACGACTTTGGCGGTTGTGGTACTGCCATGCCGGTGATGGCAGTTGGACCGAAGCCAGGCTGGCGGTTCAGACCTCCATATTACAACCACGGCGGTCTTCCTGAAACATAGCCAGTGTGCCACCAGTACCACCAGTGTGGTCTAAACACGGATAACAGCGGTTGCCATCTCCAGCCCAGCAGCAACCACAGCACCGCCCACCCTATTACAACTCTGCAGACCACCACGTTTTCTCAGGCGGTACAACTGCCACCCAAAGCCTGGTGGGAACAGCAAGTATAAAAAGGACCCACTCATCTCCAGGGACACAGACTACTCCGCAGAAGCCATGGAATGCCAGCTTGAAGTCTTTTTAGCACTCTTTTTTGCCTTCCTCCTCCATGACCACCAATGCCGATGAAGATGCCATTGGTGAGTAAACAAGAGGGAAAGGGGCGAGTAACACACCCACACACAACATAACCACAATGCATGGACTCCAACATGCACATACGCTCATACATGCTCACACAACATCTGTACTGAGACCAACACAGACACAAAACACAGACATGCTAAACACACACGTCACATACACACACCCCGGATCAAAACTAACAACCACACCAGTATCACTAACAAGCTGAGACACACAAACCAATACAAATACATGACAAAACATACAATGGCCACATACAAGAAATAACAGTGATCTGGAATTTAAAAAAAATGCATAGAAATGCACATTGTACAGCACATAATAGAAGTATGGAGTGTTACCTGTAAAAAAAAGACTTGATACATTTATTGTAAGAATACAAACAGGAATTCGGTTTGCCAGGTTATAAAATTTTTTAAAAAATATGTATACATGAAATAAAAACATCAAGTAAGGCCTTTAGGACCGTCCAATGTACAACATTCTTTAAGGCACAGTGTGCCTTTCAAAGGCCCCAACTTGACTCCAGACAGCCTAATGGCCTCCACAAGGTAGGGGCATCCATGGGGAGGGCAGGCACCTCAAGGGTCTTGTGGGAGGGTGTGGTGGTGGGGGTTTAGGAGGGGGGTCCTTGTGCTTTGGTTTGGGAGGGGGTGGGGGTTTTACCATTGATTTGGACGGAGGGGCAGGGGCTTTGGACTTATGTTTAGGGGCAGGTGATTTTTTGGGGACGGGGAGGCATTTTGGTGGGTAGAGGGGCAGCACAGATAGCATGGGGGTCTTGGGAGGACTTTGAGGTGGAGGGACTTGGCCTGTGGAGGGAACCATGATGGTGAGGGGCAACTCAGGGTGGGACAGACTCAGGGAAAAGGTCAAGGCCGGCAATAAAAAAGCTTCTCAGGAACACTAGGGATGGATTGGGAAACTGGTTTGGGAGTGGAGGTAGAGGGAGTGGTTGTATGCAGGGTATGTGTGTGTGTGAGGTGGAGGAATGTTGAGTGTCTGAGTGTGGGTGTTTATGCATTTTGGGAGGAGGGGGAGACAGGTTGTGAGAGGATAGACCAGTTGTGTGGTTGTATGTTGGGGTGGTATCTGCATGTAAGGCTGCATGTGTCAGTGATGGTGGTTGTGGTGAGTGCAGGTGTGGTGCATGGGGTGCATGTATGAGTGTTTGCTGTTGTGGTGACTAACGGCAACACAGAAGTGGTGACAGGAAATGGGAGTGAGGATGCAGTGCTGGCAGGTGTGACATTTGCAGTGGCACCTGTGGATAGCAGAGATTTTTATTCACATCTACCTGATGTACTTTACAGTGTCCAGTCCTCCGAAGATTACACTGAGACCCTCAGGGTGCAGGATCCTGTGATGTCTGAGTGCAGTGCAATCTTCAGAGTGGCCGTGCAATGTATGCTAGTTGTATGTCTTAGCAAAGGATTGTGGGTTCTGGGTTGTGTGTGTTTTACAGTGCTGTGTGTGGGGGTACGTGGTATGTGGATGTGGTATGTGTATGTGTATCAGGTGTGGGGTATTCGAGTTGCCCAATGCGATGTTGTGTTGTAGTGGCATTCCATTTCGACCACTGCGGTCTGGACCACCATTGGATTACCGCCGTGTGAAGGCCGGTGTGCTGATTTGTGAGTTGTAATAAGGAGGGTGGTCTTTTTCTGGCATGGCAGTGTGGGTGGTGGGACCGCCTCTCTGCCGCCATCATTGAACCTGGTGGTGTTTGATTTGTAGCTGTATTCTAGCAATTGTGAGTCGTATTAGGGCGGGCAAATTACAGCTGACACTGTGGTCTTCTGGCAGCCACCAGCACGGCGGTCTTCGGGAAAGACCACCAAAGTCATGATGAGGGCCTGAGGCTGAAGGTAAATGTTTGACTGAGGCCTCCCATTTGTTGTAGTCGAGCAGGGCTCCATCGCGGTGGGCCTCAAACTTTGACTTTTCTCTAGTCTAGTGTGACCAGATTGGTACTTTAAGTTTCTATGCACTAATAACATTAATTTAAAAAAAAAAAAATCATACCTCAGGTCCCACCTATCCATTTGTAATCCTTTTGGTGTAATCTTAAAGATAAAAATATAATCAATGTTTATAAATTGGTGTTGAATTTTTATTGTGTTTTGTGTTTTACTTATTTATTTATGTTTTTGATTTTTAAGTGCTTTACACACTTGTCTCCTAAGTTAAACTTTGTCGCTCAGTGCCAAGCTACCAAGGGTTGAGCTGGGTTTAATTTATTGAGACCTACATTGACCTAAGTGGAGGTTAGTGGTTATTACTTAGTGTAGGTACTTACCTGCCCTTACCAATAATCCACTGTCCAACATTCCCAAACTATTTAGAACCACAGCCCAATTTTTAAATGACAAACTTTTGCGACCAACCTAGCTTTAATGGACATAAGGTGGTGATTTTATAATTTAACTGAAGCATCATTTGGAAGCACGCCATCATTTACAGAGAGCACATTTTTATATAAAATCACCATTACTTTTCCACAGAGATACAATTTTACTGATAAACCTATGTTGCGCACAAAAAATTATGTTTCAGTGAAAATGTATCCTTTGTGCATTACCATGTAAATTGCCATGATGTATTTTGATCCTATTAACATTTTCGTTTCTTTCACACTTCATAATTACAAAAAGATTGTGCTCCAAATTTGCTTCCCTAACTGGTGAACATGTCCCATTAATTTACATGCGGTTGTGTGTTGCAAAAATAACTTCTTACAGCCCTTCCTTTGGTATTCCCTGTATCCCAGTAAGATTGTCACATATTTCATTTTACTTTTCCTTCTCTGACTGCAAAGTGTAAATACAACCAGAAAACACAGACATCTACATTGGTGCGTGGCTGCCTAAAGTGCACCAGCACAGGGAGAGAAGAGAACAGTGCCACATCTTAATAAATATGGCACTGTTTTAATCTCTTCTTTCACACACAGAATCACAGACACTTAGTGCTGCCCTCCGTTTTGTGACTTCTTAGTAACTCTGTCCATTCACGTGGGGACATCTATCTAGCACCCTGTTTGCTCTGCTGAGCCTAATAAATCAATGAGGCATGGTGGCAGCACAGCAACAAAGTCACACAGGTCAAAGTCAGAGACACATAGGGGGTCATTCCGACCCTGGCGGTCCATGACCGCCAGGGCCGGGGACCGCGGAAGCACCGCCAACAGGCTGGCGGTGCTTCCTGGGCCATTCTGACCGCGGCGGTAAAGCCGCGGTCAGAAAAGGGCAACCAGCGGTTTCCCGCCGGTTTACCCATGGCCCAAGGAATTCGCAATGGCGGCGCTGCTTGCAGCACCGCCATGGGGATTCCGACCCCCTTCCCGCCAGCCTGGTCCTGGCGGTAAATACTGCCAGGAACAGGATGGCGGGAACGGGTGTCGTGGGGCCCCTGGGGTCCCCTGCACTGCCCATGCCACTGCATGGGCAGTGCAGGGGCCCCCTCACAGGGCCCCATAATGATTTTTAGTGTCTGCAAAGCAGACACTGAAAATCGCGACGGGTGCCACTGCACCCGTCGCACCCCTTCAACTCCGCCGGCTCCATTCGGAGCCGGCTTCATTGTTGAAGGGGCTTTCCCGCTGGGCCGGCGGGCGGCCTTCTGGCGGTCGCCGGGGTCGGAATGACCCCCATAGCTTCTCCTACAGAGTACTGCTCCTTGTCACCGGGTCAGTGCATAAAAGGCCCTGCTGATTGCCACTCATTATTCATACAGCCATTAGCACTGTACAAATAGTATCACCCAAATGATAGTGAGATTCATTTTTTGACCTCGAAAGGAGGATGACAGCCTGAGCCAGTCTTGTGAGGATTCAGCATGTGATGCTGTGGTCACATGCAGGGCTCAACATCAAAGTCTCATCTTGCTGAGTTAGGAACTGGCTGAGTACATTTTTGAAAGAGGAACTAATTTGGTGCTACTGCTTCCACATGAATGAAAGATGAAATTGCTCTAAATCTGAACTAAACTTTCCAAAAACAATAATATACCCAAGTTCTTTATAATTGCAAGTTTTGTGCTCCAGGAAATTAAATTTTTCAACTGTGCAAGAGGATGGTCAAAGCCTTCTATGTAAGCTGTGTCTAAGTCCTTACAGACAGGAAACCTGATTAAGAAGGACTGGGAAGGTTATAGGTATAAAGGTGTAGTCTCACTCATGTAAATCAAAGCCAAAAACATAAGTTGATCCTCTTTGCAAGCCAGTGTTCCCACTATATAGTCATAACCTCTACTGTTATGAGGCTTTTCTGGTAGGCACTTTTCTTCTAAGAATTACAGACTCTCATCCAGGTATTGTGGCAGGCTTTATCACTGAGTCTGCTCCTGAAATGTGGTATATTACCCAGAGCAAGCTGATTGTAGTTGTTAACTGTACTGTTGATTTAGACTTGGAAGGGTGGGGCGCACGTTATATTTACGTTAGGGCATGAGTTATAGTTACTTGAAATAACTCTAACCATAACAGGTAAAGTTCTATGGTTTAGAACATTTGAAATGTGGGCCTAACTATAACGTCCCTGTAAACTTTGTTTTTTTAAGTGAACATGTATATATATGTATATATATATATATATATATATATATATATATATATATATATATATATATAAGTATATATATAGTTAGTTTTAGCTAGGTCAGCCGTTCCATAGAAAAGTGAAGTTCTAACATCATTTGATATACCGACTCAAAACTTTTTCAAAAAGTGTTTTTTTGCTTAGTTTGTGCACTAAAAGTTTGAGAGTGATCCGACCAACAGAGGCTCAGGGAAAAAGGGGGTTTCAAAACAAAAAATTGATTTTCTAAAGACTTCTTCAGGCAGGGCTACAGTAAAAAGTGTTGAATGGAATTACACTAGTTTTGCAGAAAGCAAGATCTTAGTTCATAGGTTGAGCCGTTTGTGATTTGGTGTAAATCCATTCAATAGGTTTTGCAAAATTAAGGTTACAAACTATTTGTCTATCTGGACAGTCAGGTCCTCGTGAGGCTCAAAAGAGTCATGCATGCGTACCAATTTAAAATTAGACCATAATGATGGATCCAGGGAACATTTTTTCCCCTTGGACCATCTCACTCCCATGGGATTCATACTCCTGCAGGAGAGAGTGCTCTGATTGGCTGTGAACAACATGAGAAAAATGTTGCTGCCAGCCGTTATAGGACTCAGAGACCGAACCCCCTGTACTGAACCTGAATTAAAAGAAATGATATAATAGAGCAGGTCAGAGATACCCTGCTCCCAGAGGCCCAGTAGGGGGGCTTAGTGGGACCCCCTATGGAGCTAAAATACAAAAAAACAAAAATTTTTGCTGTGATCTCACCAGACTCCTGTAGGATAGAAAAAAGAATACTAAGGGGGTCATTACAACCCTGGCAGACGGTGTTAAAGCGGCGGTAAGACCGCAAACAGGTGGGCGGACAAAAAAAGGGAATTATGACCCTGGCGGAAACCGCCAACAAAGACAGCCACTTTAGCACACCGCCTGCCACGGCGGTACAGACAAGCAGCGCGGCAGTCACCGCCAACAGACAGGCGGAAGACAATGTACCACCCATAGTATCAGAACACACCAATCCGCCACCTTTTCTGGGGCGGATTCACCGCGGATAAAAACACGGCAAAAACAGCTTTTGCTATGGGAAAAAGCTCACCTTAACACACTCCACGAGGAACGACGACTCCATGGAGCCGGAACTCCAAATACTACCTGCCCTTGTCTTTCTGCTCCTCTACGACCAACAGCGACGTAGGCGCCGAAGATACCGGTGAGTACTGCACCTACGACACGGGGAAGGGGGGAGGCAAAAGTTAGGGGGACACCCACCAAACACCCTCACCCCCACCCTCGCATATCACAACATACACAACATACACACCAATGCAGTCAAAAATATCACATGAACAACCCCCAATCCCCCCGGAAGAATGCAAAGACAAAGCGAATTGTGGTCAAACATTGTAATGTGCCAATATACATACAAAAATATACTGATATATATCTCGAAATCTGTCATAATTATATATACAATACAAGAAGTAGTGCAGATATGTACACAACAATGTCCGTGCACCAACAGTCCAAAAATGCATGGGCGAGGCCCACAATAGATACCTGACCAAAATCCGAGAGAACACTGCCGGGGCATCAGATAGAAACACTACAGGCACCTCAGGGGGAAGGGAAGGGGGGGCACCTCAGCCACATGAATGCGAAGCCAGATCCACGACGGGGCTCCATGCCCATTGATGTATCCTGGGGAGTGCAAAGCCACAGTCTCTCAAGTCTCTACAGTGGGTGGGTTGCCCACTGTGCCATCCTGGGGAGTGCAAAGCCACAGTCTCTCAAGTCTCTACAGTGGGTGGCTTGCCCACTGTGCCATCCTGGGAGTGCAAAGCCACAGTCTCTCAAGTCTCTACAGTGGGTGGCTTGCCCACTGTGCCATCCTGGGGAGTGCAAAGCCACAGTCTCTCAAGTAGATGCAGTTCTCTACTGGTACTGGGTGGGACTGGTGCCCAGACTGGATGAGTCTCCCCGTGAAAGTTCCTGTCCTGTCACTGTCCCAGCTGCACATGGGATAAGGATGCCTGATGTGGCGGCCTATTCATAGCTACACGGTCTTTGCTATGTTCAGCGGTGCTTTGCCATGGCGGTCTGTGCTATGTTCAGCGGTGCTTTGCCATGGCGGTCTTTGCTATGTTCAGCGGTGCTTTGCCATGGTGGTTCAGGACTGTTCAGCGGTGCTTTGCCATGGCGGTTCAGGACTGTTCATCAGTGCTTTGCCATGGCGGTTCAGGACTGTTCAGCGGTGCTTTGACATGGCGGTCTTTGCCCTGTTCAGCGGTGCTTTGCCATGGCGGTTCAAGACTGTTCAGCAGTGCTTTGCCATGGCGGTTCAGGACTGTTCATCAGTGCTTTGCCATGGCGGTTCAGGACTGTTCATCAGTGCTTTGCCATGGCGGTTCAGGACTGTTCAGCGCTGCTTTGACATGGCGGTCTGTGCCCTGTTCAGCGGTGCTTTGCCATGGCGGTCTTTGCTATGTTCAGCGGTGCTTTGCCATGGCGGTCTTTGCCCTATTCAGCGGTGCTTTGCCATGGTGGTCTTTGCTATGTTCAGCAGTGCTTTGCCATGGCTGTCTTTGCCCTGTTCAGCGGTGCTTTGCCATGGCGGTTCAGGACTGTTCAGCGGTGCTTTGACATGACGGTTCAGGACTGTTCATCAGTGCTTTGCCATGGCGGTTCAGGACTGTTCATCAGTGCTTTGACATGGCGGTTCTGATACTGACATTGGTGTGTGGCATGACGATCTCCACACTGGACATTGGTGTGTGGCATGACGATCTCCACACTGGACATTGGTGTGTGGCATGACGTTCCATCATTGCCCAGCGGGGCTGTGACATCCTGGCCCCTCCTGGACTGTGACTCCGGTGGTGGTCTCTGGACCAGTGACGATACTTGGGCCCTCCTGGGCTGTGACTCCGGCGGTGGTCTCCTGACCAGTGACGATACTTGGGCCCTCCTGGGCTGTGACTCCGGCGGTGGTCTCCTGACCAGTGACGATACTTGGGCCCTCGTGGGCTGTGACTCCGGCAGTGGTCTCCTGACCAGTAACGATACTTGGGCCCTCCTGGGCTGTGACTCCGGCGGTGGTCTCCTGACCAGTGACGATACTTGGGCCCTCTTGGGCTGTGACTCCAGCGGTGGTCTCTGGACCAGTGACGATACTTGGGCCCTCCTGGGCTGTGACTCCGGCAGTGGTCTCCTGACCAGTGACGATACTTGGGCCCTCCTGGGCTGTGACTCCGGCGGTGGACTCTGGACCAGTGATGATACTTGGGCCCTCCTGGGCTGTGACTCCGGCGGTGGTCTCCTGACCAGTGACGATTCTTGGGCCCTCCTGGGCTGTGACTCTCGCGGTGGTCTCCTGACCAGTAACGACGGTGCTGTCGGTTGTGTCTGGACCGCCGGAAATGATGGCGCACTTCTCTGCCGTGACACTCACAACAGGCTGGGGAGACTTCCTCTGGACCTTCCCCACCTTTTTGGGAGTTACAGCTGACTCACCAATCGCCTTCGATCCCATTTCAGTTGTAGTCCCACCAGGAGTCTTGACACAGTCCCGTCGTCCACGCTCCAATTTCGGAGACTTTACAGGGGGTGGGCTGACAGTGCCTTGGCTCCGGATCCTACTGCCTGCCCTGGTGGACAGTGCACTCCAAAAACCTGGAACACGCTCCACTGGTACTGGAGGCTTTTTGGCTGAGGCGCTATGACGGGACTGATGAATTGGAGGGGGGGGGCAAAAAGGTCAATTTGACATAGGGACAGTTTCTGACGGACACTGGGATGGGTAGTTGGAGGGGGTCTGGGAGTGGAGGAAGAGGAGGTGGTTCTAGGAGGTGTCACTTTAGGTGTTTTGGGTGCAGGTGCAGGTACTGGAGGCTGTCGTGATGGGGATGGATGTTGGGTGAGTGATTGCCGGCGTTTGTGTACTTTGGGAGGGGGCGTCACAGACACACTGGGAGAGGACACAGGGGACGTGTAAATGGCAGTGGGGGTGGTGAGTGCAGGTGAGCGGCTTGTGGTGCTGGGTGTCCTGGTGCGAGTCCTAGTGCCTGTAGATGTGGTGCATGCAGGTGTGTGTGTAGATGAGACTGGGAGGGAGGAGGGAGAAGAGGAGGAGGGGGACACAGTGGAGACAGTGGATGTTGCTGTGTCTGTCTGGGTGTGATGCTTGTGTGAGTGCCTGTGGTGTGTGTGGTGCCTTAGTTTGCTTGAGCTACTTTTGGGTGTTGACTTGTGTGCATGCTGGTCTGTAGGTGTGCTTGTGATGGGCTGGGGTACAGGGGATTGGGTCTGGGTGGAGGAAGTTGGAGGGGGGAGGCTGGACACAGGGACAATGGCTGCCATCAGTGCTGAGGCCAGAGATTGCAGGATTTGCTGAAGGACAGCCTGACCAGAATGAATGCCCTCCAGGAATGCATTACCGTGTTGCAACTCTCGTTCTACACCCTGGATGGCATTCACAATGGTAGACTGCCCAACAGTAAGTGACCTGAGGAGGTCAATGGCCTCCTCACTGAGGGCAGCAGGGGTGACTGGGGCAGGGCCTGAGGTGCCTGGGGCGAAGGTGATGCCCACCCTCCTGGGTGAGCGGGCACGGGGCGAACGCTGAGGGGCTGCTGGGATGGCGGTGCTGGTAGGGGAGGTGGCGGCTGTACCTGTAGAAGTGGGGTGCACAGATGGTGGCGCCACCACAGGGGAGCTCACATCGGCGGATGAGTCCGTGTCGCTGCTTGGTGATCCTGTGGCCGACGTGAAGCTCCCCTCGCCCTCCGTCCCACTGGTGCATTCAGAGTCTGTGGTGTGGCCCTCCATGGCCATGTGGGATGCAGCTCCCTCGTGCTCCGGTGCCACTGTACCTCCGCCTGATGATGCTGATGTACAAAAGGACAGGGAGAGCAGGAAAAGGGGGGGAGACAGAAGAAAGAGAGTTTTAGTGCATGGCATACCGCTACTGTTGGCGGACAAGACAGACGCAGCAGCCCCATGCATTACGCCGTGCTCCTGGCCTCTGTACATGCAATTTCTGGGATATGGCCTACATGGCAATGGTAGAAATCTGCACACATTGATGGCAAAGGGGCCACTATACATCAACTTGCCACTGTTCTGAGCTGGGTTAGAGTGCCACATGGCCTACATTACAGAGGGGCCTTGCCTACCTAACTCGCCCTGGCCTAGGGACACCCACAGCCCACCTCCCCCACCCAGACACCTCCACTGCACGCAAAGTCCACAGAATGAGGTTGTACTCACCCCCTTGTGTCTCCTGTGATGTCCTTAAGCGCCCATACAACTCCGGGTAGGCCACTGCCAGGATCCGGAACATCAGAGGGGTCATGGTGTGACAGGCACCCCTCCCACGTTGGGAGGCCATCCCCAGCTGAGCCTCCGCCGTCTTCTTGCTGCAGCGGCGAATGTCCTCCCATCTCTTCCGGCAGTGGGTGCCCCGTCTCTGGTGGGCCCCCAGGGTCCGGACTTCCTTGGCGATGGCACGCCAAATGTCCCTCTTCTGGTGGGCACTGACCAACATGACATGCTCAAGGAAAGAGGAACAGTCATTACCTACTGCACCGTCAATGTGAGTGGCCCCCTCCCTACTCTGGCCATGTGGCCCATTCATTCCCATGCATTTCTGTTCTATGAACTCTGCACCCTTCTCTCTTCCAACCAGCCCTCTCCACCCAGGCATAGCCCATCCAACGTGCTCCCTGTGTACTGATCTGTTGGTCTGGAGGACCGTAGAGTAGCATGTACTGGGGGAGGACCCCATCCACAAGTTTTTCCAACTCCTGTGCAGTGAAGGCAGGGGCCCTTTCCCCAGACGCAGCAGCCATCGTCGCTTCCAGAACGAGGTCACAGCAGCACTAGCAGTGTAGGTCCTCTCCTGTCGAAGGTCAGGTATCTAGTGATTGAAGAGATAGAAAATGGCGATGACGTCCGCGGCGGTGACGTCCGCGGCGGGGCGCATCATCCCCGCCGGCGCACCTGTTCATTGGCTCCTGGGACCCATAGGGTCCAATGTTAACCAATGCAGCATTGTGCCGCGCTCTACGACCGCCTACCGTGACGGTGTCCAACGCCAGCGCAGTTACCCCACAATTCCATTGTCCCATTTTAGAGGTCAGGCAGCCGCCATTTCAGGGGCCCACATGGCTTCATTTACTACTGCGTCACACATAGCTAGGCCTATAATCAACACACATACAGGAAGGGGTTTTGTGAGTGGTGTAGTCTTGTGTGTAACTGTGGGTACATACCTGGAGGAATAGTGACTGGTTCTTCGCTGTTGTCCTTCTTAGGCACCGTCAGCTGGGAAGATGGCGGAATCCTCCGGTGTACCGACCGCAGGTGGACCTGTTGACAATGGAAGAAAGACATTTGATCGTGACCTACCGGTTTGACCGTGCCACAATCCTGGAACTATGTACCCAGTTGGAGCCAGACCTGATGTCACCAATCCGCCATCCGACTGGAATCCCCCTGACGTGCAGGTGCTGTCAGTGCTTCATTTCTTTGCAAGTGGGTCATTTCAGACTACTGTGGCCCTGGCATCAGGGATGTCCCAGCCTATGTTTTCCAACGTCTTGTCCAGAGTGTTGGCTGCCCTGCTGAAACACGTAAGGAGATACATCATTTTCCCTGAGGTGGAGGATTTGCCTACAGTTAAAGGTGACTTCTATGCCCTTGGACATATCCCCAACGTCATAGGTGCTATTGATGGGACCCATGTAGCTCTGGTACCCCCCCAGAGGAGTGAACAGGTGTACAGTAACAGGAAGAGTTATCATTCGATGAATGTCCAGATGGTCTGTTTGGCAGACCAGTACATCTTCCAGGTTAATGCTATGTTCCCTGGCTCTGTGCATGACGCCTACATCCTGCGGAATAGCAGCATCCCTGATATGATGGGTCATCTCCAGAGGCACCGTGTATAGCTATTGGGGGACTCTGGTTACCCCAACCTTTCGTGGCTATTGACCCCAGTGAGGAATCCCAGGAACAGGGCAGAGGATCGGTACAATGAGGCCCATGGGCGGACTAGGAGGGTGATCGAACACACCTTCGGCCTCCTGAAGGCCAGGTTCAGGTGCCTCCATATGACAGGTGGGTCCCTATTCTACTCACCGAAGGAGGTGTGTGACATCATCATCGCCTGCTCCATGCTCCATAATTTGGCATTGTGACGCCAGGTGCCTTTTCTGCAGGAGGATGATCCATATGACGGTGTTGTAGCAGCTGTGGAGCCCGTGGAGCCTGGGGACAGTGATGAGGATGAAGCTGAGGAAGACGAAAACGACAACAGGGAGTCAGTCATACAGCAATATTTCCAGTGAGACACAGGTGAGTACATTTTTATGTTTAACATTACATTAACTTTCACACGTCTACCTCTATCCTGTACCTACATTTCACTCACTATTTGTTAATTGAGTTGTCCCCTTCCATTTCAGTTTCACAAATGTGGTAACCTACGTGTCAACAGCTTGCACCCTTGAAAGGCTTGTGATGTGTGACATTGGTATGTTGGCCTTTCAATGGGTAACCCTTTTTGACACTGTAATTGACAATACAAAGTTCAAAATCATAGACTTACTCCAGTTTTATTAGTGTTTCAAGGGTGTTTATTTAAGTGCAGAAAAATGAAGGGGGGTTGTGAAATCGGGATGGGTTATGGTGGAAGAATGTCCATGGCAGAGTCCAGTCTATTAGTCTCACAGGTACATTGCACATCTGGCCATTGGAAGTAGAGCTGGGGCAGTTCCAATCTGGACAGGGTAACAAAGTGGGACAGTGGGGGGACAATCAGGGTAGTCTTATTTCCTGGCGGGGGTCTTGCCATCTTGCTCTGTCCTGTTCCTGGATCTCAGCGACCGCTTTCGTGGTGGTTGTCCGTCTGCAGGGGTTGGGGTGCTGGTGTGGTGGTCCTGTGGCTGGGCGTCCTGTCCACTAGCGCCGGCGGAGGTGGTGGGCATTTCATCGTCGTGGCTAGTGTCAGGGGCCCCTTGGAGTGCCACGGTGTCCCTCAAAGTCTTTTGAATGTCCGTCAGCACCCCTACAATGGTGCCCAGGGTGGAGGCGATGGTCCTGAGCTCCTCCCTGAACCCCAAATACTGCTCCTCCTGCAGATGCAGGGTCTCCTGCAACTTGTCCAGGACCGTTGCCATCGTCTCCTGGGAGTGGTGGTATGCTCCCATGATGGAGGAGAGGGCCTCGTTGAGAGTAGACTCCCTTGGCCTGTCCTCCCTCTGTCTCACAGCACCCCTCCCAGTTCCCCTGTGTTCCAGTGCCTCCGTCCCCTGGACCGTGTGCCCACTACCACTGCCCCCAGGTCCCTGTTGTTGTTGGGGTGGTGGGTTAGCCTGGGTGCCCTGTAGTGGTGGACACACCGCTGATTGACCTGTTCTGGGTAGGGAGGTATGGGCCCGCTGGGTGGGTGCTATGCTGGTGTTACCAGAGGGTGGGAGTTCGGTGTTGGGATGTGGCTGGGCAAGGGGAATCGACTGTCCTGAGGCCCACGATGGTCCGGGCTGGTCATCAAGATCCAGTAGGGCAGAGCTGCTGTTGTCACTGTGGGCCTCTTCTGGGGGTGGAGTGGTGTTGTCTGGACCCTCTGGTGTGGTGACGTTCCTTCGGGTTCCTGCGGGGGATAAGTACATGATTATTGCATGTGTGTGTTTCATGGTGTGCAATGGTTGGGTGTGCGTGTACCCCAGTGCAGGCATTCCTGTGTGGGGGCTTGTGTGCTGATGGTTGGGGGGTGTTCTGGATATGTGCAGTGGGCATTCTTTAGTGATGGGTATCCATGCTTAGTTGTGTCATGCAGGTCTTGGGGTTGGGATGGGTGGTTGGTGTTATGAGTACATTAGTGAGGAGTTAGGGTGATAGGGGAGGGTGTGAGGGTGGGGGTGTGTGATTGCATGCAGGTAAGGTGGGGGATATGATAGTTAAGATATGACTTACCAGTGTCCGTTCCTCCAACGACTCCTCCGAGGCCCTCAGGATGCAAGATGGACAAGACTTGCTCCTCCCATGTTGTTAGTTCTGGGGGAGGAGGTGGGGGTCCGCCGCCAGTCCGCTTTACCGCAATGTGGTGCCTGGAGACCGTGCAACGCACCTTCCCCCGTAGGTCGTTCCACCTCTTCCTGATGTCCTCCCTATTTCTTGGGTGCTGTCCCACGGCGTTGACCCTGTCCACTATTCTTTGCCATAGCTCCATCTTCCTGGCTATGGATGTGTGCTGTACCTGTGAGCCAAATAGCTGTGGCTCTACCCGTAGGATTTCCTCCACCATGACCCTGAGCTCCTCCTCAGAGAAGCGGGGGTGTCTTTGGCGTCACATGGGGTGGTGGGGGTGAGGTGTGGGGTGGTGTATGTGTTGATGAGTGTGGTGAGTGTAGTGGTATGTGTTGTTTTGTGCGCGGATGTTGTGTGGGTGATGGTGTAGTGTGCCTCTGTGTGATGGGGTTCTCTATTCTGTGCTGTCTCTCTATTGCGTTCTCTCTAGTTGTAGGTCGTAGGGGTTTGTGGGTGATGTGGGTGTGTGTTTTATATTGTGTTGGATGTGTGGGAGTGTTGTTTGTATGTGTATCAGGTGTGTGTATTTGGAATTGTCCAATGTGGCGGTGTTTTGGACCTGTGTGTGTATTTTGAGCGTGGCGGTGTGTACCGCCAATGGAATACCGCAGTTGAAAGACTGCCGCATGGATTCGTGGGTCGTGATGGCATGGGCGTGTTTCTGTTGGCGTGGAGGTGGAGGATTTGTTTCTGCCAGTTTATCGCTGATCTTTGGTGTGGCGGTGTTGTGTGGGTGTCTGAATTTCAGCGGATTCCGTGGTGTGTGTCATAATAGCTGTGGCGGAATTCCGCCGCCGCGGCGGTATGTTGCCGGTCTTCTGCACGGTGGTAAGCGCCTTTTACCGCCAATGTTGTAATGACCCCCTAAATGTCAGCTGTATACTGCATTTATTGATAAAGGGGAGGGAGTGTTTTGCCTCCCCTCTCAAGCCATATTTGTCCCTGGGAACCTCATCCCCCAGACCTGATACATTAATGCAGGAAGGATGGCATGCGGCCTCCCTCCCTGAGCTGTAAGTGGCCCCATGTACCCCTACCCCTAGGGCTCAATTCTTTAAATATGAGGAGGAGGGCACACAGCCCCAATCCCCGGAGAGCCCATACCTTGGACCCACTGTTTTTTTTTAATGGGGAGCCATGCAGACCTCCTCCCTAAGCATTTAAAAAGGCCCTGGTGACCCTATCCTCCAGGGCAGCTACTGTACTTTAAAGGGATCGGGCTATGTGGACCTCTTCCTGGCAACTTAATGACCCCGAGGACCTCATCAAGCAAGGCCAGCTCACTTGCTGTGTCCAGTGAACCAGCCTCAGGGACACGGCAGTCCCACTGCCCAAATTAGACGCTAGTGTGGGTAGGGAAACTTGTATGTCTCCCTCCCCACCAGGGAAAGCATTCTCAAATCTCCTGCTAAACAGGAGCAACCACAAAGTCTGCTCCCAGTTGGCAGGACCTTTAAAAATGCTCCCACCAGTTGAGAGTAGGCTTTTGATCTAGTAACCCACCCACACTGTTGCAGGGAAATAGATCAAGACATTGCTCCCGCCCAGGAGGAGAAGCATAAATAGCTGCTCACTGTGGGTGGGAGCAATGCTGGCAAGCACACATGAAGGGGGCCAGCTGGGGCCATGGGTCTCTCCCCTTAGCCTCCAATATCTGTATGGTGTGTGCCTTGGGTGTGCACATGGGTATCCACCTTTTTAAAAAGGAGGCGCCAGGGTTGGGGTTCCTCATGGCAAAAATAGGCATGGGTAGACAATCACGTGGCCCTATTATCCTTTGTGAAATAAAAACATCACCGAGATATAAGGGCCCCAGGGCCCAATAAGGCTTGGGAACGGGGACCACACTACCCCTTTCCCCTTTAAAATATATAAGGTCCAGGGGAATGGGGTCCGCAGGGCCTTGTGAGGTTCTGGGAGGGGAGCCACGTAGCCTGCATCCCCCTTAAAAAAAACAAAAAAACATGTTTCTCCCTTTTAATTGCCGTTGGGCATTCAAAGGTGCCAAATCATTTAGAAGCTCTGCCCCTTCCATGTTAGTATTAAGCAGGTGTTTCTGCCAATTTCCAAGCTGAAGTACAGTGCGTTTTCTTTACAACTGCACATTGGAAAAATATCTGAATTCCTTGCTGGAATGAATGCATTGTTGAATTATTGGGTAACAATCTCTTCTGTAGTGACTGTCCAATACAACTGAGTTCTTCCTGTTGTCTCCTGTTCTGACAGAAGAGTCTACAGTGCTCCCTTGAATTGCTGCTGAGTATGCAAAGGCACCAAATCACCTACAAGCTTCACGCATTTGGCCCCTACCCCTTCCACATTAGTAGTAAGCAATGATGCTGACATTGGGTGAGTCTGTCACAGGGCCTGGCCACAGGATAGACCCCTTTGCCTGTCCCCTACTGTGCATGGTTAAAGCTGAACACAGTGTGGGGTTGGCTACATGTAGGGGGTTTGGCGCAGGGCCTGGCTGTACTCTAGGCCCTGCAGGCACCCCAATGATACATGGTTATAGGCTGTGCACTGTTTGGGGATTGACTTTACATATGGTAATAAAATATTATGTTACTTTTTAAAAAAAGCCTAGAAATTCACTAACAAAACCAAGGGTTACAGTAACGTTGTAGTTAGGTGTGATAAAAAGATCTGTTTTTGCTAAAAAGAAAATCTATATTCACTGAATAAATCAAAGGTTAAAGTAACATTATAGTTAGGTGGATATGTCAGTGACAATGTAAACATTTTAAACTAAAAACAACAGAACTTCATCAGTTATAGTTAGCAGAGATAACTACAACCTGTGCGTCAACCATGCACTGTGTATGACTTAATATATTACATCACTCATGAAATGTTCTGTGGCATAATTTCTGACATGATTGATGATATCTCAAAATATATTATTGAGGACACCACTGATGACATCCCTGATAACATCATCCAAGCTTTGTTTGTATATGTTATTCCATAAACTAGTGTGGCATTAGAGGCCTGAAAGTAAGTACAAAATAGCTAAGAATAATAGCAAGCATCATTAATGCCATCATAGATACAACCCCCTTAGATTTAGCAAGCATGTTATGCATAACACTCACCCTATACCCTACACTTCACCGGAAGCCTAGTTCACATTAAAGTTCAACCACAGTTATGTGGGAAAGCCTCATTGCACACTAAGAAAGTTATATCTGCCTCACACTTCTCACAGTCACTGGCTCTACACTGAGAAACTAAGTTGTTATGAGTAAAAAATTGAGTACTGGAAACAGTGTTCCCTCTATGGAGATAGTTACTATGTACCACACTGTTTACAAACAGTGAAACCCTCAAGAGAAACTCTCATGGAAATACACGTGTATTATATTATATGGTATGGTTGTGCTGCTTTACCATTGAATACTCTTCCCTTGGTAGCTATAGCTTTCAAGCAGCAAGACTTGCACAAAGGATCTTAGGGTCTGATTACCACCTTGGCGGATGGGATACTCCATCAAAACGTGACAGATATCCCACCTGCCTTTTAACAAGTTCCATCGGATATAATGGAACTTGTGATATGGCGGATAGGATATCAGTCATGTTTGTCGTAATCCAGCCCTTAGCATAAAGGATTTACCAGCACCAAACAATGACACAAGGAGGCCACACAACATGAAAGAAGCACAACACAACTTCCTCAAAATAGAATATATTTTTATAACATTTTGACATCCAAGATGAGCAAAACCTACTGGAGGGTTCCAGGGATATGTATTTTCAAAGGTTATATCACTTTTGATTTCAACAGCAGACAAGCAAAACATTTGGAACCGATATCTGTGGGGGCAAGTGGCGTACATTTGGACAGTTATCTTGCCACCTGAGCGTTTTCCAGTTAAGTACCGAACTTTACCGAACGACCACCAGAGTCATGCTGATGCTGGTGATATAGGATGAAAAGATGCTCAAAGATTCTGTGGTTGCTGTGTGGTTGATGGGAGTGCCTTTGTGATGGTTTCTCAGTCCACAGGTAACATGGGTTGAATTTAGCAACAGAGGTCTGGTTCCCACAAAGCCCTCTTCAAAACTGTAGCAGTCCAGCTGTGGCTGTACTATGGGTCACCGGACTCAGTGTTCAGAGCAAAATATTTTTGTGGAGGCTAGGGTAATTCTTGTGTGAGCAATCTGGACTCTGATGGTACTCCCTGGTCTGGCTACATCGGTGCTACTTGTGATCAACAATGACCGGTCACTTTTGGTTGCCCAGCAGCAATTAGAAGTGAGTTCTTAGAAGTGGTTCAAACTTACCGGTTTGGGTTTCTTCAGCTATTTTGTCCCTGAAGCGAGTTCCAGGGGATCAGCCAACTGATCACTGGAGTCACTGTTTTGTTCTGGGGCATGACGTTTCCCCAAGCCAGGAGCCACTGGCACAGTAGCAATATCGCTAGCTCGAGGTGCAGCACATGCAGTCCATCCAACAGTGCATCCTCTCTTTGTGTGGCCCAAGGGTCCTTCTTCGGTCCCTATTCCAGTTCTGATGTGATCTAAGGTTGAGGGTGCCAGGAGTTCCATGTTTATTCCTGGAAAAAAACAAATGGTCACTAGCAAATGGGCTACCGGGTCGTCTCCCTTCTGGTGATCACTTTCCAGCAATGTGTGGCACCTAACAGTCCCTGAGTGCATTATTCTGACCACTCCCAAAATGTCACAAACCTCCCATGACTGTTAGGAGCTTGGCAGCCCTCTCTAGAGGTGTGGCTACCTGTGGGCTACATGTCCACAGGAGATCCAGTGTGGGCACTCTTTTCCCCCTCTCGGTCCCTGCCACCAGCCAATCTGAACAAAGGGCAGCCCCTCAGGAGTGTGATCAGTATTTGCCTACCAAAGGTGTCTTCTTCTTTAAAGCACACCTTTTGGGCTAATACCCTTAGTAGCTTTCTGCGAAGGGGAGGTAACACCTCACCTTGCAGCCGGCTGCTCTTGTTCCCAAGCCTGGTAGTTATTCACACTACTCCCCAGGTGGGCAGGAAGTGGTCTGTTGACCACTGCCCATATGAGGCTGCAAGACCAACTGGGTTAGAGAGTGGCAAATTTCTAAAAGTTGAATTACTTTAATAGTGACATTATATTCACCCTGGGCACCAGGCTTACCTTACAGCACCTAGTGAGAAAAGTCCCATTCAAAAGATGGTCTGAGGTGCCAACTGGTAACTGTGTGCTAGTAAAGGGGGCTACAAACATTTCCACAGCAAAATGACAATTTGTAGGTGTTGCTGCCAAGACATGTATAAAAAATGATAGGTCATACTTAAGAATATACCCCTTTATGGGGAAACATCCTTTTTTACGACTTTTTTATTACGAAAGTCGTGGTTAACGAAAGCGTAACAACGCTTTTTTTAACCATGACTTCGTATTTTTGTGCCTTAACTACGTATGTTCTGAACAACGAACATGCGTGGTTAAGGTACAAAGAAGGGAGTTGGCGAAGGTAAGTGGTGGGTTTAGGTTTTGGGGTGGGGGATCAGGGGGTTTTAGGTTTTGGGGTGGGGGATCAGGGGGTTTTAGGTTTTGGGGTGGGGTTGGGGGGGCGTTTTTGGTTTTGGGGAGGGGGTGGGGGTTAGGGGGTTTTAGATTTTGGGGTGGGGTTGGGGGGGTGGGGCGTTTTTGGTTTTGGGGAGGGGTGGGGGGTTATGGGGTTTTAGGTTTTAGGGTGGGGTTGGGGGGTGGGGCATTTTTGGTTTTGGGGAGTGGGTGGGTGGTCAGGGGTTTTTAGGTTTTAGGGTGGGGTTGGGGGGTGGGGCGTTTTTGGTTTTGGGGAGTGGGTGGGGGGTCAGCGGGTTTTAGGTTTTGGGGTGGGGTTGGGGGGGTGGGGTGAGGGATGTAGGGTGAATGGTGCCTATTGCTAATGATTTTATAAGGAATGCCTTTACAACGAAATATCGTTGTTAAGGCATTCGTGGTAAAATCATTAGTAGTAAGGACGAGGTCGGTGTTCCGACCTTGTTGTTAAGGTTAGTAGTTGTTTTTAATTCGGTGTTCCGTCATATAATCCCCTTTATGCCATAGGGCTCTTGAAGCAATCCTCAGGGGAGACTTACACATATTAAGGGAAGTGGTGGGTTTGAAATTAGTTTGAATGGCAAATTTGAACTACTAGTAGCACCATTTCCAGTATGACATGACTTATATGGAGCAATTTTGCACATTGTCACACACAGAGTGATACAATCAGTACTGCAGCCCTGGGTGGACTTTTACATGCCCTTGGTACCCCGGATTCTAAATACTACGGCCTTAGAAGTAATTCAGTACTTGCCAATTGCTGATAGCGGATTTGACATACACTTTGTAAAGGGTTAGAACACAGGCACTGAGGTCTGGGTATTAGGCCTCAGGGCACTCTCAGGTCTTCCTTTACAAGCCCCTAGCTGCATACTTTGCCACTGGAGCCAAATTTATTTTTCATTCTCTCATGGTGCAGTGTGCTGGCCAATATGTACAAGGCCACACAAAGCCACCTTGGGTGACTTTTCATGGTCTTGTAAATATGGCCCTCTTTCAGGCATAACTCTGCATGAAAGGGGAGTTCCATGGGGGTGGCTGGGGTGTTCCCACACAACACCAATGGAGTCTGATGCATTCCCAGATTTACAAGGCTGGAATGTGTCAGATTCCTATGCCACCTCGGGGTTGAGGTTAAAGTGGCACACCGGGGAGAAATAACATTATCTCTCGCCGTTTTCCCTTTTTCTATGTGTTCTGCAGAATGCAGCACACATAGAAAGAGGAAAGCACCATTAATGATTGTTTATGTGCAGGAAGGTGTCCCTTCCTGCACCAAAACAATCATCCCTACAACACAGGTACCCTTACACCACGGCAGAAGGATGCTTGTGTTGGTGCTGGGCATCAGTTTGTGCACCAGCATAGAATAAAGTAGAGGGATGTGTTGTATATTTGTAAATACAATGCATCCCTGCACTTTCAAAATAAAGCAGCATGGAGCAACAAGCTGGCGTGCAGTACCACCCTGCATCATTCCTTTGTAAATGAGCCAAGAGTTAAAAAACCAGCAGCATGAGTCCAAATGGGGTAAAAAAGTGGAGGAAATCCTGTTTCCTTACATATACCACAGGTTATTAAAACATATCTATTACAACAGTGTATTGTCTAAGCAACAAATGTGATAAAAGACACTATGGGGGTTATTCTAACTTTGGAGGAGGTGTTAATCCGTCCCAAAAGTGATGGAAAAGTGACAGATTTACCACCAGCCGTATTACGAGTACATTATATCCTATGGAACTCGTAATACGGCTGGTGGTATATCCGTCACTTTACCGTCACTTTTGGGACGGATTAACACTCCTCCAAAGTTAGAATAACCCCCTATTTGCTTAAAATGACCACAGTTTGAAGGTGCTAAAGATTATACTGCCTGTATTCTTCATACTGTAGTGAAACCTTTATAGATAGCCCATCTTCTGAAGCAAAACAAACACATGTACATAAGTTAGTACCTGGTACACAGAGTATGTGTTATTTTGAAATTGTCATGCTGTGATGATTCTGTCTAATAACTCAAAGTCATGTCAGCGCATCTGGTCCTTAGTGAGTAAACTTACAAGGGGACGTGTATAGGTCGATGAACCTTTTGGATCACATGGAGTATCCTAGCTATGTAGTAATTGATGAACATCAATTATCAATGTACAAACCAATAATCAATAAGCAAAACATTAATCATCAATCATTAACGCCAACATTTCATGTATAACCACAACTCAATTATACGTTTTATCAATTTTATTTCCCTATTAGTTACAATACTAGGTCATAAGGTTAGATCAAACTTTATTCAGTCAGCTCATAGTTAACTCGTTAGTGACAACCAATAATATAATCTAGTCAGAACTTGAGAAAACAGATGCTTTAATGCTTCAGCATAAGCCAACAAATATGAATATATTGACATTTATAGAAGAGTTCAGCAATCAGTTTGTCATCATTTGTCACTGTTAACGTCACCCAAAGGTACCTTACCTAACCCAGATTTGCATTAGCATGTGGGACTTCATGTGAAAACAATTTGGAACATGAATTTAGAAAACATCTCACTAAGAGAAATCTATTTAAACAGCGCAGTTGGTACCTAGAAAGAAAAGGCACAAAAGTTAATCAGTCACACTGTCATAGCTACCTATCCACAGAATGGATCAGCAACAAATTCAATCTTCGCCTTCAGGTCATTAATCAATCAGCAGCGTATAAGTCTCTCAAGAGCATAAGCCCAATGACAAAGTCTTGAATCACGAATTACAATATCTAACATCTGCATCAGCTCTAACCATTGCATGTCTCTCCTCACATCGGAAATCTTAGCCCTCTGTAATGACTTTTTATTAGGGTTACCCAGTCCATCCCCCTAATTCCTAATTGGTCAGTTAATCACCAGTTATTACCCTAACCAATAATGTTTATTTTACAAATCTATGGTTTCTTAGATTACACCATCCTCAGTTCATTGATTGGTTCACGGTACGATGTCCTCATCATCCGGCTCATCAAGTATCGAAAATGTTGCATCTTCTTCTCCAGTCTATTGTTCGAGACCTGGGAAAGTACATTGAGTCTGTCTTACACCAAATTTGTTCCATGCCTAGTTCCATCATGTCCTGTCCATCGGTACATTGCAGAAAATTCTAGCTAAGCAGACATTATAAGCAGTTCAGGGACAGTTCAACACGTTGCTTCTCTACAGTATATGATTATTCTGCTGGTGTACGAGGCCTGGCAAAACTAGGCCACAACTTCGGCTACGTTAGCTCTACAATATAATGGGAAACATACGTCACACATTTCAATATGACATATTACTACATTATTATTATGCATTTTCAATATTTCACTCATTTTTAACCATTTTAGTATAATTTATGTGAGTTGGCAGCCACTGTTCATGGGCACATTTTCAAACATGCACATTAATTTATCTGCATTAACTTTTCTATCATTTTCTTGTTAATCAGAAGCATAACCATCCATTAATAATTTCTAATTAACATATCTGCTTCAACAGTCCCTCCTCTGATGACTAAATATGTCATTACACTATTTTTGCCATTATTATTTTCATAATTCAATCTCCTCAGAGTTTTGTCTCTTTCTCAAATCTTCTCTATAAATTCTTTCCCGGTTTCGTTCCCCCCCCTTTGATTATTTTTAGATATTTTCAATTTAATCTTTCGCCCCAATTTACATGAACCCCATAATCCTAATATACACCCCATTCCAAATGTTACTAAGCCAATTTCCCACTGAAGCAAATCCTTTTCCAAAACACCTGGTTCCTTTAATTCCTTTAGATCCATACTTGAGTTAGTCAGGTTAGTGAGTAAGGGGGTCATTCTGACCCTGGCGGTAAAATCCACCAAGGCCAACGACCGCGGGAGCACCGCCAACAGGCTGGCGGTGCTCCCTTGGGCATTCTGACCGCGGCGGTACAGCCGCGGTCAGAAACGGAAAACCGGCGGTGTACCGCCGGTTTTCCGCGCCGCCATGGGGATTCCGACCCCCATACCGCCATCCTGTTGCTGGCGGTTTTGGCGCCAGGCAGAGGATGGCGGTATGGGGTGTCGTGGGGCCCCCGTAACAGGGCCCCACCAAAATTTTCCGTGTCTGCCATGCAGACACTGAAAATCGCGACGGGTGCAACTGCACCCGTCACACCCCTTCCACTCCGCCGGCTCCATTCGGAGCCGGCATCCTCATGGAAGGGTGTTTCCCGCTGGGCTGGCGGGCGGCCTTCTGGCGGTCGCCCGCCAGCCCAGCGGGAAACCCAGAATACCCGCGGCGGTCTTTTGACCGCGCAGCGGTATTCTGCCAGTCCCAGCCAGGTCGGCGGCTTCCGCCGCCGGCCGGGGTCAGAATGATCCCCTAAGTCTCTTATCTCTCACTGTTATCTGGTATGTATGAGCAGTAATGCCTAGAGTTAATGAATTTACAGACTCCTCCGTCCTTCGCCAAAAGGATGTCTAAAGCAAGGCGATTCTGAAGCGTCATAGTCTATCCGCAGCTAAATTTGTATCTATCAGGAGTATTGCCCCTGTTAAGTTTGTCAGCATGTTATCCACAATAGTAGACAACCTTCGTATCTTGATTGAATTCAGGATGACTCCCAGTGAAGGAATCACAGCCCCAAATATATCTCCCACAGCTGCAGAAGAGGTGCCTCTCCTCTGTTGCATATGATGTAACTCAGTCAATTTCGGAAACGTCTTTAAGTCATCTATCTGATAAATCTTTGGGAAAACTAATTCCAAATAACATGTCCCCTACCATCCTCCTGGGAGATGGTAATAAGCATTAAGTACACAAATATAATAAATCCCAGGGATCGCAGGGTCCTGACCATTCAACATAAAAGTCCACTTACTCTGAAACAAAAACACATTCCTACATTCACTCGTTTCCAAAAATAAAGTGTCAGTGCGTGATATTGGCCTATATATACAAAGCTTACGTATGTGTGATGTATCTAAAGCTAATTTCCCTTGCGTCTTAATTGTAGTATAAGCATAATCATTCTTGTAAGTCCTTTTCTCTAAACCTTTTTCTAATTTTTCTTTTAATGCCTTTCTTCTATAATCTGTATGCCCTATGAAGCTTTTCTCTAAAGATGTAAGCAAGCACCTGAGATTGTTCTTAAGTGTGTGGGCTGTTCCAAATGTTAGTGTAGGCTCAAAGAATCCTCTAACTAATACTACATCATGCTCTTTAGCTACTTTACTCAAGTATCTAATTACAGGAACAAACGAGAACACAACGTCATAGTTGGAATACAAATATTGTATATACTCTTGATTCTAAAACCTTGTTAGTAGCAAACTGCAGCTTATCCCGTAGGTTAAATGTAAGCTGTGGTATGGATCTCCCTCCTCTACTGATGAAGGAATTTGCCTAAACACAAGACAATCCCTTGCATCCATCATCTCAACATACTCACTCAACAAACAATAGAAAACAATAGAAGAAAGCTCTCCTTGAGCATTAGTATAATCATGCAAATACTTCTCATCTAATTTAAACCTCTCTAAAGCTGTTAGTGTAGTAGTCTCAGGAACAAAAGCACAATTGGCTCCTTTCGCATCAAGAACAGACATTCCCACAATCACTACTATAAACAAAATTCCACACATAATCGCCAATCCAATGCACATAATCGCCAATCCAATGCTCATAAATTTACAGCGCCTTGCATTTCTAACCTCATTATTTAACTCGTCCATGATCTGTAAAGAATCAGAAAGCAGATGTAACTCTTATATATAAAGTGCAATAAGATCAAAAAGGAAAATTCTTCTCTCACAGTTCACTCAGGAACCCCTTTTCCTTTCCTTTGTCAAAAATCGATTTAGAAGCTTATCACATCCGGTTCAAGTCAAATTAGATTATAAATGTCTCTTCCGCTTTTATTTTCAAAAGTCTCTTTTAGTTTTTTTCAGATTGGTTCAAAAATTCAGCTTCTTGTTCACCTTCAGGTTGCATCAAAGTACTGACTTGGAACCTCCCTGTCAAAACAAAAAGACATAAACTCGTGTTGCCATTCATTAGTAGTTGCATATGCCCATTCAGGACCTGCGTAACGCCGACTTGCTATTCTCTTTCTTTTCAATTTTCGATCACCAGTTATTTCTCCTTCACTCAGTTCTCCTTTTCTCGCAGTATCTACTTCTTCTTCTGTTGTTTCATTTATGACCAATTCCTTTCTTTTCCATACTTGCGACCCAGGCCAATTATCTCCTTTTCTTGATCCTTCTGTTAGTATTCTTCTCAGAACTGGACTCTTCTCCTTCTCTTTCTCCATGGTGTTTCTTCTTGATGGACCTGCAACAGGGTCTTTGACTTTGATCTGTCTCAACTCTTTCCCCTTCTTGGTCTGGCACTTGCTCTGTCTGCTTCTCAACACTGTCTGCTTCTGGGAGAACCTCTGCTGAAGTAGGCTCTCCTGCCGTATCTGTTGAGATTGATTTTTCTGCACTCTCCTGTAATTCTTTACTCTCGTCTCTTACAGGGGTAATAGAACCATCTTCCACCAGCTCTGGTTCAACTTCAGGCTCTCTTGGATCCTTTTCTGGATCAGGTGCAGCAACCTGTTTTATTGTTGTTGGTACTCTCAACAATGCTTCTTCATGCTCCTGCGGGCATACCACTTTCTTTGTATGGCTCGTGTGTATCCAGTTCGGAAGTCCTGCACACTTCACAGCTGTCGTAGTTGTCAAGACCACCTGGTATGGACCTCTCCAACGTGGCTCTAAGCAAGTCTCCAGCTCTCAGATTGTGACCTGGATCATGGATGGGTGGCTAGGAGGTGGCCTGCACCTGCTGAGAGAAAGAGCAAATCACATCAGCCAGACCCTTGCAGTAGTCAAACACCATATCATCTGTAATGTTTACAAGTGCATTTGCTGGAACTGCTGGTAATCTCATTGCTCTGCCCATGAGAATCTCATGGGGTGACAACTTTGTCTTCCTGTCGGATGTATTCCTCATCGACATCAACACCAAAGGCAATGTATCTGGCCATTTCAGATTCGTAGCTGTGCACATCTTTGCAATTCTTGATTTCAAGGTACCATTCATCTGTTCTACTAGTCCTGATGCTTCAGGGTGGTAACTGCAATGCAACTTCTGCTCAATGTTTAGTGCTGCACATAAGAGTTCAATCACCTCGTTGTTAAAGTGAGTTCCCCTATCTAATTCTAAAGAGTTAGGAAACTAGAAACATGCTATCAACTCCCTGAGCAACAATTTTGCTGCTGTGAGACTGTCATTCCTTCTCGTGGGGTATGCTTCAATCCAGTGACTAACAATACACACAATCACCAACACATACTTCAAACCTCCACACTCAGGCATCTCAATGAAATCCGATTGCATCCTACTAAATGGACCTCCTGCTCTCACAACGTGGCTCAAATTCACCACTGTCCCTTTTCCTACGTTTAGCTGCTGACAAATTATACAGCAATGGCATACTGCCTCTGCTGCCTGCCTAAATTTAGGATTGAACCAGTCAATCTTGAACAATCGAACAATGGCATCCCTCCCAATGTGTGCTGACCATGGTAATAATGGGCCATTTGTGACAATAACCATTGGGCAGAACCATCTGACCCTCCTCAGAAACCCAAATCTCATCAGGACATTGAACACATTTCAGTTTAGACCAAAATCGTTTCTCTTCTTTGTCAACATTATCTTGCAATGTTTTTAATTCTTCCAAGGTATCGATCACTTTCAATGCAAAACCTGTACACGGGTTCTCTTCTTCTGACATCAGTTCCCACTTGTCTTTGAACGATATACTGTTCAATGAGCCAAACCTTGCGACTTTTCGCATATCCACTCCCTAATGAGATGTAGTCTGGTGTCTTTTGATGTGCACTGCATTTCACCATGGCAATTTCTTCAGGCAACTGTATTACATACAGCAATTCTTTTATTCTGTCACCATTTCTTACTGGTGAACCAGCTGAGGTCAGGAAACCTCTTTGCGATCATAATTGACCGAAATCATGAACAATTCCAAATCCACATTGGCTGTCAGTAAAAATTGTGACTCTCAGTCTTGCAGAAACATAGCAGGCTCTAGTAAGAGCTACCAATTCTTCTACTTGTGCAGAATATACACCTTGAAGCAAAGAAGCTTCCAATGTCCCTGTAATTGTGCATACAGCATATCGTGCTCTCAATGTCCCTGTACCATCTCTGATACATGAGCCATCAACAAAGACAATTTGGTCATTTTCTTCCAATCGGGTATCTCTGATATCAGGTCTTGGTTTTGTACACAGTTCAGTTACCTCGAGACAATCATGCTCAATGTCTTCCTCTTTTTCAATTTCAATAGTATCACTTGGAAGTAATGTTGCTGGTTTCAGCACTGTACATCTTTTCAATGTTACACCTGGAGCACCTAGAATGCTCATCTCATACCTTGTCAATCTGGCACCAGTCAAATTCTGTGTTTTCATCCTTGTCAGTAAGATCTTAACAGAGTGAGGTAGCATTACCGTCAAAGGGTATCACATCACTACTCCCTCACACTGTGATAAGCTTTGATCAACTGCGGCGACTGCACGGAAACAACCTGGTAAGGCTGCTGCGACTGGGTCCAAGGTAGCTGAAAAATAGGCTACTGGGCGATAAGCACCACCATGGACCTGTGTCAAGACAGACAAAGAACAAGCATCACGTTCATGGCAAAACAATGTGAATGGCTTCGTGTAATTAGGCATTCCCAACGCTGGAGCTCTGCACAAACTCTCTCTCAATTCAGTGTACACTTTAATTTGGTCCTGATCTAATGTAATGGGATCTATAACCTCCTTATGTGTCAGCTGCTGCAATAGTTTAGCAATGTCAGCAACATTTGGAATCCACTGATGACAATAACCTACCATTCCCAGCAACATTCTGACATCTCTCTGAGAAGTCGGTGGATTTCTCTGCAGAATCATAGTAATCCTTTCTCTGGAAATTCTCCTTGACCTCTTTTCAATTTGGCGACCCAGGTATTTTACTGATTTCTGACAGTACTGTAATTTGAAAGGTGACACTTTCTGTCAAAATTTTCCCAAATGATTCAACATGGCAATCGAGTCGTATTTACACTCGTCCCTTGTCCTGGACGTAATCAACAAATCATCAATGAACTACACTAGAGTCAATTGGTACGGTGGTTTTAATGACTCCAGATTCTTTTTCAAAATCTGACTGAACAAATTTGACTTTGGAATTAAAAGTAGTTCCAAAGCCTTAAACTACCTTATTTTTACATTTAAGTCACCCCTAAGGTGTGCCCTATGTGCCCCTAGGGCTGGGTGCCATGTAACTATAAGCAGGGACCTTATAGAAATAGTTGTATAAGCCCTGGTGAGGTAAAACAGACAAATTTGTTTTTCCCTCATTGTAGTGAATGGCTTCCATAGGCTAGAATGGGGAGACTTTATTTTAATTTTAAAAATCCCCTTAAGCAACAGATACCAGAAGTTTGGTATCAAATTAATTGTTATAATAAATCCCACAACTTCCAGTTGTGGGATTTAATATAACTTGTTCAGGTAAAGAGTTTTAAACTTTACCTGAAAAGTTGCCAACTTCAGCCCTGCAGTGTTTTTGCTGCTTTGCTCTGATTGGCCAGCCTCTGGCAGCCTGGCCAGGTTGCCTTGGTGAGGTGTGAATTGGCCTGGCTCCACACAAAGAGATGTGCCTGGGGGAGGAGCTCTCCCCTCAGCAGATGGGGAAGCAGGAAGCGGGAGGGCTGCCAAACTGGTCTTCAAAGGCAGAGAAGGACATTTGGAGCAACCCAGCAACATCCTCACATCCTACAAACCCAGACAATTATGTGCCCTCTTGATTAGATTAGGAGAGGGCAGGAGAGGGGTGTGTTTAGGATTTTTAGCCACACCAGTTGGTGGGCTCAGCCAGATGTAACCACCAAAAGTCACTTTCAGCCATAATGGATTTTTGAGGAATGTTTCTCCCTGGGATTGGTTTTTGCCACACTTCCCAGTAAGTGGTCATCACAGGGGGAAGGACCCTGCCCCTGATTGGAGAACCAGGACCCCCCTGTTTTTCACCCAGGAGCGAGGATAAAACTGGCAGACCTGCACCCACACCTCAGTTCCCTACCAGATCCCTACCAGGAATAACTACAGAAGAAGAAGGACTGCCCTGCTGGACCGCGGACCTGCACCTGGACACTGCACTCTAAAGGACTGCAACAGCTGCACACTTGGGCTTCACCACAAGAAGGTCTTTGCCTGGCTTCAACTGGTTCAAGGAAGGACTCCCTATTTGCTACAGGTGAAAAATTGCTAACCAGAGTCCACTGCACCAACTCCTGAAGAAACCAATCAGCTGACCCCTACCCAGTGGCCAAAAAGGAGTTTGTGCCAGGTGCATTCCGGGAGTTGTAGTCCACACCCCCAAGGAGCATCTCAGAGCTTCTGGAACCATGGGGTGAGCTGTGGACCTCAAAAGAACCTTGAAAGAACATCTGGAAGAAGATCCAGAAGTTTGGAGAAGTTTGGAGAACTTTTAAAAAAAAGCTCCATAGAGGGACGACCCGCTGCAGCAATTCTAGCCGGCTTGCCTCAACTGTGACCCGGCCTGACTTGCAGGTTCGTCCCGGTGAAGAAAATCTCAGAAAAAGAGACTAAGGCCTGTATTTATACTTTGTTAGCGCCGCATTTGCGCCGCTTTTTGATGCAACAGCAGCATAAACCTACAAAATACAATTGTATTTTGTAAGTTTGTGCTGCTTTTGCGTCAAATAAGTTATGCAAATGCGGCGCTAAAAAAGTATAAATATGGGCCTAAGTCCGAATGTAGAAAGTTGACCGGGACCTCCCAGCCATTGTGTCCGAAGAGGGCTCCAAGGACGTCGGATCAAGATTCAGGTTTGCCCCGGTCGAGGGATTTTCACCTCAAAAAAACGACTAAGTCCAAAGGTAAAATTCTCCACTGAGGGCTCCTGCGATGCGTATCTTAGGAAGAGTTCCAGGAGGTCGGAATGGGCTGTCAGGTTCATCCCGCTGAAGAAAATCTCCAGAAAATTGACTAAGTCCTAAGGTAAACTTTTGACCGAGGCCTCCTGCGGGCTGTAGCCGAGCCGGGCTCAATCGCGGTCAGCCTTAAACTTTGACTTTGCCCCGGTCGAGGTCTGACCAGATTGGCGCTTTTTGTTTCTATGTGCTAGAAAGCAATAATTCTTTAAACATTCATATCTCTGGTTACCCTTATCCGATTTTATTCATTTTTATGTCATTTTAAAGCTAAAAATATTTATTATTTTTATAAATAGATTTTTTGTTTTTAAAATGTTTCCTGTGTTTTATTTAATTACTGTTTTGTGATATTTGAATGCTTTATGCTTTGTCTCCTAAGTTAAGCCTTGTCGCTCGTTGCCAAGCTACCAAGGGTTGAGCTAGGTTTAATTTACTGAGACCTGACTGGACCTAAGTGGAGGTTAGTGGCCTACTGCTAAGTGTAGGTACTTAACTGCCCTTACCAATAACCCATTTTCCAACAGTGACTCCGTGTACCGTTGTGGAAGCTTGCATCTGTTTAGGAATTTGAAACTAAAAGGAAACTGACTATCCTCATGGAGAGGCACAGAAAAGAAAGCTTGTGACAAATCAACCACTGTGAACCACTCAGCATTGCATGGAATCTGAAACAATATTACTGCAGGGTTCGCCACTACAGGACAACACTTGAACACCATGTTATTCACTTTTTGCAAGTTTTGCACAATGCATACTTTCCCACAATGCTTCTTTAAGCCCATTATCGGTGATTTACATGGACTGCTCAACACTTCTTTCAAAACCCCTTGTTTCAGAAAATCTCCAATTGTTTGTGCCACTTTCATTAGAACATCTTGTGCCATAATATACTGTGGAAGCTGTAGAAACACTACATTGGATTTCAAAGTGATCTTATTCAGCTCTACTCCCTTGATCAAACCCACTTCTTTACCTGTCAGGTCCCACAAATTTGCCTGTACTGTTCCTTGGAAGTCTGCATGCAATTCTTTCACAGTAAACATTGGGAATAACTCAATTAACGGGTACTCTTCATTAACGGTTTCATGTTCAGTTTCAGGTGCTTGTTTTTCCTCATCATCACTATTCATCTCAACCTCTATTCCAGCAGTTGAACTAATTGAACATCTGGTTTTACATAACAAGTCCCTTCCCAGTAGGGATACTGGGCTTGAATCACAGACTACAAACTTAAGCAGTCCCTGGAAGTTGCCAACCTCAATCTGTACTGGATCTGTGGTCGGATTTATCAATTGTCTATTCGCTACCTCTACAACCGGAACTGTTCTGCCTAAAAGAGGTAAGTTAGGTGCTTCTGCACTTCTCACTGTAGAGTGTGTAGCTCCTGTGTCCACTAATAATGAGACTCTATGACCCATCACCTTTCCCTTCACAAAAGGTCATCTCTGATCTACGTCTAGGGATGCTGCAAGCATGCATGGCTCCTCATCTGAACCCTTGCACATCCATTCATCATTTATTTCATTCTCGCCATGTAATGAGCATTGGTGCACTGTGTCACTACTTCTGTCTTGTCACTGACCTGTGACCTGCTGAGTAAGCATCATCTGTTGCAGTTCCATCGGGCTTGAGGTATCTGCATTTGCTGTCTAGGTACCATAGGAACCTGTTGCTGCATTGGTTCCAATTGTGTCATTTGTGCACAAGGCATTTGCACCTGCTGCATGGGTTGAAAATTCTGCACTTGATTCATATTATTCTGGAAATTTGGATTAAGTCTTCTCATTCTAGGGAATTTTCCAGTTTGAAATCTATTGACATCACCACTTTGCTGAACAACACCATTCTGCACCGCCAACTGACACTCCCCCTTCCAGTGTCCCACCTTTCCGTAAAGATGACAAAGTAGCATCTTTTTCATTTCTTGCACATCATTTTGAACCACTACAGTACTCAAATCTAGACCATGATTCATATTGATTACACAACCTCTGCCTCTCACCTGAGGTTGGAACATAACAGTTCCCTGCTGCTGCGGTATCTGTTGCACTAGAGCTCCCTGCACCCCTGTCTGCGCTACCTTAATTTGCATCACCATCGACCTCTCCTTCAACGTTTTCTGCTTCAATTCAATCTCATCACTAAAGTATTTCACATACTGCAATACCTTATCAATCGGCTTTGCTTACCAACAAATCAAATGACATTTAATCATTTGACCTATTTCAGGTCTCAATACTTCCACGGACCTGAACATAAAGTGCAACATGTCTTTTGGCTCAATTGCTTCTTTACCACTGTACTCCTTAAATGCTTTCAGCAATCTCTCATTGTAGGCATTTATCGACTCTTTTACGTCCTGCACTGTCCTGACAATTCTCTGCCAATCAATATTTTTAGGCAAAATTCTCATCTTCAGGAAGTCAATCACCTTATAATAAGGTTTCATCACTTCAGGTGATGGTGCACCTGTAACTCTATCCCGTTCTGGTTCACTTGTTGGCCAATCTAGTGCTCTCTTGCACCCAACCAACAAGTCAGCTGGTACGTCTATCTCCAACAGAGTATTCAAGTCTTCCCACAGACATTTAGAAAGCTTCAAAAATCTATCTGTCTGCTGGTACCACTCAACTGCTTTCTCCCTCAGTTTTGGATAATTATTTGTGAATGACAGAATATCACTCCTGTGCCAGGGAACATGAACAAACTGCTCTCCTGGAATTTCTCTCCTGAGTACATTTTTTACTCGATCTTTTTATTTCTGAACGCTTTCAGACCCTTCTTGTGAATCTCATTTCCGTTTATCCTTCTTCTTTGCCCATCTGCCTTCCCACTTCTCTAATGCTCCCCAACTCTGAGTACTCTGTATTTACTCTCTAAGATGCGCTTTCATCCCTTCTGAGCTCATGTGTTCAAAATCCTTTGCCTCGAAATCTAACCTGTAACTCCTTTTCAAGTTCTTTGTTTTCTCAATTTCTATGTCATGTTTATCTGCCAGGTCTGCCAATTTCTGATGTATTTTGCCCACTTCTTTTGTACTTCTCGGACACAAGTATCTCAGCTCTTCTTCAGTACAGGATTCTAACCTATTCACTTCTATCAATCCTTCAACTAATTTGATTATTTCGGTAGCCAGTTTTACACAATTAATCTTCTCTTCACCCTTGGATGCGTTTCGAGGGGTATTCAGACTGTCTAACCACTCATTTAATTGCTGTGCTGTCAATCCCTGCAATGAAAATTTACTCACATTCTGCAACGGCACCTGTTGTACCACTGCACCTGGAATTTGAGGTGTCAAAAGCTTCTAGCTCCGACTTACGCTCTGGCCATTTACTGCATCTGGAAGCGAAACAAGTGGATTAAGATCCATTAATAGTCTAGATCCATCAAAGGTTTGACTCATAGATAATATTACCTGCACATGATCACTCACCCCCCTCCTCACAGGGCTTTGTGACATTTCATCCTGTTCTCCTGTATTCAGCTTATTCTGCGCAAACAATGGTACGGCTGGGCCAACAGTAAAAGGCAGCAATATTTCATCTGGTGACACTCTGACACCCGCATTTTGTGGAAGGACTACTCCCATACTCTGGTTCATCACTGGTGTCACGTCTGACTGTGTCCCTGACATTGGTGTGAACTTCGGCAAACCCTTTGGCTGAGCCTGAGGCAACAATATTGGAGTTGGCTCAGTCTGAACTAGCATCGGCCTCAGAACGTTTTGCTCCGTAGGCACCACTAAGTTTGAAGTTGTCTCAAGAATTGATACCTCTGGATAACTTCTCTGTACTGGTGATGGGTGCATCTGTGCTTGGACCACTGAAGTAGTCACTGCATTTGCAATACTCCGCACTACCCCTTGTACCAGTCCGTTATCAATTTGAACTGGTTCCACTGTCCCTGCCACTTGAGCTGGGGCAGTTGGAGCACAACTAGTACATGGACCCCCTTAATGTGTCACATATGGTGGAGGTTGGTCCCTCAACACCTGAGTAATGAGATCCTCAACGTCTGAATCTTCTTCTTCCATGTAAGTCTTTTTCTTCTTCTTACCCGCTGACGAACTCGTATCACTCTTGCTAGTATCCTTTTTCTCTTCTGACTCCTCTCCCTCTGTGATAGCATGAAACAGCTTAACACCTTACAATGTTGTCATTCTCCATTTCTTCTGTTCCCAATCCAATCTTGCCTCTGCTAAAGACTTCTCTACCTTCCTTATTTTTCTCTGAAATTTCATTTCTTGCTACTGTCTTGCTATGAGCTCCCAAAACGCTCATGCCTCAAACTGTGCTGGTCTCAGAAGTGGCTTCGTCTCATATAGTGTCATTCACAACTAATACAACATTCTCAAATTAAATGTTCCATGCTCTGGAGATGCGAAAGCTCCCTGTTTCTCTGTCAGTTTGGACCACTGTTTTAACCAAAGACAAGGTGCGACACCTCGCTCCTCCATTACAATAAATGCCTGAGAATTTTCCGGTGGGGTTGGCTTCCCCACTGTCGCCTTAATGTAAGAATCACCTTTCATGGCACTCCTAAATGCTTTAAAGAACTTAGGGGGTCATTACAACATTGGCGGTAAAAGCCGCTTACTGCCGTGCAGAAGTCCGCCAACACACCGGTGCGGCCGCGGAATTCCGCCACAGCTATTATGACCCACATCTCGGAATCCGCCAAAATTCAGACACCCACACAAGTCTGCCACACCAAAGGTCAGTGATAAACTGGCGAAAACAAAACCGACACCGTCATGCCAACAGAAATACGCACACACTATCACGAAACACGAATCCACGCGGTGGTCTTTCAATCGCGGTATTCCATTGGCGGTACACACCGTCGCGCTCAAAATACACACACTCTTACAAAACACAGCCACATTGGACAATTTGAAATACACACACCTGACACACATACACACACCACTGCCACACACCCAATACAATATAAAACACACAACCACATCACCCACAAACCCCTATAATCACAATTCACAACCGAAGGCCAGAGAGAGACACCACCATCAACAAACTAGCATCCACAGGCACACAACACCATCACCCACACAACTTCCACGCACCTCACACAACACACCACTACATAACACCACACTTATCACCACACACAGCACTCCACACATCACCTACACCACCCCATGGCACGGCAAAGACAGCCCAGGTTCTCGGAGGAGGAGCTCAGGGTCATGGTGGAGAAAATCGTCCGGGTAGAGCCACAGCTATTTGGATCCCAGGTGCAGCACACCTCAATTGCAAGGAAGATGGAGCTATGGCGAAGAATAGTCGACAGGGTCAACGCAGTGGGACAACACCCAAGAAATCAGGAGTACATCAGGAAAAGGTGGAACGACCTACAGGGAAAGTGCGTTCCGTGGTCTCAAGACACCACCAGGCGGTTCAGCGGACTGGCGGCGGACCCCCACCTCCCCTCCCACAACTAACAACATGGGAGGAGCAGGTCTTGGCGATTCCGCATCCTGAGGGCCTCGCAGGAGTCGGTGGAGGAATGGACTCTGGTAAGTCAAATCTTAACTATTACATCCCCCACCATACCTGCATGGCCTGACATACCCCCACCCTCGCCCTCACCCCTATCACTCCAACTCCTCACAAATGTACCAATATCACAAACCACACATCCCAACACCAAGCCTTGCATGCAACAACAACGCATGGACACCCATCACTAAAGCATGCCCACTGCACATACCCATACATCCCCCTAAACCATCATCACACAAGCTCACATACAGGAATGCCAGCACTGGGGTACACGGTCACCCACCCATTGCACACAATGACACACACAGATGCAATAATCATGCCTTTCCACCCCTGCAGGACCACTACCCAACGTCACCAGACAGGAGGGTCCAGACATGTCCACTCCACCCACAGAAGAGGCCCACAGTGATGACAACACCTCTGTCCAACTGGATCTAGATGACCAGCCCGGACCATCGGGGGCTTCGGGACAGTCGGTTCCCCTCACACAGGCACAGGCCACCACAGACCTTACCACCTGAAAACACCAGCACAGCACCCATACAGCGGGCACATACCTCCATCCCCAGGACACGTCAATCAGCAGTGTGTCCACCACTACAGGGAACCCAGGATAACCCACCACCCCAACAACAGGGACCTGGGGGCAGTGGCTGTGGGCACACGGTCCAGGGGACAGAGGCACAGGAACACAGGGGAACTGGGAGGGCTGCTGTGCGACAGGGGGCGGACAGGCCAAGGGGACCCACTCTCCACGAGGCCCTCTCCTCCATCATGGGAGCCTACCACCACTCCCAGGAGACGATGGCAACGGTATTGGCCAAGTTTCAGGAGACCCAGCGGATGCAGAATGAACAGTATTTGGGCTTCAGGGAGGGACTCAGAACCATCAGCTCCACCCTGGGCACCATCGTAGGGGTGCTGAAGGAAGTACTCAACACCAGGAGGGACACTGTGGCACTACAAGGGGCCCCTGACACTAGCATGGACGATGAACTGCCAACCACCTCCGCTGGCACTAGTGGACAGGAGGCATCGCCACAGGACTACCACACCAGCACCCCACCCCCTGCAGACGAAGAACCACCCCGCAAACGGTCCCTGAGATCCAGGAACAAGACAGAGCATGATGCAAGACGCCGCCAAGGAATGAGACCACCCTGATTGTCATCCCACTGTCCCACTTTGTCACCCTGTCCATATTTAAACGGCCCCAGCTCCACTTCCTATGCCCATATGGGCAATGCACTTGTGAGACTAATAGACTGGACTCTGCCATGGACACTCCTCCGCCATCACCCCTCACCATTTAACTTCCCCCTCCAATATTTTGTATTTAAATAAACAAACCTAAAGCACCAAAAGATCTGGAGTCTGTCTGTGATTTCAAAATAGTGCATTTGCAATTACAGTGATCAAATGTTCTTGAAAAGTAATGTCAACATACCTATGTCACAGAGCTCTAGTCCATGAGGAATCTAAGCAGATGACACACGTTGGGACCCACACCTGTGAAACCGTAAGGGAAAGTGACAACTCAGTGACCATACACTGGGTGAAAACGACAGACAGGATAGAGGTATTGGTGTAAAAGTACATGTAGTAGGCAGGAATGTATTCTCACCTGTGTTTCACTGGAAATATTGCTGGATCACTGAGTCCCTGTTCTGCATGTCTTCTTCCTCTGCTTCATCCTCATCACTGTCCACAGGCTCTACAGCTTCCACAACACCGACATCTGGACCATCCTCCTGCAGAAAAGGCACCTGGCGTCGCAAAGCCGAGTTGTGAAGCATACAGCAGGCCACGATGATCTGGCATACCTTCTTTGGTGAGTAGAATAGGGATCCACCTGTCATAAGGAGGCACCTGAACCTGGCCTTCAGGAGGCCGAAGGTCCGCTCGATCACCCTCCTAGTTCGCCCATGGGCCTCATTGTAGAGTTCCTCTGCCCTGGTCCTGGGATTCCTCACTGGGGTCAGTAGCCATGACAGGTTGGGGTACCCAGAGTCACCTGCAAATGGTGAGGGGCAACTGTTAGACACACACTAACCTGTAGAGATAACCCCAGACAACCATTCCCACTGTCTTGCTTCCAGGGGCTCACCTAATAGCCACACACGGTGCCTCTGGAGTTGACCCATCACATAAGGGATGCTGCTATTCCGCAGGATGTATGCGTCATGCACTGAGCCAGGGAACATGGCATTCACATGGGAGATGTACTGGTCGGCCAAACATACCATCTGTACATTCATGGAATGATAACTCTTCCGGTTTCTGTACACCTGTTCACTCCTATGGGGGGTGACCAAAGCCACATGGGTCCCATCAATGGCACCTATGATGTTGGGGATATGTCCAAGGTCATAGAAGTCACCTTTCACTGTAGGCAAATCCTCCACCTGAGGGAAAACGATGTAGCTCCGCATGTGTTTCAGCAGGGCAGACAACACTCTGGACAATACGTTGGAAAACATAGGATGGGACTTCCCTGATGCCAAGGCCACAGTTGTTTGAAAAGACCCACTTGCAAGGAAATGGAGCACTGATAGCTCCTGCACTTGAGGGGGGATTCCTGTGAGATGGCGGATTGCTGACATGAGGTCAGGCTCCAACTGGGTACACAGTTCCTGGATGGTGGCATGGTCAAACCTGTAGGTGATTATCAAATTTCTTTCCTCCATTGTCGACAGGTCCACCAGCGGTCAGTACACCAGAAGATTCCGCCATCTCCTCACATGTCCCAGCAGACGGTGCCTATGAAGGACAACAGCGAGCACAGAGTCAAACAACTCAGAGGTATGTACCCACAGTCTACACAGAACACCAATCATAGACAAAATGTGGCCTGTATGTGTGTTGAGACTAGGCCTAGGTATGTATGACGCATTTGGAAATTAGACCATGTGGGCCCCTGAAATGGCGGCTGCCTGACCTCTAAAGTGGGACAATGGGATGTGAGGTAACTGCGCTGGCGTTGTACACCGTCGCGGTAGGCCTTCGAAGACCGTGGCGCAATGCTGCTTTGTTTAACATTGGACCCCATGGGTCCCAGGAGCCAATGACAATGTACGCTGGTGGTGATGGTGCGCACCGCCGCGGACGTGACTGCCATTTTCTATCTGTATAATCACTCGATACCTGATCTTCGACAGAAGAGGACCTACACTGCAAGTTCTGCTGTGACCTCGGTCTGGAAGAGGCAATGGCTTGTGCGTCTGGGGAAAGGGCCCCTGCCTTCACATCGGAGGAGTTGGAGAAGCTCGTCGATGGGGTCCTCCCCAGTACACGCTACTCTACGGTCCTCCAGACCAACAGGTGAATACACTGGGAGCATGTTGTATGGGCTATGCCTGTGTGGAGTGGGCTGGTTGTAAGAAGGAAGGGAGCAGAGTTCTGCGTGCATGAAAGACGGTGGGTGCATGTGCCACATGGCAAGGATAGGGATGGGGGCCATTCACTTTGACGACACAGTTGGTAATGACTTCTCTTCTTCCCCTGTACATTTCATGTAGTTCAGCGCCCACCAGAAGAAAGATATTTGGCGTGCCATCGCCAAGGACGTCCGGACCCAGGGATCCACCACAGACGGAGCACCCACTGCCGGAAAAGATGGGAGGACATTCGCCGCTGGAGCAAGAAGACGGCGGAGGCTCAGCTGGGGATGGCCTCCCAACATGGGCGGGGTGCCCGTCGAACCATGACCCCCCTGATGTTCAGGATCCTGGCGGTGGCATACCAGGAGTTGGATGGGCGCTTGAGGGCATCACAGCAGACACAAGGTGGTGAGTACACTCTCATTCAGCTGACTTTGCGCGCAGTGGAGGTGTCTGGGTGGGGGAGGAGGGCTGTGGGTTTCCCTAGGCCAGGGCGAGTTCTGTAGGCTAGGCCCCTCCGTAAGGCATGGCCCTGTGGCCCCCACCCCACCTCTGTAGAGTGCCAAGTACAGCTATTCATGCACCTGTGTCATCTATGTGTGCAGATGTCATCCATAGCCCTGTAGGCCATTTCCCATGAATTGTACTGTAGAGCCCAAGAGCGCGACGTGGTGCAGGGGCTTCTGTGTCTGTCTTGTCCGCCAACGGTAGCGGTAATCCATGCACTCAACATGTCTTTCTTCTGTTCCCCCCCCCTTTTTTGTGGTCTCCATGTTCTTGTGTGCATTAGCATCATCAGGCGGAGGAGCAGTTGCACCGGAGCATGAGGGAGCTGCATCCCACATGGCCATGGAGGGCCACACTACGGACTCAGAATTCACCAGTGGGACGGAGGGCGAGGGGAGCACCACGGCGGGGACAGGAGCTGATACTAGCAACACAGACTCGTCCTCTGATGGGAGCTCCCTTGTGGTGGCGGCAACATCTGTGCCCCCCGCATCTACAGGTACAGCCGCCACCCCCCTACCAGCACCGCCCTCCCAGCAGCTCCTCAGCCTTCGCACCGTGCCTGCTCAACCAAGAGGGTGGGCATCACCTTCACCCCAGGCACCTCAGGCCCTGCCCCAGTCACCCCTGCTGCCCTCAGTGAGGAGGCCATTGACCTCCTCAGGTCCCTCACTGTTGGGCAGTCTACCATTTTGAATGCCATCCAGGATGTAGAAAGGCAGTTGCAACAAACAAATGCATTCCTGGAGGGCATTCATTCTGGTCAGGTGGCCCTTCACCGAGCCTTTCAAACTCTGGCGTCAGCACTGATGGCAGCCATTGTCCCTGTGTCTAGCCTCCCCCCTCCAACTTCCTCCACCCAGACCCAATCCCCTGTACCTCTGCCTATCCCAAGCACACCGTCAGACCAGCCTGCTCACAACTCACCACACAAGGGAAGCTCAGGCAAACATAAGTACCATACATCCCACAGGCACTCATGCAAGCATCACACACATGCAGACACACCAACATCCACTGCCTCCACTTGTCCCCCTCCTCGTCATCTCCCTCCTCCCTCCCAGTCTCGTCTACACTCACACCTGCATGCACTACCTCTACAGCCACTACGTCCCTCACCAGCACACCTACCAGCACACCCCGCTCACGTGCAGTCACCACCCCCACTACCATACACACATCCCCTGTGTCCTCTCCCAGTATGTCTGTGACGCCCCCTCCGAAGATACACAAACACAGGCACACACCCACCCAACAGCCATCCACCTCACAACAGCCTCCAGCGCATGCACCTGCACCCAAAGTCACCAAACTTACACCTCCTACTACCACCACCTCTTCCTCCACTCCCAAACCCCCTCCAGCTACCCGTCACAGTGTGTCTAAAAAACTTTTCCTGTCTAGCCTTGACCTATTCCCCCCATCCAACTCATAAGTCCCGATCTAGCACCTCAGCCACAACATCTCCGGGACCAGTGGTGCCTGTAGTCACAGGTATGTGGAGTGCACCGGCCACCAGGACAGCCAGTGTGGCACAGAGCCACAGCACAGCCAGTTCCCCCCCCTGTGAAGCACCAGAAGTTGGCCCGTGCCCGGCAGGAGGGAGGAAAGACTCCAGCCACCCAAGCCGCTCCCAGGGGTCCCGGTGGGAGTGTGGACTCAGCCGTGACACCTCCCAAGGAGGGGAAGGACCACAAGAAACCTGGCAATTCTAGGAGGAGCAGCACGGCGGAGAAGACCGCCATCATCCCCGCTGCCCAGGAGGGCTTAGCCAGCCCCATCCTCGCTGCCCAGGAGGCCACCGCCAACCCCATCCTCGCCGGCCAGGAGGCCACCGCCAGCTCAATCCTCGCTGAACAGGAGGTCACCCCCAGCCCCATCCTCGCTGCCCAGGAGGGCCCCGCCAGCCACAGCCCAGCTGCCCAGGAAGCCACTGCCAGCCCCATCCTCGCTGCCCAGGAGGCCACCGCCAGCCCCATCCTCGCTGCACAGGAGGCCACCACCAGCCTCATCCTCGCTGCCCAGGAGGGCCCCGCCAGCCACAGCCCAGCTGCCCAGGAGGCCACCGCCAGCCCCATCCTCGCTGCCCAGGAGGCCACCCCCAGCCCCATCCTCGCTGCCCAGGAGGGCCCCGCCAGCCACAGCCCAGCTGCCCAGGAGGGCCCCACAGCCACAGCCCAGCTGCCCAGGAGGGCCCCTCCAGCCACAGCCCAGCTGCCCAGGAGGGCCCCGCTAGCCACAGCCCAGCTGCCCAATGAAGGACCGCCAGCCCCAGCCCAGCTGGGCAATGAAGGACCGCCAACTCAAGCACCGCTGAACAAGGCACCGCCAACTCAAGCACCGCTGAACAGGGCACCGCCAAATCAAGCACCGCTAGCCCATGAGCGGCAGGGGCACTGTCGCAACTGGGACTGTCACGGGGTGCGTGATGCACTATGGGCACCAGTCCCCCTTCAGAACCAGTGGAGAGTTACATCCACTACCTCTGTTCCTCACAGGATGAAGCACTCTAGGTACCAGTCCCCCTCCAGAACCAGTGGAGACATGCATCCACTACCTCTGTCCTTCACAGGATGAAGCACTCTGGGCACCAGTCCCCCTCCAGAACCAGTGGAGACTGTTATCCACTTGAGAGACTGTGGCTTTGCACTCCCCAGGATATTGCAGTGGGCAAACGCCCACTGTATAGACTTGAGAGACTGTGGCTTTGCACTCCCCAAGATAATGCAGTGGGCAAACCACCCACTGTATAGACTTGAGAGACTGTGACTTTGCACTCCCCAGGATTGAACAGTGGGCAAACCACCCACTGTATAGACTTGAGAGACTGTGGCTTTGCACTCCCCAGGATTGAACAGTGGACAAACCACCCACTGTATAGACTTGAGAGACTGTGGCTTTGCACTCTCCAGGATTGAACAGTGGGCAAACCACCCACTGTATAGACTTGAGAGACTGTGGCTTTGCACTCCCCAGGATTGAACAGTGGCAAACCACCCACTGTATAGACTTGAAAGATTGTGGCTTTGCACTCCCCAGGATACAATACTGGGCATGGAGCCCCCTCGTGGATCTGGCATTGTGCACTCATCCGGCTGAGGTCCCACCCTTCCCTTCCCCCCGAGGTGCCTGTTGTATTTCTATCTGATGCCCCTGCAGTGTTCTCCCTGTTTTGATCTGGTATCGAGTGTGGGCCTCGCCCATGCATTTTGGGCCCAGTGGTCCACGGACTATAAATGGTGCAATACCTGGACTACTATTCTTGGTGTATATTTTGTTAATAGTGCATATATGTATATTATTGCGTACTGCATTTTAATATATTACAATGGTTACACTCATTTCCCTTTGTCTTTACATTCTTCGGGGGGGGATTGGAGGGTGTTATTATAATGTATAGATATGTATTAGTGTGTGTGTTGTAGTGGGTGAGGGTGAGGGTGGGGGTGGGGGTGTTGCATGTGTGTGTCCCTGTTTTTTCCCTCTCCTCTCCTCTTTGTCGTAGGTGCAGTACTCACTGTGGTCTTCGCCGCCGGCATTGGTGCTCCTGGTACAGGAGAAGGGAGACTATCGCAGGTAGGATTTGGAGTTCTGGGTCCATGGTGTCCTGGTTCCTCATGGAGTGTGCAGAGGTGAGCGTTTTTCCTTCGAAATTCCTGTTTCTGCCGTGTTTTTATCCGCGGGGAATCCGCCCCAGAAAAGGTGGCAGATTGGTCTGTCATAATAGTGTGGGCAGTACATTGTCCTCCGCCTGTCTGTTGGCGGTGACCGCCGCGCTGTTTGTTTGTACCGCCGTGGCGGTCGGAGTGTTAAAGTGGCTGTCTTTGTTGGCGGTTTCTGCCACGGTCGTAATTCCAATTTTTTTACCGCCGGTCTGTTGGCGGTCTTACCGCCGCTTTAACACCGTCCGCCCGGGTTGTAATGACCACCTTAATCTTTTCTCTGTTGTATTTATTCGATTCAATAAGGAAATTACTTTTACTTCCAAGATTCCGTTCACCCATTTTCTCAACCAATTGCCTCTTATGGATGGCTGCAAATTGGCTCCCGACTCTTCTTACTAACCAACCTGTCCCAGAACAGCTCACTCTGACGCCACACTCACACACTGCGGCTGACAAAGTCTTGTGGCTTGTCCTCCTAATTTTCAAGTCACACAAACTAATGCAAAAATATTGCCAGCACTAACTAAAAACCAACAACCAAAAAATAAACCTACTGGTTTACTACAGGAAGGTACCCAATCACTTCAGAGACCTTACGGATTTTCACTGATAGCACTTTTCGCTCGTGCAGCTATTCCTCCGTCTCAGTCTCCCACATTCGTAAGCAAAATTTGACCCGCAAGTTTTGCTCTCAACTGATCAATGGGTCTGTCCTGGTGCACACAAATTTCCCTTACTCATTTAACTTAGTCACCGGCTTGTTGACCACGCCCGATCAACCTACTAAACCAGACAGATTACAACATATAAACCAAGTGTCTCCTACATTTGTCAATATATTCCAGAGTCTTAAACCACGCAGGGTCCGTCCATCACCAACAATCACGTGGACAATTTTTTAGCACAAAGCGCCACACACATATAAAGTTCAACGACTTCCCTACTCTCATACTGCGGAGTACTCACACTCCTACTAATCCTCAACTGGAGTACGCAGACTCCCTACTTCCCTCGCATGCATCACAATTCACCTGCGGTATGCATAAGCCTTTGCAAGCGCAACTTACCTCCTTCATACTATCACTAGAATGCCGAGAACATACCCGACTTTACTAGCGGGAATCAGGATCTGGGAAAGTCATTTCTGGGCTTAAGGGGACATAATTCTACAATTGCTATTTCAGAAAAAACTAAATTCAAACCTCATCGAATGAATAACTAATCCTAACTTAAACTACCACCATAACCATCGATCACCACATAACTAGCTCTCCAAAGAAACATTAAGCTGCTACCAAAAACTGTCAGCGCGCCTGGTCCTTAGTAAGTAAACTTAGAAGGGGACGCATATAGGTCAATGAACCTTTTAGATTGCATGGAGTAACCTAGCTATCTAGTAATTGATGAACATCAATTATCAACGTACAAACTAATAATCAATAAGCAAAACATTAATCATCAATCAATAACGTCAACATTTCATGAATAACTACAACTTAATTATACATTTTATCAATTTTATTTCCCTATTAGTTACAATACTAGGTCATAAGGTTAGATCAAACTTTATTCAATCAGCTCAGAGTTGAGTCATTAGTGACCACCAATAACATAATCAAGTCAGAACTTGAGAAAACATTTGCTTTAATGCTTCAGCATAAGCTTCAGCATAAGCCAACAAAGATGAACATATCATCTTATAATAGCAGAGTTCAGCAATCAGTTTGTCAATTATTTGTCACTGTCAACGTCTCCCAAAGGTACCTTTACTGACCCAGATTTGCATTAGCATGTGGGACTTCATGCGAAAACAATTTGGAACATGAATTTAGAAAACATTCAACTAAGAGAAAACAATTTAAACAGCACAGTTAGTACCTAGAAAGAAAAGGCACAAACGTTAATCAGTCACATTGTCATAGCTACCTGTCCACAGAATGGATCAGCAACAAAGTCAGTCTTCTTCTTCAGGTCATTAATCGATCAGCAGCACATCAGGCTCTCAAGATTGTGAACCCAATGACAAAGGCCCACATTACAACCCTGGTGGTAAATGCTGCCTACCGCCATGCCGACGGCCACCAACATACCGTGACCGCAGCGGTAATCCGCCACGGCTGTTATGACCCACACATAGAATTCCTCCACAATACAGGCACCCACATAAGTCCGCCACACCAAAGGTCAGTGATAAATTGGCGATAGCAAAACCCACAACGTTACACCAAAAGGAATACACCCGCAGTATCACGAGCCACGAATCAATGCGGTGGTCTTTCAACCGCGGCAAACCATTGGCGGTACACACTGTTGCACTCAAAATGCACACATACTTACAAAACCACACCACATTGGACAATTCTAACTACACACACCTGACACACATACACACACCACACCCACACACCAACACCACTATAAAACACACACCCACATTACCCACAATACCCTTACAATGAAAAAAAAGAGACCAACCACAGAGAGACAAGCAAAGAGCACCCACTCAATCAGAGGCACAGAACACGATCACCCATACATCATCCACGCACATCACAGTATACAGCCCAACACATCACCCCACACATCACCTCATACATTCTCACACATATCACTCACACCACATCCATGGGACCCACAGAGACCCCAGGTTTTCTGAGGAGGAGCTAAGGGTCATGGTGGAGAAAATCATCCGGGTAGAGGTACAGCTATTCGAATCACAGGTGCAGCAGACGTCCATTACTATGAAGATGGAGCTATGGAGGAGAATCGTGGACAGGGTCAACGCTGTGGGACAGCACCCAAGAACAAGGGATGAAATCAGGAAGAGGTGGAACAACCTACGGGGTAAGGGGTGTATTCTGTGTTTTCAAGACACCAGATTGCTGTACAGAGGACTGGCGGTGGATCCCCACCGTCTCCTCCCCAACCAACAACATGGGAGGAGAAAGTTTTGGCGATCATGCATTCTGAGGGCCTTGCAGGAGTAGCAGGAGGACTGGACTCTGGTAAGGCAAATCTCTATTACTATATCCCACACCCTACCTGCACGCCATCACATACCCCCACCCTTACCCTCACTCCCATCACTCCACCAACTCACATATATCCCACTATGACCACCCACCCATCCCTATACCAAGCCCTGCATGCAACAACAATGCATGGATCCCTATCACAGACCTGCATGGGCACCCATCACCCCACCATGCCCAATAGAGAGACTCACCCAGCCCACAAAATCACCCCTCACACAAGGCCAAGCCGACAGGGAAAGCACAATCATACAGGGAAACACACCCATGCACAAGATGACAAATGCAGATACATTAACAATGCATTTGTATCCCAACAGGACCCCTACCCAACGTCACCGGAGAGGAGGTGCCAGCTACATCCAGCCACCCCCCCAGAAAAGGCCCACAGTGATGACAGCAGCTCTGCACGCCTGGTTCACGGTGACCAACCTGGCCCATCAGGGACCTCGGGACAGTCGGTTCCCCTGCCCCAGTCCCAAACCACCACAGATCCTCCCCTCTCAGGAAACACCAGCACAGCACCCACCCTTTGGGCCCATACCTCTGTTCCCAGGACACGTAAATCAGCAGTGTGTCCACCACTACGGGGACCCCAGGCAACCCCGCAAACCCAGGACGATCAGGGACCTTGGGTCAGTGACAGTGGGCACACAGTTCAGGGGACAGAGGCACAGGACAACAGGGAATCTGGGAGGACTGCTGTGCGACAGGGGGAGGACAGGCCTAGGGAACAGACCCTCCATGACGCACTCTCAAACATCATGGGAGCGTACCACCATTCCCAGGAGACCATGGGCCAGGTACTGGTCAAGTTACAGGAGACCCAGCAGCTGCAGGAGGAACAGTACCTGGGGATCAGGGAGGACCTAACTAAAACATACACCATCCTGGTCACCATTGCAGGGTAGCTGACTGACATGGGCAACACCATGAGGGTCGCAGTGGCACAGCAAAGGGCCCCTGACACTAGCCAAATCAAGGAACAGCCTTCCATCTCTGCCGGCACTAGTGGATACGAGGCCCCGCCACAGGACCAACAGGCCACCAGCTCCCCACCCCCTGCAGAAGGAGAACCACCCCGCAAACAGTCCCTGCGATCCGGGCAGAAGACAGAGAACATTCCCAAGACCCCTGCCAGGAAATAAGACTCTCCTGAATGTCACCCTTCTGTCCCACTATGTCACCCTGTCCACCTTGAACAGCCATTGCTCCCCTTCCTATGCCCCCTTGGACAATGCACCTGTGATACCAATAGACTGGATTCTAACTGGACATTCCTCCACCATCACCCCAGACCCTTGCACTTACCCCCATACTTATTATCACAAAAATAAACACCCTTGAAACATAGCATACTGGAGTCAGTGTAATGATTCGAAAAATGTATTATTAGAACATTATCAAAGCATTACAATGTCTATGTTCAGTGAACCATACTACAGGATGACCTTTGGTGGGCAGCAGTACATATAGCAGGAGCCAGAATGGGGTACACAGATCTGAAAATAGAGAATCCAAAGGGAACAGTCAGTGTCCATAGACAGATGGTAAGAGCCTGCCATGTACAATGTCTAAAAGATTACTCTAATGTAAAGTTGAGTTACAGACTCTTACCTGTGTGTCACTGGAAGTACTGCTGTATAATGTTTGCTCAGTTGTCCACATCTTCTTCATCTGCCTCCTCTTCCTCAATGCCCCCAGGCTCCACCCTGCCACAAGACCATCTCCAGGCTCATCCTCCTGCAGAAAAGGCACCTGGTGTCTCAAGGCCAGGCTGTGCAACATACAGCATGCCACAATGATCTGGTGCACCTTCTTGGGTGAGTAGTACAGGTATCCACCTGTCAGATGGAGGCACCAGAACTTGGCCTTCAGGAGACTGAAGGTTCTCTCAATAATCCTCCTTGTACACCCATGTGCCTCATTGTAACGTTCCTCTGCCGTTGTCCTGGGATTCCTCACTGGGGTCAGTAGCAATGAGAAGTTGTGGTAACCAGAGTCACCTGCAAATATCGAGGGACAACTGTTAGACACACACTAACCCTTAGGGACAATCCCATACCCAGACACCAACATATACTGGGTGAGGACCTTGGGTTCACCTATTAGCCACAACTGGTGCCTCTGGAGTTGCTCCATCACATAAAGGATGCTGCTATTCCTCAAAATATGGGTGTCATGCACAGAGCCAGGATATTTGGCATTCACATGGGAGATGTTCTGGTCCGCCAAACACACCATTTGCACATTCATCGAGTGACAGCTATTTCTATTCCTGTAAACCTGTTCATTTCTTCGGGGGGGACAAATGCCACATGTGTATCATCAATGGCACCAATGACGTTGGGGATATGTCCCAGGGCATAAAAGTCAGCTTTCACTGTGGCCAAATCATCCACCTGGGGGAACACAATGTAGCTGTGCATGTGCTTCAGCAGGGCAGACAACACTCTGGTCAACATGTTGGAGAACATTGGCTGAGACATTCCTGATGCCATGGCCACAGTAGTTTGAAAGGAACCACTTGCCAGGAAATGGAGCACTGACAGAACCTGCAGTAGACGGGGGATTCCTGTTGGCTGACGGAAAGCTGACATCAGGTCTGGCTCCAATTGGGCACACAGTTCTTGGATTGTGGTACGATCAAGTCTGTATGTGATGATAATGTGTCTGTCCTCCATTGTCGACAGTTCCACCATGGGTCTGTACACCGGAAAATGCCACCATTTCATCATCTGCCTCATCGGTTGTAGCCTATGGAGAACGGTGAGCAGAACGTCATATTCCCACATAGATGGCACAAATGTTGTTGAATTTACGTCACAGAAGCAGTGTGTGAAGTTGAGAGTCAGTTGATGTGCCAATGTCTGCTGTGACGTAGTTATGTGCCATGCCATGTGCCCCCCTGAAATGGCAGCTGCCTGACCTGTGAAGAGGGACAAGGGGAAATGAGGTAACTGCGCTGGCGTTATACTGCGTCTGGGTAGGCGGTCGATGACTGCCGCACAACTTCGCATTGGTTATCATTGGGCCCTATGGGTCCCAGGAGCCAATGGCAATGTACGCCAGGGGTGACGGTATGCACTACCGTGGACAATACCACCATTTCCAAGCTATTCACTCACTTGCTACCTGACCATCAACAGGAGAGGACCTACACTGCATGTGGTGCTGTGACCTGAGTCTGGAACAACAATGGCTAGAGTATCTGGGGAAAGGGCCCCTGCCTTCACTGTGGAGGAGTTGGAGAAACTGGTGGATGGGGTCCTACCCCTGTACACGTTACTGTACGGTCCTCCAGACAAACAGGTGAGTACACTGTGAGCATGATGTGTGGGCAATGCATGTTTGCAGTGGTGGGGATGTAAGCCACATGTTGGGGGGTACTAAGGTGTTCTGGCCTGAGTGCTGAATGAGAGGTGGTCAGTGTATGTGCGTCAGGGCATGGGTGGGAACTGGTGACCAATGAGTATGATGGTCCAGACGGGCGGGTAATTTCCTTTTCCGATGTCTTTTCCCTCTATGTCAGTGCCCACCAGAAAAAGGGTATTTGGCGTGCCATCGCCAAGGAGGTGCAGACCCTGGGAGTCTATCACAGGAGGAGCACCCACTGCCGCAAGAGATGGGAGGACCTGTGCCGCTGGACCAAGAAAGTGGCAGACGCCCAGCTGGGGCTGGCCTCCCAACGTGGAAGGGGTACCCGTCGCACCATGACCCCCCTAATGTCTGGCATCCTTGCGGTGGCCTATCCGGAGTTGGATGGGCGCTTAAGGGCATCACAGCAGCCACAAGGGGGTGAGTATAGATTCTGAAAGCTGACTTTGAGCGCTATAGGGGGTAACAGGGTGGGGGATGGGGTCGGTGTGTGCCCCTAGGCCAGGGTGATCATGGCAGGGTAGGTCCCTTGTGTGCAGGCTCTGAAGCGCTCCTACCCCAATGGTACAAGTGGCCAACTACTACTGGGCAGGGTCCTGTGGATGTCAGATGTGCAGATTCTGGTGTTAGGCATTGTACCCCATGGGCTGGTGACTATCTTAGTGAATGGTTGGGCATGGCCTAGTGCATAGGACTGCTCCCTGTATGTTGTGTCCGTCAACAGTAGTGGTGTTGCTGGCATTGACCAAGTGTATCCTCTGACTCTCCCCCCCTTTTTGTTTTGTCACCCTGTCCTTGTGTGCATTAGCATCATCTGGCGGAGGAGCAGAGGCACCAGTGACGGAGGGAGCTGCATCCCACATGGCCCTTGAGGCCGAATCCAACAAGGGTGAAGGCACCAGTGGGACGGAGGGCGAGGGGAGCTCCACGATGGCGACAGGAGGGGAGACCAGTGACAGCGATTCCTCCTCCGATGGAAGCTCCCTGGCAGTGGCGGGCACCTCTGTGCCCACCCCAACAACAAGTACAGCTGCCACCCCCCTACCAGCACCGCCCTCACAGCAGCCCCTCAGCGTGTTTCCCCGTGCCTGCTCACCCAGGAGGGTGGGCATCTCCTTCGCCCCAGGCACCTCAGGCCCTGCCCCAGTCAGCCCTGCTGCCTCAGTGAGGAGGCTATTGACCTCCTAAGAGCACTCACTGTTGGGCAGTCAACCACTCTGAATACCATCCAGGGGGTCGAGAGGCACTTGCAGCAAACAAGTGCATACCTGGAGGGCATTCATTCTGGTGTGGCGGCCCAACAGAGAGCACATTTCAGGCTCTGGGCTCAGCACTGATGGCAGCCATTGTCCATGTGTCCAGCCTCCCCCCTCCAACTTCCACTACCCAGACCCAATCAACTCAACCCCAGCCTATCCCAAGCACACCTTCAGACCAGCATGTACACAAATCAACACACAAAAGTGGCTCAGGAAAACATAAGCACCACACATCATCTCACAGGCACTCACACAAGCACCATACCCATGCAAACATACTAACATCTACTGCATCCACTGTGTCCCCCTCCTCCTCTTCATCCACCTCCCTCCCAGTAGCGTCTCCACTCACACCTGCATGCATTACATCATCATCCACTACCTCCATCACCATCACGCCCATCACTACACACCCCTCTGTGTCCTCTCCCAGTGTGTCTGTGAGCCCTCCTCCAAAAGTACTCAAACGCAAACACCCACCCACCAGTCATCCACCTCACAACAGCATCCAGCCCATGCACTTTCACCCAAACTAAGCAGACGTACACCTCCTACAATCACTCCCTCTTCCTCCACTCCTAAACCCCCTCCATCTTCCCGTCCCAGTGTGTCTAAAACAATTTTTCTGGCTAACATTGACCTCTTCCCTACGCCTCCCTCACTGTCCTTCCCCTAGGGCCAGGGTGTCCAGATCCCAGGCCATCACCTCAGCCACCAACTCGCCATCCGCTGTGGTACCTGCAAGTCCCAGGGGATCAAAGGGGGCACCCGTCAAGGCTGGCAGTGTGCCACTGTCCAATGCAAAGGACCAACTGAGTCCGCCACCTGCCAAGGTGAAGAAGGGGCCAGCATACAGTACGGCCAAGAAGCATGACCCACCCAGCAAAGCCTCCTCCAAAACTGCATCTGCCAGTGCCAAGGTCCCAGCAGTGTCAGCCAAGGTGGGGAAGGGCAAGAAAACACAAGGCAAGGCACTTCATACCTCAGAGCCTCCAGGTGAGGGACTGGTGCGCACCATTAGTCCTGACATCCCAGCAACCTGTATCGTGAAAAGCACCGCCGCAGGCACCGCCACCTGCACCGCCATCTGCACCGACACCTGCAACGACACCTGCACTGCCGCTGCCACATCAACAGTCAGCAGCATCATCCCCAGTGGGCAGCCATCCTTCGAGGCTGCAGGAGACGGCCTGGTGTCTCCCTCCACTACTACCTGCACCACGGCCAGCACCGGCAGCATCTCCACCGCAGACACTGCCACAGGCACCGCCACCTGCACCGCCATATGCACCGCCACACGCCCAGTCAGTGCCACTACATCTGTCAGCAGCAGCATTCCCAGTAGGCAGCCATTCGAGGCTGCAGGAGACAGCGTGGACCCCCCATCCACCACTTGAATCACCACCACCGGCACTACCAGCAGTTTGCAGCCATAATCACCGCAGGATGCAGTCTGGCTCTGCCTCCATGGAGTATCATGCTACCTGTTCCCTGCACATTTCGTGCCTCAGACACCCAGGTGAGGGAATGGGAACTGCCACATCCCAGGTGCAGCATCACTGGGCACACGGCCCCCATCAGAACCAATGGAGATATGCATCCACTCACCCTATCCTTGGCAGGATGAAGCAGACTGGACACAAGGCCCCCTCCAGAACCAGTGGAAGATGTCACCCACTTGAGAGACTGTGGCTTTGCACTCCCCAGAACCAAGCAGTGGGCAAACTACCCACTTGAGAGACTGTGGCTTTGCACTCCCCAGGACCAAGCAGTGAGCAGTGCACCCACTTGAGAGACCTGAGAGACTGTGGCTTTGCACTCCCCAGGACCAAGCAGAGGGCAGTGTACCCATTTGGGAGACTTGAGAGACTGTGGCTTTGCACTTCCCAGGACCAAGCAGTAGACAAGCTACCCACTTGAGATACTGTGGCTTTGCACTCCCCAGTACCAAGCAGTGGGCAGTGCACCCACTTGAGAGACGGGAGAGACTGTGGCTTTGCACTCCCCAGGACCAAGCAGTGGGCAAACTACCCACTTGAGAGACTTTGCACTCCCCAGGACCAAGCAGTGGGCAAACCACCCACTTGAGAGGCTTGAGAGACTTGAGAGACTTGAGAGACTGTGGCTTTCAACTCCCCAGGACATCACTGTAGGCATGCTGTCCCCTCCAGGAGTAGTGGCGTAGTACCATCTTCCGGCTGAGGTGCCCCCCTCCCCTTCCCCCTGAGGTGCCTGTGCGTTTTTGACCTCATGCCCCTGCAGTGTTCTCTCTGTTTTGAGGCAGAAGTCAAGTGTGGGCTTCGCTCATGTTTTTTTGGCCCACTGGGCCACAAACATTTGCAAAGGACAGCCTTCTGTACATATTGTAAATATTTGTATATACTGTTGCTTACAATCGTTAACTTTATCTGCATATTTCTAAATATCACTGATTTCACTCAATTCCTTTTGTCCTTGCATTATTCCAGGAGGTTACGAGGTGTAAATGTAATGTTGCTGCATGTTTTTGTGTGTATGATGTTGTGGGTGATGGTGGGGGTGTTGCATGTTGCATGTGTGTGTCACTCTCTTTTTCCTCCCCCCCTCCCATGTGTGCTAGGTGCCGTACTCACTGTGGTCATCGCTGCCGCCTTCTTTAATATTCTTGGTGTATTAGCAGATACACCAGCATCGACAAGACCTGTAGTTCGGGCTACATTGCGTCCTGGTTCTTCGTTGAGTGTTGAAAGGTGAGTGGTTCCCCTTCAGAGTACTGTTTCCTTCGTGCTTTTGATGTCATTGGTACCACCCCGGAAAAGCTGGCGGATTGGTGCCTTGTAATAGAGTGGGCGGTACATTGTCTTCCGCTTGTCTGTTGGCGGTTACTGCCGCAGTGTTAGCTGCTACTGCCGTGGCAATCGGTTTGTTAAAGTGGCTGTCTGTGTTGGTGGGTTTCCGTTGTGGTCGTGATCACATTTTTTTTTACCGCCAGCCTGTTGGCGGTATTACCGCCGCTTTATCACCGAGTGCCAGGGTTGTAATGAAGGCCAAAGTCTTGAATTGCGTCTTCCAATATCTAACATCTGCATCAGGTCACCCCTCGCATCTCTCTCCTCACATCTAAAAGCTTAGCTCTCTGTTGTGACTTTTTATTAGGGGTACCCAGTCCATCCCCCTAATTCCTAATTGGTCAGTTAATCACCAGTTATTATCCTAACCAATAACGTTTATTTTATGAATCTATAAGTTCTAAGGTTGTGCCGTCCTCAGTTCATTGGTTGGTTCACTGTACGATGTCCTCATCATCCGGCTCATCAGGTATCGAAAGTGTAGCATCTTCGTCTCCTGTCAGTGTCTCTATTGTTCAAGTCCTGGGAAAGTACATCAAGTCTGTCTTACATCAAATGTGTAACATGCCTAGTTCCACCATCTCCTGTCCGTTGGTACATTGCAGAAAACTCTAGCTAAGCAGACTTTGTAAGCAGTTCAGGGACAGTTCAACACGTTTCTTCTCTACAGTACATGATTATTCTGCTGCTGTACGAGGCCTGGCAAAACCAGGCCACAACCTCGGCTAAGTTAGCTCTAAAATATATAATGCGAAACATATGTTACACATTTCAATATGACATATTACTATATTATTATTACGCAATTTCAATATTTCACACATTTGTAACCATTTTAGTATAATTTATGTGAGTTAGCAGCCACTCTTTGTGGGCACATTCTCAAACATGCACATTAATTTCTCTACGTTAACTTTTCTATAATTTTCTTGTTAATCAAAACGCATGAACATCCATTAATAATTTGTAATTAACATCTCTGCTTCAACAGCCGCTTACATTACTTAGTATGTGGTATGTAAACTTATGTGGTATCACACTGAACACAAATCACCTGCACACAGAGTTACTCTTCAATACAACAGTTTATTACATGTTCATTACCTCTACAACCCTATGATGCATTAGAACCACATCTATTTTGTAAATACTTACACCCATTACCTGGACAGGCTGTATAAAATTGGGTAGCAAAGTAATATGGTAGTTACCCACCACTATGTAAACAATAAAATAAAGTAAAACACTAATTTGATGATGTCATCAGTGAAGTCATCAATGATGTCATTTGAGATGTCATAAGTGATGTCAAAAATTATCTCATAGAACATGTAAAGTGTGATGTAATATGTGAGGTCATAAGCAGTGCATGGCAGGGCACAAGTTATTGGTAGCTCTGCCAACTATAACTGGTGAATTTTTGTTGTCTTTTAAGTTCATAATGTCACTGACAAATACACCTAACTATGATGTCACTTTAACCTATATATCTATATCTATCTATCTATCTATCTATCTATCTATCTATCTATCTATCTATCTATCTATCTATCTATCTATCTATCTATCTATCTATCTATCTATCTATCTGTCTATCTATCTATCTGTCTATCTATCTATCTATCTATCTATCTATCTATCTATCTATCTATCTATCTATCTATCTATCTATCTATCTATATATATTCAACCCAATTCAGTCCTCTGATGGCGTGCTCTCCAGCACATGCTTGCGTCAGGGACGGATCATATCCCTGCAATTAATTTGCTTCAAATAAATGAGCAGCACTTCAAAAGAATTTATTTTTCTCTTTAATGGTCACCAGAGTGTAGTGTAGCCATTTTTAATATAGCTTCATGCACGTTAGTTTTACATACTAGGCCGCTGTGCACTTTGTCCTAGATATATTTTATTCAGCGTCGCACTATTATTTTACAATAACCAGTTTTACGGTCTTGTTTTAATTTCTTCTATCACACTGTTTAGCTTAGTTCAGCACTGTGTTCTCAAATAATGCATTCTTGATCGCCCTGTGCTTTAGTCAAGGCTACAGTCTGGTACATTGCTGGTAAACTTGGTAGAAGTTTAGTCTTCAGCATTCGTACAAAATACACATCCTTACGTAGGGACATTTCTTAGAACATCTGCGTGTTAGTTATAAAAACACTTTCTAGTCCTAGTACACGTCAAGAGGGAGATTCCAGCCAGGGACCCACAACTGGATGTTGAATGCTTCGTTGCAGATGCTGATGCAGATTACAGGCCTTTGCTCAGGTATGAGGGTCGATGTCCTCCCGGGGACCCTGAAAGGCAGGCTTAGAGCTTAAGATGCTGTGCTCGAAAATATAACTTAGAGAGAGAATAAACTAGCGACACTATGATAGCTTTATTCTTGTGCTTCACTCTCATTGTCTCTATTTTAATATTACTGTGTTGCGTAGTTCTGGTTATTGCAGCTCACGCTTTGCTATCTAAAATGCAGTTGTTTATTAAACCGATCTTTAAAACTTATACTGCCTTCTGTCATATATATAAATGAGACCGCACTGTGTATGAGAGAACCGGTTGTGACCTGAGTGACCACGACTTCCCTGAGAAGTATTAAGATGTCATGCGCTCGGGTGCCCAATTGTCTCTACCATTTGGGAGAGATGAGGCACTGCCAGTTAGCCAGAGCAAAACCTGGATTTAGAGTGACAAGTGTCATCCACCATGGGTCAGACTCAGTCCCCCACACTGTGAATGATCTTGCCGCTCAAAATCCAGTAGCCTCATTAGGATAATGATAGCCTACGCGACATGGCACTGCCAACGTTTGGTCAGTCTCTAATTTTCGGGTCCACCGGCTTATCTCAGTCTCATTTTTATATAATGACCCCTCAGTGCTGTATACAGAGATGTTCGTGGTACAGAGGATTTCCACCACAGCCGTATAGGTAATCCTATTTTCAGCTGGTGGTTGTTCAAGCTTGAACCTTAAAAGGAAAAAAAAAACATCTTGGTCTGCCTTCTCTGAACTCTTAGTGCTTTTATAATAGCAAATCCCCAAGTTATACAAATAGCTCTTAACATGAAACAACCGATCACAGCACATTTGCTAGCACATGGCCTTATGGCCCAGGGTGGTCCAGTCACATTTGTGGTGGATGCCCACGCAGCCTATAGAACAGAACTTTTTTATTCTTGGGTCACATTTCCAGCAGTTGATGGGAGCACAAATACATTTCATACATGTACAGTTGCGTACTCGCCTGGGCAATACAGGGCGTACACATATTTAGAGATACCTCTATCTTATCAAGAAAATAATAATTGGCTTGATGGCGCCCTACCCCATACAATATTACCAGTAAAGTTAGGTCCATTAAGTAATGACGGTCCTACCTGGCCTTTATTGGCCACTTATACACCACATCCTGCAGTTGCAAATATGTCAGTAGCTGAGGTTTGACGTTTATACATTAAGTTAACAGCAATATACAGACGATTAGTACAATTTGTGATGCAGACTTTAAATACAAACCCAGTGGGTGCTGCTCCAGCACAACCACATGCAGTAACACCAGGTATAAATCCGGTAACTGTACATTCTATTATGGGTAAAGTCCCGGCCAAACGAGAGGAGACTCCGTTTTGGCTAGCACAAAAAATGAATACGCTGGAGGCAGTATTTCCCCATACGGGAACTCAGGATAAACATGGAATATTAACTATGTGCTTGCCCTTTGGGATGGTCCCTGCAGTTGAAAACTGTAACACATGGGACACGGTATTTGCCGCGCTCTATACAACGACACACCGACATTAGCCAATCTACTGGTCAAGATCAGGAGCGAGAGCTGCCTAAAATAATAGCGGAAACCTATTCAAGTATCGGTCGAGATAGCCTTGGGGCTAGACCACAAAAACCTCAATTTCAGGGTAAGAATAATAAATACAATACTAAACAACAACCTGAGGGTAATAAGAAACGCTGGGAGAAAAAAACAACAAACATCTAAAAAAGAAAGGGGAGAATCTCCACGAGTGGAGACCCCGCAGAATAGATATAATCTCAGGAATAGAGAGAATATAAAAACACCTGATAGATATCAATGTACTGATACACGCCAATCTCGTTCCTTTCAGGACTCATCAGAATAGAGAAATGAGAGAGGTGGGTGATCGGAGTGGAGAACAGAGTACTTGAAACCGAGACAGGAATCACAACGCTCTTCGGAGGTTTCTGTTAAGAAGGAAGAGAAACCTGTACAACAAAAACAACAATTTTAAAAGAAAAAAGTGGTAGCTGTCTCAGTAAGGCATGCCACTCAGGAAGAGGGTTGTCTTGAAGAACAAGAACTGGGCTCTAGCACTGCTAGACAGCGCGGCAGAGGTCACAATAGTTCGCCGGAATATTCTAGAGCATCTGGAGGTGAAAGCAACTGATGACTTTCTACAAGTAGAAACAGCGGACATGCGTGTCTCCGAGCCCGATAGGGTGTATAAGGTAACTCTACAACTGGAAGGAGACATTGAACACACTATACACGCAATCTTTTGGGACCGTGCAGTTAAAATATATGACATTTTGTTGGCAGAACAATATTGGCCGCCTGATTTTGTCCACACCTGCTCATATGGAGAAGAGGTTATTAAACCTTCCTTCTCGCCCCTTGTTCCGGAGGAACTCGCTGAGTCCTATTCTATAGAATGGTCCCTAGCACAAGCACCTGTGTTATATAGAAATCACGTAGGGTGGGATAGGGATTACACCATACCATGTCGTTCCCATTAAAAGTGAGTCTCAGCCACAACCGCAGCATCCAATAAAACATGAAGCAAGGGCACCGGTGAGGGAGATACTTACACAATTAAAATACCAGGGCGTGATTGAACCTTGTGTCTCACTGATGAATAATCCCTTATTCCCTGCAGCTAAGCCGAACCATTCATATAGAATAGTTTTATACTAAAGACATTTAAACGGACATACACGTACATATGCTATACAAAACTCACATAGCACTACACTAATGAGCAACATAGTGCGGAAAAAATACAAAACAACTTTAGATATCTCAAATGGGTTCTTCTGCCAGAATATAGCGCCTGAAAGCAGGGACTTAGCAACTTTAGCGCATTAGGCTCCCAGAAAAAAATCTGTTGTTTGCCTCAGGGGTATAAGAACAGCTCATGTGACTGCTATTTTACACGAGATAGACCCTGAAGCGTTGTCGTATGTGGGTGATATATATCTCACGGGTGATGAGTTACTACAACATTTAAGACGGGTAACCTGCATTGTTGTAGGGTTTGCCGAAACCAGCTACAAATTTAACTTCAAAAAGTCAAAAATGTCCTTCCTCAGCGTCCTGTTCCTGGGATATGAGCTGTCGAGTGAAGGGAAGAGCCTAGTGCCACAATTTTTAGAAAAAAAAGTGCACAATTGCAAACACCAAATACGATTAAAAAACGTCAATCATTGTTGGGCTTTCTAAATTTTGGCAGAACATACATTCCTGATTATGCTACATGCATAAAACCGTTATATGAGTTAATACGTCCTGATTTTTCAAGCAAATTCTGGACAATTGAACATACACGTACTCTTCGAGAGTTACAGGCAGATATGCTAGCAGCAAAACATTTGTACACACGGGACAATAAGACACATTTGGTCATCAGGGTAATAGCTGGGGCCATCGGTTTTACTTATGTCACATTTAATGAAGGTGAGACAGTCCCGATTGCATACAAATCACAATTGTATTCAGCTGCTGAACAACACTTTGCACCCACGGAGAAAATTCTCACTTCTGTGCAGATGGCTGTTATTAAAGAAAGATCTCTTGTCCAAGGAAGATGCATTATTGTTGTTTCTCCTATTCCAGCCCTGGAGGCTGTTACAAAAGCTAGCGTTCCGAACGCAAAAGCACTTCATCCACGATGGATACAATGGGTTACGTCTTTAACAGCCACCAATGTAGACTACATTTTTTACCCAAAGTTACAAACTCAAGAACTTCTACAATATGAAGTAGAATACCCAGTTCCCGCTGACACCTTGCCTAATGATCAATATCATGCAGTCATGTACACCAATGGCTCTGCGCAACCAGCGATTGGAACTAAACATCAATATTCTGCTGCATGCGCAGTCGTGAGCGGCTACATGGAGGGGGATAAATGTTGCCCCCAACATACCTATACACAGACCTTAGGGGATTGTACGGCACAATTGGCTGAGCTAAAAGCTCTACTGATGGCACTAGAACATACGGATCCAGCACAGTTCACACTGATTGTTTGTGATTCTTATTATTGCGTCCAGTCTTTTAATGAATACCTGCATTACTGGCATTTGAATGGGTTCAGAGATTCAAAAGGCAACACCATAAAACACAGACTCCTGTGGGGGAAGGTAGCAGACCTAAAAGAGACGCTACCCAAAGTCCATGTTGTGAATACACTTGGACACCAGCGTGTTGGAATACACGTTGCTGGAAATACTTTGGCTGATGAAGCTGCAAAGTCAGCAGTGGCAGTCGCCACTATAGCTGCAGTGACTCATTTGAGTTCTAAACCAGCCACAGATATTATGGCTGCCATGAAAGCTATGGTTGATGGCACACCATATCCTAAAGGATTTCCTAATAAATATCAATACTTGATGGGAAGTATGCTGAACGCTGAGGTTAAGATTCCAGGCGTAGGCGTACGCGACATCCCCAATAAAGATGTAAGACCTCAATTGATTAAAGCAGCACATGAAGGGGTGGCATCTGCACATGCTGGTGTGGCGGCTACAATTTCACTCTTGCAGGCCGTTATTGGTGGCCCGGACTCTATAAAGAGACTATGCAGTATGTCCTTTGTTGTGACATCTGTCAACAAATTAAAGTTTCCACGGCTAAGCGCCCGCCGCAGACGCCCCTCTTAATTTCAAATAGACCATTACAATGTGTGTACTTGGACCATTGTGGTCCATTAACACCTGATAGAGCATACAAATATATATTAGTCGCTGTTGATTCTTGCTCCAGATTTGTGTGGGTGTGGCCACAACGCTCGGCTGACGCTCGGACTGTTATTAAAGATTTGCGAGTCTTTGTTGGTGCATATGCAATTGCGGCATTCCATTCGGACCAGGGCCCTGCTTTTGCCTCAAGGGCATTCAGGGACACCATGGCTTCATTGGGGGTCCAACTCCAGTACTCGTCTCCATTTCATCTCGAGGGAAATAGTGTTGTGGAGCAATTAAACCGCGATTTAAAGCAATCCTTAACGGCTAGAGTCTTAGGTACGGGTCGTAGTTGGCCAACCCACCTGTATGGAGTTCAGAGAGCACTAAATAACCTGCCTAGAAGGTCCCTGGGGGTCGTACTTCATATGAGTGCCTGTTCGGAACACAAATGTTTGTTCCGGATCTTGATGGTCTTGGCAAGGATGCAGCGGAAACACCTTTTGACATAAATGATTATGTCACTGTTTTACAGGAATTACAGCAGTTCCGTGAAGATAACTCTTCTAAAAATGCTGCCTCCACAGGAATTAAGGATGTGCCAGTAACACCTACCGGCTGGATTCCCAGGGTTGGGGATCTTGTGCGTGAAAAGGTCGCAGTGAAAAAAGAATCTGGCTCTTCTTATCGAGCACCAGTCCCTGTGTTGGGGATGCACGGCACCAGAACTGTTATTCTACCACCATTGCCAGGTGCCAAAGAAAATAGCTTTCTTTCCATTGACAATGTCAAACTACAACATGTGGCCGATTCTACACAGGCGACCAAGAGGAACGTCCAGTAGTTCCCGAATCCCTCTCACTACTGGAGAAGAAGTTCCACTTCAAGTTGTTTATACCAACACTGATGCCTCTCCGAGCTAGGGGAGGGTGAATGATGATGATCTTGCATTAGTTCCACTAACAACAAGCAACTTAGAAACATTTGATCAAGTCACTATGACTACAAGGCAGACGGATGGTGCTGTTTACAGTGTACCACCACAGGAAACACCAACTCCTCCATTGACCACTGCAACGCCTTTTGCACGAACTGCCTCTGGTTACTTTGCCAACTACAACGACGGTCTATCGGACTCGTTTGCCATTTTGACTGCTGACCTGTCAGGTGCACGTAAGCTGATACATTGGCTTAAAGAAACATATTTTGTTTTTCCATGGAACTATGTATGGCTTTCCCTGACTGTCCTAGCCTTCCTGCTTTGGATTGGTTTTGTCGTTACTTTTTTCTTGTTAATACATGGTCATTTTCTTCCCGAAAGATCAGCGGTTGAACAGGTGGAGGAGGTTTTGATACCACATTTTTCATCGTATAAGATTCTAAGAGACTTGTCTTTTGTGAACATCTCTGCAGCAGTAATTCCTGATGGGATTGAGTGGGACAAAGTAATGTTTGATATATATGGTCCCACTGAGATTATTCAAGTGCTGTATGTGTTAAAATTATCCATGAACTATATAGTCATACCAGGCATTGTATCTGATGATTGGGATGTGAAAACAGTTGATTCTATGATGACAGAATTGCAATATTATACTGTCTATGAAAACGAAGATGTTTACCAGTTTAGAGAAAATTATGGTGATATGTTTTGCTATAATTATTATGGGCACCATTTTATACATAGAGTAAGTAGTCCAAAAACGATATTTAATTCCACACAATGGGAACATTGTCCAACTCCACCACAAGGGAGTTCAAAAACTTATACCGAAAAGTTTAGTTATTTTTCTGGGCATCGTCAAAAAAATGCTGAGTCATATTATTTTAAAGCAACTGCCACCAAGAATATACATATGTTATTGACCAATACTAAATTTATATATTCGGACTCTTTTGTTTCCCGGTTATCAACTGAGGGTTATGAATACTGGTCAAAAAATGTTGATTTCAAAAGTGTTTGGGGAACAAAAAATTGGCAGACCAATGGAAGAGAATCATTGTTTAGAGCATGTCTCATCCCTGTTCAAATTATCTTTTTAAATGAAACGGTACAACAAACAAGTTGTTTAGGCTTAGCAACAATTAGAGAATTAAACATGCCCAGTATACCTGCCCCTGCAAAATTTAATAACTGGAAAAATTACACAAATGCAAATATAAATGAGCTCAATGGGTGGGTCCAGAATGGTACGTTTAATGCTTCCATGACATGTCCCGGCGGGTGGTTATTCTGGCCCATAGATACCAACGGGTGTCATCAATGTTTTGTCACCTCCTCGGGGATTTCTGAACGAGTAGGCCAGACCATTGCTATATATCACCAGAACATGCTGACATAATTACAATGGATAGTGTAGGAAAATTCTGCCAACAGTGGCTAAAATCATCCTCACTAGATGTGTTTAGCTACACCTCAATCTCTTGTCTAACAACACTGACTGACAAGATTTCTTGTCAGGCCCCAAGATACCACGTAGGAAGCGTTTCTTGTATGAGGTATACTATGAAATATGGAAACTTTCCCAACAAGAGGCTGCAGCCCGGTTAAGGCAGATAGATCAGGAAAATTTGAAGAATGCATTAGCTGTTGTGGATAATGGGATTCACACCTTGTCCGACCGGATATATACAATTAACAACATTGTTTCTTCTGCTATAGACATTATAAGATCTGATATGTCTTCTTCATATCATGGACAGAGTCAGACCAGGTCCATTATGCAGTTGGGTTGGACACTTCAGACACTGAAGGCGGGTCGCGTTCCGTGGCAGCACATCAGTGACAGGGAAATATTTTTTTCCTTTAATTTAATGCGACAACAACAACTTATGGCAAAAAAGGAGGCGGCTTATGTCATGCTTAACATTTAAAAAATAGAAAGACTGCCTTTTACCAGGGCCGAAATTCCTTCAGCAGAGTGGTTGATACACTGGGTTATTAATCTGCCTATTTCTACATTACAATTCACTTCTTGTTTGAAACACGTTCCAATAGGCAGATATGAAAATTTGGGAGATAGTTACATCCATGAGGTGTGGGAGCTTCCCTTCTCGTACAAATGCCTCAATGGCATGAAAGAGGTCTTTCTTAGTGGTTGGGAATGCAAGACTTCCATCAGCCATTTGATGATTTGTATGCAGCTGTCCCTGCATGGGGCGTGTAATGCCTCGGTTGCAAACTTGGCTTGCTATCTGAAGGGAGTTCCATTCCCCTTGATTAAACGCATGTTCCAGGTGCTTTCAAACGGCAGCTACGTCCTCCTCAATAGTGAAGACTGTTGTGGCATGCGGGCCGGACTAGTTTACGTTGTTTCGGTCTCTAAGGTTGTTACATGCTTCAGGAATGTGTTGTTTCCCTCCACTAAATTTAGGGAGGTAGCTGATATCTGACCTCACATTGCTACTTCCAAGGTGAATTTTGACAAGTTAAGTAGACTAAAGGCTTTATTGTTTCAGAAGCATGTGGCCCTTACATCGGCATGCGAGACCTACGCACTTCAAGTGGCAAGGTCATCAGAAGAAATAAAGTCCCTATTAAATACGAACTTTCAGAGACACTTTGGTGAACTCGTGGGACCTATATTTAATGGGTCCAGCACAGCTGGATTAGCACATTTTTTCAAAGCTGTTGGTATTGGTTTTGTTCACAACTTTTCCTCTCTTTTTGGTTTGATACCTTCGGCTATTCACCCAATTTTCAGAAGCATTTTTGGGGGATTTCCAATAACTTTGGCTTTATTAGCCGGCATTTTGCTGTTGCTGTTGTTTTTCCGCAATGGCTGTCCCGCCACAACAAGGACAAATGAATATGCTCCCATCAGTGCAGCTGTGTTGTGAACGCATGATGCAGCAGTTTGGAGCAACACTCCTGGAAGATTTGGGGTGTGACTGGTCTCTGTCATTCAGACTGGTTTTGGATTGTGTGCAGCCCGTGTTTCGGTGCCGTTGGTGCTCTTTTTAACATGCACTGGAAGTTTGTCTTTCGCAGCAACGCCCCTCAGTGATTGATGCTGATCTGTTGATGTTCTCGTTGAGGGTTCAATACCAGACATGCGCGCTGCGGCTGCGTTTGCTCAGAGAAGCTGATTACGAGCTACCCTTCTTGGAGGAAGTTACCATTAACTCGTTAATAGGCACGGCACGGGATGCCGCCTTGGTTGACACTCTGGCTATGGAACACACCTGCTCCATAGTGGTTTTTGACACAGATTTATGGCCGAAGTGGAGGACCTCCTGCTTTCCATGACTTCTGCTTGATTTGGAACAATCCTAAATTGACATTTTTCTTTGAAATTCGGCTCTTGGCCGCGTGCTAATTTTTTTAATTACCAAGTAGTAGGCTTGTGTGTCCTCTTGACTTGTCAAAATTAAGTAGATTTGTTTAAATATATTTTAGCTTAGGGCATTTTAGCTTTGGCTTAAACCACTTTCTACCGACAAGGGGAGGGTGTAGTGTAGCCATTTTTAATACAGCTTCATGCACGTTAGTTTTACATACTAGGCCACTGTGCACTTTGCCCTAGACATGTTTTATTCAGCGTCACACTGTTATTTTACAATAACCAGCTTTACGGTCTTCTTTTAATTTCTTCTATCACACTGTTTAGCTTAGTTCAGCACTGTGTTCTCAAATAATGCATTCTTGATTGTCTGGTACATTGCCGGTAAACGTGGTAGAAGTTTAGTCTTCAGCATTCGTAGAAAATACACATCCTTACGTAGGGACATTTCTTAGAACATGGATCAAGTTTCCATCCAGGATCTTTAAACAAAAGCATCCCTTATGGGGAGTTCATTAGGATGAAAAGAAACTGTTCCCATGGGATAATATATATAGGAAAAATAGAAAATGCACTCACTAACCGTGATCAAGACTTGAGAGTTGAAACACGTTGGTGATGGTGATGGAATGCTTTGGTGACCATTAAAGAGAAAAATAAAGTATTTTGGAGTGCTGCACATTTATTTGAAGTAAATATATATGTATGCATGTATGTGTATATATATATATATATATATATATATATATATATATATATATATAGATATATGGATAGATAGATATGTATATATATATATATATATATATATATATATATATATATATATATATATATATATATCCATATATCTATCTATATATATATATATATATATATATATATATGTGTTAGATCTGACATCGTTGGCGTGGTCTCCCCTGCCTTTTTTGCCTCTTCTTCCTGTGTTTTGACTGTGTGCTGGACTTTGTTTTTGCAGGTTTTAGTACTCTACGTACTTTACCTCTGCTGACCAGTGCTAAAGTGCAAATGCTTCCTGTGTAAATTATATGTGTAATTGGCTATTCCATGATTGGCATATTTGATTTACTAGTAAGTTCCTAGTAAAGTGCAATAGAGGTGCCTAGAACCTGTAAATCTAATGCTACTAGTGTGCCTCCAGCACTGGTTATGCCACCCCCATGAGTAGCCCTGTAAACATGGCTCGGACCTGCCACTGCAGTGTCTGTGTGTGCAGTTTTTAACTGCCAATTTGACCTGGCATGTGTACCCACTTGCCAGGACCAAACCTTCCCTTTTTATACATGCAAGGCAACCCTAAGTTAGGCCCTAGGTAGATACATAGGCAGGGTGCAGTGCATGTTAAAGGAGTGATATGTACTGATGTGTTTTACATGTCCTAACAGTGAAATGTTGCCAAGTTCAATTTTCACTGTTGCAAGGCCTATCTTTCTCATAGGTTACACCTACTCTCACACCAGGGCAGACACTCTCACACCCACTCACACACCCAGAGATGCCCTCCCACACCTATTTCTCACACCCAGAGAGACATGCCCCACGGAAACTCCTGCCATGCAGGGAAAAAGGGCGTGCACTGCATGGGATTGGGTGGTTATAGGGGTTGGCCACAGGGCCCGGCAGCAGGCCCTTCCTGCAACTACTGGTGTGCCTGCAGAGGCAGATGGAGAGCCATCTGGAGAAAATCGAGCGGAGCCTGGATCAGCATCAGACCCAAAACAACAGTGAACTTTTCTGAGCCCTTTTGGATTTTAGATTTTAATTGTGAACTTTTATTGTAGACTTTTGTTTGACTTTTGGGGATATGGCGATTTGTTTGGGAAGAGTGGTGGGCCTCCTGTAGGTGGAAAAGGTGGTTGATCTATTTGCAAAAATAAAAGTGGACATATGATTTCTGATTCAAGTTTATTTGGGTGTTTTAGTTTGCACTGCCATCTTTTAGAGTAGCTGTTTTTTAAATCTGCTAAAAAAGTGTTATTACTTATATCCCTGATCTACTGACCTCTGTAACTATATTGATCACTAGGCAATTGCATACTTTGCCTACAAAAACCTAGATACAAACAAACAACATCTTCAGTAGAATTTAATTATTAACTAAACAAGTTCACTTCAATCCATAGTTCTTCTCTTATTTGAATTGATGAAGTGATGACTAATACCTCCATCTTCTTACTGTAGGGATCTTCCTAAGGTGGCATCTTAAGGGGATGGTAGCAGTAGCAGGCTAGCATGGTAAAATGTAAGACACAAGGTGGCACTCCCATTTCTGCAAACTCCAACTGCAGTATTAATCAGAGGGTTATCCATCACTGTCAAAAAGATTGAAAGAAAACAGAGAGTTAGTGGGCTGTATATTATAACTTTAGGAAGACTGAGACCCAACTACCACTATGACAGTACTTGACACACAGAAAAGGAACCTGATATGATAATAAAAACTGCCAATATGAACTTCATCTGAGCAGTTGGGAGTTAGTATTTCAAAACTAAACTTACGAAATGAAATTATTGAGTCAGGAGACGTGGGCTCAGAGTCAGGAGTAGTAGGACAATGTTAAGCATTTATGCAACACACAATACAAGGTTTTAATGATGATGTTGATGTGGCTAGTGTGGGATATAGCTCAGGTAATAGAAGGTCAAGCAGTGAGTTAGTGTTGCTTTCAACACATCCACCCCTGTCAATGTGTGATCCATTTGTGGTGTAAAAATAAGTCATTCCTCAGTAAATCACTTACGGCCTCATTATGACCCTGGGGGTCCCAAGACTGCCAGGGTCGTGGTCAGACCCCCGCCAAAGTGGTGGTCCGACCATGATGTTACAACTGTGACTAAAGCACCACGGTCGACAGCCAGCACCACCAGTCGACAGCCTGTCAGTCTCAGCGGCTGTAATCCACCAGGAAAGCACTGCTTGCAGTGCTGCCCTGGGGATTAGAGTCCCCTTTCTGCCAGCCTTTGCATGGCGGTAGCCTTGCCATGCAAAGGCTGGTGGAAAGGGGATACCCCATGGGGGCCCCTGCACTGCCCATGAACTTGAGATGGCCAGTGCAGGGGCCCCTATGGACAGTCCTGTTGTGCGTTTCACTGCACAAATTACGGGTAGTAGAAAGAGCTACAAGTGCTGCTGCACCCACTGCATGCCACATTGGCTCCGGCTCGATTACGAGCAGGCGTCAATGTTAAGGCCCTGTTCACCGCAGGGCCAATGGGCGGAAATGCTATTTCTGCCCGCTAACTCCGCAGTGAACTCCTAATAAGCCCGGCAGTGTTCTGGCCGCACAGGCAGCCTGATGGTGGTATGAGTTTGGTGTGCAGCCTCCGCCACCCGCCAAACTCATAATGAGGGCCACACTGTGGAGGAAAAGGATTAGGGGCTCAATGATTGTATGGGAAAGGTGTTTTGGGGAAAGGTGTGACAAAGCCAAACACTACACAAATAGGCCACAACAATATTCTTCGGGCACTCAGCAGCACACCATCATCAATCTGTTGTGGAAGGAAATGAAGAAGGGATAAGTATGACACAATTCAGTTAAATGCATTGCAAACAGTTATGCTGCCCCACAGAGACCCAAGATAGTATATCTCTAAAGGTTACGTCTTCTAGGTTTGAGAAATACAAATTGTAGAGGTTTGAAGCAACCCCACCCAGTTCTAAAACCTTATCATTGTTAAAAGGAAAATTATACTGTATTGCCAAATTGAATAGTGCATTTCCAATCTTCTTAGAATGTCCATCACTCTTGGTTGCCTGGCTCAATGTGTCTGATGGGTAAGCTGCAGTGCTGAGCTTTCACAAAGTTTTGTTCATACAGGTGAGGGCTAGGAGAAGGCCTGCATGTTGAAAATCAGTAGCTGTGTTATAGAATAAAGGAGAAGGACAAAAGGAAGCAAGGAAAGTTTCATGAGAAGTTTGGAGTGTACCAAGAAGACTCAAAGGCCGAGAAGGAACATAAAGAGGCTTTTCATGGTTGAGACATCAATGCGGTGAGGCGTGGCTTTGGGCGTCAAGATGGCGGTCGCACACTAAGAGTACTCCGGACCCCTCTGTCATCCGCCCTTTAAAAGCTACAATACCCTACCGGGACACCCCATCTGCAGCAATTGTGGCCCTCCCTGTGACATGATTAGAGAATTGTGACAAGTGCAGAGATCTAAGGGCTCAGAGATCACAAAAAAACCCAGCGGGGTGGTCGGGCCGACCAGGAAGCCCGGGCGAGGCCAGAGAGTGGAGCTGGTTGCCTCACACCTGTGGGCATGGTTGTAAGTAGAGCGGCAGAGGTGCTAGGAAAGCCTGACAGAGGTGAATCAGCGAAGCCAGGGCCCAGGCCACGAGCCTCACGACCCAAAGTGAGTAGAGGCACGGCCGAGGCCCAGGCAGAACATCGAGGGTGCTAAAGCCCAGAGGACTGCAGAAACACCAGACAGGGCAATTTGGGTGCCTGAGGGAGTCTGTACAAAGCCAAACACTCCCCGTGATCAGATTTCCCTGCGTGAGGGTGCCTCCGGATGACAGATGGGCCTGGTGGACGCACCGGACCAGGCAGTGGGTCAGCCCGTGGTGGGTCCCCGCACAGAAGACAGCAAGCGAGGCAGGGCCCCGGAACGTGGGCTCCTTCTGGCATGCAATAGCTGGGGGTGCAGCAGGGGCCGCTCCGTAGCACACCTCGGATCCAGGCATTTCACCTGAGGTAGCAGCGCAGGGGGCTTGGAGCCCTGCTATTAGCTAAATCCTCGGTGCCCATGCATAGCGCCCGGTCAAAGGTCATGCCCAGCTGAGGACCAGATGAGGAGGACAGAGTCCCATTGAGCATAGAAACTGCTGGGACCTGGGCGCCTGCACTGTGTGCCGGTGGCAGGATCCGAAAGAACATTCTGCTCACACCCTGAGGGACCTGCAGGACAAACCGGTTAGACCGGAAGAGAACTGAAGAGCCAGGCCGGACTGAAGCCATGAGGTCAGGGACAAAATGGGGAGGAGGCCTTAGAAGAACTGCTCAAATGGAAGGCCGCGCTTAGCCCACACTCTTGCTTCCTTAGCAGTGCGGCCTGTGGTGCAATTGCAAGTTGTGCCCTCCACCCAGGGGCTGAGGGCAGGAAGCACCCGCCGAAGCCCAACCACATTCTTGCCATTTCGGTGCTGGCCCCTGGCAAGAGTCTGGGACCAGACTGGTTCCCGGCAGAGCTTTACAAGAAGTGTGGAGACCTATTAGCCTTGCACTTCTTGAACCTGTATACTGAAGCTGAGCAAGCTGGAAAATTGCGCTTGGACCTTGACCAAGCTCCGATGGTCATAATCCCAAAGTCCCACCTGTCCTCCATGCAATGCTCTGCCTATCATCACATTTCCCTTTTAAACACAGTGGTTCTTGCCAACCAGAAGCACTTTCCATTGCCTTCGGCCGCTTCACACAGCATTGGCTTGCCATCACTCTCTACCCCCACAGTAGGCGCTACTACTCATAGATTTAAAAAAGCTTTCTATACTGTTGATTGGTCGTATCTCTATCAAGTGCTTCAAAAGCAGGGATCGGCCCTAGATATCAAGGGATGGTGCGGCTCCTCTACTCCAACCCAACTACACAAGTACAGGTAAATGGAATGATCTCAGATACTTTCCCTATTCGCTGAGGAACCCACCAGGAGTGCCCATTCCTCGTCGCACTAGCAATTGAAGTGCTGTTGAAAATCATTTGAGAAGACCCTTTACTTAGCGGATGGGCTTGGCCCACCGGGCAAGAGGACCACATTGCCTTGCACGCTGATGATGTACTTGTCTATCTAATAGACCCAACCAAGAGCGGGCCCCGGTGTCTGCAATTGCTAACATTATTCTCTGAAGCCTCTGGCCTAATGCTGAACCCTGATAAACCTGTACTGGTCCTGTTGAACCCAGCAGGAGATTGCTACATTTGGCAGGACAATATACCTATCCGATGAAACAGCTTACGTTACCTGGGTATTACTGCTGCTTTATTGTCCGAGCTGGCATGATCTCTTAACATCTCACTGCTCACCTAGAAGATGAAGGAGAATCTCAGGAGGTGGCAAACCCTACCCCTAAATGTTCAAGGTAGAATTGCTCTATACAAAATAATGATACTTCCCTGCTTCCTTCACCTTCTGCAGAACTTTCCCTATCAGCTCCCCAAGCTGTGGTTTCGGGATATGGAGGCCATAGCAGGGCAATTTCTGTGGTATAACTCTTGTCCACGACTTGAACTACACAAATGCCAGTAGGGAGTTCACAAAGGAAGGCTTCGAATGTCTAACCTGTACATTTACTATTTAGCAGCTGGTAATTAATGATTGGTTGGGGGTGGGTGGTTAGACCAAGCATATCAACTCAGACTATTGACAATGGGCTTCCCGAAACTCATTGGGATACTGTATGGAGACCCCCACCTTAAAGAGATTCCCAAGGTGATTAAGATAGTACTTGTGGGATAAAGGGCAGTACAACGAGAAACAGGGTGGTGGACACCCCTCACTCAGCAAACTCCACTGTGGCAGGGGACATGGCTTCGAGGCATCTCCGCTCTGAAGGGGTTTCACAAATGGGATACAGTAGGTATCTCACTTGTGGGAGATATTTGGGCATGTACTAACATGCTCTACTTTCAGGAAATGCAACAACATTACCCACTGTCTAAGACCCAGTTCCAAAAAATATCTACAGCTCTGGCATGCATTGCACACCCATATCCAGGCCGGTGTGGCCCTCCCTGAGTTTAGCCCAGCAGAGGCAAAGGTTTTGTTGGGCGGCCTGGGTAGAGGCAGAGTCTCCCAAATATATCAAACTCTGGTCACAAACACGATGAAGCCGCTCACGAGCCTTTGAGAGTGAGGCAGATGGAGGAGGAGGACTGGTGAGATGCCTTGATGGCCCAAGAAGCTTGGCCATTGCCTCCCACCTTCACTTAGTACAGACAAACTACCTGCATGCTGCTTACCTCACCCCTGATAAAAAGCAAAAGACAGGTCTTCAGCCCCACTCTGTCTGCCCCTGTTGCACACAGACTAATGCTGACTTTTATCACATGGTGTAGACCTGCCCACATATAGAAACCTACTGGCAGGCAGTGAACACCAAAATATCTAGATTGTTGGGGGGGGAGTGGGAGACAGTCCCGTTGCCAATCCTACTGGGTGTCCTGGAGGGAGTGTGGAGCAGCAGGGCGGATCGTATGTTTCTGGGGATAGCATATAAGAAAGATATAGCTGGCAGTTGGAGATCGGGGTCGGTCCCACAATCGCACAGTGGAGAGGAGGGGTATGTTGGTGTGCCCAGCAGGAAAAGCTAATCTATGAAATGAGGGGATGCCCAGCTAAATACCATAAAGTGTGGGGTAAATGTAGGGGGGTCCTGTGATATTCGATGACAATGTACAACCTCATGTATGGCATTGATTGATCAGTGTGAAGGTCCGTGGGGGAAGGCAATATTATATCCACAAGCTGTATGCTGTGACGACAGTGAGTACATGCCAAAATGTAAATGTGACCTGTTATCAAGTTGTTCTCATAAAAATCAATAAAGATGTTTATAAATAAAAAAATACATCAATACAGCAGACACACACTCAGCAGCATTTCCCAAATCATGGCACCTCTCTCCGGTTCACAGAGCTGAGTGAGTATTAGGCCTCAGAGTTTTCACTTTCATCACAGTTTCTCCTTCTCCTCCTCCTCTTGATTCTGAGTATCTCATCCCAGCCTCAAACCAAGTGAGGTAGAATCGTGTAGTGCACTGCCATTGAGGAACAAGCGATAAACAGAATTTAAATATTTTGTGTAGCTTTGTGTTTGGTAACTAAAGTGACTTATCTCATCTCAGAGGAACCAGAATAAAAGAAGTAAACCCTGCAGGTAAATTTTGCTAAGTTTGAAAGGCCAATCACCAGGAAAAGATGATCATCCATCAGCCCCCAAACACTGCAAATCATCAATATCAAGTTTATAAATTTGCTGATCTTTCTTCCTCATTATTAGCCACCACATACATCATCAATCATCACTCACAACCACTATATATATATATATATATATATATATATATATATATATATATATATATATATATATATATATATATGATATAGGTGATGTAAAAAACAGAATAGGCAATTTGATGTAAGGAAGTCAGACATTGTCTCCAATGTCCTGAAGGGAATGTGGAGGTTTCTTCACTGCACACGACAAGGGTCCAACTCCAATGTGGCCATATATGTGATGAAAAAATGGTGGTGCAGCATAAATCTGGCACAAACATAATGTTCCCTTAGCTATCATTTTTTTGTGTTTTTTGCAAAGAAAGAAAGAAAGATGTTCAACAAGAAATAATGTAACATTTTTGTGGTTGCATTGGCATAATCAGTCCAGGAAGTAGAATTTGTCCTCAGCCTCAGGTGGTCTGCCCAGAAGTTGATCAGCAAACACACTTGATTGTGGCCAATTATCCCCATCAACCTCCTATGGTGTTTCAGAAATGGTGTCATCAGGTGGTAGAAAATGCTGGTTCATTTTGATCATGGTTAATCTCCACATGTTTTCAGTCATGAGATTGGTCCTTCTCATTGTAACAACTGTCCCAGCTGCACTGAATACATGTTCAGCAGACATGCCGGCTACAGGGCAAGCCAGATACATTATTGCCAGCCTGCTGGCCATTGGTGCATCTTCTATTCCACTACACTAATCGGTTTTGAGCCTCATACACCTCTTTGGGGCATCTAGATACTCCTGAAACATCCTCTGAAATGTCATTGGTTCTGCTACTTGCTCAACCTCTTTTGCGTTCACCTTTGCGCTGGACTTAAGACCTGCCACTTCAAACCAAGCCAATTCAGAGTTTGGGTCCGATACTTCTGATGCTGTTGTTGCCGGCGTTCTAGTTGCTGATATTGGCTGCTGTGATTCAAGACTGTTGACTATGGGACTCTAAGATCCAGACTTGCTTCTTCCAGTTCTACAGCTTGCTCAACAAGCCACCTCTTCTATTTTGAAACATTCCCTTCAAAAAAAGAAATGAAAGTGGGAAGATTTTTTTTGTAGCGTGGATTAAGTAGAGTGGCACAGATGTACTCTTTGGATGAGATAATGTCATTTTGCAGTCTTGAATTACAATTCAAGTGATAGCTTAGGCTCTCAACCAAGGCATGTGCTTCTGTGTTTTTGTTCACATCTCTGAGTGCAAACTTTTCAGACATCTTCTTTAGCTGGTCCTGTTGCAGATGCAACAACATGATAGCTTGGCCCACTGTACTGTTGTCCTTGCTAACTTCCCAAAAGAAAAACCTCAAAAGGGAGCGGCATCAGTGTCAGGCATTTGACTAGGTCCCATTTGTTGGCATCCAAGGTCAGAGCTCTCCCAGTTGAATCCCCTCCTCTTTTAATGACATATTCATTGAACTGTCTGTAATGCTTAAGCAGACATTGCAACATATTATAGGATGAGTTCCAACATGTTGGCACCACCCGTCTCAGAGCCATAACTGGTACTCTGTTTTCATGCTGAATACTCCGCAAGTGCTTCCGAGTTTTAAAATAAAATAATGGCTGAAATGAGTGCAGATTTGTCTGTGGGTGGTCAGTATGCTGTATTTCCCTTTTTTGAGAAAGCCTTGCCGAACCAGTTTTATGCAGTGTGCCAAACACAGGACCTTGAAATAGCCACCGTCTGCCATGGCCTTGACTATGTTACTGCCATTGTCCATAGCAACAAGTCCAATTTGGAGGCCTCTGGGTTGCAGCCACTCAGACATCTTGCTATTAAATTTGTCCAAGATATTTGCAGCTTTATATGATTTCTCCAAAGCGAACATGGCTACTCTTGCATATCGCCAAATGCTCTTAAAAATGTCTTTAGGGCCAAAACCTGTAGATAGCTTTTGCTTTACCACTGCAAAAGAGATCCAGTGTGCAGTGATTCACATGTAATCAGTAGCCTGACAACTGATCCACATGTCTGTCATCAGATGGATAGTGTGGACAACACTTTGCTGCAAAGCTTGGATCTGACTTGGAACCTTCCATTTTGTGGAGATGACTTCCACAAACCCTAAGCATCCCACTCCTTCCACAAAAAAGGGAGAAGGTCCAGCTCTAACATTTTTTCCAGCTTCCCATTGTGCAAACATGCCATTGGGTGCTTGAGGTTTGTAGGGCCCCTCCTGCCTAAACATGTCACTAGTAGTAGCCTGGATGTTCTTCTTTTCTGATGCTACTGAGGCAGGTGACTTTTGAGATGTAGGTGGTGGTTGACTCAATGTGGGTCATGGTGCAGTCACTGTATGCCACGGTGTCTTCATCTGAGACTTCCTGTGCCATTGTGAGGTCACTGAGGTGGGTGATTCTGGCACACTCCTGGGGACAGAGCTGCTCTGCATGACGATGTCACCCTCTTCTTCTTCACCTTCCACCGTAATTTGACCAGTTGTAGCTAAAGCGTACTAGCTCTCCTCACCTTCACGACCGCAACCACGTTCAGCAATGTTTTTAAGGTGCTCCTACCAATGGATTGCATGATTCTTTTTAAATGAGTCATCTGGCCTCCAGTACCATAATGTTAACCAGGCTTACCTTGACAAACACTTGCCTGGCAAATGGAGTATATCGCAATATTCTCCTCCTGTGTGCTGAGTAAACAAGTCCCTAACAGGGGAGGAGTATTTTCTTAGGGGGCCACTGTCAATGCCTGAAGAAGAACTGGAGGTAGGTGGGTGTGCCGAACGCCTCTCTGCAGTGCATAATTCTAATGAGGTAGGGGGTGGTGCAGGTCTCTGCTGGGGCTTTTTACATATGGTTTCTGGCAATGCTGCCTGTGCCACATCCCTCAGGGGAGAAACGTTAAAATACAAACCTAAATTAAACAATTGAACAATAATTACTTATGTTTGCATGCAAGCCTATAGAAAAGGGACACTGGCTGAATGCACAGAATGGCCAGCAGCCACATTGTCAAACAACAACAACAGGGAGCAAGGAGGCATGGGAACTAAGAACACATGCAAGCCTATGACAAAGGGACACTGGCTGGATGCACAAAAAGGCTGCCAGCCACATGGTCAAACAACAACAAGGAGCAAGGCAGCATTGCAAACCAAGATCACATGAAAGCCTATGGAAAAGGGACACTGGTTAGAAGAACAAAACAAAATGGCCAGCAACCACATGGTCAAACAACAACAACAGGGAGCAAGAAGGCACGGGAACAAAGAACACATGCAAGCCTATGGCAAAGGGACACTGGCTGGATACACACAATGGCTGCCAGCCACATGGCCAAACACCAACAAGGAGCAAGAAGGCATTGCAAACAAAGAACACATGCAAGCCAATGCAAAGGGACACTGACTGGATTCACAAAGTAGCCACCAGCCACAAGGTCAAACAACAAATACAAAAACGGAGGCATAAAGAACAAAGGGCACATGCAAGCCTATGGACATAGACTGCACAAAATGGTCCTTGGCCACATGGCATGGACAAGAAACACAGATGATGGATGACAACAAACACACACCCAGGGACATTATAGTTAGGAAATAGATTTAAAAAAATCTTTAGAAATCCAGTAAGTAAACAAATGGACATTATAGATAGGTTCAGATTTTACAAGCACAAAATCATAGAAATTCAGCAGTGCCCTAAGGTAACTATAAATTGTGCCCCTGCCGTGATCAGTATTTTCATCAAAACGTTCATAGCAAACTTTGGCCTGATATGATCAATGATGTCATCAAAGATGTCATGAGGGATGCAATAGCTGACCAACAGTGCATGACGAGAGCACCTAGCATATCCTTGTCCAAACACAAAACCATAAATAGCAACTGGTCATAGAAAACTACATACCACTGCCCAACAAGCATGAACAAGGCCATGTGACAGAAATGTGTCACTGAGTGGAGACTTTTGGACAATAAAAAAATGCCTGGGTGGTAAGATTTGCTCCGCACGCAAAGTTTTAGGACTTTGGGCACCCCGCGCTACAAAGAGAAAGACAGAAATTCCAAATTCCACCATCCGTTACTTGGCTGAAATCTTTTGCACAAGATCTCACACAGCTTCCAGCCACACCAGCACCATTATAGCGACTGCAGGTACACCTCAAACAGATTCTCTACTCAAGAAGCAGCTAAAACCACTTGAAAATTCATCTTCGTGGAATTTTCTACTCCAACGGACTGTTCAAGTTCGTTTTAGTGAAAGGAGCCTTTTTATTTTTACATTTTTTCTAACAAGAACGATGTTCCCCAGGGATTCCAACTTCCTGTTCCTGTCCAGCAGCCATGTCCCAGTGCTATGTTCATATCCTAGTTACTTTCCATTAGGATTTTGAGGGTGAATGGCCACTCTCTTTGTCTGCTCAACATATAACTTTGGATTTAAGGACTTTGCTTTTGTGGTATCACATACGTAAGTTCAAAAACTATTGTATGAGGGTGGTTATATTTTTTTAGGGCATGAACCAGCATTTCTTTGTACTTTTTTTTATTTTTAAATTTCATTGTGGTGGGTGGACTGGAGTTTCAGTAGGGCCCTAGTTTTTCTTTGCATTTCATTTTTCACCTTTAGTAAAGGAAAATGTTGTACAGTTCAGTACCTTTTATTCATGCTTGTTACATTTGCAATATTAATTTATTTTACTATGTGGCCATTCAGCCAGTATGGACAGGTAATAGTCATCAGTGCATGAAAGAACTGTTTCTGTGGTATATGTTTTATAAAACATCATTTAGGACAGGGATCACATTAGATTAAGTAAATAATGTTGGCTACTGCTTTTTTTGTATTTTTCCTGCAAAAAGTCTATATGTGGGGTAATAGTTGATGCCATAGGAAGAGTTATATCTGTATGTTGTGTTATCCTGATTGGAAATTAAATTCTTTGTTATGGTGGTGTGGTTCGACTTAAAATGGTTGGATACATTGTTGTTAATTTTTACTTAAGTAACCAACCACACTAAATTATATTACTTTTGCCTGCACTAATTCAAACTGCAACAATGCCACATTTCACTAAATGTTTCCTTGCTTGTTTGCTTTTAGGTGCACAAGAAAAGAGAGATCACCCACAGTCCTGCCAAACAGAAGACCTGTCCAAAACACATGACCACACAACATGCTCTCAGTCATCCAATCTCTTCCACTTTTGCAGCTCAGTGCCACTGCTAACTGACAGCTTTAAGATGGTCCCAAAAAAAGTTGCTACCAAGAAAGTGGCCAGTGAGAAGAAGCAGCTTTCCTCTATTGGCGTGCCAACCACAACCTTTTTTGGGAGACACATGTCTGTTGCACTGGCCTTCAGGGAGGAAATAGGGTGCAGCACACTTGCATCAACGGCAACCCCAACCTCTGTTCAAGCCCATGTCTGTCAGTGAGGCAGCCTCTGCAATCATGGCAATGCCAACAAGCAGTGACGTTGAATTGAATTTGTCCCTCTAGGAATGTAGTACCCAATTGTTCCAGAAAACAGAGCAAAGTGGACAGCAGCCACATCCAACAATAGAAGATCTTCTTGAAGATGGAGCAGAACAGGAGGTTGAGCTTCCTGCCAAGCAAGAACATCCTCTTTTAGAATCATTGGCTCCCAGATCTCCAGCAAGAAAAAGGAAGGGTACTCCATCATCTTCTCAAGGCATCCCTTCTGATAATAATGATCTGGACATAAATTGAACTCCGGTAGAGTCAGAGAGATGCCAGGAGAGGCAAGGGAAAGGAAAAGTTACAGAAAGCATTAAAATTATGGAAGGTGGATGAGGAAGAGGATGCTGGTGAGCCAGTCATTGTTCTGAAAGTTAGCACAGAGAAGTCAGACATTACCCTCCTATTCAACCTACTCCAAGGGATGTGGAACATGTACCGCTGCAAGATCCCATATTTGTAAAGAACCAGCTGAGACCTGTACCATCCACTTCCTGAGCAGAAGTATGTGCTGCAGGGAGGCAATTAACAACACACATGCCTACCTCCAGGCATTGACACTGACACAGTAAGAATGTACTCCTCACCAGTTTAGGACATTTTATGCTTAGTCCACAGGAGGAGAATATTACAATATGCTCCATTTGCCACACAAGTGTTTTTGAGGTAAGCCTAGTTCACACTATGGTACTGAGGGCCAAATGACCCAACGAGCTCTTTAAAAAATTGCTGAATGTGGTGGTGGTGAAAGTTAGGAGATCTGGGAAACATCAGCTTCAATCACGGTAGGAGCTCATGAAGAAGAAGAGGGTGACATCTTTACTCAAAGCAGCCCTATCTCCAACAGTGTGCCAGCATCACCCACCTTAGCGACCTCCAAATGGCACAAGGCTCAGAGTCAGATGGAGACACCATAGCATACAGTGACTGCCCTAAGATGCACATTGAGTCTACCAACACCTACTTCTCAAAAAGTTGCCTGAGTGAGTAGCCCCAGAAAAGAAGAAAACCCAGGCTACTATTACAGGGTTGTTTAGGCAAGAGGGTCCCCATGACCACAACCACCTATTGGCCCATTTGTACAATGGAAGCAGGCTAAAATTTTAGAGCTGGACATCATCCCTTTTCCCTTTTTGGAAGGATTGACATTTTTGGAATTTGTGATTGTAACCTGCCTGAAATGGAGGGGCCCAAGTCAGGCCTATTTTGCCAGAGTTCTGTTCCTAAGCTCCATCAGGATGTGCTGCAATTGCTTGGTCAAGCTTTGCAGCAAAGTGCTGTTCACACTATTCACCTGATGACGGATATGTGGACCAGATTTTAAGTGACTTATTACATGTGTATCATTCCACACTGGATCTCTTTTGCGGGGTATGGCGACAGCTATCTACAGGTATAATGGCAGTAATATAGTCAAGATCATGGCAGATGGTGGCTATTTCAGGGTCATGTGTGTGGTACATTGCATCAACTTGGGAATCAATTAGCAGTCTCTGCTGAGAATTGTGGTGACTCAAATAATGTAAACGTAGATGTACCAGCAAAGGTGTTGGAGCAAGGGACTGTAAGGGACGGTATCCTGAAGAAGGAGATAGTAAAGGTATCTTTGGAGACTAAGGTTTTGGTTCCTCAAGCCCAAGTACAATTCAACATGAAAGGTTTTAAAAAGGAAATAATGATTCTACCTGTGGGATTAAAGTTCACTTTATCAGGTTCTGTTTTTCATAGATCATCAGATAAAGTTGAAAATGGTTATTGACATCATCATGTTCTCCAGAATATAATGCAAAATAGAATCGAAGAAATTACATCTTTAGACTTTATTGCCTTTTTTGAGGATGATTCTTTGTTTTTCAATAAATCTTTTGTGCTGAATATCCTGTCTCAGGTAGATCAATTTAGATTGGTATGGAGTAGTGACTTGGAGCCAGTGGAATTATTGGACTCTGGTATAGAGAAAGAATTGAGGGTTCTACTTAGGTTGTTTGTTATTGTAAATTTAATTTTGATGAATTATGACTTTTCCTTCTCCTTCTTGATGAAGGCTTTGTCAGTGGGGAAATAATTCCTCACTAATGCCATGTCCCAATGAGAAATGCTCAGTGTCCCAGGAAGAGATGGCTATTAATGCTTAATTAACTTTAATCTCTTATAATGGTGGCACTAGAGTAGTCAAATGTAATGATAGAAAGTAGACCTGGCATCTGAAAGTGAAGATATGTCTCAATGGGAATCTGTAGTTAGTTGTTTAAATAAGGGACAACATCTCTGCCCCAATGTTTCTGAAGAAGGGTGGTTAGTAGTATGTCACACATTATCAAAATTATTGTGGAGTATAGCAGGCTGCTGGATTAATTTGAGGAAAATTCAGAATGTGGATGTATTGTGTCCTGTGATAATCTGTTTGCAAGAAACATGTGCACCTGATGCTTTTGATGCTGAAAACTTTGATGTAATTTGCTGTCCGGGTACCAAGTGAAGGAGAGGCGATGCTAGGGGTGGTATAGCCGCACTTCTGTCTACAGATTTCTCCTGGGTATTCCAAGTATATAGGCATCAATAACATTTGACACATTGCATTGTATCCCCAGTGTAGGATTGGAGTCCTTGTTCTATTTTTCCTTTTATACTGGTCGATTTGTATATACTACCAGGTCAAGAACATACCCATTTGTTAAGTGAGTGTCTTGATTATATTAGTTTGATAATGCGTAAGGTTGGAAATTCCAAGGTTATAATCAAAGGAGATTTTAATGCTACTATTTTCAATCATTTTCTTCTCCTTTTTGATGATCGGGAAAGGGAGCAGGCTGTTTATATTCCAGCTATTGAGTTCCCTCATGCCCACGGGACAAATAGAAGAGGAGCTTTGTTCCTGGGGGCATGTAGGGAGAGTGATCTCATTGATCTTAATGGGAGGTTACAGAGTGATATGTCAGCTTGTTTCACCCATATTACAGCAAAATCAGCTAAGATAATTGATAACGTTATTAGCTCATTCACGGTTTTTCTCTGGGTATCTGACTTAAGGGTGGTAAAGAATGTCTGGAGTGATCACAACATTCAGCTTCTTACTATCATTGGGAAGCCTGAGGATAACCACCTATGGCAGAATCCTAATAATGATGAGGTGATGCTTAGTGTTGAGAATAGGAAGGTCTTATGGGCCAAGAAAGATAAACAGTAGTTTACAGTGGAATTAAGAAAAATCACTGAAAGTTAGTCCCCTTAAAGCTGGTTACTGGTCCATGTATTTCAGGAGGATATGGGAAAACAAGTGAGAAGATCTTCGAATTGGGAAGGTACTTCTTAGCTTTTAAGGCAACCTAATATATTTAATAAAATGTTTGCCCAAAATAGGCTCATTAATCAGCTGCAAAGAAGGTGATGTGTTTACTACTCTAAAGAAAGAAACATGTGGATTGCACATCTAAAAAGAAGGAGGAGGTGGATCAGAATACAAAAGAGGCGTACTTGTGATAATATCTTGCTTAAGATAACAGAGGCAGTAAAATGTAAAAATTCAATTTTTGGGGGAAGATTATAAAGGGAAATAGTGGGTCTTTCTCTAAGCCAAAGATAATTAATATTTTCAGCATGGAATGGCAAGAATATATAACTTCCCTCAATGACATCAACAGTATTAAAGAGCTTCAAGACAGGGTATTGTATGAGAGGCACATTCCTCCCTCCCCCATTCTAGACAGGAAGCATTGCTTTATCCAAAAGAGGCTAGAAGCACGGGGGAAAGAGTTCCAGACCAATTACCTATTACCATAAAAAAAATAGATCTGGATCATTGGCCTACCTCTATGACCATGCTTTTTCAGTATTGTTATCATACTGGGGTTGTTACGACTACATGGAAGGGTAGTATTATGCTTCTGTTACACAAAAAGGGCCCTATAAATCATGCAAATTCAGGCAGATTAACATATTAGATGCCACAGGAAAGATGTTTGCTAAATGTATTTTATTTTATCTACTAGAATGGGTGGAAGATACACATTTTATTTCTTTGGAGCAGGCAGGCTTTAGAGCCAGACACTCAACCCTAGATAATATGATGGTGATCCATCTTTTATTGGAAAAATATGTGAAATGGAGGAGGATGCCTGTCTATGAGGCCTTTATAGATTTTTCAATGGCTTTTGATCACATAGACAGGCAGACACTTTGGAAAAATCTGAATGTCATGAGTATACCAGGGGCTCTCTTAAAACACATTAGTGCCCTCCATACAAACACCTGCTGTCGTGTTATGCTAGGTGCTGCATGAGACTGAAGATCTTGACTAGCAATGGGGTAAAACAGGGTTGCTTGTTGGCACCTCAACTTTATTCTTTATATATAGTCAATCTGCTCAATGTGTTGAGTAAGGCTGGTGGGGATGTCCCAAAATTGAGTGCCCATTCTTTAATTCATGCGGATGACATTGTCCTGTTAGACCTGAAGACTAAAGGCTTCCAAAAACATCTGGAAATGCTTTTCTCCTATTCTGACTCTCTGGTTCTTAGGTCAATATGAACAAGACCAAAGTTATGAAGTGCAGTTCAAAAGGTTGCCCAACAGGTAAAGGGTACAAGTGGTCCTTTAATAATGACACCCTAGAGGTAGGAAAATCATAATCCTGTTTGGGAAGAAGTATATCAGCTAACCTGGCTGAAAGGGACTGTATTGCCCCCATATTGAATAAGCCAAATGCTCATGCAAATGCATGAAAGGCACTTTGTAGGGCAGCAGTCTATATGCATTTTGACCATCTCCTAACTGTATACAAAACGAAGGTTCCCTCAACCATTTTATATGCCACAGAGACAACTTCAGTTAATTACTGGCACTTTATGCATAGAGCAAAAGGCAAGATTCTTCGCACTATCGGCACTTTGAATTCCATAGTTTCAGTAGAAGCATTAAGGTTAGAACTAGGATTGGTGAGCACATATATAAGAGGTTTACCTGCTATTTTGAGATGGTGTCATTGCATTTTACATGCGAAAGAAACACTTTAAAGAGTTTTCATAGCTGTGGAAAGCCTTCTTCCTTCTTTATAGTCTAGGTCATTTTTAACCAATGTTCAATTTGCACTGCAGCACTTTACATTGTCCAAATTAGACATTCTGAATATGAGCTATGTACATCTTAAAAGTTTTTTGAAGTCTAAAATGAAGAAATAGTCAGTGCTCTATGATATGGACTTAGGTAGAGCGAAACCTCACCTTCATAACATTATTCACTCCTGTCAACTGGTTACATCACAGACATATTTGAATAAGAACCTGGAACATAGGGTGGGAAGGTGTATCATGCTATGTAGGATGAAATGTTTGCTATTAAATTCAGTAATAGATGCTTGGAGGAATATAGCCAGGGATGATAGAATATGAAATCTTTGTCATGTAGATGTACAGGAGATTCAGCACATTATGGCCCTCATTAAAACCCTGGTGGTTGGTGTTAAAGCAGCGTTAATACTGCCAAAAGGCCGGCAGTAAAAAAATGGGATTATGTCTCTAGCGCTTATCGCCATCCAAGACCGCACCTTTAACACACCGACTGCCAAGTTGGTAAAGGCTGCTGGGCGAGAGACTTCGGTTTCCAGCCCAGTGGCCGCCACAATCCCACCCTCGGGATTACATCCCAGCCTACCGCCATGGTTTTCGTGCCAAACATACCGCCACGAAAACCATGGTGGTAGGCACTATTAGTGCCAGGGAATCACTTCCCGGACACTGATTGCAGTCTACCCCGCCTGCCTCCCTCTCCTTAGAGTCCTCCCCCATCCTCCCCCACCCTCCCCCTCCCTCTAGTGCCCCCCACACATATATACACCCACATGCGCACCCATATACACACATGCAAAGAGTCATACCCACCACCACCCACACATGCACACATACATACCCACATTCCGCAACACACACCAGCATACCTTGTCACACACATGCATTCACAACACACAACACTCACAATCACTCATTCATGCATGCATCCAACGTGACTCACACCTGCATGCACGCATTCCAAAACATACACACCCCTCCCCCATACACACAACACCCTCCACTCCCCTCTCCGGCTGGAGAACCCGACTTACCTGCTTGCAGGTGGTCCTCCGGCTTGAGATGGTCTGCGGCACTGCTGCCAGCAGCGGCATCCGCCAGAAAAACACCACCAGCCTTATCATTGGACATGATACAGTCAGCTGTGTTTTGCTGGCGTGGCGATGCTGCTGTCAGCAACGTCGCCTTACTGAAGTCCTCCGCCATGACCATCGGCAGTGTTCCGCCAGCATTCTGGTGGTATACCGTTGGCGGTCATGATACGTGTAGAAGGCTGGTAGCCACGGCGGGGGTATGTTGGCGGCCATCGCCGTGGCGGTAGGCAGTAGTTACCGCCAATGTTGTGATGAGAGCCAATATTTGCTTGTCCTGTACAATGCGTTTAGCAACAGAGATTTTTAAAACCACTTTTCAAAAGGTATGGAGTGAGAACTGCAAAAGCTGATATTGAGTTGATCAATTGCCCAGTGAATGAATTCATGTGTGGATTTTTTTTTTAATGTTTTCGTTTTTTTATAAACTGTTAATTTGATTCATTTTATATATTGTATCTCTCTTTGTAAGGTCTAAAATCTTTAATAAAGCTTGATGAAAACTTGATAGATTGAAAGGGCTACAGTGCGGGCCTGTCACAGCCAAAGGTCCAAAAAAAGAAATAACAATCCACACACTGGATCTTTCAAGGCGTTCCATCTGGCAGTGCCAGACTGCTAGACTGCCCAAAATGCCATCCCAACACAAGACTTTCTTATCTTCAGAGTGGGGAGGGGATGAAACTGACAGATAAAGAGTAAACAGTGCTGGAGCCAAGCCACTCCCTTGCTTCAGTTTTTTGCAGATATCTGAGCAATACAATGGTTGTCATTACTGAAAAGTATGTGTTTTAGATTGTATTAATGAAACAGCGAAAGAAGAAACAAAACGCTATTTCTTATTCCCAATGTATTTGATAGCATTGCTGTAAAATAAGATAAACTTAGGCCAATGCTGTCTGCTGAAGCACAGAGCACAGATGTACTCTCTAGCTACGAAATTAATTAATGGATCCATCATATCTTCCTTTTTTGTATGAGCCTTATACTGTAGCCTTGCAATTGTACTATGATCTTCTCATTCGTTTTTTTCATTAGTTGATATATCAGTGTAATAATTCTTATTATCACCAGGGCCCCTCTTGTAAGACATCATTGGCTACATCATTCTGGCGTGCAATATTATTATTTTTAAAGACTCTATAGTCTTTTTCCAATGTCATTATCGTTATGTTTTAGTATTTGATAATCAACTCTAAATGAGCCTTTCCTCTAGAATTGTATATTTGTCGCCATTATTCCTCCCAGAAAGCAGTCCACTCCAGTCAATTTTGACTCCAAATGACAGAAAATAATTATATTCGTGTTTTGGAATGTCTCTTGCATTTCTATCAACATTTTTAATTACGTTATAAAGGTTTCTATTTTCATCATGTTATCATTTCAAAGCCCTTCTGCTGTATATAACACAGCATTTGACCGATTCACTTTAAGCGACTATTTGCTAAATCATCACTAATCCTGATTATCTATTCTACAATCCCTAGTTTGCCATCGGTTTGAAACTCTACTTCAGTACTCCCTTGCTTTTCCTTATTTTTGAACATTTTAAATCAGCATTACAGATGTTACACACACATCGGTTATATTTTTTGTAGAATGCCATGATATACATGTTTCCTTTCATGATATGAAAGATGATTACTGTACATCTAACTTAGGCCCAAATTTATCGTGACCTAGTGCCATTCCAGCACCACATTAGCGTCATTTTGTTGACGCTAAAGTGGCATTGTAAGGGCAAAATGTGCTTCGAAGGCTTAACGTCAATGTTTTTGCAAAGCGCCGGTCTAGAGTCAAAAAGTATGACACTGGTCCCCCTGACTATCGTAATAGTGTGCCGTATGTTGGTATGGTGGTGTTCAGGGGGTGCTAACGGGCGCATGAAAAGTGGTGCTGCACCAAGTGTAGCGCCACTTTTCCTAAATCTGGGCATTATTTCTACTATCCTATTATTGTACCATCCATTTTCAGTTCCCTTCTCTGTTTATTCTTACCACTATTTCCTCACACTGTGCTGTAGAATTCTGCGGAAAGTGATGAGCAACATAGTGGTGAAAAACAAAAAGGCTTACAAATAGTGCACAGAAAAGGGCTGTAACAATGAAAATAAAAAAATGTGGTCAATTCTTTGAACCTGTTTTGAGTGTGCATCTAACTTATGTCTTTAATTTCCAGAAAACAACTGAAGGTGTTTATACCATAAGTGCAATTCATCACTTCGTTTTTATTTTAGTAGAGTTTCTGTAGGAAAGTACCATCTTGCCTGGCATGTTACCCCCATATTTCACTGTATATATGTTGTTTTAGTCTATGTGTCACTGGGACCCTGCCGGGCAGGGCCCCAGTGCTCATAAGTATGTGCCCTGTATGTGTTCCCTGTGTGATGACTAACTGTCTCACTGAAGCTCTGCTAACCAGAACCTCAGTGGTTATGCTCTCTCTGCTTTCCAAACTGTCACTAACAGGCTAGTGACCAATTTCACCAATTCACATTGGCATACTGGAACACCCTTATAATTCCCTAGTATATGGTACTGAGGTACCCAGGGTATTGGGGTTCCAGGAGATCCCTATGGGCTGCAGCATTTCTTTTGCCACCCATAGGGAGATCTGACAATTCTTACACAGGCCTGCCAGTGCAGCCTGAGTGAAATAACATCCACGTTATTTCACAGCCATTTACCACTGCACTTAAGTAACTTATAAGTCACCTATATGTCTAACCTTCACCTGGTGAAGGTTGGGTGCAACGTTACTTAGTGTGTGGGCACCCTGGCACTAGCCAAGGTGCCCCCACATTGTTCAGGGCAAATTCCACGGACTTTGTGAGTGCGGGGACACCATTACACGCGTGCACTATACATAGGTCACTACCTATGTATAGCGTCACAATGGTAACTCCGAACATGGCCATGTAACATGTCTAAGATCATGGAATTGTCACCCCAATGGCATTCTGGCATTGGGGAGACAATTCCATGATCCCCCCGGGTCTCTAGCACAGAACACGGGTACTGCCAAACTGCCTTTCCGGGATCTCCACTGCAGCTGCTGCTGCTGCCAAGACTTCAGACAGGTTTCTGCCTTCCTGGGGTCCAGGCAGCCCTGGCCCAGGAAGGCAGAACAAAGGATTTCCTCTGAGAGAGGGAGTTACACCCTCTCCCTTTGGAAATAGGTGTGATGGCTGGGGAGGAATAGCCTCCCGCAGCCTCTGGAAATGCTTGATGGGCACAGATGCTGCCCATCTCTGCATAAGCCAGTCTATACCAGCTTAGGGATCCCCCAGCCCTGCTCTGGTGCAAAACTGGACAAAGGAAAGGGGAGCGACCACTACCCTGACCTGCACCTCCCAGGGGTGGTGCCCAGAGCTCCTCCAGTGTGCCCCAGACCTCTGCCATCTTGGAAACAGAGGTGTTGCTGGCACACTGGACTGCTCTGAGTGGCCAGTGCCAGCAGGTGATGTCAGAGACTCCTTCTGATAGGCTCTTACCTTTCTTACTAGCCTATCCTCCTTCCTAGGTAGCCAAACCTCCTTTTCTGGCTATTTAGGGTCTCTGCTTTGGAGAATTCTTCAGATACCGAATGCAAGAGCTCACCAGAGTTCCTCTGCATCTCCCTCTTCACCTTCTGCCAAAGGATCGACCGCTGACTGCTCAGGACGCCTGCAAAACCGCAACAAAGTAGCAAAGACGACTACTGTAACCTTGTATTGCTTCATCCTGCCGGCTTTCTCGACTGTTTCCAGGTGGTGCATGCTCTGGGGGTAGCCTGCCTCCGTTCTGCACCAGGAGCTCTGAAGAAATCTCCCATGGGTCGACGGAATCTTTCCCCTGCAACCGCAGGCAACAAAAGACTGCATCACTGGTCCTCTGGGTCCCCTCTCAGCACAACAAGCGTGGTCCCTGGAACTCAGCAACTCTGTCCAAATGACTCCCACAGTCCAGTGACTCTTCAGTCCAAGTTTGGTGGAGGTAAGTCCTTGCCTCCCTACGCTAGACTGCATTGCTGGGTACAGCGTGATTTGCAGCTGCTCCGGCTCCTGTGCACTCTTCCAGGATTTCCTTCGTGCACAGCCAAGCCTGGGTCCCCGACACTCTAACCTGCAGTGCACAACCTTCTGAGTTGTCCTCCGGCGTCGTGGGACTCCCTTTTATGACTTCGGGTGGACTCCGGTTCACTCCTCTTCTAAGTGCCTGATCTGCTACTTCTGCGGGTGCTGCCTGCTTCTGTGAGGGCTCCCTGACTTGCTGGGCGCACTCTCTGTCTCCTCATCCAAGTGGCGACATCCTGGTCCCTCCTGGGCTACAGCAGCATCCAAAAACCCTAACTGCAACCCTTGCAGCTAGCAAGGCTTGTTTGCAGTCTTTCTGCATGGGAATACCTCTGCAAGCTTCTTCACGACGTGGGACATCCATCCTCCAAAGGGGAAGTTCCTAGTCCTCTTCGTTCTTGCAAAACACCAAGCTTCTTCCATCCGGTGGCAGCTTCCTTGCACCCTCAGCTGGCATTTCCTGGGCTCCTGCCCACTCTCGACACTGTCGTGACCCTTGGACTTGGTCCCCTTGTCTTACAGGTACTCAGGTCCAGAAATCCACTGTTGTTGCATTGCTGGTGTTGGTTTTCCTTGCAGAATACCCCTATCACGACTTCTGTACTCTCTGGGGGTTGTAGGTGCACTTTATACCTACCTTACAGGGTCTTGGGGTGGGCTGTTTTTCTAACCCTCACTGTTTTCTTACAGTCCCAGCGACCCTCTACAAGCTCACATAGGTTTGGGGTCCATTTGTGGTTCGCATTCCACTTTTGGAGTATATGGTTTGTGTTGCCCCTATCCCTATGTGCTCCTCTTGCAATCTATTGTAACTTTACACTGCTTGCATTACTTCCTTTTGCTATTACTGCATAATTTTGGTATTGTGTACATATATCTTGTGTATATTTGGCATCCTCATACTGAGGGTACTCACTGAGATACTTTTGGCATATTGTCATAAAAATAAAGTACCTTTATTTTTAGTATATGTGTGTAATGTGTTTTCATATGATATTGTGCATATGACACCAGTGGTATAGTAGGAGCTTTACATGTCTCCTAGTTCAGCCTAAGCTGCTTTGCCATAGCTACCTTCTATCAGCCTTAGCTGCTAGAAGCACCTCTTCTACACTAATAAGGGATAACTGGACCTGGCACAAGGTGTAAGTACCTCTGGTATCCACTACAAGCCAGGCCAACCTCCTACAGTTTGCAGTTGGACATTTTTATAATTCAATTATTCAGGCTTGCTCCAACTCATTATGAAATGTAACATTCATATTGATTTCAAACCTAGTATTAAGGTCACCTACCATATTTGGTAGAGAATGTAAGTACTGATTTCTAACTCCACTTAAACACTTTCTTCAACAATTATTACATCACCCTATTTGTTTTTCTCTCCTGAGTTCAGACCAACGTTTCCCGGCAGTATTCCATTTGCAGTTGGGAACATGGCCTTTTAATTGAAAATTGTCAACCTCTTTTACTAGAAACAAATGTTTCTAGAGCCTACTTCCCTGGTCCCCCCTTAAATTTCTTGCCTGCGGGCAGCTCGAAAACTCCATACTTCTTATATGACAAACCATTTACAAAATGTATTTTCTTCATATCATTATTTGGCAATTGTTTTGGCTACTATTGTCTAAAAAAGGTCTTTAATATTCTCAATTGTGGCTGGCAGCAAAATTAATTGGAGGGGTGCAAAAAAACTACAACATACACAAATAATATAACATACACACATACCATACATAACATACACACATAACATGCGCATCAATATAAATATAAAAAATCCACTTACCTTACTCGATGTCCTACAGCATGTCCTCGTTCTGCAGCACGTCCTTGGAGCGTGAAGCCCACAGACAACCCTCTCATCCAATCAAGACACTGTCTTCATGCTGTTAAGCAGCATGAACAAAGTGTCTTGATTGGATGGAGCAGGTCGATTACACGCTCCAAAAGGCTTTGTATGCCTGTGCCTTCTCTCCAACCCAGCTGTCCAAGAGAGCCGGGTTGGATGGGTTTGAAGTGCTCATGTTGGTTTGGCCATAGCAAGGTATCCGGCCAAACCATTATGGGCACTTCAAAAAAAGGGGCCACTCCTCACTGCTACCAATCATTGGCAGCAGTGATGCTATGGCCCGCCCTGCTCTCATACTTTGTTTGCTGGCAGAAAGCATAAAAAATAAAATAGTAATAAACTCATTGTATTACCATTTCATTTTTTACACTTTCAGCACAGCAGTGCAGGAAGGCGACGCTCCTCTGCTCCCACAGAGGAACCGCCACTGAATATACTAGTCAACTCTCTTACAGCCTCATAAGTATCCTTTTTTATTTCTTTTACAGTTTTTGTAAAGTGCTTTAATAACTAAAACCCTTCTTTGAATGCTTAAGGGGTAGAGTATACAGACATCAAATAACAATATCATTGGCTATGACACAGAGATAGAAACATAAATCCATGAGCAGGCTGAAAATCTGTTAGGCATTTTTATCATGTGAAACATTAAAATAAAGGGAGTTTTGCACTTTTATAATCCAGTATTATGCAGATGAATGGTGGGTAAAGTGAACTGTATATGCGGAGAAATAAATCTGGGAGCCGTTTGCATATGGCATAGCTACCAGACGCATAAAGAGTGCATCTTTAGGCCAAGTCTGTACTTTTTGAACTATTTTTTCAGAGTCACATTGTATGCAGAAGCTTTCAAAGAACACAAACATAACCATCAAATATTTAACGGTGAAGCATATGAAATCACCAAGCTTATATATTTCTTTATACTGTATAGAAAACAGCCTGGGGATCCCGTAATCTATGGGATGTAACTAAAAAGGTCATGTATTTCCTTCAACACAAAGTGTTCTGGGGGAGGGGGTTGAAAGATCTTTTTCTGTTCACAGTGACTGAGGAAGCGAGTTTTAAATGGAACTGATTTGTACATGTCCTAGATTCCCCGCTTTTTAAGAGGTATAATTGGTTAAATGTCCTCAGATGTTTGCATATGTCAATCCCTCTGTGGAGCGAAATTTACAGTAATAGGTATTTCTATACCTCTCTCTGTGGGACACATACATTTGTAGGAGAATCATTTAGAACGACTGACCTGGCACAATACTCACAGATTTCATGAGGGGATTACACCAATCCATGAATCTTCCCAAATATATAGACTGACAATAGTTATATTGGTGAATGTTTCTAGCCCCCCGAACCTGTTATATAGAATATGGATCACATTTGTTAAGATAAAAGGGAAAAAAAACAAATTCTAGCAAAGGTGAACAAAACTAGTGATAAAAATATACAACCACCAAGCATTAGGATTAGTTAGCAAAATCCTGTCATGCAGTCAGGAAAATGTTACTCCAACTTGCTTGGCTCCAGGAGAGCACAGAAATTGTCAGTCCCTTCCTCATAGGAGAAGCACGGTTGCTTAGGTTGGTGCTAGTAACCATGGTTGTCTAGCAGGGATGACTTGTCAACCTGTTACTGTGTGTGAGTGCATGGACACCCACTGGTGAGTCAGCACTGATGGTAACAGATTATTGGGCTGGGCTGCTTAGCTTGGTGGCAACCACCTATTATTAGGGAGTTTTCACAGAAGCAGAAAAGCAATAGTGAATCACATAGAGATGACACAAAGTGTTCTCTATCAAAATACATCAGATTAATCATACATTTTCATGATGATAGTAGACCCATAATAATTTTAGCCCTACATGCATATGCCTCAAAACACAATTAGGAAGGGCAGTTTGCAAGACACTATGGCCCTCATTACGAGTCTGGCAGTCATAAGACCCCCAGACTCGTGGTGGTGGTCAAACCGCCACGGTCAGACTGCTGTGGATGTGGCATTCAGACCACCACATTATGACCGCCGACACCACCAGGTTACTGCCAGTCGTCAGCGTGGTGGTCTCGGTGGTTGTAATCTGCCAGGGTGGTGCTGCATGCAGCACACCCTGGAGATTATGACTCCCCGATCTGCTAACTTTTTCATCGCGATTGGACTGCCATAGAAAGGCTTGCCAAATGAGGAAGTTGGGGGCCCCCTGGGGCCCCTGCACTTGGCATGGTCAGTACAGGGGCACCTGTGGAAGCCCTGTCGGGCTTTCCACTGCCCGAATTACGGGCAGTAGAAAGCACGGCAGGTGCTGCTACATCTGCCACACAGCCACATTGCCACCGGCTCTATTACAACCTGGCGTCAATGTTATGGCCCTGTTTCCCACTGGGCTGGTGGGCGGGAATCCTGTTTCAGCTGCTGGCCCAGTGGGAAACTTGTAATAGGGCCGGCGGTGGTCTGGTCCCACTGACTTTGTGTTTTACTCTCCTTGCCACAATTTTAATCCTGTCATGCTTCATCGTCCCAGTTAATGCAATACATGTTTTATTATCTAAGATTCAGTTGCTTCAATAAAACCTTATTGATCTACACTATGCCTCTGACTGTCCTCACATACGGGAGACTAATGTAACTGAGAGAAACGGCTGCGATCTGAGTGATCATAATTTCGCTGAGGAGTCATTTGTGTCATGTGCCCGGTTGCCCAATCAGCCCTGCTCTTGGGTAGAGATGAGGCACTGCTAGTTAGCCAGAAGAAAACCCGGATAAGGCCGACAGGTGTCACCTGGTGTGGGTTCAGACTCAGTCCCCCGCAGTCCAAGTGATTCTGCCACCTAAATCCGGTAGTCTCATTAGGATAATGAGAACCTATGAGACATGGCACCGCCAACGTTTGGTCAGGCATTCATTTTCCGTTTATCCTGAGTATCTCTGTCTCACTACTTGCAAAGACACCTCAGTACTATTTATGGAGACGTCCGTGAAATTGATGATTTTCCTCATCAGCTAAGTAGGGAGTACCCAACTAACGCTGTAGGTTGTTTAAGCTTGAACTCTAAAAGGATAATCCCCATTTGATGTGCTTGTCTCTGAACAAAATTTACCATTCATGATGGCAAACCCGCAATGGTTAATAATTGCAGTTAATACGCGACTACCCAATACTGCATATTTACTGGCACATGGTCTAACGGCCAAGGGGAGTCCAGTTACATTTGATGTTGAGGCTCATCCAGCCTATAGATCAGAAATTTTCTATTCTTGGGTCACATTTCCAGCAGCTGATGAGAACAATAATACATTTTATCACTATACACCTGAAAGCATACCTGCACAATATAGAGCATACGCATATTTAGAAATACCTCTATCTTATCAAGAACATAATAATTGGCTTCATGAAGCCTACCACTTAGAATCCTACACGTTAGGTTAGGTCCTCTAAGTAATGATGGTCCTACCTGGCCTTTATTGGCCACATATACACCGCACCCTGATGCAGCAACCTTGACAGTAGCTGAAGTCCTCCGCTTATATGCTGAGCTTACAGAAATATACAAATGATTAGTAGAGTTTGTAATGCAAACATTAAATACAAACCTAGCACATGCTGCCTTGGTGCAATCACATGCAGTAACGCCAGGTATTAATCTTGCAACTGTACATTAAATCATTGGTAAAGTACCTGCCAAATGAGAAGAGATTCCGTTTTGGTTAGCTCAAAAAATAAATGCACTGGAAGCAGTATTTCCCCATATGGGACCTCAGGATAAGCATAGAATATTAACTATGTGCTTGCCATTTGGGATTGTTCCCACAGTAGACAACTGCACTAGTTGGGGCATGGTGTTTGCCTCGGTCTGTACTACCGCACACGGTACACCGACACTTGCCAATTTACCGGAAGTGTTAAAATAAATTCAAGATGAATACGGGGCTGCCCCGGCCCTGGACTTGGGGCTGCAATTTATGGGCAATTTTCCCACAGTATCTTCAGTTATATTAAGTAACCTTAAAAGGGAAGCAGTTGCATTAGCAGTGTGCTTGCAGCTCCGGGACATTCCTCCACGAGTTCAAGATCCGGAGCTGGCAAAGATTATTGCGGAGACCTCCTCCAGTATTGGTCAAGATAGTCTGGGTTCCAGACTCACAAAACCACAGTTTCAGGGTAAATCTAATAAAGATTCTACCAAGCAATCTCCTGAGGGTTCTAAAAAATACTGGGATAAAAAACAACAAACACCTAAAAAAGAAAGGGGAGAATCTCCACATACAGAGACCTCACAGAATAGATATAATCACAGAAATAGAGATAATATGAAAACACCTGACAGATATCAATATACTGATACATGCCAATCTTATTCCTTTCAGGACTCACCGGAAAAAACGCAGTGAAAGAGGTGGGCGGTGAGAGCAAAGAGCTGAGTACGTGAAACCAAGACAAGAATCACAATGCTCTACAGAAGTTTCTGTTAACAAAGAAGCGAAACGTCCCCAACAAAAACCCCAATTTAAAAAGAAGAAAGTGGCAGCAGTTGCAATTTGTCATGCCACTCAAGAAGAGGGATCTGTTGAAGAATAAGATGTGGGCACTAGCTCTGCTAGACAGCGCAGCAGAGGTCACAAAAGTTCGCCGGAAACTTCAAGAGCATCTGGAGGTAAAAGCAACTGATGACTTCTTACAAGTTGAAACTGCGGACGTGCATGTCTCCACGCCTGACAGGGTGTACAAAGTAACGTTACAGTTAGAACGCATAATCGACGCAATCTTTTGGGACCGCGTTGGGAATATTTATGATATTCTACTGCCCAAAAGGGATTAGCCACCTGGATGTGTCCGTACTTGGCCATATGGAGAAGAGGTTATCAAGCCTCCTTTCTTGCCTCTTGTTCCAGATGAGCTCACAGAATCCCATGCCATTGAATGGGCATTGGCACAGACACCCGCATTATATCGCAACCACGAAGGGTGGGATAAAGATTCCCCCATCATGTAATTCCAATTCAAAATCAACCCCAACCTCAACCCTAATACCCAACAAAACATGATGCTAAAGCACCCATGAGGGTACTCCTCACACAACTGGAGTACCAGGGTGTAATCGAACACTGTATCTCACCTATGAATAATCCTTTATTCCCTGTAGCTAAACCGGACCATTAGTACAGAATAATCTTAGTTTACAGACACTTAAACATTCATACACGCACATACGCTATACAAAACGCTCATAGCACAGCACTTACGAACAATATAGTGTGCAAAAAAATGCAAAACAACACTGGACATTTCCATTGTTTTTTTTCTGCCAAAACATAGTGCCTGAATATAGAGAGTTAAAAAGTTTCTACGCACTAGGCTCCCAGAGAAAATTCTGTCATTTACTACAGTGGTACAAGAACAGTCCAGGACTGTAAGCTGCTTGTGTAATTCCAATATTGCACAACATTGATCCTGAGGCATTTTCCTATGTAGATGACATCTAACTGATGGATGATGAATTACTACAACATCTAAGATGGGTAGCGTGCATTGTTGTGGGATTTGCCAAATTCAGCTAAAAATGTAATAATAAAAAAAAAAATACCCTTCCTTAGTGTCCTGTTTCTGGGATACGAGCTTTCAAGTGAAGGAAAGAGCCTAGCACCACAATTCTTAGAAAAATGCATGCAGTTACAACCTCCAAATACCATTAAATAACTCCAATTCCTATTGGGTTTCCTAAATTTTGGCAGAACTTACATTCCAGATTACTCATCATGCATAAAACCCTTATATGACTTAATACGTCCTGACTTTTCCAGTAAATTTTGGACAATCGAACACACACACATTCTCAGAGCTTTGCAAACAGACATGCTTGCAGCACAACATTTACCCACAAGGCACAGTAAAAAACATCTGGCCATCAGAGTATTAGCTGGTGCCATTAGTTTCATCTATGTAACACTCAATGAAGGTGAGAGTCCCGATTGCATAAAAATCACACTTATATTCTACAGCAGAACAACGTTTTGCTCACACTGAGAAAATACTCACTTCTGTTCCGATGGCTGTCATGAAAGAAAGACCACCAGCCCAGGGGAAATGCATTATTGTCGTATCTCCAATCCCAGACCTTGAGGCTGTTACCAACGTCAGCGTTCCAAATGCTAGAGCATTACATCCACGTTGGATCCAATGGGCAACGTTTCTGACAGCCACTGATGTTAACTTTATTTTTAACCCAAAATTACAAACTCAAGAACTTTTGCAATATGCACTAGAATACCAAGTTCCAGCAAACACTTTGCCTATTGATCAATATCAAAGAGTCATGTACACTGATGGCTCAGCACAACCTGCAATAGGCACAAACTATCAATCCTCCGCTGCTTACCGAGTCGTAAGCGGCTATATGGAGGGTAATAAGTTTTATCCACAACATACCTTCACGCAAACCCTAGGGGATTGCACTGCACAACTAGCAGAGCTAAAGGCTCTTGTGATGGCACTGAACATACAGATCCCACAGAGCTAATGCTGATTGTCTGTGATTTGTGCTATTGTGTCCAGTCCTTCAATGAATATCTGCATTACTGGCGCCAGAATGGGTTCAGAGATTACGAAGGAAACACCATCAAACACAGACTTATGTGGCGGAAAATAGCGGATCTGAAGGAAGCGCTACCAAATGTCCATAGAATACATGTTGCTGGGAATACGCTGGCTGATGAAGTAGCCAAATCAGCAGTAGCTATGGCTTCTGTTGCTGCAGTAACTCGTTATAGAATGAAACTGGATGATGACATATGGGCTGCTGTGAAAGCAACGGCTGAATGCACGCCCTTACCAAAAGCATTTCCTGCTAAATATTCCTACTGAATGGGAGGCTTCTTAGACGCAGAAGCAAAAATACCAGGCGTGAGAGTTTGAGTAATTACCAATAAAGATCTAAGACCAGAGTTGATTAAAGCAGCACATGAGGGGGTTGCCTCTGCCCATGCTGGTGTGGCGTCTACAATATCATTATTGCAAGCACGTTATTGGTGGCCAGGTCTATACAAACTGACCAAGCAGTATGTCCTTTGTTGTGACATCTGCCAACAAATTAAGGGTTCCACCGTTAAACGCCCACTGCAGACACCCCTTTTAATTTCAAACAAACCATTACAATGTGTGTACTTGGACCATTGTGGTCCCCTAACATGGGAAAGTGCATACAAATACATCTTAGTCTCTGTTGACTCCTGCTCCAGATTTCTATGGGTGTGGCCACAACGCTCGGCTAACGCTCGTACTGTTATTAAAGATTCACAAGTCTTTATTCGCACATATGCAGTTGCGGCTTTCCACTCAGACCAGGGCCCTGCTTTTGCCTCAAAGGCACTCAGAGGCGCCATCGCTTCATTAGGGGTCCAACTCCATTACTCGTCTACATTTCATCCGAAGGGAAATAGTGTTGTGGAGCAACAAATTCGGAAATTATAGCCATCCTTAACAACCAGAGTACTAGGTACGGGTCGTAGTTGGCTTAATCACCTGTATGGAGTCCAGAGAGCACTTAAGAATCTGCCTAGAAGGTCCCTAGGCGGTCATACTTCATAGAAGTGCCTGTTAGGAACTCAAATGTATGTTCCAGATGTTGATGGTCCTGGTGTGGAGACAGAAGAAACACCTTTTGACATAAATGAACGTGTCACTGTCTTGCAGGAATTACAACAGTTCTGTGATGACAACGCTTCTGCAAGCGCTACCTCCATAGGAATTAAGGTTATACCAATAACATCTACCAGCTGTATTCCAAAGCTTGGGGATCTAGTATGTGAAAAAGTTGCTGTGAAAAGGGAGTTTGATCCTTCATATCGTGCACCGGTATCAGTACTGGGAATACACAGTACCAGAACGGTTAACCTACCAAGGCTGCCTGGTGTCGAAGAAAACCGCTTTGTCTCCATCGACAATGTCAAGTTACACCATGTGGCACAGCAGAGCAAGAGGATCAACCAATAGTACCCAAATCCCTCTCACTACTGTTCAAGAAGTACCTCTACAAGTTTTAAGCAGCAATGCTGACACCTCTCCAAGATTGGGGAGGGTGAAAATTGTTCTTGCATTAGTTCCACTGACATCTATTATAAGCAACATGAAAATTGCTAATCGATTCGACTTCTACACAAAGGAATGGCATCATTTACAATGAACCACCGCGGAAGACTCCTACCAGTTCTCCTCCTTCAAATATGGCCCCAGGTTTTGCACAAGCTGCTTCTGGATACTTTGCCGACATCAATGACACGTTTTCGGACTCATTTGCCTCTTCTACAGCTGAACTGCCAAAAACACATACGCTGATAAACTGGCCTTCCCGTGGAACTATCTGTGGCTTTCCTTGACTCTATTAGCTTTCCTTCTTTGGATTTACTTTTGTTATTACTTTCTTTCTATTAATACATGGTCACTACCTTCCTGAAAAATCAACAGTTGAACCGGTGGATGTGGTTCTAAAACCCCATTTTTCTTCTCACAAGGTCCGAATAGACTTGTCTTTCGTAAACATTTCTGCTATACCAATTACTGATGGGATTGTTTGGGATAAAGTCACATTTGATATATACGGCCTGACATACATCATTCAAATACCATATGTGTTTAAACTTTCTATGAATGATGTAATATCTGATGACTGGGATGTGAAAACAGTTGATTCTATGATGACTGAATTGCAGTATTTTACTTTATTTGAAAGCGAGGATGTTTATCAATCCAAAGAAAATTATGGTGACATGTTTTGCTTTAATTATTATGAACACCATTTCATCCACAGAGCAAGTACTGTGAAAACTATTTTTAAATACACACAAAGGGAACATTGTCCGACTCCGCCACAAGGGAGTTCTAAAACATGTTCTGAAAAAGTTGCATATTTCTCTGGGCACAATGTTAAAAGTGCTGAGTCATATTACTTCAAATTTACATTTATGGAAAATGTACATATATTGATGACAGATACAACATTCATTTATTCAGAATCCTTTGTTTCCCAGTTGGCTATAGAAGGCTATGAATATTGTTTAAAGTCGATTGACTTAAAAAGTGTGTGGGGAACAAAACATTGGCAAATAAGGGGAAAGGAAGCTTTATTTAGAGCATGCCTGATACTTGTTCATATGATATTTTTAAATAGAACTGAACAACAGACAAGCTGTTTAGGCTTAGCAAAAATTAAGGATTTGAATATGCCCAGTATTCATGCCCCTGCAAAATTTTACAAATGGCAAAATGTAATCAATGCAACAGAAAATCAGCTCGATGAATGGGTCAAAAATGGCATGTTTAATGGTTCACTTTCACGTCCTGGTGGGTGGGTATTTTGGCCAATAGATACCAATGGGTGACATAAACGTTTTATAAACTCCACTGGGGGTTTTAGAACAGGTAGGCCTGACCCTCACTATGTGTCATCTCAACATGCGGGCATAGTAACAACATACAGTGTAGGGAAGCTAAGCCAGCAATGGTTGAAGAGTTCCTCACTAGATGCTGTTAAAGAACACCTCAGACTCCTGTCTAATAACACTGACTTAGAGGATTTCCTGTTAGGTCCCAGAAAACAACGTAGAAAGTGCTTCTTATATGCATTCTATCATGAAATGTGGAAGCTTTCTCAACAAGACGCTGCTGTCCAGTTAAGGCAAATAGATCAGGAAAACTTACAGAAGGCATTAGCTGTTGTAGACAATGGGATTAATACCCTGCCCTACCGAATATACACAATAAATAACATATTTTCTTCTGCAATAGACATAATACAAAGTGACATATCCTCTTTACACCATGGACAGAATCAACTAAGGTTGATTATGCAGTTACATTGGACACAATGCTTAATTTCTAAATAAAAACGTGCACGTGCACAAAACCCTCCTCTTAAACACACGGCTGCTGCAATTAAATGTGTGAACACGGAATACTGAGGTGGCATAATCCTGAAGCCATCTCGGGCCTCTTCAATCCATTTAAAGCCACTCCCTGCCCCTTCAACTCACTCGTGGAGCTTTCTACTGTCTCCCTTTGTGACGCTTTCATGTTTTTCCGCTCATCCGTCTTTCCAATATGTGTCTTTTGGTCGCAGCAAATGCTTGAGGCAGAAAAATAAGCCACAGCCTTCAAAAATAAGTGCCGGTACTCAGCACCGGAAACAACAAGCACAAATTAAGCACCGGTTGGACACTACAAACACTGAAGGCAGGTCACCTTCCCTGGGAACACGTTACCCCTAGGGACACATTTTCCACATTTAATTTAACATGACAACAACAACTAAGGGTTAAGAAAGAAGTGACTTCTGTCATGTTAAATATTGAGAAATTAGAAAAGTTGCCTTTTACTCTGGTTGAAATACCATCTGCTGAGTGGTAAAACATGGGGTCATTAATCTGCCTATTTCAACACTTCAATTCTCGTCCTGCTTGAAACACATTCCAGTGGGCAGATATGAAAGGCTAGGAGATAGTTACATCCATGAGGTGTGGGAGCTACCCTTCTCATACAAATGTCTTAGTGCCATGAAAGAGGTCTTTCTTAGCGGTAGTGAATCTGAGACTTCTGTCAGCCATTCGATGGTTTGTAAACAGCTGTCCTTGCATGAGGCGTGTAACGCTTCAGCAGCAATCTTGGCTTGTTATCTGAAGGGAATCCCAGTCCCCTTGATTAGACCTGCGTTCCAGGTGCTCTCGAATGGCAGCTATATCCTCCTCAATAGTGAGAGCTGTTGTGGGATGTGAGCCGGAATAGTTTATGTCTTTTCTGTCTCTAAGAATGTTACATGCTACGGGAACATACTTTTTCCTTCTACACGACAGAGGGAAGTAGGTGAGATTTGGCCCCATATCGCTACTTCAAATGTGAATTTTGACAAGTTGAGCAGACTAAAGGTTTTATTGTTTCAAAAGTATGTGATGCTCACATCTGCACACAAGACCTATGCGCTTCAGGTTGAGAAGTCATCAGCAGAGATACAGCCTCTTTTAAGTACTAACTTTCCAAGACACTTCAGTGAGCTCATGGGACAAATATTTAATGTGTCCAGTACTACTGGAATCACAATTTTTTTTAAGGCTGTTGTTTCTGGTTTCGTTCACACCTTCTCCTCTATATTTGGCTTAATACCTTCAGCCATCCACTTAATATTCTCCAGTATTATCGAGGGATTTCCGATAACTTTGGCTATAATAGGTGACATCTTGCTATTGCTACTTTTTATGTGCAATGACTGTCCTTTTATAGCAAGGAGGACTGAAATCTATTCCACCAGTGCAGCTGTGTCATGAATGCATGGTGCAGTACTTTTGAGCATCACTTATGGAGCAATTAGAGTATGACTGGTCTCTGTCATTTAGGCAAGTTTGTCTTTCTACGCAGCACTTGCTTTCATTGGACGCTGATCTGTTGATGTGCTCGCTGAGGGCTCATTACCAGACAGTCGCGTTGAGGGTGCATTTGCTAAAGCAGCTGTTTATGAGTTGTCCTTTGTGGATCATGCAGCTCTAAACTCAGTTGGCACACCACGGAATGCTGCTGCCTTGGCTGGAGATCAGGCTTTGGAACACAAATGCTCCTTGGTTTCCCTTGGCAATTAACTTCCTAATTTATTACTTGCTGAAGTGGAAGATTTCCTGTCTTCAATTATCCCAGATTTAATTGGCAACTTCCTAAATGACTCTGACTTTTGAAATTCGGCTTTTTCTTGATGCCACAATTAACATTTTAAATTGTCCTATTAATACATGTTCAAGTGTCTTTAACTTGTCATTATTGATATTCCCATATATATGCCTTAGGTTGAATTTCACTAGCTTTTATACATAATTAGGCTTTGAACCACCTTTGAACTGGCAAGGGGAGGGTGTTCTGTATCCATTTTAGCTGTGGTTTTGTACACATTATTTTAGCATACTAGGCCTGCCACTGTGCACTTTAACATAGATATATTTTATTCAGCTTTGTTTTATTATTTTAACAATAGCCACATTTGTGGTCTTGTTTTATTTTCTCTATCTAGCTGTTCTTTGCCTAGGCCAGCATTGCATTCTTAAACAAGACATTTCTTTCACTCTGTGCTTTATCAAGGCTGCAGTAAGGTAGGTTGCTGGCAAAAGTGGTATGCTTTGTCTCCAATGATCACAGAAACATACACACTCTTACGTGGGGATCCTTTCTTGGAACATCGGCTGTTTTATTATAAAAACAATACTTTGACTCATGTATGTTAGAGGGAGACTCCAGTCAGATGGCCAAAACTGTATGCTGATTGCTGAGTGCTTAGCTGCAGCAGCTTATGAAGACTACAGGCCTCTTGCTCAGATGCGAGGGATGATGTCTTCCAAGGGGAGCCTGAAGGACAGAATTAGAGATTAACATGCTGTGCTCTGACATAGCAGGTAGGAACTATTCTTAAAAACCGTAGTGACAATATGGTAGCATCATATTCATGTTTGACTCTCCTTGTCACACTTTTCATCCTGTCATGCTGCATCATCCTAGTTATTGCAATGCATGCTATATTATCTAAGATGCAGTTGTTTCAATAAAACCTTATTGAACTACACTCTTCCTCTGATTGTCTTAGCATATGTGAACCTAATGTTACTGAGAGAAATGAATGAGATCTGAGTGAACACGATTTCCCTGAGGAGTCATTTGTGTCATGTGCCCGGTTGCCCAATCATCCCTGCTCTTGGGTAGAGATGAGGCACTGCTAGTTAGCTGGAAGAAAACCCGAATTAGGCCGACAGGTGTCACCTGGTGTGGGTTCAGACCCAGTCCCCTGCAGTACAAGTGAATCTGCCACCCAAATCCAATAGTCTCATTAGGATAATGAGAACTTACGTGACAATACACCCTGCCTGCATTGCTAGGTATGGTAGACACTCCATTAAAATATAAACCAAAAAAAGTCACATCCGACTCTCTCACCCTGAGTTCACAGAATGAACAAGGGTTAAAGCCCATGACCAAAACCAACATGAACCCACCCTGCACAATGCAATTTTCAGCACAATGTCAGTATTAAAGTGGCAATGCCCACCTAATCAAGCAATGGCCCCTCCATGTCTCACTAGGGCTCCACATCATTACACAGTACTATTGTCATTAAGCAGAGTGCAAGTGAAGATGAAAACATGCACTTGATTCCTGGCCCTTGACTTCACTACCTGCTGTGGTATCGATCCTCAGAGGCCCTCCATCAACCTCAAACCTGAGTAAAGGTGAGCCGCCTGCCTGTTACAGTGTGGTAACCATATTAATGCTAACGAAGGCGACTCAGTTCCAATGCCACAGCAGAGACCTCTTGGTCACAATTCTAAGCCCAACCATTGAAGGAGCTACCTTAACCTCTTTATTAGTTCCCATCAAATTAAACACAAGCTACCATGCTAGGCACAAATGTATTCCCCAGTAACAAATAAACTAATTTAAGCTCTCAAGTTTAATCATGTTTATGTACAATAAGGTGATTTCTAACATACAGAAACTCACTGCCAACTCAAGTGCATGGAGCTGAGTGCACCTGAAAGTGGATCAAGACCCCCATACTACTAGTGGTACTTCTAACCACCTTGGTTGTTTGGAATCGCTTATACAGACAAGGCTACTTGTGTCTATATTCTGAATCACGTCACTCGGCTCACTCCTGATACCATGGTGGATCTCAGAGAACACACTGCAAAGGAAAGAGACAACAAATTGAGCCTGGAGTAATAAAGATAGTCTTCCCCCATGCCTGAGTCCCCAATAAAAGAAAAACGTGACTCTTTCTCCACATTAGAAGCAATGCTACAGAAGCTGAATATAGTACATGATATTGCTCAAAGCTCCAAAACAAATATCGATATGTTTCAGATTGAAGTGGCAGGGATCTGAAAAGACTTGAATGACCTAAAGGTATGAATCTCTGATGCTAAAATCTTGTCTATTGAAGACTGTAACAATTCTCAATCTGAACAACTACATGACCTGGCACAGATGGTGACATCGCTTAGAGGTGAAATTGCAGAGCTTGAAGACAGAAATTGGAGCAGCAACCTTTGTTTCTTGGATTACCAGAAGGAATCAAAAATAATTAAGTGGATCCCCGAGATGCTCCAAATTTCATTTAACAAGGACTTTGAGATTGAAAGAGCCATCAGGGTTCCAACTTTCAAACTGAAGAACATGTCAGTCCAAGAGCTTTGATTTTCAAAGTTCTTTGTCACCAGCACTCAGAGCAAATATTAGCGCACATGAGGAAAGTTAAGATGATAATCTGGCAAGAATACAGAATCTCCATATCCCAACACTACACAAAAGAAACTGTCATTCAACATAAAACACTGTTGGAAATTGTCCACCTTTCCGTTTTCATGTCCTCCCAAGCTTTGAATTACATTTAAAGTTCAAACCAAGATTTTTGGAGACCCAGCAAAACTGTCATCCTTCCTGGACAACAAATCTGAATAGCAAAGGGCTTCTGATATCACACATGGAAACCCTAAAAGTCATATCAGCTCATAATGGTCAAGGTAAGATTTATGTTGCAAAATGAGGGTAGAAAAAGGGCCACAAACCTTAATGACTCAATCCGGCAATCCTTAAAGGACTTAATTACAGAATTAAACAAAAAAGTCCTTGATCAAAATAGTGTGATATATGAAGATACATGTTTGTGACAATCATGCACAAGACAATAAGATGGTTTCCTATTGTTAAGATGTTTTCGTATAACTTCTCATAACTCACACACAAATGATGCTGAGTATTTGGCTCTTACTAATAAGACGTTTCATGCATAAGGTTGTAAGGTGCAATCAGCTATAATTAGAATGTTTTGATATTGAGAATTACTTATATTTGAAGCACAAAATGGTATTCCATGTTATGTGCACATTTTCACGTTTTGCCTCGGTAAGCATTGCTATGGTAAACTTCTATGGTAAACATCTAGATGGTCTTCCGTCATTATTAAGATATGTGTTTGTATAATATCTCATGACTCACACACGAGTGTTGCTGACTACTTTCCTCTTACTATTTAGAAGTTGCATGCATAAGGTAGCAAGGCACATTCACCTATAATAAGAATGTTCAATATTGGAAATCACTTTATTTGATGCCTGTAATGTTATTCTGTGTTTTGTGCATATTTTCTCATTTTGCCTCTGTAAACTTTGGTGAACTCAGTAAACTTTGCTCTTTGCTATGCTTATATACCTATGTACCTTTAATTACCTCGTATTCAATCACTCACCTACTAGTCTAGCCAAAAGGGGTAACCCACATTCCTTGAATATCCCGCACATTCTCATTATTAGTCTTTTAGTTTTCCCATCATCACATATTCACGTTTACATTGACTATTGGCCCCTCATGCCAGACCCTGCCAACTTCGACCATTCTCCAGCACATATTTCTCTCTGCACATTGTCATCAACAGACACCCTTGATGGGAAGAGGGTTCGGGTCACTAATTTATGACCTTAAAATCCACGTACTTTCTCAAGGTTGGTTGTTATTACCAATTTTCGTTAACACTTCATACAATCTCTCCCCCCACTGACCAAGAGAGAAATTGCTTATGATAAAATCAATACTGATTCAGAAAGCCAAGTCTCTGAGGCCCACTGTTCTTGAACCCTTGACCGTTCATCCCACTGACCACCAATTACATTGCTAAATGTCATCACCCTAAACATTAAGGGACTAAACTACCCAGTAAATAGAACTAAAATGTGAATTTACTGTAAAGATCTGTCTTTTGACCTAATACTCCTACAATAAATGAAAACTGGTTACAAAGAGGCCTTGTCAGTGAGGAAGGGCTGGGTGGCTGAGGTAACTTGTGCAGAAGCATGAAGGAAGAAAAATTGAGTATTTTCTTTACTCTTCAAAAGATGTAGCATTTAGGTTATTTCCGCAGAATACAGTATTAATGGTAGATGGTTACTCATAAGACTAAACAATGGTGAACATGACCTGTACCTGATGAACATCTACGCACCTAACGTAGACGACCCTCTATTTTGGCAAACAAGAAATTAGCTGACATCCTGTGAGACTCAAAAATTATCTTGGGAGGCAATTTCAATTAACCAATGGACCCTTTTCAAGATCACCACTCCACTTTCAAATTCAGACCCACAAAAGCACACAAACAAATGCTTAATGTATGCACTACACACCGCCTTCTAGATGTCATGGAGGAGACATAACCCAAAAGGCAATGACCTCAGTTTCTTCCCATGTTCGCACTCAAGCTTCTGTCGCATTTACTACCTCCTAATTGATGGGTTCCTAGTGCAATGCTCCTCTAAGGTCACTATACCTCCCATCCTAGTTTCAGACCAAGCAGCCGTCTTGATGTTCATACTAATTCTTCCTAAAATAGGGAAAAAAACTATTTGGCCTCTAAATGAGGAATAGCTACAAAAAGCGTACAACACGCTTGACATTCAAAATGAAATCAACCTGTAAAAATTACCTATTGGTTACTTCCCCAGCAGTCCTATGGGATGCTTTTAAATACAGCATAAGAGAGCACCTACTGAAACGCTTGTCCAAAAGCAATATAGATATTAAGGATACACTACAAAAAAGTAGGCAATGATATTAAAAATAAGGAAGTATTATTCAGACACTTTAGAGACTGAAACCTATTAAATGACATTAAAAACCTGACATGTGAATACATCTCCATTGTGAGTAAAAGTCTTACCTATGGGTCCACACACAATAAACCAAGAAGGTAATATTCCTAAACAGAGCAGGGAAGGCCCTAGCGGCCACCCTCAAATTAAAAAACCTCAACAATCAGGTCACACACACTAAAGCTCAAGACAGCTCTACAAAGTTCACAAACAAAGAAATTCTAAAAGTATTTAATGACTCCTATGTACATTTATATAGCTCTTAAAACACAAGTACTAAAGAAGAATTTAAAACATTCCTCTGCTCCCTTTCAACCAAACCAGCCTCTGAAGGTGATATACGTCGTCTAAACCAACTGGTAAAAACCAAAGAAACTGCCAACGCAAGTCATTCTATTCACTCTGGGAAAGCCCCAGGAGGCAATGACTTCCCCATTATCTTCTATAAAAAATCTTGCACTCTGTAATCAGTCCACTGAAAAACACACGATTACTTTGTCCTTCAAGGTTAAGTCTGTAGGAATGATGCAGATGCCACAATTGTCGTTTTCCCTAAAGAAGGTAAAATGTTTGCTAAAGTACTAGCCAAAAGATGATATCCATGCATTCCCAATCTCATTCACTACTATCAATCTGACATTGTTAAAGGGAGACTAGCAATAGACAATAGCTTCCCATTTTGCCAAATAATAGAAAAAGCTTGACAATCAAACCTACCTGCAGCAGCCATAGTACTTGATGCAGAAAAAACTTTCGATAAATTCTCCTGGCCATTCCTACATGCTGTCCTTGAAGCACACAATCTCAGGGAGACTTTCATAATCAGGACAATGACTCTATGTGCCAATCCCAAAGCAAATTAGAGTAAAAGCTCACTGTCCTCTTACTTTGATTTTCATCCCTCTCTCCCTTACTGTTCCTCCTTTCCATAGATTCACTACTCCAAATGATCAACTCTTCTTCTGACATTACTGGTTTCCTAATCAGTACTAAATCCTTCAACATGGCTGCTTACGCTTACAACATCCTATCAAACAAGGGAAAGCCATCCCAGCAATCACAAATATCATACAAGAAATTTCCAAGGTCTCTGGTTACAATTTAAATAAGGACAAAGCGGGGGACTTTCCACTTAACCACTACTCCCTATTTACAAATCTGAGTAACTCACTACTTAGCAGTAGCCCAAAATACTTAAATACCTGGGGCTACGGTTCACCAAAGACATAACGGAAACAGGAAAACATAATAAATCCCAAACCATCTCAATATATAAAACCTGCTCTACTCCTGGACTCCCAAACATATGTCAAGGTGGTGTAGACTCCAAACACTTCAAAGGATGATTGCCCCCGTTGTGAACTTTGTTTCCTCCATGCTTCCAATAAAGCTCTCTCAGACGTTTTTCAAAACTTTAGATAAAATTACATCAGACTTCTTTGGGAGTGACAAGAGAGCAAGACTCTCACTCAAAACACTCACATTAGGATTTGAAAATGGTGGCTGGAACTTACTGAATTGTCACTTATATTAATCAGCCTTCTTAGCAACACAAGGAACCCTTTGGATGTTACCTGACATGAGCAACCACCGATGCTAGATAGAAATAGAACACTCACTTCTTTACCCTTATAATACCACCTCCATCATAACTATGCCATAATCCAAATTCATCCACTCACTGGAAATATTTTACTTTACTGCCAGGGTTCTCATCTTATTAGATAAAAAGATTAAAAACTCAATCCATATTCCATGTGGGCATCACTTTGGTATAACCTTAAAATGAAGACGGAGACTATTGGCCACCTCAGCACCTCATGGGCCTTAAAAGACGGTACTCTGATCAGAGACCTATATTGCACAGGCTATAGAAGTCAATCATTTGCTGAACTCCAAAGACTACACACTCTTCCCAACCTCGATTTCTATAGATTCCTAAAACTCAAAGTACTGTTATCCAAATTCAGACACAGTGCTTTCCCAATTATAGTCTCAAATCTAATCACATGGCAGTCCGCAGGACATCTGGCAACAAAAATATAGAAAACCCTGAATAGACCTATTTCTGCTATAACCTCATCACTCAAATCAAAATGGTTCAGCCACATAGATCCTGCGCAAAACTGATTATATCACAGATACTATCTGGTCTAAAATAGGCAATACAGCACTATTTAATACAAGTGCACTCTCCCGTTCAATTGAAATTCTTTATCATGAACCTTCTCCACTGGACAACTGCCAAATCACACAAATTGAAACTTAGAGACAGTGACACTTGTTGAAATTGTAATACAACAACCGGACCAAGGGAACACATGTTCTTTACCTGCCATCTCCCGAAGTCATTCTGGTTTTCAATTCAAAACCACTTATCTGACCTTTTCAACACACCAATATCCTTGAACTTCCTAATGCATGTCCTGGGTCCTTAGGCCTCCCCAACACCTCTGAAGCGTAAATCTCATTACTGAGCCCTGTTGGACCTTCTACGAACTGTGGCAGTTAAGATTATTCTATCCGAGTGGAAATTGTTCTCTAACATTTAATACCACACATGATGGCCATGGGTTACAAACCCAATGGGAGCACACAACCTACAAAATGACACTCCTAACAATCCCAAGATCTCAATGGAAGTCTGGCAAACTCTAGACAAGTACATGCAACATACCAACTGCTGTTCCTTAGCTGCACAATGTAACTGCTACTATTTAATAAAGAGGAATGTCCCATTCTTCAGAAATCTCACTGGGGCCCCCAGTGTATACTAACCCTTGTTTCGATCTTTCTTATCATTGACATACACCCATGAATCACCCCCGATGAGTGTACAGATACACTGACTTTCAACTACCTCAGTCTCTCCACTACAAACCCATCAACATAGTAAGGCTAAGCCCAACCCAAACATCACAAGGCACATTTAATAAACCTGCATGGCTATCTGCCAAAAAGCAACAATGGTTGCAACACAAGTTCCATCTTGCAAAACTCAAAATATAATGTGTATGTTACTACCAATGTTCCATTGTACCATGACATAAAATGTGATTCTGGTAAATGTTTCATGCTGTCCATGTTTTTATCATTACATTCCAATTAAATGTGTATCATTGTGTGTATCATGTATGAATTGTCATGCTTTGTGTTGTTGTACTTTCAAAATTTAAATAATACTTTATGGCTCATAAAAAAATTGGATCACTCTTTTATAGGTAGTCAATGAAGTGATTGACCTGTGGGGTTTGAACTTTGCACCTTAGGCTGCAAAGGATCTCTGTTGCATAATTTAAACTGTCTGCAGTTTTTATAGAAAAGCCTTATGAAATGCTTTTAATGTAATTCAGAGGGTTCAAAACCATGGTGTGGCCCAGTGTATCTTCTGGGAACACTGGATAAAATGGAGGAATCCACATTTTTGATGAGTGAGTTCACATGAGAACTACAGATGAGAATACTGTTGAAAATTAATTTATGATTGACAACCTTCTAAATTAGCCTTTGATTTGGAAAAGGAAGAGGCCAAGTGTCAGTTCATCCCTTTGACCATTCAGGTAAATCCAGTTACATTGCATCCAGTTTTGTACTCCCTTCATGGATTTCGGTACCTGATGGTGAATCCCTGTATCTTCTTCCAGTGTGAGGTAGATTTGAGCTTTGTCAATATAGATGTGATAGCCTTTTTTAGAAGTTTCTTATGGCTAATAAAGAGCACCTCACAGTGACAAGGATTGTGGTTGCTGCTTGACCAGGGCTCACATCTCATTCAACCAACAATACAATTTCTCAAAATCTGGAATAGTGCTTGTAAGGCAATGCCTCTTTTTGTATGTTCACCCCCATATTTTGTACTGGTGTCACTGGTTTTTCAAGTAAGAGGACACCGAGGCCTGCTAAACAGATCTTAGTGTCAGTGCCCTGACCCTAACATGAGTTTGTTGAATTGGCCTACGCCCAATTGTCATAGGCTAACTTATACCAAGGTCACGTAATTTAGAAGGTCACCCCAGGGACTGCGGCACTGGTTGTGCCACCATAGATGAGACAGAAGTAAAACAAATCTTCTAGTCTGCTCTGTAGACTGAAAGCGCAGTTTTAAACTTCTAGCCCAACTTTGACATTTAAAACAATGACATAGCCAAATCTTCCTGTGTTAGTCACCACTAAGTCAACCCAATGTGAGACCTACGGAGCCCTAAAACAGAGTGCAGCATATTTCAGGAGCAGAACATGTATTTGAAATGCAGAAAAATGTAAGACTGCCATTTTTGCTGTGGAAAAACTTGCTCATCCCATTGGCAAGTACAGGGTTACACGTTGACCTCTCAATTGTGCTAACTCCCCAGAGCTCGACCAAAGTTGTTTCTCCAAGGTATAAAACATTACATTACCCCAACTTGATTTTCAAGTCAAAATTCATCAAACCTATGGCAGTGTGCACCTATTTACAAATTTGCCATTTTGTGGCCTTTAAATATCCTGTACCCTTAATGGTTGCACAAGGAGCATGTCCCTTGGACAGCTTTCGCCCTCGTAGGGAAACTTGCTAACAACTTCCACAAAGAAGACAATAGAAGCCTGCACTTGAGAGAGGTGTTGCCTCCCTCCTGCAGGTAGCCACATGGATGTTGACAAAAAAAAGGTGCACTTTAAGCAGAAGCCACCTTTAAAGGACAAATGGGTATCACTTGGGAGGGGGGATGCTACCTTATCTAGGTAGACAGTCTGGGAAGGGAAAACCAGTTGCCAAACCAGTTATTAGGGGCAAGTAGCACCTTTTGCAGCTACTCCTCTGGTTTGGGTTAGGGAGTCTGGACACCTAGAGAGGGATTCTGCCATGTTGGAAGTGCACAGAATTGGACATCTTGGGATTGCCATATGCAACAGTTTACAGGAAGTGTTCATCAGGAGGGAGGAAACCTGGTAGCCCATTGGTTACCAACCATATCTTAACCTGAGGGCATTTTCTGAGCATAAATGGGGAACCCCTGGCACCCAAAACTCGGATCTCATCAAGACTGGTAGAAGGACTGCTCTATTATACCATGGAACTGGCAAAGAGAGGCTGCACTGGTGTGGACTGCAACTGCTAAACGTGCTGGCCAGCAAAGGAGAGGGACTGTGCCTACTGTGTCTTGCTCATGGAGGAGGCATCTTCAGAGCCCAGCCAAAGCAACAGACTCCAGACGTTTATTGGCTGAACTCCTCTTAGCAGTACAGGGCCACAACAGCTGAAGAAGCTTGTAGGGGCAAGTTGATAGCCCAGAATTGTCAGACTGCTGTAATCCGCTGAAATGTAACACTAGAGACCAGAACCCAACCATCAAAGCTGCACCAGAGTCTGCTGGACCTGAGTGAATTTTCAGAGTGCAGCTTGGTCACCCCAAAGTTGAGTTATTATCCAAGGAAGGATCTAACTGTGATCATGGTACATGTCAGATGGTAGTCCTGTGGCAACTCAACTTTTGGCAGGATCAAGAGGACTTCAAGGGACATCTCTAGGAGGCTGGCCTGGTGTGTGGTGGGTACCTATGGTACTCACACCTTATAACAGGTCCAGTTATCCCTTATTAGTGTAGTGTGGGCAGTGTCTAGAAGCCAGGCTCTCTAGAGGTAGCTGTGGATGAGCAGCCCAGGCTGATCTAGGAGACATGCAAAGCTCATACAATACCATAGTACTCACACAGTACTCACACACATGAAAGAAAATGCTCAGTGTTACAACAATAAAGGTACTTTATTTCAGTGATACAAATAGGAAAAATACCATAGAGACTATACCCCCTTAGGAGGTAAGTAATACACAAATTATATACACTAGTATACAGAAATAGGCATAAAAACAGTTAGAAAGCAGTGCAATTAGTGAAAATCACAATAGTTAGAGATGGGCCTGGGGGAGCACAAGCCATGTACTAAGAAAGTGGAATGTGAAACCCGGTCCCCCACCTAGTCAAGTGTAGTGTATAGAGGGTAGTACCAGAAAAGCCCAAAGATAAGTATCACAACCCACCCCAGTGACCAGGAAAGCAGGAGTAAATCACAGTAACTTTCCCAACACAAACACAGAAAGGAGAAGAAGAGATATGCAAAACCCAGACGAGACTGCAAGACACCAAAAGTGGATTCCTGGACAAGAAGACCTGTGGAAGAAGAGGACCAAGTCCAAGAAGCACAGAAGAGTCCAACAAAAGCAGGAGCCCCTGCTAACCCAGGTGAAGGTGCAAAAGGAGAACCACTGGTGAAGAAGAAAAGTCAGTACTGCACCCAAGAAAATGAAGTTGGGTTCCTGGAGTGTGCAAGTGATGTTCCATGCCGGATGAAGGATTTCAGTTGGGTTTGCGTCATCGGAGTCCACCAAAAAGCCTTGGCACATGCAAAGCTTGCAGTTAGCGGAAAATGGTGCTGCTGGGAACCTGGAAGGGCCAGGTGGACTCTACCCAGGAGGAAGTCGGGACCCCCAGAGGATGTAGATAAGTAAGTTGCAGAAGAGACCCATGCAGCACTGCAACAAAGGCTCCCTCACCGCTGGAGAACCACTCAGGAAGCTGTGCGTCACAGAATAGAGTGCTGGGGGCCAGAGCTACAAGACGCATGAAGGACTTGGAGGTAGGATGCCAACAAGCCTTGACAGTTTAAAAAGACATAATGCATGGGGGTACTGTCTTGTGTGGGGAGGCAAGGTTTTACCTCCACTAAAGCTGGATGAGAGGACTGTAGGGACCACTTCAGTCCACCACCCGTGATGCAGGATCCATACAGATCGGCAGGAGAGGGGATCCACGCAGCTGGTTGTAGTCATAGGTGGTGCCTGCAGAGGCAGGGGAGTGACTCCTTCACTCCGAGGAAGATTCCTTCTTTCTTCTGACTCAGGCTGAAGATGGGCTGTCTTCAAAGGAAGCATCAGAAACTGTTGCAGTTGCTGGCAGGAGCCGGAGATACAATGTTGCAGGAAGCATCTTGCTTCTTTGTTGCAGCTTGTAGGTTCATGGGGGTCCAGATGCAGTTTCTTCAGTGAGAAGCCGAAGTGGAGGATGCAGATGATTCCTGCTGGAGTCTTGCAATCTGTATATGAGGAACCGCCCAAAGGAGAGACCCTAAATCACCCTGAAAGGTAAGCACCTATCAGGGGAGGGCTTTGACATCACCTGCTGGCACTGGCCACTCAGATTTTCCCAGTTTTCCCTGCTAACCTTGAATCCAAGATGGCAAAACACAGGTATCCTCTGGAGTAGCTCTCAGTACCACCCTTGGGGTGGTGATAGACAGGGGAGTGGTCACTCCCCTTTCCTTTGTCCAGTTTTGCACCAGAGCAGGGACTGGGGGTCCCTGAACCGGTGTAAATGGTTTATGCAAGGAGAGCACCAAATGTGCCCTTCAAAGCATTTCCAGGGGCTTGGGGAGACTACCCCTCCCCAGCCTGTAACACCTATTTCCAAAGGGAGAGGGTATAGCACCCCTCTCCCAAAGGAAACCTTTACATGTGTAAAATGGTGTCCCTGCACTCACGAAGTCTGGGAAAATATGCATGGAGTTCATGGGGCTAACTCTCCAAATGCAGGGGTGCCCTCACACACAGGCACTTTGCACCCTGCCCTCAGGGTTGGAGGGCCTGCTATAGGGGTGACATGTAAGTGACTTGGTGCAGTAAAAGGGTGCATGCACCTTTTCACGCAGGCAACAATGGCAGTCCTGCAGAAGCCTTTCCATGGGCTTCCTATGAGTGGCACAATATATACAGCAGCCCTGGAACCCCAATGCTCCGGGTACCTAGGTACCTTATACTAGGGACTTGTAAGGGGGCACCAGTATGCCAATTGTGGGTGAAATACAGACTTTTGGGAGACAGAACATAATCACTGGTAAGCAGGGTCCCAGTGAACAAAGTCAAACACACAGACATCAGGCAGAAAATGGGGGTAACCATGCCAAGAAAGAGGGTCCTTTCCTACAACATCGACCTCACAGTCAGGGCCGCCTCATCACCTCCATGGTCTGAGCAGTAACCCCAGGAAGACCCCCATCAGCTGCATTGCATCCACAGCATAATGAGCATCTGCAGCATCCTGTAATCTTTGAATCAGGAACACTTCTATAGGAACCAAAAGGATAAAAGTGACTGGAACTGACTGGAGACTGCTTCACCTACTGAGCTAACTTTTTCTGAGGGTCTAACTGGTCCCCAGTGTCTAGATCTTTGTTAGAGTTGGTCACACAAAGTAATTCCAACTGACCACAATAGAACTAGCTGAATGTTTTTGCTCAAAAAAGACTGCTAAGCATCAAATTTGTTGACTTTGGCAGTGCTTGTTCACAGTTGAGTAAAAAGTGCATGTATACTGCACCTTGTAAAATCTATATCTCTGGAAACCTCAGGTGGATCTTTTTCATTGTGGAGTCTAAAATAAACTCTATTTTTATAAATTAGTGTTGGAGTTTTTGAGTGCCTCTGGTATTCCTTCTTCAGTTATATAGGTGATGTTAAAATGCTTTTCATGTGCTCCTCTTTCAGCCACAGTGTACAAGGCAGAGGTAATTGGACATTGGTGAAGTTGAGGCGTTCTGGAGGATCAGCAGGTAGAATTCCTACTGAAAATAAATTATTTTCCTCATTGGCCTGCTTGGCCTGTGTTAGAAATGGGTTTCTGGTAGGCTAGGGTATGCACCTAAGCCAGGCAGAACCCACCCACTCAAGTCAGGGCAAGGGAGTTACATATCCAAGATAAACCCTGCTCACCATCTTGGTAGCTTGGCATGAGCAGTCAGGCCTATCCCAAAGGCAATGTGTAAAGCGTTCCCACAACACACACAACACACATGACACACTATCCCCACAACAAATGAAAAACAACACCAAGTTATATGAAAATAAAATCTATTGTACATAACACAATTATTAGACCAAACACAACATGTCAGTATTATCCTGCTACCCAAACAGTTGTCAAACTGTTGCACAATAGTTACTCTGCAGAACCAGCAGTAGTCACACATAACACACAGGTTACTTATTATTCAGCAACATAAGAAGTAGTCAGGAATCACATTATTAAATGAATGCACCTGTCATGAAAATATCATAAATGCCCATATCAGGAACATTATAAAACATATGGCTAGTCAAGAAAACATATCAACATGTCATGCCCATAAAAGGAACATCAGCACATATATGTAGCATCATAAAATAAACAGGTTAACATATTAATATACCATGTCCATACCAGGAACATTATAAATTATAAGTCCTTTGAAAAGTACCAGTTTTTCATGATAACAACTTCCAGTGCCAGGAAGCTCCAAAAAGGAAGCAACGGTGCTCCTCTGTGCCAAACGGGGACCTTATGATCATTTGGGGGGAGGGGGCAATCCGCACCCCCTCCGATTTGTAAAACAGGCCTCTCCTGTCGCCCACGAACTCTGGGGGCCCTCCCAGGCCACAACTGGCACTCCCGGGGGGGGGGGGGGGGCAAAGCCAGCAACAACAATTGGGGCAACAGCCTTGGGCCTCATCTGACTCTCGCAGGTGCCCCAAAACAACAAAGGAGGACTACGTTGGGCGGGGAGCCCCGGGTGAGGCTTCCACCACACACACGTCCTGCAAAGGCAATTTGGGGCTCCATTGGGGCAGGGGTAGCCTTCGATGCTGCATTCCCCACTGCCCGTCAACAACAACAAAGGGGGGGCGGGTAGCCTCTGATGAGGCTTCCTTCCCTGCCTGGCTTGAAAACAACAGCAGAGGCTTGTGGCAGTGAACCAGCACCAAAGCAGGTGCCTGCTTGTGCCCCAGGGGCACTCCTTGGAGCGTGCTTTGCCCCGGGGGCACAGTGCTCTCTCCTTTCCTTTCTTTTAGTGGTGCCCCGGGGGCACCAGGGACAAAGCACCTCTGGCGCCCTGAAAAAAGAAATCCAGGCCTGGCAGTGAATCCTTGCTGCAAACAACGTACTTTCCAAAGCGCTCGGGCACTTTATTTAGCCTGGGTCGCGGCAGTGATTCTGCCAGCAGAAAAGCGCTCTCAAGCGCTGGGGGCAATAACACAAGGCACTATCAAAAGTATATGAACTGACAACATAAAGAGCTTCTCAAGGAGCTTTCCAAGGCAATACGACAAAGCACTCGTCTTAGACTTCATGCAGTTGCATAGGTCAGGGTCCACAAACCCTGCCCCTGGGTGACAAAGTTTAATGGAGCACAGGGCAGCAGGGCCCAACAAAAGACCAGCGCAAGATGGATGAGGGCAAGTGGCAGTTCCTCACAGTGACCAGGCAGGTCACAGGTCAGCATAGCAGCAGCAGTCCATGTCGGTTCCTGGTGAGTCCCTCCAGCAGCATTGTGTCCAGTTCCAAGATGTCAGCAAATTGTGGGGAAAACTCCCCTGTACTTATACTCAGTTTTACAGTGTGTTAACGAAGAAGGGGAGAGGAGATTCCAACCAGTTACAACTCGTTCTGGGAGTGCCTCCTCTCTCCTCCAGCACAGGCTCCAGACATCAGTTGGGGGTAAACAAACATTTTGTGTGAGGCCAGAGCACAGCCTTTACACATGCAGGTGTGCCCCGCCTCTCCCTTCTCTCAGCCCTGGAAGACTATTCAGAATGCAGATGCACCTCTGTGACACCCCCGTCCTCCCTGTGTACAGGCTGTCTGAAAAATATGCACAAAGCCCAGCTGTCACTCTGCCCAGACGTGGATTGGAGTCAAGCTGAAAAAAAAACCAGAGTGATAAGCACAGAGAAATGCTCACTTTAAAGAACTGGCATTTCTGTAATAGTAATAAAAAAATCAACTCACATCAGTAAGCAGCATTTCTCTCTACCATTACAACCATACCAAACATGCCTACGCTACCCCTCATAAATCAGACAATACTCCCTAGACATAAGGCAGGGCCTTTCCAATGCAATCCTATGAGAAGGCAGCACTCACAGCAGTGAGAAACCAAATAGGCTGTTTGTCACTACCAGGGCAGGCCACGCAACCTGGCACATGTCCTCCTTTCTACATACATAGCACCCTGCCCATAGGGCAAGCTAGGGCTAACCTTATGGGTGACTTACATGTAGTAAAAGGGACATTCTGGGCTTGGCAAGTAAATTTAGATGCCAGGTCCCCGTGGCAGAAAACTGCACATGCAGGCTGTGCTCTAGCAGGCCTGAGAAAGGTTTGAAAGGCTACTTCAGTGGGTGGCACAAGCATTGCTGCAGGTCCACTAGTATTATTTAATTTACAGGCCCTGGGTATAGAGACACCACTGTACAAGGGACTTAGAGGTCGATTAAACATGCAAATTAGGTATAAGCCAATCATACCACCTTTAGAAGGGAGAGCACCTTCACTTTAGCCCTGATCAGCAGTGATAAAGTGCTCAGAGTCCTAGCGCCAACAGCAAGAGGTCAGAAAAAATGGGAGGAAGGAGTCGAAAAGTCAGTGGATGAACCTTCCAAAGGGGCCAGGTCCAACAGCCTGTATATTTCAGACCTCTCTAAAAGTGGAGGGACTAAGGATTAGTTCATTATTGTGTCTTGATTGCCTTTTAAAGCAGGACTATATTGTAATAAACTTAAACGTATAGAGAACTATAGCTTGATGAAGAAGATTATTAACAAATAAGGTAACGGTAATGGCCTTTCTGAAGGGGAAAATCAAAGGTCTTGGTCCTGGTGGTTCAGAGAATATGGTTCAGAGACTGCTGCTGAAGCTGGGCGTTCCCTCTAGAAATGTGAAAGATAAGGTTATATTGATCGACTGAACCACTAAGAAAGATCACTAGGAAGGAGAGGAAATGCCAGTTGCTCATTGGAAGGTATTTATTTCAGAACATATATGCTGCACCACATGGTTTCTGTGAAAAAGGAAAAGGAGTTTCCAAGAAAAGGGATAGGGACTGAATATGTCTAATAAACTAGATACCAGAGAATAATTCCATGGCACTGTTTGCAGGTAATCTTCAAGTTCCTGTTCACTAAAGCTTATGACTGAGTTCAGTGACAGGCTTGATCACAGAGAACTTTGTAAATAATGATTAGGAATTGAGCCCATATGGACTAACAGAAGTGTTCCCTAATATAACAGAAGCAGGATGGACCTCTGACTCTGTGACTCATAGTTGCAACATAGTTTAGAGCAGTTAGGGGGATATATTTTGAAATATTGTGCCATCTTGCATACCAAAAGTGACCGAAATCGGTGCAAAATGTTTTATTCACAATTTGCTTTCCAGCACGAACATTTTTGACATTGAAATTAACCTGAAAGTAACACAAAGCAGGTCTTAAAGTTGGTTTGCATTACCCATGCAACCACCCATGGTTTTTGATACAAAGCATTATCACTAAAACAAATAGACAGGCTTTAGCACACAAAAAATAATGCTCTTTGCATTAGACGCTGTTGAGGAGAAATGCTGTTTTTCTCCTTTTTGCTGAATTTGCATGTGTGTTGCATAGTACAGCACACATACAAAGTAAAAAAGTGTTAATCTAAGCATGGTATTTTATGCTGGAACCCTTCAAGAGAAAAGCCTATGCTAAACTCACAGAGACCCCTCTTTTGCTATGGTGCAAAGGTGTGTGAGGGCCCTCTGCAGCCTGATTGTGCATCAGTGCTATGGTGAGAGAAGGAAGTGCCACATCTTAGTAGATACGGAGTTGTCCTGCTCTCTCCCCTGATGCAATGCAGCGAGAATGTGTTGCGACATTTTAGTAACTTAGTTGCATAATTATGCTCTGTTTGCACCGGATTTACATCATTTTTACGCAAATCCGACGCAAACTTAACTCAATATGTATATTTTGGCGCTAGACATGTCTAGGGTCAAAATATTAGAGTTAAAGTCATTTTTGCCTTGCGGAAAACTACCTTGTGTCAATGAGATGCAAGGTAGGTGTTCCCAGGCAAAAAATGACTCAAAGGCCCTAGCGCCTTATTTATTCTCCTGTGCAAAAATCACGCATGAGAGGGGGAGGGCCTTAAATAATGGATCTAAGCCTCCTTAGCACCATTATTTAACGCCTGGGTCAGGACGGACGTTAGGGGACCTATAGGCCTTTTTGCATGGTCAGAGACTATGGAAACAGCCCACAGGCGCCCTTCCCTGCCCCCAGGGACACCCCCACCCACCTGCACCCACACCAGGAGGACACCTAAGGACGGGGGGACACATCCCAGGTAAGTCCAGGTAGGTATTTCTAATTTTATTTCAAGGTGCCATAGGGGGGGCCTAACTTGGGTGCCCCTACATGGCACTGTGCCCAATGGCCATGCCCAGGGGACATAAGTCCCCTGGGCATGGCCACTGGGCAGGGGGAAATGACTCCTGTCTTTATTAAGACAGGAGTCATGTCCATGGGGATTGTGCATCAATAAAATGATACTAGTCAGGTTAGAGCCATTTTTTTTACTCTAACGTGACTAGCGCCATTCTTTCCCGCACAACCTCCAGTCTTCCCTACGCCTCCCTTATCCGGTTAGCGTCATGTATTTTGATGCTAATCGAGCCTTAATGCTGGTTTGTGCCATTCCTTAAATATGCCGCCCGACTGGTGTCCTGGAATGGTGCTAGCCGGCGCTATACTTTTTGAGGCAAACCTGCGCTAATGCAGGTTTACGTCAAAAAGTATAAATATGGGCAAATCTCTTAGCCTTCATGTGTCCCTGTTTTTTTTTTAATTAAGAGAAACCTTTTTGTGTCCGATTTTACTAAGATGTAAAATAATTAATAGAGAGGTCACTATGACGATAGGTTTCCAAACCAATGATGTTGCATGTTTATTTCTATGGATAGTATGTTTCCATCACTTATGCTGAAAATCCTAATTATCATTTTATCGTGTTCTTGATGTACTTCTTGCCTATATTTTTGCATTTATGGTAGGTTTTGTGCTATGTGTAATAGCAAGATGAATAAATAAATAAATGTAAACATGTATTAATTAAACATTTTAAATTATTTACTTCATAATTCTGTTTTGGCAATAGAATGTTTAGCAGAACGTTGAGTCCACCATCATTGCCCCAGTAGCTTAAAGGCGATCCTACTTCTGAGACATGCTGATGCATCTCGTCACTGTGGCCTAAATTTTAATACACGGCGCAGGGATTTACAAAACCTGCCTATATTTCATTTAATTGCTGACACTGTTGATCTATCACAGAGCACAGAAGGATCAGATATCTCCTATCATTCGGGTAACAAAGTGTATGTTACCCATTGAATCAGCATGGTTTTTTTTTTCTTTAAGGTGCAGCAGTTACCACCCACCTGCCACTGCTTCAGTAGGCTTTACAAGCAGTGTTGATAAACAACTCCTCTCTCTCTCTATTGCAGCCCTCCCCTCTTTGTAGTGTTTCAGAAAGAGCATGGAAGGGGCAGAACTTTTCTCTGAATCAGTTATTAAAAAATGTTTGTATTCCAGTGGCCTACTAATTCCTTTTGAATAGAGTTGCCGAAATTAGAACAGATTTCTGATGGAAGTCAGCCAGCACTGATTGCTGACATATAAGAGTGACAGATGCACACTTATATACCAGGGATTTTTGGGATAAGACAAATACTTTTCCTTTGTGGCTTTTAAAGCCAAAAAAAGGGCAAGCAACACATTCCAATCTCGTACTCAACCAGAGTTTAATTTGGGCCGGTGGTTTCCAATGGGGCCCACCTGCAGTCTATTTTTCTAAACCATACACCGACCGAGAACAAGAGAAGGAAAAGCAGAGGGGGGGGAGGAGTAAAGGAAATACTGAAAAATCATCACAAAGGGTGAAAACTGAAGTGAGATAAATAGGCAGGGAGGGTCAGATAGTGGATTATTGAGAACCAGGTGGATTCAAACCTAACCAGTCATGGTATCCGTCGTGTCTACATTTAATGGGGGAGGCCGAGTACTTCTGAGCAGAGCCTTGGGAACTGGCACTTATTCTTTCACAGATTAAGCACTGTGCTAAAAAATGGTATTTCTGATGACTATGAACATTTTCATTGCACTCCCTCTAAAAGTGTTAGGTCTGAAGTCCTCACTGGCATACAGCTCACCAGATAGACCATGTCGCTAGAAATATCGTGATTTCTCCAACGTGTCCCTAGAAATGGGAAACACATGCATTCGGAGATGCCCCCTGAGACACATACGTAGTACTGTTTGATATAAGTATTTTCTTTTTTTATATGTTCACAAAAAAGGACACTCCTCCTGAAGTGTGCTGTACATCCAATTAGGTGAAGGTTGATTTCCAACTTACAGAGAACTATGAAAAACAATAAAGCCAACTATTAGTGATCGTTCCATGAGGAGAAGATAGGCTAAACAAGTGAAAAAAATAGCGAGAAGATAAAAGAAGTTATAATGGATGAGATGAGTAGTAGGGTGAGAGGAGTGATATGTAGACCGGTGAAGTGCGCACAAGCAACCACAAAAAGCTCTGCGATCACGAAGTCTTTCGGTGCATGTTTAACGTTAGGTATCCTGCAAACGTTATGCTAAGTGTTGTTCAAACGCTAGTGGTCAACAAAAAAATAGCATGCAATGATATATGCTATTGCTGAAGACATTTTCATTCTTGTAATGCTTTGCTTGCCAGTAGTTCTTACATGGGTACCAGTCTGTGATTTCTCTTAGCTTAGGTTATTTGAACGAGTGATCTGTTTCGCGGAGCTGTCAGGCTGAAAATCTTTTCTTCAGTTCACAGCTATTTCAGTGATGTTTTTAGGCCGCAGATCTCTTTATCTCAGTGAGCTACAAAATGAATGATGGCGCCCCATGAGCAGTCTTTAAGGTCTGTTTCATTCCTTTTAGCTTTCGAGATCCTGCTGCGAGATTTTGCATTTTCATTTAGTTTTCGATGTAGAATCCTCCTTTGTGAACATTGACAATTCAAGAATGCCTTGTTAACTTGTTACATATTCCAGGCACCCATACCTGTGTGAAAAGGTATAAATCATAAATCCTGGTAGTGTGCCAGCATCATATGAGTTATGAAAAATTAATGTCAGAGAGTAATATTTGATAAATAATGAATAGTCTGTTGCCTTCGACCTTTTTTTTCGTTCGAATGTCTCGCTATTGTTACCAAACTTCAATATCAACTCAGAGAAGGTCTGGGTCTACTTCTCGATCATGAATTGATGCCTTTTTTGCCTGTTTCCGTGCCCTGCTCTTAATTTGTAGTCTTCCCTCTCTACTGCTGTATATTTTCCAACCATAGATGTACTTCAGTTTTACTATGCTTGATTGATCTGTATGGATTAGTAGTGGTATCCTTACATAGAGAGTACAATTCAATATCCGCAGAAGCTCAATGTTAAACTGAAACAATGCATTCTACATAGTTAATTCCGTGTACGTCAATTCTCTCTATATATATTTGATCTCAGTAAGTCCTATTCTACCCCATATCCTCTGTAGGTTCTCTATGTGGACCCGACCATTTCTAATTTTTTAGGGCACCCCCTACTTTGGTATATTGTTCCTTCAGCAGTCAGGTGTCATCCTATATCTTGTTGCCACTCTCTCAAAATCGGCGGTCTAACTTCCACCTAGCTACAGGCTATGTTTTTTTTCACCACTACCAAGCACAGGGATAACCATATTTTGCAGTACCGTGATGGCGAGTTTTTCTCTCCAAATGCCTAACATGCAACATTTAGCTGTGACTGGGATGGTGTATCCTGTTAATTCTTTTATTAAGGCCCTCATTACAACCCTGGTGGTCGGTGTTAAAGTGGCGGCAACACCGCCAACAGGCAGTCAGAAAAAAAAATGGGACTACGACCATGGCGAAAACCGCCAACATAGACAGCCACCTTAACACTCCGACTGCCACGGCGGTAGCAACAAGCACTGCAGCGGTCACCGCCAACAGAGAGGCGGAAGACAATGTACCGCCCACCCTATCATGAGAGGCCAATCCGCCAGCTTTCCGGAACGGTACCAATGACATCAAACGCATGGCAGAAACAGTACATCGAAGGGGAACCACTCACCTTCCGACACTCCAAGAAGAACCAGGACGCCATGGAGCACCATACACACTAACACAACCAAAAACATTACTGATACACCCCGTCACCCCCTGGAAGAACGCAAGGACAAAAGGAAATTAGTTTAACCAGTGAAATATTGGAACATTCAGATATAGCAATAGATTTTCAAATAATCAGTAAATACAAAATATTACATTATGCACACAAGGCCGTAAACTGTCCCTTGTAAATGTCCGTGGACTAGTGGTCCCAAAAAGAATGGGCGAAGCCCACACATGGCACCTGCATCAAAACAGAGAGAACACTGCAGGGTCATCAGGTTGTAAAAACACAGGCACCTCGGGGGGAAGGGGAGGGAGGCAACTCAGCCGGAAGATGGTACGACGCCACTGCTCCTTTGAAGGGGCTCCATGCCCACTGCTTGGTCCTGGGGAGTGCAAAGCCAAAGTGTCTCAAGTCTCTCAAGTGGGTGGGTTGCCCACTGCTTGGTCCTGGGGATTGCAAAGCCACAGTCTCTCAAGTCTCTCAAGGGGGTGGGTTTCCCACTGCTTGGTCCTGGGGAGTGCAAAGCCACAGTGTCTCAAGTGGGTGGGGTGCCCACTGCTTGGTCCTGGGGAGTGTAAAGCCATAGTCTTCCAAGTCTCTCAAGTGGGTGGGTTGCCCACTGCTTGGTCCTGGGGAGTGCAAAGCCACAGTCTCTCAAGTGGGTGGGTTGCCCACTGCCTGGTCCTGGGGAGTGCAAAGCCACAGTCTCTCAAGTGGGTGGTCTGCCCACTGCCTGGTCCTGGGGAGTGCAAAGCCACAGTTTCTCAAGTGGGTGGACTGCCCACTGCCTGGTCCTGGGTAGTGCAAAGCCACAGTCTCTCAAGTGGGTGGTTTGCCCACTGGTTCTGGAGGGGGCTTTCTGCCCAGAGTTCTTCATCCTTCCATGGATAGGGTGAGTGGATATGTTTCTCCATTGGTTCTGGAGGAGACTTTGTTCCCAGAGTTCTTCATCCTGCCAAGGATAGTGATAGTGGATGTATTTCTCCACTGGTTCTGGAGGGGGCTTTGTGCCCAGAGTTCATCATCCTACCAAGGATAGTGATAATGGATGCATGTCTCCACTGGCTCTGGAGGGGGCTTTGTGCCCAGAGTTCTTCATCCTGCCAAGAATACTGAAAGTGAATGCATGTCTCCACTGGTTCTGGAGGGGGCTTTGTACCCAGAGTTCTTCATCCTGCCAAGGATAGTGATAGTGGATGCATGTCTCCACTGGTTCTGGAGGGCGTGTTGTGCCCAGAGTTCTATATCCTGCCAAAGATAGGGTGCGTGGATGTATTTCTCCACTGGTTTTGGAGGGGGCTTTGTGCCCAGTGATGCTACACCTGGGGTGTGGCAGTTAACATTCTCTCATCTGGGTGTCTGAGCCACGAGATGTACATGGAACAGGTGGCATGATACTCCATGGAGGCAGAGCCACACTCGATCATGCGGCGACATAGGCTGAAAACTGCTGGTACTGCCAGTGCTGGTGGTGGAGTCTCATGTGGTGTGTCCAGGGACCAGGACGTCACCTGCAGCTTCGGACGGCTGCCCACTGGGGATGATTCTGACATCCGATGTAGTGGCACCGGCTGGGCATGTGGCAGTGCACATGGTGGTGCAGGTGGTGGTGGCTGCGGCGGTGGCTGCGGCGGAGATGTTGCCGGTGCTGCTTGTGGTGCAGGTGTCTGTAGTGGTGGAGAGAGACACCAGACCATCTCAGGCAGCCTCAGATGGCTGATCCTTGGGGAGGATGCTGCAGACTGACGTTGTGGCAGTGGCGGTGCAGCGGTGGTTACAGTGGCACAGGTCGCTGCCATCTCTGGGGAAATGGTGGTCACCAGCCCATCAACAGGAGGCTTCGTGTCCTGAGGTGACTTGGCCTTTGTCTTGTGTCCCTTCCCCACCTTGCTAGTCGCTTCTGGGACCTTGGGACTGTCCTCTTTGGGATCGGATGACACCTTGCTGGTTGGGTGGTGTGACTTTCTCCTGCTGCATGCCGGCCCCTTCTTGACCTTGGCAGGTGGCGGAATCGGGTGGTCCTTACCATCTGTAGGTGGCACTCTGGCAGCTCTGATAGGTGGCCCCTTCAATTCCGCCAGACTTGAAGGGACCACAGCAGATGAAGATTTGGTGGCTGAGGTGATGGCCTGGGATCTAGACATCCTGTTCCTAGGGGAAGGATGGGGGAGGTGTAGGGAAGAGGTCAATATTAGCCAGGAAATGTTTCTTCAACATACTGGGAGGGGCAGATGCAGGGGGTGTCGGGGTGGAGGAAGACGTAGTGGTTGTAGGAGGTGTACGTCTGCTGAGTTTGGGTGAAGGTGCATGCGCTGGAGGCTGTTGTGAGGTGGATGGCTGTTGAGTGGGTGTGTGCCTGCGTTTCTGTACTTTGGGAGGAGGGGTCACAGACACACTGGGAGAGGACACAGGGGACGTGTGAGTAGTTGGGGGGTGGTGATTGCTCATGAGCTGTGTGTTATGATGGGCGTGCTCCTGATGGAGGCAGTGGCTGATTATGTAGTGCATGCAGGTGTGAGTGGAGATGAGACTGGGAGGGAGGTAGAGGATGTGGAGGAGGGGGACACAGTGGAGGAAGTGGATGTTGGTATGTGCGCATGGGTATGGTGCTTGTGTGAGTGCCTGTGTGATGATGTGGTGCTTATGTTTTCCTGAGCCACTTTTGTGTGTTGATGTGTGTGCTTGCTGGTCTGAAGGTGTGCTTGGGATAGGCTGAGGTAGAGGGGATTGGGTCTGGGTAGTGGAAGTTAGAGGGGGGAGGCTGAACACAGGGACAATGGCTGCCATCAGTGCTGAGGTCAGAGCCTGAAATGCTCTCTGTTGGGCCACCATGCCAGAATGAATACCCTCCAGGTATGCATTTGTTTGTTTCAAATGCCTCTCAACACCCTGGATGGCATTCAGAATGATTGCAGTGAGGGATCTCAGGAGGTCAATAGCCTCCTCACTGAGGGCAGCAGGGCTGACTGGGGCAGGGACTGAGGTGCCTGGGGCAAAGAGATGCCCACCCTCCTGGGTAAGTGGGCACGGGAAACATGCTGAGGGGCTGCTGGGAGGGTGGTGCTGGTGGGGGGGTGGTGGCTGTACCTGTTGTTGGGGTGGACACATAGGTGTCCACCACAGCCAGGAAGCGTTGATCAGAGTCGGAGTCGCTGTCACTGGTATCCCCTCCTGACCCCGTTGTGGAGCTCCCCTCGCTCTCCGTCCCACTGGTGCCTTCACCCTCCATGGATTCATCCTCATGGGCCATGTGGAATGCAGCTCCCTCCGTCGCCAGTGCCTCTGATCGTCCTCCAGAAGATGCTAATGCACACAAGGACAGGGTGACAAAACAAAAAGAGGGGGAGAGACAGAGGATACACATGGTCAATGTCAGCAACACAACTACCGTTTGCAGACACAACACAAACTGAGCTGCCCTATGCACTAGGCCTTGCCCAACCACTCACTATGGTAGTCACCAGCCCATGCCAGCACCTGCACACCTGACACCCACAGGACCCTGCACAATAGTAGTTGCCCAATTGTACCATTGGGGTAGGGGTGCTTCTGAGCCTGCAAACAAGGGACCTGCCCTGGCATGATTGCCCTGGCCTAGGGGCACCCACAGGCCACATCCCCCACCCAGCCAGTTCCTAAAGTGCGCAAAGTCAGCTTAATGAAATTGTACTCACCCCCTTGTGGCTGCTGTGATGCCCTCAAAGGCCCCTCCAACTTTGGATAGGCCACTGACAGGATCCGGAACATCAGGGGGGTCATGGGGCGACGGGCACCCCTTCCACGTTGGGAGGCCAGCCCCAGCTGGGCCTCCGCCGTCTTCTTGCTCCAGCGGCACAGGTCCTCCCATCTCTTGAGGCAGTGGGTGCTCCGCCTGTCAAAGACCCCCAGGGTCCACACCTCCTTGGCGATGGCACGCCAAAAACCCTTTTTCTGGTGGGCGCTGACCTAGAGGGTTGACAGAGCGAAAACTTTACTTATTCACCCGTCCCGACCGTCATACTCATTGCCCACCAGTTCCCACCCATGCCCTGATGCACATACACTCACCACCTCACATGCAGCCCTCAGGCCACCCCCCAACATGTGACTTACATCCACACCACCCCAAACAGGCGTTGCCCACGCATCATGCTCACAGTGTACTCACCTGTTTGTAATTGTCTGTTTGTCTGGAGGACCGTAAAGTAGCGTGTACTGGAGGAGGACCCCATCCATTAGTTTGTCCAACTCCTCCACAGTAAAGGCAGGGACCCTTTCTCTAGACACATGAGCCATTGTCGCGTCCAGACACAGGTCGCAGCAGCACATATGTGTAGGTCCTCTCCTGTAGATGGTCAGGTATCAAGTAAGTGAATGGGTAGAAAATGGCGGTGACGTCCGTGGCGGTGCTTACTGTCACCGCCAGCGTACATCGTCATTGGCTCCTAGGACCCATAGGGCCCAATGATAACCAATGCAGAGTTGCGCAGCGGTGTTCGACCGCCTAACACTACGCTGCACAACGCCAGCGTAGTTACCTCATTTCCCCTTGTCCCTCCTCACAAGTCAGGCAGCTGCCATTTCAGGGGAGCATACGGCATCGCACCTAACTGCATCACAGCACATATTGGCACATATACTGACTCACGATTTAACACATGGCTTCTGCAACATTAGTGCCAACACAGTTGTGCTATCTATGTGGTAAATGACCTTCTGCTCACCGTTTTTCTCCATAGGCTACAACCGCTGAGGCAGCATATGAGATGGCATCATCCTCCGGTGTACAGACCCCTGGTGGACCTGTCGACAATGGAAGACAGACACATCATAATCACATTCAGACTTGATTGTGCCACAATCCAAGAACTGTGTGCCCAATTAGAACCAGACCTGATGTCAGCTATCCACCAGCCCACTGGTATCCCCCCTCTAGTGCAGGTCCTGTCAGTGCTCCATTTCCTGGCAAGTGGCTCCTTCCAAACTACAGTGGCCATGGCATCAGGGATGTCTCAGCCAATGTTCTCAAACATGTTGAGCAGGGTGTTGTCTGCCCTGCTGAAACATATGCGCAGCTACATCGTGTTCCCCCAGGTCGAGGATTTGGCTACAGTGAAAGCTGACTTCTATGCCCTGGGACATATGCGCAACATCATTGGTGCCATTGATGGTGCCCATGTAGCATTTGTTCCCCCCAGAAAAATGAACAAGTGTACAGAAATAGAAAAAGCTGCCATTCGATGAATGTGCAAATGGTGTGTTTGGACGACCAGTACATCTCACATGTGAAGGTTTCCAGGCTCTGTGCATGAAGCCTATATCTTGCGAAATAGCAGCATCCCTTATGTGATGGGCCAACTCCAGAGGCACCGGATGTGGCTAATAGGTGAGCCCAAGGTCCCCACACAGTATGAGTAGGTGTCTGGGTATGGGGTTGTCCCCAAGGGTCAGTGTGTCTCACAATTGTCCCTCGATATTTGCAGGTGACTCTGGTTACCCCAACCTGTCATGGCTACTGACCCCAGTGAGGAATCCCAGGACAATGGCAGAGGAACGCTACAATGAGGCACATGGGTGAACTAGGCGGAAGATTGAGAGGACATTCGGCCTCCTAAAAGTCAGATTCCGGTGCCTCCATCTGACTGGTGGCTCCCTGTACTACTCACCCAAGAAGGCCTGCCAGATCATTGTGGCATGCTGTATGTTGCACAACCTGGCATTGAGATGCCAGATACCTTTTCTGCTGAAGGATGAGGCTGATGATGGTCTTGTGGCAGTGGTGGAGCCTGTGGACAGTGAGGAAGAGGAGGCAGAGGAAGAAGATGTTGACAACAGGACAAACATCATCCTACAGTACTTCCAGTGACACACAAGTAAGAGACTGTAACTCCTCTTCACATATCAGTTTACTGTAGGACATTGTACATGGCAGCCTCTTAATCTCTGTCTATGGACGCTGACTGTTCCCTTTGGATTTCCTTTTTTCAGATCTGTGTCCCCCATTCTGGCTCCTGCTATGTGTACTGCTGCCCACCTACTGTCATACATTGGTATAATTCAATGAACATGGACGTTGCAATGCTTTGAGAATGTTGTAAGAATACATCTTTTAAATCATTACACTGATTCCAGTATGGGTTATATTGAAATGGTGTTTATTTTTTGTGGTAATTAGGATGGGGGTACGGACAATGGGCTGGGGTGATGGTGGAGGAAGTTCCATGGTAGAGCCCAGTCTCTTGGCATCACAGGTCCATTGTCCAAGGGGGCATAGGAAATGGAGCAATGGCAGTTGAAGGTGGACAGGGAAACAAAGTGGGGCAGAAGGGTGACAATCAGGAGTGTCCTATTTCCCGGCGGGGGTCTTGGCAATGTTCTCTGTCTTCTGCCTGGATCGCAGGGACCGTTTGCAGGGTTATTCTCCTTCTGCAGGGGTTGGGGTGCTAGTGGCCTGTTGGTCTTGTGGTGGTGCCTCCTGTCCACTAGGGCCGGAGGAGGTGGAAGGCTGTTCCTCGGTTTGGCTAGTGTCAGGGGCCCTTTGTTGAGCCACTGCCTCCCTCATGGTCTTGCCCATATCAGCCAGCACCCCTGCTATGGTGACTAGGATGGTGTAGATTTTGGTGAGGTCATCCCTGATCCCTATGTACTGTCCCTCCTGCATCCGCCTGGTCTCCTGAAACTTGGCCAGTACCGTGCCCATGGTCTCCTGGGAATGGTGGTCGCACAGCAGTCCTCCCAGCTTCCCTGTTGTCCTATGCCTCTGTCCCCTGAACCGTGTGCCCAGTGCCAATGACCCCAGGTCCCTGATTGTCTTGGATCTGTGGGGTTGCCTGGGGTCCCTGTAGTGGTGGACACACTGCTGATTGACATGTCCTGGGGACAGTGGTATGGGCCTGCTAGGTGGGTGCTATGCTGGTGTTTCCTGAGGGGGGAGAGTCTGTGGTGGGTTGGGACTGTGGCAGGGGAACCGACTGTCTAGAGGTCCCAGATGGGCCAGGCTGGTCATCGTCATCCAGGCGTGCAGAGCTGCTGTCATCACTGTGGGCCTCTTCTGAGGGTGGACTGGATGTAGCTGGCACCTCCTGTCCGGTAACGGGCAGGGGTCCTGTTGGGATGCAAATGCATTGTTATTGTATCTGTGTGTGCCATCTTGTGCAATGAGTGTCTTTCCCTCATAGAATTGTGCTTTCCCTGTCGTCTTGGCCTTGTGTGATTTCTGATTGTGTGGGGTGGGTGAGTCTCTCTAGTGTGCATGCTGTGATGATGGGTGTCCATGCAGGTCTGTGATAGGGGTCCATGCATTGGTGGAGCATCCAGGGCTTGGTATTGGGATGTGTGGGTTGTGATAGTGGGGTATATGTGAAGTGGTGGAGTAATGAGTGAGTGTAGGGGTAGGAGTTAGTGATGGCATGCAGGTAGGGTGGGGGGATACAGAAGTAAATATTTTACTTACCAGAGTCCAGTCCTCCTGCTATTCCTGCGAGGCCCTCAGGATGCAGGATCACCAAGACTTGCTCTTTCCATGTTGTTAGATGTGGGGGAGGAGGTGGGGGTCCACCGCCAGTCCTCTGTACAGCAATCCTCTGTACCACAGAACGCACCTTCCCCCGTAGGTTGTTCAACCTCTTCCTGATGTCATCCATGGTTCTTGGATGCTGTCCCACGGCATTGACTCTGTCTACGATTCTCTGCCATAGCTCCATCTTCCTTGCAATGGATGTCTGCTGCACCTGTGATCCGAATAGCTGTGGCTCTACCCGGATCATTTCCTCCACCATGACCCTTAGCCCCTCCTCAGAAACCTGGGGTGTCTTTGAGGTGCCATGATGTGGTGTGAGTCTTATGTGTGAGGTGATGTGTGGGGTGATGTGTTGTGATGTATTATGTGATGTGCGTGGATGGTGTATGAGTGATGGTGTTCTGTGCCTCTGAGTGAAGGTGTGCTCTTTGCTTTTCTCTCTCTGCTTGTTCTAATTTTTTAATTAAAAGGGTTGTGGGTAATGTGGGTGGGTGTTTTATAGTGGTGTGAGTGTGAGGGGATGGTGTGAGTATGTGTGTCAGGTATGTGTTTTTCGATTTGTCCAATGTGGTGTGCTTTTGTAAGTGTGTGTGCATTTTGAGCGCAACAGTGTGTACCGCCAATGGTTTACTGCAGTTGAAAGACTGCCGCGTTGATTCGTGGGTCGTAATACTGTGTGCGTGTTCTCGTTGGCGTGACGGTGTGGGTTTTGCTATCACCAGTTTATCACTGACCTTTGGTGTGGCATACTTTTGTCATTGTTTGTATTGTGGCGGTATTCTCTGTGTGGGTCATAATACCCGTGGCGGTCACGGTATGTTGGCATCCGTCAGCACGGCGGTAGGCGGCATTTACCACCACGGTTGTAAAGAGGGCCTATGTCTCCAGTGGTTATCCAGTAGTCTTGTATTTGAGGACAGCTCCAGACCACGTGTAGAAAAGTTATTTCCTCCCCACACCACCTTAAGCAGTCTGTGTTAGTGCATCTTCCTGTAACATGTAGAGTCATCTGGTAGCAATACAGTAGGTGTAATTGAAATCAGCCTGAAACCGGATTTGATGGCAATTTCTCTGGGAGGTCCCATTGCCTTGTCCCATTCTCCCTCTCAAATTCTTAAATGTCTGCCTCCCATTTAGCCCTGAGAGTCTGTAGAGTGTCAGGGGCATTGTTCAGTTGTGGACATTTGTGTGATAACCTAATTGTTACACCTAGCATCTTTGGTGTGGTTTCCCCTACCTTTTTGCATTCTGACCTCCTTTTTGTCTGACATTGCATTTGCTGGCTTTAGGACTATGTGCACTTTACCAATGGTATCCAGAGCTAAAGTGCATGTGCTCTCTGCTTAAAACATGGTAATATTGACTTATCCACAATTGGCATATTTAATTTACTTATAAGTCCCTAGTAAATTGCTCAATCTGTGCCCAATGCCTGTAAATTAAATGATAGTGGTGGGCCTGCAGCCCAAAAGCTTGGTAACTGGAACCAAACTGACAGTTGCCGTCTCCCAAACTTTTTGTACATTGAAATGAACTCCATGACAGCTGTTCCTTTTAATATACCGAGATGACCACTGGGCCATCAGTCATTTCTAAAATGACTGCCCTCTGCCACACTGATCAACAGAGTATAACCTTTCAAATGCTAGTTCAGGCTCTTAGATCGTTGTCAATGAAGAAGCCAAGACAATTTACCATATGCAAGAGGGTGGGGTGAAACTCATATAACAACTCAGGAAAACAGCTTGCCAAAAAAATATAATAATGTGAACATAACAACCTCTCCAATGCTTTCCAAAAGAGCCAAATATTACATTCCATATGGTATCAAATCATAGTGTTTATTTCAAATTGATTCTGTGATCAACGTCAGTAGTCCTTTAAACACGACTCAGGACTGCCATTGCAGAGCCTGTGTGCGCAGTTCTAAACTGCCATGTCAACCTGGCAAGTTAACCCTCTTGCCAGGCCAAAACCTTCCTTTTTAATAAATATATGTCACCCCTCCTGGACATCCCCAAGGGCAGGGTGCAGTGTATTTAAAAACTTTGACATGGGTTTTTACGTTTTACATGCCCAGGTAGTGACATTTGTTGTTCACCACTGCATGGCCTATGTTAACAATGGGATTACTTTATCACCTTCCATAAGTGTAATTTCCAAATAGGAATAGATAGGGCCCTGAGTTTGCTACTTTGAAGATGTGACTTTTAGAAAGTTGACATTTTCTTACCTTAAATCATCAAGGGTCAGATTTTGCATTTCCTAAATAGCGAATCCTAAAAAATCGCTAGTTAGGAAATGCAAAATGGAATGTACAAAAATTTAGATTTCCTAATACCTATTCCTACAGGGTAGGAATCACTATTAGGAAATTGCTGTTTGAGAAATGCCACACCATTCATTCCCATGGCCCAAAGGCTCATAGGTACAAAAGGTTTTGCATTTTCAAATTTGTGATTTCCCAATATGAAATTGCAAATCTGGAAATGCAAACCCGAGGGTGTCCAGGAGCCTATGCCCTCCCTTAATGCACCCCAAAAATAACTGGTGCACATGTAAAGCACACAAATTCCCTATGTGCATTTGACCTCTACATGGTACTTTAAAAAATGCATTTTTAATTCATTTTAAAACTTGCACAGGGATGCCATTGACTTGGAGTCAATGGTGATAGCATTTCCTAAATGCCCACTTCACATTTAGGAAATGCTTTGTACATGTGCTTAGGCAATCACAAATAGGAAATCCCTATTTGCAATTTTTTATTTCGGAATTCTACTGGGTAAAAATTACATTTTGCGATTCCCTATTTATTAGCCTATATGCATCTGAAAAGGCAATTTAGCATTTCTTAATGGACCAAAATTGTGATTCGGTCTGTTAAGAAATGTGAAATAATTTCATACATCTGGCCTCTACTGCCTTCCATCTGTCTCTGAAAACACATCTGGGTGTGTTATCTGGGCTCTTGTGCATTCCCTCCCGACAGCCACACACTAATTGAGCCTTGGTGTGACTGATGGACAATCAAGATCCTGATCTCCCATCCTAGGCAGAATGCGAGGCAGGCACTGACACTTACACCTGAATGGACTGTGTCCTTATCCAACACAAACCTCCATAGTGAGTCTAGAGCCAGGGCAGGGAATCTGTGCACTTCAAAGATCTCTCATTTGAAGTCTCCTCCACTTCAAAGGCACCATTGAGTATAAGTACTGGACTTCTGAACCCACCAAATCTTAACATTTTTGGACCTCAGGACATTCTGCCAGTAATAATGACTGTTCTGCTGCTGAAGGGACTATTACCATGCTGGACGCTGCTGGACTCCTGCTCTCCTGTGCCTGTCCTGCTGACAGTTGACCTCCTTGCCTGGGAGTGAGGAGGACTGGGCCTGCATCTCTACATCACCAGAAAGAAAGTGACTCCAAGAGCTTGCTGGCTTGCCTTCTGTTCTGAAGTCTCAGGGACATCAAAGACTTCTCTTCATCCTGCAACAGCACCCTGGACATCGCTTGCTGCAAACCTTGCCCTGCCAAGTGGTGCCAATCCAGTCCTGGGCCTTTGGAACTGGGTATAAAGTGCTTCAGCTGCAAAATCCACACATTGCCGTTCATGCGCCAGTTGGATTCCACACATCTTCCCTCAATGGCAACTCATTCCTGCTACCACTGAGGACAAACACATCACCTCACTGGCTGTGCAGCTCGACATCGGTGCATCACCTACATTACTAAGAAACTGCCAAAGAAGCATCTCAGATTGCGTGGCTAGCAGCTGAACCATCACTGACCTCCAACCAGATTGATGACTCATCACCTCCCTTGCTACACACATTGGGCCCTTCAATGGCCCAAAAAGGTACTTTTTTAGCTGGACAAGGTTGGTCCCTGTATCCATCATGGTCAGCCTGACTTTTCAGATTTCACCCGGTCTAGCTCGACCAATATATTGCATTTTAATCTTTAAAGGTTAATACCTTGATTTCTACATATTAGATTGTTGTTGTTTTTGTCTTGTTCTACTCAGTAAAGCGAGCTCTATTTGTCTAACCAGGTGTGGTGTCTTTTTGTGGTGCTACTGTTTGAAGTTTTGCACAAATACTTTACACATTGCTTCTTACGTTAAGCCTGCCTGCTCTGTGCCAAGCTACCAGAGGGTGAGCACAGGCTAATTTATGGTGTGTATCTGACTTCCCCTGACTAATATTGTGGTTCCTGCTTGGACAGAGTGCATACTTCTGTCAACCAGAAGCACAATTTCTAACACTAATGCATTCTAGGTTTTGTACTCTTGTTTTGCTTCAAGTGGACCAATTAGGTGATTACACCTAACATCAATGACTTGTAGATGAAAACTTCAGGACTGAAGAAAATATGTCTATAATGACTTGGAATGAGATTGTCACACTAGATCAAAGGAATCCCATGAAAGGATTGAAGGGACCAGGGCAAACAAGGAAAGTACACCAATGGAGAGATATTTTAATTTTCTGGAAATGCCTTTGAGTTTGGCACAGATGATTTTATAGCCCAAGGTGGAACACATGTTTGAACACCCCTCGGCCAAATTCTCTTTGAAACCATTTGTTTCCTTTCAGCCTAGCACATCAGCAGAGTGGCAAAACTTTATCCATAGCTAACAAAGTATCTGGAATTTGAGCGACTTTTGAATATTCTGTTAAAAAAATATCACATAGCAATTGTCCAGCTTGAAATGAACATTCATTTTGCTCTTCAAGGGACTTGGAGGAGACTTTGTTTACTTTGATGTATAGCCTAACAAATCTTTCATCCGTTGCTGTCTGTGTGAAGAGCAGGTCCCACTGGAGATTTGTGTTGGCAGTCATCGCAGGCAGTCGATTCTCGGCACGAAGAGATCACTTCACGGTCATGACGAGTCCAAAACCTCTGTAACTTCACCTTTTTTTAAGGAGTTGCTGTCAATAATTCCTGCCAAGCATCTAGGACCTGGAGGGCAACTCTTGGAAATCAGGACTCACTGCAGCAGAAGCCAGAACAGGGCTTAGGCATGTCTAGTTGGAGCTGATAAGCTGAGCAGTTACAAGGAGGCCTCTGGAAACTTGTTAGTTTCTTGTAGCTTACACGGGTCATCAGCCAACTGACTTTTGAAGTCACTCAAGGTAGTATGGGTTTAAGGAAAGCAGGTCCAATTGTTCCTTGGTCAGCAGGGAAATCTTTCTTCTGAATGCGCCACAGGTTCAGAAGGGTTCTGATCAGAGGTTCCGAAGGTCCCACTGTTATGCCTGAAGCCAGCATTTGTGTGAAGCAATTGCGTCTCCTTCCTCCAAAACTGGCTCTGGTCAGTTCTTCTCCTGGGTTTGGCTCCAAACTATATAGGGGACAAAGGCAAGGGTAGGCATGGTGTCACATTCCTTTGTGTGTGCTGCAGGAGTAGCCCTTTGAAGTGTAAGTGTGGCTGGTGCAACCATCCCCCAACCTTCCTGTCAGTGCGACCCTCTCCCCTCAGATTAAGGGTTCCTTTGTCTCATTGGCTGGAAGCAATATATAACCCACCAAAGCAGAGTCATTCACAGTCTAGTGACCAAGGACATTGGCAAAAAGGCACAATGGGTTTGTGCAAGATAATGGCAGCCTTCTAAAAGTAAATATAACAGATGCTGGACGGAATACTGACCAATGCAACGTTCACCCACAGTCATAGACCTGGGTTTAATGTATCATTGTTTTGCTCACTGCACTACCCCGGTTTGGACCCAGCCATATGCAAATCTGTCTTGACCCTGCTCCTCATGGGAACAGCCCTGCCTGAACAGCCAGGCTAGATCCTCCTTGAACCGGAAACCTTGTTTCGGGGTATCACCCTTCATGAGCCTGGCTAGCTTGACTCAGAGGTATGGAGAGCACAGGACTAACGTCTGGACATACCCGTCCCACTTAGGGTGACAAATGCAAAACGAATAATTGATGGATCTAATGCTAAAAAATGTCATATATTCACCCCAGTACATAAATCTGGGCATACACCAGTCCCAGAATGCTTGTTTCCGGTTCAGGGAGGACATGGTCTGGCAGTTCGGGTGGACTGTTCCCATGGGGAGCAGGCTCAAGACTGGTTTCCATAGGGCTGGGTCCAAACTGAAATGGCATTGTTTGCAAAAAAACGATGGAGTTATGCCAAGAAAGGTCAAAATGGTAGTTTAAAACTGTACTAAAGGCGGCAGTGGCAAGCGTGAGACATGTTTTAAAAAGCTACTTTAGTTGGTGACATATTTAGTGTGGCTGTACAGTAGTACCATTTAATTTACAAGCCCTGAGTACATGTTGTACAATATACAAGGGGTTTACTAAGTAAATTAAATGACCCAATCAGGGCAGGCCAATTGTACCATGTTTACAAGGGAGAACACAAACACTGTACCATTGGTTAGCAGGAAAAAAATGCAGAGTCCCAACAGCTAACTAAAACAGGTTCAAGAAAAGAAGGCAGAGGAAAGCAAAGATCTGGGGTGACCCTGCAGAAAGGACTAGGTAAAAAAAAGTGTTGTATAGCACAGCCATGACAATATATGGTATCATGAGTTAACTACATTTTCTCTTGTTGTAGAGATGAGATCCGTCTTTGCTTGAGAATATGTATTCATATGGAAGCACAAAAGGTCAGAAAATAAACGACTGTCACATTCTTGGTATGACTGAGTAAATGTTCCATAATTTCCTCTGCAGAAATTATACATAATGTCAAAACGGGTATGAAAAAGTATGTGAAATGCCAACCTAATGTTTCATGCGTTTTTTTTGTGAAAAATGCATTCTTGAGTAAGTTCACACAAATAAATAGTGCAAACTCTCACGAAAAGTGAACCACAGCGGCTCATTTTCTGTTTGTTCTCGTTGTTGTGCACTCAAACAAAATCTCAGTTCCGTAATGTGGTGTAATTACATAATCATGGGCTTTTCTCATGAGAAGTAAAATGCAAAATGCTGGAAACTATGCAAGATTACACAGGCCTAAATGAAATTCACACAGGCCTAGTTCTGGAAAGGAATTGGGGATTATGACTAATTGGTTTTCTCCATCATGGTGGAGTTTTCTTGATTCTATCTGACTGTACAATCCTATCTCTTTTTCAAGGATCACAAAAAACAAGCTAAGAGGACACCGATTATTATGTGTAACCAGTTTTACCAAGTTTGCAGCCTCATAGCACTAGGATGAGGATGCAGCATACCAAATCTTAAAGTACACAAAATGAGATTTCAGGGATAAGTTTTCATATTTCCCAGGCTTCCACATCGCATTCATAGCAGTTTTCCCAATGTTCTACCACTGAATTTGTTTTTCTTCAACCCTGACATCCCATCTAACAATAATTGAACATTGTTACCAATGTCTTTTTTGGTTAATTAACTCAGTTCACACAACGTGTGTATGCAAAGGCAGATTTTGCCTTTAGCATGTTTGTAGGTCTCTTGCCTTTTTTGAAATATACAATATTTTGTACCTGTTGATGAAAACAGTAATTAGTGATCTCTGTAACCTGACAACAAATGGGATGGATTGAATTCCAATGCACTGCTTTTTTCCTGTGAGGTTATAATTACTAAAAAAGTGGCAAAACAGAACCAACATTGGCAAAAACAAATGGTCTTGCCATTTGGCTTTGCCAATGCAGGCCTATTGATTTTGCCAATAGTTTCAGATTATGATGTTTAGCATTAGAATCAGATAAATATCTTATCAAACAGCAGTGGCAGCTCCCAGCACCAAAAAACAGGTATGATGATTTGAATACAAAACGGGTGATGCTTTCACATATATTGGTCATCAAAGTATAGCAGCCCATATGTGATCATTTATACACATGCATGGATCACCAGACATGCATGCTCATGTGTCTTGATACGGTGGACATTTTGCTTTAATTTACCTGTCCAAAGTGTCAGGTGCCTAGGGTACAGCCAGTCATAAAAAATAGAATAAACATACCAAATCCCATTTTATTTATAAAATAGTGGACCAGTATCAAACTGCAGCTGCAGGGTTCTACCAGTAATGGAGGAGCGGCATAGGTCTACATGGGGTGACTTGACATCAGTGGTCACATGGGGCAGCAGGGAGGGAGTAACAGAAGGAATTGGTATTGATGTTAAATAAAAAAGAGTGGGATCAGAAAAGGGAGACAAAATTGATGCAAATGTAGGGAGTGGGCAGCAACAAGAAGAGCATGGGTGGCGGTTATTTCAGTGGGGAGCAAAAAAATACGTGTATTCCCACTGAATGCTGAATGCAAGACAATGTGTTTCCTTAATGCAAGCAGTTGAAATATACAAGCATGAAGTCTAAAGGGCAGTTGCAGTAAATTGGTTTATTGATTGAGGGGGGTAACCCTTCTCAAGGAACAACTACAATTCTTGTCAGGGTGCACACTGCAGTCACAACATTTTGTGGGTATACTAGCACATCCAAGAGCTTGATTACAGTAAGATACTGTTGCTTGCAATATTCAGACTTATCTGGGTATATTCATTAAATCCTTCAATATCAAGTTTGCAATAATCAATGCTTGTTAATTGCCTCATTTATTATAACTAATGCTTGTTGATTATGCACATTGTATCCCACCTGCTAAATTTGTGCCAGCTGTAATTGCCAAAACATGTGCTCTTCACAATGTGATCTGTATTGAACATGTGCACAATCAGGAGGATACTTGCTCATTTCCTTAACAAGCAACCAGCTGCCTTTCTACCGCCTCCAACTGCATGTGCTCTTCACCATGTGATCTGTATTGAACATGTGCCACAATCAGGAGTAATTGTTCATTTTCTTAACAATCAATCAGCTGCCAAAAGGCACATGTGCACATTTGAGTATTTAAAGATGCTTGTGAGTCTGAGGCCTTGCTTGGCTTCATGCCTATTTCTCTGCTCACCTGTTTCCAGTCAAGTCAAATTCCTTTTTCCACCAGCCTACCTACAGTCGAGTTCCAGTGCAAGTCAAGTTCCTTGTTCTCCAGCCTGCCTCCAGTTGAGTTCCAGTGTTCCTCATTCTCCAATCAGCTTCTAATCAAGTACCAGCATTTCTCGTCCTTTGGACAGCCGCCAGTCGAGTAATCCTCTTCTTCCAGTCGGCTTCCTGCAGGGTCCCGGCTCTCCTCTTCCATCTTCTGCTGACAATCCCATATTTCCTGTAAAAGAGAGAAAATAAGAAAGGTGAAAGAAACAGTTTGGATTTTTCTGATATTTTCAAGCAGACAACTCAATTTCAAGGTAAAGAAAGATTAATCGCATGAATGAAACAAAAAGAGCTCTGTCTTTTAACCCCTTCGCTGCGAGGGCTTTCCCCCTCAGGTGTCAGGCCTTTTTTTTGGCTATTTGTCCACATAAGCTACCCACGCAAAATTTTTGTCCTTTTTTCCAACATCCTAGGGATTCCAGAGGTACCAAGAGTTTACATATCCCCCTGGAGGAGACCAAGAAATTAGCCAAAATACAGCAAAATGTCATTAAAAAAATGGGAAAAAGGGCTGTAGAAAAAAGCTTGTGTTTTCTTCCCTGAAAATGGCATCAACAAAGGGTTTGTGTTGCTAACATTACAGTCTTCCCCAATTTCATGAACAGTCAGACTTGAATCAGAAAACCATATTTTTTAACACAATTTTAGTATTTTACTGGGGCATACCCCATTTTTTCTATTTTTCGTGCTTTCAGTCTCCTTCCATTTAGTGACTGAAATGGGTGTGAAACCAATGCTTAATCTAGTACAGCTAAATATTTCAGAAAAGTAGACAAAATTCTGAATTCAGCACGGGGTTATTTGTGTAGATCCTTCAAGGTGTTTCTTCAGAAAGTAACAGCTAGAAAAAATAAAAATTGAAATTGAGGTAAAAAACAGAGCCATTCTGTCCATGTTTTCTTCCATAACTTTTTCCAGCTATCGCCAATTTTTTAAAGCAATATACCATTACATCTACTGGACTCTCCTGGTGCAGGGATATATAGGGCTTGTAGGTTCATCAAGAACCCTAGGTACCTAGAGCCAATAAAGGAGCTGCACCTTGCAGTGGGTTTTCATTGAATACCGCTATACAGCAATTCATTTGGTGAAATATAATGAGTGAAAAATAGGTATCAAAGAAACCTTTATGTTTCCAAAATGGCAACAAGATAAGGTGTTGAGAAGCAGTGGTTATTTGCACATCTCTGAATTCCTGGGTCCCCATACTACCATGTGAATTAGAGGGTATTTCTCAAATAGATGTCTTTTATACACACTGTCTTACATTTGGAAGGAATAAATGTAGAGAAAGACAAGGGGTAATACCATTTGTTCATCCATTCTGTGTTCCCCCAAGTCTCATGATAAATATGGTACCTCACTTGCGTGGGTATGCCTAATACCTGCGACAGGAAACGCAACATGGACACATCACATTTTTACATTGAAATCTGACGCGTTTTTTGGAAAGTGCCTAGCTGTGGATTTTGGTCTTTTGCTCAGTGGGCACCTAGGGAAACTTACCAAACCTGTGCATTTTCAAAAAGTAGACACCTAGGGAAATCCAGGATGGGGTGACTTGTGGTGCTCTCTCTGGGTTCTGCTACTCAGAATCCTTTCCAAACCTCAAGATTTGGCAAAAAACACATTTTTTCCTCATATTTCAATGATAGAAAGTTCTGGAATCTGAGTGGAGCCACAAATTTCCTTCCACCCAGCAATCCCACAAGTCTCCAGATAAAAATGGTACCTCACTAGTGTGAGTAGGCATAGTGCCCGCGACAGGAAATGTCCCAAAACACAACATGGACACATCACATTTTCCCAAAGAAAAAGGATCTGTTTTTTGCAAAGTGCCTAGCTGTGGATTTTGGCCTCTAGCTCATTCGGCACCTAGATAAATCTAGCAAACCTGGACATTTCTGAAAACTAGACATCTAGGGGAACCCAGAATAGGGTAACTTGTGGCGCTCTCACCAGGTTCTGTTACCCAGAATCCTTTGGAAACCTCACATTTGGCAAAAAAACACCTTTTCCTCACATTTCAGTCCCGCAAAGTTCTGGAATCTGAGGGGAGCTACAAACTTCCTTCTACCCAGCATTCCCCCATGTCTCCCAATAAAAATGGTACCTCACTTGTGTTGGTAGGCCTAGTGCCCGCAACAGAAAATGCCCCAAAACACTACATGTACATATCAAAATTATCAAATACAAAACTACCTGATTTTGCTGGGGGGCACCTGCATGAGTCCTGGGCTCATCATCCATTTAGGGAAACCTACCAAACCCAGACATTTCTGAAAACTAGACACCTGAGGGAGTACAGGTAGGTGTGACTTGCGTCGATCCCCCAGTGTTTTCTTACCCAGAATCCTCAGCAAACCTCAAATTTAGCTGCAAAAAACTGCATCATCACAAATGTCCTCTCACCCAATATTCCCCTAAGTCTTCCGATAACAATGATACCTCACTTGTGTAGGTGGGCCAAGTGCCTGTGACAGGGAAGAGCCAAAAACATGTTGAAATTGAGCGGGAACCAAATCGGGTCCAAAAGGGCAGTTTGAAAAAAAAACCTTTTTAGGCTGACAAGTTGCGCAGAATTTTAACAATATAGATGTGACAATGATGGGTGGTAGGAATTTTGTGGATTCCTGCAGATTACGGAAGGTTCCATCACAAAGATGTGGGACAAATGTGTGATTTCAAGCAAAGTTTGAGGTTTGCAGGGCATTGTGGGTAAGAAAATTGAGAGGGTTGCAGGTGAAGCACACCACCCTGGACTCACCCAGATGTTTAGTTTTCAGATGTGTACAGATCTCGTAGATTTTCTACATGGCAGCATCCCAAAGTCCAAAAAGTGCAGCACTCACCATTATAAGTGGGACGATTTTGAGAGTTAGACAAGCTCTCATGGCCCATATTTAATACCAAAACCCAAAATAATCAAATGTCCTCTTGCTTGCCATTGGGATAAGATCTTTTAGTGTGCAGTGGAAAGCTGAAAGACTGTTACCCCATCAGTTGGGGTCAGGGCATACCCATGCTCATACTGGATGGTAGCCACCACCCGACTCTTTATTATTTGTTTTAATTCCCTGGAATCTAGTAGGCGTTCTGCCCCTCCTCCGGTGAGTGGATCGGGGGTAAGTTCCCTATCTTTCCACCGGTGGGCAGAACAACTTTGACCCCTTTTTATTTGGGGTGGAGGTATGGCCATACCCCCACCCTCTTTTTTAGAAAAGAATCTTCTATGGTGTCTGGAGAGCCAAACAAAAATAGGCTGATCTGCCCCCAAGGAAGGCAGAAATGGCCAAAGTAAATTTGCCCACCAGGGGAGCGACTCCTGCCTAAAGGGTCACTCCCCTTGCATAAAAAAAATCCCTGGTGTCTAGAGGTTTCTGCCCCCAAGAGAGTGGCCTGAGAAAAATAGGCTGATCTGCTCCTAAGGTGGGCAGAAATGACCTAAAATAAAATTGCCCCCCAGGGGAGTGACCCTTGCTTCAGCGCCGCACCACGGTATGTAACCATTACGTCCTTGGTGGCCAAGGGATTAAATCATTTATGACAATAAGAACTAGCAGGATTTATCCTTTGGGTGGGAATCCAAGATACCGCTAAACAGACATTAAGGAAAGACATATTTTCTTGTAACAAGTGCTCCCCTGAGAATTAGGAGATTAGACATAGAACAAATTTATCAAAACTATTATTGGCAAGAGAATACTCCAGAACACAAAGAAGTTATTTGGTCAAGTTGGTTGTTTTTGAGTTTGGACATCGCTTCAGAGACTCTGAAAGTATTGTAAAAAGAGGAAGAGACTTGTTTAGCCTTATAGAAAGGTATGCACAATGTGTCAACAATAACTGACATTATGCAATGTACAATAATTTATACAATTTCAGTGTATTAATGAAGTAATTCTTTTGCATCCCATAATCCTAAAAAAACAAGAACCCAGTATTTTGAGAAATCAGAAGTCCTGACACCCAACACGATACACAGTCCAGGATCCAGCAGTATGATTCTGCAGTCCATGAAGCAGAAGCTGGCATTTTCTCTTCCCAAAACTCCCTTCCCTTTGAGGACTTGCGAGAGGGCAATGTATTCATTATCGCGGTAACGTTAGTCTGGAATTCAGGTGAGGGGCTCACACAGAAAACTAAATAAACCTGTGTTTAACCATGTGGTAGCTTGGCACAAATCAGTCAGGCTTAACTTTGAGGCACTGTGTTAATAATGTATGAAGCACAGAAACAGTAATAAAGTGAAAATCCAACAGAAGAAGAATTCTAAACCAATATAAAACAAGCATTTGCAATGGAATGAATCTCATGTTTGCTCAAGTTAGAGCTATTGCAGGTGTAAATGCCTAACTAGCCTTTTCTTGCCACATGAATTGAAAATGAAAGGTGAAACAGTTCACATAAGTGAGGCAATTCAAAATGCCATGACCACGATGAACATGAGCGCAAATGACTTTTCTTGCCGTATGAATTGAACATTAAAAGTAAAAAGCGCAAATGACTTTTCTTGCCGTATGAATTGAACATTAAAAGTAAAACAATTGACATAAGCGAGGCAATTCCGAACGCCATGGCTGCCTTGAGCATGAGCATAAAGGAGAGACACAAAATGAAAAAGAAGTTTGCTTGCAGTCAAACGTATTGGCAAACGTGCAATTATCCATGTGACAGGGCCGGTGTCCTTTAACAAAACCGCCCCAAGGAGGAACAAATGTAAAGCAGTTATCAATGATTACCAATGATAACAATTGATTTTTGAAAGGCAAGCCCACGAGAAAGTGAAAGTGATAGGCATGCGGTGGGCATGGTTAAAGCCCACAATACTTACAAGTCAAAGCGCTTGCGATTTTGACCTAAAAATGGAGTACATATTAATAAATAAAATGATACCAGACAAGATCCAAGCAGTAGAACTGGAGATATGCAATTTCAAAGTTTTAGGTACGTTTTGCTCCTGAATGCACATTTGGTCATCTGGTTGTTCAGGTTGATCACTATGGAGAATGGGACAGATACAAGGACCTGGTTAGCCCAGATAAAAAAGTTTCCTTCTTAAAGTGCAAAGAGTCCATCTCACGGGGAAGGAGAATGCGAGGAGCAGGTATGGCTTTGTAGATGGTTGTTGATGTAGTGTGAAGAGATGGCCTATTACTGTGGATGGTCATTGCTGTACAGCGAAGATCCAATCTGGCATCACCGACAGTCATTGCCGGGGCTTCGCAATGGCAGCCACCATAGACTGTCATTGCTATAGTGTGAAGTGCAAATCTTGCCTAGCCTTTAATCGCTGGTGGTAATTGTGCCATGAAGAGACAGGTTCACTGGAGTTAAGTTCTGGCGGTCATCACACGCAGCTGAGTCATAGCACAAACAGGTCTGTTTGTGGTCATGAAGATCCCTAACTTCAGAATTTCACCTTTTCCTAAAGGAGTACAATACCATTAAAGGGTTCAGGGCCTTGGATGACACCTCTCAGGGATCAGGGACTCACTCTAGCAGAAACCAGAAGGGCTTGCGTAGGTCCAGTTGCAGGTCCAGCTGCAGGGGGGAGAGGAGGCTGGGCAATTGCAGGAATGTTTCTGGAGCTTCTTGTGTCCCTGTAGCTCAGAAGAGGAGGTCAGTCAACTGACCCTTGGAGTCACTCAGGTTAGCCGTGGTATGAAGGAAGCAGGTATAGTCTTTCCTATTACAGAACAGAGTAGGCCTCAAGCAGCAAAACAGTCCTCTGGGGATTAAGGCAGAGCTCAAGCAGCAGGGCAGTCCTCGGCAGGAGCAAGGCAAGCCTCAAGCAGCATGACAGTCCTCTGGTAGCAGCAAGCGAGTCATTTGAGAAACAAGACAGACCTCAAGCAACAGGGCAATCGTCTGGGGAAAATGCACACCTCAGGAAGAAGGATAGACATCTGGGGAACAAGGCAGCCCTTCTTTTGTGCTGTCCACAGGTCCAGGAGTGTATTGAAGAGCTGGTTCAGGAGGTCCAATATTTATACCTGGTGCCAGCGTCTGATGGGGTTACTCCCATATCCGTCTCAGGAAAGTTCTTCTCTTCCTTTGCTAAGGCTCGAAGCAGTCTGGGGTGACAAAAGACTAGAGTCAAATACATTTGTAAGTATGCTGGAGGCAGCCCTCTGAAATGTAAGTGGGACAGGAGAAAGCTCTGCCTCCACCATCCTGGCAAATGCCCCCCCCCCCTGTGAACATCTAGACATCTAGTCCCCCTTTGTTTCATTGTGTGGGAGAAAAACACAAAGGCCAACTTCCAAGCTTTTCACAGTCATATGATACAGGTTACAAACAGCAAATAATTAGAACAAGAAAATGCTAACTTTCTAAAAGTGTCATTTTCAGAAGCGTGGTTAAATACTGACTTAATCATTAAAGAGGGATTTTAATTACAATTAATTTCAGTCCGAACTTGACATCTATATTTGTTCCCAATCAACAGATCTCACTTATTAAATGCAAAAAGGTAGCCCAATGTCATTCAAGGGGAGAGATAGACCTTACACTACAGAAAAACATATTTTGGGGTTTTTCTCTAATAGGACATGTAAAACTTAAAGTACATTTCCTACTTTTTAAATACAATGCCCTGTACCCTATGGGGTGTCGAGGGCCTACCTTGAGGATTACATATGTTTAAAAAGAAAGGTCTATGCCTGACAAAAGGTTTATTTTGCCAGGTCGAATTGGCAATTTTATATCTGCACTACAGGCCGCAGTGGCAGGCCTGAGACATGTTTTACAGTGCCACTTTAGCGGGTGGCACAACAAGTTCTGCAGGTTCACTAATCGTTTTTAATATACAGGCCCTTGGTATATGTATGTATGAGGGTATATGTAGCAGCATTTATTAGGGACATACAAGTAGATTAGATGTATGAATCAGTTATATGCTAATTGTACCATGCTTTAGGCAGAGAGTACAATCTATTTATCAATGCTTAGCAGAGAAAAAGTCAGAGTCCTAATGCCAACAAAAATGAAATTCAGAAAAAAGGGATGAAGGCAAAATGCTTAGGGACTACCCTGATTAAAGGGCCAAGTCTAGCAATGGTAAAGAAACTATACTGTAGAAGAAACACACAGATGAAAAGGAAGGAAACCCATTGACTAAGATGTAAGCAAATGAGATTGACCAGCAAGCCAACCACTGGTACACAATGAGCTAATCATTTTCCCACTAGAAATGTTGATGTAGTCCACAGTAGGATTTCAACAACAGACAGCTAAACTCTGTCAATAGGTGAGACCTAACAAATACTCTAGAAAAGGAAGATTGCCTCATTCGATTTAAATGAAAGGATTGGGGTGATTATTTAGAACAAGAAATGAGGCAACATGAGGCTAAGGCACGGACACAATGGGGCAAAGGGCGAGGTGCAGGAGTGTGCAGAGGAAAGGTGAAAGGAGAGCAGGGGAGGACATAGACACTAAGGAGCATGTGAAGCGCAAACACAATGGGGCCAGGAGGGAGCAGCCAGAGGTGGCAGTGGAGTGACAAGAAAGAGAGCATTGTAGAACATGAACACAGTGGAGGGAGAGATATAGGATGAGAAGAAAAAGGTGCAACATTTAACATAATACAGAGCATTCTTTTCCTTCTCTTGTGATAGCACACTTTTGGCTAATAGTGCCAATGCAGGCACTCTTGTGCCATGGTGCAAGGTTACCTGCGTTGTAGGCAGGATTCTTTTATGCAGGAAGGGGATCCTTTGAGGCATTTCCCTCTTTCTAAGTGTGCAGCAGAATGCAGCACACTTAGAAAGAGAAAGCAATGAGAAGAAATGAATATATTTCGCCTCGTTGCCTTTACCAGTAATGGTAAATCTGAGAATGTGACGAAATCCATGTGTGGATCCATGGGAACACCCACACTACACCCATAGAACACGTCCCTGGGGCAGAGTAATGCAGCACAGTGATTCGCACTGTGCCCTGTTACTCAAGATTTATGAAGCTACTCAGGGCCACACAAAGTGGCCTTGCGTGGTTTGATAAATCTTACTTTCATGTTATGTTATCCTTGCACCCCACTTGTGAGGTGCAAGGGTGATGCAACGCATTGATAAATACGACACTCAGTGTGCTTATTTGTGGCACATTGTGACACTTCCAGCCCTTGTGTGTGACACTTTTTTGGCACATAATTGCAAACTTAGGGCAGGATTATGAGTTTGGTGGGCCGAGGACTATCGCACTCCTAGTGGTCAGACCGCCAGATTATGATCCTGGGAGTTGGACCTCTAGAGGCCAATGCCTCCGCTAGGATCAGGGATCCTGATGGGTTGGTGGTGGTCAGAGTTGTGGCCAGCCACAACAGTGCAGAGTTCTGCACCACCCTGCTGATCACAGCTGCACTTTCTGCCAGCCTTTCCATGGCAGTTGCACTGCCATGGAAAGGCTGAAGTAAATACAGGGGTGCCCCTGCACTTCCCATGACCACGTCATGGCCAGTGCAGGGGCCCCCCTGCCAGTACCCTCGGAACACACACTGTCTGCTATTCATACATTTTGGTCACCTAAATCCTATGTATGGCCCAGGCAACACAGGGCTTATATGCAGGCTGTGACACCTCAGTTCTGACCTGTAACCTGTAGTCAAGATGTGTAGGTTTGAAAAGAAAGGACAGAGGTAGGGCATGCCAAGCTTCAAAGAGGATACCAGTGTGCAGCATAAGAGCACACATGGGCGGGACAAGCCCATGTATATGCTTCAGAAGACTCACTCCAGAAGAAATAAAAAAAAAAGATCAAGAAAAAAACCTCAGGTGGCGGAAACAGATACCCATGCCTGACAGGGAGGATGGAGGTAAAAATGCTGACCGTCCTGAGAGACTGCTGATACAGCAGGTGAGTTCTAGCAGGGAAGGATTCAGAATGTCTACTCATGTCACTGGCCAGACATGGCAGCTTAGTGTCTTGATGTGTGTCACAGTGTGATCCTTAGAGATGTACTCCTTTGCAATGCATGGTGGTGCTACAGAGGTTATTGAGAAACAACTCATGAGCACTTACTTTACAACATGTCAGCTCCAAAGGAACAACTGAATTATTGCTAGTCAGCGGGACTCGCTCAGGGCCATTAATAGCAATAGATGGGGCTGTTTCACAGGAAACCTATCTTGACCAGTGACATAATGTGATATCTGCATTGTCCTAGAACCAGTGTTGACTCCTTGCCTTCCTTACTATGTACTCCTGAGAGATATTTGTCCATGTGTGTCACACTGCTGACTTAAAACCACAGCACGTATATGCAGGCGCCAATTGCAGAATTCTATTTGTTCAAAATATAAGGTGTTCCCACTACATTTCTAAATATTAAAGACATTGGCTCCTCTTCTGTTTTGACACATTACCATTGCTAAGTTGCAAATATAATCTATCCGATATATTATTGGCTACACATTTTTTGCCATTGAACCCTGCTGTAGTGAGATCGAAGATTCTAGTCACTCATGCTCCCAAAGCAGCATAGGCACTGCTCCAGATAATGGTGGTGATTATTAATGGAGATGTTTGGGAAGCAAATATTTGTCTAAAAAGGGTCTACTCCTTTTACTCATAAGGGCACAATCCATTTTTTGCTCTTAGATTACTGACTATCATTTAACTATCTCTCTCCATGGCTATTTACAAGACATAACTACCTGGTACACCAGACCACTCTTCTGTCCATTTAGAGTGGTGTATAGAAACTTAAGGGGGCACCACTGCAAAGTACCTCTGGGAGAACCCCCCCCCTTCTTGGACCCAGTCAGAGTCCTGCCACCTGTGCACAGTGTACTGTGCTGAGGGGGCTCCCTACAGATCAGGAGCCCCCTGCACCATGGGGCCTGCGGGGGTCTTTGTTACGCCACTGTCCATTTGGTGCAGGAGGGTCTACTTTTCACAGCACAGTTGGTATGCCCCATGAATATCGAACGTACAATATCACTGAGACAGAATATCGAGAATGAAAAAAATTTATGACAGGTAAATCTATATTTTCTGTACCTAACTCCACATATATGTACCTGCGCAGTACATATATCTTAAAGGTACTTAGATTTAGCATTTTGTCCATTGCTTTTCTGTCCTCAATATTCTTATACAAGGATATTGTTAGTGCTCATATTTTGTATTACAAACAGAATAGTCTTTTGAGGGTCCCCTTCAAGCACTGCTTGGCATGGTATTAAAAATGAAATTTGTGCCACAAATGCAGATTGCTTTGAATTAAATGTAAGACATTTCTATTCTGAAAGAGGCTGGCATTCTCAAGTCCATCATACAAAAAGTGAACCAATTGGAACAACCCCTTAATGATCTAGAAAATAGGTTAAGCTAGAAAACATGGATATGGTGAAGAGGAAAATATGGTTTCTTCATCACTGGGGCCTGCAGAAAATATAACAGCTATTGAAACGGGAGTGGTAGCATTGCCTGCAATACTGATTGCATTTTGGGATAACTTGTTGACTTCTACATTCATTTTCGTACCACTGTTTTAACAACAAATATAACAAAGATTTCTCCAACCTGAATGATGACTGATCCTAGCTTAGGTGGATAATGAACACAGAGGTGGTCATTATGACATTGGCAGTGACTGTTAAAGTGGCGGTAATACCGCCAACAGGCTGACGGTAATTACTGCCAAATTATGACCATGGCAGTGATAACTCCCTTAGACAGCCAACGTACCACACCATCTGCCAGGGCGTAAAAACCAAGCACCACAGTGGTAGCCATCAACAGCCAGGCGCAAGACAAGGTACCGCCCATCACATTATGACACAGCACACCACCATGATTTCCAGGGCAGTACCAATGCCATCAAAAGCCTGGCGGAAACACATCACAGAAGACCAAAGACTCACCAACAGAGACACAGAGTAGCTCAATGCCGCCATGGAACTGGAACTTCAAGTCTTCCCGATGCTCTTCTATGCCGTGCTCCATCTGGAACACCAACGCAGATGAAGACCATGATGGTGAGTACAGCCCCCTAGCACACAAGGGAGGGAGGGAGGAAAAGGAGAGTGACACAAGCACAACACACACCATCCACACACAGACCATACACACAATCATCTGCAGATATAAACCAATGGCACAAGACACACAGCATAATAATACAAGGACTAGAGGTGGGAAGTACTGAAAATGTATTTGCAAGGCAAAAGCCACCATATGAACCAATTTTGAACAGCTAGATATAAACAATTGTCCAGAAAGGGCCAATGCCCAGTCCAAAGTATAAAAGTACATAAGGCCTACAAGGCCACAGGGCAGAGTCCAAGCCCCAACTTGATCCTGACTAACTACGCACAAAAATGGCAGGGGCACCATAAGGGAAGTGGACAGGCACTTCAGGGGTAAGGGAGGTGAGAGGCACCTCAGCTGAAGTTGGGAATTTGCCCACTGGTTCTGGAGGGGGCTCCATGCCCATTTCCAAATGCTGGGGAGTGCAAAGTCACAGTCACTGAAGTAGGGAATGTGCCCACTGATCCTGGAGGGGGCTCCATCCTCATTTCTTAATGCTTGGGAGTGCAATGTCACAGATACTGAGGTGGGGAACGTGGCCGCTGATCCTGGAGGGGGATCCATGCCCATTCCCGAATGCAGGGGAGTGCAAGGTCACAGTCACTGAGGTGGGGAACTTGCCCACTGATCCTGGAGGGGGCTCCTTGTACAACATTCCCTGGAGGGTGAACTACACACCCTCTTTTAGAGGTGAGGGCTGCTATGTCTTAGCTGGAGGTGAGGGCTCCATGGTCTCTGTGGGGGTAGGTGTCACCGGGGCAGCCTTTGGTGGAGGTGGTGGGCTGCTGTGTCCCAGCTGGAGGAGTGGTTTAGTGGGAACCTTTTCTTGCATTGGTGGTTGAGTGGGAACCTTTTCTTGCATTGGTGGTTGAGTGGGAACCTTTTCTAGAATTGGTGGTTGAGTGGGAAACTTTTCTTGCATTGGAGGCTGAGTGGGAACCTTACCCTTCCTGGCTGGTGATCTGGGAGCCTCATCCCTCCTGGCTGGTGGAATGGGATCCTTCCCAATCCTGGCTGGTGGAGTGGGATCCTACCCTTTCCTGGCTGGTGGAGTGGGATCCTTCCCTTTCCTGACTGGTAAAGTGGGATCCTTCCCTTTCCTGGCTGGTGGAGTGGGAACCTTCCTTTTCCTGACTGGTGGAGTGGGATCCTTCACTGTCTTGCCTCCATGACTAGGAGGTTCCTCCAATGTACCCGTGGACTGTTTGGCTGAGCTGCTGGACTGGGTTGTTGGGACCCTATTCTTACAGGCAGGACGGGGGTGGGAAGAGGTAAAGTTGGCCAAGGAAAAGCTTCTTAGAGACAGTGGGTTGGGCTGAGGGAGGAGGGATGGGAGTGGAAGATGAGGGAGTGATTGCTGGAGGAGTACGTCTGCTGGACTTGGGAGCAGGTGCATGGGCAGTGTGCTGATGTGAGGTGGATGGCTGCTGGGTGCCTGAGTGCCTAAGTTTGTGTCCTTTTGGAAGGGGGGACAGAAAGGTTGGGAGAAGACACAGGGGACGTGTGGATGGATGTTGTGGAGGTGTGTGCTAGTGAAGTGTGTGTGTTGCTTGGTGTGGTGTTGCTGGTGGTGGCTTTTGAAGCAGTGCATGAAGGTGTGAGTGTGGATGTGACTATGAGGGAGATGCAGGATGAGGAGGAGGGGGAGACAGTGGAGGCACTGGATGTGAATGTGTGTGCAACTGTCTGTTGTTTCTGTGAGTGCTTGTGGACTGAAGTGTGATGCTTGTGTTTGACTGTGCCACTCATGTGTGATGTCTTATGTGCATGCTCATCTGTATGTGTGCATGGGATGTGTTGGTGTTGAGGAGACTGGGAAGTGGTAGTTGGAGGGGGCGGTAGGAACAGGGACAATTGCTGCTGTCAGAGAGGAGGCCGGAGCTTGAATCGATCTCTGTTGGGCCGCCAATCCACCGTGGATGCCCTCCAGGAATGCATTGTATTACTGCATATGGGATGCCAGCCCCTGGATGGCATTCACAATGGTTGACTGCCCTATATAGATGGATCTCATGAGGTCAATAGCCACCTCACTCAGGGCAGCAGGGCTCACTGGGGCAGGGCCTGAGTTGCCTGGGGTAGAGGAGATGCCCACCCTCCTGGGTGAGCGGGCATGGGTAACTTGCTGAGGGGCTACTGAGAGGGTGGTGCTGGTATGGGGGTGGCAGCTGACCTCGAGCTGGGGTGGTCACAGAGGCATCAACCGCCACCAGGGAGCTTCCATCAGAGGAGGTATATGAGTCAGTGTTGTTACCTCCTGTCTCTGCACTGGTGCTATCCTCACCCTCTGTCCCACTGGTTCCCTCGGCATCGGTAGACTGCCTCCTGGTTCTGTGGGATGCAGCTCCCCCTGTTGCCGGTGCCTCTGCTCCTCTGCCATATAATGCTTATGCACACATGGACAGAATGACAGAAGGAGAAAGGGGGGAGGGAGAGAAAGGGAGTACTGGGTCAATTACTGCACCAACCCCACAGTTGGCATGCACAGCACCGTCAACCACAGGGATCAGGATTGAGCACAGTGCATTGCACTGCCATTGAATTGGCTAGACACCACAGCCAGAGGAGGGCCAAACACCGCCAACTGCACACCTCCTGGGACCCAAAAAGCCGTGACTGACATGGAATGCAAATAAGCTAGGTTACCTGCATTTGCCATACACCCATTACCCCTGAGCTGGATCACGTGCAATGTCTGTCCTGGCATTAAGGGGCAGCCACTAACTCACACCCACCACCAGGATCCAATGCCACCTACCAATTATTGTAGTAATGCCCACTGTACTCATCGCCTTGTGGCTGCTGTGATGCACTCAAGGACCCATCCAGCTCTGGGTGGGCCATCACCAGTATGCGTGTCATCAGTGGGATCAGGTTCCGGCAGGGACCCCTTCCTCGTTGGATGGCCATCCCCAGCTGGGCCGCCGTGGTCTTCCATGCCCAGGGTCTCAGGTCCTCCCACAGTTTCCTGCAGTGGGTGCTCCACCTGCTGTACACCCCCAAGGTCCGCTTGTCCTTGGCGATGGCACACCACAATCCTTACTTTTGATAGGCGCTGACCTGCAGAGGGAATGCAGACAGGAGGACACCATTACACATTCAATCCAGCCTTCCATACATATGGCCCCCAAATCCTGTTTCCAACTCCACTAGCACACACATTACCTGGTGCCCACCATGCACACTACCTACAGACATCCACCCCAAATGACACAATGCCTGCACACACATCTCTATGCAACCTTCCCACATGCATCATGCCCAAGGTGTACTCACCTGTTGGTCTGAAGGCCCATACAGCTGTCCATTCTTGGGTAGGACCCCATCCGCCAAGCTCTCCAACTCCTCCGAAGTGAAGGCAGGGGCCCTTTCCCCAGTCACACGGGCAATGGTAGGTTCCAAACACAGGTCACAGCAGCACACGCAGTGTAGGTGTTCTTCTGTAGAAAGTCAGGAATCAAGTCAGGTTATGGACAGAAAATGGCAGTCATGTCCATGGCGGGGTACACCATTACCACATATGCTGATCCCCATTAGCCACTGTACTCCATAGAGACCTATATTAGCCAATGAGGAATTGCATTGCGGTGCAAGACCGCCTTCCGCCACGATGACCAACATCGGCGGAGTTACCTCACTTCCACCTTTCCCTAGGTACAGGACAGGCTGTCGCCATTTCATGGTGGTGGACTACTTACAGATCTTCCATAACTGCATCATTGCCGAAAATTGCACTTACATTGCCATTCCCACTGTTTCATCACATTAATGCTGTATGCACACTGAGGTGGTGGTTTCATTGTTCAAATGTTGACAGCCTACTCACTCTTGTGTCCCTTAGACACCTACTACTGTGGATGAATAGGAAGAGGAGACAAACCCTGTGTAAAGAGCTCTTGTGAACTTGGTTACACTGGAGGACAGGCACATTATACTCATCTATAGAGTGGACAGGGCCACAATCACAGAGCTGTGTGCACAATTGGAGCCTGACCTGATATCAGCTATTCGTCATCCCACTGGGATCCCCCCTCTTGTATAGGTTCTATCTGTGGTCCATTTCCTGGCAACTGGTTCTTTCCAAGTGGCAGTGGGCTTGACAGCAGGAATGTCACAGCTAATGTTCTCAATCCTGCTGGCAAGGGTATTGTCTGCCTTGGTGAAACACATGTACAGCTACATTTCTTTCCCCCATAGTGGAAGATATGGCCACTGTGAAGGCCGGATTCTAATCAATGGGACATATACCCAATATTATTGGGCCGATTGATGGTACACCCACCAGGATGAACAAGTGTTCAGGAATCACAAGAGTTTCCACTCACTGAATGTGCAAATGGTGTGCCTGGCGGACCAGTACATCTCCCACATCACTTCCAGGTATCCTGGGTCGGTGCATCATGACTTCGTTCTGAGGAATAGCAACATCCCAAATGTGATGGCCCAACTACAGAGGCACAGGGTGTGGCTAATAGGTGAGCCACAGACCCCATCTACTGTATGTCAGTGTATGCCTTCAAGTGCCATCCCCGTAGGATTGTGTAGGGCTAAATTGTGTCCCCCACTATTTGCAGGTGACTCTGGTTACCCAAATCTATTGTGGCTCCTGACCCCTCTGAGGAATGCCAGGACAGGGGCTGAGAACCGTTATAAAGATGCACATGGGCGAACCAGGAGAATAATCGAGAGGACCTTTGGCCTCCTGAAGGGCAGGTTCAGATGCCTGCATCTAACACGTGGATCCCTGTGCTACTCACCTGAGAAGGTCTGCCAGACAGTAGTGGCATGATGCATGTTGCACAACCTGGCCCTCAGACGACAGAGGCCTTTTCTGCAGGAGGAGGGGACTGGAGATGCCCCTGTGGCAGCAGTGGATCCTGAGGACAGTGAGGATGAGGTGGCAGAAGATGAGGATGTGGACAACAGAACATCAGTTTTACGTCAATACTTCCAATGACACACAGGTGTGACAGTGCAACTGACCATTACTCTGACTATTGATGTTTTCTGTGTGGCTGTAGCATGAAGGCATTCACTTCCTTTGCATATCAACTTACTGTCACCTATGGCTTGTCCTTCTACAGATGTTGGTGATATGAAAACAGTGTCCTGATGTGTTTACTGCAAACAGCTACAGGTCATTATTTGTATACTATCACAGTGTTCAGATCATTTGCACTAGATGTGACTGTTTCCATAAATGCACATTTTCAACACATAAAACGGTGTCACTCAAATTGTGTTCAGGGGTGTTTATTGTAGTGCAGATAACTGACTGAAAAGTGCAATTGAATGTGGTGATTGGTAGAGGAAATTCCAGGATATTGTTCCAGTTTGTTTGTAGCACAGGTCCAGTGTCCAAGGGGCCATAAGAAGTTCAAAGTGCACAAGATGACAGGGTGGGACACAAAGGGGACAATCAGGAGAGTCTCATTTCCTGGTGGTGGTCTTGGTCTTGGCAAGTGTCTCTGGCTTCTATTTGGGTCACAGGGAACATTTGCAGGGTGGTTCACCTTCTGCAAGGGGAGGGGTGCTGGTGGCCTGTTGGTCCTGTGGCGGGGTCTCCTGCCCACTAGCTGCAGCAGTAGTGGAGGGCTGGTCAAAAGACTGGTTAGTGATAGGGGCCCGCTGGTGTGTTGTCCATTCCCTCATGATGTTTGCCATGTCTGCCAGCACCCGTGCTATGGAGATCATGGTGGTGTTGAGAGCCTGCATGTCCTCCCTGATCTCCTGATGGTGTTCTTACTGAAGCTGTTTGTTCTCCTGCATGTTGTTAAGGATCTGGCCCGTTGTGTCCTGGGATTGTTGGTAGGCCCCCAGGAAATTGGTGAGTGCCTCCTGGAGAGTTGGTTCCCTGGGCCTGTCCTCTCCCTGGTGCACAGCAGTCCAGTGTCCCTGCTGCCCTGTGCCTTTGTCCCCTGAACAGTGTGCCCGCTGCCACTGACCGCAGATCCCTGATTGTCTTGAGTGTGAGGTGTGGACTGGGGTCCCTGTACAGGTGGGCACACTGCTGATTGATGTGTCCTGGGGGACAGAGTTTTGGGGACGCTGGGTGGGTGCTGTGGTGTTGGATACTGATATGGGATGCTCTGTGGTTGACTGGGAATGGGCTGGGGTGACCGACTGACCAGTGGTCCCTGATGGTCCAGGTAATTCATCCAGTCCAGAGTTCCTGTCATCACTAGGGGCATCTTCTGTAAGGGGACTAGTTAGTTGTGGCACCTCCTCTCCGCTGAGATTGGCTGGGGTACCTGAGGGGATGTCAGTGATGTATCATGCATCATGTCTGTGACATATTGTACATCCATAGCTTCCCCTCAATAGTTGCTGTTGCCCTGCCACCTTTATTTGTGCATGGTGATGTATTGTGTGCTTGTTAGTTCTCCATGCTGTGCATGCTTTGGTGATGGGTGTCCATGCAGGGCTGGAAGGGCTATCGATGCATAGGTATAGCATGCAGGGCTTGGCATTACGGTTAGTCAAATGTGTAGGTGCAGTGTGTGGGATGGAATGGAGTGATGGGAGTGAGGGTGAGGGTGTGAGATGGCATGCAGGTATGGTGGTTGATAAGTAGTAAATGTTGAGTCACCAGTGTCAACACCAGTGTCCAGTCCTACGGCAACTCCACTGAGTCCCTCAGGAATCAGTATTGCCAAGACTTGCTCCTCCCATGCTGTGAGCTGTGGGGTAGGAGGTGGGTGCCCACCACCAGTCCTCTGTATGGTGAGGTGGTGCTTTGCTGTCAGGGAATGTAGCTTCCCCTGTAGGTCATTCTACCTCTTCCTGATGTTGTCCCTTGTACTTGGATGTTGTCCCACGGCATTCACCATGTCCACGATTCTGTGTCATAGCTCAATCTTCCTGGCAATCGATATTTGCTGTAGCTGTGCTCCAAACAGCTATGGCTCGACCCTGACTATTTCCTCCACCACGGCCCGCAACTCCTCATCTGTGAAATGGGGGTGCCTTTGTGTGGACATGGGTGTTGTGTGGTGGGTGTAAGTGTGTAGGTGTTGGGTACTGTAGTTGGGTGTGCGAAGTGGGGTGCGTGACGGATGTATGGGTGTGTGTCTAGTTGTGTCAGTGGTCTTGATGTCAGTCTGGTGGCAATAATTTTTTATTCGTAAAGGGTCGTGGGTGATGTGGGTGTGTGTTTTATAGTGCTGTGTTTGGGTGGGTGTAGTGTGTGTATAAGCGTCAAGTGTGTGTATTTGGTATTGGCCAATGTTGTGTAGTTTAGTATTTGGGTGTCCATTCTGAGCGCGTCGGTGTGTACCTCCAATGGTTTACCTCCATTGAATGTCCGTTGTGGTGATTCGTGGGTCATGGTGTGGTGGGCATTATTTTCTTTGCGTAGCGGTATGGGTGTTGATACTGCCACTTTAGCGCTGACTTTTGGGCCCAGCTGATTTGTGTATGTGGCAGTATTCTGTCAGATTGGTGTGTGTATGTTATAATATGGCAAACGGATATCCGCCACTGCGGCGGTATGTGGGCGGCTGTCACCTCAGCGGTAAACAGGATTTGCCACCAATGTCATGATGAGGGCCAGAGTCCTGTTAGTTTAACCCCTGACTACAGCTGAAATTTTAAATGCAATGGATAGCCTTGCTCAGGATAAGTGTCTGGTGTCTGATGGCCTGACAACAAAAGTCTATAGATAATTCAAAGATCTGTTAAGCCCTCATAAACTTGAAATCTAGTCAGAGGCATTAGAACATGGGCTGATTCTGTCAAAAACTAGGAAAGCCATTACTATGGCACTGCACAAGCTCAACAAGCATGCTATACAATAGTATTAGCCACCAGGTTAGAACAACTGATGGATAAACTAATCCTTCAACATTAATCTGGATTTTGTTCATAGTAGGGAGACATCACATAACATATGTTTTTTGCACTTATCCCCCAACGTTTGGCCAGAGTTAAAGGTAACCACAGTTTTTCTTGATGCATAGAACTTTGATTCATCTAAATTGCCTTTTCTATTTAAGGTTCTTATCGGATAGGCCTTAGTGCATTTAAGTCAGATAAATACCAAAGTATTAACTGAAAATGACGCCCGGATTCTAGACAAATTAAGGGCCATATTTATACTTTTTGACGCAAAACTGCGCTAACGCAGTTTTGCGCCAAAAAAATTTGCGCGGGCTAACGCCATTCTGAAGCACCATGCGGGCGCCGTATTTATTCAATGACGTTAGCCGGCGTTAGCCGCAGGCGCTGTCTGGTGTGCGTTAAAAAAAACGACGTACACCAGGCAGCGCCGGCGTAGGGGGAAAATGGCATATGGGCGTCCACAAATGGTGCAAGTCAGGCTGAGGCAAAAAAATCGCCTCAACCCGATTTGCGCCATTTTTTTACGACGCCCAACCCCCATTGAAATGACTCCTGTCTTAGCAAAGACAGGAGTCATGCCCCCTTGCCCAATGGCCATACCCAGGGGACTTATGTCCCCTGGGCATGGTCATTGGGCATAGTGGCATGTAGGGGGGCACAAATCAGGCCCCCCTATGCCACAATTTTTTTTTTTTTTAAATACTTACCTGAACTTACCTTAATGTCCGTGGGGTGGGTCCCTCCATCCTTGGGTGTCCTCCTGGGGTGGGCAAGGGTGGCAGGGGGTGTCCCTGGGGGCAGGGGAGGGCACCTCTGGGCTCATTCTGAGCCCACAGGTCCCTTAACGCCTGCCCTGACCCAGGCGCTAAAATCCGGCGCTAATACAGGTTTTTTAGACCCGCCCACTCCCGGGCGTCATTTTTGCCCGGGAGTATAAATACGACGCATATGCATCGGAGTCATTTTTTAAGACGGGAACGCCTACCTTGCATATCATTAACGCAAGGAAGGTGTTCACGCAAAAAAATGAAGCTAACTCCATGAACTTTGGCGCTAGACTCGTCTAACGCCAAAGTATAAATATGGAGTTAGTTTTGCGTCGAATTTGCGTCGAAAAAAACGACGCAAATTCGGCGCAAACGGAGTGTAAATATGCCCCTAAATACACACGTGGTGTATTGGGTCACTCTTCTACGGTCACTGGCTTGTATAACAACTATGATTAAGTTGGTGGTATGCCTACATTGTTGTATTTGGTTACCAACGTAACAGTTCCTTCAAATACGACTTTTTTTCAGAAGATTCATTATTTTATTCATACGGCTTGAAAAACCGAAGGAACGGACATGAGATATTTGTGTCACTTCCCTGTAATAAAGGGGATTTCACAGATCTGGAAATTGTTATTATGCAGCCCAGGCCACTTTGTTGTATACCGATTTTGCCCCACTTCCCACATATCACCTTAGAAAAGGATGAAGTAGAGACTAAAATATGTAATTCTATCTATATCTGATTCTGGATGCCAACTTTTGATGCTGTTGTGTAACAAAATGAATTATAAAAAAATTCTTATGATGCTGTGGGGTCTCTCCAAATATGTTTACACTAACGAGTTGGATTGCACTTGGCAAGACTGATAGGCCCTCATTCTGACCCTGGCGGTCGGCGGAGAGACGGCGGTCGGACCGCGAACAGACCGGCGGTATTAAAAATGGCATTCTGACCGCGGCGGTCCCCGCCGCGACCGACCGCTACTTCTCCACTCCGACCGCCACGGCGGTCATGACCGCGGGGCTGGAGTTTGCGCACTCCGGCCCGGCGGTCGTCCCAAGACCGCCAAGGGTATTATGACCCTGCCTACCGCCGCGGTTTCTTGCGGGCGGGAACCGCCGTGCGAACCATGGCGGTAAGCACTATCGGGGCCAGGGAATTCCTTCCCTGGCACTGATAGGGGTCTCCCCCACCCCCCACTACCCACCCGAGTCCTCCCCCCACACCCTCCACCCCCCTGCCACCCCCCAGAGGTGGTACGAACCCCCTCCCCACCCCCACCCCGACATGCACATACATGTACCCCGACATGCACACACCCCCAACATGCACATATACACGCCCCCTACACACACATACACAACGGGGACACATACCCGCACACATACATGCCGACATGCGCACCTGCCGAACAGCACACATTACCCATAGACACAGCAGCACCCCCCGCCCGCATACACGCACTCACACACCCACTCTACACACTCACACGCACACCCCCATGCACGCCCACATCACACAACACACCCCCACCCCCTCCCCTCACGGACGATCAACTTACCTTGTGCGTTGGTCCTCCGGGAGGCGACGGGAGCCATAGGGACGTGACCGCCAACAGAAGACCGCCAACAGAAGACCGCCACACAGAAATGTGGGTCGTAATTCTGTGGGCGGTGTTCTGCTGGCGTGGCGGTGGAGGTTGACCAGTCTCCACTTTCCCGCCGACCGCCAGTGTGGCTGCTGGCGGTTTTCCGGCGGAACGCTCCTAGCGGTCAGAATGCGCACAGCGGCACACCGCCGCGGTCGGCGGTCTTCACCGCGGCGGTAACTCAGCGGTCTTGCGAAAAGACCGCCAAGGTCAGAATGAGGGCCATAGTGTGCAAACTCGCAAATGGAAAAATAGTTCCCCGACATCAGCAGTGGAAGGCTGCAACTAATACAGTCCAAATAGGGTGAGATCAAAATACACTCCGTTGCGGCACAAATAGAAGGATAGGGAAGAAAATCATCGAATCACAAGCTGTGAATTGAAATGCAAAAGAAGACCCTCAAATCATTGAAGGGCATGAGCAGTCCCAAAGCCCACTTTAACTATACGCTAACAATTAGTAACAATTGGTAACAATAGTCTGTCCATTTGCAGTGAGCCCCAAAAACGGTGCCGAAACGTAAGTTAATTAGACCAAACCGTTCCCGTGTAATGAGCAGCGCACAACACATTCAACTGCTGCTCAGAAGGGTACACACCTCTCTGACCTTCATTACTACCATGGACTCATTCTAATAACTAAACGAGGTTTTCTTTAAAATAAACTGGTTTGCAGGGCACACCAGTTGATCTTTACTGATAGCAACCATTAGCTGATGCTAATTGAGAAATTTGTTCAGCAACACACCTGTCTTACACACAGGGAAAGGTGAACTCTGATTGTCATTGATAGTGCAAAATAAAAAGAAAAAGTGCATTGGATTCATAGCTTTTTGTACGTTTCAGTAAAGTGAAAAAGTTGATACAGCCAGATAATACTTCTCCTAGTGTCTGATATATTGGCATTCATTTCAACCATTTGATGCTGAAAGATGAGAAAAAGGTAATGTAGACAATGTAAGGAATTGCATTATTAGTTGAGGGGGAATGACATTCCTCCTTAAATAACAATCACAATTCTTATCAGGGTGAACCACAAAAGTCACTAGATAAAACTGTGTTTCACTCTCTGGTAGCTTGGCACAAAATCAGTAAGGCTTATCATAGAGCGCATGTGCAAAATATTTACGCAGTATTCAAAAAGTAATAATGCAAAAACACAATGAAAGCACAACCCCAAACCCAATTGGAAAGCTAGAGTAAATTGTAATAAAGAAAATGGCACAAAAATGATAAACATCCGATCAGGAGAACTAGAGTTATGAGTTTATAAACTTTTGGGTAAAAATAGTGGCTAGAGGAGTGAACCACCAACTGTGGGTATCTAGTTGCGCCAGACTTTGTAAAACTCACAAGTTGAGGCTAACCGTGATGCAGGGCAGGCTAGCTACAGGCCCAAGTTGGTACTGCTGGAAGCTTTACCTTCTGACTTCTGAGGTTTGAGAGGCATCAATTTGCAGAGCCCTGTGTCACTCAGAGTTCAGTCCAATGAAGACTTTGGCTCAGACCTGCGCAGTTTTGATGGGCCTTGTGTTGCTTTCCGTCAGATATGGTGAAATCTTCAGTTTGGCAGGGAGAAGTGCACTCTGCCTCCAGCTAGGGATCCAGGACCATGAGGACAGCACTTTGTGAAGATAAGGACTCACTCCCACAGAGGCTAACAGAGGGGACCAGGTGATGTCCAGTTGGTACTGGTCTGTTGGAAAGCAAAGCAGGAACATCCTCTGGAAGATTGTTCTGTCCCTGAAGTTCAAACAAGAGGTCAGCCAACTGACCCTTGGAGTCATTTCTGGGGTCCTGGGATCAAGGCAAGCAAGTTAAGTTTTTCTTCTTAACAGCATGGCAGTCCTTCTTCTGACAGCCCTTTGTGTAACCCTAAAACTAGTCCTGGTCAGTTGACTTGACCATTAGATTGCATGTTGAATTACTATTAAGTTGAGGCTTTGTGCCATGATTTTAGCTATTCCAAAACTGAAGTCATGCATTATAAAGTGTTATAATTTAACTCAGTCCTCTTCTACCAGAGAGCCACCCTTGCCAAAGTGAATATTGACTTTAGAGGATTTTTACTGCCAGGACATGTAAAACATAAGCACACATTGCCTCCTTTTTAAATACGATACACCCTTCCCTATGAAAACTTAGGGCCTACCTTAGTGGTGACATATGCATTAAAAAGGAAGGTTTAGTCCTGGTAAAGGGTTTATTTTGCAAGGTTGAACTGATAGTTTTAATATTACACACTCAGGCTGAAGTGGTAGGCCTGAAAGACATGCTCTCCAGTGTCACTTTAGTGGTGGCATTATATGTGCTGCACTCCACATGAGGCATTTAACTTACAAACCCCAGGTGCACTGAGTACCATAAACTAGGGACTTAGAGAAAAATGAAATATGCCAATTATGGATTAGCTAATTCTACAAGCTTTTAGGGGTTAGAGCACACACAGGACACTGGACAGCAGTGCCTTAGTGTTGAAAAGGCCACAGTCCAAGAAATGATGGGTGAACATGGAAAAAACATACCTTATCTTACAAGGACAATCTCCTGTTACTGTTGCCATTAGTGGATATTCACCAAATGAAATGAAAGGCTGCTAACGTCCATGTTGCCACATTTATCTTCATGTCATATCACATGGGACTTTGGCCCTCATTACTAACATGGCGGGTTGGCCCACCATGCCGGCATCGGAGGCTGAAACCGCCAGATGGCATGGCGGGCCAACCCGCAGCCTGGCTATGAGTTGAAACATTACGCTACCCTGCGGATAATGTTCCCATTTCCACCAGCCTTTTCCTGACGGGTTCACCCGCCAGGGAAAGGCTGGTGGAGGGGGTGCCCCGGGGCACCCTTGGGGGCCCCTGCACAGCCCATTCAATTTGCATGGGCAGTGCAGGGGCCCCGGTGCTGTGCCCCATCGTGCAGGTCACTGCCCGATTTTCAGGCAGTGATCTGCGCAAAGGGTGCAACTGCACCTGCCGCACAGAGGCATTGACAGCGGTTCCATGTGGAGCCGCCGTCAATGACCTGGGCCTGGCCTTTCTGTGGGCCGGCGGGCAGAAACATTATTTCCACCCTCCGGCCCACAGAAATGTTCATAATTTGGCTGGCGGGGTTCTGGGGTCGCTGGCGGTCAGTGTTTTGATCGCCAGCATGAACACCTTTGTGTGAATATCACAAGGATTCTTAGGAATTCTCTACCTCTTTCAAATTCTTACTCAGGATTAGGCTGATAGATGGGGCTGTAGGAGACAAGAAGGACATCCATCACTGCCTCCAGATCCTCCATTGCCAAGGCGTTGATCCATGCCAGCTTTCCATCAAGGGGAGAAAACAGAGGTGGGAGGAAGGAAAGGAGGAGCAACCCAGATCTCCCACCCTCACATCTTTTTTCCTATTCCACCAACCGAAGAACTTCAGAATGTCGTCTCTTAGTATTTCTCCATTATTTCTATTTCATAATTCATTTCTTTGATTTTTGTGGCCATCTTTTTCCCTCAGAAGGCTTCTGTCCCTGTGAGAAGCAATGGGAGAAGAAGAAATTATTTGTGGGTACCTCAGAATGGAACCAGAGGCTCTTTGGATTATTTCTTAGTATTAGAAAAATGCAAACAAGGCCGGGGGCACAGAATTGTTGGTCTGTGCACCAGTAAGTAAGCTGATAGAGAATTGTTCTTAGTCAAATAAACATTCAAACAACATCTGGCTTCTGACTGGGCCACAGACACACAGATGAGAAAACATACAACCAGCATTTGTCCTTTTGCTGTGACACACTGCTCCTTCCTCATACAATGCCAGATTAAGGAAATGTGTTTATGCATCACAGAAAGGAGCTATACACTCTTTTAATTATTTCTAAGCCTAAGAAAAAAGACATTTTTTATTTCTGTACATTATATAATTTACAAATTGCAGGGGGAATAGATGTGAAATTCATGGGAAATCATAGACAGCTAAAGAATGCTTAAAAGTGGACACAATTCTTAATTGAGAAAGGATCTTTTGTGTAGATTGCCCAAGGATTTACCAGAGAATGAACCTTTGAAATAAATAAATGTTGAATACAAGTGGTGAAAAAAAAGAACTGAGAAATACATTGTTTGACTGTATCTTTTTGAACAAAGGGAGATCCACAAACATCTGTCTCCCTCTTCCTGTCACAGAGACGTATAGTGGTGGTGGTATGTGTTGGTTTGCAGTGTTTCTGTCTGTCTACTTACCATACATCATGAATAAAAGCCATACATTTTTAAACGTACACAATAATTTAAGTTTATGCATAATGGTCCTTTGTGCTAATCCAGAGTATAGATTATTCACAATGGAAGGTGAATCTATGAGGTTTTGTCCAACAATTTTTTATACTCTAACATGCAGTATTAAGTCAAACATATAGGGACATTCAATACATTACAGGTAATAGCCACCTGTGTGTCCCCAAATTCCTCCCAATTAAAAGAATACCTCAAGTATGGGTGGGCCCATTGCTCAGGATAGGAAATGCCTAACAACATGACAGTAGAAAGTGCAAGACATTTGTTCAAAATAACGCTGATATTTGGGACATGTGATACTCAGGAGGCTTACGAGAATATAGATGTGTGTCAAAACTTTGCAGTGATGCATTTTTTGCATTATGAAGGCTGAAGGGACCTAGTCTTCCCTGTTTTCTCTGCCAGTCAGTCTGGACGTGTACCAGCAGGTACCATATATTGTGCAGAATTAGAAAGTATATAGGTCCTGATTTATACTTTTTTGCACCGCATTACCAACATTTTTTGACACAAAAACGACTCAAACCTTTAAAAAACAATTGTGTTTTGTAAATTTGCACTGCTTTCGCAACAATAAATGATGGTAATACAGCACAAAAAAGTATAAATCAAGGCCATAGTTTGTATATATTGGGTCTCTAGTTGGCAGAGGTTTGCACTCTGTCCAAGTAGGGACAACAATCCTAGTCAGAGTAAGTCAGATACACTCCCTAAATTAACCTGTGCTCACCCTCTGGTAGCTTGGCATAGAGTAGTCAGGCTTAATTTAGGAGGCAATGTGTAAATTATTTGTGCAACACTGTACATGTACAGTAACACGGTGAAAGACACAACAAAAAGACTCAACTCCAGGTTAGAAAACTAAATAATATTTATCTGATTAAAACAAGACCAAATACCAAAATCCAATCAGTAGAATTTGAGAAGTGAATTTTTAAAGATCAAATGTGAAGACAGTGTTTAGAAATCTATATTGATAAAAAGGTTACTTGACATCGCTAATAACCGGTGCAAATCCAAAATATAGGCTGACTGTGATGGAGGGTAGGCGAGCTACAGAACCCACACAGGGTCCGCTGAACAGTACCTTTGTTGGAGCAATGCAGCGATGGTGAGGAAACAATGCGTAAATCAATCAATCAATCAAATAAATTTCTTAAGTGCACTACTCACCCGGTAGGGTCTCAAGGCGCTGGGAGGGGAGGAGTCGGTTACTGCTTGAAAAGCCATTTTTTCAGGTGCTTTCTTAAGGTTAGGAGGTCCTGGGTCTTGCATAGGTTTGTGTCGAGGGATTTCCAGGTTTTGGCGGCAAGGTGGGAGAAGGATCTGCTGCCAGAGGTGGTGCGTTGGATGCGGGGGACTGTAGCGAGGGCGAGGTTGGCGGAGTGGAGCTATCGAGTTGGTATGTGGAAGTTGACTCGTTCGTTGAGGCAGGCCGGTCCAGTGTCATGGAGGGCTTTGTGAGCATGGAGAAGGATTTTGAAAATGATCATTTTGTTGATGGGCAGCCAGTGAAGGGATCTGAGGTGGGTGGATATGTGTTCGTGGCGAGGGAGGTTGAGGATGAGACGTGTGGCTGCGTTCTGGATTTGCTGGATTTTTTTAAAGCTTGGCTGTGGTCCCTGCATAGAGGGCGTTTCTGTAGTCCAGTCTGCTGCTTATGAGGGCGTGGGTCACTCTTCTTCTTGTTTCTAAAGGAATCCATTTGAAAGTCTTGCATAGCATGCAAAGGGTGTTGAAGCAGGAGGATGACATGGCGTTGATTTGCTGGGTCATGGAGAGAGACGAGTCCAGTATGATGCCAAGGTTGCGTGCATGAGTGGTGGGTGTTGGGGGTTGTCCGAGGGTGGTGGGCCATCAAGAGTCGTTCCATTCTACCTTGTTGGGGCCGAAGATGATGATCTCTGCTTTGTCTGAGTTCAGTTTGAGGTGGCTTTCTGTCATCCAGTTGGCGATGTCGGAGTCCGGCTTGCAGGTTGTTCTTGGTGGTATCTGGGTTCCTGGTGAGGGGGATGATGAGCTGGGTGTCATGAGCATATGAAATGATGGAGATGCTGTGGGGGCGGAGGATGATGGCGAGAGGAGCCATGTAGATGTTGAAGAGGGTGGGGCTGAGGGAGGATCCTTGGGGACCCCACAGATGATCTTGGTGGCTGTAGACCGGAAAGGAGGAAGGCGGACTCTTTGGGTCTTTCGGCGAGGAAGGAGGTGAGCCAGTCCAGGGCTTTGTGGTGAATTCCAGTGTTGAAGAGGCGTGCGCGGAGGGTTTGGTGGCAAACAGTGTCAAAAGCTGCAGAGAGGTCAAGGAGGATGAGGGTGACGGTCTCACCCTTGTCCAATCAGGTCCTGATGTCGTCTGTGCAGGCGATGAGGGTGGTCTCGGTTCTGTGGTTCTTGTGGAATCCAGACTGGGAGACATCAAGTATGTTGTTGTCTTCTAGGAAGTGAGACAGTTGTACGTCGACTGTCTTCTCCATGACCTTTGCGGGGAAGGGGAGAAGAGAAATGAGTCGGTAGTTCCTGAGGTCTTCAGTGTCTGCTTTGTATTTTTTTAGAAGATCGTTGACTTCAGCATGCTTCCAAATATCTGGGAAGGTTGCAGTGATGAAGGAGCTGTTGATGATGGCCAGGAGATGGGGAGCGATTATTTAGCTGGCCTTGTTGAAGATGTGGTGGGGGCAAGGGTCTGTTGGGGAGCCTGAGTGGATGGAGCTCATGGTTTTGCTGATTTCTTCGTCATTGGTGGGCGTCCAGGTGTTCAGTAGGTTGGTGTGGCAGGATTTTGCAGTGGAAGTAGTTGGAGAGGGAGTTGCAGAGGTCTTGGGAGTGTGGTGGGTCGATGGTGCAGGATTTGGGTTTGGTGAGTTCTTTGATGATGGCAAAAAGTTTTCTTGCTGTTGTGAGTGTTGTTGTCTATGAGTTCTTTGTAGAAGGACCGTTTGGTGGTCCGAATGAGTTGGTGGTGTTTGCGCATGTCTGTTTTGAGGGTGGGGAAGTTTCTCATTGAGGGTTCTTGGCGCTAGGCTTTCCCAATTTTTCAGCATTCTCATTTGGAAGACTGATGGAGCGGGTGTTGGTGTTTGTTTTCAAAGGGGCGAGGGAGTCTGTGCAAGTTTTTAGCCATTGTGTGATAGTAAATAGTTCTACTGCACTCTTGATGATGCATCCCTTTTTGAAGTTTGGAGCTGCAGAACCCACTTCTGAGGTCCAAACAGGAGGGGGCACCTCAAGCAAGGGTTGGACTTGCAGTTGGCAGAGTCCAGCAGCGCCAGGAGAGTTGCAAGCAGTCTTTAATGTCCCTGAGACTTCAGAAGAACAGGGGGCAACTCAGAAAGCCCTTGGAGACTCTTGGGCTCAAGGATGTAGAGAGCAAGTTTAGTCCTTCTCACTGCAGCCCAGAAGCAGCAGGCAGCAGGCCAACACAGCAAAGCAAATAGCAAAGTGGTAGTCCCTCCTACAGCACAGCACACAGCAGCAGTAGGCCAACACAGCAATGCAGTTGCGGAGTGGCAGTCCATCCTGGCAGCACAGAAGTCCTACTTCCTGGCAGAGTGTCCTTGGTTCCAGCAGAGAATTGATAGGATGGGGTTTGAGTCCAGCATGTATACTGTGGTGCCCTTGTTTTAGAAGGTTGGAGAAACTTCCAGGCATTCCGTTGAAATCCACAAGGTCCCTGTCCTGCCCTCCATGGCTCCAGACACTCTAAAGGGGGTTATGCGTGTGGTGAGATGCACAGCCCTAGTCAGGAGTAAGTGAGGCAGTGCTAAGCTACCCCCCCAACAAGCTACTTAATGGGGCATTAGGGCCAATTAAGTCACACCTAAGCTCCCATTGTGTGCCTGTCCGGAGAGAATGCAAGTCCAGCTGCCATCTACCCTAGACATGTATTCAAAGACAGACAGAGGCATGGAATGCTTAAAGTAGGAAAAATGCCAATTTTCTAAAAGTGGCATTTTCAGACTTATAATTTAAAACCCAAATTTACCATAAGTTAGGATTTAAAATTTTTAGTTCAGAGACACCAAACTCCATATTTCTATATTTTCCATTTGCAAATTACACTTAAAAGATGTTTTTGGGCAAACCCAATGCGATCCTATATCCTGTGGGAGAGACAGGCCATGCAAAAAACAAATTTAAGAGCTTTTCACTATCTGGACATGTTAAACTTAAAAGTACATGCCCAACCTTTTAAATGCACTGCACCCTGCCCTTCAGGCTAACTAGGGCCTACCCTAGGGGTGACATACGTGTAATACAAAGGAAGGTTGGGGCCTGGCAAGTGAGTACACTTACCAGTCAAAATGGCAGTTTAAGACTATACACACAGGCTCTGCAGTGGATGGCATGAGACATGTTTGAAAGGCTATTGTAGTGGGTGGCAGAATCAGTGCTACATGCCCACTACATCTTATTTACAGCCCTTGGCACATTTAGTGCACTTTACCAGGGACTTACAGGCAAATCAAATATGCCAATTGAGGATAAGCCAATGTTACCATGTTTTAGAGAACAGAGCACCTGGTCAGCGGCCGTAAAGTTCCCAGAATCCTGAAAACCATCAACAATGAGTCATAAAATCAGGAGGTGGGAGGCATATTGCTAGGATGACCCTGCAGATGGGCCCATTTCCAACACTATAGTTTTCTCATAGTATGAGTTTTATCTGTAATATAATATAAACACACGCTAAGAAATCCAACATACATTTCTAGATACCAAACATTTATAAAATATATCCTTTGTTAATCTTCTGGAATGTGTTTGTCCATGTAAGACATGGAGCAAAATATTAAGCATATTTGTTAAAACAAAAAAAAAGAAAAAAACTATATATTTTTTTATTAGATCTAAAGGTGCGATGAAATATTGATGTGGAGATTGCACCAATACATGTTACCCTGAATGTGCTGAAAGAAATATATGGGGCCGATTTAGCCTTTGGCAGATGGAGTACTGTCAGGACATTACCTCCACCAACCTTACAGACTACAGTCTGCCAAATGTAGAGATGTCAATTGGTCCAGCAGTTATCTCTGCACATTGAAGGGAACTGACAGAACATCGATTCCCTTCAAGGTACAAAGTGTTTGCTGAATGGCCACTGTACTCTTTCACAGCTGTCTGCCAAACTTTTAACATGTTATGTTTTTGAAATAAACTCCCAAATTGGGAGATTGTATTTGAAAAACAGAAAAGCTAAAGACTCCAACAGTCAGGGAATGGGGATCACTATTTTTTTCTGCCCCCTACCACAAGGTTTTTCCTGGCAGTGACGAACCGAAATAAGAGGATCTCACACTGTCCAGCCTAAATATGGTGTGTGGTGTACACTTGCTTCCACAGTCCCTATGCTGTTGGGCCACTGAAAGATGCTTTCTTTCAATGGAGCCAATGATTTAAAAACATGTTTGATTCTTATCAGCTCTAGTTGTGTATTAATACTAGCCTTAATAACACAGTTGGCCCTGTATCTCGGAAGACTTACTTAATAATCCAAAACGGAGAACCATATATCAAAACATGTTGGAGTGATACTCACATATTAGAGGATGTATTCAATGTCCACTGTAATTATAAATGAGGACACATAATGCTTGTGAAATTGTATGCACTCAACTCTACTTTGAATAAGATCGCAGGCTCCTTTTCAGCCAGATATTGAATGCAGTCCCAAAGAAATTATAACACTTTGCTTCTTGAGTGAGATTCTGTCAACTGATCAACCTAAAGCTAATGTTTCCTTTTCAAAAAATAGGATCTTACTGTGGAATCTTTTATTGCCTAGCATATAGGTTGACAAAGTAGCCAACAAGTGTTGCAATCCAAGTTCCACCTGGTGGCACAGAAACTGATTTTCTGCATAGTAATATGTTTAGACTGTCATCCCACTGAAATCAGAAATACTTAATTTAGTTTACTGAAATAACATTTTAAGTAAAACTGGAGCTAGTATACACCCCGGGCTTTCACCAAAGTAAGTGTCAACCCTTGGAATTGTCTTAAAGGAATCTGCTCTTATATATGTAACACATATTTAATTGCAGAATCATTAGAATTTGGAGCAAACATTGACGAGTTCCTAAAAAGTGAATTTTTCCCCACAGTAGGGTATGATCATGATGATTAAACATCTTAGAAAAACATCAATAAAATCACAGCAGAGAGGCACAAATCAAGATAAGATGCCCAAGTGGACCAATGAACTAAAGCAGTACCAGACTACTTAGTGGAAAACCTTGGTAATAGCCAATATAACTGAATGGATCTGTAATCAATTTTTGCTTTTCACAAACAATACCTTTAGGGAGGGGCACAATATGAGGATTAAAGGCTTCACTGGGTTACTTAAATGCACCTTTTTGAAAACTGGCACTGAAAATGTTCCCCTCTAATCATCAGCGATTGAGTGTCTAGATACTATTGCAATAAGGAGAGAGCTCAATACAGGTTACCAACAAAATAGGTCCTTCTGAAAAGTATTTATCTAATTGTCATACGTGCCTATGACATTTAAGGGTTTGGAGGTTGCACTTGTTGCCTTATGACCTGCATACAGACAACCTTGAAATCTCACTCTTCAGCAACCTTGTTAGACTTGTTACTAATGGTTCATCTGTTCAATCTAGGGCAAAGTTGATCTTAGAGACTGCTTTGTCTACCCTTTCAGATACCCAGATGAGACAAGCCTTCAAATGTTTTATAGTAATGCTCTTTACAGCTTTGAGCATTAGGACCCAATTCTTCAGAAGGATATTTGTTCAATAAATTATTTGCAAGCTGTTTTGATTTATTTAGTAAATAAGCTTAAGAGCTCATTGTTTTACAGCTCATGTTATGGCCCATTGTCCTCTATTTTCTTAATAATAGCCTCATTGTCACTCTAACTTTCTACTGTATTGTCAAAACTGTGTATGCCTAACTGAAGTAGTAGCTCAGATTGTGAGATGCTTTAAGGCCACTGTATTACTTAGTCACAATGATTTCACTTCAGCACATGATACTTAGTGGTGATCAATCTCTTTTTGCATGATATAGGACATTCATTGGGGATTCCAATTTTGGTAGCAATCAGTGATTTTTCTACTTTTGTACTGTTAGTCAATGGAAGGCAATCACATTCTTCTTGTATAGTAATCTAAAAAAGTACTGCCACCATCATTATCTTCCAGGCCAATAAAGCAAAAATCCAATAGTGAGGAAGTCTTATAGGAAGTATGGCTTGGAGTGGTTGGTATATTGCTTGTATGCTGACCAGTTACCTAAAAACATTGTTAGTATCAACCAATTGTGATGATAATGTGTGTTTGTAAACTACAGTTCTGTGTCTGAATGTATCAGTTGTAATATGATAAGCTGCATCTAAAATCAGGGCTAACTCATCATCGGCACGTAGTATGGCTATATATATCCCAGTATTGAAATCTAAAAATCAACAGTATTTATTCGCCTAAATATTAAGAAGTGATCTTAAACTGAATTGCTTCTAGATTACAGATCACTTAAGTCAACCACTAATTACCGAGAAGAATATAAGTGATTTTGAATAACATTTTATATTGGTAAGGCCTTGCCATATTCAATTAGCCTAATTTTCAGTGTCAGAATAAGTATATAAATAGATTCAACAGTTGAAATTAATGGTGGACTGATGCAAATTCCTAATCCCTGTGCACCCCAATGTGCACTCATTGGCAGGACTGTTAAACACAGTGCAGCCAGGGATTGTGAAATGTTTCACTTCAGGTTTCTTGGAACACACAAATGTTGCAATTCTTAAAAAATGTTAATTGATAAACACAGAACTATCTAGATGTTCCTTAAATGCTGCTATATTCCTATATATCCACAGCCTACAGTCATCCAAAAGTGTGTTAGGAAGAAAATAGTCTCAATTTATCGAGACAGTGTATTAGTTATAGCCAATCTAGACTGGAATTTTTAGGATCATTCACAATATATGTGCAAGGAGCTAGAATGGTATCACCATAAAATGCCATCAACTTTGATATGCAAATTTGATCTCTAAATGACCAGTCAAAAATGCACATCTGTTTGCAATTGGATTTTAGTTGCTACCACAGCAAGTAGAGTTACTTCCCTCATGAAGGAGATACAATAATTGTCTTTTGAACCCATTACCCTCATCTAGGCATAGAGACACACATATGAGTAACTTAGAATTACTCATGTATCAGTAGTGATTTGTCCTCATGAAAAATTTGAACGAGGCATTAATTGCTAGCAGGACTTGCAATGAGAGGGTAATTGTGTCAGTCCATCTGTTGCATCTTTCTGAATGTTCAGGGCAGTTTGTGTTATATAACGGTTCTATACATCAATCAACTTCTAAAGGCATGATACATTATTTGCTTCAGTACTTGAGTGTGTTTTAATCAATTTATGATTTTTTGTTTGGGATGCGGGATCAGGTTGTGCAGTCACATGAGCTGAAATTGCAAGATCTGGTGAATCAGGAGTTAGCTCATCTGGCTTAGAGGGCATCAATGTATGTACAAAAATTATGTTATATTTGTCATATGAGGTCCATTTGGTAATTTTGTGTTCATTTAGAGTTAATTTTAGAGCTTTGTTGATAATTGTGGAAGAGTATGTTTCTAAGATTTTGTTTTGTGCCACCTTATTTCATTTGTATTTCTTTTTATTCTTTATTAGAAAGAATAATATTATTTGAGCTGTGTAGATGAGGGGTGTGGTTGCAGAGTTTGTTGAGGCAGGTGGAGACTTACTCTGGTGCTCTCTTTCTTAAGAAAGAAGATGGCAATCCAGTAGAAGATCTAATATTATTGTCCAACACTTGTTTAGTAGGTACAGAGACCACAACAGTATTTGCACTCAGAAGACAGACAGGCCAATATAGACAACAACATCATCTCCATAATTAAACTGAAATTATGTTTTCCCACAACTAGAACGCAATTTACCTAATTTGTCAACCAGCATACTACATTTGATGTCTGCTGTGGTGAAGGCTGTCTTGAAAGCTTTCAGGTTCTGGGTCTGTGTTACAAAGGCTCTGTAAGAAAGTGGATTATTGCTAGAGGTTGGTGGTGGCCAGTCTTAAGGAAAAATGACACTCAGAGTCATTACATTAACCTGAAATGATGTTAACCAACAATTAGAACTCAGTGTAACTAATTTGTCAACCAGCATACTACATTTGATGTGTGCTGTAATGAAGGATGTCTTAAAACCTTTCTGGTTATGTGCCTGTGTTACAAAGACTCTGTAAGAAAGTAGATTATTGTTTGGGGTGGGTGACTGACCACCTCAAAGAACAATAACGCTTCCTGGTAGCTATGGCACAGAGCAAACAAGATTAACTTAGGGCAATATGTAAAGAATTTATGCAGTGCCAAAACAGCAACAAAGTCAAACCACCAAGCAATACAAATCTCAAACTGAATTGGAAACATATATCACAAGGTAATAAACAAAATTACACCAAAACAACAAAAATCCTAAAAGGGGAACCGGAGATATGCGTTTTTAAAGTAAATATAGAACCAAAACGATTAAACCTCAATGGTAGAAAATGATTGCAGTAGACCGGGACCTAGGCATAATTTGAGCCTGGCCGCAATGATGCCCAAGTTGGCTACTCCAAGTGGATTCTTCCTGCTTAAACTCTAGAAGTCAAACAGTTCAGAAAAGTCCCAATTCAGAAAAGGACTTTGCCATTTTTTTTACGAAAAGCATTGAAATTTCTTTTAAGTCCCCATGCAGATTGAGACATTGTCACTTTTTCGAGAACAAAAAATCTTCCAGTGTGGGACAGCTCTGAATTCATAGCCACTGTTGTGGAACCAATGGAACTGTTGGATACCTTTTACGGGGGGTCCCACTGAAACTCTGGAGCTCTAAAGGAAAGGTTTTCCAAAGTTTCCAAACTTTCCTCTGATGCCCATCAATCAGGAGTACAATTCGAATGCCCCCGGGACCTCAAAGGAAGGGATTTAGAGATTCTCATGTTGTCAGGCAGTCACATAGCAAATTCCAGTCCATGTCCAACTTCCACTGATCAACTGGGTACTTCAAGAAAAAGGCATCTGTCAGCTTGTTGTGTCCATATACCCACACAGATCAGCCACCTGACCATAGGAGTCAACTTCTTTTGGAAGAGAGAGCAGTCCTTCAGGGCTCTTCTCAACTCACATACTTCAGTCCCAGTCCTCTTCTGATCTTGTTCAGGTCCAGTAAGTGTAATGTGGAGAGGTATTTGGGATTTCACAAAAATGCCTAGCAACAGCTAATGGGTGGTGCCACCCCAGGCACTCCCTAACCAATGTGGGAAAGGTTTCTGGGACCAACCCTACCTAGTTTTTCAGCCATTCATTTTTGCTATACTGTAAACAATCCCACAGTGCCTGTCAATTTCAAAATCCGAGAGGGGACAACCCTTCTTCTCTTGTGTGAAGCCTGTGTGCCCACCCAAAGATAAGGTCAGGGTAATGTCCCCTTCTCTGAAGTCACTTAAAACTGCTTCTGGGTGTACATTTCCTCCCACTGGGTTTGATGTCAACCTGACTATGGGGGCAAATGCTCAGCCTTTCTGGGTATCACCTAATGTTTGCGCATGATAGTACATTTCCCTTTGAAGTTAATGAAGTTCCAAGGTCCACTCGAGCTGGTCTTCTTGCAAGAAGAATAAACAACTGCCATGCCTTTGTCTCTGCTCTGGAAGCAGTTTTCATTCCTCTTTGAGGTCAAATAAAGCTGGGCAGTAACTGGGGAGCTAATGCAAATTAGCCTCCAGCAGATCCAAATAGGGTAGAGCTAGTTTTCTAAAAGTTAATTTTCCCATTAATTTAATATAAATCAATATTTACCAATAGATTGGATTTAAAAAATATATATACGTAAGTCTGTGAATGCCATCTGTAGCTGGTACAGGTCAAACAGTATAGGATAAAGACTTTTCCTATGTGCCAGTTATAGCTTAATCACTGACAATGTTGCTTTGGGCCTAGTCACTGAGGAGCATGCCATTTCTAATTTCAAACATGTCCCACACCCACAATATTATTCACCCTACCTTGTGTACAGCAAGGTGTCCTTAGAGGTGACTTATTAGGGATGATTTATTTATTGTGTAAAATCAGATATTCCTACCTGTCAACAAATGGTGATTTTGTCTGTGTAACAGGATTCAAGGTGTTGCTGACATGCTACACAAGGTCGGACTGTAGACATTATTGCACTTCCACAGCAGTGGATGGCACATTGAAGGTGCTGCAGTCCCCAGGTGCCATTCATCTTTCCATGCCAGGGGTGTATTTCTGCACTAGATACTATGGCCTCATAGGAAATCTCATTGCATCTCTCAGACCTGTCAGTTGTAGGGTGGTCTTCTCCCAAACTTTTTGCATATATACTTCCAATTTGTGCTAAAATTCATTTTCGTTGGCTATAGGTTCTGTCCAATTTACTACTTCCAACCAGTGCCAAAGCACTTGAGCTCACTCCCCTAAATATGGTTTGATTGGCGTATACCTAATTTGCATATTTAATGTACTTATATTTCTGTTGTAGATTGGTATACCATATACCCTAGGCCTGTAAATTAAATGCTACCAGTGGGTCCATAGCACTTATTGAGCTACCCAACTATGTAGCACTTTAAACCATGTTCCACGCCTTCCCTTGCAGCCTAAATGCAGTTTTAAACTGCCATGTTGACTTGGCATTTAAAACCCCTTGCCAAGCTTTAAACTCAATTGTATGACATATCAGCCACCCCTAGCGTATGCCCTGGGAATTTAAAACCCCTTGCCAAGCCTTAAACTCAATTGTATGACATATCAGTCACCCCTAACGTATGCCCTTGGTAGGCCATAGGGCAGGGTGCTGTGTAATTAAAAGGTTGGACATGTACTTTTAAGTTTTACATGTCCTACACCTTCCATAGGATAACATTGGGAAATCCTTTTTAAATTTAATAAGCTGTAATTCCTAATTGGGAGCTGGTCGATATATCAAGTTTGGTGCCTAGGAAATTGTAATGATAAACCGTCTTGAATAGTAAAGTCAGATGTTTCATTCCTTTTTTTTAAATGATGTTATTATAAAGCTTGCATTTGTCTTCCCATAGCCCTTTGTGCCTTCAGTCTGTTCTGGGTCACATGACTGGGTATAGCTGGCAGATTTTGTCAATTCCTCCCAGACAGTCACACAATAGAAGGATTGGGTGTGCCTCAATGGGCCAGCTGCTGGCACGATAGGGGGTGGAGCAGAGCACAGCCCTAGTGACACCTGAATAGCCTGTGCTCTGCTTCCACACAAAAGGCCTGACGACCCTGTATTGTCATTGCAGCCAGTTTGAACCAGAGCAGGGGAGTCAGGAAACACCATGCTGTTAGAAGGTGGGCCTCTATTTGGCAGAGGTATGCACACTGTCCAGGTAGGGACCACAATTCTAGTCAGGGTAAGCCAGATACACAACCTAAATTAACCTGTATTAAATCTCTGGTAGCTTGGCACAGACCAGTCAGGCTTAATTTAAGAGGCAATGTGTAAAGTATCTGTGCACCACTTAAATTACAGTAACACAGTGAAAACACCACAAAAGACTCCACACCAGTGTAGAAAGATAAAGAATAGTTTTATGAATAACACAAGGCCAAAATGTCAAAAATACAATGACTAGAGCCTTGAGATATGAATTTTTTAAGAATTCACTGCAATAGAGTGCTTAGAAATCGCGCTGTACTTGACGTCACACTGGACCCGGGTAAATCCAGAGCTCAGGCTGACCAAGATGGAAGGCAGGCCGACTATAGGTCTTACTTAGGGTCTGCTGAAAAAGTACCCAGGATGAAGTGTTACGTCGATGGCGAGGAGGCAATACAAAGGTGAACGCTTCAGTTCTGATCCAAGCAGTCAGGGAATGCATCATCAGTGAGCCGAGTTGTTGTGGATGCAAGGTTCTCAGGTGGGGCATTGAATCCTTTACAATGAAGGTTATGCGTTGTTGTACAAATTGTAGTGTAGATATTGTTTATAGCTACCTACCAGCCCATCGACACCAACAACAAAGTATATCTTTTGTTTTTGAATAGCCCTGTGTCATCTAATGTTTACAGCCCTGAAAACATATGATACCACTGCATTGCTTTGTATTATTTGTTGTATGTATCCAAGAAGTGTAAATGCATGAGATGGCACTACCAAAGCTGGAGTCAGAAGATTGTTTAGAGATGCCTGCACTAGGGGCATTTTTGGGCCAATAAAATATAACAACTTGTTTGCCCTGCAAGAAATTGATTCTCTTTAAATCAACCCCTCCCATGCCTGGGACGAGCTGGTCTCGTCCAGGTACACGGTTGCTGTGTGCCTGGGACTAGACCCGGTCGTCCTGCACCGGGCCCACGGGGGAAGCACTAGTGGTCCCCTCATGGACCCCACACCCACACTTCGTCAGAGGTCACCTCGGATAGCGCTGGAAGCTTGATTCCAGCGTGATCCTGAAAGAGAAATGCTTTTTCATTTCTCTTCCGACCAGGAGGTAGGGCTTGAGAGACAATAAAGGAAAGGAAAAACCTTTCCTTTCCTTTCTTGTCTCTCACAGCAGAAATGCCCACTAGTAACCAGGGATTTGTTTTTTTGTATATTTCAATAAGGGGAGCGGCCCCTTGGGCAAGGGCCAATCCCTAGGGGGCAAATGATTTCAAGGCCATTTCTGCCCCCCTGGGGGCAGATCGGCCTAATATTACTAGGCCGATCTGCCCCAGGGGGGGCAGAAACCCACTAGACACCAGGGATACATTTTTGTTGTTGTTTATTTTTATTTTATTTATGTTTGGGGAGCGACCCCTTAGGCAAGGGTCGCTCCTGGGGGGCCAAATTATTATTAGGCCATTTCTGCACCCCCAGGGTCAGATCGGCCTTGTGATCTGCCCCCAGCGGGGGGGCAGAAACCACTAGACACCAGAGATTATTTATTTTATTCATACTTGCACATAACGGGAGTGGCCCCATGGGCAAGGGTCACTCACAGGGGGCCAAATTATTTTAGGCCATTTCTGCCCCAGGGGGCAGAAACCACAAGACACCAGGGATTTTTTATTTATTTTTTTTATACTAACGCATAAGGGGAGCAGCCACTTTGGCAAGGGTCACTCCCCGGGGGGGGGAATATTTTTAGGCCTTTTCTGCCCCACCAGAGACAGATCAGCCTAATATAATTAGAAACCTCTAGACACCAGAGATATATATATTTTTTTATTTACTTTCTGTTTTTACATATGGGGAGTGACCCCTTAGACAAGGGTCACCCCCCTGGGGGGCAAATTGTATTTAGGCCATTTCTACCTCCCTTGGGGGCAGATCGGTCTATTTTTGTTAGGCCGATCTGCCCCCAAAGGGGACAGAAACCTCTAGACACCATGGATTGGTGTATGTGTTTGTTTTGTTTGGGGGGGCAGCCCCTTGGACAAGGGTGCTCCCCATGGGGGCAGTTTACTGTTGGCCATAACTGCCCCCTTGGGGGCAGATTGGCCTATTTTTGGAAGGCCCATCTGCCCCAAGGGGGGCAGAAAGCCCACCAGAGACCAGGAAGATTTTTTTTTCAAAGTAAGAGGTTGGGGGGTATGGCCATACCCCCACCCCAAATAAATGGGGCCAAGGTTGTTCTGCCCACCAGTGGGCAGAATGGGCAATTACCCCCGATCTACACCCCGAGGGACAGAGAGTCTACTAGATGCCAGGGAATAAAAAATAAATAAAAGAAAATAGTGGGGTAGTGGCTACCAACCAGTATGGGCCTGGTTATGCCCCCACCCGAACTGAAGGTGCTAACAGTCTTTCAGCTCTCCCCCGCACACTAAAACATCTTATCCCATGGCAATCATGAGGACATTTGATTATTTTTGGTTTACATTTGGGCCAGGAGAGCTTGGTAACTCTCAAAATCGTCCCACTTGGAATGGTGAGGGCTGCACTTTTTTTTTATTAGGGACCCTGCCATGTAGAAAAATCCACAAGTCCTAGGCACATCTGAAAACTAAACATCTAGTTGATTCCAGGGTGGTGTGCTTCACATGCACCCCGCACCATTTCCTTACCCACAATGCCCTGCAAACCTAGAACTTAGCTGGAAAGCACACTTTTTTCCCACATTTTGTGATGGAACCTTCTAGAATCTGCAGGAATCCACCACCCAGCATTGCCTCATCTATACCGATCAAAATTCTGCTGCACTTGTCAGCCTAAACGTGATTTTTTTCAAACTGCCCTTTTGGACCCACTTTGGTTCCCCCTCAATTTCGACAAGTTTTTGGCTCTTCTCTGTCACAAGCACTTGGCCCACCTACACAAGTGAGGTATCATTTTTACCAGGAGACTCAGGGGAACATTCTGTTATGGGAAATTTGTCACGGTGCAGTGATCCCACACAAAAATGTGGGGAAAATGTGATTTTTTAGCTAAATTTGAGGTTTGCTGAGGATTCTGGGTAAGAAAACATTGGGGGATCCACACAAGTCACACCGTCCTGGAATCCCTCAGGTGCCTAGTTTTCAGAAAGTCTGGGTTTGGTAGGTTTCCCTAGATGGCTGCTGAGCCCAGCACCAAAAACGCAGGTGCCCCTGCAAAAACAGGCAGTTTTGTATTTGAAAGTTTTGATGTGTCCAGATAGTATTTTGGTGAATTTTCTGTTGCGAGCACAAGGCCTACCAACACATGTGAGGTACCATTTTTATCGGGAGATTTGGGGGAACGCTGGGTGGAAGGAAATTTGTGACTCCTCTCAGATTCCAGATCTTTCTGTCACCGAAATGTGAGGAAAAAGTGTTTTTTTAGCCAAATGTTGACGTTTGCAAAGGATTCCTGGTAACAGAACCTGAGATCCCCACAAGTCACCCCATCTTGGATTCCCCTAGGTCTCTAGTTTTTAGAAATGCACAGGTTTGGTAGGTTTCCCTAGGTGCTGGCTGAGCTAGTGGCCAAAACCCACAGGTAGGCACTTTGCAAAAAACACCTCTGTTTTCTTTGGAAAAATGTGATGTGTTCACGTTGTGTTTTGGGGCATTTCCTGTCGCAGGCACTAGGCCTACCCACACAAGTGAGGTATCATTTTTATCGGGAGACTTGGGGGAATGTTGGGTGGAAGGAAATTTGTGGATCCTCTCAGATTCCAGAACTTTCTGTCACCGAAATGTGAGGAAAAAGTGTTTTTTTAGCCAAATTTTGAGGTTTACAAAGGATTCTGGGTAACAGAACCTGATGAAAGCCCCACAAGTCACCCAATCTTGGATTTACCTAGGTCTCTAGTTTTAAAAAATGCACAGGTTTGGTAGGTTTCCCTAGGTGCCGGCTGAGCTAGAGGCCAAAATCCACGGGTTTTTTTCACTTCAATTTCAATATTGTTTTATTTCAGTTGTTATTTTCTGCAAGAAACTCTCATAGGAGCTACACAAATTCCCCATTGATGAGTTCAGAACTTTGTATACTTTTTGGAAATGTTTAGGTTTCTGGGATCCAGCATTTGTTTCACAACCATTTCTGTCACTGATTGGAAGGAGGCTGAAAGCACAAAAAATCATAAAAATGGGGTATGTCCCAGTAAAATGTCAAAACTGTGTTGAAAAATTGGGTTATCTGATTCAAGTCTGCCTGTTCCTGAAAGCTGGGAAGCTGGTGATTTTAGCACCGCAAACCCTTTGTTGATGCCATTTTCAGGGGAAAAAAACACAAGCCTTCTTTTGCAGCCCTTTTTTCCCATTTAAAAAAAAACAAAAACTTTTCACTGTATTTTGGCTAATTTATTGGTCTCTTTCAGGGGAACCAACAAAGTCTGGGTACCTCTATAATCCCTAGGATGTTGGAAAAAAAGGACGCAAATTTGGCGTGGGTAGCTAATGTGGTAAAAAAGTTATGAGGGCCTCAGCACGCCCTGCCCCAAATAGCCTAAAAAAGGCCTGGCACCTGAGGGGGAAAAGGCCTGGCAGCAAAGGGGTTAAGAAGTTGCCACATGAGTGCATCTTCCTCCACAGCACACAAATGTAATGTTATATACTCTGGTGAGATCATCGACACTACTTTTATTATCTTTTAAATAAAATTTAAGATGGCAATAGTCAACATTCTCTGCATTTATTTTCGCTAGAAATGATATGGTATGATTACAGTCTAGTCCTAAATAGGTATATGTGTTTTAATTTCTATGATCACCTGTGTGTCTTTCATCTTCTGATAATGAGCAGCAATTTATTTTTATGCAAGGCCCAACACTATAATTTTTGCCTTTTCAAGTTTCTGTGATGTATGTGTTAATAATTAGCTTTTCTACTACGTTCTAGTGCCCTTACTTTATGAAATGACTGTATTTTGCAGGATCACAGTCATTTTTATGTATTTATGAATAAATATATGTATTAGAAACCTAACCCAGGGGTATTGATGTACAAATATTGTAAATACAAGGAGCATAACGTAACAAGGAGGGAAGAGATCAGACCTTTTGGATGTGGATTTTTATGGTCCTACAGAATGGGAGAGTCTAATTTCTCTGGGTAGAGTGATACAGAGTCTGGCACACAGTCAGTGCAAGATTGACGCATTTCTCTCTGGGTCTCCCTTTAGGTCTTCAAGGATCTAGTGAGCATTATGTCTTGAGGTTTGAGATACCCATTACTGTGATTTTAAGATCATTGATGAAGATTTTCTCATTTAAAGTAATGAAAATGTTCTGAAAGTGATTCTGGTTTCCATTTGACTACATTGTCTGTCTTTTTCCAGGTGGATGACAAACTTCTATGTCCTGAAGCCATTTCAAGGACTCCTTCAGCTGGAGCCAAGGACCTATTAAGTAGGGCAGCAAGAAGCAAGAAAGACACTGACGGGCTTATTCACAAAGGTAAATCTACTTATGTGGATTGAGTCATGTGTAAACTTACTATTGAACCTAAAAGTAATTTGCACTCTGTCATCTACAGTGTTGCCATGGATGATGTAATTTCAGATGTCATCAGTGATTTTATCAATCCAGTCTTTGATCAAGTCATCAGTGATGTAATATGTGAGGTTAAAGGCAGTGCATGGCAAGGGTGCAAGCTATAGTTACTTGAATGCTTGAGTTATAGCCGCTTCAGTTAACTATAACTGACGACTTTCAGTGGTTTTTTAGTTTAAAATGTTATTTTGCAACTGACATTGTCACCAACTATAACCTCACATTAACCTTTGCTTTTGCCATCACTAACCAAGGTGTTTTTGAATAAAACTACAACTGCTGCCTTAACATTGGTTTCTTTTGGTGAATTTTTAGGTTTTTAAAATGTAAATCGCTAGCAAAATATAAAATGCAGGTCTATTAGTTTTGTCAAAAGGGTCATTGCAGTGGCTGTCAAAAATATTTAAATAAAGTATTTATAATCAAGACAACATTAAACAAATGGCAGCATCTATAATTTACACTCCTCAAGCTGCATACTGCAGCTATAAGACCAAACACAAGTGGTCATTGCAACCACAAGCTGAAGAACAAAAACTCCAGCTCTAGGAATGCTTAAAAATGTCATCAAAATTTCCCAGGGTCATGTTCTATAGATCTCAAGGAACATGGAGTTAATTTTTTTAAGTATTTCTAGGGGGCTTCTTTACTTCCTCTACCTCTCTCACAACACTTACAAAATAAGCTGGTTGCCCCTGTCCAGATTGGGGCACCATCAGACACCAAAATATATTTAATGAAGAGCATTAGAAAGTGCACCTTCTAGGACACTCTTTGATTATACTTTCCCCATATTTATTTTATTATTTTTTGTGGGAGCCCCAGTTCCTCCTGGGACACCCACTAGTGTTCTTGTGGGGGGCTTTGGAAAAGCCCCAGAGCATTCGGCCCCTACCAGTACCTTGGCCAGAACCCATAGTGAGTCAGCCACTTTTTGATTTTGTGGGTGCCCTGGTGCCCTCCCAGAGTACTTACATCTTCAAAATAAGTCAGGAACCCTGGGAGGAGCCACAATACCCCATGGCCCCATGCCTGCTCCTCTGCCACCACCTATTGTACTTGCCATGACAGTTGACCACTTTTTGTTTTTGTGGATATCCCTGGTACCTACCTGAAATACCCACATCTTTAAAATACATTGGCAGCCACGGGGTAGCCTCAAGGCACCCGTGGCCCCTGTCAGCTCCCCAGCCAGTACCCATCAACAACTATGCTCCTGCTCCGGCAGTGGGAGAAAACATTCTTCCCTGCTTGGTTCATGGGCAGGGAAAAAAGAAAATGCTTGCTCCAACCCAGCATAAGCCAATCCTAATTGTGTGTAAAAAGTGAGGCGTGGAAGTTGGCAGGTCTAATGAATGCCTACAGAATTGGTTGTCCTCTACTTAAAGTTTAATAGCATCCCAAAGTCTCCAGATGCCTACTCCATGAGTCAAAACAGGTAGACATTTGTGTTCAAAGATTCCCAAAAGGGCTGAATTGGTTTACTACATACACTGCTGGCAAAATCAAATAGGGCACCCACTGAGCAATTAAAACACAAGCATTTATCAGAAAGGCAGTCAATCATTTTTTACGAGAATCACATATCAGTCCTAAATAAGGGAAATTGTTTACCATCTCAATTTGCTTCCCCTTAATGCAGTTGGGACCTGTTTTCTTTAACTTCAGACCGGTTACCAAGTGCTTGATTTTTTAGATGTTAATCTCTAAATCTAAGTTATACATAAATTGAACAAAGTTTTCAAGTAATCCTTTCAGACCATTGGGAGTATGTGAAGGCAAGACCACTTCATCACGATACAAGAAGGCAGGGACTGGGGTTGAACACAACCTTGGAGTGTACCTTACACCAGAGAAAATGATTCAGAGCATTCTCCCCACCAATCAAACCTAACTGAGGAGGTGACCTCATAATGCTGTGCCCTTAGGAAATCACCTGGATCCTTGGCTAAACCTATTGGAATGAGAATATTCCATAGTTTACCTTGGCTGGCCCAATTGAAAGTACTGCTGAGGTCCATAAGGGAAAGATATAGGGCAGCTCTTTTCACCACTGTATATTATATTTACTAATATTCAAGGGTAGGTGGCAGCACTTGTTCTCAGTACCAAGACCTTCCCCAAAACCATATTGCACCTGAAAAATCACCTTGGACTGCTCTGCTCTAGCCTCTATTCTATAGAGGACAATATGCCCCATAATTTTAACTAATTAATTAATCTAACAAAGAAACTGGCCTTTAGCACTGGAGATCTTGCCTACTGGCCTTTTTATAAACAGGGCCGATCACAGCTGAGTGCCAGGAGCTAAGTATCTTAAAAACGATGGTACAATTTAATATGTTTGTGCTTACGTGCGCCCAGACACCTCATGCACCTCAAATCTGATGTTGAAGGGGGAAAGTTGGATGGACTTCTGGCAAACGATCTTCGCTTTCCTTAGTAGAAGAATAAATAGTTTAAAATGTTTGCCCTATCTATCTGTGATAATGTTTGTCCCTAAGCCATCTGTGTTACCATCCTCCATAGAAACATCATCAAGGTCACCACCAACACCCTCGACACCCTCAACAACGCAGAACACATGCACTTCCTCATCCACGTCAACAACACCACCACCCTCAGAGGCACCCTCATATACAGACCCCCAGGACCGCGCCCCCCTTTCTGCGACACCATCACAGACACCATCAGCACACACGCTCTCACCTCCACAGAGTACTTACTCCTCGGCGACTTCAACTTCCACCTAGAAAACCCTCACGATCACAACTCATCGTCCCTCCTAGACAACCTTTCAAACCTAGGACTCAAACAACTAGTCACAGCACCCACCCACGCAGCTGGACACACACTCGACGCAATTTTCACATCCAGCCAACACATCACCTACACCCACACCACCAAACTCCAATGGACAGATCACCAATGCATCCACTTCTCCTACAACAAACCCCCCAAGCACCACCAACATCACACCACCCCCTACCGCATGTGGGACAAGATACCCACGGAACACCTAATCAACCAACTGACGCAAACCCCCCCAACATAACCGACCCCAACACCGCCGCTCACAACCTCAACAAATGGATCACCTCCTGTGCCGACAAACTAGCCCCCCTCAGAAAAAACATCACTACCCGAAACATCAAGAACGCACCATGGTTCACCACTGAACTCCACGAATCCAAACGCAAATGCCGCAAAGCAGAGAAAATCTGGAGACAAGAACCCACCACCACTAACTTCATCACCCTCAAAACCACCACACGCATCCACCACCAACTCATACGCACCACCAAAAGAGCACACTACAAAGAACGCATTGACAACAACTCACAGAACAGTAAGGAACTCTTTACCATCATCAAAGAGCTCTCCAAACCCAAGGCCAGCAACCTAGACTCCACGCACACACAAACCCTCTGCGACTCCCTCTCAGATCACTTCCACCTCAAAATTCTTGACATACATAACAGCTTCGCTCAACATACACCGCCCTCCCACACCACTCACCCATCTCACACACACCCACCACACACACCACACAACCTACTCACCACCTGGGCCCCCACCAACGACCAAGAAACTGAAACCACTATGAACTCTATTCACTCTGGCTCCCCCTCCGACCCATGCCCCCACCGTATATACAACAGAGCCAGCCCCGCCATCGCCCCCATACTCCGAGCCACAATCAACAGCTCCTTCGAAACCGCCACCTTCCCAGACCTCTGGAAACACGTAGAAGTCATCGCACTCCCCAAAAAAACCAAAGCCAACCCAGACGATCTCTCCAACTACTGCCCCATCTCCCTCCTCCCCTTCCCAGCCAAGGTTACGGAAAAAATCGTCAACTCCCGACTATCCCACTTCCTCGAGACAAACAACACACTTGACCCCTCCTAATCTGGGTTCCGCAAGAACCACAGCACAGAAACCGCCCTCTTAGCATGCACCGACGAAATCAGATCCAGAGTCGACATGGGTGAGACCATAGCACTCATACTCCTGGACCTCTCTGAAGCCTTTGACACTGTCTGCCAACACACACTCAGAACACGCCTTCACGACGCAGGGATAAGGCACAAAGCCCTGGACTGGCTCACCTCCTTCCTCACCAACAGAACCCAAAAAGTCCGACTCCCCCCCTTCCAATCGCCCGCCACCAAAATCACCTGCGGAGTCCCCCAAGGCTCCTCCCTCAGCCCCACACTATTTAACATATACATGACCCCACTAGCCAGCATCATCAAATCCCATGGAATCACCATCCTCTCATACGCTGATGACACTCAACTCATCCTCTCCCTCACCTGCAACCCCAACACTGCCAAATCCAACCCACAAAACGCACTCATCGACACCACCAAATGGATAACAGCCAACCACCTGAAACTCAACTCAAGCAAAACCGAAATAATCCTCTTTAGCCCACACAAAAACACCTGGGACCCCTCATGGTGGCCCACCATGCTAGGCCCTGCACCCACCCCTGCCAACCACGCACGCAACCTCGGCATCATCCTAGACTCCTCCCTCTCGATGACCCAACAAATCAACGCTCTCACCTCCTCATGCCTCAACACACTCCGTATACTGAAAAAAACATTCAAATGGATCCACACAGAGACCAGAAAAACTGTCATTCAAGCACTCATCAGCAGCAGACTTGATTACAGAAACGCCCTCTACGCCGGCACCACTCTAAAACTCAAGCGCAAACTACAGCGCATCCAGAACTCAGCAGCACGACTCATCCTCGATCTCCCCCGACACGAACACATCTCTCCACACCTCAAATCCCTCTACTGGCTCCCCATTGACAAAAGGATCACCTTCAAGATCCTCATCCTCGCACACAAATCACTCCACAACACAGGCCCTGCCTACCTCAACGAAAGAGTAACCTTCCACACCCCCACACGAAACCTCCGCTCTGCTGACCTATCCCTCTCTTCTGTCCCCCGCATCAAACACACCACCACCGGGGGCAGATCCTTCTCCTACCTTGCACCCAAAACCTGGAACGCCCTCCCAACCCACCTCCGCAAGACCCAAAACCTACTTCTCTTCAGGAAGGGCCTCAAAACCTGGATTTTTTGAACAGTGATCCTCCCAGCCCTTTTGCCCCCCACCCCCCCTCTCCCCCAGGGCCTTGAGACCCTCGCAGGTGAGTAGCCCGCTTTATAAATCTCTTTGATTGATTGATTGATTGATTGTTGCTGTTGGACAATGTAGGCTAATTTATTATTTTCCAAAAGAGTGGTGACTTTGGCGATAGTAGACTTGACAACATTTTCTACAAGTTCTTCCTTGAGGGCGGATTTCCTGATATTAATTGCTGATTTGTATTTAGACCTGAGTAAAGCTATAAGTGCCCTGTGCCACAGAAGGCAATTAAGGGCCACAGGCAGCAGTTGGCTTGCCACCCTAAGTGTTTTATTAAACCAGCCCAATTGGGAGCTGTTAGCAGTTGTAGCATGGTCCTGCATTAAAACTTTTATTTGATGGTTGAGTATGCCTAAGTCATCAATCACCAGGTCTTTTGGCTGGTTAACTGACAAAAGGCAATCATTAATCAGTTCCAGGCTGGCTTTAACAGTGGTGGCGAGTAATAGTGAAATATTTACATTTTGCTACCTAATCTTTAACCCTTTATCCACTATTCTCAGATCCATCAAACCCTTAGGAAGTGGGGTTTTAGCACTAAGAGAAATACCAGGGATGAGTTAAATAAGGTTATTACTGCTCCATAAGTTTGACATTGTAGCTACCGATCGAAAAACATTCATGGTTCGTTATTTAAAAATATAGTCTATGATGGTATCCCGACACCACCCAATGAATGTCAGGCGTTTGATCTCATTCTCTAATTCAACTGAATTAGAGAATGAGATCAAACAGCAGGTGCTTATACAATTTCCCAGCTGTGGTTTCTCTATTGGGCATTAGGGCGTCACCCTCCTTATTTGTTTCCCCATATTAAAATGTTAGAACATAAAATTAACATTTATTAAAATGCTTTTTCCTAACAACAGCAATGCTTTTATTTCAGCTGCGGGCCAAGTCGTGTGTACCAAACACATGGCAGGTGGATGCTTGTACTGTCAGTCATGAGTGCATGGGGAAGGGGCTTAATTATTAAATGCAGGCAGACTGGATGGGTCTGCACATAAGTAAAGTCTTAATGCGCATGTCGTGTTGGACGGGTGTCTTTCTATGACCGACCCGACATTCACACATGTTGCTTCTCTTACAAGTGCAATGTTAGTGAGCCGGGGATCACAGCCGCAGCTTCCCTGGTCTCCTAAGGGCTGCCGGTTTAGCCTGCTCCAGGCAATCTTGGCGCTGCTCCTATGCTGTTGTCTAATATAAATAGCTAACGAGCAGTGCCTGGATTAGCTCAAGAGATGCGAGTGGTCCTAGTCTAGAAGGCATCTTGGGAATCAGAAGTTTGGCTTTACAGAGGAACATGCCCCTAACTGTATGGCTTAATTATGAAGTCATGCCACGACTGGGCAGTTTCTGTCTCTTGCTGTCTTGCAGTCTCTGATGTTCCCTCGTCGTCATGTCCGGTGCACAGCACACAAGGCCAGGGAGTGGAAAAGAGGAGGGTGAGGCCCCCGCCTGAGCAAGTGACACTTAGATGCCCAAGAAGTAAAATGTCTAGGATGAGCAGACTACTTGAAAAAGTATGCTTTGACCGTCTTCCACCATGTATATATTTACCACAACCCGGGGGAGATTGTAGCTATTCAGTCAAGTTAGATTTTAGGAGGTATCGTAAATCATTGCAAGCTATAATAATGTGGTTAGTACCAAGTACAATGCAACTTGCAGGTGCTTACAAATATGGTAGTTGTGGTTTGCAAATGAAAAAGCACAATTCCACGTGTACTGCCATTTGATAAAGTTTGTTTTGACCAATGACTTTGTGTTTCACCACTGCGCATATTAGTTGCTCAATGTTCACCAGTAGCACATGGTATGTTTTGTTCAGTTGAGCCGCCTATGGGCTTTGACATGGCATTAGCCATTACTTTCTGTATTCAGTTGAGCCGCCTATGGGCTTTGACATTGCATTAGTCATTACATTCTGTATTCTGCCTATTGGCTTTGACATGCTGTATCCAGTCTAGCCGCCTATTGGCTTTGACATTGCATGCCTATTGACTTTGACATGATGTATTCAGTTTAGCTGCCTATTGACTTTGACATGCTATTAGATATTCTGCCTATTGGCTTTGACATGATATCATATATTACATTTTATATTCAGCTCAGCTGCCTATTGGCTTTGACATGATATTATACATTGCATTTTGTATTCAGCTCAGCTGCCTATGGGCTTTGACATGATATAAGACATTGCATTTTGTATTCAGCTTAGATGCTTATTGGCTTTGACATGACACTAGACATTGCATTTGATATCTAGGTTAGCTGCCTATTGCCTTTAACGTGGAGTTAGACATTGCAGTTGAGAATCCAAGCTGTATTTTTCCAAGCTGTGTTTCTGCACAAGAGAACCAAGATGTTTTTCTCACAGTAGACTAGACATGATAAGAGAGAGTACATGGGTGTTGTTCTCTCTGCTTGAGCTTGGGAACAGGAGTAGTCTTGGAGACCTGGCCAGTCTCCATAAGGCTTGCTCAGTTTCCCAGGTCTGAGAGGAGGGGGCACACCTTTGTAACGAATGTAACAGGCTGCAGAGAGTCAGATTCGAATCTGCCGGACCTCGTGCTGGAGCTTGGCGCAGGCTGCCAGCAATCCCGTGTGGTTAGATGAATCTCTCTTTCTCGCGGCTGACAGGGGTCATCAGCTTGCAGACCTTAGAAAGATGAAGCTGTAGATAGTTCCCACACGGTGAAGTATTTGTTTTGCTTTGCATTCAATATCTTATAAATATAACCTGCTGTGTATATTGCAAACTGATATATTTTGTTTGATTAACGCGGACTTGAAAGCTACTAATTCGTCATTCATAAATATTGTGGTTGGGGAAGAATTAACAACAATAAAAGTCTTCTTTGACCTCAGAAGTGCATTTCTGTTGTGTTATGTTAGTGCTTAGAAACTAGCTAAGAGGAAAGCACTACAATTGGTACCAGGAGTGGGGTCGGTCATTAAGAGGTGATTAAGAGGGTGTTGACGAGTTGGTAGATTTCTAAGTGCACACTTTAAAAGTGTAATTGTTTTTTTGTTGTTTGGAGAATTACAGAAATTGTTTTTTTTGGAGAATCACAGTAGCACGGCAGACCATGTCTGAGAATTCATGTGTTGATAAACTGCCTGATGGTGCTAAGAAAAACTGTGAATTGTTTTCTGTTTGGGGAATTACAGAAGAAAATGCATGTGTAGCTAAAATGTCTGATAATGCTTTGAGAAATAATTTCTGTTGTACATATGTAGAAAACGTGTCTTTTGGAAGTAATGATGACAGAAAGGTCTGGATACCTTTATCTGCTTACAGAGAAATGCAGGAGAAATGTAGGCAGTTTGGAACATGAAAATAGGAATTTACGTGAGCAAATTAGCCCGACTGAAAGTTATAAAAGGGCTGTTTTTGAAGAATCTTTCTTGTCCCATTCCAGTAATGAGGGGGTTAAGACAGCTCCGAGCTGCACTGAGTTTTCATGTGAGCCAGGGTTTTTGGCAGCCAAAATGCATTCCTTAACTGATAACACGGACGAGAGAGACCAGAATGTGATTTACGAGTTACCGTTGCAAAATGCACAAGTAAAACGAAGGATTTTAGAGCAAGACACCCCGAGTTTCATTAGCTTGTTTGATTTTTGGAAAAAGAATAGCCCTCATTTGAGTGAAATCCTAACACTTTTGTATATGGTCACTGTGAAACATTATATGCAGCTGCGTGCTTGTGATTTGGCAAATGAAATAATGCAAACTTTAGGTTTCTGCGCAGTGCAAGAAGGAAATACTTATGTACATGTAATTCAAGAACAAGGGAAGAAAATAGTGCCCCTAGCTAGAATCATACAATGGATCTGGTACTTGCAAGACAGGGCTAGAGTACCACAGGTAAAAGAATTACCGGTGAAATTGTGTGCACCATTTGAATTCGTGTCTACTGAAGATAAAAAGCATGTTTGTTTTACTAATGATTCATTGACTGAAATGTTGTTTTCTGGCACAGTAGAAGGAACAGAGTTGTATAATGTGTGTCAGATTTTAAAGCAAGAGCTACGTGAGATGTGTCATTTTTACGCTGATTTTTGGTTCATTGCTAATGTTTTAGCACCTAACTGGTTCAATTACCTTGCAGATGTTAATGAGAAAAATTCAGAGAGAGAAGTGTACACCCAGAATTCTGCCTTAGTGGGGATGGCTAAGTGGGTGCCCCAGAAATGTGAACAGCTGAGAGAAAAAGCCACTTATAGGTGGGCAGAGATGAGAGAGATGCACATTCCCCTAGATTTGATAAAAACTGTGCAGCACGCACAAAAGCAATCTGTCATGCAAGCAGTCACAGAGCAGTTGGGGAGAGGAAAGTTACCAGGACAGAAATGGCAAATTGATCAGGTTTTAGGGAAAGTGATTGCTGCAAATTACCAAGGAAAAATCGAAATTATGCTGATACCTAGAAAAGAATCTGATTCATTCATACAAATTGGAGACAGAATGGCCCAACTTGACAAAAATGCAGTGAATGGAGGTTTGGTAAAGAAGGAGTCTGCCCCAGCCCTTCTGACAGTGCAAGAAAAGGGAAGCTGTGGCGCAGCAGATAAAAACCTCAGTACTGATGTGTGGGCTGAAGCCCCAAGTGATCCTCCAGAACCTGCAGTGAATATAACAAAGGGCCCCAAAAACGTCCTGCTGATTATAAAACAGGGAAAGAAAGAGGAAGGGTGCAGTTTAAATGAAAAATGTTATTTGCAAGAAAAGTCATACTTGTTTCTTTTGCAGATCCTACCACGTTTTGCCACTGTCCCTGAGTGTGCTGTGTGGTCCCCCTTCCGGTGTGTGCGTGTGGGGTCGGGGAAGGGACCGAATCCCCAACCTGAACCTGGCTGAGTAAAGTGCCAGCACCATGGATCCATTTTGCGCAAACTGCGCCTTCAGTTCAAGTTCAACTTGTTTGATTGCATTCTTCCACTGGAACTAAGATGTGTTTTATTTTATTTTTTCCCTCTCGTATGGAACTCTGACTTTTGCTTATCTTCCAGAAAGCCTTTCAGGTGGACCGTGCACCTTTACATGAGTAGAACTCATGCCACATCAAATTGCTAACACTGTTGAATTAGAGACTCATTCAGAGTACAAATTGCTCAGTCTTTTCTGTATAGATGTATCTGATGTGAAAGGTTATGAGATCAATGTGTTAATTCACTTCTATTGCTTTACAGGGATTGCTTTGACTTGCTGATAAGTTTTTTTTTGTTTGTTTTGTGCCGATGTTTTTTGTTTTTGTTTGAAACAAGAGATATGTGAAACAAAAATTCATTGGTCAAAGGGCGGAATGTACTGCCATTTGATAAAGTTTGTTTTGACCAATGACTTTGTGTTTCACCACTGCGCATATTAGTTGCTCAATGTTCACCAGTAGCACATGGTATGTTTTGTTCAGTTGAGCCGCCTATGGGCTTTGACATGGCATTAGCCATTACTTTCTGTATTCAGTTGAGCCGCCTATGGGCTTTGACATTGCATTAGCCATTACATTCTGTATTCTGCCTATTGGCTTTGACATGCTGTATCCAGTCTAGCCGCCTATTGGCTTTGACATTGCATGCCTATTGACTTTGACATGATGTATTCAGTTTAGCTGCCTATTGACTTTGACATGCTATTAGATATTCTGCCTATTGGCTTTGACATGATATCATATATTACATTTTATATTCAGCTCAGCTGCCTATTGGCTTTGACATGATATTATACATTGCATTTTGTATTCAGCGCAGCTGCCTATGGGCTTTGACATGATATAAGACATTGCATTTTGTATTCAGCTTAGATGCTTATTGGCTTTGACATGACACTAGACATTGCATTTGATATCTAGGTTAGCTGCCTATTGCCTTTAATGTGGAGTTAGACATTGCAGTTGAGAATCCAAGCTGTATTTTTCCAAGCTGTGTTTTTGCACAAGAGAACCAAGAGGTTTTTCTCACAGTAGACTAGACATGATAAGAGAGAGTACATGGGTGTTGTTCTCTCTGCTTGAGCTTGGGAACAGGAGTAGTCTTGGAGACCTGGCCAGTCTCCAAAAGGCTTGCTCAGTTTCCCAGGTCTGAGAGGAGGGGGCACACCTTTGTAACGAATGTAACAGGCTGCAGAGAGTCAGATTCGAATCTGCCGGACCTCGTGCTGGAGCTTGGCGCAGGCTGCCAGCAATCCAGTGTGGGTAGATGAATCTCTCTTTCTCGCGGCTGACAGGGGTCATCAGCTTGCAGACCTTAGAAAGATGAAGCTGTAGATAGTTCCCACACGGTGAAGTATTTGTTTTGCTTTGCATTCAATATCTTATAAATATAACCTGCTGTGTATATTGCAAACTGATATATTTTGTTTGATTAACGCGGACTTGAAAGCTACTAATTCGTCATTCATAAATATTGTGGTTGGGGAAGAATTAACAACAATAAAAGTCTTCTTTTACCTCAGAAGTGCATTTCTGTTGTGTTATGTTAGTGCTTAGAAACTAGCTAAGAGGAAAGCACTACACCACGTCCATTACAAGTATTGCAAACAGGGAATTTGCACATTGCTGGCTTTATGACTGTACAATCTCTTGGCACATGCTCCATATTCGCATAGTCCACTGGGTGTGACTAAATAGTTTACGATCATATCTCTCTTGTCCACGTCGTGCAGTCCTAAATGCATAGTTTAATAAGTAGTTTAGTTGAAGTTCATCTCATTTGCTGCTCTTACTTTTTTTCGTAAACATTCTCTGGTGAACATAGAAACTCTTGTTATGCTGCCCATATTACAATGGATCTCTCGACAAGTCGGTCTCAGCTGGGAATATTAATTGCTGAATGATATGATTGCACACTCACCTAGAGACTGTGACACAAAAGGAAATTATTTCTAGTGTTTGGCTTTCTAAACTTACAGATACATAAATGAAATGTACCAGGATCTGGTTATAGGTAGATGTTTGATCTCTGATTGGTGCACCATGGCTTCTCGTGTTATTTATCACAGCTGTATCAAAGAGAGGCCTGGCTCTTGTAGATCGGAGGAAGCTTTAATATTATTCAGTCTGCGAGCTCTTCACTGTTGGAGTCAATGATAGGCCGAGGCAGGTCGTAAGAAATTGTAATTTTTCTAATACATAAAATGGATCTTGACGACCAAGCTAGTGCTCTTGGGTTTAACCACTGATTTTAAAGGGGCGAGCTGTGACGATGCCGATAAAGGCTAGTTTTGCGCTGGTAAACACCTGTGAACTTGTAATTATAGAAAATGTAAACCAGGAATATTTTACCAGTCTGGCAACAATACCCTTTATTAACACTTTCTTATGAATTAAGAAGGTGTGCAGACCTTGTGGAGTCGAGCAAAAATGCATATTAGCAAAATGGACCAACCACAAAGCAACAGAATACAGATGCACAGCACGACTGCATTGCTTGGGGACACTGTTTGTGTGAAAATGTGAAAATTAAATCTTCTTTTTACACACTACACAAATTGTTGAACGTATTTAATGTAGCAAGGTACGGGACAGTTTACAATGTTTTACATATTTCAAGACAAAAAATCACAACTTTGTGAATCTTTTAGCTTTCTCAAATTGCATTGAAATACACCATTTGTTTCTTCTTTATTCAAATTTTTCTTGGACGGAGAAGACTCCCAAACACGCCTTTTGTCCATCAGGTCCGCTCGCTTTGCTCGCTCGTGACATAATGATCATCCACAACGTTTACGCCCCACCATTTTTAAACGGCACCATCCCCCCGCGTTGATCTGCAATATGGGGAAGGGGGGTCCCCTCTGACCAATTTGAAAAGGCTCAAGCAATTTTAGATTTGAACCTAGTTCTCCCCCAACTATTACATTAAAACACGTAAGCGCAAAAAAAATCTTCTGCATGCAGCAAAACAGAAAACAAAACATCAATATTACAGTCCTTGTTTTTCGAACTAACTGCATTATAAAAATAGGTACTAAAAAGTTTACTTTGATGGCGAAAACTACCATAGGATTTAAATTTCTGATTGAATGTTGGGCACTGGGATGATATCATACTTCCTACCTAGTGAATCAAAGCTATACGACCACCCCTAAGTCAGCCGGCAGCTGATTGAAAAGCAGGAACACAGAAACTCCGAAAGTCATTCCAAATGATGCAGTCCAGTTGCTTGGTCAAAGCTGCTTAATCACTGTGCTGATGCTCGGGAATGGGTGGCCACTCGTTTTCAATTCACAAAGATACGTTCACCATGGTTGGAAGCCAGTTTATACTCCTGAGTACCGTGATGCCAAAGATTATGATTAAGTTTTTGCCTGTTCCACTTTCCTCAGATCCGCATGTTTCACCTTCCTCAGCTCCTAGATTCTCACATGCAATGGTTGGACCTCACATCATTAGCAATGTCATCAGAGATGGCATTTGGGATATCATCAGTGATGTCATCAATAATGTAATTGAATATGACATGAGTGATATAATATGTGGGGTAATAAGCCGAGCATTGGTGGGGCTCAAGTTATACTTATCTCAGATAACTATAACTTGTGAATTTCAGTGGTTTCAGTGAATTGTTAAGGTTTGTTTTTTAATTTACGTATTATTACACAAAATGACTTTAATGCCACTTTAATGGAGAATCTTCCTGCACGCAATACCTCATGGACCCACACCCAATTTGTAGGGTCCTAAGGTAACTTCATGCTAATTTCACGGTGAAAACGTTTTGGGACACATTGAAGGTGATAACGCGTCCCTTTATGATATTTTATTACACATCAGGACTCGTTTTAGGCCAATGAATCTTTTGACCCAGTTGAGAGACACCTTAGGACGAGATGGCTAATCAATATATATCAATCAATACATCAATAATGTCATCAATATTTATCACGACAAATCATTTCACTTTAGTCAAAGTCATTAATCAATTTAAAGACACTACCATGACCTTTCGGCCATGAATAACCACACCTTGATTAGTAGAATTTTATGAGTTTTATTCCCTATGAATTACAGTCTAATAGTAAATGTGTTAATCTCAACACCAAGAAACATAATAGCATACTCACGATATGGCAACTTTGGTAAGCTTTCATTAAAGTGAAAATCATAAACATCAGAACATAACACGGCGTGAACATAGATCAATTTAGCAGAGTGTCAATAATGCGTCAGTTCAACAAAACATAATCTCGGTTGTTTGTCTATTTGCGTCAATTTGATGAACACCTGTCCTAACCACTGATTAGCATTCACATGTTGGGCTTCATGCAAAACAAATTTGGAACACCAATTTGGAAAACATTTAGATAAGGTCTCTGTCAAAAGCAAGCAGTTGGTACCTAGAAAGGAAAAGCAAACAGACAAATTACAATTACATTGTCATAATTACCCTCCAAAGTTTAGGTCAGCGCACAGGTTCAGTCTTCGTCCTGAGGATTTCATTCAAAACGCCATCAGTCAAAACTCAGCTCTGGGGCAAAAGGGCACTTTCCTCATAAGGAGGTAAAGTGTAAAATGGACAATCTAAGGGTGGGGATGGTTTAAGTAACCCACCAATTCACCAAACTGAGTGACAGAGTTTCTGGATAAAATCAATAGCATTCCCTAACCCGCCTAAATGACTCCCTGTGACATGGGTTTTTATCCCTTTTCCGATGTACATTCCCCAAAAATTCTATTGGACATTTGCTATACCCCACTATCTTTAACCTATCATAAAGCACATTAGGTAATCTAACTCTTCACCCCGTATTATTTTACAAGTTTTTGATTGGTCTTCGTAATTGATGTCTTCAGAGGTGGTACGTCCGGTGTGATTTCATCCTTCTGTAATTCTTTGCACATCTTTTGGTCAGCAGTTCCATTGTCTTCACCGGTTTGAATGACCTTGTACATTACATTAACCTACATTGTTTCAATTTACTTTGAACATTTAGGGGGTCATTACAACATTGGCGGTAAAAAAGCCACTTACCGGCGTGCAGAAGACCGCCAGCACACCGCCGTGGCCGTGGAATTCCGCCACAGCTATTATGACCCACATCTTGGAATCCGCCGAAATTCAGAAACCCACACAAGTCCGCCACACCAAAGGTCAGTGATAAACTTGCGAAAACAAAACCTCCACCGTCACGCCAACAGAAACACGCCCATGCTATTACGACCCACGAATCCACGCGGCGGTCTGTCAACTGCGGAATTCCATTGGCGGTACACTCCGCCGCGCTCAAAATAAAAACACATCTCCAAAACACCGCCACATTGGACAATTCCAAATACACACACCTGATACACATACAAACACCACTCCCACACACCCAACACAATATAAAACACACACCCACATCACCCACAAACCCCTACGACCAAAAATTAGAGACGAAGGCGACAGAGAGATAGCACAGCAATAGACAACCCCACCACACAGAGGCACACAACACCATCACCCATACAACATCCACGCTCAAAACACCCCACACCACCACACATCACCACACTCATCAACACATACACCACCCCACACATCACCTACACCACCCCATGTCACGCCAAAGACACCCCAGGTTTTCTGAGGAGGAGCTCAGGGTCATGGTGGAGGAAATCCTACGGGTAGAGCCACAGCTAATTGGAACACAGGTGCAGCACACCTCCATAGCCAGGAAGATGGAGCTATGGCGAAGAATCGTTGACAGGGTCAACGCTGTGGGACAGCATCCAGGAAATCGGGAGGACATCAGGAAGAGGTGGAACGACCTACGGGGGAAGGTGCGTTCAGTGATCTCCAGGCACAACATCGCGATTCAGCGGACTGGTGGCGGACCCCCACCTCCTCCCCCACAATTAACAACATGGGAGGAGCAGGTCTTCACCATCATGCATCCAGAGGGCCTCGGAGGAGTCGGTGGAGGAATGTACACTGGTAAGTCAAATCTGAACTATCATATCCCCCACCCTACCTGCATGCTATCACACACCCCCACCCTCACCCCCTTCCCTATCACTACAACTCCTCACTAATGTACTAATAATACAAACAACACATCCCAACACCAAGCCCTGCATGCAACAACTAGGCATGGACACCCAGCACTAAAGCATGCTCACTGCACATACCCATAACAACCCCCCAACCATCATCATACAAGCCCCCACACAGGAATGCTTGCACTGGGGTACACACACACCCACCCATTGCACACCATGACACACACACATGCAATAATCATGCTCTTATACCCCTGCAGGACCACTACGTAACGTCACCACACAGGAGGGTCCAGACATCTCCACTCCACCCACAGAAGAGGCCCACAGTGACGACAGCAGCTCTGGCCAACTGGATCCAGATGACCAGCCCGGACCATCGTGGGCCTCGGGACAGTCGGCTCCCTTTGCACAGGCACAGCCCAACACTGACCTTCCACCATCTGGTAACAACAGAACAGCACCCACGCAGCGGGCTTATACCTCCGTACCCAGGACACGTCAATCAGCGGTGTGTCCACCACTACAGGGAACCCAGGGTAACCCACCACCCCAACAACAACAGGGACCTGGGGGCCATGGTAGTGGGCACACAGTCCAGGGGACGGAGGCACAGGAACACAGGGGAACTGGGAGGGCTGCTGTGCGACAGGGGGCGGACAGGCCAAGGGAACCCACTCTCCACGAGGCCCTCTCCTCCATCATGGGAGCATACCACCACTCCCAGGAGACGATGGCTATGGTCCTGGCCAAGTTTCAGGAGACCCAGCGCCTGCAGGATGAACAGTATTTGGGGTTCAGGGAGGAGCTCAGAACCATCAGCTCCACCCTGGGCACCATCGTAGGGGTGCTGAAGGACATACAAAAGACCATGAGGGACACGGTGGCACTCCAAGGGGCCCCTGACACTAGCATGGATGATGAACTTCCCACCACCTCCGCCGGCGCTAGTGGACAGGACGCCCCGCCACAGGACCAGCACACCAGCACCCCACCCCCTGCAGACGGACAACCACCCCGCAAGCGGTCCCTGAGATCCAGGAACAGGACAGAGCAAGATGGCAAGACCCCGCCAGGAAATGAGACCACCCTGATTGTCCTCCCACTGTCCCACTTTGTTACCCTGTCCAGATTGGAACTGTCCCAGGTCCACTTCCTATGCCCATATGGACAGTGCACCTGTGTGACTAATAGACTGGACTCTGCCATGGACATTCCTCCACCATCACCCATCACCATTTTGCCACCCCTCCAATAATTAGCACTTCAATAAACACCCTTGAACCACAAAACAATCTGGAGTCAGTCTGTGATTTTGAAAATGTGTATTAGCAATGACAGTGACAAAATGCGTTTTCAAATGTAATGCCAACATACCTATGTCACACATCACAAGTCCATGAAGGATGCAAGCAGATGACACACGTTGGTAACCACACCTGTGAAACCGTAATGGAAATGTACAACTCAGTTACCATATACTGGTTGAAATCGACAGACGGGATAGAGGTAGAAGTGTGAAAGTGAATGTAATAGTAAAAAAATTGTTCTCACCTGTGTGTCACTGGAAATATTGCTGTATGACTGACTCCCTGTTGTCTATGTCTTCCTCCTCAGCTTCCTTCTCATCACTGTCCACAGGCTCCACAAGCTCCACAGCTGCCACAAAACCGTCATCTGGACCATCCTCCTGCAGAAAAGGCACCTGGCTTCGCAAAGCAAGATTGTGAAGCATCGAGCAGGCGATAATGATCTGGCACACCTTCCTTGGTGAGTAGAATAGGGAACCACCTGTCATATGGAGGCACCTGAACCTGGCCTTCAGGAGGCCGAAGGTGCGTTTGATCACCCTCCTAGTCCGCCCATGGGCCTCATTGTAGCGTTCCTCTGCCCTGGTACTGGGATTCCTCACTGGGGTCAATAGTCATGACAGGTTGGGGTAACCAGAGTCCCCTAATAGCCACACCCGGTGACTCTGGAGTTGACCCATCACATACAGGATGCTGCTATTCCGCAGGATGTAGGCGTCATGCACTAAGCCAGGGAACATAGCATTTACCTGCGAGATGTACTGGTCCGCCAAACATACCATCTGTACATTCATGGAATGATAACTCTTTCAGTTCCTGTACACCTGTTCACTCCTGTTGAGGGGGACTTGAGCTACATGGGTCGCATCAATGGCACCTATGATGTTAGGGATATGTCCAAGGGCATAGAAGTCACCTTTAACTGTAGGCAAATCCTCCACCTGAGGGAAAATGATGTAGATCCTCACATGTTTCAGCAGGGCAGACAACACTCTGGACAACATGTTGGAAATATAGGCTGGGACATCCCTGATGCCATGGCCAAAGTTATTTGAAATGATCCACTTGCAAGGAAATGGAGCACTGATACCACCTGCACTTCAGGGGGTATTCCTGTGGGATGGCGGATTGGTGAGATCAGGTCTGGCTCCAACTGGGTACACAGTTCCTGGATTGTGGCACGGTCAAACCTATAGGTGATGATCAAATGTCGCTCCTCCATTGTTAACAGGTCCACCAGCGGTCGGTACACCGGAGGATTCCGCCATCTCCTCAAATGTCCCAGCTGACGGTGCCTAAGAAGGACAACAGCGACCACAGAGTCAACAAATTCCCAGGTATGTACCCACAGCTACACAGAACACGACACCAAATGCAAAACTCTTCCTGTATGTGTGTTGAGTGTAGGCCTAGGTATGTGTGATGCAGTAGTAAATGAGGCCATGTGGGCCTCTGAAATGGCGGCTGCCTGACCTCTAAAGTGGGACAATGGGATGTGAGGTATCTGCGCTGGCGTTGTACACCGTCGCGGTAGGCGGTCGTAGATCGCGGCGCAATGCTGCATTGGTTAACATTGGACCCTATGGGTCCCAGGAGCCAGTGATGAAGTGCTCCAGCGGTGATGATACGCACCGCCGCGTACGTCACCGCCGGCACGTGACCGCCATTTTCTATCTGTTCAATCACTCGATACCTGATCTTCGACAGGAGAGGACCTACACTGCAAGTGCTGCTGTGACCTCGGTCTGGAAGAGACAATGGCTGCTGCGTCTGGGGAAAGGGCCCCTGCCTTCACTGCTCAGGAGTTGGAGAAGCTAGTCGACTGGGTCCTCCCCCAGTACACGCTACTCTACGGTCCTCCAGACCAACAGGTAAGTACACAGGGAGCACGTTGTATGGGCTATGCTGGGTGGAGAGGGCTGGATGTCAGTAGGAAGGGGGCAGAGTTCTGCGACCATGAAGGACTGTGAATGCATGTGCCACATGGCACGGGCAGGGATGGGGGCCACTCACTTTGACGGTGCAGTTGGTAATGACTTATCTTCTTCCCCTGTACATGTCATGTAGGTCAGTGCCCACCACAGAAGGACATTTGGCGTGCCATCGCCAAGGACGTCCAGACCCTGGGGGTCCACCAGAGACGGGGCACCCACTGCCGTAAAAGATGGGAGGACATTCGCCGCTAGAGCAAGAAGACGGCAGAGGCCCAGCTGGGGATGGCCTCCCAACGTGGGAGGGGTGCCTGTCGCACCATGACCCCCCTGATGTTCCGGATCCTGGCGGTGGCCTACCCGGAGTTGGATGGGCGCTTGAGGGCATCACAGCAGACACAAGGGAGTGAGTACACTCTCATTCTGCGGACTTTGCGCGCAGTGGAGGGGACTGGGTGGGGGGGGAAGGCTGTGGGTTTCCCTAGGCCAGGGCGAGTTACGTAGGCTAGGCCCCTCCGGAATGCAGGCCATGTGGCACTCCACCCCACCTCTGTAGAGTGCCAAGTGCAGGTAGACATGCCCCTGTGTCAACTATGTGTGCAGATGTCCACCATAGCCATGTATGCCAGATCCCAGGAATTGCATCTGTAGAGGCCAAGAGCACGGCGTAGTGCAGGGGGCTGCTGTGTCTGTATTGTCCGCCAACGGTAGCGGTAAGCCATGCACTCAACCTGTCTTTCTTCTGTCGTCGTCCTCCCTTTTTGTGCTCTCCCTGTTCTTTTGTGCATCAGCATCATCAGGCGGAGGTACAGTGGCACTGGAGTACGAGGGAGCTGCATCCCACATGGCCATGGAGGGCCACACCACAGACTCTGAATACACCAGTGGGACGGAGTGCGAGGGGAGCTTCACGTCGGTCACCGGATCACCAAACAGCGACACAGACTCGTCCGCCGATGGGAGCTCCTTTGTGGTGGCGGCACCATCTGTGCCCCCCACTTCTACAGGTACAGCCGCCACCCCCGCCACCACCCCCCCTACCAGCACCGCCCTCCCAGCAGCCCCTCAGCCTTCGCTCTGTGCCCGCTCACCCAGGAGGGTGGGCATCTCCTTCGCCCCAGGCACCTCAGGCCCTGCCCCAGTCACCCCTGCTGCCCTCAGTGAGGAGGCCATTGACCTCCTCAGGTCCCTCACTGTTGGGCAGTCTACCATTGTGAATGCCATCCAGGGTGTAGAAAGGGAGTTGCAACATGGTAATGCATTCCTGGAGGGCGTTCATTCTGGTCAGGCTGCCCTTCATCGAACCCTGCAATCTCTGGCCTCAGCACTGATGGCAGCCATTGTCCCTGTGTCTAGCCTCCCCCCTCCAACTTCCTCCACCCAGTCCCAGTCCCCTGTACCCCAGCCTATCCCAAGCACACCATCAGACAAGCATGCACGCACCTCAACACACAAAAGTAGCTCAGGCAAACATAAGCAACACACAACCTACAGGCACTCACTCAAGCATCACCCACATACAGACACAGCAACATCCACTGCCTCCACTGTGTCCCGCTCGTCGTCGTCTCCCTCCTCCCTCCCAGTGTTGTCTACACTCTCACCTGCATGCACTACATCTACAGGCACTATGATTCGCACCAGAACACTCAGCACCACACCCCGCTCACCTGCACTCACCACCCCCACTACCATTTACACGTCCCCTGTGTCCACTCCCAGTGTGTCTGTGACGCCCCCTCCCAAAGTACACAAACGCGGGCACCCACACACCCAACATCCATGCACCTCACGACAGCCTCCAGTACCTGCACCTGCACCCAAATCACCTAAAGTTACACCTCCTACAACCACCTCCTCTTCCTCCACTCCCAGCCCCCCTCCAGCTACCCATCCCAGTGTTCGTCAGAAACTCTTCCTCAGCAACGTTGACCTCTTTCCCACCACCCCCACCTCTCCAATTCATAGGTCCAGTAGTAGCACCTCAGCCAAAAGAAGTCCGGTACCAGTGGTGCGTGCTAAAGGTGTGTGGAGTGCACCGGCCACCAGGGCATCCAGTGTGACAAGGAGCCAAAGCACTGCCAGTCCACCCCCTGTAAAGCACCTTAAGTTGAAAAGTGGCCGACGGGAGAGGGTGAAGACTCCTGCCGGCAAAACAGCTCACAAGGGTCCCGGGGGGAGTGCTGAGTCAGCTGTGACTCCTCCCAAGGTGTTTAAGGGGCAGAAGAAGTCTCCAAAGTCTGGTAAGAGCAGCACAGCGGAGAAGGGCGCCATCCTCCCCGCTGGCCTGGACGCCACCGCCAGCACTGTCGTCACTGGTCGGGAGACCACCGCCAGAGTCAGTGCCCTGGAGGGCAGCAGTATCGTCACTGGTCCAGAGACCACTGCCAGAGTCAGTGCCCTGGAGGGCAGCAGTATCGTCACTGGTCCGGAGACCACAGCCAGAGTCAGTGCCCTGGAGGGCAGCAGTATCGTCACTGGTCAGGAGACCACCACCAGAGTCAGTGACCTGGAGGGCCCCGGCAGCCATAGCCCCGCTGGGCACTGAGGGACTGTAATGCCACACACCGCTGCACAGGTCAGAGACAGCAAAGGCAAGCACCGCTGAACAGGGCAAAGACCGCCATGGTGAAGACTGCTGAACAGGGCAAAGACCACCAAATCAAGCATCGTTAGCCCATGTGCAGCTGGGACAGTGACGGAACTGGGACTGTTACGGGGAGTGTGATGCACTCTGGGCACCAGTCCCTCTCCAGAACCAGTGGAGACCTGCATCCACTTGAGAGACTGTGGCTTTGCACTCCCCAGGATGGTACAGTGGGCAAACCACCCACTGTAGAGACTTGAGAGACTGTGGCTTTGCACTCCCCAGGATAAATCAGTGTGCAACCCACCCACTGGAAAGACTTGAGAGACTGTGGCTTTGCACTCCCTAGGATAAATCAGTGTGCAACCCACCCACTTGAAAGACTTGAGAGACTGTGGCTTTGCACTCCCCAGGATAAATCAGTGGGCAACCCACCCACTGGAAAGACTTGAGAGATTGTGGCTTTGCACTCCCCAGGATAAAGCAGTGGGCAACCCACCCACTGTAGAGACTTGAGAGTCTGTGGCTTTGCACTCCCCAGGATGGTACAGTGGGCAAACCACCCACTGTAAAGACTTGAGAGACTGTGGCTTTGCACTCCCCAGGATAAATCAGTGTGCAACCCACCCACTGGAAAGACTTGAGAGACTGTGGCTTTGCACTCCCCAGGATAAATCAGTGTGCAACCCACCCACTGGAAAGACTTGAGAGACTGTGGCTTTGCACTCCCCAGGATAAAGCAGTGGGCAACCCACCCACTGGAAAGACTTGAGAGACTGTGGCGTTGCACTCCCCAGGATAAAGCAGTGGGCAACCCACCTACTGGAAAGACTTGAGAGACTGTGGCTTTGCACTCCCCAGGATAAATCAGTGGGCAACCCACCCACTGTAGAGACTTGAGAGACTGTGGCTTTGCACTCCCCAGGATACCTCAATGGGCATGGAGTCCCGTCGTGGATCTGGCTTTGCAGTCATCCGGCTGAGGTGCACCCCCTTCCCTTCCCCCTGAGGTGCCTGTTGTATTTCTATCTGATGCCCCTGCAGTGTTCTCTCCGTTTGTGGACAGGTATCTAGTGTGGGCCTCGCCCATGCATTGTGGGCCCAGTGGTCCACGGACAATGATATGTGCATACCTGCAGTATTGCTCGTGATGTATGATTTTCAAATGTTTATATATATCTGTATATAGTTGGTTACTGTATTTTGATACATTACAATGTTTGAACTGATTTCCTTTTGTCTTTGCATTCTTCCGGGGGGGGGTTGTGGGTTGTTACTGTGCTGTTTGGAAATGCATTGGTGTGTGTGTTGTAGTGGGTGAGGGTCGGGTTGGGGGTGTTGCGTGTGTGTCTCCCTGACTTTTGCCTCCCCTATGTCGTAGGTGCAGTACTCACCGTTGTCTTCGGCACCTACCTTGCTGGTGATCGTAGAGGAGCAGGAACACAAGGGCAGGGAGTATTTGTAGTTCGGGCTCCATGGTGGCCTCCTTCCTCGTGAGCGTTTTCCCATTGCAAAAGCTGTTTCTGCCGTGTTTCTATCCATGGTGATACTGTGGGCGGTACATTGTCTTCCGCCTGTCTGTTGGCGGTGACCGCCGCGCTGCTTGTCTGTACCGCTGTGGCGGTCGGAGTGTTAAAGTGGCTGTCTATGTTGGCGGTTTCCGCCACGGTCATAATTCCCTTTTTTTGTCCGCCGGCCTGTTTGCGGTATTACCGCAGCTTTAACACCGTCCGCCAGCGTTGTAATGACCCCCTTAGTCTCTGGATGAGGGAAGATGGTGAGAACGGATCTAACATGGTTACATTCAGCTTCCAAATCGAAGAAAAAGAATAAACAGGGTCATTGCCCCTTATGAGTCAGCACACTGGAAAATAGAAAAATGCATTTAATATGAGAGCCAAGCAGCTAAGCTCCGGCTCATGCTAACTTAAGGCCTATGAGGTTTTCAGTACAGATTTAATAACGCAATTGTTAGTGTAAACTTATTTAAACATAATATAAACACTTTGGTCATTATTATTAGTCTATGTATACATTGGTGGCCACTCATCGTGGTCACAGTTCAAGCGCACGTCTAAGCATAATTACTATTATTATAGTTTCTATGTGGCAGCATCACACTTTAATTCATAAACATTTCATGTTAATATAGATTATGTAAGCTACGCTCTCTCAAAGGTTTTCACCAGTCTTGAAATGGTGACCACGCCATTCCTCTTTATTTTACAGCCAGCAAATCACATCACATGCTTTGAGATTGCAGCACCACAGTAGTCCTTGGAAGTACAACAAATATACTCTGGCCAAAATATGTATACATTTTGAACCCTATTTTTGCCAAAAATACTGAATGGTTCTACAACAAATAACAAAAAACATGCTTTCCAGATAAAGATCTAGCTTTCTACCACATTTGGTGCAATTCCATTCACTCATTTTGGCTGTGTTTAAATTTCCTAAAGAAAATTACATAAAGAAAGCTCATTTTGGCACCCCTCATTTTCTCTGCCCCCCCCCCCCGCCCCCCCACTTGACAGATCACCTCCAAAAATTTCAGCGAGTAACTGAGGTGGATGAGCCTTTTTGTTTAAAGTATTGTGAAGATTTGTCAAACTGTGCCAAAACAAACTAAAACAAAAAATAAATTTCCTTAGGAAGCCCATTCCCAACTAACCTTACCCAGTGGTGACCACCCACTAGTGAGTGAGAGTGAGTGAGCGTGTGTTTGTCTGTGAACAACAGTGAAAGTGACGTTATGGTTATGTACTGGCATAAGACATGAACTAAAGATAAAAAAACACTTAAGTATGTCATTTATAGTTTAATGAACTAACTATAACTTCTGTGCCCTCATACACTGTTTATAACCTCACATCCAGAGACTGAACAACCTCGAGGACCTCCAAGTCAAGTATATCTACCTTGAGTGATACCAAGTTGAGAGGGTGGTTAACTGATTTTGGTGATATTTACATGCATTCACATACTGAGGATAGGATTGATACTGAGCCCGGAGGATTTGGCTGAGGTCAAGGTTGGATATCTGGCCAGGGTTTATCTTAGTGATGTAGCACAAAACAGAAGTAAGATAAATAATTTGCTAGTTTCAAGAGTATGGGAAAGGCAGAAATTACATTCCACCCTTTGAATTCCAAATATTTCAGTATAATCTGTCTACTTTAATGTGTGACACGTTAGCTATGTTGGAATCAGGGGGATTAACTGTTAGCCCTGGCATCCTTGGACTGGTCTCCCTTGTCTTTTTTGCTTCTGCTTCCCATGTTTTGACTATGTGCTGGACTCTGTTTTTGCTGTGTTTGGTACTATGGGCACTTTGCCACTGCTGGGCAGTTCTAAAGTGCAAGCGCTCATGTGTAAATTGTATGTGTAATTGCCTTTTCCATGATTGGCAAATTTGATTTATGAGTGAGCCCCTAGGAAACTGCACTAGAGGTGTCCAGGATCTGTAAATCAAATGCTACTAGTGGGCTTGCAGCACTGGCTGTACCTCCCACATAAGTAGCTCTGTAAACATGGCTCAGACCTGCCACTGCAGTGTGTGTGCAGTTTTAAACTGCCAATTTGACCTGTCAAGTGTACCCACTTCCCTCTTTATACATGTAAGGCACCCCTAGGTAGGCCCTAGGTAGCCCAAGGGCATTGTGTAGTGTATATTAAATATGAGACATGTACTGATGTTTTTTGCACATCGTAACAGTAAAATACTGGAAAAAAAAATGTCACTGTTGCAGGTCTATTTCTCTCATAGGTTAACAAGGGGACTGCCTTTAAATAACTTTGGGAGCAAATAGAAATGTGGAGTTTGGTGTCTCTGAATGCACTATTTAAAAATACATCTTTTGGTAAAGTTGTTTTTTTAATTGTCAGTTTGAAAATGCCACTTTTTGAAAGTGGGCATTCTCTTGCTTAAACCATTCTGTGACTTTTCCTGTTTGTGGATTCCCTGTCTGGGTCAGATTGACAGTTGGGCTTTTTGTGAATCCCCTCTAGACAGTGAGACAACGGGTGCTGGGGTGTAGCCTGCATATCCTGGTGGGCGATCTGAGCTAGAGTGGAGTAAGGAATAGTCACTTACACCTGAATAGGCTGTGCCTGCCCTCACACAATGCAGTCTCCAACCCGCTGGTGAGTGTCTGGGGCCTGACCTGGTCAAGGCAGGCTCCTGTAAACAACAGAGAATTTCCTTAGAATTTTGCCTTCTCCAAAGGCAGAAAGGGGTATAAGAATTGGACACAAACCCCCAGTTTTGTAGATAACTTCTGGAATAAAGAGGAACCTCTGCCAAGGAGAAGGGCTGAAGAGCTGGAGGAGGAGTACTGATACTGTGCTTTGCTGGGTTGGCCTACAGTTGCTGCTTCTGCCTGAGAGAAGACAAAGACTGGACTTTTCTGTGCATTCCTGCTCGAGAGGAATCTCCAAGGGCGTGAACTGGGCTTGCCTCCTGTTTTGAAGTCTCAAGGCCATCAAAGACTTCTCCTGCCAGCACCTGGACTCTCTGCTGAGACTCCTGCTCGACCGCCCGACCAAGTGGAGCCCTGTGCAGTCTCTGGGCCCTTTAGAGGTGAAGTTGACAGAACAAGTACTGAAATCCATGCATAGAACACCATGCAAGGAAATTTTTGATGCACCACCTACAACGCAGCAGAAAAAACGACGTGCCACCCGATTCACAGCTAAAATTGACGCTCCGCCTGCGTCACAGCTGGGAGATTGACGCATTGCGGCTGGAGAAACGGTTAATGCAGCTGTTGATATTGACGCAAACCCCATGCATCCCGTTTTTCTAAAACCGTGTGACCGGATTTCCCACAGATCGTCACTGGGCATCAAAGTCATTGTGAATCTGCTTGGATCCGAGGTGCTCTGTCCGGAAATCAATGCATCGCTCTCTTGCGAGGGAGAAAAACGAAGCATTGCTGACCCGACCAGAGGAGAATCGATGCACGGCCTCACTTGCGAGTAAGGAATCGACGGATTAATGACTTTTTTGATGGACGCTCGCCCGTGTGGCTTTATTTTTTACACAAACCAGGTACTTTGTGTGAAATTGTAGTTTGGTTTGTTTTACGTATCCTTTGCGCATTAGCCTCAGGCTTTAGGCCTTTGTGCACTTTGCCCTGGTTGTATTTTATTCATTTGCTTGCAGCTTAGAGCCTCTGTGCACTTTGCTCTAAATGCTTTTTATTAGGCTTCGTACTGTTATTTTTCAAATAGCCAGTTCTACGGTCTTGTTTTATATTCCTATCACACCGTTTAGCCTACTTCAGCACTGGAGTTCTCCATAACACATTCCTGTTTACTCTGTGCTTCAGTCAAGGATACAGTCTGGTACATTGCCGATAGACATGGTAGGAGTTTAGTCTTTGGCATTCCTGCGTAGGGACATTTTGTGATCACGCTGACATGTTAGTTATAAAATCACTTCCTTGTCCCAATACACGCAAGAGGGAGATTCCGACCAGGGAACCACAACTAGACGCTGACTGCCTTGTTGCAGATGCTGAACCAAGATCACAGGCCTTTGCTCAGGTATGAGGGCTGATGTCTCCCCAGTGATTCAGAAAGGCAAGTTAGAAGCTTAACATGCTGTGATCGAAATAGATCAAGCAGAGGGAGAGTAGAAACTAATAGACACAATGATAGCTTTGTTCTTATGTTTTACTCTCCTGGTGACTATTTCAATCCTACTGTGTTGTATGGTTCTGGTTATTGCGGCTCACGCCTTATTATCTAAAATACAGTTGTTTTATTAAAACATTATATAAAACTTATACTGTCTTTGTCATTTGTATATGAGATCATACTGGAAATGAGAGAGTTGGTTCGGATCTGAGTGACCACGACTTCCCTGAGAAGTTCTAAAGATGTCATGCGCTCGACTGCCCAATCATCTCTTCCCCGTGGGAGAAATGAGGCACTGCTAGTTAGCCGGAGCAAAAAACGGATTTAGGGTGACAGCGTTCCTTACACGTGGGTCAGACTCAGTCCCCCACACCGTTATCGATCCTGCTGCCTAGAAATCCAGTAGTCTCATTTAGGATAATGAGAGCCCACGCGACATGGCGCCGCCAACGATTGGTCTGGCTCTAATATTTAGGTCCGGCTGACTCTCTCGGTCTCATATATATTTTGACTACTCGGTTCCGTAAGCGGAGACGTCCGTGGGGCTGAGGATTTCCGCCACCACGGGATAGGTACATCCTATTACTTAGTGGTTGGTTGTTCAAGCTTGAACTTTAAAAGGAAAACCCCGATATTGGTGTGCCTTCTGTGACCTAGTGCTATTTTTTACAAATGGCGAATCCTAATGTAGTGAATATAGCGCTTAATATGCGACAACCGCTCACAGGACATCTGATTGCACATGGACTGACGGTCCAAGGGGGTCCGGTCACTTTTGTGGTGGACGCCCATGCAGACTATAGAACTGAACTTTTTTATTCTTGGTTTCGTCTTTCCAGCAGTTGATGGGGGTACAAACACTTTTCACGAATACACTGTTGCGAATGTCCCTGGACAATACAGGGCTTATGCATACTTAGAGATACTTTTATCTTATCAAGAACACCATAATTGGCTTGATGGCGCCCTCCCACACACAGTAGCACAAGTTAGGTTAGGTCCACTAAGTAATGAAGGTCCTACCTGGCCTTTATTGGCTACATATACACCACATCCTGCGGCTGCTCAATTGACAGTGGTTGAAGTTTGTCGTTTATATACAGACTTAACGGCTACATATAGACGATTAGTTCAGTTTGTAATGCAGACACTAAATACAAATGCAGCGCGTGCTGCTCCGGCGCACCCACAAGCAGTGGTTCCGGGTGTTAATCCGCCCACTGTGCACTCAGTTATGGGTAAAGTACCGGCTAAACGTGAGGAGACTCCATTTTGGCTGGCACAAAAAATTAATACGCTGGAAGCAGTATTTCCCCATACGGGACCTCAGGATAAACATAGAATTTTGACGATGTGTTTGCCGTATGGGATGGTTCCTCCGGTGGACCTTTGTAATACCTGGGGCACGGTGTTTGCCGCGCTCTATACTACGGCACACGGTACACCGACATTAGCTAATTTACCGGAAGTGCTTAAACAAATTCAAGATGAATATGGGGCTGCCCCTGCCTTAGATTTGGGCATGCAGTTAATGGGCAATTTTGCCGCAGTTTCTTCTATTATTTTGAGTAATCTCAAGGGAGAGGCAGTAGCACTAGCAGTGCGAATGCGTCTTCGGGACGTTCCGCAGATTAATCAGGAGCGGGAACTTCAGAGGATAATAGCAGAGACATATTCCAGTATTGGTCGCGATAGCCTAGGGACTAGACCACAAAAACCCCAATTACAGGGTAAAAATAATAAAGATAATGCTAAACAACAGCAACCTGAGGGTACCAAAAAGCGCTGGGAAAAGAAACAGCAAACACCTAAGAAAGATGGGGGACAGTCTCCGCAACCGGAGACCCCACAGAATAGGTATAATCTCAGGAATAGGGATAATTTGAAGACGCCTGAAAGATATCAATATACTGATACACGCCAGTCTCGTTCCTTTCAGGACTCCTCAGAGAAGAGAAGTGAGAGAGGTGGGCGGTCAGAGCGGAGAACCGAGTACGTGAAACCAAGACAGGATTCACAACGCTCAACTGAGGTTTCTATTAAACAAGAATAGAAACCACTGCAACAAAAACAGCAATTTAAAAAGAAGAAAGTGGCAGCAGTCTCAGTTAGACATTCTGCTCAAGAAGAGAGTTCTCTTGACGAACAAGACTGTTAGACAGCGCGGCAGAGGTCACAATAGTTCGCCGGAGTCTTCTAGAGCATCTGGAGGTGAAAGCAACTGATGACTTCATACAAGTCGAAACGGCGGATATGCGAGTCTCTGATCCTGATAGAGTATATAACGTGACTCTGCAATTAGAAGGGGACATTGACCGCATTGTACACGCCATCTTTTGGGATCATATGGTGAAATCATATGACGTTCTGCTGGCCGAACAAGATTGGCCGCCTGACTTTGCTCGCGACTGTCCGGTGGGGGAAGAGGTTATTACACCTTCCTTCTCACCACTTGTTCCGGGAGAACTAGCGGAGTCCTATAGTAAAATATGGGCTCTTGCACAGGCCCCCGCTCTATATAGAAATAATGTGGGGTGGGATAGACAATCACCTTATCATGTAATTCCAATAAAGGGCGAACCTCAGCCGCAGCCGCAGTATCCTATCAAATTTGAAGCAAGGGCATTGGTTAGGAATATTATTACACAATTGGAGTACCAGGGTGTAATTGAGCCCTGTGTCTCGCCGATGAATAATCCCTTATTTCCGGTTGCTAAACCGGACCATTCATATAGGATAGTGGTGGATTACAGACATTTAAATGGTCATATGCAATACAGAATTCACATAGCGCAGCGCTTATGAATAATATAGTGCGTAAAAAATACAAAACAACGTTAGATATCTCGAATGGATTTTTCTGCCAAAATATAGCGCCCGAAAGTCGGGACTATACCAGTTTCAGTGCGTTTGGCTCTCAGAAAAAGTGTTGTCGTTTGCCTCAGGGGTATAAGAATAGCCCAGGACTGTTTTCGGCTCGTGTAACTGAATTTCTGCACGAGTTGGACCCTGAAGCGTTATCATATGTTGATGACATATATCTGACAGACGATGAGATTCTGCAACATCTAAAGCGTGTATCACGCATTGTTGTGGGGTTTGCTGAAATTGGCTATAAGTTTAATTTTAAGAAATCGAAGATTGCTTTCCTCAGCGTCATTTTCCTGGGATATGAGTTGTCGAGGGAGGGCAAGAGCTTAGCGCCACATTTTTTGGAGAAATGTGCTCAATTGCAGCCTCCTAATACGGTTCGGAAGCTCCAGTCATTGTTGGGGTTTCTGAATTTTGGCAGAACTTACATTCCTGAATATGCTACGCGTATAAAACCCTTATACGAGTTGATTCGTCCGAATTTTTAAAGTAGATTTTGGACGATTGAGCATACACATATCCTACGAGATTTGCAGACTGATCTCTTAGCAGTTAAACACTTACACACACGGGACAATAAGACACATTTATTCGTCAGGGTGATACCTGGGGCTGTTGGGTTTACGTATGTCACCTTTAATGAGGGTGAGACAGTCCCAATTGCATACAAGTCCCACTTGTATTCTGCTGCAGAACAACAATTTGCACAGACTGAGAAAATACTCACTGCAGTACAGATAGCTGTGATTAAAGAAAGACCGCTTGCCCAGGGCCAACGCATCATTGTCGTTTCCCCGATACCGGCCTTAGAGGCTGTTACAAAAGCGAGTGTTCCTAATTCGAAAGCTTTACACCCGCGATGGATTCAATGGGCTACGTCTTTGACAGCCACTGATGTAGATTACATATTTGACCCTAAACTGCAGACTCAAGAATTTCTTCAATATGAAATGGAGTACCAGGTTCCCGCTGGCACATTTCCTATTGACCAATATCAGGTGGTCATGTATACCGATGGCTCTGCGCAACCAGCGGTTGGGACTAAACAACAGTATTCTGCCGCATGTGCGGTGGTGAGCGGCACTATGGAGGGGGAAGTGTTCTGCCCCCGACATACTTATACTAAAACCTTGGGAGATTGCACGGCACAACTGGCTGAGCTCAAAGCTCTATTGTTAGCGTTGGAGCACGCGGATCCGGCGATTTTAACCTTGCTGGTCTGTGACTCCTACTACTGTGTTCAATCTTTCAATGAATATCTACACTATTGGAAGTTGAATGGGTTTAGAGATTCTAAGGGCAACACCATTAAACACAAATTGTTGTGGGGTAAGGTTGCGGATCTGAAAGAAACGCTTCCTAAGGTCCATGTTGTGCATACACTTGGACACTAGCGCGTTGGGATACACGTTGCTGGGAATACTTTGGCTGATGAAGCCGCGAAGTCGGCAGAGGCTGTTGCCACTGTGGCCGCAGTGACTCGTTCGAGTTCCAAACCAGACACAGAGATTTCGGCTGCCATAAAAGCTACGACTGATGGCACGCCATTTCCTAAAGGATTTCCTTCTAAATATAGTTACTGCTTGAGTAGTGCGCTCAATGCTGTTGTTAATATTCCAGGCATTGGTGTGCGTGATTTACCAAATAAAATTGAGAGACCTCGATTAATTTCTGCAGCACATGAGGGGGCGGCATCTGCAAATGCGGGTTTGGCTGCCACTATTTCGCTTTTACAGGCTTGTTACTGGTGGCCTGGTCTCTATAAAGAGACAAAGCAATATGTCCTTTGTTGTGACGTTTGTCAACAAATTAAAGCTTCTTCGGCTAGACGCCCGCAGCAGACGCCCCTTCTAATTTCAAACAAACCTTTACAGTGTGTGTACTTGGATCATTGTGGTCCGTTGACCCCAGACAGTGCATACAAATATATTTTGGTTGCTGTAGATTCGTGCTCCAGATTTGTGTGGGTCTGGCCACAACGCTCGGCTGACGCTCGGACTGTTATTAAAGATTTGTGCATCTTTGTCGATACATTTGCAGTTGCGGCTTTTCATTCGGACCAGGGCCCTGCTTTTGCCTCTAAGGCATTCAGGGACACCATGGCTTCGTTGGGGTCCAACTCCAATTCTCGTCTCCATTTCATCCCGAGGGAAATTCTGTCGTGGAGCGTTTAAATCGTGATTTAAAGCAATCCTTAACGGCCAGAGTTATAGGTATGGGTCGTAGTTGGCTAGCCCACCTGTATGGAGTACAGAGAGCACTTAATAACTTGCCTAGAAGGTCCCTGGGGGGTCGTACTTCATATGAGTGCCCGTTTTGAACATGAATGTATGTTCCTGATCTAGATGGTCCTGGTGTGGAGGCGGCAGATACGCCCTTTGACATAAATGATCGTGTCACTGTTTTGAAGGATTTACAACAATTCCATGAAGATAACTCTTCTGCAAGTGCTGTCTCCTCAGGAATTAAGGATGAGCCAGTAACTCCTACTGGTTGATCAAGTGCGTGAAAAGGTCGCAGTAAAGAAAGAATTTGGTCCTTCTTATCGATCACCTGTCCCTGTGTTAGGGGTTAGCGGCACGAGAGCTGTGATTTTACCGCCGCTGCAAGGGGCCAAAGGAAATCGCTTTGTTTCCATTGATAATGTCTAGTTACAACATGTGGCCGATTCTGCACAGCAGACCAAGAGGGACACCCAGTAGTTCCGGAATCCCTCTCACTACTGGGGAAGAAGTCCCGCTGCAGGTGATTTACACCGACGCTGTTTCCTCTCCGAGCTTGAGGAGGGTGGAAGATGATCTTGCGATTGTTCCACAGACGACGATTACTTTGGAATCTTTTGATCAAGTTGCTGTACGTTCTACTGATGTTTCTGAACATGTGGTTTACAGGGTACCTAGGCGAGAGCCTCCATCTGCTTCTTTGTTCACAGTTGCACCTTTTGCAAGAACTGCCTCTGGCTGCTTCAACGACACTGATGATGCCGTGTCAGGCTCCTCGTCCTCACTGTCTTCGGTCCGAGGTCCACGTAAGCTGCTGTGTTGGCTTAAACGCACATATTTTGTTTTTCCTTGGAACTATTTGTGGCTTTTTATGGCTATAATGACTATTTTTTTGTGGTTGGGATTTGTGGTTACTTTTTCTCTAGTAATACATGGTCATTTTCTTCCTGAACGATCTGATATTGAGCACGTGGAGACAGTGTTAAAACCAAATTTTTCGTCTCATATGTTTCGCAGAGACTTGTCCAACGTAAACATTTCTGCAATACCGATTCCGGATGGGATTGTGTGGGATAAAGTGATGTTTGATATATATGGTCCCACAGAATTGATTCAAATACCGTATGTTCTCAAGTTATCAATGAATGATATAGTTATACCAGGCATTGTTTCTGATGATTGGGATGTGAAGACAGTAGATTCTATGCTGACAGACTTGCAATATTATACTGTCTATGACGATGAAGATGCTTACCTATTTCGAGATAATCATGGTGACATGTTTCGCTACAACTAATATGGACACCACTTTATTCATAAAGCAAGTAGCCCTAAGTCCATATTTGATTATGTGCAATGGGAACATTGCCCAACTCCTCCACAAGGGAGTTCAAAAATGCATTATGATAAATTTGCATATTTTTCTGGGCATAATCAACAAAATGCTAAGTCTTACTATTTTAAAGTTACTCTGTATGCTAATAAGCAAATGTTATTGACCGATACTAAATTACTGTATTCAAATTTGTTTGTGTCTAAACTTTCGGTTGAGGGGTATGAATATTGGTTTAAGACTGTTGATTTAAAAAGTGTCTGGGGAACAAAAAATTGGCAAATGCAAGGCAGGGACACATTATTTAGAGCATGTATTATCCCTGTGCAGATGATTTTCCTCAATGACACAGTACAACAGACTAGCTGTATGGGCTTGGCAACGATTAGAGAGTTAAATTTGCCTAGTATACCTGTCCCTTCCAAATTGAACAATTGGCAGCGATATGTTAATACTACGTTTAGTGAGTTTACACACTGGGTCCAGAATGGTACGATTAACACTTCATTGGTACATCCGGGCGGGTGGTTATTATGGCCTGTAGACACTAATAAGTGTCATCAACGTCTTGTCACCTCTTCAGGGGGGTTCAGGACTGGTAGGGCAGACCCTCACTACATTTCACCAGAATATGCTGATATCATAACTACATACAGCGTGGGGAAACTTTGTCAGCAATGGTTGAAGTCATCCACGCTGGATGCAGTTAAATCACATCTCACGTTACTGTCTAATGATACTGACTTACAAGATTTTTTGTCAGGACCTAAGGTACCACGGAAGAAACAATTTTTATACGAAGTATATAATGAGATTTGGAAGCTTTCACAACAGGCGGCAGCGGCCCGGTTGAGGCAAATTGATCAGGAAAACCTGATATAGGCTTTATCTGTTGTGGATAATGGCATGCATACCCTTTCTGACCGTGTTTACACAATTGACAGCATCGTTTCCTCTGCTATAGACATTATTAAATCAGATATGTCTTCTTTATATCATGGGCAGAGTCAGACGCGGTCCATCATGCAGCTGGGTTGGACTCTTCAGACCTTGAAGGCAGGACGTGTTCCGTGGCAGCACATTCGTGCCAGGGAGATCTTTGTCTCCTTTAATTTAACTCGTCAACAACAGCTGATGGCTAAAAAGGAAGCGACGTATGTCATGTTGAATATTGAAAAATTGGAGCAACTGCCTTTCACGGGTGCTGAGATTCCGTCAGATGAGTGGTTAATTCATGGGGTAATTAATCTGCCTATCTCCACTCTGCAATTTACTTCTTGTTTGAAGCACATTCCGGTGGGTAGATATGAATGGTTGGGAGACAGTTACATACACGAGGTGTGGGAGCTTCCCTTTCTATACAGATGTATTAATGGTTTTTGGGAGGTTTTTCTTAGCGGTAGTGAATGCGAAACTTCTTTCATTCATTCCATGGTTTGTAAACAGCTGTCTTTGCACGGAGCGTGTAATGCTTCTATTGCTAACTTAGCGTGTTATCTGAAGGGAGTTCCAGTCCCGGTTATTAAAAACACTTTCCAGGTGCTTTCTAACTGCAGTTACATTGTTCTTAACAGCGAACGCTGCTGTGGCATGCGTGCTGGAATAGTTTACGTTGTCGTTGTTACCAAGGCTGTTACGTGCTGCGGGAATGTGTTGTTTCCCCCACTCAAATTAGGGAGGTAGCGGACATCTGGCCTCATATTGCTACTTCCAAGGTTAATTTCGACAAGTTGAGTCGACTGAAGGCTTTATTGTTTCATGTGGCCCTTACATCTGCTAGCGAGACCTACGCACTACAGGTGGCAAGGTCATCAGCGGAAATACAGTCCCTTTTGAATACTAACTTTCCGAGTCACTTTGGTGAACTTGTGGGACGTATATTTAATGCGTCCAGCACTGCTGGAACTGCACATTTTTTCAAAGCCGTTGGTGTTGGTTTTGCTCACACCTTCTCTTCCATATTCGGTTTGATACCTTCGGCTATACACTCTATTTTCGGAAGCATTTTTGGGGAATCCCGATTATTTTGGCTTTATTGGCTGGAGTCTTGCTATTGTTGCTCTTTTTTCGCAATGGCTGTCCTGCCACGACGAGATCCTATATTGCTGCTCCCGTCAGCGCAGCTGCGTCGTGAACGCATGATGCAGCATTTTGGAGCAACACTCCTGGGACATTTGGAGTGTGACTGGTCTCTGTCATTCCGACCAGTTTTGGATTGTATTTCGGTGCCTTTGGTGCTCGTTTGAACATGCACTGGCTTTCTGTCTCTCACTGCAGCGCCCTCCTGTGGTCGATACTGATCTGTTGATGTTCCTGATTACGGCTCATTCCCAGACTTGTGCACTACGGTTGTGTTTGCTTCGTGAGGCAGTTTATGAGATTCCCTTCCTGGAGGAAGATGGTATTGTCTCGTTCATGGGCCCTGCACGGGGTGCCACCCTGAATGGTCTTGGGGCTTTGGAACACACCTGCTCCATGGTACTTTGTCGCGTGGATCTTCCGATATTGACATATATCGAAGTGGAGGAGCTCCTACGTTCTATTGCTTCTGTCTGACAATTGGATTTTTTTTTTCTCCTGATAAATTGACATTATATTGAATTTGGCTTTATCGTCACATGTTTGCTAAATTTATGACTTTGTAGTCTTCTGACTTTGTCGAAATATATATATTTTTTATGTATTGTTTATATCTGGGGCATACTTTTATATTATTGGAACCACTTGCTACCGACAAGGGGAGGGTGTAGTGTGGTTAGTTTTACGTATCCTTTGCACATTAGCTTCAGGCTTTAGGCCTTTGTGCACTTTGCCCTGGATGTATTTTATTCATTTGCTTGCAGCTTAGAGCCTCTGTGCACTTTGCTCTAAATGCTTTTTATTAGGCTTCGTACTGTTATTTTTCAAATAGTCAGTTCTACGGTCTTGTTTTCTATTCCTATCACACTGTTTAGCCTACTTCAGCACTGGAGTTCTCCATAACACATTCCTGTTTACTCTGTGCTTCAGTCAAGGATACAGTCTGGTACATTGCCGATAGACATGGTAGGAGTTTAGTCTTTGGCATTCCTGCGTAGGGACATTTTGTGATCACGCTGACATGTTAGTTATAAAATCACTTCCTTGTCCCAATACACGCAAGAGGGAGATTCCGACCAGGGAACCACAACTAGACGCTGACTGCCTTGTTGCAGATGCTGAACCAAGATCACAGGCCTTTGCTAAGGTATGAGGGCTGATGTCTCCCCAGTGATTCAGAAAGGCAAGTTAGAAGCTTAACATGCTGTGCTCGAAATAGATCAAGCAGAGGGAGAGTAGAAACTAATAGACACAATGATAGCTTTGTTCTTATGTTTTACTCTCCTGGTGACTATTTCAAACCTACTGTGTTGTATGGTTCTGGTTATTGCGACTCACGCCTTATTATCTAAAATACAGTCGTTTTATTAAAACATCATATAAAACTTATACTGTCTTTGTCATTTGTATATGAGATCATACTGGAAATGAGAGAGTTGGTTCGGATCTGAGTGACCACGACTTCCCTGAGAAGTTCCAAAGATGTCATGCGCTCGGCTGCCCAATCATCTCTTCCCCGTGGGAGAAATGAGGCACTGCTAGTTAGCCAGAGCAAAAACCGGATTTAGGGTGACAGCGTTCCTTTCACGTGGGTCAGACTCAGTCCCCCACACCGTTATCGATCCTGCTGCCTAGAAATCCAGTAGTCTCATTTAGGATAATGTGAGCCCACGTGACAAAATCAAAGTTTTCATTGTTTTCTATGGAGTAAGACTCTTATTCTTTTGAAAATTCAAATCTTGACTTGTGTATGTTGCATTTTTGCCATTTTGGTCTTGTTTGATTTAGATGAATATTGCCTATGTTTCTAAACTGGTGTGTTGTCCATTTTGTAGCGTCTTCACTGTACTACTGTCTGAGTTGGTACAAATACTTTACACATTGCTTCTGGGTTAAGCCTTTCTGCTCATGCCAAGCTACCAAGAGGGTGAGTGGGGGTAAACCAGGTGTGTTTCTCCTTTGCCCTGATCAGAGTGAGGGTCTTTGCTTGGACAGGTGGTAACCTGACTGCCAACCAAAGATCCCATTTCTAACATTGGTGATCAGCGGTGAGGATTGGACTTGTATTTGTACTTGACATACAGTGATTAAGTGTACGTTACTGTTTTCAGTGTAGACCACCACGTGACCACATACAACTTGTCTTTGTGTTTTTACTTTTTCTCTTTTTAGACTCTCCTGCTTCCATATTTTTGGTGATTTCTGATTTTTTGCACTTCTCTTGGGAACTCTGTGTTATTTTGGAACTTTGCATCTGTGGGTCAACCTTACCAACATGTCTCAATCTGGGGATGCACCAGCAGAGTCTACAAAAGCTGTTTATGATTAGGAGACACCGGAGGAGTACACAGTGGCTCAACTTAAGCAATTATGTAAGAATCTTGCCTTCCCAATCAAAAGCTCCACCAGGAAGGAGGTGCTGCAAAAGGCATTGAGGGCCTGGGTGGCAGCCAAGGAGGCTGGTAGATACACAGAGGAGGAGGATGAGGGTGAGGAGGTGCAGAGTGTACATAATGTGGTAGTGGATGTGTCTGTTCTGCCTGGGGGGAGGGTTTCCAGGCAGGTAGCAATGTTCCATCCAAGGATCTCACTCCTGAGGAGTTGCAGGACACACAGGCAGAGAGGTTGCACCAGTCTTAAAATGGAGATGGAGTAGAGAAGGTTGGTCATTGAGGAGAAAAATATGCTATTGGCTCATGAGCTCAGTTTAAGGGAGCTGGATCAGAGGAGCCAGTCTAGCAGATATAGTGGCAGCAGCACCTCAGTGCAGCCTAAGAGGAGGGTACACATTCCAAAGGACTTAGTAAAGGATTATAAGAGAGAGGATGACATCTATCAGTCATTTAAGGGGTATGAGTCAGCACTCAACATGAACATGGTCCCTGAAGGACCCCGGGGGGATGGTATGTGGAAGCACTTTGGGTTAGAGGGGAGGGACACAATGACATCATTTGGGGATCCTCAGGATGCCATACTCACAAGATATGGTATCCCTCCTGTGCAGTATAGGGATAAGTTGAGGTCCTACAAAAAGAAGGAATCCCAAGCTTGGTTAGAATGTGTTGACTCTTTCTGCAGGTAACTGGATGGTTGGGTGAAGGGCAGCACAGTGACAGCTTATGAGGGCTGTACAATTTGATTGCTTGGGAACATTTGTCCAATCTCTGTTTTCCAGAGCTGCACCAGCACTTGATTGACAGCAAGCTGACTGACCCCAAAAAGCTTGCAAAGGAAGCAAACTGGTGGGAGAGCACCAGGGTCCAGAAGAGGTAATGGAGAGACCATGCCAAGGGTGGGTAGGGTCCCCATCAGAAGAAGTGGGGGGGGGTAAGGATAAACAGGGGGAGTTCTCTAAAGGTCCCCAACCTAGTTCCCAGGGTAAGGATTCCCAGACAGCAGCCGAAAAGAAACCATGGGTCTTTACAGTGAAACCTGCAGAAAAGGGTCACCACAAGTGCTTTGCATGTGATCAGGTGGTTCACAAAAGGGGGGGCCCAAATGTCCCAAAGGGACACAAGCACCCACTGATGATCAGTCATAGGGTTTGGCCAGTTTAGCTCTAGGGGAGGAGTTGTTCCTAGGTGGGTGGAACCCAGCTGAGATGACCCTTGTCTCAATAGGGGACAGTGAGTTTGTCCAGTGTTTTGTCATGCCTGAGAACACTAAGAAATACAGGCAGTGGAAGGGTTTCAATGGACAGAGGGTGGAGGTTCTGAGAGACACAGAAGCCAGTGTGACTACTGTGAGAAGTCACCTGGTGTCTGAAGAGCAGATAGATCCCCATGTACTTCACCAAGTAGTTGCAGAAGACAACTCTGAGCACCTGTGGAGAGTGGTGCAGGTTCCCTTTGAGTGGGGGATCTCAGGTTCCTTGAGGGTAGCTGTTAGTCCCACCATGCCTATAGATTGTCTGCTTGGAAATGACCTGGATGATTCCCTTTGGAAGGAGGTGGAACACAGGTCTCACTTGGAGATGTTGGGTCTGGCTGAGTGTCTGTGTGTGTCTAACCAGTCAATGGCAGCCTGTCAGGGTGCTCAGGAGACCCTGGAGCCTGAAAGAGTGTCCCAGGTTTCTGCCAGAAGTAGGAAGGGTCCGGGGTGTGGGAAACCGGTCCCAGAAGTTCCCATGGTCTAGGAGGACGCTGAACCTGAGAGGGAGGCCCCAGAGCCTAAGGGGACAAGTGGATGAGCTGGGCGAGGTCCCTGAGCTGGCTCAGTGGCAGCAGGAATGGGGACCACCCAGGGAAGCATTCTGTGAGGCACAGAAGACATGCCCTACTCTGGAGGGTTTGTGGCAGTAGGCTGCAGACCAGGCGCCTGGCAAGGAGTCTGGGTCACATCTGATTTATTTGGAGGATGGCCTCCTCTATAGTGAGCCTAAGGTTGCTGAGCTTTGGGCAACCCGTGTGCTGGCAGTACCCCAGTGCTTTAGAGCCTTCCTACTGGGACTGGCTCATAATGTGCCTTTGGTGGGACATTTGGGGTAGGACAAGACCTTTGAGAGATTTGTAACCCACTTTTATTGGCCCCAAATGCGCAAGCACGCTGATGCATATTGTAGGTCTTGCCAAACTTGTCAAGCAAGTAGCAACAGTGGAGGGATATGTAAGGCTCCCCTCTTACCTTTTCCTGTTATCAGCATCCCCTTTGAAAGGGTGGGTATTGACATTGTGGGACCTTTGGACACCAAGACAGACATGGGCAACAGGTTTATCCTGGTCTGGGTGGACCATGCCATCCGGTACCCGGAAACTATGCCTCTGAGATCAATCTCAGCCCCGATGGTGGGAATGGCTTTGATTGGGGTTTTACCCTCTTGGGGTTCCCCAAGGAGGTGGTATCTGATAGGGGTAACAACTTCATATCTACTAATATGAAGTCTCTGTGGAAGGAGTGTAGAGTGACATATAAGTTCACCACTCCTTACCACCCCCAAGGAAATAGTCTGGTTGAAAGATTCAACTGCATCTTGAAATGCATGATTATGTCCTGATCATGGCCTTGTGCCATGCCTTCTGTTTGCTTACAGGGAGGTACCACAAGAGGGACTTGTTTTTAGCCCCTTTGAATTGTTGTATGGACACCCTGTGAGAGGACCTCTGAGTCTGGTTAGGGAAGGCTTGGAGAAAGTCCCCAGTAAGCCCCCCAGGATGTATTTAGAACGATGCTGGCTTTTAGGAACCAGACAACCCTCTTCAAGAAGCTAACTCAGGAGAACCTGGAAGCAAGCCAGGAAGACATGAGATGCTGGTATGACCAGAATGCCACTCTGGTTGAGTTTCAGCCTGGCCAGAAAGTGTGGGCATGTGAGGTCTGAGTTGACAGTGTTCTTAGCAAAAGACAATGGAATTGAGGAAGAGAGCAAGCCTCTTCCTTGCCTCCTGACTGCTAAGGAGAGATATGGGTCTGTGGAGGGTGTGAACCTCTCCCCCTGTCTGTCCCCAGATCAACAGAGGGACTGTCGCCAGGTGTTGGGACAGTATGCCTCACTGTTTTCCTTGGTCCCCGGGGTCACTCATTTGTGTACATATGATGTGGACACTGGGGACAGTCCACTTGTAAAACACAGGGTTTACAGGGTGACTGACGAGGTCAGGGCTAACATCAAGGATGAGGTGTCCAAGATGTTAGCATAAAGGGTTATTGAGTTTTCCAGTAGCCCTTAGGCCAGCCCTGTGGTGTTACTCCCAAAGGATGCTGCTCCTGGTGCCACTCCAGGACTCAGGTTCTGTGTGGATTACCGTGGACTCAATGCGGTCACGAAGACTGACGTGCACCCCATTCCATGAGCTAGTGAACTCATTGATCTGTTAGGGGCTGCCAAATACCTCAGCATGTTTGACTTAATGTCTGGGTATTGGCAAATTGCTCTGACTGAGGGGGCTGAGGAGAGGTCTGCATTCTCCACCCCAGATGGGCACTACCAGTTTAGGGTGATGCTCTCTGGGATGAAGAATGCCCCTGCCACTTTTCAGAGGTTTGACAAAGGGGGTCAGCAATTCTTGATGATCTGTCACAAGCCTAAAATGTTTTCCACGTAAGAACACATGGAAATGTTCAAAAGCTCACACCATTGCTAAACTCTTGTTTTCAGGTTATGGATAAGCATGTTTAGTCTGAGAAAAGCTTTTAATTGCATATGCCACAACATGTGCGCATGTGGGTATCCGCTGTGCTGGGCAAAGATTGCACCTAACCGGACTGGGCTAGTATCAACAGCAACTTACGCATGGAGCTTTATATCAAAATATGCCATTTCAGTAGCATTTTTATAGCTTCTTTGATTCTCTTAAAGCTGTGCTTGCATTCATGTGACCAGTGAAATTAAACATGTTTTCGTCAACTATCTCAACGGCATACTCACAGTGACAAAGGGCCTGATTATGACAGATATACCATCCACCATTTTACAAGCTCCATTATATCAGTTTTTAATGGAGTAACACCCTCCACCAAGGTCATAATCAGGCCCAAAAACTTGTACATCTCTGGAACAGTAACTGGCCATGCCAAGAAATGAATATAACAGGGAAACATCCAATATGGGACTGGCAGTTGACAACACTTGTACCTTAGTGGAATCTGGTGCCATTCCTCCATCAGAAAAAGATACAGCCAAATAATTTTAGCTTTGTCTTATTGAATTCACATTTCGCATGATTCAGCATTAAACCTGTATCAACATATAAACGCCACACTTGGCTGAGAGCTTTATTGTGCGTCTTCTGCATAGCTCTGAAAAACAGTATGTCATTCCTATAGTTAAAGGCATTTGTTACAGGCAGTAGGATGCGTCGAATGACATATCAAAAAATCTCTGCAGCTGGTGACACACCGAAACTTAGTCCCTTGTATCGAAACAGACCAATATGTGTTATAAAGTTTGGAATGTACCTTCAATTCTCTTCAAGTTCCAACTAATGATATCTTTTATTTAAATCAAGGCGAGAGAAGCCCTTCCACCATTATATTGTTTTATCATGTCAGGAATGTGCGATCTTGGATATTGTTCTCTTTCAATTCCCTTGCAGATGTGTACACCTCCTTCACTGTCATTTTAGGCTACTACCACTATGGAAGCTTCTTGTAAATGAAGTGCAATTCTCCTGTGTCTTGAAGCAACAGGGAAGACATCCTCATTAATATACAATTGTACTTTCATAGTCTTGAGTTTTCCTAGCCCATGAAGCAATGAAGGGAACTGACGACACTGTCTTGTGATGAGCATTCATGTTGTAGTTCACAAGGTCAATCCCATATCAGCTGCTGTGCTGAAACTCAGTAAATAGGCACTTGACGCTGTACCTTGAAGGACATAAATGAGCTCTCACATTTTCATCTTCTTGTACTTCCTCTTTCCTATGAATTAACCTTTACTTTTTAATGACATTGATACAATCCATGTTTATACTTTAGTTTTCAACAGTGTCATTTGCAGTAATCAAGATACTTCATTATGTTTCTCTTCAGGCATAATGTTTATCATTGCACCACTGTTGATAATGAAAGGTATTGAAGAACCGTTTACTTTCAGTGTCATTTTCAGACAATGTTTGAATGACTTTTTCATGTCAACTTTTTTTACTGGTATTTCCCCTCACATGCAGCCTGTCCAACAAATGCACATTTTTTCTGAGGTAAACATCAACATTGCACAATAATCTTCTTCACTTTCACTTGATATTGATACAGACAAACTTTTTAACAATGTTTTAGATGACAATCAACTTTGTTTGGTGACGATTTGTTTCAACTGATGTTGACGCTTGGCCTTGAGGATGTGGGTCAAATGTTGTTTCTGGAACATTCAGTTGGCCTTTTTGTGTTCTTATCATGAACATTTTCCCCTTCGCCTTGCAAACCATTACAAAATGGTTCTCCTTCCAACAGCCCTTGCATATGTGTCCAATGGAAGGACATTTACCTTCATGTGGAAATTACCATCCACACCTGAAACCCAACTTCTTTTTCGTCTGAGACATCACCTTGGGTCATTCAGCCTCGTGTTTCTATGTGCTTTTCATGTTTGTGATTGACTAACTTTAGGTGCCTCCATGTCAGCAGCATCTCAATTGGCACATTCTTCAGCTCTGGTAGGCTTGAGAAATCTCTCCAGACTAAGAGCTTCTCTAAACGTTCATTGTCTGAATGAATCGGACAGGCACCTGTCAATAACTCTGAGACATATTGCTTCCTCATCATTAAGTTAATTGAACTTAGTGTGTTTGATGAGTGTATCAGTGTATCCACATCTTTATCAGCAAGATTCTTCTGATAATTGATCATCTTTTTGTTTTCTGTTTCTTCTAACACGTCAATGAAATCATCAAATGTCTATATCAAAGCATTCCATCGATCACCAATATTTTTCATTTTGGTGATGTCAAATGGTGGTGGTGGTTTCAGGAAGGCTGCAGCAGTGTAACTGTGCACTGGATTGGCTGACACTTAGGAGTTTTCTTCGACTCCACTCAATGGTCTTGTTGAATTTGTTTATACACACTATCTCTGAGGCCTTGTGATGTGCTGGCGTCTGAGTCATCTTGGACAATGTGCAGATCTGTGACCTCTTTCTAGGTCTTCATTGAAGCCCTTTACTTTCTGGAGACTTCTGGAGTTGTGCTGGGCCACCACTTGGCATCTTTGGTGGTGTGCCACTTCAGATATTAGACATCTCAATTAGCAGGATACAGTGTTTGAAGGTGCTTCTTCATGGGTGTCACCCGTGACTGAGGTGATGGACCTATTCTTTTCGAGGATCTTCTAAGTGTAATGACAGTATGCTTTGTTATCAATTGTTTTGTCACCTAGCACTCTTCTCTGTATCTGTTTGTGGCCCCCTTTAACTTTATCACTTCATTAACTGTATAGCTTTATATCGCGTAGTAGAGTGGTAGCGCTGTGTATGGCCTTTTTTGTAGATTCTTGGCCAGCGATGAGTAGACTTATCAGTGAAGCTTTCTTTATCGTCAAACACTTCAGACCGGCTGGCATTGCACTTTGACTCCAAATATGACAAATGCCAAATCTGCACTTCAACTGAGGCCACATGGCATGCACAAGCATCTTTCTTGGACCATGTCAAACTGTTTAGGAGAACACTGTTGATTTCAAGTTACGTATTACCTATCTCATCACCAGTTGCCACTTCTTCTCCAGCCTGGGTGCCCACCAATGAATGCACCCCACACAAACTATGAATTACACGTCTTTATTAATCTGCGTGTAACAGCCAACTCTATACCTACATTTCACTTCATCAAGTTCTAACACTTATGTCACAGCTCTACAGACTCTTCAGGTACCAAAAGTGTTCTGTCGTTCATACTCACACAACACTACAGTAGTGTCATAGTGGAATCAGTGGTAATGTACTTAGGCAAGGAAGATATTTTAGGGGCTTTCGGGTATCAAACTATTTAGGCTGATATAGGAGGATTGAAGCATGGCCTTGCCTTTTCATAATGGTTGATGGGTGTCTCACCTTTCTGTGTATGGCTACTTGAAATAGTACTTTTTTCCACATGGGAACATTTAAGAAATGTCACAGTCCAATTGTTTAGAAGAGAAATTCCTTAGTAAAGAAATTAGTATATATTTTTAATTTTAATGAGGTGCAGTCTGAGTCCATGATATTTGTTTATTTATGCTGTCAGATTTGAGATTAAGAGTAGGTTTGGATTGGCAGGAGAGAAGAGGATCTCCACAAGGTTGCTAGGTGCATACTTGTATCTAGAATAATATGAAGCTCACTTTATTTGGGTTCTTGGTCAGACTAAGATAATGCAAATAAATATAGTCTATTGATCTTGTGATGCAGATTCATTATGGGACAGACTTATTATGGAGCCATGGAGTATGACTAAGAGAGGAAAAGGGGTAATATGATTTTGCATTACACGTAAAAGGTGTGCCTCACATATAGTTAAAAGCACATTGATGTGCTAAGTCAGTCTTGGTGTAACATCAGCATTTGTGTAAAAGTATTTTAGGAGCACAAGTCACATTATATGCCAAATTGCTCTCCTTTGCAAAATCAACTGTGGTGTAAAACAACCAGAATTTTTGTTTCAAATGAAGTACCAAAATTAGCTGAAAAATCCTAGCTTGGACAAATATCATCCTGGGTGCAATGTTTAATATCAGCAGAGTACGGAAACACTTTTAGGAGAAGAAATCAGACATAGGGCCTCTATTTAAAGTCACTTTTAACTTCAACACTGTTTATAACAGCAGTTTTCAGCCCCGCTGGGATAATGAGATCTGCTGTAAATGGTCATTTTAATGAATTTCCATAACAACAAAGTTAGCCTAATGTAATTAGGCTGATGAATCTTCATTAGGAAGAAAAGTCAAAATAATAGAAAGCATTTTACATGCTAAAGGTATACTGAGCCTGACAATAAATCACAAGACAGAAGAAAGTAAAATTCTTTTAAAAATAGAGTTAAAAAATCACCTTATTACATGGCCTTCTTTTCATATGTGTTGCCTTTTGCTGGCTTTAGAATCCTGTAAACTTTACCCCTGGTAACCAGTAGTTAAATGACTATGTTTCTCCTTTAATAAATTATGGTTAAATTGGCTTATTCCCGATTGTCACATTTAACTTGTCTGTATGTCCCAAGCATACGTTATAAATAGGGCACCAATGGCCTAGAAATGAAGGGCCAGATGTATCAAATTCACATTTTGCATTCCCTAAATAGCATATTTTAAGAAATCGCTATTTAGGGAATGCAAAATGCCATGTAAATAGAAATTTCTTAATAGCAATTTCCTAAAATCCGCAATCACCATTAGGGAATCACTATTAGGTATTGCAACACCATTCGTTCCTATGAGCCTGAAGGCCCAAAGGTGCAAATGGTTGTTAATTTCTTAATTTGTGATTTCCTTTTAGGAATTCACAAATTAGGAATTGCAAAACCACAGGTGCTGAGGGCCTAAGCCCCCCTTTGATGCACCCCCCAAAAAAATGTGCACATGTAAAGAGCATACATGTCCTTGAGGAATGTGTGCACTACATGGCACTTTAAAAAATGAATTTTTAATGGATTTTTTTAAATTGCATACGGTTGCCATCAACTTGGAGTTGGTGGTAATAGCATTTCCTAAATGCCCAGTTTGCATTTAGGAAATGCTTGTTACATGTGCATAGGGAAGCACAAATAGGAATTCCCTATTTGCGATTTCCTATTGAGGGAATTGCAAATTTATTTTGAGTCACAATTTTAGGGAATCATAAAAAAATGTGATTCCCTGAAATGGGACTGCAATGCCTTTCATACATTGTAAAAGGCTATTTTGCATTCGCAAGAGGCGTAATTTACCAATTTGCACAATTTGCAAATGCAAAATCCTTTGATACATCTGTCACAAAATTTCAGTTGACTGCAGTACCTATAGTGGCATCCGCTACAGTGGCATTGAAAATATGGTTATAGTTATACATTGTGTAGCCTGAGAGATACATTGTAAACATCATTGCAACCTGTTACAATACCCCTTTTTGAAAGGAAAAAGCATCTCTTTTAAATATTAATAAGTCATCCCTATGTAAGCCTTGATGCTTACAAAGTAAGGTGGATGGTATTTGAGAGCAGGACATTTAGAAAATTAATATAACCATATGATTGCACTGACAAGGCAAACAAGTAGATTAAAAAAGTAATATTGGTAACTCAGGAAACGTAATAGCTAGAAAAATCAGTAAACAGACAATTTTATTAGTCAGTAAAAATATAATTCAAAGTTGCAGCTGGATTTTCAATAAATATTAGGGAAACATAACGTTTAGAAAGTTATCTTTTGCCTGTCACAAGCTTCTAGAGGCTAAATTGCGTTAGCTGTCTAGCAATAGCCCAGCCAGTGATGATCCTTTAATATGTGTGAAAGAGGTGTAAAATGCATCCCAGGAGCAATCAAAAGTCTAACCTAAATGTGCAGATATCACTTCTCTGAACACAACAGAATATGCAGGGTGAGGAAAGTGGGCCTCCTTTTGACAGCACAGTGGTAAATCTTGCTTGACATGTCTTTTGAGCTACATGTAATTCTTGGAGTATACTTGAAATAGAGACAACAGGATGCCAGGACAATTCTTGTGGATCCCCTGTTTGGGGTTGCTGAAGGATCCTGCCTATGTCCTACCAGACTTCTGTCTGAGTTTGTTGTGGGTACAGTGCCTGCTTCGAACTGGAGTTTAGTATAAGAACTGGAAGGATGCTAGATAAGAATTGACATAGTATACTCCCCACACACACCCAGGCACATAAACACACACACACACACACAGCCTTCAGAGCCCAAGTTTATTGTCTCTGAATACGTTTACTGTATTGTATTTGCCCTGACATACTGCATTTTTGACCTTTTGCAGTAAAGCAAACAGGAACTAGTGAAAAAGGGGGTAGAGTTCACCCTAGGAACCTTTGCTCAATTGGTTGGAGAGGGCCAAGAAGTTAGACCCACCCACCAGCTAGTACAATGCATAAATGTTGCATCCCTTGGTACCCTCTTCAGAACACTTTCTGGACCTGCTGAAAATCTGAAGAGGACTTTGACCTGTATATGTGACCCGAAAGAAGCCCTAAAAAACTAGACCCGCTCTTTGTGAACCTGGGACAAAGAAATGGACTGGAGGGATCAGTTGGATGACCTTTTGTGTGGTTTCAGGGAGGCAATCTGCTTTAAGATGTCTTTTTCTAGCAGTTTCTAACTTGCAAATGGCAACTGACTCTTGACTGGACCCTGTTCAACACCCTGTTAGTCTCAAAGTGCCTCCCCTGAGGTCCTCTGGGTCTTAGAAGTGTGCTGCTGGAGTTGAGTGATACTTAAAGGAATTAGGGCCAATTTTGATGTTGTGAAGAGGCAACTCTGCCACAATGGCCACTATGTTCCCTCCCCATCAGCACATTAGTCTACCTGCCTTATTGTAACAAAGGAAGACCATATTTTTGATTAAGGTGATGACTATCCATCACCTCCATAGCCAGGCTTCCCTGATGGCCCAACAGAGTAAGGGCCATCAGACAATGGGATATATGTCTGTCCACCCAATTAGGATGGGCAGAGATATAGCTATGTTTTCACTGTGTGCCACCACCAGGCAAACCTTGATGGTAAGGGTAATATCTACAAAATGTCCCATGACTCCAATGGTGAGGGGGCCATTACCATCTTTATCTTCAAAAGGAAATTTCCACCTTTTTTTAAATTTTTATTAAAAAGAAAACAGTTTGTTGCAAGGTTTCATTATGTTGGCGGATTCTTCCACCAAACTGCGAAAAGCATTGACAGGCACCACTGTGATGACAGTTTCGGCCAATGCTTTAGAAATCACTGCAAGCTTGGCGGTCATTATTAAATTCAGTGGGTGGTTTCTCGTCACAGCAAAAAAGTTACTTACTACATCGCCCTGGTAGAGAAGTACCCTCTTACCATTATATTATACAGTGGCTAAGTCAGAAGGTAAAATCTTTGACCAAGATGAACTTGGTTAATGTATCCAGCCTCTGTTACACTCCACGCAGCTTGCAAATATGCCAAGACCCGGGTCTACCATGGCCATTGACTATCAATGGTGCTTTGTCTTTTTAAGCATTATTTCTACTTGAAACATTAAAAATTTATATTTACGGTTCTCCTTATTGGATTTATTGTCTTTTTGATGCTGTTTTGTTTACATTTTACTCTATTTTTCTAATTTGGTTTGTGTTTTTTATTGTTTTAAATTTTGACTTTAATACTGTTTTGGTACTGCATTAATCAATCAATCAATCAAAAACCATTATTGGATTGCCTATAAGCAGTCATAAAAGCTTAGATAAAAACAATGCATGTTAAAATGTTGATCATAACAGTACAGATCAGAAATTCATTGAATTAAGCAGGTTAAAACATTTGACCCCTAGGGTGCCTTGGACGAGGTGATCTCGTCTAAGGCACCGGTTCCCGGGTGCCTTGGACGAGATCACCTCGTCCAACACCCGGGAACTTGGGGGAGCGCTAGTGCTCCCCCCATGTGCACCCCACCCAACCCCCCAAGGCAGGGATGGAAGGGGAAGCCCTTCCCCTTCCACCCCGACCCCCACGGCAATCTGATGATGCGATCGTGGAGCAGGAATCTCCGCTAGACACCAGGGATTTTTTATTTTATTAGTTTTTGGGAGCGATCCCTTGAGCAAGGGTCGCTCCCCTGGGGGGCTATTTTATTCTGTATTTCGCCGATCTGCCCCCGGGGGGGGGCGAAATCCACTAGACACCAGGGATTTAGTTTGATAAGTTTACTTTGGGGACGACCCCTTGGGCAAGGGTCGCTCCCCTGGGGGGCTATTTTTTGTTTCTGTTTCAGCCCCCCAAGGGCAGATCAGCCATGTTTTTGGACGATCTGGCCCCTGGGGGGGTCGAAACACACTAGGCGCCAGAGATTGTGTGGTGTGTGTGTGGTGTGTGTTTGGGTGTACCCCTTGGGCAAGTGTCGCCCCCCCAAAGTGGGGAAATTTCGTATTGGCCATCTCTGCCCCCTTTGGGGGCAGATGGGCCTATTTTTGTAGGCCCATCTGCCCCCAAGGAGGGCAGAAACCACAAATACGCCAGGGGTTTATTTTTTTGTTCCCATTTTTTTGTTTTGTGCTGGGGGTGCCCCCTTTGGGAAGGGTCGCCCCCTAAAGGGGGCACAGAGCTGTTGCCCATTTCTGCCCCCCTTGGGGGCAGATTGACCAATTTTCTTTACGCCCATCTGCCCCCAAGTGGGGCAGAATCCACTTCAGCACCAGGGACAATTTCTAAGTTCTTGGTGGTGGGGTGTTTGTCAACTGGCAAAGTATTTGTATTTGTGATTATAACAGTTTATTTCTTCTTTTTGTTCTAGTTCAAAGCTTTTGCTTCCTTTGCTGTGGATCCTTGTGATTTTGGCAGTAGTTGTCCTGCGGTTTGCATAGTTGCATGTTTTAGGTAAGTGAAAGCAATTTACTCCAAAGGAGTATTGTTGACATGCATGAATGACACGTTTGTAGGTGGTGTACTAAATGCAGTATTGTGCGTGAAATTGTCCTTAGATTTGAGCACAATTATATTTGTGTTGTCATATGCCTAATTTTCTTTTTCTTTTTTCTTTTTAGTGGGATATCATTGGTGATTGTTGTGTCTGTGCAGAGTAGTTGCTGGTGAGTAGCTTTTTCAGGCAAATGAGTGGTATAGTTTTTTAGTACATAACTCTTTGTGATAAAGCTACACTTTGTTTATTACTTATGTTAGTGCTAGTTGTTGTTGGCAATCCATTTGTTGTTAGTGAGGATCATGGCTAGCCGCAGAGTGACCGCTCAGCAGTTTGTTGGCATGCTCTTTGAGTCATCTTCGGACCATGATTACGAGACTGACTCTGCATCTGAGGCAGAGTAGGAAGTGAGAGATTCTGGCAGTGAGTTTTCTGTCCGAGAGTATTCTTCTGATGAAGAAGCTACTCTCAGTGCAGATGAAGGGCCTGTTGTAGAAGAGGACATTGATGTGCCAAGAGTGCAGCAGCCTGGGGCTGAAGGGTTTCCCATTAGAAGACCTGACACCTGGATTGCCCCAAACATGGAGCAGCCACGTACTGGTCTCCCAGTGTGTAGAGTAAATACGGAAAACTTTTTGCCTGTCCATTTCTTTCACTTGTTTATGGACGATGTATTTTTGGAAGAGATAGTGGAGCAGACTAATTTGTATGCAGAGCAATATTTGAGGGACAACGCTGCCAGACTTAAGCCTCAGTCTAGAGCTACTCAGTGGGTTCCCACATATCTGGAAGAGATGAAAAAGTTTTTAGGTTTGACTTTTTTGATGGGGTTGATCAGGAAGCCATCACTGGCTTCCTATTGGTCCACTAGTCCCTTGATGGCAATGGCTATATTTCCTGCAACTATGACACGTAATCGCTATTTGCTTCTTCTTCGTATGCTGCATTTTGTAGAGAATGCTTTAGCCTTGCCACAAGATCACCTTGATTGTGACCGTCTTTTTAAGATTAGGCCTGTCCTTGATCATTTTGTAGATCGGTTTTCAGAGGTCTATGTTCCAGGCAAAGAGATAAGTGTGGACGAGTCTTTGGTCCTTTTCAAGGGGCGTTTAGTTGTTAAGCAGTACATTCCTAGTAAGAGGGCACGGTATGGGAATAAATTGTATATGTTGTCAGAAAGCAGTACAGGATATGTGTATAATTTCCAGGTCACCACTGGTAGGGATTCCATTATTGACCCTCCTGGTTGTCCGGCCACTTTTGGAGTTAGCAAAAACATTGTGTGGGAACTTGGTAGACGACTGTTTAACAAAGGTCACCATTTGTACGTAGATAATTTCTACACTGAAGTGCAGTTGTTCAAGGAGTTGTTTAGAGTGGACACTGTTGCTTGTGGCACAATCCGTTCTAACCGGAAAGGCTATCCAAGGGAGCTTGTCTGTAAAAATCTTGAGAGGGGACAGTGCAGTGCCTTGCGGAATAATGAGCTGCTAGCTCTGAAATTTTCAGACAGGAGGGATGTGTACATGCTATCTACCATCCATGATGAGAGTACTTCCCCTGTGACTGTTTGGGGTCAGGTTGTGGAAGTGCGGAAACCTACGTGCATTTTGGACTACAATAGGCACATGTGTGGTGTTGATAGAGTAGATCAGAGGTTGGAACCTTACACTGCTCTTCGTAAGTCTTATGTGTGGTATACAAAGTTGGCCCTACATTTATTTCATTTGGCAACTTTTAATGCTTTTATTGTGTTCAAGGATTGTTCTCCTGAGTCAAGGATGACATTTGTTAAATTTCAGGAGTCAGTGATAGAAAGACTTATTGTGGTGGAACAGGCAAGAGTTCCTAAAGTAGAAGTGGTGGAGGATGTGGCTAAAAAGACTTGCCCACAAAGAAATGTAGAGAATGTGTCAGGAGATCAATCCGAAGGGAGAGCCGGATGTACTGCCCCGAATGCCCTTCAAAGCCTGGGCTGTGTGTGCCCAGCTGTTTTAGAAGTTACTACACAAGGAAAAACATTTGGGAAATACCGTGAGCGGTAACTGCCTGTTTTATATTTTCATATGTTGAGTTTCACGGTTGGCATCACTGTCATGTATTTAGTTAGAGCTTTTGTGTTTGTAGTTTTGTACTTATTTCATAATTGGTTAGTGGTTTCTTTGTTGTTTATAAACAAAAAAAAAGTGACGGCGGTGTGCGTTGGGTGGCGCTTGGCTGGCGGTGTGGGTGGGGTGATGCTTGGCTGGCGGTATGGGTGGGGTGGCGCTTGGCTGGCGGTGTGCTTGGGGTGGCACTTGGCTGGCGGTGTGCTTGGGGTGGCGCTTGGCTGGCGGTATGGGTGGGGTGACGCTTGGCTGGCAGTGTGCTTGGGGTGGCGCTTGGCTGGCAGTCTGTTGGGGTGGCGCTTGGCTGCCGGTATGAGTGGGGTGGCGCTTGGCTGGCGGTGTGCTTGGGGTGGCGCTTGGCTGGCGGTAAGGGTGGGGAGGCGCTTGGCTAGCGGTGCCAGCCAAACGCCAGTCCACACACTCATCAGCTGGTGTGATTGCTGTATCAGGCATGTGGGCGTATGAAAGTGATGGGCCCTTGACTGGCGCTGTCTGTCGATGCGAGTGTTGTAATGTGCTGGGCCCATGGCTGGCGGCGTGAATGGTCTTGTGCATGTCATGTATGAAAGGTGTGTGAATGGACTGTAAAGCGGTTGGTGCCTTGCCGTGGCTTTACAGCTCATGAGCTGTGAGTCATTGGTTCAGTTTTTTGGCCTTACAGTTATTACCAGTGCATTTCACTTTTGTGAAATCTCTTGTTAATAAAATTTGATCTTTTTTTATTTTATTTATTTTTTATAACCTAAGTGCATTTCATTTCATAATTTCAGTGTTTGGCACATCACAGACGTATGTGGACACATCAAAATGATATATTACAAAACTACCTGTGTTTGGGGGGGAGGGGCCACCTATGTTTTTGGTCCTGGGTGCGGCCTTCATCTAGGGAAACCTACCAAACCCAGACATTTTTTAAAACTAGACACCCCAAGGAGTCCAGGGAGATGTGGCTTGCATGGATCCCCCAACATTTTCTTACCCAAACTCCTCTGCAAACCTCAAAATGTTCTTAAAAAAGCATATTTTCCTGACTTTCGTTTGTACGATCACCGCTCCAGCACAAATTCCTACTCCCCAGCGTTCCCCTCAGTCTCCCAAGCAAAATGACACCTCACTTCTGTGGGTCCCCAAAGCAGAGTCAGCCTAAAGATGTATAAAAGAAGAATATGTCCTTATCAACTAGCTGTGCTATCCCCTCTATCTCCACAAGTTTGTGGCCTTATTCTGTTGCAGGCACCTGGCCCACCCACACAAGTGAGGTATCATTTTTATCGGGAGACTTGGAGGAACGCTGGGTGGAAGGAAATTTGTGGCTCCTCTCAGATTCCACAACTTTGTGTCACCGAAATGTAAGGAAAATGTGTGTTTTTAGCCAAATTTTGAGGTTTGCAAAGGATTCTGGGTAACAGAACCCGGTCAGAGCACCACAAGCCACCCCATCTTGGATTCCCCTAGGTCTCTAGTTTTAAAGAGTGCACAGGTTTGGTAAGTTTCCCTAGGTGCCGGCTGAGCTAGAGGCCAAAATCTACAGGTAGGCACTTTGCAAAAAACACCTCTGTTTTCTGTCATAAATTGGGATGTGTCCACGTTGCGTTTTGGGGCATTTCCTGTTGCGGGCGCTAGGCCTACCCACACAAGTGAGGTATAATTTTTATCGGGAGACTTGGGGGAATGCTGGGTTGAAGGAAATTTGTGGCTCCTGTCAGATTCCAGAACTTTCCGTCACCGAAATGTGAGGAAAATGTATTTTGTTTGCCAAATTTTGAGGTTTGCAAAGGATTCTGGGTAACAGAACCTGGTCAAAGCCCCACAAGTCACCCCATCTTGGATTCCCCTAGGTCTCTAGTTTAAAAAAATGCACAGGTTTGGTAGGTTTCCCTATGTGCCGGCTTAGCTAGAGGCCAAAATCCACAGGTAGGTACTTTGCAAAAAACACCTCTGTTTTCTTTCAAAAAATGTGATGTGTCCACGTTGTGTTTTGGGGCATTTCCTGTCACGGGCGCTAGGCCTACCCACACAAGTGAGGTATCATTTTTATTGGGAGACTTGGGGGAACGCTGGGTGGAAGGAAATTTGTGGCTCCTCTCAGATTCCAGAACTTTCTGTCACCATAATGTGAGGAAAACATGTTTTTTTAGCCAAATTTTGAGGTTTGCAAAGGATTCTCGGTAACAGAACCTGGTCACAGCCCCACAAGTCACCCCATCTTGGATTCCCCTAGGTCTCTAGTTTATAAAAATGCACAGGTGTGGTAGGTTTCCCTAGGTGCCGGCTGAGCTAGAGGCCAAAATCTACAGGTAGGCACTTTGCAAAAAACACCTCTGTTTTCTGTCAAAAATTGTGATGTGTCCACGTGGCGTTTTGGGGCATTTCCTGTCGCGGGAGCTAGGCCTACCGACACTAGTGAGGTATCATTTTTAACGAGAGACTTGGGGGAATGCTGGGTAGAAGGAAATTTGTGGCTCCTCTCAGATTCCAGAACTTTCTGTCACCGAAATGTGAGGATTAGCCAAATTTTGAGGTTTGCAAAGGATTCTGGGTAACAGAACCTGGTCACAGCCCCACAAGTCACCCCCATCTTGGATTCCCCTAGGTCTATAGTTTAAAAAAAATGCACAGGTTTGATAGGTTTCCCTATGTGCCGGCTGAGCTAGAGGCCAAAATCTACAGGTAGGCACTTGGCAAAAAACACCTCTGTTTTCTGTCAAAAATTGTGATGTGTTCACGTTGTGTTTTGAGGCATTTCCTGTCGCGGGCGCTAGGCCTACTCACACAAGTGAGGTATCATTTTTATTGGGAGACTTGGGGGAACATAGAATAGCAAAACAAGTGTTATTGCCCCTTGTCTTTCTCTACATTTTTTCCTTCCAAATATAAGAGTGTGTAAAAAAGACGTTTATTTGAGAAATGCCCTGTAATTCACATGCTAGTATGGTCACCCCAGAATTCAGAGATGTGCAAATAACCACTGCTCCTCAACACCTTATCTTGTGCCCATTTTGGAAATACAAAGGTTTTCTTGATAGCTATTTTTCACTCTTTATATTTCAGCAAATGAAATGCTGTATACCCGGTATAGAATGAAAACGCACTGCAGGGTGCAGCTCATTTATTGGCTCTGGGTACCTAGGGTTCTTGATGAACCTACAAGCCCTATACATCCCCGCAACCAGAAGAGTCCAGCAGACGTAACAGTATATTGCTTTAAAAAATCTGACATTGCAGGAAAAAGTTACAGAGTAAAACGTAGAGAAAAATTGCTGTTTTTTTACCTCAATTTCAATATTTTTCTTTTTCAGTTGTTATTTTCTGTAGGAAACCCTTGTAGGATCTACACAAATGACCCCTTGCTGAATTCAGAATTGTGTCTACTTTTCAAAAATGTTTAGGTTTCTGGGAGCCAGCATTGGTTTCACGCCCATTTCTGTCACTGACTGGAAGGAGGCTGCCTGTTCCTGAAAGCTGGGAAGCTGGTGATTTTAGCACCGCAAACCCTTTGTTGATGCCATTTTCAGGGAAAAAACCACAAGCTTTCTTCTGCAGCCACTTTTTCCTCTTTGTTTTTTAAAAAAACGAAATTTTCACAGTATTTTGGTTAATTTCTTGTCCTTCTTCAGGGGAACCCACAAAGTCTGGGTACCTCTAGAATCCCTAGGATGTTAGAAAAAAAGGACGCACATTTGGCTTGGCTAGCTTATGTGGACAAAAAGTTATGAGAGCCTAAGAGCGAACTACCCCAAATAGCCAAAAAAAGGCCTGGCTGAGGAGGGGGGAAAGGCGTGGCAGCGAAGGGGTTAAATAAACACAGCACCAAAAAAGACAGCAAGGCTAGACAGTATGCTCATCCATACAATTTAAGGGCTTGTAATAAACGTCTACATTAAAAAGGTTAATTGTTTTCATAAAAATAGAATAAATGTCAGCATCTCGGTTGAAACCTTATCACTGGGGAAATTTAAAATCAATGAGGAGTCACGATGACCCAGTGGGAAGCATTGATGGCCCCTTATTGTACCTAAACAAAATTTTGTCACCAGCAATCTTTCATGTGCATATTTGATGACAGACAGATTAGGTTTGAATGTATCACAAATTTGAATCATCTCATAATCTCTAAGAGATGGATTTCCCATTTCCTTTATTACTCAATTAGCAGCCAAGAATGTCATACATATGTTTTTGACCCTTACACCTTCAACCTTGCTATTCAGATGGGGTGAGAGGAACAAATCTGGTCTGCAAAGGGCTTCCGTGGTGTGTTTTACTTGACTCAACCAAGGGACCTAATTTAATCAATTGCATGCCAAGCAGTCAGTAATGACCTCTTGATTCAGTGAGGCATGCTGGTTACCCTATAATGACATCCAAAGAAGGATTGGGATAAGCTTCATATAATCCTTGACATTGGTGAGTCCCAGCTCCTAATCCATAACATAAAAGGGATTAATTGGAGGAAGACCTCATAAACGCTGGTAAAAATGGGTTTTCCTCATGCTGCAGTTTGGAACAGTCCTGGTGGTCCCAAATTGCTGCCCCATGGGTCATAACAGGCAGACACTTCTGCTCATAAATTTCAAGAATAGAGCACACAGGTGTACTCACCAATTTACTTTCAAAATCAAACACAGCCCCAATAGAGTGATTAAATATAAAGTGTCAGAGATGCATGATAAGCAGATGCTTCAGTAGTCATAAACCACCCCCAACTATGTGAAGCAATTAACCTTGGGATAACCTTCTCCTTAAAACAGAGGGGTATGACTTTGCACCACTGTTACCCACAAACCATATTATGAGTTTTAGCAATCTTGGTCTTGAGGGCCAAGTCATCAATAACTGTATTAAGTTGCCTCTAAGAGCTCTGAGACAATTAGGAGATTGTGCTATCAAAATGCTATCATCTGTATACAGCAGTGCCAGAATAGGCTTAGATCTCACCTTGGGCAAATCCTTGCCATTTGCAATCAAAAATTAATTCTAGCCCTTGATGTACCAAAAAATGGAATGGAGCAAAGTAAGCAGCATTGGTGGACACCTTGAGCTAAAGCAAATGGTTTAGTACACTCTCAATCAGATCTGTATAACTAACAAATACTGTGGCCACACAATGTAAAACGCATAAATTTAATAAGGTTTTGGGCAGCCCTAGCCGGAGCAATAGGCCTATAACTTTACTTGTTAAACCTTATCAAACTTGCTGCTCAGATCCCTGAACAAAAGTTAATTAGAGCCCCTTGTTGCAATTGTGTCCCTCCCTATAATAAGTTGCACTGTTCTTGGGTTCTCCAGCCTGACCTGAAACCATATTGTAACAAGCTAATCACACTATGATGCTTGACCCATTCCTCAATCCTATGAAGGATAATACACCATGCGACAACGAAATTGGCCTATGGCAGAAAGGATCTTGTCTAATTAAATTTTAATAGATTGGGACAATGGCTGCAGTCCGCCATGATGTTGAAACTCCAGAGTAGGCAGCTGCATTTATAGATCCACTGGGACCCCATCTGGTCCAAGGACCTTACAGTAGTGGCTGGTCACAATGTCTGCAATTACCTCTTTAAACTCAAATTTATAACTGAGGGGAAAAACACAGTGGGGCCTCCTGCACTATTCATTGATCCTCTATACTAAAGGAATATATGTTTTTAGAGTGTATGTCCCCCTCCCCAAATCTGTGCTCATATTTTTGCCTAACTCATCTGGCTTAGTATTATTACGATTGTTCACATTTATAATATTCCAGAAGACTCTGGCTTCCCAATCTTTACAAGCTCTTTCTAAACTATCCCAGGTCTCCACCCTGATTGCAACCTTTCTCTTGTTAATATTGATTTATGCTGTTCTTGCAGGAGCTATAACAGCCTGTTTTCTAAGGACACTATCCGGGGCGCTGCACAATCTTTAGTTGGCTACCCTGCATTCTTCATTAAACCATCATGATTTAAAACTCACCTTAGTAGTAACAAGACTTTAAAGCCTTGTTGTGTGGTAAATCTGGGTACTTAAAATTAATAAGGACACAATCCACCAGTTTTTGCCTATTAAATGGGCCAATCACTCTTCTATCAAACAGAATATTGCTATAATCAGTGAGATCAAAGTTAATGGTTGTGGATAAAGAGTGACACACTGCATTTTTCAGTTTAGCCACAGATTTTTCCACGTGTAGTGAAAAGGGTGGAAAATGTGACATAACTAAAACATAAGGACAACATTAAGGAGTGAGAATAAACTGTTGCCTTAGGTTCCAGTGCTGCGCTGATCGAGTCCATCTGAGCCTTTTTCCACAGGGATATCCTTGTATTCCAGAGGTAGGCCCAAAAGCGTCTTTGAATGGTTGATTATTGCCTAAGGTACATTGCTAGAAGGGAACTTAGGAGTAATGTCACTTGGAAGCAGTGGTTGTTTATCCGCTGCTGTTGTTTAATGAACTGGTGTTCCAAGCCTTGCTTAGGTATATAATCTTTCCTCCCAGGAGGTTGTTTTCAATGGTATTTGGACAAAATATTGAGTTTTAAATATTGAGTTACAGAAGTATTGGAATAAAATATTGTGATACTAAAATATAGTGATGCAAAATGTCATTGTCAAGAATAATGATTTTTTTTAGGTAAGAAATAGTGTTGACAAGATTATCTTTGTTGTTAATATTGTTTTCAATAATATAGATAATATAGTCATCAAACATACTTTTAATTATCTTTATGCAATGTAGTTCATATGTTAATTGTATGTGTTATTTGTATAACTGTTGATAATATTTTAAATATAGTTTGTAATTATAAGTGATTTATAATGATTACTTTAATTGTTAATAGTTATTTATAGTGTTGTAGCAGGATCTAGGTTTGTAGTGTTATAGGGTGGGATTTGTTTAATCATACTTAATTAAAAATTAATTATGAATTTATTTTTAATGATTTGATAATTAATTTTGTAAATTGTTTCATAATTATATTTTCAAGATATATATTAGGTGTAGGCTGCTGGGTTTGTAGAGGTAGAGAGGGGGAAGTTAATTATGTAGTTATTACCTATTAATTATTAATGCATTATTAATTATTTAATTGAATATAAATTATGTTCACTGTGTTATACTTATTTATTTTAGTTATATTTTAAGTGTGGTATGCTAGATTTGTGAGGTATAGTGTGGGAAACTAATTAAGTAATTAATTGTGAATTAATTACTAAATATATCTATATCTATATCTATATCTATATATATATATGTATATAGATATATATATATATATATATATATTTACAAAAAAGTGTTGTCCTGAACGAAAACGCACTCACAACAGGTTATTGTGGAATGTAGCAAAGTCAGCAACTTATAAAGAATTCCTTGGCATTTTATTTATTTCAGGCCTAATATTTTCAAACATCTCTGGACACGTGTTTCTGGGTTCATCCTTTCATCAGCAGAGAATGAACATTTCCTTCCTTTTTAAAAGGCCAACTACCTGGCTGCTCAGCAGATTTAATTGCAGGTACCTGCTATTGGTTAATTAATAATGTTCCTATTAATAGTGTTATAAGTGTTATATTTCTTGTGAATTAATAGTATTATTCAAATATTTATGTGTTTGAAATGAAGCACAGACTGGAGTGAGAGTAGTAAATTTTACCCCTCCAAAGTCCAACACTTTCCCTATTGTTGCACAGACTGGAGTGGGAAAAGTAAATTGAATTCTTCTGAAATCCAATGTTTTTCCTACTGTTGCACTGACTTGAGTGGCAATAGTAAATTTTACCCCTCTAAAGTCCAAACCTTTCCCTACTGTTGCACAGATGCACAGACTGTAGTGGGAATAGTAAATGTCGCCCCTCCAAAGTCCTACGCTTTTATTACTTATAGGAAAACTGGGCTGACTGCAGAACATTTTGCCCCATTTTCAGCTGATATTGGTGTTTTCTGACCTTAACTGTGCCCTGGGCACTGCTAACCAATCCAAAGGTCAGTTTTCTGTTTAAAACGGTATGTGCAAATTAAGCTTAATTATAATAGAATATGGTAGGGCATGTAGGTTTAGGGGCTTTGGTATAGTTAGTGCACACATAGGTGCACTGCTGGGTTGTTCAGTGTCATTTTAAAGGCAGGCTTGACTTGCTGGGTGTTTTTAAGTTAAAGTTAACCCCTAATTCAACTTTGAAATAAAAAGCACTTCCAAAGTCCTAAACTACCTTATGTTACACATATGTCACCACTAAGGTCTGCACTAAGTGCCCCAAAGGTTGGGTGCAGTGTAAATATAAGCAGGGACTTTATAAAAGATGCTTTTTACGCCATGGTGAGGGGAATACAGCCAAAGTCATTTCCCCACTGTACTGCATTAGCTTCATAGGCTAACATTGGGAGACTTTATTTAAAATTAGTAGAGTCTCATTTTTACTAGAAAATAGCAAAATCAGTCAAGTTTGGTATCACATTAAAAGCTAGAATAAATCCAATAACTAAATAAAGGATGGATTTATTATAATTAGTACTGTCAAAGAGTTTTAGAACTGTTTCTGAAAGTTACCAAAATCAGCCCTGTAGTGCCCTTTTCTGATTGGTCAGTCTCTGGCAGCTTGAGCTGGGCTGAAACAAAGGAAGCATAAGGTGGGAGGAGAATTGATGAATCATATGGCAGAGCAGGATGGGGGAGAGAGGCCAAACTGGTTTTCAAAGGAGGCAAAGCCACCCGGGACAGAAACTGTACGCCGCCATTTTCTGTTTCGCCAGCCAGATGGGAGCCCGAATAATTAGATTAGGAGAGGGGCTGGAAGGGGTGTATTAGGGGAACCTGGCCACACCAGTGGGTGGACTCGGCCAAATGTAACCTTCAAGGAGAGATTTACTCCATGTTGGATTTTTAAAGAATGTTGCTTTCTGGGATTTATTTTTGCCACACTTCACAGGAATTGGTCACCCCAGAGGGTGGCACCTTGCACCCCATTGGTCAGTGGCCAACCCCTCCTGACCAACCCAGGAGAAAGGACAAATAAAGCATGAACAGTAAGTGTAACAGTGTTACATCACGGATGGTCTGAACCCTTTGTCTTTGTCCTTGTCCAGTTTGACATTTTTTTACCCCCTTGAACGCCATTTGCTTCCAAGCACTAGTTTTACTTATAATCTATAAAAAGTCATATCTCTGGTTCCTGACATTGGGTTTCTGATGTCTTGGGGTCATTTTAAAGATAAAAATAGTTCCTATTTTTATAAGTTGGTGTTTGATTTTTATTGTGTGTTGTGTTTTACTTATTCAGTGTTTTGTTGATATTAAATGCTTTACATACCTATCTCCTAAATTAAGCCTAACTGCTCATGGGCCAAGGTACCAATGGTTGAGCAAGGCTTACTTTATTGAGACCTTGACTGGACCTAATGGTGATTGTGGCCAATTGCGAAGTGTAGGTACCTACCTGCCCTTGCCATTAACCCACTTTCCAACCTTACTGTGTCTCAGATTGTAGTGCCAATAGTAAATCTTACACCTCCAAAGCCCAATGATTTCCCTACTGTTGCACAGACTGGAGTAGGAATAGTAAAATATCTATTAATCCCACATTTCAATACGTGTCTATAATATTGTATATATATATATATATTGAATGGGGTCTTTGGTTGGCAGTCAGGTTACCCCCTGTCCAAGCAAGGACCCTCACTCTATTCAGGGTAAAAGAGAATCAACCTCAGCTAAGCCCTGCTTACCCCCTTGGTAGCTTGGCACGAGTAGTAGGCTTAACTTCAGAGTGCTAGGTGTAAAGTATTTGTACCAACACACACAGTAACTCAGTAAAAACACTACAAAATGACACAACACAGGTTTAGAAAAACCAAAAATGTTTATCTAAACAAAACAAGACAAACAACAAAAATCCACAATACGCAAGTCAAGTTATCACTAAAAATGCAAAAGGAGTCTTCATGTAATTTTAAACAGACTAACACTGAAAATGTACCTTGGGTGCGTCAAAAATAACCCCGCTCGGTTGGGTGTGAGTCAAAAAGGGTTTGCGATGCATCGATTTCACTCACAAGTGAGAGCTTGCATTGTTTCTCCTTTCGTCGGGTTGGCGGGCGTTGTTTCTTCTCTCTGCAGGAGAATGATGCATCGATCCGGTCAGCACTCTCTGGTCTGGGCAGGCCTTGCGTTGTTTTTACACACCTAGTGGTATTCGCGTCAGAAATACAGCCGCACGATGTTCAGAAAACCACGCAGCACGGGTTGCAATCTCACCAGCCTCTGTTAGCAATGCTGTGCGTCATTTCTCCAGCCCCAGGCATCGAACTTCGGATCGTGTTGCAGGCGAGTGTTGATTTTCAGCTACGAAGCCAGCAGCACGCCGATTTTTAAGCCGCAGATCAGAGTTGCGTTGATCTTTTCCCCGCACAGCAGTTGGTGTGTGGATTTCTCCCTCTTAGGATGCCAGCTTCCCCTTTCAGGGCCCCAGGAACTGAATGGGCACCACTTGGCAGAGTAGGAGTCTCTATGGAGACTCCGGGTGCTGGCAGAGAGAAGTCTTTGCTGTCCCTGAGATTTCAAACAACAGGAGGCAAGCTCTAAATCAAGTCCTTGGAGAGTTCTTCACAAGAAGGAAGGCAACACAAAGTCCAGTCTTTGTCCTCTAGCACAGGCAGAAGCAGCAACTGCAGGACGGCTCCACAAAGCACAGTCACAGGCAGGGCAGCTCTTCTTCCTCAGCTCTTCAGCTCTTTTCCAGGCAGAGGTTCCTCTTGGTTTCCAGAAGTGTTCTAAAGTCTGTGGTTTTGGGTGTCCTTCTTATACTCATTTTGCCCTTTGAAGTAGGCCTAATTCAAAAGAAAATCTCTCTTGATTGTGAAATCCTGCCTTGCCCAGGCCAGGCCCCAGACACACACCAAGGGGTTGGAGACTGCATTGTGTGAGGGCAGGCACAGCCTTTTCAGGTGTGAGTGACCACTCCTCCCCTCCCTCCTAGGACAGATGGCTCATCAGGAAATGCAGACTACACCCCAGCTCCCTTTGTGTCACTGTCGAGTGAGAGGTGCAACCAGCCCAACTGTCAAACTGACCCAGACAGGGAATCCACAAACAGGCAGAGTCACAGAAATGGTTTAAGCAAGAAAATGCTCACTTTCTAAAAGTGGCATTTTCAAACACACAATATCAAAATCAACTTTACTAAAAGATGTATTTTTAAATTGTGAGCTCAGAGACCCCAAACTCCATGTCTATCCGCTCCCAAAAGGAATCTACACTTTAATCATATTTAAAGGTAGCCCCCATGTTAACCTATGAGAGGGACGAGCCTTGCAATAGTGAAAAACGAATTTAGCAATATTTCACTGTCAGGACATATAAAACACATTACTATATGCCCTACCTTAACCATACACTGCACCCTGCCCTTGGGGCTACCTAAGGCCTACCTTAAGGGTGTCTGACATGTAAGTAAAGGGATGGTTTAGGCCTGGCAAGTGGGTACACTTGTCAAGTCGAATTTACAGTTAAAACTGCACACACAGACACTGCAGTGGCAGATCTGAGATATGATTACAGAGCTACTTAGGTGGGTGGCACAACCAGTGCTGCAGGCCCAGTAGTAGCATTTGATTTACAGGCCCTGGGCACCTCTAGTGCACTTTACTAGGGACCTACTAGTAAATCAAATATGCCAATCAAGGAGAAACCTATCAACAATACAATCTACACAGAGAGCATATGCACTTTAGCACTGGTAAAGTGCTCAGAGTTCTAAAGCCAACAAAAACGGGTCGGAAAAAATAGGGCGAAGGAGGCAAAAAGATTGGGGATGACCCTGCAAAAAGGGCAAATTCCAACATATATATATATATATATATATATATATGTATATATATATATAATTTATTTATATATATATTATTTATTTATATAAATAAATATTGTATATATATATATATATATATATATGTAGGTATTTGCTTAATTTTATATCATTGGTTCACATATATATATATATATTTAAATTTTTATAATATTTTAGTCCTTCTTTTTCTTTATTGGGATTTAAAAGTTTTTATATTTAAACAATTTCCTTATTCATTTATTGTTTGTGGTTGATTTGTTAATAGTTTTTTATGTTGTATATATTAAATATATAATTGAAAGAAGAATAGAATGTAAAATATATATTTTTAATAATAGGTTTATATTTTTATGTAAGCATTCAAATATATGTTTGTGTGTTTATATAAGTATTTATGTATATGTAGTATTATATTTAATTTGTATTTATTTAATTTACAATACATTAATGCTATATGTTAAAAAATTTAAGATTCACAATTTTATGCTGTATCTGTATACATTTGTGTATTTAAAAAAAATTCTTTTGTAGGATGCTCACGATATTAGTGTAAAACAGTATTTTTTTTCCAATATTTGTACTTATCATTATAAGTATAAGAAAAAAATATTTTTGTAATGTTGGAAGGTGGGTCATTAGTTGTGTGGCCTGCACAAGTAATGGGTCCACACACGACCACCACTGGGAACCAAACACCCCATTGTAGTTCTTGACTGTCATAGGGTCGCATTGCTGAGCAGTCCAAGGCTTACTCAAGGGAGGCGGTGTAGTCTAGTAATCCCCATTCAGGAGCACACAAGCACTCACTAAATGATTGTTGAGTCTGTGTTTTTTCTTTTGATAAAGTAAAATTACATTTATTACACACGCTCTATTTAATACTATGCACCAATTTACAAATATAGACAAACTGATTGAATTACTCTTGGATGACATTGTGCAATCACTCATGTCTCCCCCAAAGGTAAATATATTTTAACAACTCACATGGCAAAAAAATCCCTGGTTTCGCAGTGCAATATTTGACTGGTATTTAGAGTGAGAGCACCTAAATCTGGCAAATAAGTACATCTACTTTGCGAAGAGGTGGCTATCAGTCTCATTACTCAAATCAGCATCAACAAGGAACATGTAGAGACATGTTTAAAGTATTTAATCATTAGGATTACTTTTGGATTACTTTTAGATTACTCTCAATACTTCTTGGTTACCCTTGATTAACCTGGCATAATACCATCCTACACTCCTAAAGGATGCAGTCCCACAAGCAAAGAACATAAATTCCAAGACGTTTATGCTGTACATTATGTTCGACCACTTGAGGTGTTATGTTTCCTTTGTTCCACCCAACCTATGGTTACAGGATCCTGTACTGTTCCTGCAGCTCCCCCTGGCAATGTGTGCTTGGTTGGAGGTGACACAATCTTCTTGGGGCCACTGTGAGCTGAGCACACAGCTCAGAAAGATGTTGGTCCTTGTGGTGCATAGGCATATATAATGTGCTGGGAAAAGCAGCAAATCAGACTGGTTGGAGTGCTGCAACTAGGGGGAATTCCATAATTGGAGGTGGTCATGTGGTCTCCTCGATGGAGAGTGGCGTGGGGAGCCCACCACCAGCTGCTCTCATGGTGGCGAGTGTCTGGTCCAACCCGGACACCTCTGTCAGGTGAGTATTGTAGGGGAGAGGCTAGGGGAACCCACCCCGACCGCTCCCACTGGCTCCCCGCATAGCCAGTACCTCCAGGTGCTGCCCCAGGAGCCGGCCCTTCACTGGGTGTCTGCTCCTGCAGGCAGACGCGTGCTGCTGCTGAGGCCAGACGGGCCTCCTGGAGGGAGTACAACAGCACTCTCCCCACCTCTCTACCTTGCCGGGCCCGGGGATGGGATCTGGGGCCATCCACGCCATTCCTGGGAGAGACACAGTGCTCCCTGCCTTCTTCCTCTTCACGGGCACTGGGATGGGATTGGGGGCCCCTCTAGCCATTTTCACAGGGGCCATGATGACACCCCCCTACTTTGTCTTCTGGTGGGGTCCCGTGATGGGGTCTGGGGCCCTGGCACCACCTTCACGGGGAGGCCAACGGCGATCCTCGGCTTGGTCTTTGTCTTCTGGCTCTCCCTCAGCTGGCTGCCATCTTTGCGGGGGACGCAATGGCATGCCCCAATGGTTCTTCTTGGCTGGGCCCCGGGATGGGGTCTGGGGCCCCTTCAGTCATTTTTGCAGGGAGCGTGATGCCGCTCCCCATTTTTCTTCTCTGTGGAGGCCTGAGATGGGGCCTAGGGCCCTCCCAGCTCCTCTTGACCTGGGTCACAGAGGGGACCCCAGCTTTGCTTCTTTTTTGGGGCAACCCCTGGGCCTTGACCCACCCCAGGGGCATCGACTGGAGCAGCTGCGAGCCCCTCATGCTTCACCACTTGCTCGGAATCAGGTCAAAGGTCACAGACATTCTCCTTGGGATATCTCGGGCCCCCAAGGGACTATTTTGATGATTCTGATGTTGTTTCGCTCCTGGTGATGGGCCCTTGCCACCAGAAGCCCTTTCATTAGGCCGCTTGGCCCAGAAGGGTCCCAGATTGTAGGGAGCCAGTCCCACAGACTCCCTGTGCCAGCCTTTCTTCTGCGTGCCCTCCTTTTCTTCTGAACAGTGTGCTCTCCTTGCGCTAGCCCAGCCTTTCCCCCAACCAGTCCTCTTTGGCAGTAAGGAGGCCAGCTTACTTGGCCCTGGCATGTGCCTCGCTGGGCCTGAAGTCCAGGGGGCAGTCAGGGGGTCTTCCTACCAATTGTCCATGATGCCCGTCTGCAGTCCCACTGTCCAGCAGTGAAGCACAGCCAACAGAGAGAACTCTCCCCTGCGCAGGACCAGTTAAACGAGGGCTGAAGTATCCAGCAGGCCTGCACCTCTGGCCAATCCAGATGTGCTACATCACTTAATTGTCCCATCCCCTCCTTCCTGTGTAGTCTTCCGGGATAGCTCAAAATGGCGTCGTCCAGGAGCTAGGGCCACATGTGCTCTGAAACTCAGACCCTCCTCCCTGACATTCCTTCCAGGGCCTCTCTGCCCATTTTATGGCAGGGGCTGACAGCTGGCTGATTGATACAAGGCCCTGCTGAATAGTTCCAAAGAGTATAAATGCCAAATATCTCTCATGCCTTAGTTCCTCATATCTCCAAATTATTCCTTTAATACTGCCAAATATAGTTAAAGAATTATGAAAAAAACTCTAAACCATTTGCCAAAGGGCTGAATGCATAGGGGTTTTGGAACTTCTCAATAAACAGGTACTCTCCATTGGATAAGAGGATGTTTTCAGACATCACATATCATTAATGCCAACACTCAAGGCTTTGGGGGATATTAGGTTTCACATGTGTGTGCATGAGTTATTCTAATTACACGTGGTATACTTATGATTTTTATAACACATTTTGTTTTGATATACAAGATTTTAGGAAAACACAGTTTGTCTTATGTATATGTCTATGTATATATCTGTTATTATCACAATGTTGTTCCCACTGAGGACTTACCATGGATATGTGGACATAATGCATGCCAATATACACAGTTGCATGAACATTCTTCAACATCAGAGTATCTCATGAACTAGGTTTGGCTTCCACTTGCATTTGGTTTGGTGATTGAGTTGGTACGTATGTATGAATATGTATTCAATGCTGATACTACAGGGTTGTGTATACACCTTTTACTGCCCTGATGAAGTAAATGGGATACATGCCAACAGATTAAACATGTGTTGGTAAGAGTTTCAGTTGATGTTTGGCTGCTACAGGACAAAGAAGAAAGTTATATAACAAGAAATTGACATTGAACTTGTATATGGACCACACACAAATTGAAATTAATGTTTCATTTTTATGGTATGGCATGTACCTCAATGCATATTTCTAGTAAAAATAGTATTTTAATTGAACTTTACTTACTACAGCCCTGTGCAGTGAAAATACGTTTTTAGGGTCAGTCATTCTAGGTACATGTCAACATGAAATTCTTACGTGTTCCACTTTTGAATACCAAGCGTCCCATCATGTGGGTGTGCACAGGTGATATTTAACTTTCTATATCTTTATTTACTTTTCTGTACCATATACTATGGCCTTGTTAGAAAGTTAAATATACCAAGTGGAGATCTGCAACTTTTACCATGCTTTTAGGGGTCAGAACACATATGCTGGAGACTGGGGACTGGACAGAAGTAGCAAGTGTGCATAGTACAAAACTAAGAAATGCAAGTCAGCAAAAAACAGGGGTGACCATGCAAAAAGAGGATATCTAATAGATACAAAATCACATTAAGGTGCAGCAAAATCAACCTTTATTCAACGTTAGCAGAAGTATGGAAACACTTTGAGTAACAAAAATTCCCAATAGGTGCAAAATAACTGTTGGTGCAGCATAAGCAGGAGTGTGTCAAAACGTTTACGAGCACATATGTCCTTCTGTTTCAATGAATTAATTCTTTACCATCTAAGCACTACAGTGGAATGTACTCTATAGGCACTAACAACTAGAGTAATAGCCAATAAATAACTTTAGCCTGAAATACCCCTCCGGCCTGATACAAAAAGGAGGAAGAGACTTCTGTCACTTAGTGGCTGAGAGGGGCACAACCGAGTGATCAAATGGTTGAACAGGGCTGATTCAGAACGTTTTTTGCACATCTTTATGGAGAAGCTGATGGCATAAACTCTGGCAGACAGCTAAAGATACCTCTTAACTGGTTTATAACACAACCTAGACAATTAGGTGCATTGCTAGAATTACAGAACGTTGGAAGAGGCCGGTTTCCATACTTAGCCACAAAACCATCAGTGTTCCAGAAGGCTGCAGGATCACTGCAGTGCAGGGTTTTTAGATAGAAAAAGCATAATTAGGAAGACTGGAAGTTGGAGTAAAAATTGCGCCAAACAATTCGTACAACCTTTTTTTTTTGTAGTCTCAAAAGACATTTTAAAAACCTGCAGGTAATTCAACCTAATTTCCAGACACTTAATACATATGAAATATTTTCTTTTAGAATATAGCTATTCTTCTTCTATAAGTAACATTATTTAATTAATACATGATGGAGGAATGGTCTGGACTGTTCAGAATGTGAAGATTGCAGTAGCATATTATCAGAAGTGGGAACTACAATGAGAACGATTTATATTGGATGTAAATTCGACCCCCGATTTCACATTCTGGCACTTTAACATTTCACTATTAATTTTCTATTTTTTAAATGCAGCCTGGAATTGCTTTTTTTAAGGGAATCCACACTTAACAGCTAAGTGATCAAGAAACATGCAGTTGAATCACTTTTCTTAAAAGTAAAATGGTTACGTTAGACTTGAATATGTACGTTACATGTTCTAGGCATCCTGCATTTAATGATTACTTTGTATCTGCTTTAACTTTTTTCCTTTGCTTTTAACAAATGACTGCATTATTCCATCTTTAAACAACATGCAGTGCAAACAACCTACTGTTGACTTGTTGTATTTCTTGTGCTGAATTCACATGCTGGCCTTTTCATTTAATGACCTTCCAAGCTAATAATTTACGGTGCATGACATGAGGCTGTTCATTAGTCTTGTAGGGTGTGGGAAGCAATTAGGCATAATGATTGCACGGTTTGACACAAAGTAATAGCACACATTAAGGACACAAGTCAAAGTGTGTATGCATTGCTCTCACAGTTAAAATATCAAAGAAATACTACTGAAGCGGAAGTTCCTCTGGGGGTGCTAGGTCGATGAAATGGATCCACTGCCCAGTGAATTATTCTGTCATGACAGCTTGTTCATTTACAGCAACCTGTCAATTTCCCTCACAGGCATGATTTCTGTCTACAATGTTCAGCACAATGTGTGTTGGGTGCAATCAATCCACCACTTGAGATATTCGACTTGAAAATCTCAGAACATGGTCTGATTGCTGAACTTAATAAATGTTCCTAGCTGTAATGTAGACTTTTCTTAAAGGTGATTGGTGATGTTTATGGTACAAATGAGTAGAGCCCTACTCTTTTATATGTGTAGATTTGCTGGCCAAAAATTAGTAATTCTTGTGTAACAATGGTTTATCGTGAATATTAGCAACACCTTCTGGGGTAGTCAGGTCTGGTCATTATTCTTCTCTGCCATTTCCTAGGTAAGCTGAAGAATAGGATCCTGCTTTCAGAGCAGGCAGAGCAGCCATGATGTAAGCATGCACCCAGATACCCCTTCTAGTCACTGCCTCTGGGAGTAACTAGTTTGAAATGTTTTGCCATGTCTGAATTTGGCTTCTTTTTTTATTTGTGCTGTGAGTCTATTAATAAGTGGGTTGGTAAATTGGGAAGGGGCTACCTTTAACCACTTAATAAACATACACTGGTTAATTCTAAGCACATTTCTAGGAGAATCTGTGCTCAGTCCCTTCTAGCTGTGGCTCAAGTAGCAGGCAATTCCTCAGAAAAAATTGCACATGTAGCAGCAAACAATTTTAAAGTAAAGAAAACGATACAAAACAATTCCCAAAACATCTTAGAAAAATAGAGAAAGAAAATGATCAAAAGGAACTACAATTGTTAATGTTTACAGCTTTGAGTGAAGAAAAGGCTAAGAAACAAAGGACCGTATTTAAGAGGGCTTAGCACCTCCATGTGCCACATTAGTGTAATTTATTACAATAATGTGGCCCAATGAGGCCAAAATCGCCGTGCCAGATTTACAGGGGGGTGTCACCACTGTGTAACCCCTGGCACCACATTATGCTTGCACCAGGCATATTGTATGCAAGAAGGATGTTCCCCCGTTGGGGGGGGGGAGGCAAAAAAATGGTGCAAAGAAATCTGAAAGATTTCTTTGGGTCATTTTTTGTGGCATTTTTAACCCCTGCACAGAGGAGGAATGAAATGAAATTAAAAGAAATGTAGATTTATATAGTGCAGATTGTCACCCAAAATCACAGGACGTTGCGTCAAGGCCAAGGCTCAAACCCATATCACCAGCTCTCGAGGCGGTTGCTCTGACAGTAGATTTTATTCCATTTGCTTAAACCTGCTAATCTGCTTGACTCAAAATCGGGCAGGCCCAAAAAGAGTTTTGCGGTCAGGGTACTCCATCACCATTGCAACAGAGTACCCTGTATCCCAATCTGTAAACTGTGCCCTATATTTATGCATTCATCTTTCAATTAAAGCATCAGATTGGAGGTTTATATAGGGAATTACTGGGATTCTATCAGTAGTTGGTTGTATAAAGCTATGGCCCATGTACCTCTCTATGCAGGTGACTAAAAACAACCATGCACCTAGGATAAGATAAGAAGATAAGACAGATAAGAAGTCTATTCCTCCTGTTGCTTGCATTGGTGACTATGAAAAGGGAGGCTCTCCACTAGAGCAGTTGTTATGCACAGCTAAGATTTAGGAACACTTTTGTCTTTAATCATTATACTGTAGCACCAGTGTTAGAAATTGGGTCTCTATTTGGCCGAGGTTTATACCCTTGTCCAAGCAGTGACCACAATCCTAGTCAGAGTAAGTCACAACACATTCCAAATTTATCTGTGCTCACCCTCTGATAGCCTGGCACAGAGCAGGCAGCTTAACATAGAAGACAATGTGTAAAGCATTTGTGCAATAACCCATACATTAACACAGTAAAAAAAAAAAAAAATCCACCACACAGGTTTAGAAAAATATGGAATAACCTCTGAATAAAATAAAGTAAAAATGACAAAAATCCAATATGCACAAGTTGAGTTATCACTTTTTAAAGGTTTACATGAGTCTCAATCCTTAAGAATCAGTGTAAAAGTGTAAGAGAAAGCCCCTTCACCCTTCCTGCCCAGGGAGACCGATCCAGTATGCAGATGAATGCAGATCTGACTGAGAGTCCTGTGTTTATGGCTGTCTAGGTAGAATGCACAAAGGGAGCTGTCAACCAGCACAGACCAGACATGAATTGAACACAGCGTGCAAGGCACAGATGGCAGTAAGTGCAGAAAAATACCCACTTTCTAAAAGTAGCATTTCTAAAATAGTGATTTTAAATCCAACATCACAAGTAAGCAGAATTTTCTATTACCATTCTTGTCGCATTAAACATGACAGGGCTATTCCTTCCAGATCAGGATCTGACACTTAAAAGAATATGAGGGCAGTTCTAATCCTAGTCTATGGGAGGAGCAGGCCTCACAGTAGTGGAAAACAAATTTGTGAGTTTTTCACTACCAGGACATGTAAAAAACATAAGTACATGCCCTGCTTTTTACTAACATAGCACCCTCCCATATGGGTTACCTAGTGCCTGCCTTGGGGGTGACTTATTTGGGAGAAGGGGAGTTTAAGGCTTGACAAGTAGTTGTAAACGTCAAGTAGAGGTGGCAGTGAAACTGCACATGCAGGCCTCGCAATGGCAGACCTGAGACATGGTTAAGGGCTTACTTATGTGGATGCAGGCCCACTAGTAGCATTTAATTTACAGGTCCTGAAACATGTGGTGCACTCTACTAGGATCTTACAAGTAAATTAAATATGCCAACTGGGTATGAGCCATTTTTACCATGGTGGTCATTACAACCCTGGCGGTCGGTGTTAAAGCGACAGAAAGACTGCCAAGAGGCCATCAGAAAAAAATTGCAATCATGACCGTGGTGGAAACCGCCAACAAAGACAGCCACTTTAACGCTCCGACCGCCACGGTGGTACAAACAAACAGCTTGGTGGTCACCGGCAACAGACAGGCGAAGGACAATATACCGCCCACAGTATCACAACCTACCAATCCGCCACCTTTTCCGGGGTGGATTTAGCGCGAACAAAAACACGGCGGAAAGAGGACTTCAAGGGAAAACGCTCACCTCTACACACCCCACGAGGAATCTGGACACCATAGAACCCGAACTCCACATCCTGCCAGCCCTTATCTTCTTGCTCCTCTACCAGGAGCACGAACGCCGGCGGCGAAGACGACGGTGAGTACTGCACCTACGACACAGGGGAGGGGGAGGTAAAAAACAGGGACACACATGCAACACGCGACACCCCCACCCCCACCCTCACTCACTACAACACACACACAAGTACATGTTGATACATCACAGTTACACCCCCCAACCCCGCTGGGAAGAATGCAAGGACAAAAGGAAATGAGTGTAACCATTGTAATATATTAAAATACAGCACGCAAAAAAAAAATATATACACTATAAACAAAATATACACCAAGAATAGTAGTCCAGGTAGTGCTCCATTGATGTCCTTGGAACACTGGGCCCACACGGTATGGGCGAGGCCCACACCCAATCCCCGAAATGACGGAGAGAACACTGCAGGGGCATCAGATAGCAATAAAACAGGCACCTCAGGGGGAAGGGAAAGGGGGGTACCTCAGCCCGTTGAGTGCACGACGCCAAATCCACGAGGGGACCACATGCCCACTATTCCATCCTGGGGAGTGCAAAGCCACAGTCTCTCAAGTCTCTACAGTGGGTGGTTTGCCACTGTTCCATCCTGGGGAGTGCAAATCCACATTCTCTCAAGTCTCTACAGTGGGTTATTTGCCCACTGTTCCATCCTGGGGAGTGCAAAGCCACAGTCTCTCAAGTCTCACAAGTGGACGGTTTGCCCACTGTTCCATCCGGGGGAGTGCAAAGCCACAGTCTCTCAAGTCTCTACAGTGGATGGTTTGCCCACTGTTTCATCCTGTGTAGTGCAAAGCCACAGTCTCTCAAGTCTCTACAGTGGGTGGTATGCCCACTGTTCCATCCTGGAGAGTGCAAAGCCACAGTCTCTCAAGTGGATAATAGTCTCCACTGGTTCTGGAGGGGGCTTTGTGCCCAGAGTGCTTCATCCTGCCAAGGACAGAGGTAGTGGATGTTTGTCTACACTGGTTCTGGAGGGGGCTTTGTGCCCAGAGTGCTTCATTCTGCCAAGGACAGAGGTAGTGGATGTGATTCTCCACTGGTTCTGGAGGGGGCTTTGTGCCCAGAGTGCTTCATCCTGCCAAGGACAGAGGTTGTGGATGTGATTCTCCACTGGTTCTGGAGGGGGCTTTGTGCCCAGAGTGCTTCATCCTGCCAAGGACAGAGGTAGTGTGTGTTTGTCTCCACTGGTTCTGGAGGGTGCTTTGTGCCCAGAGTGCTTCATCTTGCCAAGGACAGAGGTAGTGGATGTGATTCTCCACTGTTTCTGGAGGGGGCTTTGTGCCCAGAGTGCTTCATCCTACCAAGGACAGAGGTTGTGGATGTTTGTCTCCACTGGTTCTGGAGGGGGCTTTGTGCCCAGAGTGCTTCATCCTGCCAAGGACAGAGGTAGTGGATGTGATTCTCCACTGGTTCTGGAGGGGGCTTTTTGCCCAGAGTGCTTCATCCTGCTCCTGATGGACTGAGTAGCATCAGTGCCCTTGGCGCTCATGGGCCAGTGGTGCTTGTTGCGGCAGTGTCATTGGCAGCAGTGCTTGTTGCGGCGGAGCCCTGTTCAGCGGTGCTTGTGGCGGCAGTGCCCTGTTCAGCGGTGCTTGTGGCGGAGGGGTCCGTTGCAGTGACTCAGCTTCTGGTGGTCATGTCTGGCCCAGCGGGGCTGGTGCTGGCGGTCCTTCATGGCCCAGCAGGGCTGGTGCTGGCGGTCCTGTCCTGGGCAGCAGGGCTGGTGCTGGTGGTCCTGTCCTGGGCAGCAGGGCTGGTGCTGGCGGTGGCCTCCTGGGCAGCAGGGCTGGTGCTGGCGGTGGCCTCCTGAGAATCGGGATGATGGCAGTGGCCTCCTGGGCATCGGGGATGATGGCGGTGGCCTCCTGGGCAGCGGGGTTGATGGCGGTCTTCTCCGCAGTGCTGCTCTTCCCAGACTTGCTGACTTTCTTGTGGCCCTTCCCCACCTTGGAAGGTGTCGCAGCTGACTCCACACTCCCACCTGTACCCCTGGGAGCGGCTTTGGTGGCTGGAGTCTTCCCCCTCTCCCGCTGGGCACTGGCCAACTTTTGATGCTTGACTGGTGGCGGACTGTCCGTGCTGTGGCTCCGTGCCACGCTGGCTGCCCTGGTGGCCGGTGCACTCCAGAATCCGGTGACTACAGGCACCACTGGTCCCAGAGATGTTGTGGCTGAGGTCCTAGGTTGGGACCTGGAGAGCCGGGCCCTCAGAGACGGACAGGGTGGGGGAGGTGAGGGAAATAGGTCAAAGTTGGCCAGGAAACGTTTCTTGGGAACACTGGGATGGGTAGCTGGAGGGGGTATGGGAATGGAGGAAGAGGTTGTGGTTATAGGAGGTGTTCGTTTAGTGACTTTGGGTGAAGGTGCATGCGCTGGAGGCTGTTGTGAGGTGGATGGCTGTTGGGTGGGTGTGGGCCTGCGTTTGTGTATCTTGGGAGGGGGTGTCACAGACACACTGGGAGAGGACACAGGGGACGTGTGAATGGTAGTGGGGTGGTGACTGCACGTGAGCGGGGTGTGGTGGTGTGTGTGCTGGTGATGGAAGTAGTGGCTGTAGAGGTAGTGCATGCAGGTGTGAGAGGAGACGAGGAGGAGGGGGACACAGTGGAGGCAGTGGATGTTGGTGTGTTTGCATGTGTGTGATGCTTGCGTGAGTGCCTGTGGGATGTGTGGTGCTTATGTTTGCCAGAGCTTCCCTTGTGTGTTAAGGTGTGTGCATGCTGGTCTGAAGGTGTGCTTGGAATAGGCTGAGGTAGAGGGGATTGGGTCTGGGTGGAGGAAGTGGGAGGCTGGAGGCTAGAGACAGGGACAATGGCTGCCATCAGTGCTGAAGCCAGAGTCTGAAAAGCTCGCTGAAGGGCCGCCTGACCAGAATGAATGCCCTCCAGGAATGCATTTGTTTGTTGCAACTGCCTTTCTACACCCTGGATGGCATTCAAAATGGTAGACTGCCCAACAGTGAGGGACCTGAGCAGGTCAATGGCCTCCTCACTGAGGGCAGCAGGGGTGACTGGGGCAGGGCCTGAGGTGCCTGGGGCGAAGGTGATGCCCACCCTCCTGGGTGAGCGGGCACGGGGCAAAGGCTGCGGGGCTGCTGGGAGGGCAGTGCTGGTAGGGAGGTGGTGGCTGTACCTGTAGATGCGGTGGGCACAGATGTTGCCGCCACCACAAGGGAGCTCCCATTAGAGGACGAGTCCGTGTCACTGGTGTCAGCTCCTGTCCCTACCGTGGAGCTCCCCTCGCCCTCCGTCCCACTGGTGAACTCCGAGTCCGTAGTGTCGCCCTCCAGGACCATGTGGGATGCAGCTCCCTCCTGCTCCGGTGCCACTGCTCCTCCGCCTGATGATGCTAATGCACACAAGAACAGAGAGACCACAAAAAGGGGGACGACGACAGAAGAAAGACAAGTTGAGTGCATGCATTACCGCTACCGTTGGTGGACACAACAGACACAGAAGCCCCCTGCACTACACCGTGCACTTGGGGTCCACTGTTCAATCACTGTGATATGGCCTACAAGGCTATGGCCGACATCTGCACACATGGATGACACAGGAGCCTGACTAGGTGTACTTGGCACTGTACACAGGCGGGGTGGGGTGGGGTGCCACAGGGTCTACCAGAACAAGGGGACCTAACTAGCACACTCGCCCTGGCCTAGGGAAACCCACAGCCCACCTCCCCCACACAGACACCTCCACTGTGCGCAAAATCAGCAGAATGAGAGTGTACTCACCCCCTTGTGGCTGCTGTGATGCCCTCAAGCGCCCATCCAACTCTGGGTACGCCACCGCCAGGATCCTGAACATCAGGCGGGTCATGGTGCGACGGGCACCCCTCCCACGTTGGGAGGCCATCCCAGGCTGGGCCTCCGCCGTCTTCTTGCTCCAGCGGCGAATGTCCTCCCATCTCTTACAGCAGTGGGTGCTCCGTCTGTGGTGGACCCCCAGGGTCCAGACTTCCTTGGCGATGGCACGCCAAATATCCTTTTTCTGGTGGGCGCTGACCTACATGAATTGTACAGGGGGAAAAGAAAAGCTATTACCAACTGCACCGTCACAGTCATTGGCCCCCATCCCGACCCTTGCCATGTGGCACATGCACTCACCGTCGTTTCATGCACGCCTCAATCTCCCCCCCATCTTTCATCCACCCCACTCCACACAGGCATAGCCCATACAGCATGCTCCCAGTGTACTTACCTGTTTGTCTGGAGGACCGTAGAGTAGCGTGTACTGTGGAAGGACCCCATCCACGAGTTTCTCCAACTCCTCCGATGTGAAGGCAGGGACCCTTTCCCCAGACGCACGAGCCATTGTCTCTTCCAGACTGAGGTCACAGCAGCACTTGCAGTGTAGGTCCTCTCCTGTCGAAGATCAGGTAGCGAGTGATTGAACAGTTAGAAAATGGCGGTCACGTCCACGGCGGTGCGTACCGTCACCACTGGCGTACATCGTCATTGGCTCCTGGGACCCATAGGGTCCAATGTTAGCCAATGCAGAATTGCGCCGCAGTCTTCGACGGCCTACCACGACGGTGTACAATGCCAGCATAGTTACATCATATCCCATTGTCCCACTTTACAGGTCAGGCATCTGCCATTTCATGGGTCCACATGGCTTAATTTTTAACTGCGTCACACATACCTAGGCCTTGTCTCAACACTCAGACAGGCCAAATTTCAGATTATGATTCGTGTTCCGTGTAAGCTGTGGGTAACTACCTCTGAGTTGGCTGACTCTGTGGTCGCTGTTGTCCTTCATAGGCACCATCCGCTGGGTCATGTGAGGAGATGGCGGCATCCTCCGGTGTACAGACCGCTGGTGGACCTGTCGACAATGGAGGAAAGACATGTGATCATCACCTACAGGCTTGTTCGTGCCACAATCCTGGAACTGTGTGACCAGCTGGAGCCAGACCTGATGTCAGCTATCCGCCATTCCACAGGAATCCCCCCTCAAGTGCAGGTGCTGTCAGTACTCCATTTCCTTGCAAGTGAGTCATTTCAAACAACAGTGGCCATTGCATCAGGGATGTCCCAGCCTATGTTTTCCAACGTGTTGTCCAGATTGTTGTCTGCCCTGCTGAAACACATGCAGAGCTACATCGTTTTCCCTCAGGTGGAGGATTTGCCTAGAGTGAAAGGTGACTTCTATGCCCTGGGACATATCCCCAACATCATAGGTGCCATTGATGGGACACATGTGGCTTTGGTACCCCCCCCCGCAGGAGTGAACAGGTGTACAGAAACCAGAAGAGTTATCATTCCATGAATGTGCAGATGGTGTGTTTGGCAGACCAGTACATCTCCCATGTGAATGCCAAATTCCCTGGCTCAGTGCATGACGCTTACATCCTGCGGAATAGCAGCATCCCTTATGTGATGGGTCAACTCCAGAGGCACCGTGTGTGGCTACTAGGTGAGCACCTGGAAGCAAGTCAGCGGGAATGGTTGTCTGGGTCTGGGGATATCCCTACAGGATAGTGTGTGTCTAACAGTTATCCCTCGCCATTTACAGGTGACTCTGGTTACCCCAACCTGTCATGGCTACTGACCCCAGTGAGGAATCCCAGGACAAGGGCAGAGCAACGCTACAATGAGGCCCAAGGGCGAACTCGGCGGATAATAGAGCGGACCTTCAGCCTCCTGAAGGCCAGGTTCAGGTGCCTCCATATGGCAGGTGGATCCCTATTCTACTCACCAATGAAGGTGTGCCAGATCATCGTGGTCTGCTGTATGCTTCATAACTTAGCTTTGCAACGACAGGTGCCTTTTCTGCAGGAGGATGGTCCAGATGGCGGTGTTGTTGCAGCTGTGGAGCCTGTGGACAGTGAGGACGAGGAAGCAGAAGAAGAGGACATCGATAACAGAACCTCTGTGATCCTGCAATACTTCCAGTGAGACACAGGTAAGAATACAAACCTGCCTACTACATGTACTTTAACACTACTACCTCTCTACTGTCTGTCGTTTTCACCCAGTGTATGGTCACTGAGTTGTCACTTTCCCTTACGATTTCACAGATGTTGGTCCCACTGTGTGACATGTGCTGTGTTTCCTCATGGACTAGAGCTGTGTGACATAGGTATATTGACATTACAATTGAAAGAGCATTTTGTCACTGTAAATGCTAATACACAATTTTGAAATCACAGACTGACTCCAGATTGTTTTGTGCTTCAAGGGTGTTTATTTAAGTGCTCAATATTGGAGGGGGTTGTAAAATGGTGAGGGGTGATGGTGGAGGAATGTCCATGGCAGAGTCCAGTCTATTAGTCTCACAGGTGCATTGCCCAAATGAGAATAGGAAGTGGAGCTGGGGCAGTTTGAGGATGGACAGGTTGACAAAGTGGGACAGAAGGATGACATTCAGGGTGGTCTCGTTTCTTGGCGGGGGTCTTGGCATCGTTCTCTGTCTTTGTCCTGGATCTCAGGGACCGTTTGTGGGGTGGTTCTCCCTCTGCAGGGGGTGGGGTGCTGGTGTGGTGGTCCTGTGGCGGGGCGTCCTGTCCACTAGCGCCGGCGGAGGTGGTGGGCAGTTCATCGTCCAGGCTAGTGTCTGGGGCCCCTTGTTGTGCCACAGTGTCCCTCCTGGTGTTGAGTACTTCCTTCAGCACCCCTACAATGATGCCCAGGGTGGAATTGATGGATCTAAGTTCCTCCCTGAAGCCCAAATACTGTTCCTCCTGCAGCTGCTGGGTCTCCTGAAACGTGGCCAGTACCGTTGCCATCGTCTCCTTGGAGTGGTGGTAGGCTCCCATGATGTTGGAGAGGGCCTCATGGACAGTGGGTTCCCTTGGCCTGTCCTCCCCCTGTCGCACAGCAGCCCTCCCAGTTCCCCTGTGTTCCTAGGCCTCTGTCCCCTGAGCGGTGTGCCCAGTACCACTGCCCCCAGGTCCCTGTTGTTGTTGGGGTGGTGGGTTAGCCTGGGGTTCCTGTAGTGGTGGACACACTGCTGATTGACGTGTCCTGCGGACAGAGGTATGGGCCCGCTGGGTGGGTGCTGTGCTGGTGTTTCGGAGGGGGGAAGCTCTGTGGTGGCCTGTAACTGTGTGAGGGGAACCAACTGTCCCGAGGTCCCCGATGGGCCGGGCTGGTCATCTAGATCCAGTTGGACAGAGTTGCTGTCATCACTGTGGGCCTCTTCTGTTGGTGCTGTGGACATGTGTGGACCATCCTGTCCGGTGACGTTGGGTAGTGGTCCTGCAGGGGTATAAAGGGATGTTTATTACATCTGTGTGTGCTATGGTGTGCAATAGGTGGGTGACCGTGTACCCCAGTGCTTGCATTCCTGTATGGGACCTTGTGTGATGGTGGGTTAGGGGGGTGTATGGGTATGTGCAGTGGCCATGCATTGGTGATGGGTGTCCATGCTTTGTTATTGCATGTAGGGCTTGGTGTTGGGATGTGTGGTTTGCGATATTGGGACATTTGTGAGGAGTTGGAGTGATGGTGGTGAGGGCGAGGGTGGGGGTATGTGATAGCATGCAGGTAGGGTGGGGGATGTAGTAGTTAAGATTTGACTTACCAGAGTCCATTCCTCCATCTACTCCTGCAAGGCCCTCAGGATGCAGAATCGCCAAGCACCACGTGCACTTTAGCACTGGTTACCAGTGGTAAAGTGTCTAGAGTCCTAAATCCAACAACAATGAGGTCAGAATAAAGAGGAGGAAGAAAGCAAAAAGTTTGGGGTGACCCTTCAGTGAGGGTCATTTTCCAACAAATCCCCCTTCCAGCCTAAAACCAGGGTAGACTAATTAATACTTTGATGGACTTCCCTGCTTAGGGCAATAGAACATGGACAATGGTCGCCTGCTGCAGTGGCACTTGCCAGTTCCATGCCTTTCTGAATTCAGATGGGCTCCTCTGTCTATACTCTCTGGGGCCACTGAACTGACCCATCGGGAACCCTTCTCCTCATCTGTGGGCCCCATCTGTGAAGCACCTAACCTTAATTTGCTCACAGATGCATCCCAGTAGGTAGACAGTACCACCATGGCTAACAAAGTGATGTAGCCCTTTCAACCTCTTGGGTCTGACTTCTGTCCCCAACCCACGGAAAGCTTTGTCCACAGGGACAGCAACCAACAGAGGCCACTGCTAAGTGGAGGTCCTAAACGGACCACTGGGTAAACTTCTCCTCCAGCCTTGGGGCTGGCAGGGAGTTCCCTATTGGCTCTGGAGGTTTCCCTGACCTCTGAGGTATCTCAGAGTAGGGGGCAGTAGCCCCAAAGGTTTTGCACCATACTTTTACTCTACCTCCCGCTAGTTCAGGTTTGGTATCCTGACACTGGTCAATCAACCCAGGGTATGTACCCTGAGTCTGAACAGGGGGCAGGGATGCGCTCTCCCTCACATTGTCCCTACATCTGGGCTCCCATACCCTCTCCTTAGGAGTGGTGCATCCAGACAACTGAGCTGTCAGGGTGCCCTTAGGGGCCACCCCTCCCAGTTATCATGCAACCAGGGGTAACTCTCTCCTCCGAAAGCAGTCTATAGTCATCTTTGTGAATATTTATGAACCTCCTCTAGGTCATCTCCCCACCCGTTTCCAGGGATACCAGGGTCATAGGGTGGAAGAAGTCCTTCCCATGGATTGGAGTCATCCTACACACCTGGCCGGTGTACTTTTCTGGGGAAACTAGTCTCTCCACCATCATGGTATGAATAGCCCCAGTGTTCCTCAGAGCAGTGACTGGGACCCCATTCACTCCCATCTGGTGGAAGTGATGACTCCCACCCTCAGGGTCACCAGGGCACCCTCTGAGTTCTTCTCCCAACTGAGGGAGATTATGGCATGGTCTATGACCTGCCCATGCAGACTACTCTCCCCTAAGGCCAAGTAGGCCACCCCTGTAGATGTCTCACCAGTCTCCGTAGTATCTTTGGACAGACAGAATCCCCCTGCTTGTGTCCTATCTGGAGAACTCAAATCAGTGGGGTTGGAAATGGGGTGCCCTGGGCCACTACACCCAGGACCACCCCCCTGTTTCTCGGAAGGGAAATGAAAACACCCTTCCCTCCTCCATTACTCTGGGACTTTTCTGGGTCATCTTTAACCTCCGCCTCATTCTGCTGATGGGAACCAAAAACCACCCTTCTTGGGATTACTCCCAGGTCCACCTCCTAAGCAAGCTTCCTGGGATCAGTCTGCTTTCTGTCAACTAGGTGCTATTGCTACTCAGTAAAACAGATACTGAGCAGGTGTTTTCTCATTATTAAATTGAATAACCCAACATAATCATTAACTTTGCTGCCCACACTCATCCATTCACTGCCTTCCTGAAGTAATCAATAAAGTCTACCCAGTATACGTCGGGGAGCTTGTGACTGTCCCTGAATCTTTGGCGATACTTCTGAGGGGTCAGTCCAAATTTGGCAATCAAAGTGGCTTTCATAGGAATGTACTTGGTCTGGTCCCCAACCTCTAATGTTAGAAGTGTGTCCCTCCCAAGTGTTGGCATGTGTTTCCACAGGCCTGACCCCCAATGCTCTACAGGAACCCGATGTGCCCTCAGTGCAAATTCATAACTAGAAATCCAATTATCAATGTAATTTCCCACCACATAACAGGGTACTAACTCCTTGGGCAGAAAAACATTCTAGTCTCCAGCTGGTCCTGCGTGTACGCTGCCACCATCACTGCTGGATTCTCACTGCCCAGCCTTGAGGTCCAGCTCTTTTAGATCATGAGCCAGAAGCAATTTACTTTCCGCCAAGGCTCTCTCAGCCTGTCTCCCAGCCTTCCTCTCCTTTGCCTCCATTTTTAATCTTGCCAACTGCAGCCTGAATTCTCTCTCCTCTCTCCATTCCTCTGCACTCAGGCCATGACTTGAGACACTACACTCGGGTCTCGCAGAGGTCATAAATCCAGGGGTATCATCCCTCACTGCATTTGGCAGCTCTTCTGTTCCCCCAACTCATCATTCTGCCCAGGCCTTCAGCGAGTTTTGAAACTCTCCCCTCTTGGAAGCTCCATTGGTGGGTACCCCCATATCTTTGCCAACGCCCTTCAGCTGGGAGACTGTGTAACCCTCCAGTTTAGCCAGGTCAGACTCCTCAGCTCCCTGGTGGACTCAGTCAGAGACATGATGCATAGCATTGGTTAAAAATTGTAAAGCAGTGAAAGCTTGCAGACGATGCATCGTTTCTTTCCACGCTGCAAGGTGATGCATCAATTTCCAGGAGCGCAACTAGCAGGGCAGCAGTCCTTCTCAGCAAGGCAGTCCAGATTAGTCCTTTGGGCAGCCAGGCAGTTCCTCTGACAGAGTCCAGGTGTTGATCCAGAAGTGTCTGATTTTGAAGAGTCAGAGACCCAGTATATATATACCCAAATGTTCCTTGAAGTGGGGGAAACTTCAAAGAGTAGTTTTAGAGTGCACAAGTTCCACTTCCAGCCCAATCCTGTCTTGCAGGATCCCTCTGGGGGTTTATCAGTCCTTTGTGTGAGGACGGGCCACTGGCCTTTGAAGTGTAAGAGAAAGCCCCTCCACCCTTCCTGCCCAGGGAGACCCATTCAGTATGCAGATGAATGCAGATGTAACTGTGTTCTGTGTTTATGGCTGTCTGGGTGGAATGCACAACGGGAGCTGTCAACCATCACAGACCAAACGTGGATTGGAGACAGGCTGTATGGCACAGATGGCAGTAAGTGCAGAGAAATGCCTGCTTTCTAAAAGTGGCATTTCGAAAATAGAAATATTAAATCCAACCTCGCCAGTAAGCAGGATTTCCTAATACCATTCTTGCCATACTAAACATGATAGAGCTACTCCTTCCAGATTTAGAATCTGCAACTTTAAATTGTATGAGGGCAGTTATAATGCTAGTTTATGAGAGGAGCAGGCCTCAAAGTAATGGGAAACAAATGTGTCAGTTTTTCACTACCAGGACATGTAAAACACATATGTAAAAGTCCTGCCTTTTACTTACACAGCACCCTGCCCTATGGGTTACCTAGGGCTTACCTTAGGGATGACTTACCTATACAAAGGGGGTGGTGGGTGTTTAAGGCTTGGCAAATAGTTGCAAATGCAAAGTTGAGGTGGCAGTGAAACTGCACATACAGGTCTTGCAATGGCAGGCCTGAGACATGGTTAAGGGGCTACTTATGTGGGTGGCAAAATCAGCGCTGTAGGCCCACTAGTAGCATTTAATTTGCAGGCCCTGGACACATGTGGTGCACTTTACTAGGGACTTACAAGTAAATAAAATATTCCAATTGGGCATGAGCCAATTTTACCATGTTTTTAGGGAGGGAGCACATGCAGTTGAGCTGATGGATGTAAAGGGGTGTTCATGCAGTAACACAGCTCTATATCAGAAGGATACCAGTCCTGAAACGTTTCATGCAGGTGCCCATTTGTGCAGTTGGATGATAACTTTACTTAGCAGTTCCCCCAAGTGAAGAACCATAACCCAAATTAGGTCTCTGTAGACCTTTGACTTTTGCCACTTATTGTTCATTTACTACACAGCTTGATCTGCCTTACGGCAGCATTGTTCTTTAGGTCAATTAATCAAGTCATTGAGAATTAGCCTTGCATTTTACTGCTGCCATTCAAAATGTTCTTCGTGTTCATTTTCCTCAATGTAGAATTCTCTCCTCACACAGGCCAGTTAAAATGATGCATACTATTTCGCTTTGTGCTTAGCTGAACTGATGCTATATTTGAAGTATGCTTGTCTTCAATTACGTCAGGAAGTGGATGTGAACTTTGCCTCCGCATTAAGTGCTTTTTCACCATTCGGATGGGTTCACACACATGAGAACTTCTGCTAATGATAGCCTTTACCTCACAGAAATTGCAACATTTTATGTATCTTCCACCCTTGAACTCTAATAAAAAGTCTGGGAGCCTACTTTATTTTCCAGGTCCATCATGAATCTCAGTACACCTGCAAATAGTACTAGTGTTGAGATTCATCTCATCTGATGAGCTAAGTGGTGATCTGCATAATGAAGAATGCGAAGTGTGTTTGAGAAATTATGCACATTCCCTTGGAAGCAATGTTGACCTGCACCCCTCCGAGTCACATCCGTCAATAATGCACTATAAATTGTTCTCAGTTCATCACTGCTTTGCTACTGCTGAGCAAGATCTGATTGGCATTTCTAACCTGCAAACGACGATGTGCATAACCTTTTTTCAGTGCTGTATGTGATGATTTTATTGGTCTTTGAACATGTACATATACGCATTTCTTAAAATACTGACGTGCACGCTGATTATTGTTAGATTACCCTCGGCAATCAAGATTATGGGAGAAATATCCGGCTTCAGATATTATGACTATTCCCACAGAATTATATCTACTTGGCTGTCCATTCCCAGCATTCAGTGTGTTTTTGGATGTTCGCGGCCACAGGAGCCTATTCCCTATTTCTCGCTTGGCAAAAACAATTTTTTTATCAGTGGTAATTGAATCTGTCAGCGGTATTGACCGTATCCTAAAATAGATTTCTGCAATCATTATATCAATTTTCTGGCTGTAAAATGTGTTATATTTACATATTATTGTGCAAAATGTTACTTATTTACTTATTTTTTTAATTTTAATTATCGTGTCATCTTTTGACAGTATTTTAAATGTTCCCTTTTCTCATTCTCTTCAAGTTCCCGGGGGTGATGAGTTAAGAGAAGTATTGTCTCCTTGCTTGTCGTGCCTACATTAATCCCACCTTTGTGAGGTGGCCATATTAAGATACCACTTTAATGCTTTAGTAGTTGACCCTGGTGTGTACAATCAACTTGCATCTCAGGAAATTGCCGTTTATGAACCTCTGTGGACGCTTTTGATTTCCATCAATTACTGTTGTTAATCCTGTTCCTTCTAATTATTATTGAAAGGTAGGTCAAATTAATATGTGTTAACCGAAGTATTTGATTAGGAAAGAAAAACTTGATATGTTTTAATTTCCGAAACCTGACTGTCTCCTACTTCGGGATTTCAAATAGCTAACCTTCTCCCAAGCAATCTTTTGGTGTCTCACTCTGAATGTACAGGTGGTGGAATGACAGACATTTTTCAGTCCATCTAGACCACCATACCTTTTCCTGTTCATGATGTATTATAGCTGGAAACCTAATAAATTCAGATTAATATTCAATATAATTTACTCATTACTATGGAGATTATCTACAGCCCCCTTCTCTTGGATAACGTCATAGAATCAGCACGTACTATTAGTTTATTGGCATAGTTGTGTCCAATGACTGATCCACCAAAACAGATACCGAATTATTTGCTAATTTTAATTTGACCTAATGAGAAAATTAATCACCGCAGCAGAAAGGCCAGTCTCTTTTTGCAGTCTGATTCTCGTCTGGCTGAATTCATTATGCATTTTGTGGTCTGGACTGATCATTCTTTCATTTGCTCCAAAGTGCATCTACCTGTAATTTGGCCTTACTACAGCTAAGACGCAAAGGCCCAGGTGTGCAAGAAACTGGTGCAAACATACTTATGCACAAGATTCCACAGCCACCTAACAACACCATGGGTGCGCCGTATTTCCAATACAGCACACTATGGTGCACGTTAGGCCAACAGCATCAAAATCTTTTTCAAAGTACTATCTTCTCCTCCTTCATTTCTAAGTCTCTATCTCTTCTCTGCAATGTTTTGCAGGGATCTACCCTGTTTTACTGCCTCTTTATCATTTATGGTGGGCTTCTAGCAAAACTTATCCAGGGTTTTGGATTCTGTTTCTGTATGTAAACAGAAGACACCAAGGGGTGTATGTATAGGCCCCTAGTGATACTGAAGTACCACTTTTCGTGGCGCTCCTGTGGCGCTAAGCACTGCGCCTTATTTACAAGGTGGCATTAAGCCACTTTTTGTGGATTAATGTCACCTTGTAAATACGGCCCCTTCCAATGCAACACTGTGCGTGGAAGAGGCGTGCAATGGGTTTGCTGTGGGCATGCCACAGCAATACCCATTGCATTTTGATGCTGCCTCAGATTTATGAAATTTCGTAAACCAGAGGCAGCGCCAAAATCTAACGCCACACCCAGGGGTGGCATTAGAAGGGCGCAACAAGTAGGAATACTAATTTTTTGCTTTTTCTATGCACACTGAATTCTGCAGCATGCATAGAAAGAGCAAAATGCCAGAAATGTTTGTTTATGTGTGGGAAGGTGTCTCTTCCTGCTTATAAACAATCATATGAAAATTATGCTTTGGCACTCTTATGTGTGCTGCATTGAGCAGCAAACACAGAAGTGCCAAAGCACCATTAGTGATTGTTTAAGTGTGGGAAGGGACACCTTTCCGCACATAAGCAATCACACCCCTCAATGCAGACATCCTTGCACGATGGTGCAAGGATGCCTGCGTTGGCAGCTGAATTTAGCGCCAACACAGGGGTGTGCCAAATTCACTTTAATACGCAGCATCCCTGCCTTTCTAAAGTGACGCAGCAAGGCACTGCCAATTTTGGTGCAGCACCGCGCTGCGCCACTTTTCCATAAATCTGGCCCCATGTTTGAAATCTTTGCCTTGATGTATCAGTCATTAGACTGTGGGTCCACCTCTTGCGTCCTATCTGATTTCTGTGTCTGAGGTTATCGCAAGCAGACAGGACACACTGCTTTTTTCTGGCAGGGAGTGTGAAAGAGACACTAGTGGGCCACTGCACTGCATACTTTATCTTACCCTGAGGCAGCTGTCTACCTGTTCATTCCTCTTTAAGTGGGGTTCTATTCGAAAGACACCTTCAGCGTCTCCATTCTCAAAAGCCTTCTTCCTCCATAGGTTCCCCTGTAAGGATCTTTGGATCAGATATTAAACCCATTCCTAGTGGGTACCACCCGTTACACTCTAATAGGGATATTTCAAATCCAACATGGTAATTCTGGTATTTCTTGCTTCCCTGCATATACAAGTAGAGAAGTTTTCATTATTAATTGCATCGCAATGCTTCTAGTTCTCCAGTCATAGTAATAACTGCCCCTGACTCCTTTTGTGTTTTCAAGTTGTCAGTTCATTCTTCCTGCATCCTGATATTCCAACTGCCTTTGTGTTCCTGAAGAGCCTAGCCCTCTGCCAACCATCTTCACTGTCACCCTTTGGAATCCTGTTACCACCTTGGAGGTTTTTCCCCTGAGTCTTTTCCCTCTGCTTGGGATTCATTCTGAAGGGCACTTTCTGCTTAGATGCTTCCTAGCGTTAGCAGCAAATGGCCACTAGAAGGGGCCACCTGTACCTCTGGAAGACTAAGACAGTAAAGGCAGAGGTCTTTGACTAGGCTTTATATCCATGACATTGGTCATTCTGTTTCATTCTTCCTTAACATTGATCTGAAAGCAGATTATAGTCATTAGCTGAAACTAAACAACAAAAAGACAGAAATATTAATAGTAGGCAATCATATCAGCCTCATATTGATCATGTATGGCCTTCTAAATTCTTCCTTTGCCCTTTGTATTAAATTTGATTCAGGTTCAGTCCTCAGAACTACCTGCACCCCTGCTCTTATGAAATTAAGACACAAGTCTTCCTCTGCTCTTGAAACCCAGGTTCCCATTCAATTATCATTAGTTTTGTTTAAATCCATTTTATTGACATTTAAACTGGTGGTACAGCAGCCACTACCACAAACAAAATTGAGGCACACCAATCAAGTTACATTGTCCATTCCACCAAAGCCACAGTCCCATACCTCAGAGGGCATATAGCCGAGCCCTGCAAACACCTTGAAACATGCAAATGACAATTCTCATGACAAAATTATATTTCTCGCTTTTCCTCCCCCAGCCTAGGTATCCCGCTCAAGAATCCCATTAGGGTGCAGTCTGTTGGGAGCTCTTCCAGAGGCCCCATATTTACTTGAACTTCCATGGGCATCCCATGCCGAGTGCACTAGTTTTTCAAGCCTCATGCTTGCCCTCCCCATTGTCTAATTAGATCACATCTTTCTGCCATCAAGGTGGTGTTACAAAAAAGGAGCGTGCAGCGGTCTAGGGTTTGCTCTCCCCCATATCCCCAGGGTCACTATCTGCAGGGTGAGGTCCAGTGCAAGGTCCACTACTGCTGATGGATATCAACCTATATTGCCCCAGTCCTGTTGGATTCTGGAGCAGCCCTAGATTTTATGTAACTGAGTGCCTGTCTGCCTGCAACCTCTTAAACACAGGTCAGTAGCAGCCCAACCCATACAAAACAATCTAGCCCTTGTGAAATAGGCTCTGTGGAATCCTGCTTTTATGACTACTTCCTGTGGCTACTTGCAAACCCCTCCCCAGTTGTCATCTTCTAGTCTACCTAGATCCTTTTCCCAATTTTCCTTGGGGGAGACTATTATGTAAGAGAGTGGAATAGAGCCAGGACACTGCATGGCTGGTTATGGGGCCTACAACACCCTATACTCCAGGGGCATTTTGGCTGGTGCTTCTCGTAGGGCTTCTGTGTGTCTTTGCAGAATGTGCCTCAATTGCTGGCATCAAAGGCATTGGCTGCCGGACAACACATATTACTCCTGCAGTTCAGTAAATCTTATTGTCTCTTTCCCTTCCAAATATTGCCCATCTTGGAAATTCTCAGCAATTCCCATTTTCTGTGACTTTCTATGTTTCGTAGTCTAGTCCCCTCAGTGTCTCAGAGCCCCACAGCAGGGTTTCTAGCGTCAATCTCCACTTCCTTCTCTTTTTCATGGTAGACTTATGCAATAGCAGTAATAATGTCATACCTTTTTCCCTGACTAGTCATCTGACATATCCCTGTGGGTCCATGAACTGCCTATCTGCCATCACTGAGGGTTCCTGTTGAGAGGAGAAAGCCGTCATTTATCATTTGCAGTTGTGTCACCCAAAAATATTGATGTAGGTCTGGGAGGGTGATTCCCCCTTCCAGGGGCTTTCTAGAGAGGGACTTTTAGGCAATCCTTGGTATCCCACCAACCCACAGGAGGACTTGGGTTACATCCACCACTGCCCAGAAATACCATTTCAAGGATCTCAAAAGGGTTATTTTGGTAGCACATTGAGGAATTTTGGCAGGTAGATCATTTTGTAAAGGGCAGCTTTGTCCACGAGAGAGGGTGGCAGTTTCCTTAAAACGAGCAGCATCTATTTTGTAGGCAAGCCCCTTTCTCCTCTTCCAGTGTCAAAGGGATTGCAATTGGCTTAAACAAATTGCTCTTAATTCCTGAATAGGAACCAGACACCTTCAGGATATCCAGCACCTTGTGAACAGAGTGATTTAGGTCCTCTAGGTACAACAATATGTAATCTCCACACAAGAAGATGACAACCTCATATTTTGGATCCCATCTTCTGCACCTGATCATCGTATTTCTCTGCAGCCAGCTGGTTAGTGGTTAAATCGCCATCACAAAGAGTAAGGGGGACAGCAGGCATCTTTGTTGGGTTTCCCTGACCAGGCTGAATAGCCTGGAATATGCCCCATTTGCTCTGACCCTAGCTATGTAGTCTTTGTATAACATTTTCATCCAGGTAATGCACTCCAGGCCTATCCCCATTTTATGCAGCATCACCAATAGGTAGAGCCATATCACTGAATCAAATGCCTTTTCAGCATCGAGGACAAGCAGGATGGCCGATCAGCAATCCGGTTTTATTGCTCACAACAACTGGCCAGCCGGCAAAGGTTGTGACTTTTCACCCTGTAGGGTGTAAAGTTTGATTGTTTAAAAGCCATCAATGTATCCACCAACAGGCAGTTGGGCAATACATTTGCCAAGATCTTGGTTTACAAGTTTAACAGTGATATTGGATGATAGGAGGGGCACACCTCTCTTGGCTTCCCTGGCTTGTGGACCATAACTAACTGGCGTTCTGAGGTTTCTTGGTAGGGTGCCATCCTTCCATACCCTGTTGAACATTGCTCAGAGTGAGCCTTCTGTTCTGGGTATAACACATTTAAAGAACTCAGAGGTGAAACCATTTGAACCTTGGAATTTTCAACTTTTCATCTGGCCTAGTGCAGGAGGTCTCCTGTTCTGACAATTCTACATCAGTGGATTGGCTCTACACCTTCTGGAGTTTGGGCACTGGGATATCTTTAATAAAGTCCTTGAGGTTGTGTATGGACCTCCCCTCTTGCCTGATAAAGGCTGGTCAAATGCTCAGCAAAGGCTTGCGCTATTGCAGATCGGGTTTAAGCGAGCTTGCCCACTCGTGTGCCAATGGCAAAAATACATCTTTGTCCTTCCTTGTTTTAGACTAACCTTGCCAGCAGTTTACCCGCTTTGTTGCCCACTTTGTCTAACCTGCCCGGTTTAACCCTATACAAGCCCCTTGCCTCTTGGTGTACCAAATTTCTCAGGACTTCTCTCATCTACTTGACCTCTCTGCAACGTTCGACACAGTCTCCCATCACACCCTGATAAGAAGACTCCATGAAGCCTGCATTAGAGACAAGGCCTTCGACTGGATCCAATCCTTCCTCTTCGGCAGAACACAACAAGTGAGGCTCACCCCCTTCCTCACAGAATGCACACCCACCACCTGAGAAATGTCTCAAGGATCCTCCCTCAGCCCCACGCTAGTCACCATCGTCAGAAGCTACAGAATAAACATCATCTCCTATACACACAACACCCAACTCATCCTCTCCAACAAACCAGACAAGGCCAGACACAACTTCCACGAGGGCATGAACGCAGTTGCCAAATGGATGAGAGATAGCTACCTTCAACTCAACACAAACAAGACTGAGGTACTCATCCTGGGCCCTCAACCCATTGCATGGAGTGACTCCTGGTGGCCACCCACCCTTGTAAACCCACCCCCACCAGGCAAGCCCACAACCTCAGAATCATACTGGACCCCGACCTCAGCATGAACCATCAGATCAACTCAGTCACCTCCACCTGCTCCCGTGCCCTCTGCCTCCTACGCAAGACCTTCAAATGGATCCCCCTTGAGCATAGAACGACTGTCACACACGCCATCATCACCAGAAGACTGGACTACGGCAAAGCACTCTATGCCTGAATCAACAAAAAACTCACCTGCATCTTGCAAAACATCCAGAACTCCGCTGCCAGATTGATTCTCGACCTACCCCAACACTGCCACATCTCACAACACTTACGCACACTGCACTGGCTCCCCATTGAGAAAATAATCACTTTAAAAATCCTCACCTACGCACACAAAGCCATCCACAACACCGGACCTGCCTACCTTAACCAGCGACTCATCTTCCACGTACCCCACAAGACCCTACACTCAGCCCAGCTCTCTCTCCCAGAAGTACCCCCATCAGGAAAACCAGAACACCACCACCTGGAACACCCTACCCATCCACATCAGACAAACCACCTCCCTCCCCAGCTTCATGAAGGAACTGAAGACATTGCTTTTTTAATCCACCTTCGGTACACGCTACGCCCTCCATCCCCCCAGGGCCTTGAGACCCTAATGGGTGAGTAGCTGCTATTGATAAACTCTGATTGATTGATTGATTGATTGGTGTCTGTTCTATCTGGAGAGCAAGGCTGGGGGTTGGGTGCGTCAATATACTTCACCTCCTGTTGTGCTAGTTTTGCTTCTTACTCCCAGACCTTTCTGTCCTTCCACTTCCATTTAGCGGAGACATGTGTGATGAGTTCTACCTGCATTACTGTTTTATAGGCCTCCTAGGGGTGGAACTTTGAGTTTACTGTACCCATGTCTTCTTTAAAGTAAAGATTTGCTGACTTTGTGATCATTTCTCTGGTATTCTAGTCAGCTATATCCCATGGCCATCTGCTGCTACACTGCCAAGGCACTCCTGACCCTGGACCCCGGTCTCCGGAACAACTGCTGCCCCACATCCTCCCCGCATTCAAACAAAGGGTCCATCCTCTGCCACCACTGCCACTTCTCATGCAACAGGTCTGCCAGCCCTCACAGGACCCCACACCACTTCCACTCACAAGACCACAAACAACTCAGAACCAGTCCAATGCATCCTTCTCAATGCCTGATTCCTCTGCAAGCACACCGCAGAAATTTGGGACACCATCATCACCCTCACCCCTGACATTGCCTTCATCACTGAAACCTGGCTCAACCCCTCCTCAAATCCAGACATCCCCACCTCAACTACTGACACCTACACAATAATACACGGAGACCACCCCAACAAACCTGATAGGGGTATCACCATCATCTTCACAGAAATCATCTGGTGCACTGTCACAGATGATGATGCCTCACCTCTCATGAAACACCTCAACATCCAAATACAGACCGATGCCAAGACAACAATGAGAAGCACCCTCATATACAGAACTGCAGAACCCTAATCAGCATTTCTGTGACGCCATCTCTAACCTCATTGCACCACTAGCCATCGACTCCTACCTCTACGTTCTACTTGGCAACCTTAATTTTCACATCAATGACCCAAACGGTTCCAACTCTACCACCCTCCTCGAGAACCTGAACAACAATGGCCTCACTCTACTGGTCACCGAATCCAAGCACAAAACCTGTCACCCTCTTGACGACATCTTCACCGTAAGCAACAGAATCAAATTCAGTCATGTCACAGAACTCACCTGGACTGACCATGTCATCATCTACTTCATGATCTCTGATGCTCAGCACACCATTTCTAAGCATCACAGCTAGTCCCATCACAGCTAGAGCAAGGTAACAGAGACACAGTGGACACAGATCCTCAACACTACTCAACCCGAGGCATCATCAGACCTTGACCAAGGTGCCCAGAACATATCTGCAAGGATCACCAACTGCACCAACAGAGTCACCACATTGAAACTGGCAAAAACCAGTAAAACCTCAAAACACACCAGCTGGTACACCCCAGAGCTCAGAACCCTCAAGAGGAACTGCTACCTACTCAAGAAACAATGGTGCACCACAAGGAACCTCTCAGACAGAGTTGCCCATAAAGCTGCCCTCAGAAAATATTACCTACACATCAAGGGAGCCAAGAAAGCAGCCATCACATCCAGCATTGACACAGCAGACAATCACATGAAGGAGTTCTTCAAAACAGTCAAGGAATTCTCCAACCCAACAGCCACAGAAAACACCAGAAAACACCCACCTCCCAAGAACTCTACAACTCCCTCTCGGAATACTTCCACACCAAGATTGCTTCCATCTACAACAATTTCACCCACGCCCCACATGTCTCAATCTCAACCATCTCAACAAACCAGCCATTGCACACCAGCCGAATTATCACCACCTGGTCTCTGCTCACCACTCAGTCCACCATGGACATCATGTCTTCCATCCACTCCATCATGCCCACAGGCCACCGCCCCAACCGACTCTTCAATCCTGGAACCATCCCAATCAGCACTGAACTCACCAGCATCATCAACACCTCCATCTCCATGGCAACCTTCCAGGACAGATGGAAGCATGCACAAGTCAGAACCCATCCTAAAGAAACCCGTCCGCCGGCCCGGGTGATCTAAAAAATTATCAACCAATTTCCCTGCTCCCCTACCCGGTCAAAGTTCTCAAGAAAGCCGTTAACCAGCAAATCTCTGAAAACCTGGAACAAAACCACCTACTTGATACTTCACAATCATCTTTCCATGGCAACCACAGCACTGAGACCGTGCTAATAGCTGCCACAGATGACATCAGATCTCTCTGTGGCTGTGGAGAAACTGTAACCCTGAACCTCTCTGCTACATTCAACACCGTCTCCCACCACACACTCATCGACAGACTCTACAACATAGGCATAAAGTAAAATGCCCTCAAATGGGTCACCTCTGTCTTTACAGGTTGCACACAGACCATCCGGCTGCCTCATATGTAGCATATCCCAAGGATCTTTCCTCAGCCCCACGCTGTTCAACACACTCACGACCCCTTCACAGACGTCATCAGATCTCACAGTCTCAACATAATCTCCTACACTGAGGACACTCATCTAATCCTATTGGTTACTGAGGACCCCTCCAATACCAAAATCAACTTCCGTGACGCCATGACCAATGTAGCCAAAAAGATGAGAGACAACTGCCTCAAACTCAACTCAGACAAGACAGAAGTCCTATTCTTCTGGAAGAGAACCTCCATTTGGAACCACAGCTGGTGGCCAACAGAACTCGGACCAAACCCCATACCCACAGACCATGCACACAACCTAGACATCACCCTTGACAACAAATTGACAGTGAAACAACAAGTCAACGCAGTTGCCTCCTCCTGCTTGCACACCTATCATGTGCTCTGCAGAATCTTCAGATGGATCCCAGTCAGTACCAGAAAAACCGTCAACCAGGCCCTCATCACCATCATCCTCGACTATGGCAACGGTCTCCATGCAGGCATCTCCTCCCAGCCCCTCAAAAGGCTCCAAACCATACAGAGTTTGACAGCCTGACGCACCCTTGAGCTCCCCAAATGGATCCAAATCACCCCCACCTAAGAAACCTCCAATGGCTCCCCATCCAGAAGAGATGCCAGTTCCAGATCCTCACACACATCTACAAACCTCTTCACACTGAGGGACTATTGCACATCAAACATTGAATGAACTTCCATCTACCCTCATGACACCTGAACTCTTCCTCTCTTGCCCTCGTGCACACCCCCTGTATTCATCGTAGCTACAGCAGGGGCCTGCTCCATCTCCTTCATTGCTGCCAAGACCTGGAACGACCGACCCTTCACCTCTGAACAATCCAACATACACAAGAAAAGATATGAATTTTCAAAGATTAAACTTCAATATAGCACTTAGAAACACAATAGCACCAATTTGGGCTTTCACAACGTCATTGACAGAGTAATTCCCAGCAATCCAATACCACTCACAAGGAGGGCAGCGCTGATCATGGAGTTGCACGGACCCCCAGGTACAGTACCTTTGGTAAATGAGGAAACAGGCCGGTGCACGGAATCGGGAAGGTGTCTCTGGATCTTGGGTGGTGTTGGTTTCCTACTGCAGAGTAGGGGAGGTGTTGCGGCATCCGTGCAAGGTGTTGGTTCCTAATGATCTGGCAGGGTCAATGAACCTGACGGGTCAAGACGTGTTGAGCGACCTGGTCACGGTCACACCACAGGGCTGCAGGCGCATGTAGGAAAGTAGACTCTTTCTAGCATGGTTACCCCCACTTTTGGCATGTTTGTGAGTGAGTTAATGTTAACCCTGAGGACCAGTCCCTAGATAGGGAACTCAGAAATATGAGGTTAGAGGAGGCCAGACTGAAGCTAATGTAGCAGCAGTTGGCCTTAGACGGGGAATCCCTGGCTGTGGATAAAGAGAGGCAGAGTTTGGAGTTAGTTCCCCATGGCAGCAGAAGTTTTAGAAATGCAAATGTTAGGGAACCTTCATTTGATTCTAGGAATCTGCACAAAGTTGTCCCTCCTTACAAGGATGGTGCACATGAGAGGGCCTATAAAGTTCAGAGGGTCACTTATGTACAGTGGGCTGCTATCCTTTGGTTATCATTCTCTGGCAAGGGGATAGACAAACTTCTTATTGTCAGAGAGGATGGTACAGCTAATTACCAGGTTCTTAAAATGCACTCTTGGATGGTCTGGGCTTAACCACTGAACAGTGCAGACTTAGGTTCAGAGAGACCAGAATGGAGTCATCACAGGACTGGACAGACTTTGTGGACTGTTCTGTGAAGGGCCTGGAAGGTTGGTTACATGGCAGTAAGGTGACTGAATATGAAAGCCTATATAAATTAATTCTGAGAGAGCATATCCTAAATAATTGTGTGTCTGACTTGTTACATCAGTATCTTGTGGACTCAGATCTGACCTCTCCCCAAGAATTGGGAAAGAAGGCAGACAAATGGGTCAGAAGAAGGGTGAGCAGAAAAGCTCATACAGGGGGTGACAAGAATGGCAAAAAGAAAGATGGTGAAAAATCTCAGGACAATCATGGGGATAAAAGTAAACATAAAGATCCTTCTTCAGGTCCAAAACACTCCTTTGGGGGTGGGGATAAAACATTTTCATCTTCTTCAAACTCTTCACACAATCAGAAAAAACCTTGATGCTATGTGTGTAGAAATAAATGCCATTGGCCAGGTGATAAGTCTTGCACAGGTAAAGCCCCTGAGCCTACCAACATTAAGACATCAGACTCCAGTGCCCCTAGCAGTGGTGGTAATAGTTTTGGGACTACTGGCAATAGTCAAACAAAAGGTGTAGATAGGTACACTTTTGGGACCATAATAGAAACTGGGGTAGACAGTCCCAAGACAGGTTATGTCACACCTGGTGGCATTGGCCTTGCCACATTGGCTGTTTGTCCCCTTAACATAGATAAGTACAGGCAGTAAATCTTAATAAATGGTGTTAAGGCCCAGGCCTACAGGGACGCAGGTGCCAGTATCACTTTGGTGACTGAAAACCTGGTGTCACCTGCACAACACCTCCTTGGACAGAAGTACCAAGTTACTGATGTCAATAACTCTACTCAGTCTCTTCCCTTAGCTGTAGTTCAACTTAGTTGGGGTGGAGTTACTGGCCCTAAGCAGGTGGTGGTATCACCTAGCTTACCTGTAGATTGTCTCTTAGGGAATGACATTGAGGCCTCAGGTTGGGCTGAGATAGAGTTTAGTACCCATGCATCCATGCTGGGTATCCCTGAGGAATTGCTTCCTCTCATTTCTGGTGAAATGAAAAAGCAAAGGAGAGAAAATGGACTGAAATCTCAGGATCCCTTTCCACCAACAGGTAAAAAGGGTATCTAAGTATCCGTTCCCCACCCTGCCACTAAGGATACCATTCCTGTAGTGGGAGAAACCTCTCCTGGGGTGGAACCTGTAACAAGGGAGCCCTCAGCTATCACAGCTGGAGTCCCAGAGGTAAAAGTGCATCTCTGTGGAACTACTAAGCCAGATGTGCAAAATTACACAATTTTAGTAAATATGGAGCATCCTTCCAGCCCTCCCAGAGAAACATTAGGGCAGCAGCCCTGCACTACCTCTAAACACCTAGGACAGCAGCCTGTCCTGGTGTGGAGCTTATAGGACAGCAGCCCTGCCCTGCTCCAACTCAAGAGAAAAAGCACCCCTGTTCTCTCTTACAGCCATATGGACAAAGTTTTTGCCCAGCTATGGCTTTATTGAGACAGCATCCCGGTCTACCATTCCCTGCATTTGACATAGGCCCAGAGGACCAATCCCACTGCCCAACTTTAAAACATACTAATAGGAACTCTGAGAATTTTCACTCACGCTGTTGGTTAGGTAAAAATCTCTAAACAGGGTGGTTTACATCCTCACAGGGAAGTAACCATATAGTGGATGATAACGGGAGTAACAAATCTATTTTAGATCCGCTCTCCACTTATCACCACTTAGACAATAAAGTCTCAACTGGACAAGGTTAGCCTTATTGTCCTTCGTTTGAGGTGGGGGTTGTGTAGGAAAGTAGCCTCTTTCTAGCATGGTTACCCCCACTTGTGGCATGTTTGTGAGTGTGTGTCAGTGTGTTTTTACTGTGTCACTGGGATCCTGCTAGCCAGGACCCCAGTGCTCATAGATAAAAACCTATTTGTGAGTGTGTCTTACCTCTCTCACTGGGATCCTGCTGGTCAGGACCCCAGTGCTCATAATGTATGGCCTAATGTGTCTGTCTGTGTAGTGCATAACTGTGTCACCGAGGCTCTGCTAACCAGAACCTCAGTGCTTATGCTCTCTCGGCTTTTAAATTTGTCACTGTAGGCCAGTGACTTCATTTACCAATTTCAATTGGCATACTGGACCCCCCCTTATAAGTCCCTAGTATATGGTTCCTAAGTACCCAGGGCATTGGGGTTCCAAGAGATCCATATGGCTGCAGCATTTCTTTTGCCACCCATAGGGAGGTCAGACAAACCTTTACACAGGACTGTCACTGCAGCCTGCGTGAAATAGTGCACACACTATTTCACAGCCATTTTCACTGCACTTAAGTAACTTTTAAGTCACCTATATGTCTTACCTTCACTTGAAGGTTAGGTGCAAAGTTACTAAGTGTGAGGGCACCCTTGCACTAGTTCAGGGACATTTCCCCAGACTTTGTGAGTGTAGGGATGCCATTCCACGCTTGCACTACATATAGGTCAATACCTATATGTAGCTTCACAATGGTAACTCAGAATATGGGCATGTAAAATGTCTAAGATCATGTAATTGTCCCCCCATTCCAAATCTGGTATTGGGGCGCCACTTCCGTGCATCCTGGGGGCTCTACCATGGACCCTCAGTAGTACTGCAAAACCAGCTCTGTGAGGCTTGCACTGCAGCTGCAGCTGCTGCCACCTCAAAGACAGGGTTCTGCCCTCCTGGGGTCTGGGCAGCCGAGTCCCAGGAAGGCAGAACAAAGCATTTCCTCTGAGAGCAAGGTGTTACACCCTCACCCTTTGGAAATAGGTGTTACAGGCTGGGAAGGGGTAGCTTCCCCCAGCCTCTGGAAATGCTTTGAAGGGCACAGATGGTGCCCTCCTTGCATAAACCAGTCTACACTGGTTCAGGGACCCCTTCTCCCCTGCTCTGGGGGGAAACTGGACAAAGGAAAGGGGAGTGACCACTCCCCTGTCCATCATCACCCGGTGGGGGGGTGCCCAGAGCTCCTCCAGTGTGTTCCAGACTTCAGCCATCTTGCTTTGCAAGGTGTAGGGGCACTCTGGTGGGCTCTGAGCGGCCAGTGCCAGCAGGTGACGTCAGAGACCCCTCCTGATAGGTCCATACCTGATAAGGTAGCCAATCCCCCTCTCAGGGCTATTTAGGGTCTTTCCTGTGGGTTCTCCTCAGATTATGCTTGCAAGTTTCCTTCAGGAATCCTCTGCAGCAACTTCAGACTCTTCTGACCTCGGATCAACCGCAGCCTACTCCAAGAAATGCGGTAACTGCAACAAAGTGTCTACAAGAGACACTTTTCTTCAGCAACCTCAGCTCCAAATCAGCAACTGCAACAGTTTCCACAGTGTGCTTGCTCTGGGGACTCCCTGTCTTCATCCTGCACTAGAAGGACCAAATAAATCTCCCGCAGAGTGACGGAGTCACTCTCCTTCTGCAAGCAGGCACCTTCCAAGGTGACGTTCGGTACCCTGGGACTCCTCTCACAGCAACGGGGATGCTCCTACAGACACAGAGGGTGGACATACTTGACATAGACTGTCCTGAAGTCCTGCTGACACAATTTGGAGGAGGTAAGGCCTTGCCTTCCCTGAGAGCGACGGTCCCTCTGTGTAATGAGTCTTCTTCGCCTCCTGAGGCCTCTGTACACTCTTTGAAAAATTCCTTTTTGCACATCCTGGCCCAGGTCCCCAGCATTCCTTTCTGTGATGCTCAACTCACTGAGATGTCCTCTGGAGGCGTGGGACCTTCTTTTGTTGTGCTGCATCCACCACATTTTGCACCTCCTTTGAACCCAGGTCCTGCGGCTCCTGGGGGTGCTGGTTGGCATCCTGAGGGCTCTCTAAAGTGCTCAGAGCCCCCTCTTCCTCATCACACAGAGTTGAGGAGCACAGGTCTCTCCTGGGTCCATCCAGCGTTTGACACAAAATGCACTTTTGTCGTAGCCAAGGCTTGTTGGCGACTTCTGACACGAAATCTCATCTGCAACGATCTTCACGCTATGGGACATGTTTTGCATCCCACAGAAACCGCTGGCATCTTCCTAGGGTGCATTCCTCCATTCTTCGAATAACCGGGGACTCTTCTTTTGCAGCCTCTTCTGGGTTGGCAGGGGCTCCTGTCCTTCCTGAAACTTCTTTCAACTTCTGGACTTGGTCCCCTTCCTTTGCAGGTCTTCAGGTCCAATAATCCAGCAGTTGTTCTTTGTAGACTTGGTTGGCTGCTGCAAAATCCCAAAAACGAGGTGTAGTGTGTCCTAAGGAAACTTGCAGTACTTTAATCCTGCTTTCCTTGGCTCTAGGATGGGGTAATTTACTTGCCTTTACTGTATTCTTACTCTCCCAGCAATTCTGCACACACTACACTTGTCTAAGGGGGAATTTGGGATTCACATTCCACTTTCTTAGTAAATGGTTTGTGTTGCCCCTAGACCTATTTTCTCCTTTTGCATTCTATAGGATTTCCTACTGTTTGTATTGTTCTATGACTATTTACTTGTCTAATTGTGGTGTCTGGTGTATATATTGTGTATAATACTTACCTCCAGAAGGAGTATTGTCTCTTAGATATTTTTGGTACTGTGTCACCCAAATAAATACCTTTATTTTTGGTAACAGTGAGTATTGTCTTTACTTGTGTATAAGTACTGTGTAACTATATGTGGTATTGCATGATCTTTGCATGCCTCCTAGTTCAACCTAAGCTGCTCTGCTATGGCTACCTGTGTCAGCCTAAGCTGCTAGAACACTACTACTTCACTAATAAGGGATAACTGGACCTGGTATAAGGTGTAAGTACCCAAGGTACCCACTACAAACCAGGCCAGCCTCCTACAGCACACAGTAGAGTCAGGTGTCACGGACGTCGTGACACACCACTCGGGATTTACAAAGCCGAGGGACATCAGCAGGGCTGCGGTGGTGTCAGGCCTGTGGTGTCAGTCGCAGTCATCGCACTCCAGCGGGGACCACTGCTTCAGATGCAGGCAGCACGGTTTTGGGCAGCGATGTTGGTCCTGGAGTTGTCCGGAGTCAGTGCACCTGGTTCTTCTTGTTTTTAGGTCAGCTTGAACTCCCAATGGCCAAGAAACTGGAATCGGCACCACCTGGCGAGTTAGGGTAAACAGCAAGTAAACCCACAGGCTGGTAAGTAAAGTCTTTGATGTCCCTGATACTTCTTAGCAGGAGGCAAGATTAGACCAAGCCTTTGACGACACTTCACAAGCAGGCTACAAAGCAAAGTCCAGTTTTTGCCCTCTTTAAGGCAGAAACAGCAATTGCAGGCCAACCCAGCAAAACACACACAGCAAAGGGGCAGTACTCCTCCCACAGCTCTTCAGCCCTTGCCCTTGGCAAAGGTTCCTCATAATCCAGAAGTATTCTGAAAGTCTGGGGCTTTGGGTCCACTACTTATACTCATTTTTACTTTTGAAGTAGGCAAACATCAACGGAAAGTCTCTGTTGTTCACAAGATCCTGCCTTGTCCAGGCCTGGCGCTAGACACTCCAGGGAGTTGAAAATTGCATTGTGTGAGGACAGACATAGCCCTTCCAGGTGCAGGTGACAGCTCCTCCCTCCCTTTGTGTCACTGTCTAGAGGGAATTCACAAACAGCCCAACTTTCAATCTGACCCAGTCCTGGATTCCACAGGCAGGCAGAGGATCAGCAAGAAAATTCCCACTTTCCACAAGTGTCATTTCAAACATACAATCTAAAAACCAACACTATCAAAAGATGTATGTTTAAATTGTGAGTTCAGAGACCCCAAGCTCCTTCTCTATTCTGCTCCCAATGGGAATTAGCACTTAAAAGATATATAAAGGTAGTCCCACGAGAGAGGCCTTGCAATAGTGAAAAGCACATTTGGCAGTATTTCACTATCCGGACATGTAAAACACACCAGTACCTGTCCTACCTTTTAAACACACTGCACCCTGCCCATGGGGCTACCCGGGGCCTACCTTAAGGGTGACTTACACGTAGTAAGAGGGACATTTTGGGACTGGCAATTGAGTACACTTGCCAGGTTGAATTGGGAGTGCAAGACTGCACACACAGACACTGCAGTGGCAGGTCTGAGCAATGTTAACAGGAATACTTATGTGGGTAGAACAATCAATGCTGCAGGCCCACTAGTAGCTTTTGAGTCACTGGCCCTGGGCACTTCCAGTACACTTTACTAAGGACTTACTAGTAAATGAAATATGCAAATCAGGACTAACCAATCATAATCACAATTTATACAGGGAGCATTTGCACTTTAGCACTGGCCAGCAATGGGATAGGTCCCAGAGTACCAAAAACCATCAAAAACAAAGTCCATCAACCAGTCAAAAATAAAGGAAGCAGAAGGATATTGGAAAGGGACTCTATGCCAAGGATGCCAGGTGTAACATTAAGGAAATTTGGAATAGGGATTTTAGTAGTATTGCCAACTCAACGATAGTCGATCACACTAGTACCATAGGTGATGTGATTTAGATAAGTACAATAGTACTGCGTTTGCCTGTTATAATAATTTTGTGGAGATTAACTCTACCACTAAACCATTTTTTAAAATCTGCTTTATTTCTCACATTGGCCCCCAAGTGCAAGAAGAGGGGCACCACAGAGGCGGGTCCAGCAGAAGCTGGGGAAGTGCTGACCACCAGCACCAATGATGTAGACTCTGCTCATCCCAGTAAGTCCTATTTAATATTATTATTATTTCCCTAACTTTTACCCTTTTACCTCTGTCCACCATTATGCTACTTTTAATTTTGCCTTGTTTACCTTTGTTATACTGTCTCCTTTTTTCCAATTCCCCTATCCAGTTTTTGTTTCATTCCTGTTAACCCTACATCATCTTTTTTTTCTGTCTTTTATTGACTATTTTATTACACCCCTTTATTGTCCTTCAATGAATCTGTGTCATTATCATCATAGACTGTAGCTTTGCCCCTCCATTTCGAAACGTTTTTGGTTGGCTGGACTACATGGCTTTTCTTACATTGTGAACCAACAAAATGTCCAGAGTGATATTTTTGATAGAAGATAATGCAGTGCTAACTGAACTGTAACGATATATTGCGCTTACATCTATTTGACAAAAAAAATGAAAGGGAGTTGTACCTTGCACCTAAAAACTGTGTAATATTTTTGTCTAGCTACACAGACTACCAGTGGAACTGACGCAAGTTCTGCTGCAGGACCAGATGGAGAAGGGGGAGAAGCAGCAGCAGAGGCGGGTGGTGGTAAGTCACATTGCTTGCTTATTGATAATTACAATCACGCACTAGCTTCAAAGGCATTGTTGTGATCGTGAACCCGCCATGTTGCAGCGGTGGTTGGGTTACTTATGGCCTCTTCTATCTGCAACTCAGGAAAAGCACACATAATGCACACAAAAAATTATGTCTTGATGGAAATTGAAAAGAACAGAGGTTATAAGAAAGTATGGATGAAATGAGCAAAAGGAAATGATGCGTGTTTGGGTGAAAGGATGAGTAGGGGAACATAGGAGAAATAGATGGATGGCCCTAAGGATGACTGAAAGAAAGCGTGGATAGTGGATACTGAATGGATCGATAATGGATTGGAAATTTTGGTGAGAGAAAGCAAAGCTTAAATCATGGTGGCTATGGGTGAATATAGTAGGAGGAATGAAAGGACGATTGAGTAATTGCTTGGATGAATAAACAAGGGAGCCCTTCTGTAGAGTGGATTGCTGCTCACCTACTTTGCTTACTTTGGTGGTCATTACAACCCTGGCGGTCGGTGTTAAATCGGCGGTAAGACCGCCAACAGGCCGGCGATAAATATTTTGCAATTACGACCGCCAACAAAGACAGCCACTTTAACACTCTGACCGCCACGGCGGTACAAACAAACAACGCAGCGGTCACCGCCAACAGACAGGCGGAGGACAAAGTACCACCCACAGTATCACAACCTACCAATCCGCCACCTTTTCTGGGGCAGATTCACTGCGGATAAAAACACGGCAGAAACAGGATTCTGAAGAGAAAATGCTCACCTCTACACACCCCACGAGGAACTAGGACACCATGGATCCGGAACTCCAAATTCTTCCTGCAATAGTCTTCCTGCTCCTCTACCAGGAGCACGAACGCCGGCGGCGAAGACCACGGTGAGTACTGCACCTACGACACAGGGGAGGGGGGAGGGAAAAAACAGGGACACACACATGCAACACCCCCACCCTCACCCACGACAACACACACACTAATACATATTGATACATCACAGTTACACCCCCCAACCCCCCCAGAAGAATGCAAAGACAAAAGAAAATGAGTGTCACCATTGTAATATATTAAAATCAAGTAGGCAAAAATATATATATATACACCATTAACAAAATATACACCAAGCATAGTAGTCCAGGTAGTGCTCCAATTAAGTCCGTGGAACACTGGGCCCAAATGGTATGGGCGAGGCCCACACAAGATCCCTGACCATGATGGAGAGAACACTGCAGGGGCATCAGAGAGCAACAAAACAGGCACCTCAGGGGGAGAGAAAGGGGGGGCACCTCAGCCGGTTGAGTGCACAACGCCAAATCCACGAGAGGGCCACATGCCCACTGTTCCATCCTGAGGAGTGCAAAGCGACAGTCTCTCAAGTCCCTACAGTTGTGGGTTGCCCACTGTTCCCACCTGGGGAGTGCAAAGCCACAGTCTCTCAAGTCTGTACAGTGGGTGGGTTGCCCACTGTTCCATCCTGGGGAGTGCAAAGCCACAGTCTCTCAAGTGTATAACAGTCTCCACTGGTTCTGGAGGGGGCATGGTGCCCAGAGTGCTTCATCCTGCAAAGGACAGAGTTAGTGGATGGATCTCTCCACTGGTTCTGGAGGGGGCATGGTGCCCAGAGTGCTTCATTCTGCCCATGACGGACTCAGTAGCGTCAGTGCCCTTGGTGCTCATGGGCCAGCGTTGCTTGAGACGGTGGTGCCGTGTTCAGCGGTGCTTGAGATGGCGGTGCCCTGTTCAGCGGTGCTTGAGACGGTGGTGCCCTGTTCAGCGGTGCTTGGAGCGGCGGGCTCCTTTGCAGTGACTCAGCTGCTGGCGGTCCTTCATGGCCCAGCGTGGCTTGTGCTGGTGGTCCTCTCTAGCCCAGCGGGACTTGTGCTGGCAGTCCTCTCTGTCCCAGCGGGGCTTGTGCTGGCAGTCCTCTCTAGCCCAGCGGGGCTTGCGCTGGCGGTCCTCTCTGTCCCAGCGGGGCTTGTGCTGGCGGTCCTCTCTATCCCAGCGGGGCTTGCACTGGCGGTCCTCTCTGTCCCAGCCGGGCTTGTGCTGGCGGTCCTCTCTGTCCCAGCGGGGCTTGCGCTGGCGGTCCTCTCTAGCCCAGCGGGGCTTGTGCTGGCGGTCCTCTCTGTCCCAGCGGGGCTTGTGCTGGCGGTGGCCTCCTGGGCATCAGGGCTGGTGGCGGTGGCCTCCTGGGCAGCAGGGCTGGTGGTGGTGGCCTCCTGGGCAGCAGGGCTGGTGACAGTGGCCTCCTGGGCAGCTGGGCTGGTGCTGGCGGTGGCCTCCTGGGCAGCAGGGCTTGTGGCGGTGGCCTCCTGGGCAACAGGGCTGGTGGCGGTGGCCTCCTGGGCAGCAGGGCTGGTGGCAGTGGCCTCCTGGGCAGCAGGGTTGGTGCTGGCAGTGGCCTCCTGGGCAGCAGAGCTGGTGGCGGTGGCCTCCTGGGCAGCAGGGCTGGTGGCCTCCTGGGCAGCAGGGCTGGTGGCGGTGGCCTCCTGGGCAGCAGGGCTGGTGGCTGAGTCCTCCTGGGCAGTGGGGATGATGGCGGTCTTCTCCACCGTGCTGATCTTCAAAGACTTGCTGATTTTCTTGTGCCCCTTCCACACCTTGGAAGGTGTCGCAGCTGACTCCATACTCCCACCTGTACCCCTGGGAGCAGCTTTGGTGGCTGGAGTCTTCCCCCTCTCCCGCCGGGCACTGGCCAACTTCTGATGCTTGACAGGTGGGGGACTGTCTGTGCTGTGGTTCCGTGCCACACTGGCTGCCCTGGTGGCCGGTGCACTCCAGATTCCGGTGAAAACAGGCACCACTGGTCCCGGAGATGTTGTGACTGAGGCGCTAGTTCAGGACCTAGGAGACGGACGGGGTGGGGGAGGTGTGGGAAAGAGGTCAAGGTTGGACAGGAAAAGTTTTTGGGAGACACTGGGATGGGTAGCTGGAGGGGGTTTGGGAGTGGAGGAAGAGGTTGTGGTTGTAGGAGGTGTTCGTTTGCTGACTTTGGGTGAAGGTGCATGCGCTGGAGGCTGTCGTGAGGTGGATGGCTGTTGGGTGGGTGTGTGCCTGCGTTTCTGTATCTTGGGAGGGGGCGTCACAGACACACTGGGAGAGGACACAGGGGACGTGTGAATGGTAGTGGGGGTGGTGACTGCACGTGAGCGTGGTGTGTTGGTGTGTGTGCTGGCGATGGTAGTAGTGGCTGTAGAGGTAGTGCATGCAGGTGTGAGTGTAGACGAGACTGGGAGGGAGGAGGGAGACGAGGAGGAGGGGGACACAGTGGAGGCAGTGGATGTTGGTGTGTCTGCATCTGTGTGATACTTGCGTGAGTGCCTTTGGGATGTGTGGTGCTTATGTTTGCCTGAGCTTCCCTTGTGTGTTGGCGTGTGTGCATGCTGGTCTAGAGGTGTGCTTGGGATAGGCTGGGGAACAGGGGATTGGGTCTGGGTGGAGGAAGTTGGAGGGGGGAGGCTAGAGACAGGGACAATGGCTGCCATCAGTGCTGAGGCCAGAGTCTGAAAAGCTCGCTGAAGGGCCGCCTGACCAGAATGAATGCCCTCCAGGAATGCATTTGTTTGTTGCAACTGCCTTTCTACACCCTGGATGGCATTCAAAATGGTAGACTGCCCAACAGTGAGGGACCTGAGGAGGTCAATGGCCTCCTCACTCAGGGCAGCAGGGGTGACTGGGGCAGGGACTGAGGTGCCTGGGGCGAAGGTGATGCCCACCCTCCCTGGTGAGCGGGCACAGGGCAAAGGCTGAGGGGCTGCTCGGAGGGCGGTGCTGGTAGGGGGGTGGCGGCTGTGCCTGTATATGGGGGGGCACAGATGTTGCCGCCACCACAAGGGAGCTCCCATCAGAGGACAAGTCCGTTTCACTGGTCTCAGCTCCTGTCCCTGCTGTGGAGCTCCCATCGCCCTCCGTCCCACTGGTGAAGTCCGATTCCGTAGTGTGGCCCTCCATGGCCATGTGGGATGCAGCCCCCTCGTGCTCTGGTGCCATTACCGCTACCGTTGGCGGACACGACAGACACACAAGCCCCCTGCACTACACCGCGCTCTTGGGCTCCACTGTTCAATTCCTGGGAAATGGCCTACTAGGCTATGGACGGCATCTGCACACATGGATGACACAGGGGCATGACTAGGTGTACTTGGCACTCTACAGAGGTGCGGTGGGGTGCCACATGGCCTGCCTTATGGAGGGACCTTGCCTACAGAACTCGCCCTGGCCTAGGGAAACCCGCAGCCCACCTCCCCCACCCAGACCCCTCCACTGTGTGCAAAATCAGCAGAATGAGAGTGTACTCACCCCCTTGTGGCTGCTGTGATGCCCTCAAGCGCCCATCCAACTCCAGGTACGCCACCGCCAGGATCCTGAACATCAGGGGGGTCATGGTGCGACGGGCAACCCTCCCATGCTGGGAGGCCATCCCCAGCTGAGCCTCTGCCGTCTTCTTGCTCCAGCAGCGAATGTCCTCCCATCTTTTCCAGCAGTGGGTGCTCCGTCTGTGGTAGACCCCCAGGGTCCGGACGTCCTTGGCGAGGGCACGCCAAATATATTTTTCTGGTGGGCGCTGACCTACATGATTTGTTCAGGGGGAAGAGAAACTTATTACAAACTGCACCATCACAGTCATTGGCCCCCATCCCTACCCTTGCCATGTGGCACATGCACTCACCGTCGTTTCATGCATGCCGCACTCTCCTCCCTTCCTTCTTACATCCACACCTCTCCACACAGGCATAGCCCATACAGCATGCTCCCAGTGTACTTACCTGTTTGTCTGGAGGACCGTAGAGTAGCGTGTACTGGGGGAGGATCCCATCCATGAGTTTCTCCAACTCCTTCGATGTGAAGACAGGGGCCCTTTCCCCAGACACTCAAGCCATTGTCTCTTCCAGACCGAGGTCACAGCAGCACTTGCAGTGTAGGTCCTCTCCTGTCGAAGATCAGGTATCGAGTTATTGAAGTGATAGAAAATGGCGGTCACGTCCGCGGCGGTGCGTACCGTCACCACCGGCGTACATCGTCATTGGCTCCTGGGACCCATAGGGTCCAATGTTAACCAATGCAGCATTGCGCCGCGGTCTTCGACCGCCTACCGCGACGGTGTACAACGCCAGCGCAGTTACCTCACATCCCATTGTCCCACTTTAGAGGTCAGGCAGCTGCCATTTCAGGGGCCCACATGGCTTCATTTTCAACTGCGTCACACATACCTAGGCCTAGACACAACACACGTACAGGCCACTTTTTAGATTATGATTGGTGTTCTATGTAAGCTGTGGGTACGTTCCTCTGAGTTGTTTGACTTTGTGGTCGCTGTTGTCCTTCATAGGCACCGTCCGCTGGGACATGTGAGGAGATGGCGGCATCCTCCGGTGTACCGACCGTTGGTGGACCTGTCGACAATGGAGGAAAGACATGTGATCATCACATACAGGCTTGACCGTGCCACAATCCAAGAACTGTGTACCCAGCTGGAGCCAGACCTGATGTCAGCTATCCGCCATCCCACAGGAATCCCCCCTTAAAGTGCAGGTGCTGTCAGTGCTCCATTTCCTTGCAAGTTGGTCATTTCAAACAACAGTGGCCATAGCATCAGGGATGTCCCAGCCTATGTTTTCCAACGTGTTGTCCAGAGTGTTGTCTGCCCTGCTGAAACACATGCGGAGCTACATCGTTTTCCCTCAGGTGGAGGATTTGCCTACAGTGAAAGGTGATTTCTATGCCCTGGACATATCCCCAACATCATAGGTGCCATTGGTTGGACACATGTGGCTTTGGTACCCCCCGCAGGAGTGAACAGGTGTACAGAAACCGGAAGAGTTATCATTCGATGAATGTACAGATGGTATGTTTGGCAGACCAGTACATCTCCCATGTGAATGCCAAGTTTCCTGGCTCAGTGCATGACGCCTACATCCTGCAGAATAGCAGCATCCCTTATGTGATGGGTCAACTCCAGAGGCACCGAGTGTGGCTATTAGGTGAACACCTGGAAGCTAGTCAGTGGGAATGGTTTTCTGGGTCTGGGGATATCCCTCCAGGTAAGTGTGTGTCTAACAGCTGTCCCTCGCCATTTGCAGGTGACTCTGGTTACCCTAACCTGTCATGGCTACTGACTCCACTGAGGAATCCCAGGACAAGGGAAGAGGAACGCTACAATGAGGCCCATGGGCGAACTAGGATGGTGATCGAGCGGACCTTCGGCCTCCTGAAGGACATGTTCAGGTGCCTCCATATGACAGGTGGATCCCTATTCTACTCACCAAAGAAGGTGTGCCAGATCATCGTGGCCTGCTGTACGCTTCACAACTTGGCTTTGCGACGACAGGTGCCTTTTCTGCAGGAGGATGTTCCAGATGGCGGTGTTGTTGCAGCTGTGGAGCCTGTGGACAGTGAAGACGAGGAAGCAGAAGAAGAAGACATGGACAACAGGGACTCAGTGATCCAGCAATATTTCCAGTGAAACACAGGTAAGAATACAAACCTGCCTACTACATGTACTTAAACACTACTACCTCTCTACTGTCTGTATGTCTGCCTACTGTCTGTCGTTTTCACCCAGTGTATGGTCACTGAGTTGTCACTTTCCCTTACGATTTCACAGATGTGGGTCCCAATGTGTGACATCTGCTTTGATTCCTCATGGACTACAGCTGTGTGACATAGGTATGTTGACATTACAAATGAAAGAGTTTTTTGCCACAGTAATTGCTAATACAGTATTCTGAAATCACAGACTGACTCCAGATTGTTTTGTGCTTTAAGGGTGTTTATTTTAGTGCTCAATATTGGAGGGGTTAGCAAAATGGTCAGGGGTGATGGCGGAGGTATGTCCATGGCAGTGTCCAGTTTGTTAGTTTCACAGGTGCATTGCCCAAATGGGCATAGTTAGTGGAGCTGGTAAAGTTTAAGGATGGACAGGGTGACAAAGTGGGACAGTAGGATGACAATCAGGGTGGTCTCATTTCTTGGCAGGGGTCTTGGCATCGTTCTCTGTCTTTGTCCTGGATCTCAGGGACCGTTTGTGAGGTGGTTCTCCCTCTACAGGGGGTGGGGTGCTGGTCTGGTGGTCCTGTGGCGGTGCCTCCCGTCCACTAGCGCCAGCAGTTCATTGTCCAGGCTAGTGTCAGGGGCCCCTTGTAGTGCCACAGTGTCCCTCCTCATGTTGAGTACTTCCTTCAGCACCCCTACGATGGTGCCCAGGGTGGAATTGATGGTTCTGAGTTTCTCCTTGAAGCCCAAATACTGTTCTCCTGCAGGCTCTGGGTCTCCTGAAACTTGGCCAGTAACGTTGCCATCGTCTCCTCGGAGTGGTGGTAGGCTCCCATGATGTTGGAGAGGGTCTCGTGGAGAGTGGGTTCCCTGGGCCTGCCCGCTCCCTGTCGTACTGCAGCCCTCCCAGTTCCCCTGTGTTCCTGGGCCTCCGTCCCCTGGACCATGTGCCCAATACCACTGCCCCCAGGTCCTTGTTGTTGTTGGGGTGGTGGGGTAGCCTGGGTTCCCTGTAGTGGTGGACACACTGCTGATTGACGTGTCCTGGGGATGGAGGTATGGGCCCGCTGGGTGGGTGCTGTGCTGGTGTTTCCAGAGGGGGGAAGCTCTGTGGTGGCCTGTGACTGGGTGAGGGGAACCGACTGTCCTGAGGTCCCGGATGGGCCGTGCTGGTCATCTAGATCCAGTTGGACAGAGGTGCTGTCATCACTGTGGGCCTCTTCTGTTGGTGGTGTGGACATGTGTAGACCCTCCTGTCCAGTGACGTTGGGTAGGGGTCCTGCAGGGGTATAAAAGGATGTTTATAACATCTGTGTGTGCCATGGTGTGCAATGGGTGGGTGACCGTGTAACCCAGTGCTTGCATTCCTGTGTGGGACCTTGTGTGATGATGGTTTAGGGGGGTGTATGGGTAAGTGCAGTGGCCATGCTTTAGTGATGGGTGTCCATGCTTTGTTGTTGCATGCAGGGCTTGGGGTTAGGATGTGTGGTTTGTGATGTTGGGACATTTGTGAGGAGTTCGAGTGATGGGGTGACGGTAAGGTTGGGGGTATGTGCTGGCATGCATGTAGGGTGGGGGATGTAATAGTTAAGATTTGACTTACCAGAGACCATTCCTCCACCTACTCCTGCGAGGCCCTCAGGATGCAGAATTGCCAAGACCTGCTCCTCCCATGTTGTTAGTTGTGGGGGAGAAGGTGGGGGTCCGCTACCAGTCCACTGAACTGCAAGGTGGTGTCTTGAGACCACGGAACGCACCTTCCCCCGTAGGTCGTTCCATCTCTTCCTGATGTCCTCCCGATTTCTTGGGTGCTGTCCCACTGTGTTGACCCTGTCCACTATTCTTCACCATAGGCTCCATCTTCCTTGCAAATGAGGTATGCTGCACCTGTGCTCCGAATAGCTGTGGCTCTACCCGGACGATTTCCTCCACCATGACCCTGAGCTCCTCCTCCGAGAACCTGGGGTGTCTTTGCCGTGCCATGGGGTAGTGTAGGTGATGTGTGGGGTGGTGTGTGGGGTGATAAGTGTGCTGATATGTAGTGGTGTGTAGTGTGAGGTGCATAGAAGTTCTGTGGGTGATGGTGTTGTGTGCCTGTGGATGCTAGTATTGTTGATGGTGGTGTCTCTCTCTGGCCTTCTCTCAGTAATTGTGGTCGTAGGGGTTTGTGGGTAATGTGGGTGTGTGTTTTATATTGTAATTGGTGTGTGGGAGTGGTGTGTGTATGTGTATCAGGTGTGTGTATTTCGAATTGTCCAATGTGGCTGTGTTTTGTATGTCTGTGTGTATTTTGAGCGCGGCGGTGTGTACCGCCAATGGAATACCGCAGTTGAAAGACCGCCGTGTGGATTTGTGGGTCGTGATAGTGTGGGCGTATTTCTGTTGGCGTGACGGTGGAGGATTTGTTTTCGCCAGTTTATCACTGACCTTTGGTGTGGCGGACTTGTGTGGGTGTCTGAATTTTGGCGGATTCCGTGCTGTGGTTCATAATAGCTTTGGCGGAATTCCGTGGCCACAGTGCTGTGTTGGCTGTCTTCTGCACGGCGGTAAGCGGCTTTTACCACCAATGTTGTAATGACCGCCTTTATGTTTTATGGATATCAAAGGTATGGTTAAAAGTGCAGGATATTTTAATTTGTGTTCTATCCCTTGATTCAATGTACGATGCAGATATGTATCCCACCCATCATTCATCAGTCCTCTCCCTGTCCATGACATCTCTCCAGCCACAACCGAAGAAGTGCAGTATGGTTCAGTTCATGCCTGCAGTGTTGGCTGTGCAATTTGCATCTGCTTTAGTTAATGCAGCATTTATAAAGTTTTTAATACATTGCAATTCAAACCCACAAGGTGTGTTGTTTTACTTCGGCCACTCGGTCACCTCTTAGTACTACACTCCTTTATTATTTCCTAAGTTCTTTTATCAAAGCCTACCAAACAAATTGAAAAATCCATTCTTGGCATGTGCCTCAAATTATGGTTATGTGAAGTGTTCCCAAAATATATTTAATTGTTTCCCATAACAGATTTATTTTACGCTTGTTCGGATTTTTCCCTTTACACTTTTGTCTACAAAGTGACTGAATAAGCTAAAGCTTAGGCACATGATGAATCAGTGATCTTTGACACCCCCTATTCTATAGAAAAAGATCTACCTTCTCGCCTAATCCTGCTGCCTTACTCTGCAGTAGAGTAAGTAACGTTTCCTTTTCTTACTGCCCAGTGAATTCATTTGTTGGAAAGAATTTGTGGTGGTGGGTGAGGCCAGTGAGTAAAGCTGAACTAGTAAGTGCCTGATTTGATTTCAAGTTTAGAGTAAAGGATACTCTTTGCTGAAGGAGCAGAATACAATTGATATAGCCCGTTCTATTCTCTGTAGGTCTACTTAAGGCAGATAGGATCAGTAATAGATCAGCATTTTATGCATGATGTGTGACGTATCCTATTTATTCATCAGTCTCTTTGGAATCAGGGTAGAAACTAAGTGAAAGGCATTTGGGGAAGAGGAGGGCCATTGGAGTTAAAGATAGATGATGACAACTACAGCTGCCCTAGCTGCAGACAGAAGCAAAGTACTTGAAGCGCTGACTAGCATTCCTCCATTAATTTGGCTCAAAAACTTGTACTCTATGTATGCTATAGGTTAAAATGCCTTACTCATAAATGAGAGATGATTCTTTTATTTCCACAAAAAGTGTTTGTTTAGTTACTAAAAAGCCTTTAAAAGTAAAAGAAAAACATTACAGCCCTCATTACGACCCTGGCGGTTGGTGTTAAAGTGGCGGTAATACCACCAACAGTCCAGCGGTAACTACAGCAAAATTATGACCATGGCGGAAAGATCTCCGAAAGACAGCCAATGTACCACACCGACTGCCAGGGCGGAAACAACAGCTACCACGGCGGTAGCCGCCTACAGCCAGGTGGAAGTCAATGTTCAGCCCACCATGTTCTGACCCAGGAAACCGCCACCTTTTCCGGGGCGATACCAACAACATCAAAAGCCTGGCAGAAACTGAGCTCAGAAGGGAATGGAGTCACCATTGAAGACACAGGGAACATGAACTGCATGTCTTCCCCATGATCTTCTACGTTCTGCTCCACCACGAACAACAACGCCGGCGAAGATGACGACGGTGAGTACAGCCGCCTACCACACAATGGAGGGGGGAGGAAAAAGAGAGTGACAAACACACACGCACAAGACACACACACCCCCAACACCATACACACAACCAGCTGCATTACAAAAATAATTTCAGCCCGTAACTTGGATGAATAATGCAAGGACAAAACGATTTCGCAAAAGTGAATGTAATGAGAACAACACAGCATGAAAAATAAGTTAGGCAAGATTATAGATATATACATATGTACAGAAAAAGGGACACAGCCCAGTCCACTATTTCCGTAGTCCACATGGCCACAGGCCAAAGTCCAAGGCCACACATGTCACCTGCTTCAATATGGAGAGAACACTGCAGGGGCATCAATTGTTAAATAGGCAGGCACCGCAGGGGGTCGAGGGACGGGGGCACTTCAGCTGGTAGATCTGACAAGACCACTGGTTCTGGAGGGTCCACATGCCCTGTGCTTGGTCCTGTGGAGTGCAAGGTCACAGTCTCTCATGTGGGTGTCTCACCCACTGGTTCTGGAGGGGGCAACATGCCCTGTGCTTGGTCCTGTGGAGTGCAAGGTCACAGTCTCTCATGTGGGTGTCTTGCCCACTGGCTCTGGAGGGGGCAACATGCCCTGTACTTGATCCTGGGGAGTGATGGGCATGTGGGTGTCTTACCCACTGGTTCTGGAGGGGGCAACCTGCTCCGTGCTCTTGGTCCTGGCAAGTGATGGGCCACAGTCTCTAAAGGAGGTGTCTTACCCACTGGTTCTGGAGGGGGCAACCTGCCCTGTGCTCTTGGTCCTGGCGAGTGATGGGCCACAGTCTCTTGAGTGGGTGTCTTGCCCACTGGTTCTGGAGGGAGCAACCTGCCCTGTGCTCTTGGTCCTAGCGAGTGATGGGCATGTGGGTGTCTTGCCCACTGGTTTGGGAGGGGGCAATGTGCCCTGTGCTTGATCCTGGGGAGTGATGGACATGTGGGCATCTTACCCACTGGTTCTGGGGGAGGCAACCTGCCCTGGCTCTTGATCCTGGTGAGAGATTTGCCACAGTCTCTCAAGTGGGTGTCTTGCCCACTGGTTCTGGATGGGGTAACCTGCCCTGTGCTTGATCCTGGGAGTGCAAGGTCACAGTCCGGCAGGTGGGTGTCATATCCACTGGCTTTGGAGGGAACAGGTCTCACAGCAGCCCATGGAGGAAGGATTACATACCGTCCGCCGGCGGTGATGGCTGCACAGTGGTGGTGGTGGTGCTGCTGGTGGGGGGCAGTTCCTACCCATCCCCTGCAACCTCAGATGGCTGCACAGTGGTGGTGGTGCTGCTGGTGGGGGCGGCTCCTGTCCATCCCCTGCAACCTTGGATGGCTGAGCAGTGGTGGTGGTGCTGCTGGTGGGAGGTGGCTCCTGCCCATCCCCTGCAACCTCCGACGGCTGCACAACCATGGTTGGTGGTGGGGGCTCCATCACAGTTCCTGCCCCAGGTCCCTTGGTCTTCCTGCCTGCTGGTGCAGGCTCCTTGGTCCTCCTGGCAGCTGGCACAGGCTTCTTTCCCTTCTTGCCTGCTGGTGCAGTCTCCTTAGTCTTCCTGGCAGCTGGGGAGGCTCCTTGCCCTTGAGGCTGCCTGGTGCAGGCTCCTTTCCCTTCTTGCCTGCTGGTGCAGGCTCCTTGGTCTTTCTGGCAGCTGGGGCAGGCTCCTTTCCCTTGAGGCTGCCTGGTGCAGGCTCCTTAACCTTCAGGACATGTGGCCTGGATGCTTTTGCACCACGAGTGGGTGTGGTGATGACTGGGCCTGTGGACTGTGTGGCTGGCTGAGGTGCTTGACTGGGTTCCTCCTACCCTGCCCATACGTGCAGGACTGGGGCAGGGGTAGGGAAGAGGTCAATGGTGGATAGGAACAGTTTTTTAGGGACATTGGGGCGGGTATAGGGAGAAGGAATGGGAGTGGAGGAAGGGGGAGTGGTTGTTGGAGGGGTCTATCTGCTGCTTTTGGGTGCAGGTGCATGGCTGTATGCTGTTGTGAGGTGGATGGCTGTTGGGTGTCTGAGTGCTTGCGTTTGTGTACTTTAGAAGAGGGCAGACACAGTGGGAGAGGACACAGGGGATGTGTGCATGGCTGTTGTGGAGGTATCTGCCAGTGAGGTGTGTGTTCTGCTTGGTGTGGTGATGTTGGTACTGGATAATGATATAGTGCATGCAGGGGTGAGTGTGTACGGAACTGGGTGGTAGATTGTGGAGGAAGAGGAGGGGGAGACAGTGGAAATAGTGGATGATGGTGTGTCTGCAACTGGATGGTGTTTGTGTGAGTGCCTGTGGGATGATGTGTGGTGCTTGTGTTTGCCTGTACAACACTTGTGTGTTCTCTTGTGTGCATGCTCACCTGCCTGTGTGCTTTGGATGGGTTGGGATTGAGGAGAATGGGACTGGGCAGTGGAAGCTAGGGGGGGATGGTAGAAACAGGGACAATGGCTGCCATCAGAAAGGAGGCCAGAGATTGGATCGATCTCTGTTGGGCCACCAATCCAGTGTGAATGCCCTCCAGAAATGCAATTAGATTGTTGTATCTGGGCTGCCAGCCCCTGGATGACATTCACAATGGCTGACCTCCCTGCAGAGATGGATCTCAGGAGATCAATAGCCTACTCACTCAGTGCAGCAGGGCTAACTGGGGCAGGGCCTGAGGTGCCTGGGGCGAAGGAGATGCCCACCTTCCTGGGTGAACGGGCGCGGATTGGCTGCTGGGAGGAGGGTGCTGGTACGGGGGTGGCAGATGTACCTGTAGCTGGGATGGTCACAGAAGTGTCCTCGCCCACCAGGGACTTTCCATCGGAGGGGGTATCTGTGTCAGAACTGTCCCCTCCAGTCTCCGCCGTGGTGCTCCCCTCGCCCTCCGTCCCACTGGTGACCTCAGCGGTGGTGGACTCTGCCTCCTGGGTACTGTGGGATGCAGCTCCCTCCGTCATCCGTGCCTTTGCTCCCCTGCCAGATGATGCTAATGCACATAAGGACAGGATGACAAAACAATTACGGGGGAAGAGACAAAGAATACACTTGGTCAATGGCTGCACCAACATTACTGTTGGTGTACACAGCACCCTCACACACAGGGAACAGGCCTACACAATATGCCATAGCACTACCAGAGAAATAGTTAGCAGCCAAGGCATGGGAGGGGCACACACCGCCAAATGCAGCATTCCTGGGACCCAAGCAGCCCTGACCAGTTGTGGATGCCTACGAGCTAGGTAGCAAGATTTTCCCTTTTGAACCCTAGCCACCAGGGGATCTATGCTGCAATGTCAGGCCTGGCCAAGGGGCACCCACTGACATACATCCCCCACCCAGATTCCACTCTACCATGCGTAAGTTGTAATGAGGGGTACTGTACTCCCCCCTTGTGGCTGTTGTGATGCCCTCAAGCGCCCATCCAGCTCAGGATAGGCCACCGCCAGTATGTGGGCCATCAGGGGGTTCAGGTTTTGACAGGCACCCCTTCCTCGTTGGGAGGCCATCCCCAGCTTTGCCTGCACCGTCTTCCGTGCCAAGCGTCTCAAGTCCTTCCACAGTTTGCGACAGTGGGTGCTCCGCCTACCATAGACTCCCATGGTCTGCACCTCCTTGGTGATGGCATGCTATATACCCTTCTTTTGATGGGCATTGACCTGCAGAGGCAATACACATAGGAAAATTTAATTAGACAAAGAGCCCTGCCTGTTACACATATGGACCACCATACCCATTTCCATTACCATTGGCGCACACATGGCCCAGCACACAACCTATACCCTGTCCAGAGGACATCCACCCATCCCCCCTTACACGAGGCCTTCACACACACCACTCCATGCAGTCATGCCACATTCATCGTGCCCACAGTGTACTCACCTGTTGGTCTGAAAGCCCATACAGCAATCCGTACTGGGGTAGGACCTCATCCACCAGTCTCTCCAACTCCTCCGTAGTGAAGGCTGGGGCCCTTTCCCCGGTTACACGGGCCATGGTAGGTTCCAGACACAGGTCAGAGCAGCACATGCAGTGTAGGTCCCCCCCCTGTGGAAGATTAGGTAGCAAGTGAGGAATCAGATAGAAAATGGCGGGCACGTCCGCGGCAGTGCATACCATCACCACCGGCGTACATCACCATTGGCTACTGTAACCCATAGGGCCCAGTTATAACCAATGAGGAGTTGCACAGCAGTTCCCGACCGCCTCCCGCAACAGCACCTGACGTCCCTCCACACGGACGCCATTTCGGGAAGGGGCAAGCCCTGGAAAATTGCTGTGTCACTGGTGAAATTAGGACATACTGGACAAATCACACTGACCCATTACAAGTTAACTGCATGCAAAGTTCTGTTGTAGCTCCATTGCTCAGGTCGTGTCTAGCTCCTCACTCTCTTGCCCCATGGATTCCTACCGCTGCGGATGAATAGGAGATGGAGAGATACCCCCATGTACAGACCCCTGGTGGACTTGGCAACCGTGGAAGACAGGCACGTTATCCTCACCTATAGACTTGACAGGTACACAATCACAGAGCTGTGTGCCCAATTGGAGCCTGACCTGATATCTGCCATCGTCCCCCCCCCGGGATCCCCTCTCTTGTGCAAATGCTATCAGTGCTCCATTTCCTGGCAACTGGTTCTTTCCAAGTGACAGTGGGCTTGGCAGCAGGAATGTCACAACCAATGTTCTCAATATTGCTGACAAGAGTGTTGTCTGCCCTTATTAAACACATGTGAAGCTACATTGTTTTCTCCCAGGTTGAGGATTTGGCCACAATGAAGGCTGAATTCTATACAATGGGACATATCCCCAGCATAATTGGGGTGATTGATGGAACACATATTGCATTTGTTCTCCCCCGCCAGAATGAACAGGTGTTCAGGAATCGAAAGAGTTTCCTCTTATGAATGTACAGATGGTGGGCTTGGAGGACCAGTACATCTCCCACATCAATGCTAAGTATCCTGGGTCAGTGCATGATGCCTTTGACCTGAGGAATAGCAGCATCCCAAATGTGATGGCCCAGCTACAGAGGCACAGGGTGTGGCTAATAATAGGTGAGCCCTGGTTCCCACCCAGTAGATGTTGGTGTATGGGTATGGTGTGGGCCATATGGGATGGTGTGTGGCTGAATGTTGTCCCTCAACATTTCAGGTGACTCTGGTTACCCCAACCTCTCATGGCTGCTGACCCCTGTGAGGAATGCCAGAACAAGGGCAGAAGAACTTTATAATGAGGCACATGGGTGAACCAGAAGGATAATTGAAATGACGTTTGGCCTCCTGAAGGCCAGGTTCCGGTGCCTCCATTTGACAGGTGGATCCCTGTGCTACTCACCCAAAAATGTCTGCCAGAGAGTGGTGGCATGCTGTATGTTGCATAACCTGGCCCTCAGACGCCATGTCCCATTCCCACAGGAGGAGGAGGCTGGAGATGCCCGTGGGCCAGCAGTGAACCCTGTGGACAGTGAGGATGAGGAGGCAAGGGATGAGGATGAGGACACAGAACATCTGTGATCAGACAATACTTTCAATGACACACAGGTAGGACAGTGTTACTTCACATTTTAATGACATTTGTTTGAATTTCTGTGGCACTGGTATGTCGATATTTCCCAATTCTATGCCCACTTGCTGTTCCCTCTGTCAATTCATTTTGCAAATGTTGGTGACCTCACATATACTCCTGGTGTGATCACTGCAGCCAGTTACAGGTCATTAATCTATGCTCATTTTCTGTACAGTTTAATTGCAATGTTTGTACCTGTTTCAATGAATACATAATTGATATACATGACATACTACAAACTTCTTTTTTTCGAAGGGTGTTTATTGAAGTATTAAAATGTAGAGGGGAAGTGCAATGGGATGGGGTGATGATGGATGAAAGTCCAAGGTATTGTTCCAGTCTGTTTGTAGCACAGGTGCATTGTCCAAAGGGACATAGGAAGGTGAGCAATGGCAGTTCAAGGTGGACAGGGTGACTGAGTGGGACACAAGGGTGACAATCAGGAGAGTCTCATTTCCTGGTGGAGGTCTTGGAAAGTGTCTCTGGCTTCAGTCTGGATCGCAGGGAATGTTTTTGGGGTGGTTCTCCTTTTGCAGGGGGAGAGGTGCTGGTGGCCTGTGAGTCCGTGGTGGGGCCTCTTGGCCACTCGCTGTAGCGGAGGTGGAAGGCTGTTCAGATGTCTGGCTAGTGTCAGGGGCCAGTTGTTGTGTGACTACCTCCCTCATAATATTGACCATGTCTGCCAGCACCCCTGCTATGGAGATCAGGGTTTTGTTGATGGCCTGTAGGTCCTCCCTGATCCCCTGGTACTGACCCTCCTGCAGCCACCTGTTCTCCTGCAGATTATCCAGGATCTGGTCCATCATGTCCTGGGAATGTTGATAGGCTCCCAGGATCTCTGCAAGTGCCTCCTGGAGAGTTGGTTCCCTGGGCCTGTCCTCCCAGCACACAGCAGTCCTCCCAGTGTCCTGTTGGCCTGTGCCTCTGTCTCCTGAACTGTTTGCCCACTGCCACTGACCCCAGGTCCCTGATTGTCTTGGGTATTAGCTGTGGCCTGGGGTCCCTGTAGAGGTGGACGCACTACTGATTGACGTGTCCTGGATACAGAGGTGTGGGTACGCTGTGTGGGTGCTGTGGTGGTGTTTCCTGATGGGTGAGGCTCTGTGGTGGTGTGTGACTGGGCCTGGGTAACCGGCTGTCCAATGGTCCCTGATGGGCCAGGTAGGTCATCCAGATCCTGAAGACCAGAGTTGTTGTCATCACTGTGGGCCTCTTCTGTTGGGGGACTGGATATTGCTGGCACCTCCTTTCCACAGACATTGGCTGGGGTACCTGTGGGGATGTAAATGATGTGTTATAGTTTCTGTGTCTGACATATTGTGCATCCGTGGCTTGCCCTCTTTGGTTGTATTTACCTTGCAGCTTTCACTTGTGTATGTTGATGTATGGTGGGATGATTAGTTCTCTATATTGTGCATGCTTTAGTGATGAGTGTCCATGCAGGGCTGTGAGGGGTGTCCATTCACATGCAGGGCTTGGCATTGGGATGTGTGAGATGTGATGGTGCGGTGTGTGGGAAGTGGTGGAGTGATGGGAGTGAGGGTGGGGGTATGTGATGGCATGCAGGTAGGGGGGTGATAGTAGTAGAAAGTTGACTTACCAGAGTCCAGTCCTCCTCCTACTCCAGCCAGGCTCTCAGGATGCAGGATTGCCAAGACTTGCTACTCCCATGCTGTTAGTTGTGGGGGAGGAGGTGAGGGTCCACAGCCAGTCCTCTGTACAGCGAGCTGGTGTCTTGCTGCAATGGAACGTACCTTCCCCCCTTTGGTCATTCCACCTCTTCCTGATGTCATCTCTAGTTCTTGGGTGCTGTTCCACGGCGATGACCATGTCCAAGATTCTCCGGCATATCTCCATCTTCCTAGCTATCAATATCTGCTGCACCTTTGCTCCAAATAGCTGTGACTCTACCCTGATGATTTCCTCCACCATGACCCTTAACTCCTCCTCTGTGAAACAGGGGTGTCTTTGTGGTGCCATGGGTGTTGTGTGAGGTGTGTAGGTGAGGGTGTATTGGGTACTATGTTGGGGTGTGTGATGCAGGGTGCGTGAGTGGTGTATAGGTGTGCATAGTGTGTGGCTCTGGTTGTGTCTGTGGTCTTGTTGTCTCTCTGCTGTCAATGATTTAGAATGGTAAAGGGTTGAGGGTAATGTGGGTGGGTGTTTTATAGTGGTGTGGGTGTGGTGTGTGTATGGGTGTCAAATGTGTGTTGTTTGAATTGTTCAATGTGGTATTGTTTTGTATGTGTGTGTCCATTGTGAGAGCAGCGGTATGTTCCACTAATGGTTTACTGCCGTTGAATGTTCACCGTGGTAATTCATGGGTCATAATGTGGTGGGCATTGTTCTGCTGGCGTAACCGTGTGGGTTTAGATACCGCCAGTTTATCACTGACCTTTGGTGTGGCGGATTTGTGTCTGTGGCTGAATACTGACGGATCGGTGTGTGTGTGTGTCATAATATGGTGAATAAATAACCGCTGCGGCAGCGGTAAGTTGGCAGCAGTCAGCGTGGTGGTAAGAGGGATTTACCACAAATGTCATAATGAGGGCCTAAATCTTTGTTTTTTTTTATCTGGTGCTATTCAGCCTTAATTCTTTTCAACCAGACAACCAGTGCTTTTTATGTGAGGCATGTGTGGGTAAAGAAAGAAAATTGGCCCTGTGACTATCCTAATCATAATCACATCAAATTCCAATGTCCCTAGGGCACCAGCAATGTAGCGCTACTGTGCCACCCACTACCTACTTTTGAAGAAGTGTTTGTTCATACCATTGTTTACATCCACTGATCAGGGTCCCTGACTGCCACTGCTGCCACCCTGTCCTGCTCGGACAGGCTATTCCAGGTGTGTGTCCTGCAGTGGCTTGACCGCACTGAAAGCTGGCTAGGGAGCATAGAGCATAGCTGGACCAGCTCCAGACCTGTATGGGTGATACTCTCTTCTAAGCCCTTTTTATTTTTTTGTTTTGGTGGGAAGGACTTGTTGTAGGTGGAAAGGGTGGGGAGAGAATTGGGACTGGGCTTCACCTTGGACTTTATGGATTTTTGGGGGACCTGGTTATTTGTTTGGGGAGAGGGGTGGGCCTATTGTGGGTGGAAAGGGTGGGTTTTTGCATTTGATAAAAAGAAAAAGAGGATCATTTATTTTACTTTATTTATGCCTCAAATGTTTATTTTGGTGTTTTAGTTTGCATTGCTGTCTTTTAGTATAGCATGTTTTCTAAATCTTCTAAAAAGTGTATGCCATTTACTTACACCTGTGCATTACTGCTCTCTGCAACTATATTGACCACTAGGGGATGATTGCCATTGCCTATTTTGCCTACAAACACCTAGATACACACAGACATCTTTTTTAGTAGGAGTTAATTACTAACTAAACAGGTTAAGTTCATACCATAATTCTTCTCTTACCTGAGTAGATGAAACGAGTAGGTATTCTTACTGTAGGGTTTTAGCCCAGAGGTGACATCAAAAGGGGGTGGTAGGTAGTAGTAGCAGGCTAGCATGCTTACAGGGAAGAAAGAAGGTGCCACTCCCACCTAAGTAAACTCCAACTGCAGGATTAATCAAAGGGTTATCCATCACTTTCAAATAGATTGAAAGAAAACATAGAGTTAGTGGGTCATATTATAACTTTAGGAATACTGAGACCAGACTACCACAATGACAGTATTTGACACACAACACAGAAGACCTGATATGATAATAAAAGCTTCTTCTGAGCAATGGTGGGTAGCTAGTATTTAAAAACTAAACTTAGGAAATAAAGTCATGGAGTCAGGAGAAGTTGGCTCAGAGTCAAGAGTGGTTGGACAAGGTTAAGCATTTACACAACACAGAACACAACAAGCCTTAATGATGATGGGGCTGGTGTGGAATATTGCTCAGATAATAGAAGGTCATGCTGTGAGTTGGTGTCACTTTCACCACATCCGCCCCAACAAGTGTGTGATCCATTTATGGTGTAAAATTAAGTCACAACTCAATAAACCACACAGCCCGAGGGGAAGAGGGTTAGGGGGCTTGATTAATGAATGGGAAAGGGGATTTGGGAAAAGATGTGACAAAGACAAACGCTAAAAAAAAGAAAACCATGACAGGATTCATCTGGGTGTCAAGCAGCACACCATCATCAATCTGTTGTGGAAGGAAATAATGATGTGAAAAGTATGACGCAGTTCAGTTAAATGCATTGCAAACCATCCTTCTTCGGCCCCAGAGAGACCCAAGATAGTATATCTCTAAATGTTATGTTTTCTAGGTTTGAAAAATACAAATTATGGAGGACTTATATTAAGTCACCCAGTTCTAAAAATTATGATTGCTAAAAGGGAAATGAAACTGTAATTGCCAAATTAGATGGTGTGTCTCCATTCCTCTTAGAATGTCCATCGCTTTTAGGTGCCTGGCTGAACCTATCCAGTAAGTAAGCTGGAGTCTTGAACATTTATCAAGTTTTGTTCATGCAGGAGAGCACTAGGAAAAGAACTGCATATTTTAAAAAACTGTAACTGTGTCGTAGAGTAAAGGAGAAGGACAAAACTAAGCACGCCCAGCTTCATGAGGAGTCGAGAGTTTACCAAAAAGACTCAGAGGCAGAGCAAGAACATAAGAGGAGTTTCACGTTTGAGCCAGCAATGTAGCAAATACATTCTCAGCAGTATTTCCGAACAACACACCTCTCTCCAGTCCACAGAGCTGAGTGAGTAATAGGTCTCAGAGTCTTCACCATTATCATGGTTTCTCTTTGAAGTCGATAACTATCTAGCTGTTGAGTTAGTCCTGTCATAAGTCCTTCTATCCTCCTCCTCCTGATTCTGAGGAACTTTGTCCCAGTCCCAAACCAAGCACGGTTAACTGTGTAGTCAAGTGCACTAATGTTGAAGAACAAATAGAGAAACAGAACTGGAGTATTTTATGTAGATTTGTGTTTTGGTAACTAGAATGACTGGTCTGCCCTCAGGAACGGAAAAAAAAGAAGTGGCCACTGCAGGAACATTTCACTAAGTTTGAAAGATCAATCACTTTCGGGAAAAAAATATCACCCATCAGCCCCCAAACTTTGCAAATCATAAGAATCAAGTTTACAAATTTATTGAACTCCCTCCCTCACTGTCAGCCAGCATATACATCATCAATCATCGCTCACAATCACTCAATATATCACCACTCACTGGTGCAATATTTAGTAGTTAACTCTTCTATTCTAAGCATGTTGTTGAACAAAATATTATTTCCTCCATTGGTAGCAAGTAGCAACACATTGGGATTTGTCATTGGCACTGACAGTCTTTTAATCAATAATCCTCTGCGGCAGCCCTTGTATGTGATGTAAAAAAAAAGGATAGGCAATGACATGTGTGGGAGGCAGGCTGTGTCTCAAATGTCCTGAAGGGAATGTGGGGGCTTCTTAACTGTGAACAGGTCTCTCTCCAATCCATCCACATAACAATACTTGACTCATAAATGGTGAGGCAGCATAAATCTGACACAACAATAATGTTCCACTAGCAATTTTTTTTGTTGTTGCAAAGAATAGATTTCAACAAGAAATAATTAAAACGTTCTATGGTGGCACTGGCATACTTAGTCAGGGAACTAGAGTTCATCCTCAAACTCTGGTGGTTCACACAGAATTTAGCAAATACACTTGATTCTGACCAATCATCCTCTACCTCCTCCTGCAGTGTGGTGTGGCGGTGAAGTGGTGGAATTCCACAAACTCTGCCTACTGAGCCGATTTCTATGCCCGGGCCTTCTTGAAACCTGGTAAACCTGACTTATACCTGATTGTCATATTTAATTTAACTGTAAGTTCCTGATAAAGTAGCACTACGTGTGCTCAGGGCCAGTAACTTAAATGCTACTAGTGAGTTTGCAGCACTGATTGTGCCACCCACTTACGTAGCTCTGTAAACATTCCTAATGCCTGACATTGCAGCCTGTGTGTGCAATTTTAAAATGGAAATTTGACCTGACAAAAGAAACCTTTTACCAGGCCAAAACCGTATTTTTATATATAAATGTCACCCCTAAGGTAGATCCTGGACAGCCCCGTGAGCAAAAGGCAGCGTATTTAAATAGTTGGACATGTAACTTTAAGCTTTACATATCCTGATAGTGAATACCTCTTAGATTCATTTTTCACTGTTGCAAGGCCTGCGTCTCCCATAGATGAAAATTGGAGTTGCCATTTACATTTAATAAGCTGTATTTTCCAAATCAGACAGGTAACTAGTTTATGTTTGATGTCTCTGGAATTGTAATGAAAAATCCTAAATTATGGTGAAGTCAGATTTTCAATTACAGTTTTGAAAATGACACTTTTAAAAAGTAATCATTTTCCAGGGTAAGCGATTTAGTGCCTATAGCCTGTACCTGGATAAAAATGACTGGGTGTTGCTGACAGTTGAGATTTATATATTACTCCAATCATCTACACACAGTAGGGAGCTTAGGTGTCCTTGATAGGTAATCACTGGCAGGATGAGAGGGACAAGCTAGGCATAGCCCCACTTACATTTGAATAAGTTGTGTCTTGCCTCCAGCCAAAGGGCTGCATACCCACTGTAGTAGTATCGATCCAGGATAAGGGAGGCAGGATGCCTGGGAACTTCATGGGGAAACCTGTAGAAGCTTCTTCCCCATGTCAGAGGCACAACTGGGTATAAATACTGGACCTCATACACCACCACTCCCGCACACTTTGGGGCCTCTGGATACTCTACCTGGAAGAAGGACTGTTGAGCAGCTGAAGGACTGCAACTTTGCCAGACTGCTGCTCTGCTGGTATATTGCCTTGCTGTGCTGCTGCCTTGCTGTGCTGACCTGCTGTCTGCTGCCTTTATGCCTGGTTTAGAGGGACTGGTATTTGCACCTGCTGTACCCACAACCCCAGAGTTACTCCAAGGGCTAGTTTCTGGCCTCCTGATCTGAAGCCTCGGGGACACAACAGGTTATTGATAGCCTTGCACCTGCACGTGGGCTCTGTCAACTGTAGTCCTAGACCCTTGAAAATGGGCCTAAGGGGCTACACCATGCTCTGTGGATCCAGCTGAACTGTCAGATATCCTCTGCTCCACTACACTGAGCAGAAACAAGGGATCACTGCTACTGTATGGATGGATCTTCCGCAAATACCTGCATCACAGCCTACCACATCAACTGAATTGCAGCTGCACAGCACATTCTTGGCACAGGGCCTTGCATCCCTCATCAAAGGGAGCCTTGGTGACAATGCTGGACTCTGCATCTCAGCTCCTCAGAAGCGACACATCGCCCCAACTGTGCAGTGCACCCTCAGATCAGGACTTTGCATTTCAAGCCCTGGTCAATGGGATAATTGACAATGACGCAGGACCTCCGAACACAACCTCACCCCATCCCGAAACTAATCCATCTGTTCAGCTGTGCAATGCATCTTCGATGTGGATTATCATAACTCTCTAGATAGCGGGAATTGAAGTACTCTGTTCAATGGGCCTAACTGGGTATCTGTGTCCGGCCAGTTTTTTTATCATGGTTGGCCTGAACTTATGACTTTACACCTTTTAGCTCTATTTTTGCTAACATCTTTAAAATTGAATTTCTATAGCTCAACTAATTAGATTTGAGTTGTTTTTGTATTTTTAATTTATTAAACATTCTTCTAATTCTGGTGTTGGCTCCTTATGTGGTGTTTCCACTGGGTTTCTGCTTGAAGTGTTGCACAAATACTTTACACATTGCCTCTGAGCAAAGCCTGCCTACCTGAGGGCTGAGCACAGGTTTATTTAGGGTTTGCTTGTGATGTCATCCTGATTGTTACTGCTAGGGAAGGGGTTTGCACCCCTCAACCAGTAACCCTTTTTCTTATAGCCCCAAACTGATTAACACTAACATCATAGTAAGCAAACAGTGATAAACACTTCCGACAAAAGGGGAGGGGTTGTGTGTGGCCTATGAAGCCCATATTGTAACAGTTCACAGCAAGACACTGTCAATGCCACCCTGGATGGAGTACTGGATCCATGTTTGCTGAGGTTGCTGTGTCATCTCCCTACACTACACTGCCCACAGTTAAGGGGGTGACCACAGGCAGGATGGCCCCCTCCAATTCCACCCTGGAGTCCTTGAATCCACTAGCGGCCCCATCCATGTCTCTCACCAAGGTTGCACATGTGTTTCTTAAGCTCCATCTGGACTCTGGCCGAGGCATTCATCAGGATTAAGCACAGCTGGTGTCGCTGTCACTCCAAGGACTGGGTCAGCTCCTGGGAGTCTGAGAACAGATAGCCGTGGGTTTCAATTCAAACCCAGGCAGCAAGTGTGGACAGAAAGGAGTGTACAGTATTTCTCCCTTGTCACTAATATACAATTTTGACAGAACCACCAGAGCATATTTCAGATTCGGTATCCGTAGGTGTAGTTTTCAATACAGGAATGTTTCTTGCTGTGTTTGCACTGTGTTGGTGTACTTTGGATATATGTCCACCAAAGCTCCCTCTATCTGCCAGGAACTGTGGGTGCGTAAAACTTGCAAGATGTGATTCCAGTCATAAACGTTTAGCATCCAAGCCACTTTTGCTGTGGGAGGCGCCTCAGGTACTGGTGGCCTACACAGCACCCTGTGTGCCCTCTTGACTCTAAACACAGTTGTTGCCTTGCCCTCCAGTAGTTATGAGAGGAGCCAGTCCTAGGGCTTTCAGTTTTCTCCAGGATACATACCAGGCGCACATTATTACATCAGCAGCATCCCTTTGCATCTTCCATCTTATCTCATAGGTACTTAATGGTTTTCTGGAGGGCAAAATATGTTCTATTGTTTTCTGAACTAGCTGGCCCAGTGAGCTTTTTGTTTCCCCTACTCTCTCGACCAATTTCTTGTGGTCATCCAAAAGAATCCTAGATCTTGGGTCACCACCTTGATCTTTTGCTCCAAGGTGTTTTTTATGCCCCTAATGGCTTCTAGGGTCATTGCTGTATGTGCTTTCAGTCTTTGATCTGTTCCCTGGTGTCCACAGCCACTATGTTGTCTTTCTGCTGGGGGATCCATAGTCACTCCAATCTTAAGCACCTTAGTATCTACCTCCGGCTCTCAGTTTTCAGGGCCCACTCTGTCATGGTGTTGTAGGTCCCCTTCTCCTGGCATTGTCTGATTTCAGAAATAACTATGGCGTCCTGTTTCAGGCAGCCAACCTCTGTGTCAACTCCAGAAGACTGTATTTCTCACCCCACCATTAGTCTTATTCATGGTACAGTGGGGTTCAACATGGTGTATTGTCTTTAGTTAGCTCTGGGCCCCAACAAAGGTTACTTCCACTCCTTGCTCCAGGGCCCTGGGGCTCTGGGTGTGGTATCCCCTCCCTCTGCACTGGATGTGCTGCACTCCTTGATCCCCCTGTTGGTTTTGAGGGGGCTCACCTGGCTCTCCTTTAGCTCCCAGCTGACATGGTCAATGCACTGGAGCTGCAGGCTCAGAATGCCATCTTAGTCACTGTTAGCCCTGCCCCCATTCAATCATTCATTGATTGTATTTTTTACTCTGATCTATTATGCTTCCCAAATATCACTCACATGCATATGTAAATAAATGTATCCACAATTGTTTCCTCTAGATTTCATACCTGATATCTACTTGTATCTACCACAATCACCGAATCGGGAAAGTACTTACCTTTCTTAATCCTAAAAGAAAATGATTTTTCATTGCAGCCTTTATAGGTTACCTCTACATAATGCAAACCCCCTTTGTTTGAGAGTACAGCAGTTTCTTCTCCACAAATTATAAGTGGTACAAACTTAAAAGTACCTAATAATCACAAATGACCCATGGTTTAGCCATGCCAAGCCTTGCTAGCTATTCTTTATTGGATCCCCATCAAAACTCACTGTTAGAGATGGGGTCTCTGGTTTCCAGTCAGTTTGAACTCTGTCCAAGCAGGGACCCTCACTCTAGTCAGGGTAAGGGAGTTATACTCCTAAGACAACCCGTGCTCACCCCCTTGGTAGCATGGCACACGAGGTCAGGGTTATATGAAAGGCAATGTGTAAAGTATTTGTAAAGTATTTGTACCACCACACACAGTAAAATAGTGAAAACACTATAAAACGGACACAACACCAGTTGAGAAAAAAGCCAATATTTATCTAAATCAAACAAGACCAAAATGACACAAATCCAACATACACAAGCAAAGGTGTGAATTTATAACTTGAAAAAGTCTTAATCCTTAGAAATCAATGGATGTGTTGTTTTTACACAAAGTACCAGGTATGCATAAAAAATAAAGCTGCACGGGAGAGCGTGCATCCGAAAAGTCAGTGAAGTTTCGATTCTTGACTGCAAGTGAGGCCATGTGTCATTTCTTCTCCGGTTGGGTAGGCAATTGTTTTTCTTTTCCCAGAAGAGCGATGTGTCGACTTCCATACGGGCAACCTCGGGTCTGCGCATGTTCACTGCGGTTTTCACACGCAGTGACAATGTGTGCAAAATCCTGGTGCACAGTGGTGATAGCTGCACTTCATGGATGTTGCGTTGATTTTGACAGCCACACTCGGGTGTTGCGTCAATTTCCCAGCCGCGAAGCAGGTGCTGAGTTGAATTTTTTTACCGCACGGCTCCAGTGTGTGGATTTCAGCCTTGGTTCCACCAGCTTATCCTTTCAAGGGCCCAGGGACTGGACTGGGCACCACTTGGCAGGGTAGGAGTCTCAGCAAGAGAGTACAGGTGCTGGCAGAGGAAGTCTTTGATGGCCCTGAGACTTCAGAACATGGGGCAAACTCAGTCCAACCCCATGGAGACACGTCACAAGAAGGAAAACACAGCAAAGTCCAGTCTATGTCCTATCAAAGGCAGAAGCAGCAACTGCAGATCAAGCTAGAAAAGCACACTCACAGGCAAAGGGACAGAACTCCTTCTCCAGCTCTTCAGTTCTTCTCCTTGGCAGAGGTTATTCTTGATCTAGACGTAATCTAAAAGTCTGGAGTTTTGGGTACACTACTTATACCCCTTTCTGCACTTGAAGTAGGCAATCTTCAAAGGAAAGTCTCTGTTGTTGACAAGATCCTGCCTTGCCCCAGACACACACCAGGGGGTTAGAGACAGCGTTGTGTGAGGACAGGAAAGGCCTTTTCAGGTGTAAGTGTCAGCACCTCCCTCCCCACTCCAACTGAGGAGACTCATCGGGGTATTCAGGCTACACCGCAGCTCCCTTTGTGTCACTATTTTAAAGGGAATTCACAAACAACCCAACTGTCAGGCTGACCCAGACGTGGATTCCACAGGCAGGCAGAGGCACAGAATGGTTAAGCAAGAAAATGCCCATTTTCAATGTGACAATCTAAAAACAACTTTACCACTTTAAATTGTGAGTTCAGAGACTCCAAACTCCACATCTCGGTCTGCTCCCAATGGAAAACTACACTTAAAAGTTATTTTAAGGCAGTCTCAATGTTAAGCCTATGGGAGAGATAGGCCTTGCAATTGTGGAAACCTAATCTGGCAGTATTTCACTATCAGGATATGTAAAAGACATAATTACATGTCCTAGCTTTAAATTACACTGCACCCTGCCCATGGGCCTATAGGGCCTACCTTAGGGATGACTGATATGTACAAAAAGGGAAGGTTTGGGCCACTTGCCAGGTCGAATTGGCTGTTTAAAACTGCACACACAGACACTGCAGTGGCACGTCTGAGCCATGTTTACAGGGCTACTCGTGGGTGGCACAATCAGTGCTGCAGGCCCACTGGTAGCTTTTGATTTACAGGCCATGGACACCGCTATTGCACTTTACCAGGGACTTTCTAGTAAATCAAATATGCCAATCATGGAAAAACCAATTACGCATACATTTTTCACAGAAAGCACTTGCATTTTAGCACTGGTCAGCAGTGATAAAGTGCCCAGAATACTAATAGCAGCAAAAACAACAGAGTCCAGCACACACTGAAAAACACAGGAAGCAGAGCCCAAAAGACAGGGGAAACCACGCCAAGGATGCCAAGTCTAACACTTACCTAGTTTTGAAAAACATACGGCTGCTTAATACAGTTGTTTATGCTAAAGTGTCTGCTAACACATTCACCTTACTTTTTGCTGTATTTTCACGGCAGCCTCTCTATCATTATTTTCCATTCCTAAGTATAAAAGAACGCATGCATGAGGACGTTAGGTTTCTGTTCCATATGAAACTCTCTCTTTCTCCCAAGATCATGTCTGTTTTTCCGATGTTCACTTAAGACATAACGGGGCATATTTACAAGAAATTAGCACATCATACACGAGGCACCAATTTGCTTGTGCCCCCTACCGCCACTAACGACACCATGGTTGCACTGTATTTGCAATGCGGCGCACCATTGAGGTCATTAACACAAAAGCGTCAACATTTGTTATGCTATTGTGGTGCTTTGCTCCTATAGCGTCAAAAATGTTGACGCTAGTGCAGCAAAACACAAGGAGGCCCATTGAACATAATAGGTGCGTAATTTTAACGCCTGTTCTGAGCAAGCATTAAAAATTATGCAAAAAATGGCGCAATGAAAGCTTGTAAATTTCACTGTGCCATTTTTTCAGGCCTCACAACTCCGGAATGCCCCCCTTGCATACATTATGCTTGGCGCAGGCATAATGTGGCACAAGAGGTAACAAAGTGGCCCAATGCAAGCATTTCGCCACTTTGTAAATGTGGTGAATCAGAAATGCCTACCTAACGGCACATTAGTGTAAAGAAATTATGTTAATGTGGCGCAAGGAGGCTTGAAAATATTCCCCAACGTTTTGATAGCACTAGTAATTCCCAATATTATGTGTCAGTAATTGTATTTCATCTTTAGTCTTCGCACCGAAAAACTGATAGGTGTATTTGCACTATATAAATGATACATCACATAACATATTATAAAATAACATAATATGACATGATGACGTGACATGCGTTGGCATTTTATAATGTAATTTTAAATATTTCCATAAAAGGGTAGATTGAAGTTCTCTGCAATTTACTCCAAAACTGAAATATGGCATCGATAGTACGATTGCCTCATTAATCCTGATAGGACTTTAATGCGAACTACCGATCGCATCCGGACTACAAATTAATGTTGGAAAGCAGATGAAACGTCGAGTGAAAATATACACGAAAACTGAGAAATACAGGAGTGTTTGCTCCCATCTGTTGGCGTAGTGGCTATTTGTTGCATTTCTCAGCAGGAGCGGATGCAATCGTTCGACTGTAATGTTGTCCTACATTTGACAAGTTATACTGTAGAGGGGTGGCTGTGAGAGAAAATTGTTTCTCAGGAGTAGCACTTTTCGTAAACGTTTATGATGAACTGAAGATTGAAGAAAGAATAGTAATCCCTGACAATAAATAGAATGAAGCCCTGCCCTGATGGCCTTGTAGGCAAAACGATGACTAAAACAAAGATTTAGTTCACAATGAGTTGTGGTAACCAGTTATTGGTTCTGAAATTGTAGACAGAGTGAGATCCTGCCCAATGTGTGTGTTTCTTAATGACCACCTTAAAAGCTTCGGGAGCCCTATACACCCATTCTGATTGCCAGATAAGCCAAAGGGCACGACAGCAATTGATGTTGTGCATTTATTTTAAACCCTTCGCTTACATCAACTGAATGTTTTAGGTCTGGTCGCATATTGTAGTAAGTGTTCTGAGGTAAAGTTCCTGCCAGAGTTAAACGTGAGTAGAGGTGTCAAATTTCTTACATACATTTCTCATTTTTTGTCTGTATGTGATGGTCTTGTGAAATTATTGAACATGGCAGTTTTGCAGTGTGTTCAGTCTAAAAGACATGTAGGAATTGGAATTGAATAGCCTATTGAATATACATGTTGGGTGCATACAACTACTCCACATACAATGGCTGGCATATCTCTCCATGAGGATGAGAAAGGCAGATAAGAAGCAACTGGGGTGTGTCTGGCTTAAATAAAGAAAAGGATCAAAAGACAAGTTACTATTAAGGGCTTGATTAAAAAAGAGCCTCCTCAGTCATGGCTGAGGCTTCACAGTTGTGGTGGGATCTCACACCCATGGCAGAATCTCCGCACTGCAGTTTCTCATTGTGGAAATCCCGCTATGATTGAGGAGCCTCCACCACGACTGTGGAGGCTTTTGTGAATCAGGCCCTCAGAGTCTATGTGGATGTTCTATTGAAGTTTGCAGATGTTCAAAGCAATTCTAAGGAGTCGTATGATTGTAGAAGAAGGGTGAGATCCAACCTCACAGCGAGAAATACAAGATGATACCACAGGAATCAGCAAAGTGCAGCACTAGAATTCACCCTAGGAAACGCAAACAGCATATAAGTGGATAAACTACAAAACACCGGCGACTGGACAGTGTGTAAAGAATCTTCTGTCCAACAGTTACATCCTCTCGGAGAGCTAAAGAGGCATGACAGATGTGGCATAATGGGGGAAGAGAGCTAAGGAGCGGGAAGCAAAAGTACCAGCAATGGTGTGCATACTTCTGAGGAGTTAATCAGTCTTCCCCCAGGCGATGTGGGCCTGCACCTTGTCTCCCAAAATGGTACAGATGTCCCCCCAAAGGGTAAGGGATTTAGTCAACTGATGCTGCAACAACACCATGAAAGGACTCCATGTGGTTTCACAATTTCTGACTGATCATTTAGCCTGTAAAGGGTTTTCTCATAAGCCCCTACACAATACAGTTCAAATAGCGATTTAGTAATTGAAGGGAGGGTGTGTGCACATAGTTTGGCTGTGGCGAGTGAGGTGGCAAGTCATCAGCGACCATGGGAAATCATGTCAGATAGGTCAGACAAGTCACAAAGAAGGGTCAGATGTGCTGTGGGGTAACTCTGAAAATGCTACACTGCCATATCTGGTTCAATACAGATGTCCAGTAGTGTGCAATGACTGGCATGCCCACAAGATATGGTGTAAGCACCAGCGTTTAGTATAACATTGCCAACAGAGGTCATTAGGTAGGAGTTTTGTCATATAAAGATTCCAGGGAGCCCACTACCACTCTTGTAAGATTTTGAACTAAAGGAATTTGAACCAGGACTTCCTGAGGGCCCTATTGTGACCAGGGAGATGCGATGCTGAGTTTTCCAAAGAATAGGCCTTCCCCCGGTAGGCTGGCAACAAACTCTGGTAGCTGAGAGGGATGGAAGTGAGTGTTGCTCTTCGATAAGGACCGCATGCAAGCCAGTAACCAACCCCTATTCTGCCCAAACTTTTTTAGATAGTTGTATTTGGGAAGACAGGGGCAGCTCTGTTGGATGTGGACCACAGGGTGCTTGGAGGCAGTGGGACAATTGACGATAACAACACAAATATGTGGTTCATAGCCTGAATTCTGCATGCTGGAGATCAAAGGATTTGAGCCAACCACTATCTAGGCCCTGATTAAAGACACCTTATGCACCTATCATTCCAGGCAGCCGGGTAAATTGGGGGTCTGCCAATGCAGACAACAGGATTATGCCATAGGGGGCTTTTTGGTGCAGGCATGTGGATGCTCCCAGGAGATGATGCACCTCCTGCCAGGCCTGAGCCATCATTGCCATAATCGGATTAGACGCCACTCTTGGGTTTGTCACTATCATCTTCATATATTTCTAACACAGTTATTTAATTTATTTCTTTAATTTTTTCATATCTCATGTACAAGCCCCTGAAAACTTTACATGATATACTACACAGTAGAATATAAATAATAAAGGACTAATACAATAAGGACTACACATAATAAATACCAGTTGTCATCTATAAACAAAAGGGTAATATATAGGTTTGGTACATGACCAATGTGACTTATTTCAACAGTTTTACAACTTCACAGTTTGATCTGCATTTTATGATAAACATCACATCTGGTCTGACAAAGGCATTTAATGACAAAAGTGCAGCAGGTCTGAAAGGTGTAAAAGCATTCAAATATAACCATAAATTTGAGAAATATGCCGGTTAGATTATAGGTCCCAGTCATTGTTATAGAAAAATTATTTCTGTTGACTTTTGAAAGTTTTTCTGAGAGATAGTAACTTGTATTTCATGCAACATAGAATTCCAGAATTTGGGAGCAGTGCCAAAAAAGACTTGCTAGAAGTATGTTTTTTAAACCAGAAATTTCAAATCAAAAAGAGACAAAGCTGTGCATGCATTTGAATCCACTAAGGATCTTGAGTGTCTTAACTAGGTAATTTAATTGATCATAGTTTAGGAATGTATAAATATTGCAGGTCAGTCTGCAGGTGGACTGACCCTTGATTCGTAGGTACATGAGACAGCATAAGAGTGGGGTGATATAATTGAAGCAACCTGTTTCCTGAAGTCAGGTGGGCTGCTAAATGTGGAGAGGTTTTGATTAGTGCAAGATAATGTTGTGGATACCAGATGTGTAGCTGTGGGAAAATGCCCCTTCTGCGTGGTCACCCCCACTTTTTTAGACATTATTGCTGTTATTTATGCTTTGCATTGGGACTCTGCTAACCGGGCCTCAGAGCATGTGCTTTCACCCGTACACTACATAGAAATTGCTTCTACTCCTAACTGGCATATATAGTTTATCTGTAAGTCCCTGGGATATGCTAGAAAGTGTCCCCAGACCCTAAACTTTAGCTATCACTAGTGGACTGAAGAAATAACCCATTTTGACAGGCCTAAATCTGTCATTCAAATATGAATGTCACCAATATGGCAGGGTGCATGGAATTTAGAAGTAGGAAATGTAAATATGTGGTGTAAAACATGTCCTTACAGTGCCAATACCCCAAAATATATTTTCACTGTAGCAGAGTTAGCTGTTTCATAAGAAATCATTGGTATACATTATTAAAGTGAATACAACTATCTCTGCCCAGGAACCAGCTAAAAGTTCACTCTTTGACTTTTTAAAATATTTATTACAAATCCAATTCAATTGTAAAGTCTGATGTGTTCTAAATATTTTACAAAAGGTACTCACATTTGAGCTGCCTATAGCCTGTAGACTTTGCATGAGCTTCTAGATACCTCCTAGGAGCTGAATAGCTCCTTCATAAGTTGTGAATTTGCTGCCAGAGGTGAGACATTAGTCCTGGGTGTGAGAAGGTGCTCTCGTACCACATACAGGATGGCAATCTGGTCAGTGCCCTGAAGCCTAATTAACTTCAGACATGCTTACCCTGTCACAGGCAGATGTAACTAACACCTAGACCTATCCCCTTCCTTTGTCCCCTTACCGAGGCAGGCACCAGGCCCAGTGAGTGAGGAGCTGCCACCATTACAAGATTTGAGTGGCTACAGAAGAGGAGTTTCTCATTTCCCTGGTCACCACTCTAGCATGGGCACAGGTGAAGAAAGGTTCTGCCATCTATGTTTCAGTAGAGAGGGGCAGTGAGGGGTAGGTTGCAATAGGGCGCATAGGAACTGTTGAAAAAATGGGGTAGAGTTACCCTGGGAAGTTTTTCCCCATTGGGTAGGGAGGGACAAGGAGTCACCCTCACCCAAAGATTAGTGCCACCCATAAATGTGGCACCCCTCTCTACAGACCACTTCTGAACCTGTGGAAGACAGAAGAAGGACTGCACTTCTTATGAAACAGCTAACTCTGCTACAGCATCCGATCGACATTGATGTCTTCCTGGGCGCGGACTCCAGACTTTTCCCATTCTGAGCTTTTCCCACCGTCATTGAAGGCTTCACCATGGTCTCATCATTAATAAATCTGTAGTTGAGAACCTGGTCCTGGATCCAGTCAGTCGTATTGCCTCCCTGAAAACCCTACCGTCTTGAACATTTTCTAAGTGTGAAGGTTGGTTTCCAATCCGGACAAACCTGACCTGTGTATTATAATTGTGGTCAGCTTAAACTGTGTCCTTGTCCCAGTCTAGTGCTCCCAGTTGCCCACAACTGTTTTGGTACTTCTAAATGCTTTACACGTTTACATAGGTTATGTCATCTGCTCTGTGACATAGCTCCCAGGGTTGAGTTCAGGTTTAAATTACTGAAACGTTTACTGGACCTGACTAGAACAGTGTTATTATTACTACAGATGGACTATCATCCACCTCAACCAATAATCCACTTTCACGTAATAGCATTTCAAAAGGCTAGTCTTGATAGGATTAGTGCTTGGATAACTTCTTTAAGTCATGTTCAGATGAGAATTGAACATGCTATAATATTAATTTTGCTATATTTTGTAGTGTGCCTCTAGTTTTCGTTGCTAGTTTTTCCTGGTGTAAATTGAGGCAAGACATTTTAGAAATGTAGCAGTTTGTATAAACTAGGCTAGCATTTGCAGTGCATGGCTGTTTGTTTAATAAAGATAATACTGCTGACACTTTCAACTCAGACCAATCTAATGATGTTTAGGGCAACATGCACCTAATTATTTGTAGTACAATTCGTATGATGATTTAGGGCAAGATGCACCCAAATTAACTCACCTTGAGGGACCTCTCCCTTTTCATTCCCTCCATTGCTGCATCATATGCAAAGCCTTCTATATCGTCGCTAAAATCGCAAGAACGTCTGCAGAGGCTAGAAAAAGTAGGCATTTTGGCATGCATGAGCAAATCCATCACCAAGATCAGAACTAAAAAATAAACATGAGATGAAAACATGACCATTCCTTCTCCCACGATGCACCGCTCAACTTTCGACCACTGTCTACCGTATTCATCGAAAGAAACTCAGGATGCACCCTTTAAAGGAGAATCTCATCAACCGATCAACCATTAATAATGATCATTGTAGCTCCTCTGAAGAAGATAAAATAAATACCCATTCCGTAACTTTCTTTTATTTCAGACTATTTGAAAATGTCCCTCCCTTTCTTGACAGGGCTCCTGACTTCGTCAACGGCTTGTGTTACACTTGTACTACTACTGTGTTCTCTTACTACTTGTACACGCTCTATTACTTTCCAGATAGATGGTATTTGCGAACTACCAATACGTCTTATCGTACCTTGAAAACAAGAGTCAGCAACCAAACCACAAACGCCTGCTCGTTTATACCGTTTTCTTTCACCAAATCAATGCAATATTTTTTATTTATTTTAAGTTTCTCATACTATAAGTCCTGCATGGCTAACTATATGGGCCCTGCTTACCTTTTTCATTTCTGCGTAATGCACTGCTAGACCATACTTGCAAAGCGTGTAAGGTTTATAATATTATGACTTTACTTTTCATTAACTGTGCGATCTTAACACAAAAGGCTATTCAGAGCGCACTGGCCTTCATAAGCAAAAAGAAATGGGATTTCGGTAGCGAACTCATCTGCATGTGACTGTTGCAACCAGTTCAGGAAATGAAGCTAACGTTTGGAGCGACTTTCTTTTCTCCAAATGTAATGGTAATGAATGAAAGTGTTATGAGAGTGTGAGATTACAATCAATATTCACCAGTTCCCATTCCTCCAAGGATTTCAGTTTATCACCTCCTCTGATTACAACTCGACCTCTGCTGATTCCTGTATTTTTCTCTACATCTTCACTGGTGAAGACGAAGTCGCGGCTGACGACTTTTCTTCACTGGTGAAGACGAAGTTGCGGCTGACGACTTAGAAAAGTCGGGGTAAAAAAAAAAATCAAATAGAAATAACAAAAAAAAAACTTACATGGCCAACTCCCCCGCTCTCCGCTGCACTGCAGGCTCCGAGCCTCCCCTGCGGCCAATTATGACGCTGCTCAAAGCAGCGATATAATTGACTGGAGTGCCCTGGCTGGGCGCTCCAATGCAGATTGGGAGCCTGGGACGGCTCTCTCCAACTCGGCTACACAGTGACGGGTTGGAAGAGCTCTTGTGCACATGCATGTTTGGCCAGCCCGAGGCAGCCAGCCAAACATACATGTGCAATTAAGGGAGTGCACAGTGCACTGCCCTTGGTGCTCGTCACCCCATGGCCCTTCCCCATTTCAAAATAAAACTATAGTGAACATAGTTTAATATAGTTTTATTTTTAAAGGTTTGCAGCTCCTACTGCTGGCAGGGGGTTGATGCTCCTCCCCCCTAATGGAGGAACTGCCCCTGGTGAATACTGAGAAAAGAGACAGCATATATTGCAGGAGCGCTAAATGTTACCAAAATGCATTGTAAAATGTATGCAAATTCAGTGCTTAATTTGATCTGGTGATTTCCAGTGCGGGGCACTAGCACTTATTGCTGAGAGCTGGCACCTATTATTTTGCTCCAAGCATTTCCTGCAAGAAGAAGACATATAAGGAAAAGACAGAGGAAGAGAAAACTGAAAAAAAATCACAAAGGGAGAAAACAGAGAGCTGCAAGACTGAGCTGAAGGGGCAGGGAGTGGCTGTAAATGAATTAAAGAGGCCAGAGACGGTTTCAGGATTAAGCTGCCTCAGTGTTCCATGCTCGACTATTTAATTTCTTCAGCCATGAGTTTCAAAGGAGGGCTTTGGGCACCAGCATGTTTTTTTTTTTACAAATTAAGTACTGTGCAAATTTGAGGATAGAAATTGGTGCAGCTCTTGATGGGCATGGAACAGGAAATTGTATACCTATTACAATGAAAATAATGAAAATGTACTTCAAAATCAAATGCAGTTAAAAAAATTATGAGACCGAAATGTCCCGACATCATCCCCAAATCACAAACACCATGAAGGACATCACAAATACGAAATACATACAAGTAATTGGTGGAGTTGGGATCTCAGTTAAATATAGGTACACAAAGTAAGGATCACCAGTTGATCGGGGTAGAGATCCACACATCAGGCTGGCGGACCTTGAACGTAGTTGAGATTAACCTGGAGCTGCACATCAATTAAACAAGCATTGCATTTTCAAATCTTATTCTCAGTCAACAATGAAAGTGGATGTGAGTTCAAACGCTTTTTTAATAAATCTTTTCTTAATTGCTCAAATCTTTATTGAAGTCAGCGTAGAATGTCATCAGTGTCAATCAATATTTATTATGTCATAATAATCAATCAGTAATAGAATAAATGCATTAAGCATGTTCCATGAAGGAAAGAATCCCTAAACTACAATTACGAATGAGTTTGGCAGGACGAGAAAAGGTGTCAGTAAAAATCCATAAAGAGATTCTAATAGAGAGATCAAAGCATAAAGCTTCAGAATCAGACATCAATTATCAATCAAAGCAGAACTTTGCATGGAGAGATGTTCATGAAACTCAGTAGAGTTTCAGAGCAGCATAGATTTGGGCTAAATACTTGTAGCAAGGAATGAGCGAGGAGAATATCTCCTGCAGAGATAGAGTCTGGGAGAGAATGTTCTAACCTACTCTAGGAACAAGCACTATTACAAAACTAAAAAAAATCTAGACTTTTGCAACTTCTTCTTCCTCTCATCAGCCAATCAGCAATCGGTGTCTTCATGAGAACAGGAACATTTTGTCATCAAGTTGTTATGTCCCCACAGAAACAATAGTCCTCAGACAGCAATGACAGCAGACAACAATGTTCAATAAATCACTGTTATCAAATACTTTGTATTAATCCACAAGGGTTCTCATCATTTACTGCAGTTTAAGGTCTAAATATCCTTTAATTAATAATTCTGTTTTTAATGTAGGGACTTTGAATGGCCTTTCTCTCTCTGTAATTTGACCAGGTCCTAGGCTTCCCATATTCTCTGTCTTTGCATTACTCTTGACAGCATCCTCAAACCATGGGAGAAAAATACCATCTTCAAGTAAATGTGTCTTGCCCTGTGTTGTTTGTGTTGTAAAGACAATGCTTCTCCCTTCCCTTAATGATTAAATAGTTTGCAATGGTGTCCCTGCAACAATCTGTGAATTATCCAAAGTTGGGATAGACCCTGTCACAGGTGCACCTCCAACAGCTCCTTCAGCTTCAGCATTTGGGACAATATTAATTGGAGCAGTTGCTCTGTATATCTCAACTGGCTGTGCTGTTATTAGTCTATCAACAGATGCTTGTAAAGTCATAATAGAAGCAGTAACACATGGAGGCATGACTGCTTGGGCAGTCTCAACTCAGTCCAGAACATGATTAGGTTTAACAGGTTGTATAGCAGACTGTGTCATCTGTAATGGTCTCTCAATTTGAATTACATTCGGGTCAACAGGGCCTTTAGCCACCATCACATTAATAGTTATTGTTTCCACAGTATTTGTCCCAGAAGTCACAGAAGGTGGTGGACGTGCAGCCAATAACTCATCCAATAGATCATCTCCTGAATCACTATTAGAGTCTGATTTCCTTTCATCCTTTTCTCCTTTAACTTTTTACCTTTTTGATTTCTCTGATTTCTCATTAGTGATTAGAGAACATAGGCCCTCGTTATGAGTTTGGCGGTTTTTGGGCAAGACCGCAACGCGAAATGACGCCACCATAACGGCAGTGGTGGCGGCATAGTGACCACCGGATTATGAGTCACAAAACACACACCACCCAAATACAGACATAAAACCAACACCGCCAGGCCAACCCACAGCAAAAGAGTAACTGACCAACCACCAGCCCTGCCACCCTGACACCATTCCGACCATCATAATATGAGGCAACCTCCAGCACAGAGGAGCATGCACGACAGACACTGTGGCGGTTTGCACCGCTTCGGAACAAAAAGGCACTGCGGAAACTAGCCAACATTTCATTGGCACGTTTAAATATCCCACTCCTGATAACCATACACACACCAAGAACACCTGATCACGCCACCACATAACATCCTCCCACCAACAATCCCTTGTGACAAATATGAGCAGCCACAGCCACACTCAAGACGAAGCATATCCCAAATACAGCAAACAAATATCACACAGCACACATTACATCAACACCACAGCTCACCAGCACACACAGATAAACCCCCTCACATCACCATACACCTGCACTGTACCCGACACGCACAACACATGCCCACCCCACAACATGTCACGCCAGAAGCACTCACGGTTCACCAACAATGAGTTGCGGGTCATGGTGGACAAGATCATTAGAGTAGAACCACAGCTCATGGGAGTCCAGTTCCAGCAAACATCCATAGCCAAAAAGATGGAGTTATGGCAGAGGATCGTCAACAGGGTCAACACAGTCAGCACATACCCACGCCTAAGGGAGGACATCAGGAAGTGGCGGAACAACCTCAGGGGGAAGGTCCATTCCATGGTGACCAGGCAAAGGATAGCCAGTAACAAGACTGTCAGTGGGCCTCCACCCTCTCCCCTACAGTTTACATCCTGGGAGGAGAAGGTCCTGTACATCATGTACTCTGAGGGCCTGACTGGCATTAGAAGAGAGCTCAACTCTGGTAAGTCAGCAATATCCCCCAAGCATCAACCACCCATGCCCAGTATGCCTCCCCACCACTCTTCAACCCACCTCACTGGCCCGTCCCAAAACACCCCACGCCCCTCCTCTGCATGCCACAACACCCCACTCCCACCATCCCTACTCAGACACCCCTAATGCGCGGATGTCAACCACAATGTGAAGAACCACAGCTCCCACAATCCGATCCAAATCAGTGTCTGCAGTGCAGCAGCAGTCATTGCTATCACTGGGAAGCAAGTCGAGCCACTGCACACATCACAACAGGGACACAACAACTACAGTCACACAACTAACATATACCGTATCCATCCACAGGTACCCCTGACACCCTGCAGAGGATGCCAGGCTCAGACAGCCCTCCCCAGGATGAAGGCCCGACTGGTTGTCTGGATGAGGATGACTAGCCTGGGCCATCTGGGGACACTGGAGAGTCCACCAACGGCACACCCATCCTGGACACACCGGACTCCCCTACCCATGTGGCAATAACACCACAGCCAGACCCTGAATCCCAAACCTGTGCAGAGGGACCCATTAATCAGAGGTGTGCCCCATAGTGCAGGGGTCAGAGTCAAGGGCACCCACCCCAGACATTAAAGGCCTTACTGCTACTGGGAGTGGGCACACTGTGCCAGGGGCACAGGCACAGGGGGCCAGGGAGAGTGGGAGGGGAACTGTGGCCCAAGGGTTGGGACAGCCATGCCAACTGACTGCCCAGGAGAGCTTCAACCATGTCCTGGATATATACCAGCACACCCAGGACAGAGTGGCACAGATCCTCGTTACTGTGCAGGAGACCCAGTGACTGCAGGGGCAATACGATTAGGCCCCTACACTGGCCACAACCCATCACAGCCATCAGCGGCAGCCCGTGGCATGGAGGCCCCGCCACAGGACTTGCAGGACACCAGAACCCCGACCCCTGTCGCAAGTGAGGATGTCCAAGTAGACATCCAGCCAGACATGATAGCCAGACCTCGACCACTGCCAGGAAGTGACCTACTCCTGAACATTCTCCCTTGTGTTTGACTGTAACACCCTGTTGACTGTCCACTTCCATATCTCCATCTACCAATGGCCAGCAGACTGGACCTGGACTACCTACAGCTGGCCTCACCACTCTGATGACCTCCGCCGTCATGACCCCACTCATCACCCCTTCCACTTTACATCCCAAATAAACAACAATTGAACACAGTTCGTGTCTGCATATTTATTTGCCATGAGTATGTGTGGAATTGCCAATATGTGTGCAAGTGCCAACCCATCGCCCAGCACATTAATGGAAGGGTGACACAGGGGGAGAAAGGCAGATATGCCAGTCAGGTCCACAACCACACGGCCAGTGCTAACACACATAACCAACAAATACCAACCCAATGGTTCACCCTCACAGCACCCGATTCAAGAACTGACCCCATACCCACCACCAACTACAACAATGTAGCACTGCCAGCCAATGTCGAATCCCAGGATAGGTGCTGCTCAGATGCAAAAACCCTGTGTGGCACACACATAGCACTTGAACTGACAACTCAAGGAACATTGTACATTCACATTGATGGCCCTGGTGCACCAGCACAACACCTGCCTGACTATTAGCCTGACCTGTACACTGTGACTACCTCAGTCATGGGCACATATGACACCCCCCAACCCACCCAGAGCCAGAGCTGCAACCAACACCGTCAGTCATCACAGACAACAGGTGGCATCAGGGACAAGGCAGACAGTTGTAGAGGACACATACCACACAGTTTAAACATATCAGAATCTCAGCCAAAGTAATGTCAAATCAGCTCCACCCTGGAATCAGTTGCATCCTCATCATCCTCCTCTTCATCACTCCCCATGTCCCCTTCATCAGCCACTGGCACAGCTACCCCCTCCTCTGCATCCAGCAATGGGATGTGATGCCTCAGGGCCAGATAGTGTAGCATGCAGCAGGCCACAATGATGTGGCACACCTTCTGTGGGTTGTAGAGCAGGGCACCTCAGGAGACATGCAAACAGCAGAACCTGGCCTTCAGCAGGCCAAAGCATCTCTCAATGACCCGTCTGGTACGACCATGGGCCTCATTGTAACGGTCCTCTGCGGATGAGGTTGGAAGCCTCAGGGGTGTCAGGAGCCAGGGCAGGTTGGGATAGCCAGAGTCACCTGTGTGCAGAGAGGGAAGAGGCATGTCAAGACTGGGAGAGCAATAGGGCTGGGACACAAGGGTGTAGTGAGCTGAGGGGCACACATATGCAGGGGTACATACTGATGAGCCAGGCCCGGTCCCTCTGGAGTGGTACCATTATGTGTGGGACGCTGCTGTTGTGCAGTATGTAGGAATCATGCACAGAGCCTGGGTACCTCACTGTCACCTGGGAGATGTACTGATCCACGAGGCACACCACCTGTTCATTGAAAGAATGATAGTATTTGTGGTTTCTGTACACCTGTTCATTCCTCCTCGGTGGCACCAGGGCAATGTGGATGCCATCAACGGCCCCAATGACATGTGGGACGTGTGCCACAACGTAGAACTCTGCCTTGACAGTGGGCAATTCTGCATGTCTGGGGAGCCGGATGTAGCTGGCCATTTGTTTTATCAGGGCACAGAGTACATCCCTCAGGATGTTGCTGAACATGGGCTGCGTCATCACAATTGAGAGGCCCACTGTGACCTGGAAGGAGCCTGAGAAAAGGTCGTGGAGGGCTGACAGCACTGTGAGAGGGATGGCATTGGAATAGCGTATAGCGGGCAACAGATCCGGCTCCAACTCGGCCACTAGTTCCATTATGGTCACATGGTTCAGGCAATAAGTCTGGATGATGTGTGCTCCTCCAGGGTGGCAAGGTCTAGTAGGGGCCTGTAGCCCAGTGCATTCCTCAACCTCAACCATCCATCATACCTCGGGACAGGGGAGAGTTGGTTTAATGTCAAGCACCATAGACTGTGTTGACGGTGTTGATGTCACCCATGATGCATTTACTATCACACACATTACACATTGGATATGTAAAATGGTAGCCACCTGTCTGCATGCATGGGACAGGTGGAAGCGAGATCATCCCGCTGGCGTAACACTTCATGGCGGCAGGTGGTTATGACCGCCGTGCAACTCATCATTGGTTAACACTGTTGCCTATGGGAGGCAGGAACCAATGGTGATCGCAGATGGCGGTGACGGGGATGTCCACGGTGGCCATGACTGCCATTTCATGTGCTGCTCACTTGACTCCTGAACCTCATGCACAGAAGACCTCCACTGAGTGTGCTACTGTGTTCTGACTCTGGTAGCCAAGATGCCACGTCCTGCAGGAAACAGGGTCCCAACCATCACCCAGGAAGAGTTGGAGCGGCTTATGGACGGGGTCCTGCCCCTGTATGGACAGTTCTATGGGGCACCAGAGCAGCAGGTGAGCCCAATGTCTTTATGCTGTATGTGATTTGTGCACATGGGGATGTGGCAGTGTGTATGGAGCATGGACATGGGTGAGGGGCCTAAGGCTACATTGGGTGATGACGTGTGGGTGTGGAAGTGTGTTGTGTGCTGTCCACTAAAGTCCCAGGGATGCCACTCTACATGACTATGTCCATCTGTCTGTGTCACTAATGCAGGTCAGTGCCCATCAGAAGAAGGGGATTTGGTGTGCCATCGCCAAGCAAGTACGGATCCTGGGGGGTCCATGCCCAGCAGAACACCGACTGCAGAAAGCAGTAGGAGGACCTGAGACGCTGGGCCCGGAAGACCGTGGAGGCCCAGCTAGGGAGGTTCTCCCAACGAGGGAGAGGTGCCCATCAGACCCTGACCCCTCTATTGGCCCACATATTGACTGTGGCCTACCCTGAGGTGGATGGGCACTTGAGGGCAGTACAGCAGCCACATGGGGTCAGTACTCACTTTCACTTGCAACATGTGTTGGCATGTTGGCTCTGGGTGGGCACCTTTGGGTGGCTGTGGCTTGGATGCTAGGTACAATGATGTCCACTATGGGTTGTGTCCATCTGGGCTGGATTGGCATCACAGGTGTAGTTAATGCCATGCAGTCAGTGGTAGCGGGGCAGACTCCTCCAAAGTTAAAACTGTGTGGCCATGTACTAGCTAGTTGGGCTTACCAGCTCATGGCAACAGGATGATTAGATCTTGGGTGTCAGGGCATTGTGATTGATGCTGGCCAACCTCATTCAGCTGGCAGGCATTGAATGTGTAGTGGGGTGGTGTGCACCAAGTTGTGACAGTGCTACTTGACAATAGCCAAATAGGCTGCCAACTAGCTGTGCAGGATCATGGTGGGCCTGCCTGGCTGTCTCAACGGCCATGGGAAGTGGGCAGGTACTGGACAGGTGTGGTGGATATGGAACTCCTTATGTACATGTTTGCGTCAGTCAGACCATCAGTGGTTGACATGTCCAATGTTGCGGTTTCCCCCATGGTGTTCCCTAGTTGTAGGATGTTCAGAGGTGGGCATAGTGTATCATTGCATGACATAAAATGCTGATGTTCTACCCTGTGTGACTGTTGTGCTGGCATTTACCCATTGCACTCTCTCTCTCTCTCTTAATCTCTCTCCCTCTCCCTGTTCTCCTCTGTCTTTGTGTGCATCAGCATCATCTGGTGAAGGAGAAGAGGCACCAGTGAGTGAGGAAGCTGCAGCCCAAGGGACCCAGGAGGCTGACACCAGCGGAGCCGATGGGACCAGTGGGACAGAGGGCAAGGGGAGTGCCACTAGGGAGATGGGATCGATGACTACAGCTTCTGATTTCTCCTCCAACGGATGCTTCCAGGCAGTGGTGGACGCATCTGGGACCATCCCAGCACCATCCTTGTCCGCCACCCCTTTTACCAGCACCGCCCTCCCTGTAGCTCCCCACCCGGTTTCCCGCGCCAGCTCATCCAAGAGGGTGAGCATCTCCTTCGCTGCAGGCACCTCTGCCCCTGCCCCAGTCAGCCCTGCTGCCCTCAATGAAGAGGCTATTGACTACTGAGGTCCATCTCTGTGGGGCAGACAACTATCGTGAATGCCATTCAGGGACTGGCATCCCAGATGCAACAGTGCAATGCGTTCCTGAAGGCATTCACAGTGCCTTGTCTGGCATACAGAGATTGTTTCAGGCTCTGGCCTCCTCCTTGACGGCAGCCCGTGTCCCTTCTACTTCCATCTCCTCTCCAGCTACCTGTTTCCATACCCACATCGCACTCCCCTCAACCATCCAAGGCACACCTAATGACACAGATGTATCTATCAACAGAGGCGGTATGCAAGGACAGACATAAGCACCACAGATGCCACCACCACCATGCACACACTCAACAGTCACATGCAGAGATGAGAACATCCATACCCTGCACCGACTCCCCCACCACGTTTCCCCTCATAGTCAACACACCATTCACACCAGCAGTCAGCACCACATCAGTCACTGATCCTGCCTCATGTGCCCTCACTGCCACCATCACCACATCCTCTGACCCCCATTCATGCACCTCATACACCACTGGCGCAGACACCACAACTGTCAACACCCCCACGTGCAGCACATCCACTCTACCTGCAGACACCACTTCAACATACACTCATAAGCCCCCCTGCCATCTCCCTGCATCTCCTCCCCACCTCCTCCCAGTACATCTAAATGCTCACACCCACTCACCCAACAGTCCCTCAGGACACACATATCCCCCCACGCACCTGCACCCAAGGCACCTACATGTACACACCTCACAACCATAACCACTCCCTCCACTCTCAAACGTCCTTTTCTTTGACCTCCCGTCTGCCCCCAAAAAATGTTCCCTTCATGAGTTTTCATGAGTTTTCCCTGTTCCCCACCACTGACCCTGTCCCTGTTTCCCCAAGCGCCCTGCTACCCTTCCAATGCCCCTACCTTTTGCCTCCCAGTCTGCCATGCACTTCCACCACCTGCCACTTCTGCCCCTGTCATGTCCACTGCTCCTGCTGCCAAACCCAAGCTCCCTCCACTTCCAAGGCCAAGCCCACTCCCTCCACTTCCCAGGCCAAGCCTACTCCCTCCACTTCCCAGGCCAAGCCCATTCCCTCCACTTCCCAGGCCAAGCCCATTCCCTCCACTTCCAAGGTCAAGCCCAACCCCCACCCCCACCTATGGTTAAACCCCTCCCTGCAAGGGCAAGCCCATGGACCCTCCATCCGAGTTCAACCCTATGGACACCCCCTCCAAGGCCAGATAAAAGGACCCCCATTTAAGCCCAAGGCCCCCCAACACCACCCCAACCCCTGAGGTGCCTGCATACCCCATTGATGCCCCTGCCCTGTGGAGGCCTGCACTTTGCAGTCAGGAGTCACGTTGGGGCGTCAGCTTGTGCCCAGTGTGCTTGGGGCACTGTGGACATTTAGACTGGCCCATGGGCCTATGTCTATATAGTTTTCCACGTTACTAATATATCTGCACCACAACACCGTTGGTGTTGATGGTACCTACCTTGCCCTAACTTTCCTTCCACATGTATGTATGGTGGTTGTGGGTATTAGCATGTATATGTGTGTGGATGTGTGTGTGTGTGTGTGTGTGTAGGTACGGGTGTTTGCATGTGTGTGTGGGTGTGGTTTCCCGTGTCATGTGTGTTGTGTGTGTGTATACTAACGTCCTTCCCTCCAGTGTGTGCTAAGCTGGTGTACTTACAGTTGGTGTCGTGGTCGCTGTTGTTGGTCCAGGAGTGACGTGCCTGTGTTCATGAAGGTAGGTGTTCCCTTTTATATTGCTTGTTTCCACCAGGCTATTGGTGGCGGTGGTTCCGCCCCAGAAATCCTGGCAGTGTGCAACCTTGTAATATGGTCATGACTAACTGCCTGACCACCAGGCTGAAGATGGCTTGTGTCTGGCATGCCAGCCCTTCCGCTGTGGCGGGACGAACAGTGACTTGGCTGTGTTCTGTAGGGACCTTCCCAGTACTCGTGACATGGTGGTCTTTACCGCCGGGCGGCAGCGGTGCATCTGCCAACTCCACCGCGGCGGTACGCTGACTGCCAAACTTGTAATCAGGGCAATAGTGTAGTTTCCTCCACTAAACCATTTCTCTTTCTCTGTTGTTGCTCATCAAGTATTGCATCTGCATTATTTTTCATAGCTCTTTTTGTTCATCTGTCAAATTTCTCTCTTTCTCTAGAGCAAGCCATCTTCTCCCAAACACTTAGTGCTTCAAATTATTTAGGTCTAGGAAGTGGCTTCATGTCACAAAGTTTGTCTCTTAATCTATGAATAACTCTCATTTCAGTTTTACCCCACCTTGCAAAGCTCAATGGACCCTCTTTCTCAGTGATTTTGCACCACTGACGAAAACATACCTATGTATGTAGCCTTTCCTCCGCCATCAGATGATAGGCAGGCGCACCCTCAGGAGGTGCCTCTTCACCTTACCAAATTGCAATAGTCACATTACCTTTCACGAAATTTCAAACAGCTTTGAAAAATGTCATGTTTTTGAATCAAATCAACAAATACCAAGCAATGTACTTCAATTCTTCAATGTTTTGATTCTGCTCCATATATGCCAATTTCTCAGTAAACCTTTCTCCCAGTCTCAGCATGGCTCTTCACACCAATTCACTACTCACTATGCAGTTCTTTATACAGGAAAAATCAATCACTGTTCGATGTTTCACACCAATATGGCACAACAACCTACTACTTGCATCATTTCAACTTCCTTTACAATTGCTCTGTGCACACACACACAGCTATAATTCTACAACTCTATGCAACATAAAATAACAATCTTTGCTCCTCTAAACAAAACAAAAATGTCAGTTCACCAACCGTAATATTCAGGTCTTTATACACTCCGACTTTTCTCATTCAAAAAGGTTTTCACACACGCAAATTAAATCTCAACCAGCAAGTAATCACCCTAATCAATGCAATGTCACGTTTGCGCATTAGGTTTCACTAACATTAATCAGTATTAGGGCATTAACAATATACCATTACAGTCCCAATCTCAATTGTGCAGATGACATCACCTGATGACCTGCACCATATATTTATAGCGGACAAGAAAACCATAAATCAACTCTTATTTTTCTATCCAGGGATCTTTGACTACTTCTTAGTCCAATAACCTTTTTGATTTCTTGAGAATAAGTGCATAAGCATTAACAATTCAATCAACATGCAAACAACATACCAATACTTAAAAAAAAAAAAAAGTGAAATAAGGTCTTTTCAGGTCTCACTACCACTCACTTGTACACAGATGCATCAACCAGAGCTCGTCAACTCATTTGCTCAAGGGAACCTTTTTTAACAGAAGGTGTAAGGTAGCAAACTGCTTCACACACCAGAGTTCAATTCATTCAGTTCACCTCAATGAATTTTAGTAAATGCATTACAAGTTTGCGCTTACTTCAGTGGCAGTCTATATCTTTTCACCCTTGTAAGTGAAGCTAGTGCTCTATATCTCTAGACACTTGTTTCTAGATTTACGGGGTTATTCTAACTTTGGAGGAGTGTTAATCCGTCCCAAAAGTGACGGTAAAGTGACGGATATACCACCAGCCGTATTACGAGTTCCATAGGATATAATGGACTCGTAATACGGCTGGTGGTAAATCCGTCACTTTTCCGTCACTTTTGGGACGGATTAACACCTCCTCCAAAGTTAGAATAACCCCCTTAATCCTTCATCACTAGAGAGCAGCAGGCTTTTATCTTTTTGGGGTTGCTGGAAATGCTGCAGTCTTCTTAGGTCTTCGTACCACTCACAGGCACACTAGTGCATCAACTAGAGCTCATCAGCTCGTTTGTTCAAGGGATCCTTTTTAAACGGAAGGAAAATGGGAACACTCTGCCTCTCATCTCAGTGTTCAATTCACTCACTTTTCCTCAATGCCTTAGGGCTAAAGCAGTACAAGTTCACTCCTACTTCAGCGGTAGTCTGTAGTTTTTTAACCTTGTTGATGCAGCTACTGCTGTATATCTCTATAAATGTGTTTCTGGATTTAGTCAATCCTTACAGAGCAGTAGGCTTTTTTCCTTCTGGGGTTGCTGGAAATGCTGTCAAATTCTTTTCAGGACTCATTTATTTCCACACGGCATAGTTTATATATAAAATAATATTATTATATGATGTGAATAATAAAACACACTGTAGAAAACTGCACATTTTAATACTTTGTTTCATCAATCATTTGTGATTTTATTTTTAAGAAACAGATTTATACCAAACAAATACATAATAAATCGTGTTACAAACAAAATGCTTCTCAAAGCAGACTATCTGAGTTTACACTACTGACATCCTAAAACTGTAACTTAAATTGTGAATACTATCCAGTTTTGAGCAGTGACACAGAACAAATACAAATTAATCTTCTGTTAGTTACAACATTATTTTTTTTGTCTAATTGTAGTCTGATAGATAAGGCAGATTATGATTTTTGGTTAGGTTTGCTACAAAGGAGCAACCCTCAGGCTTGACCTGAAAGTAGTCAGCCACAGCACATTTTCCTAACGTTCTTCGGAGGAGGGACAGATAAGCAGCCTAAAGGCATGCAGTGGACACAGAGAACCCACAACAAATAATCATAAACAGCACTTACTTTTCAAAAGAATAAATATTAGAGACAACATTTTTGCAGGCACTATTTAATGTTGACGTGCAGAATAAAAAGGCTTAGGCCCTCATTACAACCTTGGCGGTAAATGCCGCCTACAGCCGTGCTGACAGCTGCCAACATACCGTGACCTCAGCGGTATACTGCTAGGGGTATTGTGGCCCACACTGAGAAATCCGCCACTATACAGACACCCACACAAGTCCGCCAGACCAAAGGTCAGTGATAAACTGGCGGTACCAAAACCCACACTGTTACGCCAACAGGAATACACCCACAGTATCAGGACCCACGAATCACCGCAGTGGTCTTTCAACCATGGTAAACCATTGGCGGTACACACCGCCGCGCTCAAAATACACACACATATAAAACTCCACCACATTGGACAATTCAAAACACACATGCCTGACACACATACACACACCACACCCGCACACCCACAACACTATAAAACACACAGCCACATTACCCACACCCCTTTCTACGAAAAAAAAGATAGCAAACAGAGAGAGACTATCCAGGAGCACCAACTTAATCAGAGCCACAAAACACCATCACCCATACACCATCCATGGACCTCACACCACACACCCCAACACAACACCCTACAAATCCTCACACATACCACTCACACCACATCCATGCACCCCAAAGACACCCCAGGTTTTCAGAGGAGGAGTTAAGGGTCACGGTGGAGGAAATCATCCAGGTAGAGCCACAGCTATTCGGATCACAGGTGCAGCAGACGTCAATTGCAAGGAAGATGGCGCTATGGAGGAGAGTCGTTGACAGGGTCAATGCTGTAGGACAGCACCCCAGAAAAGGGATGACATCAGGAAGAGGTGGAACGACCTATGGGGGAAGGTGTGTTCCGCGGTTGCCCGACATCAGGTAGCAGTTCAGAGGACTGGCGGTGGACCCCCACCTCCTCCCCCACAACTAACAACATGGGAGGAGTAAGTCTTGGTGATCATGCATCCTGAGGGCCTTGCAGGAGTAGCAGGAGGACTGGGCTCTGGTAAGTCAAATCTTTACTACTATCATCCCCAACCTACCTGCATGCCATCACAAACTCCTATCCCTACCCTCACCCCATCACTCAACCAACTCACAAATACCCCAGTATCACAACCCACCCACCCCAATACCAAGCCCTGCATATAACACCCATCACAGACCTGCATGGACACCCATCACCAAAGCAGGCCCATTAGAGAGAATCACCACGTACACAAGGCAAAGCTGACAGGGCTATCACAACCCTACCGGGAAATACACCCATGCATTTAATGGCACACACAGATACAATCACACTGCATTTACATCCCCACAGGACCCCCACTCAATGTCACCGGAGAGGAGGTGCCACCAACATCCAGTTCCCCCACATAAGAGGCTCACAGTGGTGACAGCAGCTCTGCACGCCTGATTACGATGACCAACCTGGCCCATCAGGGACCTCTGGACAGACGGGTACCCAGGCACAGTACCAACCCACCACAGAGCCTCCACCCTCAGGAAACACCAGCACAGCACCCACCCAGCGGGCCCATCTCTCTGTCCCAGCACACATCAATCAACAGTGTGTCCACCACTACAGGGACCCCAGGGAACCCCACAAACTCAAGACAATCAGGGAAATGGTGTCAGTTGCAGTGGGCACACGGTTCAGGGGACAGAGGCACAGGACAACAGGGAAGCTGGGAGTACTGCTATGCGACATGGGAAGGGCAGGCCCAGGGAACCCACTCTCCACGAGGCACTTGCAGGGATAGTGGGAGCATACCAACATTTCCAGGTGGCATTGGGACAGATAATGGCCAAGTTGCCGGAGATCCAGCGGCTGAAGGAGGAACAGTACCTAGGGATCAGGGAGGACCTTAATCATATCCACATCATTCTGGTCACCATTGTAGGGGTGCTGGCTGACATGGCCAACACCATGAGGGAGGTAGTGGCACAACAACGGTCCCCTCACACTAGCCACAGTGATGAACAGTCCTCCACCTCCGCTGGCGCTAGTGGACAGGAGGCCCTGCCACTGGAACAACAGGCCACCAGCACCCCACACCCTGCAGAAGGAGAACCACCCTGCAAACGGTCCCTACGATCCAGGGAGATGCCTGAGAACATTGTCAAGACCCCCGCCAGGAAACAAGACTCTCCTGATTGTCACCCTTCTCTCCCACTTTTCTCCACCATCACCCCAGCCCATCTTAATACCCCCATACTTATTAGCACTTAAATGAACACCCTTGGAACAAATACAAATCTGGAGTCTGTCAATTGATTGGAATATGTATTAATACAACAATCTGCAAACATTTCAATTCATGTGTGCAGTTGTATATACATTGGTATGACCTGTAGTGGGCAGCAGTAAACACACCAGGAGCCAGAGTGGGACACACAGATCTGAAAATAGAGATGCCAAAGGGTACAGTAGGTGCCCATGAGCATAGGGGAATCATGTTGCCATGTGCAATGGCCTACAGAAAATTTAAATGCTAAGTGAAGTTACGGTGTCTTACCTGTGTGTCACTGGAAGTACTGCTGTATGATAGAACTTCTGTTGTCCTCATTTTCATCCTCTGCCTCCTCTTCCTCACTGTCCACAGGCTCCACCGTTGCCACAAGACCATCTCCAGGTTCATCCTCCTGCAGAAAAGGCACCTGGCGTCTCAAGGCCAGGTTGTGCAACATGCAACATGCAACGATGAACTGGCACACATTCTTGGGTGAGTAGTACAGGGATCCACCAGTCAGATGGAGGCACCGGAACCTGGTTTTCAGGAGGCCGAAGGTTCACTCAATTATCCTCCTTGTACGCCCATGTGCCTCATTGTAACATTCCTCTGCCCTTGTCCTGGCATTTCTCACTGGGGTCAGTAGCCATGAGAGGTTGGGGTAACCAGAGTCACCTGCAAATATCGAGGGATACCTGTTACACACACACTAACCCTTAGGCACAACCCCATACCCAGACACCAACATATGCTGACTGGGGACCTTGAGCTCACTTATTAGCCCCACCCAGTGCCTCTGGAGTTGGCCCATCACATATGGGATGCTGCTATTCCTCAAGATAAAGGCATCATGCACAGAGCCAGAATACTTGGCATTCATATGGGAGATGTACAGGTCCACCAAACACACCATCTGTACATTCAGAGAGTGATAGCTTTTTCTATTCCTAAACACTTGTCCATTTCTTCGGTGGGGGGACAAATGCTACATGTGTACCATCAATGGCACCATTGATGTTAGGGATATGTCCCAGGGCCAAATCCTCCACCTGGGGGAATACAATGTAGCTGCAAATGTGTTTCAGCAGGGATGACAACACTCTGATCAACACGTTGGAGAACATTGGCTGAGACATCCCTGATGCCATGGCCACTGTTGTTTGGAAGGAACCACTTGCCAGGAAATGGAGCACTGACAGGACCTGTACTGGAGGGGGGATACCGTGGGCTGCCGGATAGCTGACATCAGGTCTGGCTCCAATTGGGAACACAGTTCTTGGATTGTGGCCCGACCAAGCCTGTATGTTAGTATAATGTGTCTGTCCTCCATTGTCGCAAGGTCCACCGGTGGTCTGTACACAGGATGATGTCTCCATCTCATGTTCATCCTCAGTGGTTGAAGCCTATATAGGAAAACGGTGAGCAGAGGGTCATAATCACACATTTCTTCATTTACAGAACCAGTATGTGAATCTGGGAGTCATTTGCTGTGGCAATGTCTGCTGCGACGCAGTTAGGTGCCAGGGCCTGTGCTCCCCTGAAATGGCAGCTGCCTGACCTGTGAGGAGGGACAAGTGGAAATGAGATAATTCTGCTGGAGTTGTGTGCTGTTGCAGTTGGTGGTCGATGACCGCCGTGCAACTTCGCATTGGTTATCATTGGGCCCTATGGGTTCCAGGAGCCAATGGCGATGTACGCCGGCGGTGACGGTACGCACAACCGCGGACGTGACCGCGATTTTCTATCTATTCACTCACTTGCTACCTGACCTTCAACAGGAGAGGACCTACACTGCAAGTGCTGCTGTGACCTGTGTCTGGAAGCGACAATGGCTCATGTGTCTGCGGAAAGGGCCCCGGCCTTCACTGCGGAGGAGTTGGGGAGACTGGTGGATGGGATCCTAACCCAGTACACTTTACTCTACAGTCCTCCACACAAACAGATGAGTACACTGTGAGCATGATGCGTGGGCCATGAATATATGGAGTGCTGTGTGTGTAAGCCACATGTAGGAGGGGGCTGAAGCGTCCTGGCCAGAGTGCTGCATGTATGGTGGTCAATGTATGTGCGTCAGGGGAAGGGAGGGATATGGTGGGCCATGAGTTTGACGGTCCGGACGGATAACTAATTCCCTTTTCTGCTGTCTTTTTCCTGCAGGTCAGCGCCCATCAAAAAAAGGGTATTTGGCGTGCCATCGCCAAGGAGGTGCAGAGCCTGGGGGTCTTTGACAGGCAGAGCACCCACTGCCGCAAACGGTGGGAGGGCCAGCGTCGCTGGGTAAGGAAGACGGCAGAGGCCCAGCTGGGGCTGGCCTCCCAACGAGGAAGAGGTGCCCATAGTACCCTGACCCCCATGATGTTCCGCATCCTGGTGGTGGCCTATCCGGAGTTGGATGGGCGCTTGAGGGCATCACAGCAGCCACAAGGGGGTGAGTACAAATTCAGATGAATTACTTTGCGCGCATTAAGGTTTTACCTGGGTGGGGATGTGGACTGTGTGTGCCCCCAGGCCAGGTCAAACATGCCAGGGTAGGTATCTTTTTGGGCAGAGTCTGAAGCACTCCAACCCCAATAGTGTTAGTGGGCATCTATTACTGGTCAGGGCCCTGTTTGGTTCAGGTGTGCAGCTGATGGCGTTAGGCATTGTACGCCATGGGCTGGTGACTATCATTGTAACTGGTAGTGCATGGCCTAGTGCATAGGGCTGTCTCCTTCTCCCCAGGCACCTCAGGCCCTGCCCCAGTCAGCCCTGCTGTCCTCAGTGAGGAGGTTATTGACCTCCTGAGATCCCTCACTGTTGGGCAGACAACCATTCTGAATGCCATCCAGGGTGTCGAGAGGCATTTGCAGCAAACAAATGCATACCTGGAGGGCATTCAGTCTGGCGTGGTGGCCCAACAGAGAGCATTTCAGGCTCTGGCCTCAGCACTGATGGCAGCCATTGTCCCTGTGTCCAGCCTCCCCCTCCAACGTCTACTACCCAGACCCAATCCCCTCTACCTCAGCCTATCCCAAGCACACCATCAGACCAGCATGCACACACATTAACACACAAAAGTGGCTCAGGAAAACATAAGCACCACACATCCCACAGGCACTCACACAAGCACCATACCGATGCACACATACCAACATCCACTTCCTCCACAGTGTCCCCCTACTCCACATCCTCGACCTCCCTCCCAGTCTCATCTACACTCACACCTGCATGAACTACGTCATTAGCCACTACCTCCATCACCAGCACGCCCATCACTACACACCGCTCACGTGCAATCACCACCCCATTACCATTCACACGTCCCCTGTGTCTTCTCCCAGTGTGTCTGTGAGCCCTCCTCCCAAAGTACACAAATGCAGGCACAAACCCACTCAACAGCCATCCACCCCACAACAGCCTCCAGCCCATGCACCTTCACCCAAACTCAGCAGACGTCCACCTCCTACAATCACTACCTCTTCCTCCACTACCACACCCCCTCCATCTTCCCGTCCCAATGTGTCTTAAAAACGTTTCCTAGCTAACTTTGACCTCTTCCCTACACCCCCTCCGTCCTTCCCCTAGGGCCAGGATGTCTAGATCTCAGCCCAGCACCTCAGCCACCAAATCTGCATCTACTTTAGTCCCTGCTAGTTCAGTACGATCTAAGGGGGCACCCGTCAGAGCTGCCAGTGTGCCACCGACTGAAAAGAAAGACCACCCAATTCCACCACCTGCAAAAGTCAAAAAGGGGCTGCATTCCAGCAGGGGACAGTCGCAGCACCCACCCAGCAAGGCCTCACCCAACACCGAGAGGACAGTGCCAAGGTCCCTGCAGCGACAGCCAAGATGGGGAAGGGCCACAAGCCAAAGGGCACATCACCTCAGGGCACGATGTCTCCTGGTGAGGGACTGGTGACCACCATATCATCAGGGATGGAAGCCACATGCACCACAGTCACCCCCATTGCTCCAACTGCCACCTGCACAGCCACCTGCACCGCCGCTGCCACAACGTCAGTCTACGGCATTCTCCCTAAGGATCAGCCATCTGAGGCTGCTGGAGACGGTATGGTATCTCCATCCGCCACAACAGTCACTTGCACCATGGCCAGCACTGGCAGCATCTCTGCCGCAAACTCCGCCACCTGCACCACCATCAGCACCGCCATGTGCACAGCCGATGCCACTCTGTCAGATGTCAGCCCCATTCCCAGTGTGCAGCCGTCAGAGTCTGCAGGTGACGTACTGGACCCTGGACACGTCACTTGAGACACCACCTCCAGCACTGACACGAACCAGCAATTGACAGCCTAAGTCGCCACAGGATGGCGTGTGGCTCTGCCTCCATGGAGTATCATGCTACCTGTTCCAGGTACATCGCGTGGCAAAGACACCCAGGTGAGAGGATGTCAACTGCCACACCCCAGGTGCAGCATCACTGGGCACAAATCCCCCTCCAGAAGCAGTGGAGAAATACATCCACTCACCCAATCCTAGGCAGGATGAAGCACTCTGGGCACAAAGCCCCCTCCAGAGCATGTGGGCAAACCACTCACTTGAGATACTGTGGCTTTGCACTCCCCAGGACCAAGCAGTGGGCAGTGAACCCACTTGAGAGACTTGAGAGATTGTGGCTTTGCACTCCCCAGGACCAAGCAGTGGGCAGTGAACCCACTTGAGAGACTTGAGAGACGGTGGCTTTGCACTCCTCAGGACCAAGCAGTGGACAGTGAACCCACTTGAGAGACTTGAGAGACGGTGACATGGCACTCCCCAGGACCAAGCAGTGGGCAGTGAACCCACTTGAGAGACTTGAGAGACTGTCGTTGAACTCCCCAGGACCAAGCAGTGGGCAGTGAACCCACTTGAGAGACTTGAGAGACTGTGGCTTTGCACTCCCCAGGACTAAGCAGTGGCGTTGTACCATCATTCGTCTGAGGTGCCCCCCTCCCCTTCCCCCTGAGGTGCCTGTGTTTTTTTTTACCTGATGTCCCTGCAGTGTTCTCTCTGTTTTGAGGCAGGTGTCATGTGTGGGCTTCGCCCATGCTTTTTTGGACCACTGTCCAACGGACATTCCATGGGACAGTGTACAGACTTGTGTACTTGCTGCAAATTTTTGTGTATACTGATTATTTGCTGTTCTCTTGATCTATCTGATTGTTCGAATATTACACTACTTAAACTCATTTTGTTTGGTCCTTGCGTTCTTCAAGGGGGTGACGGGTGTATCTGTGATGTTATTGGATATGTGTGTGTGTATGTTGTCGGTGGGGGTGTTGCGTGCTGCATGTGTGTGTCACTCTCTTTTCCCTCCTCCCCTCCCCTGTGTGCTAGGTGCAGTACTCACCTTCATCGTCGCCACCGCCTTCTTTCCACTTCGTGGTGTATTAATGGATACAGAAACATGAGTAGGATCTGCAATTTGGGCTCCATGGCGTCCTAGTTCTTCCTTTATTTTTTGAGAGGTGAGTTGTTTCCCTTCTGTGTACTGTTTCCGATGTGTTTTTGATGGCATTGGTACCGCCCCGGAAAAGATGGCGGACTGGTGCCTTGTAATAGTGTGGGCGGTACATTATCTTCTGCCTGTCTGTTGGCGGTTGCCGCCACGGTGTTTGAGGCTCCCGCGGTGGTGGTCGGAGTGTTAAAGTGGCTGTCTGTGTTGCCGGTTTCCGCCATGGTCGTGATCCCATTTTTTTTACCGCTGGCCTGTTGGCGGTATTACCGCCATTTTACCACTGACCGCCAGGATTGTAATGAGAGCCTTAGTCTCCCACACTGAGGGCGATTCTGCCACTCAAAATCCAGTAGTCTCATTAGAATAATGAGAGTATACGCAACATGGCGCCGCCAACGTTTGGTCAGGCTCTAATTTTCGGGTCCTCCGGAGCATCTCTGTCTCATTAAATACAATGATGCATCAATACTGTATGCGGAGACGTCCATGGTACTGAGGATTTCCACTCCAGCTACGTAGGCTATCCTATCTGAGGCTGGAGGTTGATCAAGTTTGAACTTTAAAAGGAAAAACCCTATTTGGTATGCCTTCTTTGAACATATCGTCTATCTAGTATAGCGAATCCACAGCAGATAGCAATAGCAGTTAATATGAGATAACCTCTGACTGCACACTTAGTAGCAAATGGCCTAACGGCCCAGGGGGGTGCAGTCACATTTGTGGTGGACGCCCATCCAGCTTACAGAACAGAACACTTCTATTCTTGGGTCACATTTCCAGCAGTTAATGGGAAAACAAACACATTCCATTGCTATACACTTGCAGACGTACCTGGACAATACAGGGCATATGCATATTTAGAAACACCGTTATCTTATCAAGAACATAATAATTGGCTTGATGGCCCCCTACCCCACACAGTATTACCAGTAAGGTTAGGTCCTCTAATTAATGATGGTCCTACCTGGCCTTTATTGGTTACCTATACACCACATCCTGCAGTAGCAAATTTAGCAGTAGCTGAGGCTTCGTCGCTTATATACTGAATTAACAGCGACATATAGACGGTTAGTACAGTTTGTGATGCAAACATTAAATACAAACCCAGCACCCGCTGCTCCCGCACAACCACATGCAGTCACGCCAGGTATAAACCCTGCGACTGTACATTCGATCATGTGTAAAGTACCTGCTAAACGAGAGGAAATTTCCGTTTTGGTTAGCACAGAAAATAAATGCGCTGGAAGCAGTATTTCCCCATGTGGGACCTCAGGATAAACATAGAATTCTAATGATGTGCTTGCCATTTGGGATGGTTCCTACATAGATAACTGTAATACGTGGGGCACGGTATTTGCCGCGCTCTATACAACCGCACACGGTACACCGACACTTGCCAATTTGCCAAAAGTGTTGAAACAAATTCAAGATGAATACGTTGCTGCCCCGGCCCTGGACTTGGGGATGCAACTAATGGGCAATTTTGCCACAGTATCCTCAAGTATTTTAAGAAATCTTAAAGGGGAAGCAGTCGCACTAACAGTGCGCATGCGGCTCTGTGATGTTTCTCAACAGGATCAGGAACGCGAGCGGCCTAAGATTATCACAGAGACCTATTCTAGCATTGGTCGAGGTAATTTAGGGGCCTGACCAACTAAACCACAATTTCAGGGCAAATCTAACAAAGATTTTTCCAAGCAAGCTCCTGGGGGTAATAAGAAACGCTGGGATAAAAAACAACAAAGTCCTAAAAAAGAGAGGGGAGAATCTCCTTGTATGGAGACCCCATAGAATAGATATAATCTCAGAAATAGAGATAATATAAAAACACCTGATAGATATCAATATAGTGATACACGCCAATCTTGTTCCTTTCAGGACTCATCGGAAAAACAAAATGAGAGAGGTGGGTGATCAGACCAGAGATCAGAGTACGTGAAACTGAGACAGGAATCACAACGCTCATCAGAGGTTTCTGTTAAAAAGGAAGAGAAACCCGCCCAACAAAAACCCCAATTCAAAAAGAAAAAAGTAGCAGCAGTCGCAGTCCGACATGCCACTTAGGAAGAGGGTCCTCTTGAAGAACAGGAAGTGGGCACCAGCACTGCTAGACAGCGCGGCAGAGTTCACAATAGTTCACCTGAGTCTTCTAGAGCATCTGGAGGTGAAAGCAACTGATGACTTTATGCAAGTAGAAACTGCAGACATACGTGTCTCCAGGCCTGATAGGGTGTATAAAGTAACGCTACCGTTATAAGGAGACATTGAGACCATAATAGATGCAATCTTTTAGGATTGCGTAGTAAACATATATGATGTTTTGTTAGCCGAACAAGATTGGCCACCTGAAATTGTCAGTACCTGCCCATATGGAGAAAACGTTACTAAATGTTCTTTCTCGCCCCTTGTTCCAGAGGAACTCGCTGAATCCTATGCCATTGATTGGACTTTGACACAGGCACCTGCATTATATCACAATCATGTAGGATGGGATAAAGAATCCCTCTACCATGTAATTCCTAATAAAAATCAACCACAACCTCAGTATCCACTAGAACATGATGCTAAAGCTCCTGTGAGAGGAATACTTGCACAATTAGAGTACCAGGGCATAATTGAACCCTGTGTCTCCCCAATGAATAATTCATTATTCCCAGTAGCTAAACCAGAATATTCATACAGAATAGTCTTAGACTACAGACACTTAAACAGTCATACACGCACATATGCTGTACAAAACTCACATAGAAAAGCACTAATGAACAATATAGTGCATATAAAATACAAAACAGCACTGGACATTTCCAATGGTTTCTTCTGCCAGAATAGAGCACCTGAGAGTAGAGACTTCACAAGTTTCAGTGCGCTAGGTTCCCAGAAATTTTGTTTGTCGTTTACCTCACGGGTATAAGAACAGCCCAGGACTGTTTGCAGCTCGTGTTACTGCAATTTTGCACGCGATTGACCGTGAAGCATTGTCCTATGCAGATTATATTTATCTTACAAATGATGAATTGTTACAACATTTAAGATGGGTAGCCCGCATTTTTGTTGGATTTGCATTATTTGGCTCCAAATTCAACTTTAAAAAAACAAAAAATTGCCTTCCTGAGTGTCCTGTTCCTGGGATATGAGCTATCGAGTGAAGGAAAGATCCTAGCGCCACAATTCTTAGAAAAATGTGCACAACTACAACCTCAAAATACAATAAAAAAGCTCCTATCTCTATTGGGTTTCCTAAATTTAGGCAGAACTTCCATTCCGGACTATGCTGCACGCATAAAACCTTTATATGATTTGATACGTCCTGATTTTTCAAGTAAATTTTGAACAATTGAAAATACACACATTCTTAGAGAACTGCAGACAGACATGCTTGCAGCACAACATCTACACACAAGGGCCAACAAAACACATTTAGTCATCAGAGTAATTGCTGGTGCCATCGGTTTCACCTATATGACATTTAGTGAAGGTGAGACAGTCCCGATTGCATACAAATCACACTTGTACTCAGTAGCAGAACAACGCTTTACTCCCACAGAAAAAATACTCATTGCTGTACAGATGGCTGTAATTAAAGAAAGACCTCTAGCCCAAGGCAAACACATTATTGTCATTTATCCAATCCCAGCCCTGGAGGCTGTTACAAAATCCAGCGTTCCAAACGTAAAAGCATTACATCCACGCTGGATACAACGGGCCATGTCTTTGACAGCCACTGTTGTAGACTGCATTTTTGACCCAAAATTACAAACTCAAGAATTTTTGCAGTATGAACGAGAATACCCAGTTCCAGCAAACACACTGCCTATCGAACAATATCATAGTGTTATGTACACTGATGGCTCAGCACAACCTGCAATTGGCACAAAGCACCAATATTCTGCTTCTTGCGCAGTCGTAAGTGGGTATATGGAGGACAATAAATTTTGTCCCCTACATACATTTACGCAAACTCTAGGGGATTGTACAGCACAATTGGCAGAGGTAAAAGCTCTGTTGATGGCACTGGAACATATAAATCCTGCACAGCCAACGCAGATTGTTTGTGATTCATACTATTGTGTCCAGTCCTTCAATGAATACCTGCATTACTGGCACCAGAATGGGTTCAAAGATTCTAAAGGCAACACCATTAAACACAGATTACTGTTGGGGGAAGTAGCAGATCTAAAAGAAATGCTACGAAATGTCCATGTTGTACACACACTTGGACACCAGTGTGTTGGAATACACGTGGCTGGAAACACACTGGCTGAAGAAGCCGCAAAGTCAGCAGTAGCTACGGCTGCTGTAGCTGCAGTAACACATTTAAGTACAAAACCAGATGCAGACATATGGGCTGCTGTGAAAGCTACGGCTGATGTTACACCCTATCCTAAAACATTTCTGCCTAAATACTCCTACCGAATGGGAGACCTCCTGAACGCTGAGGTTAGGATACCAGCTGTAGGCGTGAGAGGTATTCCCAACAAAGACATAAGACCAGAGTTGATTAAAGCAGCGCAGGAAGGGGTGGCATCTGCCCATGCTGGTGTTGTGGCTACAATCTCAATCTTACAAGCCCACTATTGGTGGCCAGGGCTCTACAAAGAGACCAATCAGTCCTTTGCTGTGACGTCTGCCAACAAATTAAAATTTCAACTGCCAAACGCCCACGCAGACACCCCTCTTGATTTCAAATTAACCATTACAGTGTGTGTACTTGGACCATTGCGGTCCCCTAACACCGGATAGTGCATACAAGTATTTATTAGCCGCTGTTGATTCTTGCTCCAGATTTTTATGGGTGTGGCCACAACGCTCGGCTGATGCTCGGACTGTTATTAAAGATTTACGAGTCTTTATCAGTACATATACGGTTGTGACTTTCCACTCGGACCAGGGCCCTGCTTTCGCGTCAAGGGCATTCAGGGATGCCATGGCTTCTTTGGGGGTCCAACTCCAGTACTCGTCTCCATTTCACCCCAAGGGAAATAGTGTTGTGGAGCAATTAAACTGTGATTTAATGCAATCCTTAACAGCCAGAGTCTTAGGTACGGGCTTGATCACCTGTATGGAGTTCAGAGAGCACTTAACAATCTGCCTAGAAGGTCCCTGGGGGGTCATACTTCATATGAGTGCCTGTTCGGAATTCAAATGTATGTTTCAGATCTTGATGGTCCTGGCATGGAGGCTGCAGAAACACCTTTTGACATAAATGAACGTGTCACTGTCTTACAGGAATTGCAACAGTTCCATGATGATAATTCTTCTATCAGTGCTGTCTCCACAGGAATCAAGGATGTACCTGTAACGCCTACTGGCTGGATTCCTAGAATCGGGGATCTAGTATGTGAAAAGGTTGTTGTGAAAAAGGAATTTGGTCCTTCTTATTGAGCACCAGTCCCAGTCTTGGGGATACACGGTACCAGAATTGTAATTCCTCCGCCATTGGCTGGTGCCAAAGAAAATTGTTTTGTCTCCATCAACAATGTCAAACTACACCATGTGGCTGATCCTGCACAGCAGACCAAGAGGAACAACCAGTAGTTCCAGAATCCCTCTCACTACTGTTCAAGAAGTCCCTCTACAAGTTGTAAGCAGCAACACCGACACCTCTCTGAGCTTGGAGAGGGTGGAAAATGATCTTGCATTGGTCCACTAACATCGAACAATACAGAGATGATTGATCAATTCAACACAACTTCGACACAAACGGATGGTGCTATTTATTCTGTGCCACCACGAGAAACACCAACTCCACTAATGAACACAACTCCAGCTTTTGCACCAATTGCTTCTGGATATTTTGCCGACATCAATAATGACGTCTCAGACTCATTCGCCTCTTCAACACCTGAACTGTCAAAAACACGTAAACTAATGAACTGGCTTAAAATAACATATTTTATTTTTCTGTGGAACTATCTATGGCTCTCCTTGACTTTACTAGCTTTCCTACTTTGAATTGGATTTGTGTCAACACCAGGACAGTGCGCGCGCTACGGGCATCTAGAATGCAAAAACCCAACACTTGCAAGATAAAGTAATTTATGCATTGTGATGATATGTTATTGTTTAACCTTTTGCATTACAGAATTCCATCCAAAAGATTCATTTTTAAGGTGCTTATAAATACTGTACATTTACAATGTATTGCTGCAGACATTCAGAGTGTGTTAGGGTGTGGTCCCTTTCCAGGTCCTTCTGGAGACTTTCCCTGCAACATGCCTGGGCGTGGTTCTAGGCTGGGCCAAGACTCTATAAAAGAGAGTCAGCCCAACTTCCAGTGCTCACTATTCAGAGGTCCCGGTGCAGAGCAGAAGCTTCTTTCTGAGCTCCTGTCCCGGCGGCCTATTTGGATTTTCCAGTCTTCTGCACTCATCTCTCATTGGTGATCACTGTTTCCAGGCAGTAAGACGGTGTTTGGACTTTTCCCAACACCGTAATTGAGAATCTTCATATTCTTTCTTTTAGTTCTTAAATAAATAACAGATTACTTGTGCGCTGCCATTTTTTGACATTTGTATAGTGGTTTGCAAATAGGGTGGACGCGCAATTTATTCCATAAAGATTTGACTTCGTTATAACATTATTGTTCATTGCGCGCTGATATTTCTTGACATTTACATGATGTTTTATGAGTTGGCAAGACGTGCCACTCGTTTCATGAGCATTTAACTTTGTTGTTCATTCCGCGCTATCTTTTCTTGACATTTACATGGTGGCATTCGAATCGGTGAAACGCGCAATTCACTTCTCGTGTGTAATTCATGCTGTTCATTGTGCGCTATCATTTTCTGGCATTTACATGGTGGCATTCGAATCGGCAACACGCGCGATTCTTTCCTTGAGTGTTTTTTCATGTTGTTCATTGTGTGCTACTATTTCTTGGCATTTGTATGGTGGCATTTGAATCGACAAGACGTGCAATTCTTTCCTCGTGTATAATAATGTAAGTTACTGTGCGCTACCATGCTAAGACATTTTCTTGGTAGCATTTCAAGTTGACACGTCGCGTGATTTATTCCTTGAATCTACGTTGTGTGATTTCATGATGCACAAACCTTTATGGTGTTTAATACTCATATAAAAATTTGCAATGTGCGCAATTTACTTCCAAATGTTTTTTCTGAGATGAACACAACAATGCCAGAATTTTAGATGTAATGCTGTGTGTTCCTGATATGTATTCATAAAAGGAGATTCATATGGTTGTTTAGAAATTGCTCAGAGTGTTTCCTGATTCTCATGCTAAAGAAAGTACTTGAATCTGAAAGTCCTATTTAACTTTTCCTGTTTCCTCCTCAGGTATTCGGTCATCTAAAGCCTACTCAGTTTTAGGATTATTCCAGGGTTGTTCATGTTTTTTCAGGAAAAGACGAAGCTTAGAGTTGTAGCATGGTACTGATTTCATGAGATGTAATTTTGATGTTGTGTTTTAACCTTTTGCTTCCTACAGGTCTCCTTCCCAGCTGTTCCCGTCCTAATCCCCTTTTCACCACTTGGACTCTGTGATAAATCTAATCAGAGTATTGGAGCTGTCTTGTGGTGGAAGTGTTGGGAACGTGCACGGACCCCGAGGATCTGGTGACTCTGACAATTTGTTATCACTTTCTTTTTATTGACACATAGTCATTTTCTTCCTCAAAAATCAACAGTTGAACTGGTGGATGAGGTCCTAAAACCACATTTTTCATCACACAAGGTCCGAAGAGACTTATCTTTTGTGAACATTTCTGCAATTCCAATTCCTGATTGGATAAAGTAATATTTGAAATATACGGTCCCACGGATGTTATTCAAATACCATATGTGTTCAAATTATCAATGAATGATATAATAATACCAGCCATTGTTTCTGATGATTGGGATGTGAAAACAGTTGATTCTATGATGACTGAATTGCAGTATTACACTTTATTTGAAAACAAAGATGTTTATCAATCTAAAAAAAATGATGGTGATATGTTTTGCTATAATTATTATGGGCACCATTTCATACACAGTGCGAGCAGCCCGAACACTATTTTTAATTATACACAATGGGAACACTGTCCAACTCCACCACAAGGGAGTTTCGAAACTTATTCTGAAAAATGTACTTATTTTTCTGGGCATGATATAAAAAATGCTGAGTCGTATTATTTTAAATTGCCGCATACTAAAGCTATACACATATTATTGAAAAATACGAAATGTATATAGTGGGAATCCTTTGTTTCCCGGTTGACTATAGAAGGCTAGGAATATTGGCTGAAGTCGATTGACCTGAAAAGTGTATGGGGAACTAAACATTGGCAAATAAGAAGTTCGGAAGCTTTATTCAGAGCATGCCTGATACCTGTACAAATTATATTTTTAAATGAAACAGTACAACAAACAAGCTGTTTAGGCTTAGCAAAGATTAAACAATTAAACACGCCCAGTATACCTGCCCCTGCAAAGTTTTATAACTGGCAAAAATGTACAAATGCAACTGAAGATCAGCTTGACGAATGCGTCCAGAATAGTACACTTAGGCCCATATTTATACTTTTTTAGCGCCGCATTGGCGTAATTTTTTGATGCAGAAATGGTGCGAACTTGCAAAATACAATTGTATTTTGGAAGTTTGCGCCATTTTTGCATCAAAAAGAGGCACAAATGCAGCACTAAAAAAGTATAAATATAGGCCTTAATGTTTCACTGACACATCCTGGCAGGTGGTTCTTGTGGCCAGTAGATACAAATGGGTGTCACCAACATTCTATTAATTCCTCAGGAGGTTTTAGAACTAATAGGCTGGACCCTCATTATATATCATCCGAACATGCGTGTATCGTTACAACATACAGTGTAGGGAAACTATGCCAGCAATGGTTAAGAACTTCCTCACTAGATGCGGTTAGAGAACACCTCAGTCTCCTGTCTAATAATACTGATTTACTGGATTTCCTGTTAGGCTCCAGAAAACACCACAGAAGGCGTTTCTTTTATGAAGTATATAATGAAATTTGGAAGCTTTCCCGTCAAGAAGCAGCTGCCCGGTTAAGGCTAATAGACCAGGAAAACCTAAAAAAATTATTAGCTGTTGTGGATAATGGGATTAATACCCTGTCTGACCGAATGTACACCGTAAATAACATAGGCCCTCATTACAACCTAGAGTGGTCTTTTAAAAAGACCACCAAGGCTGTTGGAGCCAGAATACCGCCAGTGTGGGCGGTATTCCTGGTTCCCTATTATGACTTTTCCGCTGGGCCAGCGGAAAAGTCACATCAACATTGCTGCCGGCTCGTAATAGAGCCGGTGGCAATGCTAATGTGCAGCGGGTGCAGTAGCAACCGTCGCGCACAGTGACATGCGTGACAGGGATATGCCTGGGGGCCCCTGCACTGCCCATGCCAAGTGCATAGGCAGTGCAGGGGCCCCCAGGTGCATCCTAAGTCCCCCTTACCGCCAGCCTTTCCATGGCGGTGTTTACCGCCGTGGCCAGGCTGGCGGCCGGGGACTCATAATCCCCAGGGCAGCAGTGCCCTGGGGATTATGACCGACAGGAGGCAGCCTGGCGGTATTTTGGTTGGGCCGGCGGTATGGCTGTGGCTATTGCTCCACAGTCATAATACCTGGCGGAACACTGCCAGCCTGTTGGCGGTGTTACGGGCAGCTTACCTCTGGCCGCCAGGGTCGTAATGAGGCCCATAGATTCTTCTGCTATAGACATTATACAAACAGATATGTCTTTTTTACACCCTGGACAGAGTCAACTAAGGTCCATTATGCAGTTGGGTTGGACAATTCAAACATTGAAGGCGGGTCACGTTCCCTGGCAGCATGTCAGCGCAAGGGAAATATTTTCTTCCTTTAATTTAATGTGACAACAACAACTAATGGCTAAGAAAGAAGCAGCTTATGTCATGCTGAACATCAAGAAATTAGAAAAGTTGCCTTTTACTGTGGCTGAAATAACATCTGCTGAGTGGCTTATACAAAGGGTCATCAATCTGCCTATTTCTACACTTCAATTCATCTCCTGTTTACAACACATTCCGGTAGGCAGATATGAAAGGCTGGGAGATAGTTACATCATTGAGGTGTGGGAGCTTCCCTTCTCGTACAAATGTCTCTGTGGCATGAAAGAAGTCTTTCTTAGCGGTAGTGAATGCAAGACTTCGGTCAGCCATTCAATGGTTTGTAAACAGCTGTCCTTGCATGGGGTGTGTAACGCGTCTGCAACAAACTTGGCTTGATCTGAAGGGAGTTCCAGTCCTCTTGATTAGACCTACGCTCCAGGTGCTTTCAAACGGCAGCTATGTCCTACTCAATGGTGAAGACTGTTGTGGGATGCGAGCTGGAATAGTTTATGTTGTTTTGGTTTCTAAGGTCGTTACATGCTGCTGGGAACATACTCTTTCCCCCCACTAAGATAAAAGACGTAGCTGACTTTTGGCCTCATATTGCTACTTCAAATGTCAATTTTGACTAGTTGAGCAGACTCGAGGCTTTATTTTTTCAAAAGCATTTGGTCCTTACATCTGCACGCAAGACCTACGCCCTTCAGGTGGCAAGGTTGTCAGGAGAAATACAGTCCCTTTTAAGTACAAACTTTTCGAGACACATCAGTGAACTCGTGGGACGCATATTTAATGTGCCCAGTACAACTGGAATCGCACATTTCTTTAAAGCTGTTGGTTCTGGTTTCATTCACACCTTCGCCTCTGTATTCGGTTTAATACCATCAGCCCTCAACTCAATTTTTTCTAGTATTTTCAGGGGATTTCCAATAACTTTTACTTTATTAGCTGGCATTCTGCTGTTGCAAATTTTTATGCGCAGTGGCTGTCCCTCCGCAACAAGGAAGAATGAAGACGCTCCCATCAGCGCAGCTATGTCTTGAACACATGATGCAGTATTTTGGAGCAACACTCCTGGGGCAATTGGAGTGTGTCTGGTCTTTGTCATTCAGACCGGTTTTACATTGTGTGCAGCCCATGTTTCGGTACCTCTGGTGCTCTTTCGAACACGCACTGGAAGTCTGTATTTCTACGCAGCGCTTGCTTTCATAGGATGCTGATCTCTTGATGTGCTTGCTGAGGGCTCATAACCGGACATGCGTGTTGAGGTTGCATTTGCTACGCGAAGCTACGTATGAGTTGCCCTTCCTGGAGGATGTGGCTTATGGCTCATCATTGGGCACACCACGGAATGCGCCTTGGCTGAGGCTATGGAACACGACTGCTCCTTGATCCTTCTTGGTGATGCCTTTATGACTTTAACATCTGCAGAAGTGGAAGATTTCCTGTCCTCTATGGTCCCAGAATCGATTGAAACTTAAAAAAAATAACTTTACCATTTGAAATTCGATCTTTTTATGCCACATGTTTGTGTTTTAAATTCTCCTTTTATATGCTTACGTATCCTTTTGACTTGTCATAATTGACATTAATTTTCACATATATATCTTAGGTTGAGCTTTTAGTAGCAATTTTATATGTTCTTAGGCTTTTGAGCCATCGTCAACCGATAAGGGGAGGGTGTTGTGTAGCCATTATACCTACAGCTCCATGCACTTTATTTTAACGCACTAGGCCAAGCCGCTGTGCACCTTAACCTAGATATATTTGATTCAGCTTTATTTTATTATTGTTACAATAGCCACTTTTACGGTCTTGTTTTATTTTCTGTTTATCTAACTGTTTTTGCCTAGGCCAGCACTCTGTTCTCAAACAAGACATTCTTGCTCACTCTGTGCTTCTTCCAAGGCTACAGCATGGTACATTGCCGGTGAACGTGGTGGAAGTTTAGTCCCCAACATTCGTAGACAACGCACATCCTTACGTAGGGACATTTTCTCAGAACATCAACTGTGTTGTTATAAAAACACTTCCTTATCCCTTACACGTTAGAGGGAGATTCCAGCCAGGGAACCCGACTTTATGCTGATTGCCGAATACTTTGCTACAGATGCTAACGCAGACCGCAGGCCTTTGCTCAGGTATGGGGGATGATGCTTTCCCAGGGGAACCTGAAGGACAAAATTAGAGCTTAACATGCTGTGCTCTATTATAGCCGAGGTAGGAGTTGGTCTATTGACCATAGTGACAATATGATAGCGTTATTTCTATGCTTCACTCTCCTGGTCACAATTTTAATATTATTCTGTTGTGTCATCCTGGTTATTGTAGCTCACGCTTTGCTATCTAAGATGCAGTCCTTTTATTAAAATCATTATTGAAACATATACTGTCTCTGTTTGTCATGTATTTATGAGACTAAGGTAACTGAGAGAAACGGATGAGACCTGAGTGACCACGGCTTCCCTGAGAAGCCAAGTATGTCATGTGCTCGGCTGCCCAGTCATCCCTATGCTTGGGTAGAGATGAGGCACTGCTAGTGAGCCAGAGAAAAACCCAGATTGGAGCGACAGGTGTCACCTGCAGTGGGTTAGACTTAGGTGGTCATTCTGACCATGGCGGTCGGTGATAAAGCGGCGGCCAACCCGCCAACAGGCAGGCGGTCCAAAAAATGGAATTCTGACCCTGTCGGGAACCGCCAACACAGTCCGCCACCTTAACACTCCGACCGCCACGGCGGGACAGACAAACAGCGCGGCGGTCACCGCCAACAGGCAGGCGGCAGACAATGTACCGCCCACCCTATCACAACTCACCAATCCGCCACCTTTTCCGGGGCGGGAGCCCCGCCTATAAAAACACGGCAGAAACACACTACGAACGGGAAAACGCTCACTTCTATACAGTCCACGAGGACGGAGGTCAGCATGGAACCCGAATTAAACATCCTACCCGCTATTGTCTACCTGCTCATCTACCACGAGTACGAACGCCGGCGCAGACGACAACGGTGAGTACTTCACCTACGACACAGGGGAGGGGGGAGGAGAAAAGGTTACGGGCACACACATACGCGACACACCGGCAATAAGTCCTGCCCATTCTGTCAAAGTTCCATAGTCCGTGGGCCAATGTGCACAAACACTGGGGCAAAGCCCACACAGGAGACCAGATACCATTGGAGAGAACACTGCTTGGGCATCAGATGATATAACTACAGGTACCTCAGGGGGAAGGGAAGGGGGGGCACCTCAGCCACATGAGTCCACGATGCCAGATCCACGAGGGGCCTCCATGCCCACTGTGCCATCCTGGGGAGTGCAAAGCCTCAGTCTCACAAGTCTCTACAGTGGGTGGATTGCCCACTGGACCAATATGGGGAGTGCAAAGCCACAGTCCATCAGATGGTTTACCGACTCCACTGTTAATGGAGGAGGCATGGTGCCCAGAGTACTTCGTGAAGCCCTGCTCGACACAGAACCGGCACTGTCAATGGGCCAGCGGTGCTTGAGACGGCGGTGGCCAGCGGAGCGGTGCTTGACAGGAAGGGCCCAGCGGAGCGGTGCTTGAGACGGCGGTGGCCAGCGGAGCGGTGCTTGACAGGAAGGGCCCAGCGGAGCGGTGCTTGACAGGAAGGGCCCAGCGGCGCGGTGCTTGACAGGAAGGGCCCAGCGGAGCGGTGCTTGACAGGAAGGGCCCAGCGGAGCGGTGCTTGACAGGGTGGGCCCAGCGGAGCGATGCTTGAGACGGCGGTGGCCAGCGGAGCGGTGCTTGACAGGAAGGGCCCAGCGGAGCGGTGCTTGAGACGGCGGTGGCCAGCGGAGCGGTGCTTGACAGGAAGGGCCCAGCGGAGCGGTGCTTGACAGGAAGGGCCCAGCAGAGTGGTGCTTGACAGGAAGGGCCCAGCGGAGGGGTGCTTGAGACGGCGGTGCCAGCGGAGCGGTGCTTGACAGGAAGGGCCCAGCGGAGCGGTGCTTGACAGGAAGGGCCCAGCGGAGCAGTGCTTGAGACGGCGGTGGCCAGCGGAGCGGTGCTTGACAGGAAGGGCCCAGCGGAGCGGTGCTTGACAGGAATGGCCCAGCGGAGCGGTGCTTGAGACGGCGGTGCCCAGCGGAGTGGTGCTTGAGACGGCGGGGCCCAGCGGAGCGGTGCTTGAGACGGCGGTGCCCAGCAGAGTGGTGCTTGAGACGGCGGGGCCCAGCGGAGCGGTGCTTGACAGGAAGGGCCCAGCGGAGCGGTGCTTGAGACGGCGGTGGCCAGCGGAGCGGTGCTTGACAGGAAGGGCCCAGCGGAGCGGTGCTTGAGACGGCGGTGGCCAGCGGAGCGGTGCTTGACAGGAAGGGCCCAGCGGAGCGGTGCTTGACAGGAAGGGCCCAGCGGCGCGGTGCTTGACAGGAAGGGCCCAGCGGAGCGGTGCTTGACAGGAAGGGCCCAGCGGAGCGGTGCTTGACAGGGTGGGCCCAGCGGAGCGATGCTTGAGACGGCGGTGGCCAGCGGAGCGGTGCTTGACAGGAAGGGCCCAGCGGAGCGGTGCTTGAGACGGCGGTGGCCAGCGGAGCGGTGCTTGACAGGAAGGGCCCAGCGGAGCGGTGCTTGACAGGAAGGGCCCAGCAGAGTGGTGCTTGACAGGAAGGGCCCAGCGGAGGGGTGCTTGAGACGGCGGTGGCCAGCGGAGCGGTGCTTGACAGGAAGGGCCCAGCGGAGCGGTGCTTGACAGGAAGGGCCCAGCGGAGCAGTGCTTGAGACGGCGGTGGCCAGCGGAGCGGTGCTTGACAGGAAGGGCCCAGCGGAGCGGTGCTTGACAGGAAGGGCCCAGCGGAGCGGTGCTTGACAGGAAGGGCCCAGCGGAGCGGTGCTTGAGACGGCGGTGGCCAGCGGAGCGGTTCTTCTCACGGCGGGCCCCTGTTCAGCGGGTCTTCTCACGGCGGGCCCCTGTTCAGCGGTGCTTCTCACGGCGGGCCCCTGTTCAGCGGTTCTTCTCACGGCAGGCCCGTGTTCAGCGGTGCTTCTCACGGCGGGCCCCTGTTCAGCGGTTCTTCTCACGGTGGGCCCCTGTTCAGCGGTGCTTCTCACGGCGGGCCCCTGTTCAGCGGTTCTTCTCACGGCGGGCCCCTGTTCAGCGGTTCTTCTCACGGCGGGCCCCTGTTCAGCGGTTCTTCTCACGGCGGGCCCATGTTCAGCGGTGCTTGTCCTGTGTTTCTAGGGAGCCAGACCTGGCCAAGACTTCACGCTCACTCGCCATCCGCCGTTGCGGTCGCGGTGCCCTCCTGTGATGGAGTCCTGGGACCGTGGATGTCGTCCGTCACAACCGGAATGGGGCTGGTGGGGCCTTCCTGGGCAGCTCTCCTGCTGCCTGACTTCTCCGCACTGCTACCCTTGCCCTCCTTCGCTGAAGCTCTGTGGCCCTTGCCTCCCTTTGATGATGTGGCAAGTGACGGGGCAAGGCCACTGTCCTTGGTGGCAGCCGTCTCAGGCTTGTTGCGCCGGCCCTTATTTTTTCTTGTCCTCTTCCCTGGGGGTGGGCTGGCTGTCCCCTTGCTGCTGGCCGATGTTCCTGCCCTAGGAGCTGGTGGACTCCAATAGCCCTGCACTATGGTCATAGTAGAGGCAGGGCTGGTGGTGGCTGAGGTGCTTTTTTTACTCTTACCAGATGGAGGGGGTGGGTCAGTGATTGGAACGAGCTCAAGGTTGGAAAGGAAAAGCACTTGGGAAGGAAAGGGACGGGTAGGTGTAGTGGGTATGGGAGTGGAGGAAGAGGATGTGGTTGTAGGAGAGTCAAGTGTGCTGTCTTTGGGTGCAGGTGTGAGGTGGATGGCTGTTGGGTGGGTGGCTGGCTGCGTTTGTGTGGTTTGGAAGAGGGGGTGACAGACACACTGGGAGAGGACACAGGGGACGTGTGGGGGTGGTGACTGCACGTGTGCGGACTGTAATGGAGGGTGTGCTGGTGATGGAAGTACTGGCTGATGGTGGTGTGCATGCAGGTGTGAGTGGAGACGTCACAGGGAGGGAGGAGGGAGATGAGGAGGTGGGGGACACAGAGGTGGTAGTGACTGTTGGCATGTCTGCATCTGGATGTTGCTTGGGTAACTGCTTGTGGGATCTGTGGTGCTTATGTCTGGATGAGCTGCCCTTGGGTGTAGAGGTGTGTGCAGGCTGGTCTGATGGTGTGGATGGGATAGGCAGAGGAACAGGAGACTGGGACTGGGTGGAGGGAGTCAGAAGAGGGAGGCTGGAGACAGGGATAATGGCTGCCGTCAGTGCTGAGGCCAGAGCGTTGAACGATCGCTGATGGGCAGCCTGACCCGAATGAATTCCCTCCAGGTATGCATTGCTCCGATGCACCTCCCTTTCTACACCCTGGATGGCATTCAAAAGGGTAGACTGCCCAACAATGAGCGTCCGCAGGAGGTCAATGACCTCCTCACTGAGGGCAGCAGGGGTAACTGGGGCAGGGCCTGAGGTGCCTGGGGCAAAGGAGATGCCCGCCTTCCTGGGCGAGCGGGCACGGAGCGAAGGCTGAGGGGCTGCTGGGAGGGCGGGGCTGGTGCACTGGCAGCGGCTGTACCTGTTGTGGCGGTGGGCATGGATGTTGCCGCCACCGCAAGGGAGCTCCCTTCCGAGGACGTGTCTGTGTCGCTGACGTCTGCACGGGTCCCAGTTGTGGAGCTCCCCTCGCCCTCCGTCTCACTGGTGTACTCGGAGTCTGTTGCATGGCCCTCCGGGGCCATGTGAGATGCAGCTCCCTTGTGCGCCAATGCCACTTCTCCTCCGCCTGATGTTGCTAATGCACACATGAACAGGAAGACAAAGAAAATGGGGGGGGAGAAATGAAGACAGGTTGAGTGCATGCATTGGCAACACCGTTGGCGGAGAGGACAGACACAGAAGCCCCCTGCACTAGGCTGCGCAATCGGGGTACACTACTCAATTATTGTGACTAGGCCTACAGGTCTATGGACGACAAATGCACACATGGGTGAGGCCGGACCATGGATAGCTGTACTTGGCACCCTACAGAGGTGGGGGGCGGGGGGATAGGGCCATGCCTAACGGAAGGGCCTAACCTACAGAATGCGCCCTGGCCTAGAGATAGCCACACCCCTCCTCCCCCACCCAGACACCTTCACTGCGCGCACAGATAGCAGAATGTGCTGATACTCACCCACTTGTGTCTGCTGTGATGTCCTCACGTGCCCATCCAAATCGGGGTAGGCCACCGCCAGGATCCGGGACATCAGGGGGGTCAATTGGAGGCTGGCACCCCTCCTATGATGGGAGGCCATCCCCAGCAGAGACTCGGCGGTCTTTCTGGTTCTGCGGCAGATGTCCTCCCACCTCTTTCGGCAGTGGGTGCCCCGTCTGTTGTGGACCCCCAGGGCCCGGACGTCCTTGGCGATGGCACTCCAAATGTCGATCTTCTGATGGGCGCTGACCTATGTGACATGTACAGGGTGGGAAAGGAAATCTCATTACTTTTCTGCCTGGTCAATGTGAGTGCCCCCCCCCCCCCCAACCTTGCCATGTGGCACATGCTCTCATCTTTCGTGCGTTGCACTCCTCATTCGCTCCCCACCATCTTACATCCACCCCACTCAACACAGGCATAGCCCATTCAACGTGCATCCTGTGTACTAACCTGTTGGTCTGGAGGACCGTAGAGTAGCGCATACTGGGGGAGGACCCCATCAACAAGTTTCTCCAATTCATCAGAAGTGAAGGCAGGGGCCCTTTCCCCAGTCGCAGCAGCCATTGTATCTTCCAGACCGAGGTCACAGCAGCACTTGCCGTATAGGTCCTCTCCTGTGGATGATCAGGTCTCGAGTGATTAATCAGATAGAAAATGTCGGTCACGCCCGCGGCGGTACGTACCGCGACCGCCGGCGCACATCGTCATTGGCTCCTGAAACCCATAGGGTTCAATGTTAACCAATGCGGCTTAGCACCGCGGTCTTCGACCGCCTACCGCCACGGTGTGCCACGCCAGCGCATTGACCTCACATCCCACTGTCACACTTCACAGGTCAGGCAGCCACCATTTCAAGGGCCCACATGGCATATTTTTTACTGCATCACACAGGCCTAGGCCTTGCATTGCCACTCATACAAGCCTTTCAATGCATAGTGATTCGTGTACTGTGCAAGCTGTGTGAACGAACCTGTGGGTTGCTTGACTCTGTGCTCCATGTTGGCCTTCCTAGGCACCGTCTGCTGGGACTTGCGAGGAGAAGGATGAATCCTCCTGTGTACCGACCGCTGGTGGACCTGTCGACAATGGAAGAACGACATATCATACTTACATACCGGCTTGACAGAGCAACTATACATGAACTGTGTGCCCAGCTGGAGCCAGACCTGATGTCCCCCATCCGCCACCCCACAGGGATTCCCCCTCTGGTGCAGGTTCTGTCAGTACTCCATTTTTTAGCAAGTGGGTCTTTTCAGACAACAGTGGCCATGTCATCTGGGATGTCTCAGCCTATGTTTTCAAAGGTTTTGTCCAGAGTGTTGTTTGCCCTGATGAAATACATGCAGAGCTACATTATTTTCCCTGAGGTGGGCGATTTGGCTACAGTGAAGGGTGATTTCTATGCCCTTGGACATATCCCCAACATCATTGGTGCCATTGATGGGACCCATGTGGCCTTGGTTCACCCCAAAGACAGTGAGCAGGTGTACAGAAACAGAAAAAGTTATCATTCGATGAATGTCCAGGTTGTCTGTTTGGCTGACCAGTACATCTCCCATGTAAATGCCAAGTTCCCTGGGTCAGTGCATGACGCGTATGTCATGCGAAATAGCAGCATCCCTTATGTGATGGAACAGCTACAGAGACACCGTGTGTGGCTAATTGGTGACTCTGGTTACCCCAACCTGTCGTGGCTACTGACCCCAGTGAGGAATCCCCGGACCAGGGCAGAGGAACGGTACAATGAGGCCCATGGGCGGACTAGGAGGATCATAGAAAGGACCTTCGGGGTCCTGAAGGCCAGGTTTAGGTGCCTGAATATGACAGGGGGATCCCTAATGTACTCACCAAAGAAGGTGTGCCATATCATCGTGGCCTGCTGTATGCTTCACAATCTTGCTTTACGACGCCAGGTGCCTTTTCTGCAGGAGGATGGTCCAGATGGTGGTGTTGTAGCAGCTGTGGAGCCTGTGGAGAGTGAAGAGGAGGAAGACGACGGGGACGACACGGACAACAGGGATACAGTCATACAACAATATTTTCAGTAGCACACAGGTAAGAATCACCCACGCGATATTACATTTACTTAAGGCCTCATGCGTCTCTACTGTCTGTGTTTCCCCCCAGTTCCTGTTCACTGATTTGTGACTTTCCCTTCCCTTCCCTTTTCAGAGCTGTATGACCCACTGCGTGACTTCTGCTTTGTTTGCCCATGGACAAAGGCTTATTGAAATTGGTATGTTGTCATGACAAAGTAACTGGACATTATTGCACCGTTATGTGTAATACATTTGTTAAGGATACAAGCAGACTCCTGTTATTTTAAGTGCAATAGGTGATTTATTTTAAGTGCTACATATAGGTACATGATTGTAAAACGGTGATGGGTGGGGGTGGAGTAATGTCCATGGCAGAGTCCAGTTCTCAGACGCACAGGTGCATTGTCCAGATGCCTGTGGAAGGATGGAGCAGGGGCAGTTAAAGGTTGGACAGGGTGACAATGTGGGACAGTGGGATGACATCAGGGGGTATCTTATGCTGGCGGGGATATTGCAATCCTACTCTGTCTTCTTGTGAGATCTCAGGTTCCGCTTGCGGGGTGGTTCTTCTTCAGCAGGAGGTGGGGTTCTGGTGGCCTGTCGTTGTGTGGGGGCCTCCTGTCCACTAGCGCCGGCGGAGGTGGTAGGCTGTTCCTGGCCTGGGCCAGTGACAGGGGCCCTTTGGGGTGCCACATGGTCCCGCAATGTGGTGACTATCTGGTTAAGGGCCAGGACGATGGTCCCCATTGCGGAACCAATGTTCCTCAGTTACTCTCTGAACCCCATGTACTGTTCCTCCTGCTGTGCCTGGATCTACTGGAACCTGGCCAGTACCGTCACCATCGTCTCCTGGGAGTGGTGGTAAGCTCCCATGATGGTGGAGAGGGCCTCTTGGAGAGTTGGTTCCCTGGGCCTGTCCCCCCCCTGTCGCACAGCAGCCCTCCCAGTTCCCCTGTGTTCCTGGGCCTTTGTCCCCTGGACGGTGTGCCCACTACCACTGCCCCCACGTCCCTGTTGTTGTTGGGGTGGTGGGTCAACCTGGGTGCCCTGTAGTGGTGGACACACCGCTGATTGACGTGTCCTGGTGACAGAGGCATGGGCCCGCTGGGTGGGAGCTGTGCTGGTGTTCCCAGAGGGGGTTGGGTCTGGTGTAGCCTGTGGCTGTCTGTGGGGAACCGACTGTCCAGAGGTCCCTGATGGTCCGGGCTGGTCATCTGGGTCCAGGGAGACAGAGCTGCTGTCATCGCTGGGGGCCTCTTCTGGGGGTGGGTTGGACATCTCTGTACCCTCCGTGGCGGTGTGGTGGCGTTCGGGTCCTGCAGGCGTATGAAGGTATGGTTATTGCTTCTGTGTGTGGCATTTCGTGTGATGGGTGGGTGTCCCTGTACCCAAGTGCAGGCATTCCCTTGTGGGGGCTTTTGTGAGGATGGCTTGTGGGGGTGATGTGTGTGTGCAGTGGGCATGCTTTGGTGATGGGGGTCCATGCTTTGTGGTCGCATGCAGGGCTTGGTGTTAGGATGGGTGGGTTGTGATGGTGAGCCATTTGCAAGGAGTTGGTGTGATGGGGGTGGGGGTATGATTTGGCATGCAGGTGGGGTGGGGGGAATGAAGTAGTGAAGATTTGACTTACCAGAGTCCATTCATCCGCCTACTCCTGCGAGGCCCTCAGGATGCAGGATGTGCAAGACTTCCTCCTCCCATGCTGTGAATTCTGGGGGAGTAGGTGGGGGTCCGCCGCCAGTCTTCTGCACCGCAATGTTGTGCCTTGATACCATGGAACGCACCTTCCCCCGTAGGTCGTTCCAGCGCTTCCTTATGTCCTCCCGATTGCGTGGATGCTGTCGCACCGCGTTGACCCTGTCCACTATCCTTTGCCATAGCTCCATCTTCCTGGCTATTGTGGTATGCTGCACCTGTGCCTCGAAGAGCTGGGGCTCTACACAGACTATTTCCTCCACCATGACCCTGAGTTCTGCGTCACTGAACCTGGGGTGTCTTTGAGGTGCCATGGGGTGGTGTGGATGAGGTGTGGGGTGGCGTTTGTGGTGATGAGTGTGCTGCGTGTAGTGGTGTGTGGTGTTTGGTGCGTGGATTCTGTGTGGGTGATGGTGTTGTGTGCCTCTGTGTTGTGCGTTTGTCTATTCTGTGCTCTCTCTCTAGCCTTCGTCAATAATTTCGGGTCGTAGGGGTTTGTGGGTGATGTGGGTGTGTGTTTTATATTGTGTTGGGTGTGTGGGAGTGGTGTTAGTATGTGTATCAGGTGTGTGTGTTTCAAAATGACCAATGTGGCTGAGTTTTCTATGTGTGTGTGTATTTTGAGCGCAGCGGTGTGTACCGCCAATGAAATACCTCATTTGAAAGACCGCAGCGTGGATTTGTGTGTTGTGATAGTGTGGGCATATTTCTGTTGGCATGACGGTGGAGGTTTGGTCATCGCCATCTTTTCGCTGACCTTTGGTATGGCGGACTTTTGTGGATGTCGGGTTTTTGGAGGTTTACAAGTTGCGGGTCAGAATGACCGTGGCGGTTAACCGCGGCCGCAGCAGTGTTATGGCGGCCTTCTGGCCAGCGGTAAGTGACTTTTACCGCCGAGGTCAGAATGACCCCCTTAGTCTCCCACACCGTGGACGATTCTGCCACTCAAAATCCACTAGTCTCATTAGAATAATGAGAGCCTACACAACAGCACAACCTGGCCCTGAGACGCCAGGTGCCTTTTCTGCAGGAGGATGAGCCTGCGGATGGTTGTGTGGCAGCGGTGGAGCCTGTGGACAGTGACGAAGAGAAGGCAGAGTAAGAAGATGTGGATAACAGAACCACACTAATGCGACAGTACTTCCAGTGACATACAGGTAAGACACTGTACCTTCACCTTCCATTGCAGTTTTGTGTTGGACATTGAACATGGCAGCCTGAATTCCCTATTTCTATGGCCACTTACTGTACCCTTTAGCATCTCTATTTTCAGATCTCTGTTCCCCACTCTGGCTCCTGGTGTGTTTTCTGCTGCCCACTACAGGTCACACTTATGTAAATATTAGAGTACATTTGAATTGGAATGTTTACAGTTTTTGTAACTAATACATTTGACAAACAATTTACAGACTCCATATTTGCTTGTGTTCCAAGGGTGTTTATTTAGGTGCTAATAAGTGGATTACTGATGGAGGAAAGTCCAGGGTAGAGTCCAGTCTATTTTGATCACAGATCCATTGTCCAAGGGGGCATAGGAAGGGGAGCAATGGCATTTGAAGGTGGACAGGGTGACAGAGTGGGACACAAGGGTGACAATCAGGAGAGTCTTATTTCCTGGCAGGGGTCTTGGCAATGTTTTCTGGCTTCTGCCTGGATCGCAGGGACCGTTTGTATGGTGGTTCTCCTTCTGCAGGGGGTGGTGTGCTGGTGGCCTGTTGTTCCTGTGGTGGGGCCTCCTGTCCACTAGCATCAGCGGAGGTGGAGGGCTGTTCTTCGGTTTAGCTAGTGTCAGGGGCCCGTTGGTATGCCACTGCCTCCCTCATGGTGTTGGCCATGTCTGCCAGCACCCCTGCAATGGTGACCAGGGTGGTGTGGATGTCCCTCAGGTCCTCCCTGATCCCCAGGTACTGTCCCTCCTGCAGCCGCTGGGTCTCCTGCAACTTGGCCAGTATCTGGCCCATAGTCTCCTGGGAATGGTGGTATGCTCCTGGGATGTTTGTGAGTGCCTCGTGGCGAGTCAGTTCCCTGGGCCTGTACTCTCCCTGTCGCACAGCAGTCCTACTAGCTTCCCTGTTGTCCTGTGTCTCTGTCCCCTGAACCGTGTGCCCACTGCCATTAACCCCAGGTTATCCTTTGTTTGTGGGGGTTGCCTGGGGTCCCTGTAGTAGTGGACACACTGCTAATTGATGTGTCCTGGAGACAGAGGTATGGGCCCGCTGGGTGGGTGCTGTTTCCTGAGGGAGGAGGCTCTGTGGTGGTTTGGGACTGTGGCTGAGTCACCGACTGTCCAGAGGTCCCTGATGGGCCAGGTTGGTCATCGTGATCCAGGTGTGCAGAGCTGCTGTCATCACTGTGGGCCTCTTCTGGGGGGGGGGGGAACTGGATGTGGCTGGCACCTCCTCTCCGATGATGTTGATTAGGGGTCCAGTGGGGATGTAAATGCAGTGTTATTGTTTCTACATGTGCCATCTTGTGCATGGATATGTTTTCCTCTATGTTTGTTATTAGCAAGGCACCTTTCAGTTGTGTGAGTTGTGATTGGTTTGACTAAGTGATTGTCACTAGTGTGCATGATGTGGTGATGGGTATCCATGCAGGTGTGTGATGGGGGTCCATGCATTGGTGCTGTATGCAGGGCTTGGTACTGGGATGAGTGAGATGTGGTGGTAGGGTATATGTGAGGTGGTGGAGTGATAGGGGTGAGGGTAGGGGTAGGAGTTTGTGATGGCATGCAAGTGGTGGAGGGGTGATAATAATAGAGAGTTGACTTACCAGAGTCCAGTCCTCCTGCTACTCCTGCCAGGCCCTCAGGATGCATGATCGCCAAGACTTGTTCCTCCCATGTTGTTAGTTGTGGGGAGGAGGTGAGGGTCCACCGCCAGTCCTCTGTACATCTATCTGGTGCACCTGTGATCCGAATAGCTGTGGCTTACCTGGATGATTTCCTCCACCATGACCCTTAGCTCCTCCTCTGAGAACCTGGGGTGTCTTTGTGGTGCCATGGGTGTAGTGTGAGTGGTATGTGTGAGGGTGTGTGGGGTGATATGTTGGGGTGTGTGCTGTGAGGTGCGTGGATGGTGTGTGGGTGATAGTGTTTTGTGGCTCAGATTCAGTGGGTGCTCCTGGCTTGTCTCTCTCTCACTTGCCAAAATCTTTGGGTCGTAATGGGTTGTGGGTAGTGTGTGTATGTGTGTTTTATATTGATGTGGGTGTGTGGGTGTGGTGTGTATGAGTGTCAGGTGTGTGTATTTTGAATTGTCCAATTTGGTGTTGTTTTTTTAGGGTGTGTGTATTTTGAGTGCGGCGGTGTTTACCGCCAATGGTTTACCGCGGTTGAATGACCGCCACAGTGATTCGTGGGTCATGATGCTGTGGGTGTATTTCTGTTGGCGTAAAGGTGTGGATTTTGGTACTGCCAGTTTATCACTGACCTTTGGTGTGGCGGACTTGTGTGTGTGTCTGTATAGTGGCGGATTTCTATGTGTGGGTCATAATACGGGTAGCGGTATACTGCCGCAGTTGCTGTGTGTTGGCGGCAGTCAGCATGGCGGTAAGCGGCACTTACTGTCAATGTTGTAATGAGAGCCGTAGTATCTCTTCTGCAGTGTTGTTCAGTAGGACTACAGATCAATATGTCATCAACATATTGCAACAGAGTGCTGTCACATTTAAAATTTGACAGATCATTCTTTATTGCTCTGTTGAACATGATGGGGGACTTGCAATACCCTTAGGGCAGATGAGTACAAATACTGAGTCCCACGACATGAGAACGCTGTCAAATAGTTGTTATCTGGATGGAGTAGGATGCTGAAGAAGGCGTTCTTAAGATCAATAAGTAAGATATATCTGGCATCCTGGGGGATATTCTTCAAGATGATGAAGAGGTCAGGGACAATTAGGAATTCTGGGAGCACTATGGTATTCAAGAGGTGCAGGCCTTGAACCATGCGCCAAATATTGACCTTACCTTTCTTAACAGGGTAAATAGGGGTGTTACAAGGAGACACCCCAGGGTAAAATACTCCCCGTTCTAGGAATACCTGTATAGTGGGGGCGATGCCCTCCCCTCACCTGACTCCTTGGAGAGAGGATACTGCTTTACTCTGGGTAAGATTGCACCTTCCTTCAATGTAATCCAAAATGGTGCAGCAGTGCAGATGAGGCTGACATTGTGTGGACCCTTAGTTCACAGGGTGTCTGGTACTTGTGACAGATCTGATTATTTTACTGAGTCAAACGCTTGGCTTACTTTGGGTGTTAAGACTTCTAACACAGTCCATACTGGTATGTTTTCCTGAAAATGACTTTTCTTGGGGTCAACAGCAAACAGTTCATCATCCAATATCTCCCACACCCTCTTTTCTAGCTCAAGGAAGATGGCACATGCCCACAAAACATTATTATGATCACTGGCCATTAGCGTGCCATAGGTTGGTGCAAGTTTCAAATCCTCACCTCATCTTCTAATAGCCCAAAGTACTGTCCTTGTTGTCTAAAGAGGAATTCTTTGGGTAATTGGACCCCCATTCCTAGCAACTCTGGTGTCTCTTCTGTGATGGTGTACTGCTGCAGTAACTTCCCCCTTATCATTTGGTCGTGCTCTAATTTGGTCTCTGCTGGGGTAATCCACTGTTAGTGCCATGGAAGGTAGATTACCAGATGTGGAACAAGTCATGCTACTGTCTGGTTTAAAATGTATGGTCATATTTCATTTGGCCATCAGATCACTTCCTAACAAATTCGCTGGGGCAGCTGGTGAGAACAGTAGATAGCTGTCAATGTGTCTCCCTCCTACTTCCATCTCCACTGGTTTGATAAATGGAACCCTTAGAACTTCCCCACGGAAGTCCTGCATGTGCATGGATTTGTTGGGAATTGGAAGGCCTCCCTCTCTAATACCTGATTTTGTTGCTCCTGCATTGTTGAGGAATGCACGACTCTTGTCATTGAGAAACACCATCACAGTGGGTTCCTCACCTGGCCTGTGTCATACTGGCAGATTAAATGCATAGAAATACACTGTGGGCACCCTCATTGTGTGTATGCTCCAATAGTGTTCACTTGGAGAGAGTTACCCCCCTTACAAGTACTCCTCCTGTCCACTTTGTAGTGGGATCTCTGTGGAGGGTGCTTGTTAGTTTTGCTGAGGCAGCCCGCTGTGCTAGGGGTATTCCAGGCAACTGTACATTTTGTGATGTTGTCTGGGGTACGTATGTAATTTGTGAGCTTTGCTGTGGCTGTGCTGTTATCTTTCCGAATTGACCATAAATCCCCATTCTTCCATGTTGTTCACTCCAACTCTTCATGTTAGAGTCTCTAATAAGATACCCAAACCTCTGATAATAACATGCCTGATCTCTTTTTGGAGGACCAATCCAACCTCTTCCTACTCCTCCTCATCCTCCTCTGCTACCTCCCTGTGTCCTTACATCATTCTTCTGCTGCAGGCAGTGTAGTTGGATGGCCTGTTCTGTTCCAGCATACATTGCAATTATCTGAGTGGCCACTGTCACTACATCACCTGCCATTGCTCCTTTCTTTGCTAATTTCTGTTGCACCAACTTGGCTGATGCTTTCTCTTGTACTCCCTGCTTACTTTTCTCTTTTTCCAGATTTTTCTTGCAAAATGGATTATGAGTGCTTGAATTTCGGTCCAAGGCTTGGCTTTCAATGCCACTATGTTGTCTAAGCTGTCCTGTACGTCAAAAAGCAACCCTTTCTTGACTACATTATAAAACAGTCCAGCATTACATCCTGTCACTTCCCAGCCCTGACCTTCTTCCTAGGTCCATTTTAATTTCATCTTATTGATGTATTGTGTGGGATCCTCATTTAATTGGATAGACTGAGTCTTGAGAGAGCCGATGTCTGGTCTATCGGGGGTACATTTTTCTCAGCTGATCCCACAATACTGATCTAACCAGATAAAATGGAGACCCATCGGACCGGGTATCAATGAGGGTCACATTTCTTACTCCATCTTTTTTAAATACTGTGTCTGTGTCATACCCTATGAGTGAACTAAGCAGGCTTTTTTTACATCCCCCTACTGCCAGGGTGATACCTGCAGTTTGTTTCTCAAATGCCCTGATTCGTTTTCCTCCTCCCTCTGAAAGAAGTGATAACTGTTTCCTGAGCTTTTCCTTGTTCATCTGTGACCAAGGAACATAATGTGGTGCCCCAGGTTCCTTTTATATCAGGGGCATCTGGAGTAATGGGATGGTGGCACACTGGGGTTAGTGCTGTCTGGCATACTTCTGCCATATACGCAGACATTTCTTCATGTAAGGCTAGTCCCAATCTGGATCACCTTCACCATATAGGATGCAGTCTTCAGTGTTCGCCACGTCATGTGGGTCAAAAGACACTTCTTTTAACCATGGACTCATTTGTGGAGCTAACTGCTCAGTCCAGCCTGCTAAATTATCTACAAATGGTGCAACAAAATGCCAGCTACCTTCTCCTGTAGCGACGGTCTCACTGGGAGTTTGGCTTACACTGCGCAAATTTGCTTACGCACTCATTTGCTGTGCTGGTCTATTGTGGAGTGTCACCCGTCCCTTAACCTCACTGGATCCTATTCTGAGGTCTGGCTGGCCATGGGTGCTTTGAATTGTAACTGCTCAAGCTCTATGGCTCGGGGCTTATTACTTTTAGGGAACACGTCTCGCTCTCTTTCCCTTGAATCAGTTGGTTTAGACAGTCCCCATGCACCCCTTGTGCAGTCTCAGTCAATGAGTGGTCTCTCTTTGATACCATAAGTGGGTGACTTACTTCTCAGGATTGAAGAAGTTCACCCATGCTCTCCACACGCTTGTGTATGGATTCTATCCTGTCCGCTAACTTCCTAAAGCTGTTCTGTGTTTGTCCTGTACAATCTTCATCATGCCCTTCTCCCCTTACTTCACTTGGCTCTCTCCTACTGTCACTGCATGATAGCAAGTCCTGCACCCTCTCTGGTGAGAATACTACACCCCCCTTCTCCTTCTCCCAAAGGGGCAAACTACCTTCAGTCCTTCTATGTTACTGTTCCCTTCCTTGAGATATTGGCAGTTGTGACATATCTACAGTCCTATGCACATAGTCACTCCACCCTGCATTGTCTATGACCCTTTGCCGTGGGGTGGATGCCTGTCCTCTAAATACTCTGCCTGTAGTATCCCTTTTCTGAAGCAACTGAAACTTTGATAATTAAATATGTGACTGGTCATCACTATACCTTGAACTCTGTTCTTCCCTCTTATCCTGCTGGGGAAGGGCAGGATCTAGAAGCGGTACAAACTGTCCCTCTAATTGACCTGAAAATTGGGGTCCTCTATCCTAGTATGCTGTCTAGGAGTGCCTGCTCTCTTTGGCTTTGGTGTGCATCAGGTAACCTTGGGGGTAGCTGTCAGGGAGTGTGGAAGGGTCCCAATCTCAGGGTTCTCAAACCTTACTGTGGATTCTTGCCACTGCATCTAGTGGGTAGTTGCTGGACACTGTGATTGTAGTGCTCATAAGGCTCTACAGAAAAGGTGTTTGGGGTGTCTCCTTGTGATGAGTCTTTCAAATTTTCACTAAATACTTTCCATAAAGCTATGGTGGCTTCTCTTTTCTTTACTTTTGCTCCCACATATTCACTTCAGACGTATGTGACAACATGCTCAATTATCTTATCATTTAATGTTTCTTCTTTTGGCAAATTATACATATGCTTTTTGGTGGCTTTAAACCACTGCAGACTATACTTTTGTAATTTATTTTTGTCACTGGGGAATCCCTTCTGCATATGCTCTGTATACTTTTGTAATTTCTTTTTGTCACTAAGGAATCCTTTCTGCGTGTGCTCCAAGGGGAATATCCCTTCTTAATTACTTACATTTTTTATCTTTTAATAGTAGACTTACACGGATCTTATAGTGGGGATAATGTTGTCTACTCCTATTTGTCATTTCACAATATGCATTAAACTTTTAATTCTGCTTTACTAATTCTGCGGGGCACATTACAATATAAACTTTTTGTTGCATGCAATGTTTACTCAAAACAAGTTTTCACATTATACAGTACGGAATGACAACATCACACTGTGGCCAAACTTCATTCAAATTTACGACCTCACCTTCAGTCACACCACACAAAACAATATTCTAGTCTAGGGCAATAATCACATTTCTAAACCACTAAACTACTTTTCGAAAATTCAACTAGCAGCTCATGGCCTCTTTCCTCCACGCCCCAGAGGAGTTTCACTTCGGACCATGTGTTTTAGAAACCATAAAAAGACTGCCTGATATTAGGTCCAGGATGGGAACTTTGAGTGCTCAGCTCTTAACTGGAGGTAGAGTTTAGCGACACCAGCTTTTCAGCTGTCCCTCGGTGTTGAATGGAGCACATCTCGGCACCTTCCGATTTCAAAACTTCCCCATAGGCCACTTCCAACCAGCCAGTTGTTGGGAATCACAGGTTAACTAGTAATGTAGGTGTCTTGCTGATTGTGCAACTAATGTACACAATCCTCTAATAACAAAAATAAAAAAGTTGCATGTAGTACTTCTTCTGTCTCTTATCTTTCAGATGCATAACAATATACCATAAAACACTATTCTAGGGCGATTGTCACATCTCTAAACTCCTTCACAGTAAATCCAACTAGCAACCCCGACCTCTTTCGTCCATGTCCCAGAGGAGGTTCACTTCAGGCCATGTGTTTTAGAGACCACGGAAAGACTGCCAGGCATTAGGGTTAGAATGGGAACTTTGAGTGCTCAGCTCTTAACCGGAGGTAAACTGTAGCATTGCCAGCTCTTCAGCTGTCCCTCAATTACAAATGGAGCACATCTCGGCACCTTCTGGTTTGAAAGCTCCCCCATAGGCCACTTCCAATTTGTTGTTGGGAATCACATGTTAGCTAGTTATGTAGGTACGTTGTTGATTGTGCAACAAATGTACACAATCCTCCAATAGATTTTTTTTTTTACATGCTGTACCTCTGCTGTCACTTGTCGTACAGTTACATAAAAATACAACATATAATTCTACTTTAGTTCTACATCTGCATTTCACATTGCCAAACAAAAAAAGCTTATTCACAAACAAGGATCATGATCTGATTTGTCCTTACCTAAAAGAGATGGCAGGCCCCAGATCCTTCCTAACCCCCGTGCACAGGCAGAATTTCAATTGTAACCTTGGCTTCTGCTTACCTCATCAAGAGTGTGTCCACTGGTTTCTCTGCAGAGGGGATAGGCAGTCTTCCAGTGCCAGCCATCAGGAACCTCCTGGAATGTGGCTTGCCAACCATTGTGCGATGAATGAAAATGCTCCCAGGACTCAAATCACCACACAGACTCTTCTTGGGAATCCAAAGATAGTATTTAGTAACTGTCGCAACAGGGAGAAAAACACTGCCGACTGCACCTTAGTCCTGCACACCCTGCCTCTATGGTTTTTCTCAAATGCCTGTTCACAGACAGGTCTTTCTATACAATTCGATACAATGCTTTATTACAAATAGTAAATAATAGTTAACTTGAAGTTATAGATTTGAAATGGAAGAACACTGAAAAACATGTAACCCCAAATTCATGAGATAATGCATTGCAATTTTGTTATTATACATTCAACAATGCTTTATGACAGAGTATTCTATGTACATGAATGAGTGTGCTTCATGGTAAATGCAATTACCGTGAATTGTGTGCTCGCAGCATTGTGGATTTCAGAACTCAGTGTGTTCAGAATTGTATCTCTTGTCTGCACCCATTGTTTAATCGTGCACCTAAGTGCTCTGGGCCATTTCAGTTATGTACCCATTGTCTTATCAGACTGCAATTTGTTTGTAGGCATGGGGAGTGTGCCAGGGGACGCATATGCAGTTGTTGTTAATGCTTGTGGGACTGTTAGACATGAGTGTGGCCTTTAACTGAAACCCTTTCATGTTTCCTACTCCATTGTATCCTTAAGTGCACCTTTCACCTTGCTTGTGTTAGTATAGGGGTTAGACCTAAACTGGTTTCTGACTATGAAAGGCTGTGTGGTTTATGCTTGGGCTTGATGTTGAGCAATATTTTCATGTTTCATATTTACGATAGTGCCTTTATTTTTCACATTTCCTACAACAAAGCCCAGGTTAAATTAGTGACTTTTATGGTTCACCCTGACAGGGATTGTGGCTGTTGCTTGAATAGGGGTCACCTCTTTTTACCCAACAACCAGCATTTGGATTATTGACAACCTACATTCTAAATCTCACTCCAGGCAGTATAACAGCATCCGCTTCTGTGATATCACATTGGTCCAGAGTGGACAGCCTGTTTATCATGCTCACAAATTCATCACTGTCTATGACTCTTTTTACTCTTTTCTGTGTGTTAATGGTATAAAGCTGCCATCAATGTCCACCAGAAAAATATTTCCTTTACTGTTCAAATAAGCAATGGTGAGCTCTGTGAGCTAAACAGCAGAATTGAAGTGACATCACTTTCTTGGTACTCCAGGTAAGACGGCCCAAGTTCCATAATGCTTGATAACCTTTGGAATAATTTTTGGTAGAGTATAGCAAGTAAACATCATCAATATATACAGGGAGTGCAGAATTATTAGGCAAATGAGTATTTTGACCACATCATCCTCTCTATGCATGTTGTCTTACTCCAAGCTGTATAGACTCGAAAGCCTACTACCAATTAAGCATATTAGGTGATGTGCATCTCTGTAATGAGAAGGGGTGTGGTCTAATGACATCAACACCCTATATCAGGTGTGCATATTTATTAGGCAACTTCCTTTCCTTTGGCAAAATGGGTCAAAAGAAGGACTTGACAGGCTCAGAAAAGTCAAAAATAGTGAGATATCTTGCAGAGGGATGCAGCACTCTTAAAATTGCAAAGCTTCTGAAGCGTGATCATCGAACAATCAAGCGTTTCATTCAAAATAGTCAACAGGGTCGCAAGAAGCGTGTGGAAAAACCAAGGCGCAAAATAACTGCCCATGAACTGAGAAAAGTCAAGCGTGCAGCTGCCACGATGCCACTTGCCACCAGTTTGGCCATATTTCAGAGCTGCAACATCACTGGAGTGCCCAAAAGCACAAGGTGTGCAATACTCAGAGACATGGCCAAGGTAAGAAAGGCTGAAAGACGACCACCACTGAACAAGACACACAAGCTGAAACGTCAAGACTGGGCCAAGAAATATCTCAAGACTGATTTTTCTAAGGTTTTATGGACTGATGAAATGAGAGTGAGTCTTGATGGGCCAGATGGATGGGCCCGTGGCTGGATTGGTAAAGGGCAGAGAGCTCCAGTCCGACTCAGACGCCAGCAAGGTGGAGGTGGAGTACTGGTTTGGGCTGGTATCATCAAAGATGAGCTTGTGGGGCCTTTTCGGGTTGAGGATGGAGTCAAGCTCAACTCCCAGTCCTACTGCCAGTTCCTGGAAGACACCTTCTTCAAGCAGTGGTACAGGAAGAAGTCTGCATCCTTCAAGAAAAACATGATTTTCATGCAGGACAATGCTCCATCACACGCGTCCAAGTACTCCACAGCGTGGCTGGCAAGAAAGGGTATAAAAGAAGGAAATCTAATGACATGGCCTCCTTGTTCACCTGATCTGAACCCCATTGAGAACCTGTGGTCCATCATCAAATGTGAGATTTACAAGGAGGGAAAACAGTACACCTCTCTGAACAGTGTCTGGGAGGCTGTGGTTGCTGCTGCACGCAATGTTGATGGTGAACAGATCAAAACACTGACAGAATCCATGGATGGCAGGCTTTTGAGTGTCCTTGCAAAGAAAGGTGGCTATATTGGTCACTGATTTGTTTTTGTTTTGTTTTTGAATGTCAGAAATGTATATTTGTGAATGTTGAGATGTTAGATTGGTTTCACTGGTAATAATAAATAATTGAAATGGGTATATATTTGTTTTTTGTTAAGTTGCCTAATAATTATGCACAGTAATAGTCACCTGCACACACAGATATCCCCCTAACATAGCTAAAACTAAAAACAAACTACAAACTACTTCCAAAAATATTCAGCTTTGATATTAATGAGTTTTTTGGGTTCATTGAGAACATGGTTGTTGTTCAATAATAAAATTAATCCTCAAAAATACTACTTGCCTAATAATTCTGCACTCCCTGTATGTTCTTTCATAGTGCATTCACTCTGCCATCTAGTATGCACTGTATGAAATATGAAGTCATTTTCACCTAAGCAACAATGCTATTAATTGGTATATTTTATACTTTCTGAGGCAATGATGTGAATGCATTTGCCATCAATTGCATTAAGGAGATATGATAGCAATCAGTAATGCATGCACAATAAAATATATGCTTTTGAGAAGTAACATTTTATTAAAATGTGAATATAGATAAGAATTTACTGAAATAATATATTGTTTTCTAAAGTATTAAGTTCAAAAGGACTAACTATGAATACATAAATAAAAAACGATTTTCTTAAAACTATGTCCTCGTCATTTAGGGTGTCCCCTTGCAATATCGAGATGGGAATCTTGATGGCATAGCCTATCATGGCCAGAATACAGAAGCTGAAAGTTCGAAAGGTAAGTAAAGTGGAATTTTTCTATGCTTCACTCAACTCATATGTACTTTGAAAATATACGTATTTCAAGGTGTGTAGATACAAATTTAAGAACAGAAAATTATATTTCATCTATATGAACATTGTTAGATGTGGCATCATTGGCATGGTCTTCCCTAACTTTTTGCCACTACTTCCCAGGTTGTTTTTGTACTGGACACTTTACCACTGCTGACCAGTACTAAAGTGTAAGTGTTGCCTGTATAAATTACATGTGTACATTGGCTATCCATGATTGGCATATTTGATTTACTAGTAAGTCCCTAGAAAGGTGCACTAGAAGTGCCCAGGACCTGTAAATCAAATGCTACTAGTGGGCCTGCAGCACTGGTTGTGCTACCCAAATTAGTAGCCCTGTAAACATGGCTCAGACCTGCCACTGCAGTGCCTGTGTGTGCAGTTTTAAACTGCCAATTCGACTTGGAAAGTGTACCCACTTGCCAGGCCTAAACCGTCCCTTTTTATTCATGTAAGGCACCCCTAAGGTAGGACACAGGTAGCCCCATGGGCAGGGTGCAGTGTGTGTTAAAGTGGGACATACACTTATGTGTTTTACAGTGAAATACTGCCAAATTCAGTTTTTACTGTTGCAAGGCCTATTTGTCTCATAGGTTAGGTTAACATGTGAGCTGCCTTTAAATATTTTTAAAGCACAGATTCCCTTTGGGAGCAGATAGACATGTGGATTTTGGGGTCTCTGACCTCACAATTTAAAAGTACATCTTTTAATGAAGTTGGATTTTAGGGTCCGTGTTTGAAAATGCCATTTGTAGAAAGTAGGCACTTTCTTGCTTAAACCATTCTGTGACTCTGCTTGTTTGTGGATTCCCTGTCTGGGTCAGTTTGACAGTTGGGCTGTTTACACCTCTCCTGTAGACAGTGACACAAAGGGAGCTGGGGTGTAGCCTGCATATCCTGATGGGCCATCTGGGCTGAAGGGAGGGGAGGATTGGTCACTCACACCTGAAAGGGCTGTGCCTGCCCTCACACAATGCAGTCTCCAACCCCCTGGTGTGTGTTTGGGGCCTGGCCTGGGCAAGGTAGGATCTTGAAAACACAGAAACATTTATTTAAAGTAAGCCTACTTTAAAGGCAGAAAGGGGTATAAGAAGAGCACCCAAAACCCATGAAAATAAGATTACTTCTGGAACCAAGAGGAACCTCTGCCAAGGAGAAGAGCTAGAGAAGCTGGAGGAGGAGTACTGCCCCTTTGCCTGTGACTGTGCTCTGTTAGGGTGGCCTGCAGTAGCTGCTTCTGCCTGAGAGAGGACAAAGACTGACTTTTGTGTGACGTTCCACTGGTGAAGAATCACCAAGGGCTTGAACTGAGCTTGCTTTCTGTTGTTGAAGTCTTAGGGACATTAAAGATTTCTCTCTGCCAGCAACTGGTCTTTCTGCTTAGAATCCTGCCTGCCAAGCGGTGCCCTAACCTGTCTCTGGGCACTTGAAACGTGCAGCTGGTAGAAAAGGCCAGATATCCACGCAAAGACCGCAGTGCAGGGAACATTTGATGCACTACCCGCCTCACGGCTGAAAAAACAACGTGCCACCGGCCTCACAGCTAACATCGATGCTCCACCTGCATCGCGGCTGGAAGATCGACACAAAGCGGTTGGAGAAACGATGCACAACACCTGCAGCGACTGCTGTTAACGATGCAAGCCCCCACGCAGCACGCTTTCTTGACACCGTACTAGTGGATTTCATCGCAACTTCACTGGGTGTGGAATATCAACGCAAAGCCTGCCCAGACCCGATTTGCTCGCCCGGATTGATGCATCGCTCCCTTGCGAGACAGAAGTAACGACGTACGCTGACCCAACCGGAGAAAGAACGATGCAGGTTCTCGTTTGTGGATGAGAAATCGATGCATCGCTGGCCTTTTTCAACACAGCCTCACCTGTGTAGCTTTATTTTGATGCTACCCATGTACTTTTGTACGCTAACAATGTTCTCACTGTTTTCTGAAGGATTTTAGACACTTTTGCTTTTTAAATTCGTAACTTGACTTGTGTATGTTGGATCTTTGTCATTTTGGTCTTGTTTTGTTTAGATAAATATTATCTATTGTTCTAAACCTGTGTTGTGTCATTTTGAAGTGTTTCCACTGAGTCACTGTGAGTGTTGGTACAAATACTTTGCACATTGCTTCTGAAGAGCTACCAAGTGGGTGAGCAGGAGATAACTGATGGAGATTCTCCTTTACCCTGACTAGAGTAAGCATCCTTGCTTAGACAGGGGGTAACCCTGCCTCCGTCTCAGTGTGGTGCATCTCTTGGTGGAGGGCTATGTCAGGATGATTGAAGATAAGATATGTAAGCACCTTCATGTGTAAGGCTGTTGACATTCCAAAAGAGGACATTTAGGATGAACTGTGGGGTCATGGGGGTCTTTGCAAGTGTCAATTCCCAGAGGGACGTAAGGGCAGGTGAGGATTTTGTGGGGAATCTGTGCAGCCTGTCAAGCCCAGCGGGCAGACACTTTAGAGCGGCGATCACCCACAGGGCAGGAGAAAGGTAGTGGAGGATAGCAGTCAAGTAAAGTAAGTGAGCAAGAGGAGGCACAAGACCAGAACAGAAATATGAAGCACACCAAGAGAGGGAAAGAGAGAGGGAAGTGAATGGCAGGGATGAACAAATCACTGAAAAACACAACAATCACAATCATTGACACTTGTGAAATTGCAAGGCAACGTGCCTAACAACTGTAATAAGGTGGTCTAAACCTGAGGAGTTTCTGGGACCAGGAGCCCAAAGGCACAAGGGATGAGGTCGAGGGCAAGAGGAGGAGAAACCAAGAGAGATATTGGGAAGGACACCAGGGAGGATTATACTAATTATGGGTGGGCAAAGAAGAGGGAGAGGGCCGACGAATAGAGGAAGGAAGACCAAACCAGGAGGAAAAGGGGAGGACAAGAGAAGAAGAAGCAGGACACCCTCTATGGCAGACCTAGAGTTCAGCCAGGGAAGAGGGGAGATGGGGAGTGGTTAGTGACCAACACTTTGTCTGAGACAGAGCAGTGAATGGAGCAGGGGGAGCAGCTTCCCTCTTCTGGGGGAGAATAAAGGGAGGGTCACAATTGACCCCAGCATCATTGGATGAGTGGGGAGGCAGGTGCAGGACACTGCATCAAAGCACAAGGTAGGTTGAAGACTGGAGGTGAGGAAAGGGGGAGAAGTGAGGGACCACGGCAGCATGCACAACAGTGGAGCAGCTTGGCACCCAACAAAAGGGACAACCTGCACTACAAGTGTATGGATCCTATAATCAAATAATTAACCAACAATAATGGACAGGCACGCCATACTCAGACTACAGGCTGGAGGATACGGAGTGTCTGATGTGCAGTGGCTGGTACTTTGCCCATCATGCAATAGGCGGCCCCAGCTTGAGCAATGAGTGGAATTTCCATGTGCTGTCTGTTCTGTGTGTGCTCCACTACAGTCTTGCGCACCTTTTCCCTGCCACTCTGCAAACCATGCAACTTGTCAAGCTGCCATGGCAGAAGGGTCAGGGGAGCATAGGGTCCTGTCCATGGCCCCATCCTTTGTTCCATCTAGAAAGGCTTGCAGCGCCTCTAGGTCATGGATTTGCTGTCCATGGTGATCCACATGCTTGCCGGCTCAAATGGTGTGAACTTGATATTCCACTTGTGTAGTTGTAGTTAGGGGGAGAAGCCCTCTGCTTAACTTTTGTCTCCCTGGAGAAGTCAGCTGCAATTTGAATCTTGTGGCCCTTGAAGTCACAGGTCCCATGTGCCTTGCCGTTGTGAGGATCTGCTGTGCCTGCTCATGTTGAAAGAAGCACAACCACATGCCTGATGTCATCCTGGGCCTACGACGACATGTTCTATGGGGCCTCTGCATTTCTGGGTGGGAGAGAAGGTGATTCCCAGGATGGCAGGCAGGAAATTGTAGAGCAAGCCCCTGATATTGGCAACCTACACCTTCTCTGGAATGCCGAAAAAGCAGACATTGTCCCTTTGGCTCTGGTCCTGAAGTTCAAAGATCTTATCACGCAGGGCTCCAAGGGCCAGATGTAGGAAGCTAAAAAATTGCGAGTCGTTGCGACTCGCATTTTCCGACTCGCAAAATGGTATCCAACAAGAAAAAGCAACTTCATTTTGCGACTCTCAAATGAAGTCGCACCGCAGATTGCGAGTCAGCTGTTAGCGAGGTCGCTTTTTGCGACCTCGCTAAAAACGGACTCGCAAATTGCGAGTGGGTGTCGCAAATTGCGACTGAGCCGCAAATTGCATGCAGGTGCAGCACAACAGTCTGAAAAACACTTCCTGGCTCTTGCTGATGACATCACAGCCAGGAAGTTATCAAATACACCTGGGAGGAGGGAGGACCACACCCTTTTCTAACTGCTGAGCAACCACCTGGAGGAACAGCAGCAAGAATGGAAGACTCAGGCAGTGCAGGCAGGAGGAGAAAACTGAAGTTCTCTGAAAAGAAACTTGAGGTGCTGACTGAGGAATGCTGCCAGCACCATGACCAGCTGTTTGGAAGGGCTGCCCTGAGTGTTCCACACACGGAAAAGAGGAGGATCTGGCAAGACATCCAGGAGAGGGTCAACGCCATAGGGGTGAGCCACAGGAGTATATAAGAAATAAAAAAGAGGTGGTATGACCTGCGATCCAGGACAAAGGAGAGGGTGGCAGAGCGCCTCAGGGAGATGAGGGGCACAGGAGGAGGCCCATCCACTGTCCCACCACCCACACCCATGGAGGAACTGGTGGAACAGACCCTTGAGCCTAAGGCAGTGGCAGGAATGGGAGTACTGGACACGTCAGCGCCAGGGACATCAAAAAGTGAGTACCATGAAACATGCATGTACACCCATAACTGCCATACCACCACCCACCCAGTACACAGCAGCATGCACTACCAAACTAGCTCCATTCCAGACTTGCAACCACCAGAATGGTGTATTTTGCGCAATGTAGTACAGTAGTCAGCTTATAGGCAGCAGTTTATTAGGAGGCATACAACAGATGTTAGATACTGACAGTGTGTTCCCTATGTCCCACAGGTCTCCCACAAGACACCCCCACCAGCCAGTCCGTCCAGTGTGCAGAAAGCAGCCAACAGGCAGCACAGGAGTCTGAAGCAGCCACTACAGGGCCCAGCACCACACCACCACAGGTCCCTGCAGATGATCAAATGGACATGGTGAAAATAGACACAGCACCTAGTCCCAGCCACAGTGTCAGACAGCAGGACCCTGAAGCACCACCGCATTGGAGATGCAGACTCCATGTCCAAGCAGTGTCCCAGGAGGATGGAGGTGACTCATCCATGTCCGCAGCGGAGGCAGCCCTCATATCTGGTCAGCGCCTGCAAACAAGGCAGATAAGAATCATATCTGGGGCAATGCAACGGATGGAGCATAATTTCACCACTGGGCTGGCACAAGTGAACACACAGTTCACACATTTGAACGATAATGTCGGTGACCTTGCTCTCTCCATACGTCAACTGGTAACAGAACTAGTGTCAGAGGGACAGAGTGCAAGGCGCCGTGAGCGGCAACTGGTACACAGATTAGACCGCATGGCTACATCCATCGTCCACCTCGCAGTCAACACCACAGGCTGTCACGCCGTACTGTGAGTTTGCAGGTAGACTTGGGCCACTTTGCAGGGGATGTGGCTCGGGGACTGGGTCACATTAGCCACGCTGTGGACATGCTGGAGGCTAGACAGGTGGCTAGGGGCACGGCAGAGACACCTCAGAATAGTGAGGAGGGGTCCACCGTCAGCAGCGCATCTCCCACAGACACACGTGTCTTGAGGAGTGGCAGTGCACGTCAGGGGTCTGCTGACACACCGCGCACTAGCCATGCTGGGCGTCCCAGGCGGAGGTGTTAGGCCCATGCACTGCAGGACACATGAGGCACATGAAGTGAATGTGTCCTCATTGCAGGTGGACATTTACAGCCCCTTCACAAAAGTTCAGTTCTTCACTTATTAGGTTCACGTAATAAAACTTCTTGTGTGTTCCACATCACAACTGTGCTCTTTGTGTGTGACATTAGTGTGTGTGGTGACAGTTACCACGTACCTTCCAAAGTATTGGTTTGCAATGTGGTCCCGTCTCTGTCTGCCTTGATTTGCAATGCTTCTATCCCCAGGATGGCGATGTGCTAGCTCTTGCTCCTCATCCTCCGAATCTGGGTCTTCAGGGGTGAGATGTAGCCCACGTCTGGTGGCAATGTTGTGCAGTATAGTGCATGCGCCAACTATCTTGAATGCTGTTATTGGGGCATACTGGAGCGCACCTCCACTTCTGTGGAGGCATCGGAATCTTGCCTTTAACAGTCCAAAAGTCCTCTCTATGACATTTCTGGTCCTCCTATGTGCACTGTTATATCGCCTCTCATTCTCATTGCTGGGTGTTAGGTACGGGGTAAGTATCCATGGTCGTAGGGCATATGCACTGTCACCTGTTTGGCAAAAATGAACAATGTTAGCAGGGCATGGTTGGTTTCTACAGTGACCTGGGTGTATGCCTTCAGGGTGTCTGCAGCAATACCTAATAGATATCCGTCTCCAAACTCCCCACGTTCTAGGTGTTGGTGTATCCCACTGTGCCTGAAAATGTACGAGTCATGTGTTCTCCCTGGAAATTTGGCTACCATGTCAGTGATGACATAATGGGCGTCACATACCACATGGATGTTCAGTGAGTGGGTACACTTCCGGTTGCGGAACAGATATTCCAGAATTGCAGGATTTGTATATGTGTCCCGTCTACACTCCCTATCGCATGAGGGAAGTTGGCAATTCTGTAGAATACCAACCTGGTGCTGTTCATTTCTGCCTCATTCCTGGGTAGGTATATGTATCTGGACATGTGTGTGAGTATGGCATCTAAGAAACATCTGAAGAACCATGAGTGTCCACTTTGGGATACCCCACCTGCCACAGCAATGACCCCCTGATAGCTACCCGAGGCCAAGAGTTGCAGTGAGCATAGCACTTGAACATGTGTGGGGATGGTGCTGCCGCGCACAGTCTGGCGTTGAAGCTGCGGATTGAGTAGATCTATTAATTCTAATATTGCTGCACTGCTGAATCTGTATTTATCATGTATCTCCTCCTCAGTTTGTTGGGAAAGTGTCTGCCTGGTTCTGTATATCCTCTCCTGTCTCTGGCTCCTCCTCCTCCTTTGCTGTGCGGCGTGGACTCTCCTCGTCCTTGCTATCACATATATCTCAGCCATCTTGAGTAACCCAGTTGCCTTCTGGGTCTCCTTTTATACTTTGGTTATGGTTACCACCTGCTCTGAGTTAGTGGTAATTTGGGTGTGCAAAATGGGCTTTATGCGACTAGTCGAAATTTGCGAGTGGCTTTTTCATATGCTTTGCGACTCGCAAATTGCGTCTCCCTATTTGCGAGTCGCACAATGGGGTCGCAGAATTTTCAAGTCGGTAATGGCTCGCGTCGCAATTTGCGGTTCGGAAATGGGGTTCTTGCATTCCATTTCCGATTTTGCAGGGTCGCAATTTGCGATTCGGGCCATTTGCAACTCGCAAATTTTTGCTACATCTGGCCCTAAGTTCCTGCTCCCTGAATGGAAGGAGCTTGATTCTGGATTCCAAGGAGGACAAGTGATGGTCTGATCCCTCCACTTTGCTGTGGAAACCAGCAAGTTCTGTACAGATTGATTTCATGTAATTTATGAGAGAAGTCATCTTCAGCCTCTGCCCCACAGCCATTGTCTCTTTGAGGATCAGGTCCATTGTGGCCTTCAAGGAGGCCAATGGTGGGGGGGCAGAAATGCGGGCTGATAGACCACCACCTCTATCTTGTTGGCTCCCTTCGTGGATCGAGTGGGTGTCTGTATCAGCACCTGCAGGTGACCAACCCTGAGGCGATCTTGTGGTATGAGCAGCGGGCTGCAGAGGAGGGGCGAGAGGCTGAGCAGTGGCTCCAGGAAGGAGGACAAACAACAGGAACAGGCATTCCTGGGGCAGCCCCAGTGTGCTGGGACAGGGTGAGGGCAGTAAAGCAGAGAGCAGCGTTGGAGGCCCTCACCCTGTCCCACTGTGGTGCAGAGGCATCTTGGGGGGGCAAGCCTACCAATGGTCACAATGTGGCCCTCCACCCAAATAATAAATGACCTTGGATGTGTCTGTTCTTGCCAGTCTCTCAGCAATGTGTCCCTTGCGACTGGGATGCCAAGCACTGGGTGCAGAAACCCATCCCTGGGCAGTGCTCATGGATCCTCAGTTCAATGGAGCAGAGCAAGAGTTTAGGATGAGACCCGGAGTCTCCTCTGGCACAGGCATTCACCTCAGGCAGAGGGAATGCAGGGCTGAGATAATGGGGGTAGGTCAGTGGAGACAGGATAGGACGCCATGCACAGCAGTTGAAATTCCTCACCAATAGTAAGTTATGCTGAGCGGTATCCCACCCCAGCCGTAGCCAGTATGCCTCATAGGGGGGCCAGATCCAGCCACCAAAAACAAAAGACCTATCCTTAGGGCCTCAGGTCATTATTTGTGGTCTGCAATGTGCTGGCTCTCTACACAGCATGTGGCAGCAGGCTGCAATAAACGACAGGCCACAATGACTCTGTTTCCCTGGCCGCTCCACTCACTACCTCTCAATATGTGACCTCCAGCTCTGGAGGGTTGTAGACAGTTGTGGCATTTAATCGGAGCTGGGCAGTCCTCAGCCAAAGATCCTCCCGGCCCGTGCTTAGCGGGGTCTTCCTTTTTTATATGCACCGCTCTGAGGCATACAGGGTGCAATGATCCCCGGACACCTCTTGCTCCTCCTGCGTGCTTCTGTTTGAGGCAGATGGGAAGCAATAGGTTGTAGGTACACCTGACCCCTTTGGGTCAATAGCTGGAGATCTGTGATGGCAGCAGGTGGTTGGTAGCGTGCCAGCCATATCACCAATTTATGCAGCTCTGCAACCCTTGCCAGCTGGTAAGGGCGAACCCACTGAAGCTGGGCAGCTTCTCTTTGCCATCGCTCACAGCAATGGGAACTCAAGATACGGGCTTAAGGTTGTCCCCTGGTCCCCTCCGCATTTTTGTGAGCCCCCTTGGGCAATATGGCAGCCTGGGGTCACTGTATGTGAACATGTCCCTCCCCGGTGCCTCACAGCAGAGCTCTGGAATCAAGCAGCCATCTGTAGCCAGACTCCGCCCCTAAGAGCAGAAACTTGTAAAGTACAGGTGAGGAGGGTGAGTTCAAAATCTGGGCAGTGTGTAATTTGACTGGACGTCAAGGAAGGTGAGATGCAAGGTAAAATAAAAGAGATAATCAGTGTACAGTGATTTGTCATAGAATGTTGTAGGTAATCAGATGAGATGGCCCTGAACAAGCTACCACAACAAAGCCCAGTTGCCCAGATCTGGCCTATATGTTTAAACTGCAAAAGAAAAAATATTGATTCTCCTGCTCAGATGTTCTCCTCTCTCTGCTACATCTCCCACCCTGGAAACAAAATTCAGTCAAACCCACCTATCGGCTGTGCAGATTAGGTAGAGAGGACCTGCTGCACCTGATCTGCAACTACAAAGAACGTAAATCTATGCCATTTTCTTTCTTCAGTGCTAGAGTCATTCGTAGTTGCAGACAGGTGGCCATGGCATGTTTTGCCACAGATGATCTACAGCTAAATTATCGACTGGTGCAGTACCTGAAGACAGTTGAAAGAAGGCAAAAAGATGGGAGGGAGGGCTTCTAGTAGGGATCAGGTACAAGTCTCCATCAGGTGACAGATGGCTCTCATACTCTGGGGGCAAACAAAATATGATTTTACCCCACTCAGCCACGGAAGAAATATAGCCAAACTGCAGGTCGGTGAGGCATGGAACACTTTAACAGGAGGCCAAAAAGAGTGTCTAGAAGGGGTTAGGTTTAAGACCCCATCGAGTAATCTGGTGGGTCTCCAACTTCAGGGGAGGAACATGCTAAGAGTTCACCCTACATAGAAGCTTGGTGGTGCCCCAAAAATTCATCTGATGAATGCACTTTACCCTGCCACTGATTCTATTACCTTGAGGTTGGGAGACCCTCGGGTCCGGACGACATGGTATTGTCTTTTATCTTTTTTTTGTGTGAACTTGACATATGACATTTTTGTTTACTCTAGTATCGGCTCTTGATGCAGAAGCAAGCACATTACTGTAGCCTTTGTCACATTACAAATGAGGTGCATACTGCACTTAAGCAGTTTAAGGCTTGTTTTCTGTTTGTACAAAATGTACAGTACTGTCTATTTTAAATATCTGCATTACAATATGCATATTTTAAAATCTATTGCTTTATATTATGATTCATTCCATTGCTGGAATGTTTTTAATTAACCAAGCAAATTAATCAATGAACTTGAAACTATAGGTTTAAACTGATAACAAGGTTTGTCGAGTGCAGCGTTAATCCAAAGATCAACTAAGTTTTCCTCGTCTATTCAAAAATTGATCACTATATATATATATATATATATATATGTATTTATATATATATATATATATACATATATATATATATATATATATATATATATATATATATATATATATATATATATATATATATATATATTTTTTTTTTTGTTGGAAATATCATTAAAAAAGAGCACAAATATCATAATTAACTTACCACAACACACTGTTACATAATATAAGAATAGTTCCCAAAACTAGCTTCAGTTTCTAAGGCTTTCCACAAGCTCAACAACTTTCAACCAACACATGTGTCTGGATGAACTATGCTGCTTCTTCAGGGCTGACATAAAATAAGTACACTTATTTGCACTTTGAACAAGTCCTCTTCATCATACATATAACATAGAGGATTCTTTTAAAGAGCAGCAACACTCTCTATCAAGGTCTGTGCCCAAAAAGAAAAAACAACCTGTGGATTTCCTATTCTTCTAACAAGTACTGATTAGCAATACACATTGTTTGTAATAAATTTGCATTCTTTGTCAGTGTATTCAAAGAGGTACACCTCTGCACATTCTGCCAATGTAAGTAGCAAACATTTTTCTTGAGAGTCAATGTTTTATGATCCTGTGATAAGGAAGAAAACATATTATGTAATACAAATACATTTCTACTAGAGACCGGTAGATCTGCTGATATATTCAATGTTAAGCATTGTGATGACTCAAGGTAAACATCTGAAGTCATTCCTAAAGGAACAACTACACATATCATGTCATGGAGTATGCCTTCCTATTTAGGCACTTGTCTTCTCTTTTCTTCTTGTTCCCCGCATGGCACATAATTGCCCTTTAAGTTTTTTATTTGTGAATTCATTGGACCAATGCTAACCTTTTGTGCATTGTCGGACCTGGCCCTTTTGTTGCAGGGTCACCCCTAATCTATTTGCCTCCTACCTCCTTTTTTTCTGACCCGTTTAGGTTGGCTTTAGGACTTTGGGCACTTTATCAGTGCTAACCAGTGCTAAAGTGCATATGTTCGCTGTGTAAATTGTATTGTTGATTGGTTCTCCATGATTGGCACATTTGATTTACTAGTAAGTCCCTAGTTAAGTGCACTAGAGGTGCCCAGGGCCTGTAAATCAAATGCTACTAGTGGACCTGCAGTACTGGTTGTGCCACCCACATGAGTAGCCCTGTAAACATGTCTCAGACCTGCTGATGCAGTGTCTGTGTGTGCAGTCTTGCACTGCCAATTCGACTTGGCAGGTGTGCCCAATTGCCAGGCCTAAACCTTCCCTTTTTATACTTGTAAGGCACCTCTAAGGTGGGCCTTAGATAGCCCCATGGGCAGGGTGCAGTGTATGTTAAAGGTGGGACATATTCTGATGTGATTTCGAATGGCACGAACATGTGGGAAAAATAATGTAGTTCAGTTGAAGTTAAATGGACCCGATTGAGCAGGGGGTTCATACATGTGAGGATGTGAGCTATCAGGTATTCAAAAATAACACTAATTTTAATGGTTATGATGTTGGCCTGACACGGTAGATGTGCCTTTATATATGTGAGGTTATTTGTCATCAGAAAATGAATTAAATAAAAAGCTGAATTGGTGCTCGCATATAAAGTAAGGACATAAGTGTGACTAGAATGATCATGCCTAATGTGTATCGGATAATTACAAGGATCATATGGATCTAATGTTTGCATCACAACAAATAAATACGTAATATGAGGTATAATGATTATAAATTAGACATGGAAAATATTACCTAATTGTAATCATAAAGTTGATTAAATAAATTACGAAATAATAAGGTTTTTTACATATGAAATTGAATTATTGAGGTTACATATTTCGATACTGATTTCATGCCTCCAGATTGGATAAAATGGGTATTCCAAAAATTTAATATAATTATCTGTTTTGAATGGAAATCAGATGATTTAATTTGATTGTAATTTATGTGTATATAACAGAATGGTGATGGTAGGTTATGGTGTATCATTTGTAAAATATTTTGTATGGTGTCAGCCCTGATGAAGTCCATGAGGACGAAACGCGTCGGCTAATGGCTGTTTTAAATGGAAAGAATGATTAAGATAAGCAATAAAGAATGAAAAAGAAAAAAAATTGGAATATGATTGGATTACTGGAGTGCTTTGAATTTGAATACTGAAACAAGATAATGGGATGCCAATCATTATATGTACAAAATAAGGATAATATTATGTGCTGTATCTTACATGTAAGTTGTATCGGATTTCTGATAATAGGAGCTAAGGAGTTGGACTCTTAGATTCGTGCACATGGTTCTGATTTACTGTACAATTTGAATGTATATGTGCGGCTGGATTCACCACAACTCCTTTCCGTTAGTGCGCTAATACATATACTGATGTGGTTTACATGTCCTAACAGTGAAATAATGCTAAATTTGTTTTTCACTGTTGCAAGGCCTATCTATCTCATAGGTTAACATGGATCCAGCCTTTAAATAACTTTAAAGTGCTGTTTACCTTTGGGAGCAGATAGAAATGTGGATGTTGGTGTCTTTGAACTCACAATTTAAAAATACATATTTAAGGAAAGTTGTTTTTTAGATTGTTAGTGTGAAAATGCCCCTTTTAAACAGTAAATGTTTTCTTGCTTAAACCATTCTGTGGCTCTGCTGGTTTGTGGTTTCCCTGTCTGGGTCAGCTTAACAATTGGTCTGTTTGTGAATCCCCACTAGACAGCGAGACAAAGGGAACTGATGTGCAGCCTGCATATCCTGATGAGCAATCAGTGCTAGAGTGGAGGGAGGAGTGGTCACCTACACCTAATTGGGCTGTGCCTGCTCTCTCACAGGGTAGTCTTCAAACCCCTGGTGTGTCTGGGGCCAGGACTTGGCAAGGCAGGATCTTGCAAACAAGAGAGACTTCCTTTTTAAGTTTACCAACTTCAAAGGCAGAAAGGTATATAAGTAGTAGACCCAAAACCCCATACTTAGATTTCTTCAAGATCACTTCTGGATTCAAGACGAACCTCTATCAAGGAGAAAAGCTGAAGAGCTCAGGAAAAGTGATGCCCCTGCCTGTGACTGTGCTTTGTTGGGCTATCCTGCAGTTGCTGCTTCTGCCCGTGAAAGGGGACAAAGACTGGACTTTTTGGTATATTCCTACTTGTGAAGAATCTCTAAGGGCTTGAACTGAACTTGCCTCCTACTTTGAAGCCTCAGGGCCATCAAAGACTTCCTTTGCCAGTACCTGAACTCTCTGCTGAGACTCCTGCCCCTGCCAAGTGGTACCCTATCCAGTCCCTGGACCTTTGAAAGGTGAAGTTGGCAGAACAAGAGCTGAAAATCCACACACAGAATGCCGTGCTGGAAAAATTTTAATGCACCATCTGCAATGCGGCTGATAAACGATGCGCCGCCTGCTTTGCGGCTAAAATCAACGCTTCACCTGCACTGCAGCTGGGAGATCGCTGAATCGCCGCTGGAGAAACGATGCACAACACCTGCTTGCAGCTGCTGATAACAATGCAAACCTCACGCAACACAGTTTTCTAACAATGTGCAACTGGGTTTTCCGCGCATCGTCCCTGGGTGTCAAAGTCATCCTGACTGCGCGAATCTAAGGTGCCCCCTCCAGAAATCGATGCATCGCTCTCTTGCGAGGGAGAAAAATTATGCATCGCTGACCTGAACAGAAAAGAAACAATGCACACCCTCCCTTAAGAGGAAGCAATTGACACATTGCTGCCTTTTCTGACACACTCTCACCTGTGGGGCTTTATTTTTTTACGCTAACCGAGTGCTTTGTGCAAAATCAATGTGTCCATTGTTTTCTATGAAGTAAGACTCTTATTCTTTCGAAAATTCATATCTTGACTTGTGTGTGTTGGGTTTGTGTTGTATTGGTCTTGTTTGATTTAGATAAATATTGCCTATTTTTTTAACTGGTATGGTGTCCATTTTGTAGTGTTTCACTGTATTACTGTGAGTGTTGGTATAAATACTATATATATTGCTCCTGAGTTAAGTCTGCCTGCTTGTGCCAAGCTACCAAGGGGGTGAGTGGGGATTAACCAGGTGTGTTTCTCCTTTGCCCTGACTAGAGTAAGGGTCCTTGTTTGGACAGGGGGTAACCTGGCAGCCAACCAAAGACCCCATTTCTTACTTGCTTGCAGGTAGAACTGGCAAATGGCTTTGTGAATAGCTACATGTTATCTGATGGGACTTCTGTCAAACTGGATACTGATCTCCATACTAATACAATATACAAAATCCACATAAAACTTCACAATAAAAATATAAAAAGAAGATAAAAAAGAAGAAAGAGAAAATACATTTTTGACTTTCCCTTATATAGTTTAATGTGACCACCTTCAACCTATGCAATCATTAACATTCTCAAAATGCATTCCAGTAATGATGACACATCTGGAAATCGGTTTTCTCCCTTTATCAATACAGCAAATAGCAGATGTTAACATTATCAATTCTCTTCATATAGCCAAGTATGCTGTCCTTAAATCTGTTCTGAGACTTGTTTAGCAATGATACCCCAAACCTTCTATTCCTCAAGGAAACCAGGTGAGCCGCCTGTTGGCCCTAGACATCACCACAGCAATCCCAGAAGGATACAAGATCGAAAGATGGGACTGACAACACAAACCAGGGGTAGGAGTGGCAATCATCTTCAAGGAATCTCTCAACTGCATCACAGCCATCGAAATCACAATCCCCTCCATGAAGGACCTTCATTTCAAGCTCCAAACTACAGCACACATCCCCCTGAATGGAACTCTCTCTGGTAGACCTGTTAGCCTGAGGGTGGTCTTCCCAAGACTCTTTGCCTCTCCTCCTCCATTTGTGCTGGGCCTACTTTTGTTGGCCTTAGGACTCTGAGCACTTTACCTCTGCTAACCAGTGCTAAGGTCACTTCTTAAAAATTTTATTATTGGCTTATCGACAATTGGCATAATTAATTTACTTATAAGTCTCCAGTAAAGCACACTACATGTGCCCATGACCTGTAAATTAAATGTTACTAGTGGGCCTATAGCACTGATTGTGTCGCCCACTTAAGTAGCCCTTTAAACTAATATACATCGGAACAACGAAGGCTGGAACCACAAATGCCTAAACAACGCGGTCGGAACAATGACCGCGTTGTTACCACTAATGCCTTTACCAGGAATGCCTTAACATCAATTTTTCATTGTAAAGGCATTCCTGGTATAGGCATGTGTGAAATGGCATGCATGGTTCCAACATGTGACCTCTCTGACCCCCAACCCCCACCCCTAATACTACCACAACCCCCCCACCCCTGCCCCTAAAACCTAAAACTACCCTGACCTCCCATCCCACCCCTGAAACTACCACGACTCCCCACCCCTGCCCCTTAAACCTAAAACTACCCTACCCTAAAACCTAAAAACTATGCCAACCCCCCACCCCAAGCCTGAAAACTAAAATTACCCCAACCCCCACCCCTAAAACTACTGCAACCCCTTCAACTACCCCAAACACACACCCCTGCCCTTAAAACTACCCTGACCCCCACCGCTAAAATATAAAATTACCTCGACCCCCCACCTCACCCCTAAAACCACCACAACCCCTGCCCCTAAAACAATCCGGACCCCCCCATCCCCGCCCCAAAAACCTAAAACTACCCTGACTCCCACCCCAAGACTTAAACCTGAACTATCCTGACCACCCACCCTGCCCCTAAAACTACTCTGAGCCTTCTACGCCACCTCTAAAACCTAAAACTACCCTTACCCCCACCCGCCCTAAAAATAAAAATTACCCCAAACCCTGCTCCTAAAATAACTGTAACCCCCACCCCTGCACCTAAAACCTAAACTACCCCCAGCCCGCCCGTAAAACTACTGCGATCCCCAACCTCTGCCCCTAAAACATAAAAGTACCTCGATCCCCCACCCCAAAACTACCCTGACCCCCAACCCTGCCCCTAAAATCTAAAACTACCCTGACCCGCCACCCCTAAAATCTAAAATTACCCTGATCCCGCACCCCACCCTTAAAATCTAAAACTATCCCCCAACCCTGCCCCTAAAACTACTGTAACCCCCACCCCTGCACCTAAAACCTAAACTACCCCCACCCCGCCCCTAAAAATACAGTGATCCCCTACCTCTGACCCTAAAACCTAAAAGTACCTCGATCCCCCATCCCGAAAACTACCCGACCCCCAACCCTGCCCCTAAAATCTAAAACTACCCTGACCCCTCACCCCTAAAATCTAAAATTACCCCGAACCCCCACCCCCACCCTTAAAATCTAAAACTATCCCCTTCCTGCACCTAAAACTACCCCAAAGCCCTACCCCAGCCCCACTTACCTGACCACGTCCTCTCCGATCCTGAGTCTGTTTTCCTCTGCCTTAACCACACATGTTTGTTCTTCAGACATGCATGGTTAATGCAGAGGAAAACAGGGTGGTTATGCAGGAAAGGGTTGTTCTGCTTTCGTTGACAACACCCATCATTGTTCAGCCGTCGTTGCTTAGGCTACTTCCCCCTTTAAACATGTCTCATGCCTGCAATTGCAGAGCCTGTGTGTGCAGTTAAAACTGCCATGTCGATTTTAAAAACCCTTGCCAATCCTGATATTCCCTTTTTCTTACATATGTCATTCCAAAGATAGGCCCTAGGTAGCCAATAGGGCAGGGTGCAATATAATAAAAAATGGGATATGTACTTTTAAGTTTTACATGTCTTAGTACTGAAAAGCTCTCAAATTAGTTTTTCACTACATGGAGGCCTACCCCTCTTCTAGGAACATTTGGGATTCCTTATTTCATTTAATAAGCTGTGATTCCTGATTGAGAGGAGGTAGGTATGTCATGTTTAGTGCTCATGGAAGTATACAGATAAATCCTCTTTAATGGAAAAGTCAGATTTATTGTTATAATTCTGAAAATGCCACATTTGGAAAGATTGCCTGCAGACTGTGTCCAATATATATCAGGAGTGGGGGTGACAGATGGGCTTGTGCATTTCCTCTAGACAGCCGCACACAAAGGGAGCTTAGCAGAGTGAGTGGCCATCCACATCCTGATGGGCTATCCTGAGCAGATCTGAGGGAGGAGCTGGCCACAGCCTCACCTGAACAGTCTGCGCCTGTTCCCACACAAAGGGTTTAACCACCCTGTATTGTCACTCTACCCAGCTTAAAGGCAGGGGATGAAGTGAATTCCTTGCACTTCAAAGCTAGTGTCTAAAAGCTTCTCCAGCCTTCCAGAACCAGGGCACCAAACTGTAAATACTGGACCACAGACACCACTACTTAAAGACAACCTCTGGATCTGTGGATACTCTGCCTGCAAGAAGGACTGCTTTGTTGCTGAAAGGACTGACACTCTGCTGGACTGCTACTCTGAAGGAGCTGCTGCCTTGCTGACCAGCTGCATGCTGTCTTCCTGCATAGGGAAGGGGAAATGGACCAGGACCTTCATCTGTCGCCTGTGACTCGAGAATGACTCGAAAGGCTACTCGGCTGAACTACTGATCTGAGCCTCAGGGGCACAATAAATTCCCCACAGCTCCTGGACCCATCGTCAATGAGTTTCTGACCCTCAAGAGGCACCTCTCAGGTCCTTGGAAGAGGTTCTCCTGCTCTTTAAGTCAAACTTTTGGTATTGTGACTGAGAGGCTCCAGCTCATCCATTCATAATGCATGGCAGACTCTGCGTTCTCAGCTGCCCATTGCCAGCATTGCTCTTCACCCACCAAACTTCTTCCACGCGAACAGGACTTGTGGCTGAATTCTTGAAAAGGTAAAAATTCAGCTTCACTAATTTGAGCCTTTATTGAACCAGCACTCCATCGCATTTGGTTTGAAATTTTGACTGTGACCTGGTCGGGCACAACCAGATAGCTGCCTTTGAAGCTTTATGCTTTTAGGTACTATATTGCTGTTGATTGCTGTTTATTATTTGAAAATTCAGCTCTCAAGTTCAACTTAACTGATTTTTGTAATTTCAGTCTTGCTTTGTTCATTAAACTCAGCTCTATTTTTCTAACCAGATGTGGTATCCTTTTGTGTGGTATTTTCACTGGCTTACTGTTTGAATTGTTGTGCAAATACTCAACACATTGCCTCTTAAGTTAAAACTGACTGCGCTGTGCCAAGCTACCAGGAGGTGAGCACAAGTTAATTTAGGGTGTGTTTGTGACTTACCTTGACTAGGATTGTGGTCCCTGCTTGGACAGGGTACATGTCTCTACCTACCAGAAACCCAAATTAAATTTTGAACTCTTGTCTAGCACCCACACAGACTACAAACTTCACCAAGACATCACTGGCTTTGTTGTCCCCCTCACCGTGGACTCCATATCCTACATCCCCCTAGGAAACCTGAACTTCCACCTGGAAGATCAGACTGACCCTAGCTCCACAGCACTCCTCACTATCCTCGGACTAACCCAGCACATCTTCCAACCTACACATGCCACCGGACACACCCTTAACTCTTTCTTTGCCACTTTCATGAGACTCTAGGTAACCATCACTATAGCCCTCACTTGGACTGACCACTCCATTGTTCACTTCCAGATAATCACCCCACCTCAAGACACCTGCCAACACCAGCCAGACAGCATTCAAGTAGAGAGGCAGTAAAGAAGATGCTTAGACTCATGCCCCATGCAAAATCAGACCCATCCTCACTGGAGACATAAGGGCTGACACCGACCAACTCAACAATTGGTTATCTGACTCCACTAGCTTCCTGGCAGCCCTCAAACATAGCCACCATAAAGAAGCTGGATTGCAGGTAACCTGGTATTTAGATGATCTCCAAATAACCAAACAACACTGCATACAATTAGAGAGGAAATGTAGAACCAGCCAAAAAAGACCGACAACAACAACTTCAGGGCCGCCCAAAGAAGAAACCACTCTCAGATCATATAAACCAAAAAGAAGACCCTAGCTGAATGTATAAAAAGCAGCACCAACAGCAATAAGGAGATCTTTGTGATTGTCAAAAAATTCAGCTTAGACTCTTCAAACAGCATCACCCGGTTGCAGGACAAGGGCAACAGACTATGAGAATACTTAAGCGACAAATTACGAGCCATCTACAACAACTTCAACCCTCAACCAGATACTCAAAGCCTCGCTGCCAGCCTACCAACCCAATTGAACCTCAATGGAAGTACCCTACCCCAAAAGAAGATAACAATCACCAAGGAAGAAGCAACAAGAATTATACAAACCATTGACTTTGGAACATCTACAGACTCATGCCCATACCACATCTAAAACATAGTCACCCAGATGATCAGCAAAACACTCACCCTGTTCTGAACACTTCTATGTTCACAGACACTTTCTCAATTGCCTGGAAACATGCTGCAGTAGATGCTTTGCATAAGAAGTCTTTGGCAGGCCATACTCTGCTAGCAAACTACAGACTGGTCTCCTAGCTACCTTTTTTGACAAAATCATGAAGAAGGCCAAAAACAGACAACTCACCAACCTCTTAGACCAGCAGCAACTTCTGGCCACCTCGCAATCCAGATTCCAACCAAACCATAACACAGAAACAACACTCATCACAGCTACAGATTAAATCAGAATGCTTCTTAATGGAGGAAAAAACATAAACCTCTTACTGCTCAACCTTTCAGCCACCTTTGATACGTTCTTCCCTTCCACCATGATTAAAAGACTCCATGAGGTAGGCATCCATAGCTCTGCCCTCAAGTAGATAATCTTCGTCATGGGAGGAATGCAAAAAGTCAGCATGACACCCTACAAGCCTGAAAAATAATTTGGGCAGTACTCAAAGGCTCATCTCTCAGCCCAACCCAGTTCTACATCTACATGACCCCACTGACAGACATTACCAGATCTCAGATCATTAACATTCTCTCCTATGCTGACAATACCTAACTCATACTCTCCCTTTAGAGAAGAACCCGTGACCAACTACAAAACCTGCATTGACCTCAGTAGCCACATTGATGACGTACATCTTCCTGAAGATCAACACGCGCAAAACCAAAGGGGTGATCTTTGGAAATACAACTTCCCATAGGACTCCACCTGGTAGACGGAGGACTTCCGACCCGCCCCATCCGTGCAAGAAACCTGGAAATTATCCAAGGTGAACAATTGGCCATGAGAGGTCAATGCAGTTACCTCCACCTGATTTCACCTGCTAAAGATGCTATCAAAAATCTTAAAGTGGCTATCTGAAAAAACCCTCATAATAAACAGACTAGACTATGACAATGTACTCTACGTTGGAATCAACCAACATCTCCTGAAGAGACTCCAAATCAACAGCTCCTGAACAGACTTAAATCCACCAAGAATGCCGCAGCAAGTCTCGTTCGCCTAGGCACATCTAAACCAATCCCCACCTCAAGCAACTCTAGTGCTTCCCATTCATTAATGCACTTGTGTCAAGCTCCTTATATACACCTACAAGGCTCTACACAATGTCACACTCACCTAGTTCCAACCGTGGAGGCAATCCTGGACCTCCAATCCCAACCAAGATGGGGACAGAACAAAGGTAAAGTCAACCCTTGTTCACCTGCTGCCTCCTGGGGGGAGGGAAGAATGGGATAAAATTGAAAAAGAAGAACTTGTGTCACTGGGGTAACTGCTCCACTGTCTTGTACACTGCCTAGTAGAATCGGGACTTCCAGGACTTCCTTATGCTCAATGCAAGTATGATACACTAAAAACAATAAGAGATAATGTTACACATAAGTTCCTAACTCAAAATGATCTATCAGTCGTTTCACACTATTTGTACACTTACAGACACCGTCATAAATGCTGCATGAGAAAGAACAGAAACCAGTTAAAGAATAAATTTGTATTTTTCTGGCAGTTTGAAACACACAAGATTCTAACTCAAACCAAAATACAACTTCACACTCAGAAGATTCTCCCAAAATACTAGGTACAACTTGAAAAATAACACCATGGCAGACTTTCAGTTCAGGTACAATAGACTTCGGAGTGCTGCAATGAAAATGTCCAGAGTACTGCGTCTCATGAGGGTCAATACTTGAATAATATCAAGAGTCCGAAAAACATGCTCAGGCCTTCAAAGGGAACAAGACTTTGGATTACTGCTAGCCTATGGATTAGTGTGCACAAACCTGAGGGGAAGGTACTTAGACATGGCAATACGTGAACTGGAATCCAAAGACGGTGGGAGACTCCGTGCAAGAAGCTAAAGAACATATGAAATTGTAGCTCATGAAGGAAGACACTGGGAGTGTTGCAGATGTCTGGATCATGGAATTATCAGGAAGGCATGGAAAATGTTGGACAGTAGATTATTGGTAAGGACAGGTAAGTACCTACACTAAGCAATAGGCCACAATCCCACACTAGGTCCAGTCAAGTTCTCAATACATTAATCCTGGTTCAACCCTTGGTAGCTTGGCAGCAAGCAATTAGACTTAATTTATGAGACAGGTGTGTAAAGCATTTAATATGAAAAAACTGAAAATTAGTAAAACACAATAAAAATCCAACACCATTTTATAAACATAGATTACATTGTTAACTTTAAAATGACACCAAGACAACAAAAATGCAATAAAGGGAACTGGAGATATGAATTTTTAAAGAATAAGGGCCAGATTATGATCTTGATAGAAGGGATTACTCCATCCTAAAGGTGATCGATATCCTGTCCACCATGTTACAATTTCCATAGGATACAATGAAACTTGTAATGTGGTGGGCGGGATATCCGTTACATTTGTGATGAAATAATCCCCGCCACCAAGGAGGTACACAGACCTAAAATATTTTCTAGCGTTTAGAAATCAAAAGTGCCAATCTGGACATCTGGTCGCACTTGTCAAGGGCAAAGTCAAACGTTGAGGCTGACCGTGATGGAGCCCTGATCAGCTACACTGAGTGGGAGGTCTCAGTTAAAGCTTTACCTTCACACGTTTTCTTGAAGATTTTTCCTCGACTAGAACAAGGTCACAAGTTGAAGCCGACCTCTCTGAAGACCTGTTCAGATGCACATCACGGAAGGCCTCGGTCCAGGTTCCTTATGTTCGGATTTAGAAACTTTTTCGGGGTGGAAATCTTTGTCCAGGACGATGTCAAAAGTTGAAGCGGACCTCCATGGATACACTGCACAGGAAGCCTTGGTCAACTTTTACCTTCAGACTTAGAAACGTTTTTGGAGCTTTTCTTCTCCGCATTTGGACGACCCTTCACAGCAACCCAATTTCAATGCAACATTGTCCGATTGCCTCGCCACCAGCCCCAAGTAAAATCCCGGAATTCTGGGGCTGCCAAGTTTTTCTGGGGGACAAACCCACAAGTCAGGCCGGGTTGCTGTCGACGTTGGACGGCTTGACTCACGAGGTCGGGTCTGTCAACCAATGGAGCTTTTTTTAAAGTTGTGCCAAACTTCTCCAAACTTCTGGGTCTTTTTTCCGAAATACTTTAAAGGTAATTTTGGTGTCCACAACTCACCCAAGTTTCCAGAAGCTGTGAGTTGCTCCTTAGGGCTTAGGACCCAATCTCCCACAATGCATCTGGTTTAAATCCTTAAATGACCACTGGTCAGTGGTCAACTGGTCTATCTTTGCATGGCTGGATGCAGGGGACTCTGGTTAGCTCTTTTCTGCTGGTAGCTTACAGGGATTCCCTTCGTGGAGTAGTAGAAACCAGGCAAAGTAATTTTTTGGTGAAGCCCAGATTGTGCAGCTGGTGCAGTCTTTTGAGTGAAGTGTCCAGGTGCAGGCCAGGAGTTCAGCAGGGTAGTCCTTCTTCTTCTTCTTGTCTTGTTCCAGTAGGGATCCGAGGTGGGCTGCAGACAATTTTTATCCTTGCTCCTGGTGTGGTAAGTAGGGGAGGCTCCTGTCCAATCACATGCAGGCCACCACCCTCCTGAGTGACCACTTCCTGCGAAGGGTGGCAAAAATCTGTCCCAATGAGCAACATTCCTCCAAAATCCAAGATAGCAAAAATGTAATATTAAAGTTTTAGATCTAGCTGAGTCAACCCATTGGTGTAGCTAAGGTTCCCTTAACACACCCCTTTCCAGCCCTCTCTTAATCTAATCAGGGGCACCAGGCTGTCTGTATTTGCAGGAAATGTGGGAGGTACAGTTGCTGTCCAGATGTCCTTCCATCCTTTGAAGTCCAGTTTGGCTGTTTCCCCCCCATCCTGTTCTACCATCTGCTGAGGCAGATCTCCTCCCACCAGATGCTTCCTTTGTTTCAGCCCAGGCCACTTCACACCTCATCAAGGCAGCCTGGCACAGGCTGGGAGAGGCTGGCCAATCAGAGAAGTGCAGTACAGGACTGAAGTTGGTAACTTTTAGCAAGAGTTCTAAAACTCTTTCCAGGTACAAGTTATATTACATTCAACAGTGGCAAGCTGTTGGATTTAGTATAACTTTTAATGTGATACTAAACTTGCTATATTTAGCTTTTTTCCGATGGAAAATAAGACTTTATTATTTGAAAATAATGTCTCTCCATGTTAGCCAATGGAGTCCATTCACTACAATAGGGAAATGAATTTGACTATGTTTTCCTCACCAGGGATAATAACACGTCTTTTATAAAGTCCCTGCTTATATTACACTGCACCCAAACCGGGGGGGACCTTAGGGCATACCTTAGAGTTGATGCGACTTATATGTAAAAATAAGGTCGCTTAGGACTTTGAAATTACCTTTAATTCTAAAGTCGAATTTGGGGTTAAATTTAACTTAAAAGCAGCCAGCAAGGCAAGCTTGCTTTTAAAATGACACTGGACATCACAGCAGCGCACCTATGTACTATCTATGCTTTGGTTCCTAAACCTACATGGTCTACCATATACTAGGGACTTATAGGTAGGTTGATACCGCCAATTATAATTAACCTAATTTGCATATACCATTTTAATCAGAGCACAGGCCATGGGACATTTAGCAGTACCCAGGGCACCATCAGAGTCAGTTTGAGTGAAAAAATGTGGGCAAAAAGTGAGGGGTCTTTCACAATTAGCCCAGTTTTCCCTCAGATGATCAGAGTGCCAGGAGTTCCAGGCAACTCAGAAGTTGAGTGCTGGGACATTGCTTGTGCAGGACAGGAACGAGGCCAAGCACCGATGCAAATTCAGTGGAAGTATTTATAGAGGAAGCAAAGAGTGTTACAGAAGAGCACATGTACCACGTACAAGTGTGGAATCTTCCAATGAGGCTGGAGAAAATCATGTGTTTCATACAACGGTTATGACTCGTAGCAGATAGCAGGTGTTTTGACAACAATAACAAGTACAACGGAACCCCAAGTGTATGATGGTACAGGTCAAAGGTTCACAGTGGAAAGGTGACTATTCTAAACAGACATGTGAAAACTGGAGGTGCAAACTAGATGAAACTTGGATAGCAACTGTTAGACTTTTTCATCCTTGGTGTGGTCTCCCTTAACTTTTTGCCTCTGTTCCCCAGGTTGTTGATGTGTGCTGGACTCTGATTTTACTGTTTTTGTTACTCTGGGCACTTTACCGCTGCTAACCAGTGCTAAACCGCAAGTGCTCCTGTTTAAAATGTGTATGTAATTGGTTCCCCATGATTGGCATATTTGTTTTACTGTTAAGTCCCTAGTAAAGTGCACTAGAGGTGCCCAGGGCCTGTAATCATGTCTCAGACCTGCCACTGCAGTGTCTGTGTGTGTATTTTTATACCCTAAATTTGACTTGGCAAGTGTACCCACTTGCCAGGCCTAAACCTTCCCTTTTCTTACATGTAAGGCACCCCTAAGGTAGGCCCTAGGTAGCCCCAAGGGCAGGGTGCAGTGTATGGATAAGGTAGGACATATAGTAATGTGGTTTATATGTCCTGACAGTGAAATACTGCCAACTTCGTTTTTCACTGTTGCAAGGCCTGTCTCTCTCATAGGATAATATGGGGGCTACCTTTAAATATGATTAAAGTGTAGATTCCCCTAGAGAGTAGATGGACATGTGGATCTTGGGGTCCCTGAACTCACAATTTATAAATAAAATACATCTTTTAGTAAAGTTGATTTTAAGATTGTGCGTTTGAAAATGCCACTTTTAGAAAGTGAGCATTTTTTTGCTTAAACCATTCTGTGACTCTGCCTTGTTTGTGGATTCCCTGTCTGTGTCAGTTTGACAGTTGGGTTGTTTTTCACCCCACACTAGACAGTGACACAAAGGGAGCTGGGGTGTAACCTGCATTTCCTGATTAGCCATCTCTGCTAGGAGGGAGGGGTGGAGTGTTCACTGTCATCTGAAAGGACTGTGCCTGCCTCTGACAATGCAGACTCCAACCCCCTGGTGTGTGTCTGAGGCCTTGCCTGGGCAAGGCAGGATTTCACAAGTAGGTGTGAGTCCCCTTTGAAGAAAGGTGACTTCAAAGACTAAAATGGGTATAAGAAGGGCACCCAAATCTACAGACTTTAGAAACACTTCTGGAAACAAGAGGAACCTCTGCCTGCAGAAGAGCTGATAGCTGAGGAAGAAGTGCTGCCCTGCCTGTGACTGTGCTTTGTGGAGCTTTCCTGCAATGCTGCTTCTGCCAGAGTAAGAGGGCAAAGACTGGACTTTGTGTGCCTTCCATCTTGTGAAGAAATCTCCAAGGGCTTGATTTAGAGCTTGCCTCCTGTTGTTTGAAGTCTCAGGGACAGCAAAGACTTCTCTCTGCCAGCACCTGGAGTCTCTGGAGAGACTCCTGCTCCGACAAGTGGTGCCCTATCCAGTCCCTGGGCCCTTGAAAGGCAAGCTAGTGGAAATCCAAGGAAACCGACTTCGTACGACTACGGACCGACGCCGGTGCTGAATCCGGTAACGCCGCCTGCACCTGATGCCGTGACCTTCGCTGGAACGCGATGCTCTTCGCAGGCCCGACGCCGCTGCAGTCCCACTGAAGTCCGCGGCTCCGTGGAAGTCACCGCACCACGTCGTGACCGACGGCACTCGAAGTGCACGAATTCAACGTTTCGCAAAGACGCCGCGATCCTCGACTTCGCGCATCAGCTTGTTTTCACTCTTCACCAAAGGTACTGTATTTGGGGGTCTACACGACTCTGTGTCCGGCGCCGCTGGTGTCGGCTTGTTGGGAACGACTCTGTCACGACGCCGTGTTAACATCTCACCGAAGCATTTTTGTTTCTAAGCGCTATTTTTTTAGTTTAATCTTTAAAAATTCATAACTTGACTTGTGTATGTCGGATGTTTGTCGTTTTGGTCTTTTTTTGTTTAGATAAATATTTCCTATTTTTCAAAACTGGTGTTGTGTCATTTTGTAGTGTTTTCATTGAGTTACTGTGTGTGTTGGTACAAATACTTTACACCTAGCACTCTGAAGTTAAGCCTACTGCTCTGCCAAGTTACCAAGGGGGTAAGCAGGGGTTAGCTGAGGGTGATTCTCTTTTACCCTGACTAGAGTGAGGGTCCTTGCTTGAACAGGGGGTAACCTGACTGTCAACCAAAGACCCCATTTCTAACAGCAACAGAACAGATAGTCAATGGTTCAGGCTTCCTGGAAAAGCGGAGCCATGGAGCACTCATGATGGAAAGGCACCACAGGGAAAGAATGACATGAGGCAGGAGAGTTCTACCCACAGCACATAGGGCACAAGATGGAGTCACAACAGTTCCCCTGCAACGACCCACCGGGCATAGTTTGTCTGGATAGTGGGCATGAAAGGAATGAACCAGGTAGGAGGCATGAACATTACTAGCTGATTGCCAAGAGTTTTCTTCAAGACCACCCTCTTTCCATGCAATTATGAAAAACAAATGGTGCTTAACAAGCCTTGAATCCAGAATCCTTTGGACTTCTAACTCTAGGTGACCATCAATGGTTACAGGTGGAGGAAGAGGAGTGGGGTGGGTTTGGACATGATGTGGTTTGAGGAGGGAAATATGGAATACAGGGTGAACCGGCAAATCATCTGACAGCTGAAGCTGGACTGCCATGAGATTAATTACCTTTCAGTGGGAAAAGGACCAATAAATCAAGGTTGCCATTTGTGAGAACCATGTAATTGAAGGGTTTTTTTTGGCAAACCAAACCTGATCTGTGCTTTTGTCCTTGATTGTGGTCTACTATGTTTATCAGCATTTCTCTCCATGTTTACTTTAGCCTGTTGTAAGTGTTGTAACATTTATTTTTGGTAATCAGAGAGGTGCTATACTAAGTCTTGTATTGCAGGTACACTTTCAGATATTTTAACAATATTGTCAGGTAACATTTGTGAATTATTCTCTGTTAAATAATAGAAAGCTGACACCCCAGTGGCAGAATGTTGTGAATAGTTATACGCAAACTCTACAAAAGATAGCAAGGACACCCACTATTTGGAAGTTGAGGTGAAAAGACATCCCAGTGTCTGTTCCAGTCCTTGATTTACTTGCTTTGTCTGCCCATTGGTTGTGGGTGATAAGCTGACGAGAATCGGGCATCAGTGTCCAATGATGTGGAAAGACTGTGTCAAAACCAAGAAATTAACTGTGGGCCTGAAAGGTATACCAATCGCCATACATGAAATATGCTGCAATATTTTTATTTCTAAGATACAGAATAAACAGCTTCGACCTCCGTCCTCCCACATAAGCCACCCAGTCTTAACTGCCCCGCAACACTCAAATCCCCTTCAACATTCCTTCTTCTATTGACTCAACATTCCCTTGTCCAGTCGCGCGGAAGCACGCGATGGATACATCCCAACACATCTCTTCTCTTGCAATGATTTTTACAAAACGACAATAACATAATTTACAAAAAGAAATTATACACAGTACATAAATAACTATTGTCTTATATACACAACAATATTATTCTGGAACACCTAAATACAAATCAGCACAATTAATGTAACATCAACACATAGTCATTAAATTTTTTTGGTGGTTTGACAATTCTGGAGGGACGTTCGCAATGATGCGAAGGTGAATTCATTGTTCCGGAAGCACGATTGTCATCACACAGGTCTTGCTTACCAGCATTCACACCCCGTCCACCTTCCCTACTCACAGCCCTAGATAAAGATATTTTACACGTATTACACCATTTACCATTGTCCAGTTTAACAGCACTGTCACCCACCTGAAGAATTCTCCTCCAACACCTGAATTTAGACGGGCCCTTAACCATGGATCTAGGAGACTTCACTCTCACAAAATCCCCTCCTTCCACTCAACCCTGCGGATGTGAATCTTCTGTGAACTTGGCGCATATTTCTGTTGCACGGCCGTTCGTTATTCCACCACACCATCAACTTTATGCCACGGAACACCAAAAGGACCCATACACTCTGTAGTTAGTTTTGAGGATGGAATGCGACCACGTAATAGAACAAAAGGTGATACCTGTGTATCAGAATTATTCATAGTGTGCACTGCCCACAACAATTTTGCTAATTCGGACTTACAGTGCAGACCACTTGCCTTGGACAACTGAACATTATCCTTGAGGACCCTATTGAACCTGTCCACGAGTCCATTACTCCTTGGATGGTACAACGAGGTTTTGGGGTGTTTAATGCCCAAGAACTTCACAAACTTTTCAAATTGTCCTGAAGTAAATTGAGAACCATTATCAGTCAAAATCTCATCAGGAATGCCTTCCATGCCGAAAATACCTTCCAGCCAATGGATCATACTACTAGAGTCAGGGACTTTCACAAATTTCACTTCTGGCCATCTGCTGTAATAATCGATAAGCACTAACCCATATTCTTGGGATCCGTAGGACAACTTCACTGGCCATATAATTTCAATAGCAAGTTTACTCCAAGGTTTATCCGGAACACTTACCGCTTCTATCGGGCTTAGTACAGTAACCTGGGACTTGTCACTGGCAGCACAATAAATGCAATCTCTTACAAAATGTTCTATGCATTTATCAACCCCAGGCCACCAAAAACCTTCTCTGATCCTCCTCTTCATAGCCTGCATCCCAATGTGACCTTCATGCGCTAAACTCAAAACTTTATTTCTCATACTATCCGGTACTACTATCTGCTTGGACCTAAATAATAATCCATTAATTACCAACAACTCGTCAAAAACATGTTTGTACTTATCCCTTAGTTCACTTTCAGAGGACCATAGTGACCACCACGTGACCACTGCATTCATGACTGATCTCATATCATGATCTTCTTCACAAGCTCTCCTCCATTCCTGTTCACTCAACGCACCATCCAGTTGTTCATCTACCAAACACACAACAACATCGCCATCTTCATCCTTAGGGCTAATATCAGTAGATGACTCCTCTAAAGGATCAGTGCCAGACAATCTAGACAGGCAATCAGCCAAAACATTTTTCTTACCCGGTACATATTCCAACTTAAAATTGTGTTCACACAATTTATATTGCCATTTGGCAATTCTAGGAGTAGCTTTCTCTGCACCCTTGGCTGTAAAAAGTTGAACCAAAGGCTAATGATCTGTCCTAACTGTAAACCTAGTGCCCCACACAAATTGTTTAAAGTGATGAATGCCCCACCAACATGCTAGGGCTTCACGTTCAATCCCTGAATACGTAGCTTCGGCTCCCTTCAGACTCCTTGACGCAAACGCAACTACTTCTTCCTTGCCGTCTCTTCTTTGCAATAACACCGCACCCAAACCTTTATGGCTGGCATCAGTCATAATGATGGTGTGATCCCTGGTGTCAAATGGTTTCAGGGAGGATTGCCTGGGCTATCTCTTGCTTAATACTTTCAAACTCACAGTTGCAACTCTCGTCCCACACAAATTTAACATTCTTCTTTGGAAGATTCCTTAAATTATAAATTTTTTCCGAACAATTGGGTATGAATCTGGGATAAAACTCTATTAAACCCATGAAAGACCTCAACTGATCTTTCTTCTCTGGACACACAAAATCTTGAATGGCCTTTACTAAACTTACTTTAGGTTTGATGCCATCAGCCGACAATTCAAAGCCTAAATAGTTGACAGCAGATACACCAAAACGACACTTAGTGGGACTAAGGGTCACGCCTTTCAATTTCAACGCATCTAACACACAACCTAATCTCTCATCATGTTCACACATAACCTTTCCATAAAATAAAATGTCATCCTGAAATGCTTTCACACCTCTCATCTCCTTAAACATACTTTCTACCGTCCTCTGGAATACTGCAGACGCCAACTCAAACGGCATACGTTTTAACTGAAATAGGCCAAAAGGTATAATGAAAGCCGTGAAGTGTCTTGAACTTGGATGCAGACTAATTTGGTGGTATGCAGATGTCATATCAAGCAAAGAAAATACTTTACCACCTATAACGGATGATAGCATTTCTGAGATGTTCGGTAAAGGATATTGGTCCACCCAAATCTGATCATTAAGGTCACGTAAATCCACACACATTCATAACAACCCATTTGCCTTACGAGCCAAGACTACAGGCGCAACCCAATCTGAGGACTCAATCGGTTCTATTATGTCCTGAGTACACAATTTGTCCAATTCTTTATTAAAATCATCTCTCAAGGTGAGGGGAACTTTCTGTACCTTGTGAACTTTAGGATGAGCATTCTTATTAATCTTGATCTTATGGGCAAATCCCTTGAATAAACCCACACCACCTTTAAAAATGTCAGGATAACGTGATTCCCATTTATCACACATGACAGAAGACACCTGCATGTACTCATTTCTCACTATAACTTGTTCAGGGTTATTCGGGTCCAACACTAATTCTAATTTGCCCTAATCAAACCATCCTAAAAGGCATGTGTTGTCCTTGGCTACATATATTGTTGCTAGTGTGACGTTACTCCTAAACCTGAGCTCGGCTTGAAATTCCCTCAATACATCAATTGATTTACCTCCATTTCCAATTGGCTGAATACTTGACAGATTTAAAGTAGCTCCTTGACCTTTAAACAATTCGTTCCACTCGGTTTCACTCAAAAGTGTAAATGGTGACCCAGAATCCGCCATCATCTGAACCTGAACACTGTTTATTTCTACTAAGCAAAACATCTTTTCTTGCAAGAATTCTTTGTCTCGTTATCATGCAGCACAAATACTTCCCCCTCATCACTACTAGGAGAAGGGGAATTATTTGTAGCGACACTGTTGACACGGTTGGAATTAGATCTGTCTGCATTGTTAATCCTATTAGATTTGCACACTCACGCAAAATGTCCTTTTTATAACACTTGGCACACATTTTATCAATGACTGGACAATATTTAGCTTTTCCCAAATAAGCAGTGCTACCACACCTATAACACTCTAAAGGTACTCTCACTCTTCTTATTTCCTCTTTTGTATTTTGTTTTTACAGCAAATACGTCAGGTCGCAGAGATTGACTTCTGTTGTCAGAAACTGACGTTTGTTACATGAACTAAACCGTACTTTCAATTCTGGTGGCGATCTCCAATGCTTTTTGTAAAGTTAAGTTGAGCATAGATAATAAGGCTTCCTGTACTTTCTTTTTATTAGTTTTTTCCACCAGCTGATCCTTAATCATTTCTTCTTCAAATTCCTTGTACTCACACGAAACTGCCAAAAGCCTCAAGGCTCCTACGTAACTAGACGCAGATTCGCATTCGGCTTGGTCTCTTTTGTAAAATTTATGCCTTTCCAAAGTAACATTTCTGCACTTCTTGAATCTCGTGTCCAGGGACTTAGTAGCAGTTCCATACTCATCCTCAACACCATCACCTCTACCCTCAATAGTTAATACAGTTACCTTTGGAATATATTTCAACATTTTCCGCCCTTCATTCCCCAAACAATGCCTTAGAATTGCGAATTTTCTCTTGTGGGTAAAAGTTTCTCCCTCAAGAGCGTCCAAATATGCTTCAAATGCCTCTTTCCATTGTTCCCAATCTGCATCAAGCAAAGCCGGATTGGGAAAAAAAGGAGGCGGAGGAGGAATGCTGCATGGTGGGTGCAATCAAGGAATATATTAAATAATGCAAATAATAATAACAATTAATGAAACATATAAAATGGAATGTGCTCCCAATACAATATGAAAAAGAGTACAAACTGTCTCCAAAGATGTAGATGTAATTGTCTCAAAAAAGGTGTGCATAACACCGTACGTGCTGTTAAAATATTCACACAAACTACTGACAAGGTGTGCCAATTACAAGATATATTGATGCAATTAGGTGTGCGTGTCACTGTGGCACGCAAAATCTTTAGCGTTAACAAAAGTGTTTTGCCCCAAAATATCGATGTGCACATATCTATAATGTTGTTATAAGTAAACAAGCGATTCGGTGTGCATTTCACCGTGGGACACGCAATTCCAATTGAATTTGCCTGCAATATGGCGGTGGTAGGTGTGCGTGTCACCATGACACGAAATCTTTAAACTCAAAATGGCCGCAGGGTTGGCACACGCACCTTTTTGCCAATGTGACCTCAAAATGGCCACCGTAGGTGTGCGTGTCACCGTAACACGCTGTTCCTTAATTCAATATGGCCGCTGGTAGATGCGCGCTATAGTTCAACAATGTTGTACTCACATACGGATGAGAACAGGTTCCAGAAAATTTTACCCTCGGCAAACGTCGCGGCAAAGGAGCAAGAGGATATTAGCAAACTAGCTCATCGTGTGGACATCTTCGAAAATGGGGAGCTCTAGACACGGAAGAGAAGCTGTCAGATGATTCTTCGGTTGCCGTCAGGAAGGAGAGCAGGAAGGATGATCCTCGTCGGCAATGAAAGGTATACCAATCGCCGTACACGAAATATGATGCAATATTTTTATTTCTAAGATACAGGATAAACAGCTTCGACTTCCGTCCTCCCACATAAGCCACCCAATCTTAACTGCCCCACAACACTCAAATCCCCTTCAACATTCCTTCTTCTACTGACTCAACATTCCCTTGTCCAGTCGCGCAGAAGCGCGCGATGGTTATGTCCCAACAGGGCCTCTGTCTGAAATAATGAAGGAGGGCAGGCCATGTAACTGCAGGTTATGCTGCACAAACAGTTTGGAAAGAATCTTGACATTGAATATTTGTTTTAAGCCAGGTATGCCAGGGATATGGGGTACAGGCAAAGGTCTTAACAGACCCACACGGGAGATGTAAGAAGTCTTGTTCTGAGAACAGATGGGACAGGTCTGGACATAATCATGCACATCCATGGACAGTGTTGGCCACCAAATCCATCGCTGACAATTAGCCAGGGTCTTGTGAATTCCTGGATGACCAGCCAGAGGAGTATCATGACACCAATTTAGCACCTCTTATCTTAATTCCTTAGTAAGAACAAATAAAGTAGTACCATGATACAGAAGATTATGGACATGATTATCTTTATTAGTTACCCAATAATCCAATTCCTCCTGACTCATGCTTTTATTAGTTCTATTAAAAATGACTCTTGTTCGCAAAGACCTACTATATGTTCAGGTGCTATGATGGTCTGTGGTGTCTGTTCTTGAGAAATCTGAATTGAGTAACTCCATCTGGATAGCACATCTGAAATAGTCTTTGGTGTACTCGAACAATACGTAATGGTGACATTGTATTTGTTGGAGAACAACAACCATCTTACTTTTTTAGAGGTCAATGCTTTTAATGATTGCAAGAACTAGAGATTCCTATGATCAGTATATACTGTAATGGTTTGTTGAGCCACTAACAGGTATTTCCGGATTCTTGGAAACATAATTTAATATGCCAATCATTCTTGTTTGGCAACTGAATAGTTCTATTCATCTGGCAACATCTTTTTAGAAACAAAATGCTACTGGATGCATATGTCCTGTGGTGCTGTTGTGTTGTGACAGAATACCTCCTCCAGAAGCCTGAGAAGCATCTGCCTCTACAAAGTATGGTAAGTTAGGATCTGGATGTCTGAGCTCCGGAGTCATGGTGAATTTTCTCCTTCAGTAATTGAGCTGGTAAGTGCCTCGCAGATCTAGTTTAGTTTAGACCGTGGACTTCAGAACCTGATCAAGCAAGACTAGTAAAAGATATCTGTTCTTAACAACAACCTTATTAAACGACCTATAGTCTATGCAAGCCCTTAACTCACCATTCTTAGTTGGTACAAAAAAGAGTGTTGACGAGGTGTGAGAGGTGGAGTCCCAGGGCTGGAAGCTCATCTAGATATTTTTTCTGTTATTTTGTCTCTGGTTCTGTGAGAGCGTAGACACGGCTGAATGGAAGTGCTGTGCCTGGAAATAAATATATGCGGCAATCTTATTTGATTATTTGTTCATCAAAAACATCATGAAAGTCCTGATATATTTCAGGAATTTTAGTTGTGCATTTTTGAGCCAATGGTGCGAATGTCATTGTTGGTGATTTGAAAGTATTACAAATATAGTAAAATGTTGTGGGACCTTCTGTGAGGTGTTTGCCAAAATTTTGGGGGGGTCTGCAGTAGGACCGTAGCTGACTGGTTGACCCCTACTTCGACAGTGCATTCTAATTTACCTGCATTGAGCCAGACATTACAGCAACATTGTTTCAAACACTCACAGGCAAACTGCCCATCCTTACCACAATACAAACATAGTTTTAACTTTCGTCTTCGATTTTTGTCTCCTGTAGTCAATGAGCATTGTGAACTCCCTCAATCATCATGGTTCTACATTATCTTGATTCTTTGTCTCTAATTCTCTGTGCTCTGGACGTATCACTAATAGTCTATTTTCTCCTTGATGGAGTTCTCCCTTATGTTTAGTCAACCTATGGTCTAATCGCACAACAAAGTAAATAAACTCAGAATGATGGGAAATTCACAATGTGTGTTAAAGAGTCTTTCAAGTCACTTCTCAGACCGCTATCGAAGAGGGAGGTATGCCTTTCTTGTGGCCATTGGATTTCAGTAACCAGTTTACTAAAAGGTCATAAAATGTCAAAAAATCCTTACTTCCCTGATGTAAATTCAATAACTCATTATCACTAGCCTCAACAAATGTGTGTTTGACAAAGAGGGCAACACATCGCCTCTTTAATTCTGCCAAAAGCATATAAGACAGGATCATTATTTTCAATGAGTGGGATCACCCAGTTACCAACTGTGCACCAAGATAGGATATAATAAAAGCTATCTTAGTTGTGTCAGAAGGAAAGGGTCTGTGTTTTAACAAAAACTGCAACTGGCACTGACTTCAAAAGGTATCACATTTATTATTATCCCCAAAAACCTTTCTGGTGGGGCCAGAGGTACAGGAGTGGGCTTACCTACAGTGACATGCACAGGATGAATGTTACCATTGGATGGCGTACTAGAGGTACTTTTCTTTTTTTCCAGAGTGTGCTGGTTATAAAATAGGCCTCTTGTCTTTAAGAATGCTCCAGGCCCTGCATCAACTAAAAAGGATGATTGTTATGGCTGATATCTAACTAACTCATGTTTAAACAACAGATTTTCCTGTCACAAGGATTAACCTTCAGCTTGTACATCAGATAATGCCTGAGCTAAATCATTTACATGTTAAATGGTCATCCATGTCAACCGAGTGGTAGAAATTTCAAGGCTTGGTCTTCTGTCATGCAATCACCTGGTTCCAACTGTAGAGAAGATCCTAGACCTCCAATTCCACCCAAGGTAGGGACTGAACAAAAGTAAACTCAACCCTCATTTACCTGCTGTTTCCAGGGGGAAAAGGGGAATGGGATAAAACAAGAAAAGAAGAACTTGTGTCACTGAGGGAACTGCTTGACTGTCTCATACACTGCCTAGTAAGATCAGAACTCCCAGGACCTCATTATCCTCAATGCAGGTGTGATACACTAAAATCAATAAGAGGCAATGCTACCCAAAGGTTCCCAACTCAAAATGAACTATCAATTGTTTTACACTATGAGTAAACTTAAAGACATCATTGTTAGAAATGGGGTTTTTGGTTGGCAGTCAGGTTACCCTCTGTCCAAGCAAAAGCCCTCACTCTAGTCAGGGTAAGTCACACACTATCCAAGATTATCCTGTGCCCACCCTCTGGTAGCTTGGCACGAGCAGTCAGGCTTAACTTAGAAGGCAATGTGTAAAGTATTTGTGCAATAAATCATACAATACCACTATATAGCACCACAAAAATACACCACACAGTGTTTAGAAAAATATATAATATTTATCAGGATAATTGTAGGTCAAAAAGAATAAAGATGCAATGGAAAATTGTAGAACTATCACAGGAAAGTGATATAAAGTGTCTTAAGTCTTTAGAATGTAATAAAGTGTCTTTCAAGCACAAAGTACCTGGTTTCTGGTGGAAAATCTCCTCAGAGGGCCACAGGTGAAGAGATGCGTGGAAAAAGGGGTGTGTGCGTCGATTTCTTCTCAGCACACACAGACTTGCGTCGTTCTTTTCCACGCGGGGAAGTCGGGCGTCGTTTTCCGGCGCGCAGACAGTCTCTTTTTGTGGATCGCGGGGATTACCAGATGTCCCGGGTCTGTGCGTGGATTCTCCTGCTTGTTTTCCGGCTGCGCGTCGTTCTGCGGGGCTGCGCGTCGAAGTTTAGATCTCACGGTAGGTGTCGCGTCGATTTCTCCTTGGAAGTCGGGCGGCGTTGTCCTTGCGAGGCCGTGCGTCGAAAGTTTGGTCTTCACGGCAGGCGTCGCGTCGATTTCTCCTTGGAAGTCGGGCGGCGTTGTCCTTGCGAGGCCGTGCGTCAAAGTTTCGCACTCACGGTAGGCGTTGCGTCGATTTCTCCTGGAAAGTCGGGCGGCTTTGTCCTTGCGAGGTTGTGCGTCGAAGTCTCGATCGTCCCGAGGGCGTCGCGTCGATCAGCGTCGGTGTGCGGCGTTTTTCTCGCCGCGAAACAAGCTGTGCGTCGAAATTTTCGGCGCACGGAGCGTCCAAGTGAAAGGAAGAAGTCTTTTTGGTCCTGAGACTTCAAGGAACAGGAGGCAAGCTCTATCCAAGCCCTTGGAGAGCACTTTCACAGCCAGACAAGAGTTCAGCAAGGCAGCAGGGCAACAGCAAGACAGCAGTCCTTTGTAGAAAGCAGAGAGGTGAGTCCTTTGAGCAGCCAGGCAGTTCTTCTTGGCAGGATGTAGTTTCTGGTTCAGGTTTCTTCTCCAGCAAGTGTCTGATGAGGTAGGGCAGAGGCCCTGTTTTATACCCAAATGTGCCTTTGAAGTGGGGGAGACTTCAAAGAGTGGCTAAGAAGTGCACCAGGTCCCCTTTCAGTTTACTCCTGTCTGCCAGGGTCCCAGTAGGGGGTGTGGCAGTCCTTTGTGTGAGAGCAGACCCTCCACCCTCCCAGCCCAGGAAGACCCATTCAAAATGCAGATGTATGCAAGTGAGGCTGAGTACCCTGTGTTTGGGGTGTGTCTGAGTGAATGCACAAGGAGCTGTCAACCAAGCCCAGCCAGACGTGGATTGTAAGGCACAGAAGGATTTAAGTGCAAAGAAATGCTCACTTTCTAAAAGCGGCATTTCTAGAATAGTAATATTAAATCCGACTTCACCAGTCAGTAGGACTTTGTATTACCATTCTGGCCATACTAAATATGACCTCCCTGCTCCTTTCAGATCAGCAGCTGCCACTTCAACAGTGTATGAGGGCAGCCCTAATGTTAGCCTATGAAGGGAGCAGGCCTCTCAGTAGTGTGAAAACGAATTTAGGAGTTTTACACTACCAGGACATATAACTACACAGGTACATGTCCTGCCTTTTACCTACACAGCACCCTGCCCTAGGGGTTACCTAGGGCACACCTTAAGGGTGACTTATATGTAGAAAAAGGGGAGTTCTAGGCTTGGCAAGTACTTTTAAATGCCAAGTCGAGGTGGCAGTGAAACTGCACACACAGGCCTTGCAATGGCAGGCCTGAGACAAGGAAAAAGGGGCTACTTAGGTGGGTGGCACAACCAGTGCTGCAGGCCCACTAGTAGCATTTAATTTACCAGCCCTGTGCACATAAAGTGCACCTTACTAGGGACTTATAAGTAAATTAATAGTCCAATCAGGTATGATTCCAGGTTACCATGTTTTAAGGGAGAGAGCATATGCACTTTAGCACTGGTTAGCAGTGGTAAAGTGCGCAGAGTCTATAAACCAGCAAAAACAGTGTCCAAAAAAATGGAGGGAGGCAGGCAAAAAGTTAGGGGTGACTACCCTAAGGCTGTCAGGTCTAACAATCATCATGAATATAGCATGGGAAAGAGCAGAAACCATTTGAAGAATAAACTGGTGATGTGCTGGCAATCTGAAAACTCAGGATTCTGATTTGAACCCAGACATAACTTCAAGCTCTAGAAGATTCTCCCAAAATACTGAATACAACTTGCCAAGTAACACAGTGGCAAACTTTCGGTTCGGTACAATTGAGTTCGTAGTGCTGTAATGAAAGAGTGTAGAGCACTGGCTGTCATGCGGGTCATTACTCAAACAATATCCAAAATCTGTAAAAAGTGTTCCCGCCTTCGAAAGGGAATAAGTCTGTTGATTATTGCTAACATATGGATTAGTGTGCACTAACCTGGAGGTAAGGCACTTAGCCATGACAGTAATTGAACTAGAATCCGAAGATGACAGGAGACTCAGTGCAAGAAGCTCAAGAAGAGACAGAACTATAGCTCATAAAAGGAAGACAATGGAAGAAACATGGATCATGAAATCATCAGGTATGCTTGGAAGACCAGAGTGCTAGAAGTTCTGGCTGACGGATGCAGGTTCAGAGAGGGTATTTATACAGGAAGCAAATAATGGTCTAAAAAAGCATGTGTCCCAAGTGAAGTGTGGACTCTTCCAATCAACCTAAGGGACATCATGTGTTGAATACAATTGTGATATTGGGTGCAAACAGTAATAACCAATACAACAGGATCCCAAGTGAAATATGGCACAATTCAGTGGTTCAGATGGGAACCATGATTATCCTAAATAGACATGTGAAAACTGCAGGTGCAAACTAAAACTTGCATAGTGACAGAATAGAGGGTCAATGGGGCAGGCTTTCTGGAAAGGGGGAGCCAAGAAGTACTCGAGATGGAAAGGTGCCACAGGGGAAGGAATGATATGAGGTCGGTGAGTAATACACACAGCACATAGGGCACATGATGGAGTTGTGACACACAACACAGGACCACTTACCTCAATGCACATATACGCCTCCACCAACCCTCCAGGAACCTCTGATCTTCTGATCTATTACTCGCACACATACTCTGCAAACACAAGAACAGATTGGAAGGACACGTCTTCTTGCACATCTCACCGAAAGCTTGGAACAACCTTCTCCACCACATAAAGTCATCTGCATCACTCCTCAAATTCTGCAAGAAGCTGAAGACCTGGCTATTCCACTATTTCCAGGCAAGCCTCCCCTTGCCTACCCACCAGCAAGTGCCTGGATACCCTTATTGGTGTTTAGCAGGCAATAAACGTCTACACAGCATAGCATAACATAACATGTGACACTATAAAATATGAATAGCTTTTAGAAATGGGGTTTCTGGTTGCCTAGGGTATGCACCTAAGCTAGGCAGAACCCACCACTTTGTCAGGGCAAGTAAATTATACACCAAAGATAACCTCTGCTCACCCTATGGAAGCTTGGTGCAAAAGAGACAGACTTATAATCAAAGTCAATGTGTAAAGCGTTTGCACAACCCACTAACATCAGTAACACAATTAAGACATCACAAAGGAGGCTCCAAAATGCTTCTTCTATTAGATATATATCATAAGACACAAATTACATGAATCATAAATATTGTGCACATTATGTAAATACTGTATTAATACTCATTGTCCTGGACTTTAGAAGACCCAAAATGACATATATCAGCAATATTCAAGGCACAATGTGCAGCAGTTTGGTTAGGAAACACATAGATTCCCAGGTGGCACACTAAATACATAAATCAAGAGTATTTCTTGCATTAGGCATTAATCATAACTTTCCCGTGCATGATGCCAGTTAGAGTAGGAACACACCACAAAATAACAAGGGCACAAAAGCACTGGATCACCTATTATCCTGGTTACAGTAATTCCGTACTTACAGTGTAAAAGCACAGGGGCTTCTACTACAGTTGTTACAGTAACTTCTGAAAGGGTCTCCAACAGCACAAGGCAAATGGTGGTTGTAACTCTGTGGCCGTATAAACAAGTGCATGAACTTTCTCTAGGCACTGTATGGATGGTGCTGGTGTAGGGTAAGTGAATTTTCAACAAAGGCAGTTTCACACCTCTCTCTGTGTCCGCTATTCTCCAAATAAGTAATGCCCCCCCCCCCTTAGGAAAATTAGGGAGTTAAAGGAGAACTTCTGCCCACATATAGGAATACTGATGGACAAAGAAAGAAAATATCTCCTGAATGGAGAGGACATAAAAAGAAAGAATGACTGTACAGAAGAACTACAGAAGCAAGATGATACCTTGCCAGAGATGTCTGAAGACAAAATCTGAGAACTGGAGCCCGATCTGGAAAGCAAGGTTAGATGAGCATTCACAGTCACTGCTAAGCACAAAGTAGTTGGAACAGATGCAATACCAATTGAATTGTTCAAAATAGCAGAGGATGCCTCGATCAAAGTAACGGCGACTACAGATATGGGAAAGAAAGAAGTGGCTGTAAGGCTGGAAAAGATCCATTTTTGTACCTAGCCCGAAAAAAGGGGATGCAAAGGACTGCTTGGTCTACTGAACAATAGCCTTAATTCGGCATGCAAATGAGATCATGCTGAGGATTTTACAAGCAACACTACAACCATACGTGGAGTGAGACTCTCTAGATGTACAAGCAGGATTTAGAAGAGGACTGAATGACCAGATTTTAGCATGAGATTGATAACTGAAAAAGCCAGAGAATTTCAGAACATCTCTTTCTGCTTTAAAGACTACAATAACACAATTGATTAATTAATTAATTAGACATGTAACAGGGTTGATGTCTAAGGCAGTAACTAAACCACCCCAAGGAGGGACAAGCGTAAAGCCTTTACCAATGATAACGAAGGATTTTTGAATGGCAAGCCCATGACTGAGCGATAGCAATAGGTTTGAGGTGGTTGTGGTTAAAAGCCCACATAGATACCAAGATGTCAGAAAAGCAGCGCTTGCATATTGCTGTTCTCAACCTAATGACAAAATAATGAATTAATACTGTCACAAAATGTGTCAGATCTTTGCATTTTCTTGCCGCATAATTTAGATAAACCTTCCACATAATCCTTTTCTCCATTGCTGCATAATTCCAGTGGCCCTCATGTGAGAAATGTAGGCACGTAAGCAGACAGCACAGTTACATCCATAAAGCAGGCTCTGTCGTGCTAAACACACATATTCATGCAGACAGTACAGTGATATCAGTACCACAGGCACTCACGTGCTAAACACAGACACTCTAACAGAGAGTACAGTTACATCAGTACTGCTGATCCTATTATGCTAAACCCAGAAAACAAATGAATTACATGTGACAGAGAGGGTATGAAGAGATGAGAGGCCCTTATGGATTTACTTCCTTTTCTCACTACATATTTATATCAAGAAGCTTTCTCAGATCTTATGTACCTAAAAAATAAAAAAATAAATCACTTGGAAAATGTAGAATCCGACCTGAGGATTCAGCGTTCCTAAACAAAAACCACACATTTAAATATTAGTCACCAATATGCAGCACCAACCTTCCCATTAAAATGTTTTGATTTTTGCATTTTTTCTCCAATATAAAATAATTATATGTTTAGCATTTAGCATATGTCTAGCATTCATTTGGTGTGTGCCTGTTTGTAAATTTGTTTGTGAATTACTGTTTTAATGTTGGAGATTTAAATTGTACAAATTGCTTAGGGTTTCCTAGTTTCCAGTACTGATTCAGTGCAGGTCCTCAGGAGTCAAAAGGTTGGGAAACACTGCACTACAGAGTTAAAAAACAAGCAGCATCAGTCAAAAACTGGGAGAAGTGATTGAACCAAAAGCTGCCCTTTTTCTACAGGAAGGAAACCTTTTGAGACTCCATTGTAGTGGGGAGTGGCTTTGGTAGGTTAACCCATTTAAATCAATGGTGATGAAAATGTGTTGGGAATGTGAAGAATGTTTTCAGGATAGGTGATTTAATTCAAGAGCACAGGAGGCATTTTGTGAGTTTAAAGGTTGATGATTAGTCTATGTCCTGATAGACCCTCCAAATGAGGAATATAGAATACTTCAAACCTACCAATAGGGCAGAGAGCAAGAAATGTTTTGGTAGGCTTGTCAGTTTGTTTCCAGGAAAGCCTTCCATCACGTCAATATAAACAGAGATTCACCATACAAACATATGCCATGATGTTTCCAAATGTTGCTAATGGAATTTTGTTGTCTTGCGAGGATGGCGATGAGCACCAAGTCATGTATGTACTCTCCGTCTTCATGTGCAATAAGCCATTGTACCACCCTTGCTACAAAGGCCACTGTCTCACAGCCCATTTATTTGCTGTCAATAATCATTTAATTTTTAAGAAATGTGCTTCAAAACGTGTCATGCCAGGCTGTAAGAACCACCGGGGAACCCTGTAATAGACACAACTCCACTGAATGAAAAAGCCAGTGCAGATAGCTGCCAGTATTTAGGAAGTCTTGAAACTCAATATTAATAACATACAAGAGGAACCAACTCATTAATCATTGTCCTAATAAACCTAATTGTGACATGCAAGACACTGGCACTTGCTATCAGACACTATTTTTTATTCAATCCATGCATTTACTTATCCATTCATTCACCCATGAACTCAACCCCTCATTCACCAATGCACTCATACATTTACCAATTCTTCCATCCATGAACATACTTAGCATCCATTTATTCAACCAATAACTTATTCTCATTCACCCAGGCACCAATCCAAGAAACACATCCAAAAACAAGGCAATTAGTGAACAACTTTCATTGATAAACAAGTCGGATCAATTTGCTTTGTCAATTCCTGCTTACTGTTGCCATTACAGAACGTCATCATTCATAGGTAAATCAGGTCAACCCGCTCCAAAAGGGGTGTTCTAGACTAAGTATGTCACCACCCTCACATGCAAGGAAGAGGGCGCGAGAGGCCGAAGGATAAAGGGAGAGAGAGGGGAGTCAATGGACAAAAGGACCATCCAGGTCCCATATGGGTATAATTTGTAGTTTCTCAATAATAAATATAACAAGTTAGAGCTTTTAGCGTTGTAAACTTCTAACCGGACTATTCTTGCTACACAAACTGAAAATGAAAAGTAAAACAGTTTCACTTAAGTGAGCTAATGGCCACCATAAGTGTGAAGGAGACTCCCATAAAAGGAAACAGAAGTTTGCTTGCATTCAAAAGTATTGGCAAAAGTGCAATTATCCATTTAACCAGCAAAAGTGCAGTCATCCATGTAATAGGGTCGATGTCATGCAAAGCGCTCTACTACTGCCCAGCGAGATCGTGCTGCCTACGGAATAAAAAGATGAAGTAGTCCAGAAACCATACGGAAAACATGGAGCCTCGTATGTTTTCAGTAGTTTACTGGTGGGGGGGCTAAACACTGTAAAAGGCATGACGTATGCTTGCCTTTCACTAATGAAATCAAGCAAAATTTAAAAGGCAAGGCCACGAACCAACTAAACTGATGGATGTGACATGGGCATGGTTAAAAGCCCACAGAGAGATCACAACAGGGGTCAGAGAAGCTTGAGCGCTTAACCCTAAAAAATTGGCTTTGCCAATAGTGCTAATGACTTTGCCGGTTTGGCTTTGCCAATAGTGCTTATGACACCGGAAAAGGCATGACGCATGCATGCCTTTCATTAATGAAATCAAGCGAATTTTAAAAGGCAAGCCCACGAACCAACCAAACTGAAGGACGTGACATGGGTGTGGTTAAAAGCCAACAAAGATATTACAACAGGGGTCAGAGCACTTGAGTGCTCAACCCTAAAAAATTGGTTTTCCCAATAGTGCTGATGACTTTGCCTGTTTGGCTTTGCCAATAGTGCTGATGACTTTGCCTGTTTCAAATATGCTGCATCACTGTTTTGAAAACGTTGGTCGTCAATCTCCCAAAATGTGTGGCGATAAGCTAAGAAACTCTGGAGGCTTCTGAAATACTGTTGGAAAATGTTTGACTTTAAACTCTCAAAATGGACTTGTACTGAACTTTCTGGTCAAACCTTTTCTTCTGCAGCCCATTATCTCTGGAAGTCTGGTTTTCATGATGCTTTGAAAACATATTTATTTCCAACTTTGAATTTCCAGCTATTTCCCAACTGCTTATGTTTTCATTGTGAATATTAATCTTGGGTACTGGTATTTGTCTTGTTATTATTGTTTTTGCCTTTCTCATCTACCTTTATTTTTCTTTTCTGATTAGTTATTTCTACTTGGATTACTGAGTTGCAATATTTGAAAACTCTATTTTTGTTTTTAGGAAATTGTACAGTTCTCTTGTACCCTTTGGGGTTGGTATTGCACTTTGTTATGTTAAAATAAATTAGCTGATTGAAAATGGGTTTTCGTCACTCAGCTAGAGACTGCGCAAGCTATGACTAGAAAATTGTCCTATGCATCAGACTGTGAGTAAGGATGCTTGGAGATTAGCAGTGCCTCATTCAGGTAGAAGATCCATTTATGTTAGACCCTTGGAGCAGCAAAATTAACTTACCCTCCAGACCTCAGCCAGACCAGGCTGGGTAGAGACTGCGCAAGCTATGACTAGAAAATTGTCCTATGCATCAGACTGTGAGTAAGGATGCTTGGAGATTAGCAGTGCCTCATTCGGGTAGAAGATCCATTTATGTTAGACCCTTGGAGCAGCAAAATTAACTTACCCTCCAGACCTCAGCCAGACCAGGCTGGGTAGAGAAAGTAGGCGTGAGACTGTGATGGGTACCCATTTATGACAGTGTCACTTTTTTTTTTTTCTCTGAGATTGTAAGTATCATCGCTTCTTGATGTGGCGCTTCTTGATGCGGTCGCCGCCCGCCTGGCGGGAACCGACATATGGCCGCTCCGCGGTCGAAAGACCGCGGAGGCCATTCTGGCTTTCCCGCTGGGCTGGCGGGCGACCGTCAGAAGGCCGCCCGCCAGCCCAGCGGGAAACCCCTTCCCACGAGGAAGCCGGCTCCGAATGGAGCCGGCGGAGTGGGAAAGGTGCGACGGGTGCAGTTGCACCCGTCGCGAATTTCAGTGTCTGCTAAGCAGACACTGAAATTCTTTGTGGGGCCCCCAGGGGCCCCACGACACCCCATACCGCCATCCTGTTCCTGGCGGGCGAACCGCCAGGAACAGGATGGCGGTATGGGGTGTCGGAATCCCCATGGCGGCGCAGCAAGCTGCGCCGCCATGGAGGATTCCTGAGGGCAGCGGAAAACCGGCGGGAGACCGCCGGTTTTCCCTTTCTGACCGCGGCCAAACCGCCGCGGTCAGAATGCCCTTGAGAGCACCGCCAGCCTGTTGGCGGTGCTCTCGCGGTCGTTGACCCTGGTGGTCAATGACCGCCAGGGTCAAAATGACCCCCTTTGTATTGTAAAAGGTGCACCCGTGTTTGCATCTTTTGTTACAGAGGATGTTGAGTTCTTGTTGCTTGTGGGAAAGGACTACACATTTGACCGGAGAGTAGAAATGTCTTGAGTTGTTGTCACTTGAGACAGGTTGAGGACTACAGGTTTGACCTGAAAGTAGTGTCCTGAGTTCTTTGTCGCTTGCCGGACAATATGAGGACTACAGGCTTGCCCTGAGAGTAGAAGTGTCTTGAGCTGTTGTCACTTGTGAGACAGGATGAGGACTACTGGCTTGTCCTGAGAGTAGAAGTGTCCTGACTTATCATATGCGGGGCAGTATGTGGGCTACAGGTTTGACCTGAGAGTAGTGTTCCGAGTTCTTGTCACGCTTGGGACAGGATGAGGACTACAGGTCTGACCTGAGAATAATGTCCCGAGTTCTTGTCACATGTAGGACAGGATGAGGACTACAGGTTTGAAATGAGAGTACAAGAGTGCCGAGTTGTCATTTGCGGGAGAACAAGAGGGCTACAGATTTGACCTGAAGTACAAGTGTCCTTGTCAATATAAGTGCTAGAGGAGTCCTGCTGCCTGTGGGTACATTACTGATTGGCATGGGAGGTCTTGTGCCAAAATCTGTGACAGGGAGAGAGATGTCTGCGAAGGTTAGGTTCTCTGACGGAATTGCTGTTCGAGTGGATTGTAGGATGATATGTTTCTGATGACTATATGGTATATGTACCTACATACGGAAGGCTGCACATGCAGGAATGTGACTATGGCGGAACCCCAGGTGCACTTGGGTGTCCTTAATAGGGACAGGAGTCAGACTTGGTGTGTGCTGATAGGGATGGGTGAGACAAATCAGTATGTGTGTAGTGGGGGGGCAGGGGTACCAAGTGTACACATATTGAGTGTACACAGCTGTCAGATGGCTCTGCTAGCAGGGCAGTGTGTGCGCAGTCCTTTGTTCTTTTACATGTATATTGTAGCCAAGTGCTACCAGGTGATTTCAATTGGGTTGAGTCAGGGGAAGAAAACGAAGACTACGATCCCCAGAATTCCTTGAACAGGTACCATGTTGAGGGTTTGGAAGCTGGTTTCTCACAAACATGGTTACGCTGGTAACTTCGCTTTTGTCTCCTTCATCCAGTACTGTTTTAGCCAAAAGACTGCTGCATTGTGAACTCTACAACCCCTGTAAGTCTATAGATAGTCGTTAAATTACAAGTCCTAGAAAGAAGGGTGCAGTTAGCGAAAAAACCCACACTGGCTTAGGGTATTGATCATTACAAAGGGTTGCTGACATGACTTACGATACTACATTTTTGTGCGATAGTCAGCTATCGGCCTTCCTGTTGTCCTGCCTCTGCCAATAACCAGGGTCAGCAGGGGTGCGAGCAGCATGCACTTAATTTCTCACATAAGCGAGATTATCTCTTCCAGTCACGGTGTTTTGTTTGCGTCCTGAGAATAGTAGTTCTGTTTATTGCATTGTAAATTAAAGATCTACAGTTCCTAGAATAGAAAAAAAAACAGTGTGATCACGCTGAAATTGAAAATAAAAAAAATTAGCGCGATTGTGCTATGTAAAACCCAGCGTGATTGTGCTGCGTGGAAAATAAAAGAAAAAATAGTGCAAAAACAGGCTGAAAACATGGAGTCTTGTATGTTTTCAGTAGTTGGATGGTGCGCTTGAGGAGGGCTAAACACTGGAAAAGGCATGACGTATCCATGCCTTTCACTGATAAAATCAAGGGGATTTTAAAAGGTACCCTCATAAACCAATGAAAGAAACAGGCATGACATGGGAGTGGTTAAAAGCCCAAAGAGAGATTACAACAGGGACGGAGCACTTGTGCGCTCAACCCTAATGATTGAAGAATTGACTCCTTCCAACTGTGGTGCTGGAGAAGGCTTTTCTGCATCCCATGGACTGATAGAAGAACACATCAATCATTAATTGACTGTATCAACTTTCACTAGAATAGCTTTCATAAAAATTAAGCTCAAGTATTGTGACTATATCATGAGAACACTCCTTCAGAAAAAAAACCAAAACATTATGTTGGGCATGATGGAAGGAAAACGAAAAAAGAGGAAGACCAAGATCATAGTGGCTACATGCAAACAAGCACGTTCAAGACCTAAATAATTATTTTATCGACCCAAAGAATAGGTGGAAGTTTATCCATGAAACCACCAAGAGTCAGACACAACTGAATGGATAAAAAGACGTAGTCACTGCACACTTTAAACTGATGAGGAATGCTTAAAACAGACCACGCAATAGAAAAACATCCAAAAACCATATCTTTAGCAGATAACTATACTATGGTTGGGCGCACCATGAAATGATTTTTGGCACAATTTATTTCCGGTGGAAATGTTTCTACAACCAATTTTTAGCAGTGAATACATGCTTCAAGGTAGCCTGTAAATTCACTGCTCAAGTCCATGATGAGAAGTAAGCTAATATTTTGCAGAATTGGTTATAGGCATGCCACAGCTATTTTGAGTTTATTTTACAGAGCTCTATGGTGCAAGGAAAGAAGCATTTATGGGAAACATAAACTAATATCCCTAAATCATAAAATCAATTAAGGGCTAGCGCAGGTGTTTTAACAAGAAATTATTAATGAGTGTTTATGTATTTTGAATAATGAGTTTATGTAGAAAATGAATAAAGCAGAAAAATAATGCACGCATTTGAAAATGTGAGCGCGAAGAATGGCCACCAATGTTCAAGAATGGTACTTATTAATGATTAATACTTATGAAATATCGAATATCTACTAGATTAATGCAGTAATATGTCATATTAAGGGTTATGAAGTATGCTTTAGCTTTATTAATTGTAGGCCTTAACTTAGCAAGTGTCTTGGCCTATTTTGCCAGGCCTCATGCAGTAGCTGTATTTTTTAGTGTTTAATAAAAATGCTGACAGAGTGAATTAAACTATGAAATGTCCATTGTCTTGTTAAATGTGCTTAACGGAAGCTTTTCGTGAGAACCGACTGCTAGGAGATTATGGGGGTCATTCTGACCCCGGCGGTCAGAGACCGCCGGGGCCAGGGTCGGCGGGAGCACCGCCGACAGACCGGCGGTGCCCCACAGGGCATTCTGACCGCGGCGGTTCGGCCGCGGTCATATGCGGGAAACCGGTGGTCTCCCGCCGGTTTCCCGCCGGTTTCCAGCCGGTTTCCCGCTGCCCTGCAGAATCCTCCATGGGGATTCTGACACCCCCTACCGCCATCCTGTTCCTGGTGGGTCTCCCGCCAGGAACAGGATGGCGGTAGGGGGTGCCGCGGGGCCCCTGGGGGCCCCTGCAGTGCCCATGCCAATGGCATGGGCACTGCAGGGGCCACCGTAAGAGGGCCCCACAAAGTATTTCAGTGTCTGCTATGCAGACACTGAAATACGCGACGGGTGCCACTGCACCCGTCGCACCTTCCCACTACGCCGGCTCAATTCTGAGCCGGCGTCCTCGTGGGAAGGTTGATTTGCCCTGGGCTGGCGGGCGGCCTTTTGGCGGCCGCCCGCCAGCCCAGGGCAAATCCCAGAATACCCTCAGCGGTCTTTCGACCGCGGAGCAGTATTTTGGTGGGGGAACTTTGGCGGGCGGCCTCCGCCGCCCGCTGAAGTTAGAATCACCCCCTATGTTCTTTCTAATGTAACATTTTATGTGTAATGGGTGTGAGACTGACTTTCCTAGGGAAAGAACAATGAAGACACTGACTGGAGCTGAAGCTGAAGCTGCAACAATATTGTTACCTGATGAGCCGGATGATCAGAACATCGTAAAGTGTACCAGTCAACTGCATGTAAATAGTGAAATATTAGAATTTATAGATTTGATATAGAAATATTATTGGGTGAAGCATGAACATAAGATTAACTGACCAATAGGGAATTAGGGGATAGTTTAGGTGACTTTAATATAACAACACGACAGAGGCTAGAGAAGAGATCTAGAGAGACTTGAGAGGAGAAGAAGACACTTTAGGAGAGATTCGAAATTCATACCGATATTGGGCTCATATTCTCTGACTGAGAGCCTGATGCTTTGCTGATCGACTGATGACCTGACGACGAAGACTGATTCTGCTTTGCTGACCCATGCCGAGTATAGGTATACATTGAAATGTGACTGTTATGCATTTTATGCTTTTTCTTTCTAGGTACCAACTGTGCTGTGTTTTGATAGATCCATAGCTAGATGTTTTCCAAATTTGTGTTTCTAAATTGCTTTGCATGAAGCCCAACATGCTGATGCTAATCTGACTTTAGTTAAGGACCCTCACAAATGACTGACAATTACAGGGACTAATGATTAATGAATTACCTTGCTGAATTCCATGTATGTTATATCTTTGTCACAGCTGACTCTGCTATTGATTTGCACTATAGCTCTAGAATGTGTTGTGGATCAAGCTTCGATTAGATGGCCTTTCTTCCGCCGCTTTGGACAACCAGTGTTGTTTTTATATGTGTTTCATTTGATATTGAGATTAATCTCCACACCTTAGCAATGTTAATATAGGGAAATAAACTCACTAAACTTTTACTAAAGGTGTGGTTATTCATGGCTGAAAAGTCATGGTGCGTGACATTTACTGACTCCATTGATTATTGATTTTATTGATCACTAATGATTATTGGTTATTGTGTATTGATTATTGATTATGTACTGGAGTAAGAACCTCTTAATTGAGAGTCAAAAGGTTCCACGACCTATTTGCGTCCCCTTGACGCGCTAACAGTACCAACCTGTCAGGAACATAGTTTTCATTCAAAAGCTGATGACCAGGGGCCTTTAAAATGAACAGAGGAAATCCAATTGCTATTAACCTAAGAAACAAGTTCTGGTCTACAATTAGTATCTTATTCTTGATAATTAAAAAGAAACATCTCCAATGGAGATGGTATTTCTTAACCATTAAATTAGGAACGATATAATTCATTACATAAAAATAGGAACAGAAATACTATTAATTTGTTTTCATAAAAATACACAATAATGAATTAGAAACATAACTAAACATGTACAATTTGTAAATGCAAAGGGATAAACGGAAAGCATCAAATACTCTCTTCCAACTGTACAATGTGAGGTCGTTCAATCTGTATGCAATGAAATGCAATTATAAGAAAACAAACTACAAACTTATCACCGTCTCTCTTCCTCTCGCACCCTGTGAGTATGTGCACGTTTGGCCTTGCTGTGTCCTGTACTGTCACTGTACTTGCTTTCAGGACTATTGGACCGTCGCAACATTTTATTTGGAGGGAAGGATCTGCAGAAACTCGCATCTTTTTCATGGCAGTGATATCCGGTACTATGCTGAGTTTTCGACAAGTACTTAAGAGTCTGGTAGGTCTGCGACTCTCGCCGGTCGTGACAGCCATCACTGAGTCTCGGTGATGTGCAGGCGAAACCCGAAAAGCAGACTGCGAGCTATACTTGTTCTCGGAAATATCAGTGGAAAAGCGTCAAGCCTTTCTGTTTTTCTGTGCTGCCTGAAATTACTGCCAAATTATGTTGTTTATTTTACTGCCAGGTTGTGTCGTTTGTTCTGAGAAAAAAGGGTTAAGAAGAACTAGGCCTTTTAATTTCTTTGTGCTGATTAAAATGTTACTGATATCCAATTTTAAATACTTTTGGTTGCAACCTAGCTGCTTTTAAAAGCATATATGCCAACAGACATGATTCAGGAGGGAGGCTCACGATTGTTTAAGGCAAAAATGGTTTGTTTTAGATGTCTCTTCCTCAATAGAAGTCACTAGGGAAAATATATTCCAGCAATTTTTGTTTTACTGATATAAAATGTTGGCATGTATGCTAAAGTTCATCTGCTGGAACCTTTTCAGGAGATGTAATATCAACCATCCTGACCAATGAAGTATTCACTGTGAATGTTGCTGGCCTTCATGGGCTAATTTTAACGCTGCTAAGTGACACTCATCAAGGCTTAAGTAACGTAAATTTTGTAATTTTCCGCATTACTTCACTAAAGTGAGTTGTCACACAAATTAATCAAGCATGAACTGAGTTCTTTGATATGCCTTGAAGTGTGATTCAAATTTTAGGCTGGTGCTGGCCTACTGTAAATTAATAATTCCTGCCTGAGCAGTCTGTCTGCATTTAGCTACTGTCAGTTGCAGAGAGGTTACACTCTCCTTCCATGGTTCTGTACTGGATGGGCTTATCAGCCCCTCGGTTGTGTAGGATGAGAGGTCATCGGAGCGAAAAATGACATATCGAAACGCGTGTTATCTTGAGCGATAGCCAAGGTCTCTGGAATTAAGCAGCAGGGAAGGACTAAATTATGCCGTAGGGTTGACTAAAGAATGTGGCAAAAAGGCAAAAATATGCGGCATAATGTGGCACATTTTGGGGTTTTGTCACTTCATTATTTTTGTCAGTTTTACCTCTGGTAATTGTTAGACCTTTCATCCTTGGCATGGTCTCCCTTAACTTCTTGTCACTGTCTCCCAGGTTGTTGATGTGTGCTGGACTAATGCTGTTTTTGTTACTCTGGGTACTTTACCACTGCTAACCAGTGCTAACGTGCAAGTGCTCCTTTACAAAATGTGTATGTAATTGGCTTAGAATATTTGATTTACAAGTAAGTCCCTAATAAAGTGCACTAGAGGTGCCAAGGGCCTGTAAATCAAATGCTACTAGTGGGCCTGCAGCACTGGTTGTGCCACCCACATGAGTAGCCCTGCACAGTGTCTGTGTGTGCAGTTTTAAACTATAAATTCGACTTGGCAAGTGTACCCACTTTCCAGGCCTAAATCTTCCCTTTTCTTACATGTAAGGCACCCCTAAGGTATGCCCTAGGTAGCCCCAAGGGCAGGGTGCAGTGTATGGTTAAGGTAGGACATATAGTAATGTGTTTTATATGTCCTGACAGTGAAATATTGCTAAATTTGTTTTTCACTGTTGCAAGGCCTGTCACTCTCAAAGGTTAACATGGGGGCTACCTTTACATCTGATTAAAGTGTAGATTCCCTTTGGGAGCGGATGGACATGTGGAGTTTGGGGTCTTTGAGCTCCCACTTTCAAAATACATCTTGTAGTAAAGTTGATTTTAAGATTGTGTGTTTGAAAATGCCACTTTTAGAAAGTGAGCATTTTCTTGCTTAAACCATTCCTGTGACTCTGCCTGTTTGTGGATTCCCTGTCTGGGTCAGTTTGACAGTTGGGCTGGATGCACCTCTCACTAGACAGTGACACGAAGGGAGCTGGGCTGTAGTCTGCATTTCCTGATAAGCCATCTGTGCTAGGAGGGAGGGGAGGAGTGGTCACATACACCTGAAAGGGCTGTGCCTGCCCTCACTCAATGGAGTCTTCAACCCCTGGTGAGTGTCTGAGGCCTGGCCTGGGCAAGGCAGGATTTCACAATCAAGCGAGACTGTGCTTTGAAGTAAGCCTACTTCAAAGGAGAAAATGGGTATACGAAGGGCACCTAAAACCACAGACTTTAGGACACTTCTGGAAACCAAGAGGAACCTCTGCCTGGAGAAGAGCTGAGGAAGAAGAGCTGCCCTGCTTGTGACTTTGCTTAATGGAGCTATCCTGCAGTTGCTGCTTCTGCCTGTGCTAGTGGACAAAGGCTGGACTTTGTGTTGCCTTCCTTCTTGTGAAGATCTCCAATGGCTTGATTTACAGCTTGCCTCCTGTTGTTTGAACTCTCAGGGACAGCAAAGACTTCTTTCTGCCAGCATCTGGAGTCTCTGGAGAGACTCTTACTCTGCCAAGTGGTGCCCATCCAGTTCCTGGGACCATGAAAGGACAAGCTGGCAGCCCAAGAGTGAGAAATCCACGCACAGAATGCCGTGCGGGGCAAAGATCGACGTGACTCCGATCTGCGGCTGAAAAAACAACCCGCTGCCGGCTTTGTGGCTGAAAATCGACGCTCGCCTGCAATGCGACCGGAAGATCGACACCCAGGGCTGGAGAAGCGACGCACAGTATCACTGACGGACACTGGTGAGATCACAACCCGCGCTGCGTGGTTTTCGGATCATCGTGCGGTTGGATTTCCGATGCAAACGCCGCTGGGCATGTAAAAACAACGCAAGACCTGTCTGAACCCAAGAGTGCTGGCTGGATCGACGCATCACGCTCCGGCGGGGAGAAGAAACTGACCTGACTAAAGGAGAAACAATGCAAGGTCTCGCTCGTGAGTGAAATCGATGCATCGCAAGCCCTTTTTGACGCACATTCACCCATCCAGGGTTATTTTTGACGCACCCAAGGTACATTTCACACTAAGGGGGTCATTCTGACCCCGGCGGTCTCAGACCGCCGGGGCCAGGGTCGGCGGGAGCACCGCCGACAGACCGGCGGTGCCCCGCAGGGCATTCTGACCGCGGCGCTTTGGCCACGGTCAGTGCAGGAAAACCGGCGGTCTCCCGCCAGTTTTCCGCTGCCCGTCAGAATCCTCAAGCTGCGCCGCCTTGGGGATTCTGACACCCCCTACCGCCATCCTGTTCCTGGCGGTTCGCCCGCCAGGAACAGGATGGCGGTAGGGGGTGTCGCGGGGCCCCTGGGGGCCCCTGCAGTGCCCATGCCAATGGCATGGGCACTGCAGGGGCCCCGTAAGAGGGCCCGCTTGTATTTCACTGTCTGCATAGCAGACAATGAAATACGCGACGGGTGCAGTAGCACCCGTCGCACCTTCCCACTCCGCCGGCTCCATTACGAGCCGGCTTCATGGTGGGAAGGTCGTTTTCCCCTGGGCTGGCTGGCGGCCTTTTGGAGGCCGCCCGCCAGCCCAGGGGAAAACTCAAAATACCCGCCGCGGTCTTCCGACCGCGGTACGGTATTTTGGCGGCTCCCGCCGGGCGCGCGGTGACCGCGCCCGGCGGGAGTCAGAATGACCCCCTAAGTGTTAGTGTGTGTTTGAAAATACATGAAGACTCTTGTTGCATTTTTAGTGATGACATGTGTACTGTGGATTTTTGTTGTTTTGGTCTTGTTTTGTTTAGATAAATATTCTCTATTTTACTAAACCTATGTTTTGTCATTTTGTAGTGTTTTCATTAAGTTACTGTGTTTTGGTACAAATGCTTTACACCTAGAACTCTGAAGTTAAGCCTACTGCTCTTGCCAAGCTACCAAGGGGGTTAGCAGGGGTTAGCTGAGGGTGATTCACTTTTACCCAGACTAGAGTAAGGTCCTTGCTTGGACAGGGGGTAACCTGACTGCCAACCAAAAACCCCATTTTAACAGTAACACTATCTGGGCAAAGGGTTTACGCTATGAGCACCAGATTTAACACACAGATAAAGCAATAAATATTAAAAGCTGACCAGTCAACTTTTGCCAAGGGCTTTCTTTTGTGAGAGATCATGTGTTGCCACATTTTGAGTAGCTCATGATCCGTTTGAACTAAAATATTTGGCTTAAATCTGCAGATTGTGCAGAATGCACGCATTACGCGGCAAGTGCAGAAAATCCATGTCTATGTATAAAACGCTGCTGTGGCCAAATTACAATGATGTTTAAGGGACTGTACCATCCCGTGATCTTGGTATTTTTTCTGGCATAGCAACAACAGCATTAGCATCACCACAGCTGCCAATACCTATAGTGTCAGCAGCTTGCGCTCTGTGCTGTTGATCACACTAAAATCTACTGACAATCAAAATACACAAGATCCCTATGTTAAAGAATGTATCATACTGAAAATTAGTAGTTGCAAAAAGGCTCCTTATGTCTTACCTAAAATGAATGTTGCAGGATTGTCTGCTAGGCACAGTTATTCAATTCCTCATGCTTATCGGTTTCCAAGGATATCACATACGGCACCTCTTCCTAAAAGCACCATGCTCAATTTAATCATCATATGTTTTTTCTTAATAGCTGTAATCATACAACTGTTCATACCTACAAACAGAGGAAGAGTTAACAAATGGGTGCTCGGATGTAAATTCAAATATCCACCTCTTAATTCTGACAGCCTGTTCCAAACCACTACAAATTGTTGCAGCCATATAAACCGAGCTGTGGGAGTACGTGACCAATTTATGAGTGAAGTGTGCAAAGCATACTGCTTAACTCTGGATTATCTTGCAAAAAGACCAACCATGATACTGATTCTCCCATCCCCTTCTCTGTACTTCTGTTTCTTATGTATGGAATAAGAAGGGGATGAGGAGGTTATAATTAAGAAGTATGCAGCACACAAAGCCAAGGATAAACCTTTTAGATAGAGAGAACTCGACCTGAAGGTATTTGAGAGCTTTACATGAGCTCCACTTATCCTACACAAGTACACATTTTTTTAGGCATGGGAAAATAAGGGCCTCATTAGGAGTTTGGTGGTCGGAGGAGCCAACCCGCAAACGTGCGGGGAGGATGCCACTGCCATTCCAGTGCCCCCTGTTCGAATTACCAAGTTCCCTCCAGACTGACCAGCGGTAACATTGTATTATGATGTTTCTGCTGGGATGGGAGCCAAGGCCAATGCTGCAGCACTACAGCACACTTGGAATGTGCCCTATCTGAAAAGCAGACAGTGTGCATTTCAATGGTGCTGGGCAGGGGGACCCTGCATTTTCCAAGACCTGGGCAGTGCAGTTGCCCCGCTGTTGCCCCTGCCACTGGCTTTCTACCAGGCTTTTCATGGTGGTGAAACCATCATAGAAAGGCTGGTGGAAAGCTGAGTTGTAATCAGCATGGCGGCGTTGAGTTCAGCGCCACAGTGGTTGAGTGCAACTAAGAACACAGTTAGCCCATTGAGAACAATGTCCCTGGCAGTGATGGTAGTCCCCTGTCGGATCCATCCACCAGGGTTTTAATGTGGCGGTCGGACCGCCTGAAGTGCGGCAGTCCAACAATCACTGGGAGTGTGGTGGCCACAGCAGATTATCATCGGGGCTCTTGCACTCTGTACCCCCAGTAATTGTAGGGCTTAGATGGACTTTGAGTACTTCAGATGAAGCTTTCTTAGCAGCATTGAGTCTCCCCTCAACAGAACTCATTCTGAATTAATAGCCTCCATGGACATCCCCAGATAGAAATAGATTTAATCGTAGAACTTTCTGGTGGACAATTTGCTTTCCTCTTGCTCATTATGCAAGCAAGCCACAGGCGCAGGTAAGCAACAAAAGGCAGATACAGTCCAATAGCTTCTTGTATCTTCACATCCGCCCGGAGCTCACCAGCCAAGATAGTGGGCCCAGCCCAGCCTCGCCCGAGTGCTGACAGACACAAATGGATCCCCTCTTGCCTTGCTTTTGGCTGACTGCTTTTATGTGCTCGACCGGTGCATGTTCATGGTCTCCTCCTCCTTTCCTCACAGATTTCTGGGCCTCAAAGTCCTGCCTTCGATGGGGCTCCAACCAACTGCATGTCCCACGCTGTAGGTGCTCTAGGCTGCTTGTATGTACCAGACCGGTGCATGCTCATGGCCCCTTCCTCGCCTCACAGAATTCTAGGCCTTGAAGCCCTGCCTGAGATGAGACTCCCACCAACTGCACTTCCCGCAATATGGGTGCTGTAGGCTGCTTTTATGTGCCCTAATGGCACATGGTCAGGTCCCTCACCTCCTTGCCTCACAGAATTCTGGGCCTTGAAATCCTGGCTCTAATGAGGCTCTCACCAACCATGCATCCAGTAGTGGTGGGGCTCTGGGCTACTTTGATTGTGCACAAACAGTGGATACCTAGGACCCCAGTTCCTTGCCTCACAGAATGCTGGGCCTTGAAGAGAGACAATCAGTACAATCAAGGAGAATGGCACAATACTCAAAGTACATGGTACACATTTTAAGGGTATCTGGTGCGGAATGTCTACAGGTAAGTGGGATATCCTGGATTTTGGAGCCTCAATACAAACCAAAGCACTCTGGTGGGGGACAAGCATAAACTGCCAGGAGTCATTGAGATAACATTCTCAAAGAAAGGGATAGGGAGCTGACAAAAGTATATGTCAGAAAATACAACAGTATCAGGATTTTTTCACCTTTAATCCATGGTTAATAGTGGTGGGTTTTATCCTCAACAATGGGTGCTAGTGATCTATTTATTGTGGTTTATCATTATTCCCTTCAGGTATATTTAATGCAGATATTTTGTTGCCTTTGTGTAGACATAAGAACTTGACTCTCCACTTCTATATATTAATGTAACTCACTTTTCCATTATACCCAGGAGGGGCAGATGGGAGTAGCTTTCCAGCTTTAGGTAATAATTTGTTTAGTAAATAACAGCACTAGGTCAATAAACCTGACCTAATTTTTGTCATTTTTTGGAATGTGGTAGAAGCAGTGCTTAATTTGAGCCAGTAGTTGGTGGTGGGGTCACCGGCACAATTTTTTGTGAAGTAGCATTTTTTTCCTCATCGGACAATGCCCAAGAAAGAGAAAACACACAATGCGGAAAGAAGGAAAATGAGAAAGATGGAAAGCTCATCATAAAGGGAAAAAGCAGGTACCTGCATGAGTGAGATATTTGGGGAGAGAGTGAGAGTGGATGAAAGAGGCCTGGGGTGGATTCAAGACTGCCTAGCCTTAGTATTTGGCACACTGGCATTTAATAATGATGGCCACGGGGTTCTGAGCCAACCTTTGTGAACCAGCATTCATTCTTTTACAAAGTGAGCACTGGATAGAAGAGCCAATAGATATACTTTGAGATACAGCTAATTGTACTTCATGTATGGTTATGTAACTTAATCCTATAAGGGCTGAATATTAGCACATGACTATAACATGTGCTAATAGCTCAATGTATCCGAGTTGTCTTGGGTACAGCTGTTCTGAACAGTCTGGAATATTTGATTTAGGCAATGGGGTGGGAAATAATTGTGATGTAGTGTTTTATTATGTTACATTGGATCAATTTAAATAGCAAGATTCATGTTATTGTTTTGGGGTAAGCTTAGGGACTTAACTCAAGCCCCTAAAGCCCCTGTGGTTCAGAAACCCCCAAGTTTTTTGGGGGACCCAATCCCTATAGGGGGCCCGTATTCAACCCCAGGCCAACTAATATCTGTGTGATATGGTCGAAAAAGGGGTCCCTGTTTACATTCTGAAAGAGGGGTCCCATCTCACAACACCTGGAAGGCTAAAATAGATGTCAATACCTGGCAAAATATATCTGCCTCTAACTTTTGTGCCCAGGCTTACATGAGCAATGGGGAGTCTAGTTTTGCCATTCATACTAGTGCTGCATATAAGCTTATAACAGATTTCTTGGGTCTTGCATTGTCAAACAATGCTTCTAAAACTGCATGAGTTGAAGGTACCTCTGCATGTAGGGTGTAAAAAATGGTGTAACATGTTTGGAATTGACCCCCAGACAAAGCAAACTCCTCCTGCAATTATTAAAAGGTATGGGGGCTTGTGATGTTATATAGGTTACCTATAGGAGTTATTCTGGCAATCATCCATATTCTTGTATTTGTATATCAGGAGAACTTTTTGAATTCTGGGCACGTGTCATGATTCAGGAAAAGGTGAGTCCGATAATCAGTGTGCTACCCATTAAAGCTGTGCACTAGAAAGTCATTTTCAAAGTTGGTAATAGAAAGACCTCCATCCGTTATAGAGCTCTGGATCTTGGTTAGGGAAAGTTTATGTTGTTAGCTGTTCCAAATTAAATCCTTTAATACCATATCTATGTCAGTGCAAAAACTCTTCAGGAGGAACCCTAGGATAATCAAAAACATATAAGGAATTCACTAGGAGTAGCACCATCTTAGTGAGCTTCAACTAGGAGATATGGGTGCCTTTCTCCAGAGACTCACTGATGCACAGGCGTACCATCCTCCCTACAAAATTCTGGGGGTCATTCTGACCCTGGCGGCCGGTGGCAGCCAGGGCCACCGACCACGGGAGCACCGCCAACAGGCTGGTGGTGCTCCCACGAGCATTCTGACCGCGGCGGTTCAGCCGCGGTCAGAAGCGGCAAGTCGGCGGGCTCCCGCCGACTTACCGCTGCTCGGGGGAATCCTTCATGGCGGCGGAGCGCGCTCCGCCGCCATGAGGATTCTGACAGCCCCTACCGCCATCCTGTTCATGGCGGGAAACCCGCCATGAACAGGATGGCGGTAGGGGGTGCCGCGGGGTCCCTGGGGGCCCCTACCATGCCCATGCCAATGGCATGGGCACGGCAGGGGCCCCCGTAAGAGGGCCCCGCTAAGTATTTCAGTGTCTGCCTTGCAGACACTGAAATACGCGACGGGTGCAACTGCACCCGTCGCACCCCTGCAACTACGCCGGCTCAATTCTGAGCCGGCGTCCTCGTTGCAGGGGCATTTCCTCTGGGCCGGCGGGCGCTCTTTTGGAGAGCGCCCGCCGGCCCAGAGGAAATGTCTGAATGGCCGCCGCGGTCTTTTGACCGCGGTGCGGTCATTTGGCGGCGGTACTATGGCGGACGGCCTCCGCCGTCCGCCATAGTCTGAATCACCCCCTCTGTCTCTAAAAAAAAAAATTGTGACAGTAGACCCTAATCTCTGAGTAATTATGTCTCTGGTCCCCATCTCAGCAGCAACCTTGGGAGCGGGAGTAACATTACATGAATCAGTGAACATCACTCAGAGCAAAGATGACTTAGGGGGTGATTCTAACCCTGGCGGTCGGTGATAAAGCGGCGGCCAACCCGCCAACAGGCTGGCGGTCCAAAAAATGGAATTCTGACCCTGGCGGGAACCGCCAACACAGCCCGCCACATTAACACTCCGACCGCCACGGCGGGACCGACAAACAGCGCGGCGGTCACCGCCAACAGACAGGCGGCAGACAATGTACCGCCCACACTATTATGACCGGCCAATCCGCCACCATTTCCGGGGCGTGAGCACCGCCAATAAAAACACGGCGGAAACAGACTACAAACGGGAAAACGTGCACCTCTACGCACTCCACGAGGAAGGAGGACAGCATGGAACCCGAATTAAACATCCTACCTGCTCTCGTCTACCTGCTCATCCACCACGAGTACGAACGCCGGCGCAGACGACAACGGTGAGTACTGCACCTACGACACAGGGGAGGGGGGAGGACGAAAGGTTACGTGCACACACATACGCGATACACCCACCCCCCCAAACCATGTACACACCAATGCAGAGCAACAAGTCACAGTGACACCACCCAAACCCCCGTAAAAAAAGCAAGGACATATTTAAATTGTGACTCGAAATTTATGGGAAATAAAAACCACTGATAAGTCACGGTCAAATAGCAATAACAATTTAAAAAAAACAATTCAATATCCAGTGCATACGATAAACCGAGGCAATAAGTCCTGCACATCTAACGATATTCAAAGTGTCCATGGGCCAAAGTGTATCAACACAAGGGCAAAGCCCACACAGGAGACCTGAGTCCTTTGGAGAGAACACTGCAGGGGCATCTGATGAAAAAACTACAGGCACCTCAGGGGGAAGGGAAGGGGGGGGGGCACCACAGCCACATGAGTCCACAACGCCAGATCCACGAAGGGGCCACCATGCCCACTGTGCCATCCTGGGGAGTGCAAAGCCACAGTCTCTCAAGTCTCTACAGTGGGTGGGCTGCCCACTGTGCCATCCTGGGGAGTGCAAAGCCACAGTCTCTCAAGTCTCTGCAGTGGGTGGGCTGCCCACTGTGCCATCCTGGGGAGTGCAAAGCCACAGTCTCTCAAGTCTCTGCAGTGGGTGGGCTGCCCACTGTGCCATCCTGGGGAGTGCAAAGCCACAGTCTCTCAAGTCTCTGCAGTGGGTGGGTTGCCCACTCGGCCATCCTGGGGAGTGCAAAGCCACAGTCTCTCAAGTCTCTGCAGTGGGTGGGTTGCCCACTGTGCCATCCTGGGGAGTGCAAAGCCACAGTCTCTCAAGTCTCTACAGTGGGTGGGGTGCCCACTCGGCCATCCTGGGGAGTGCAAAGCCACAGTCCATCAGGTGGATAACAGTCTCCACCGGTCAAGGAGGAGGCATGGTGGGCACAGTGAACCGTGAACAGTAGTTCGAGACAGATCCGGCACTGTCATTGTGCCAGTGGTGCTTGAGACGTCGGGGCCCAGCGGAGCGGTGCTTGACAGGAAGGGCCCAGCTGAGCGCTGCTTGAGACGGCGGGGCCCAGCGGAGCGGTGCTCCTCTGCACGGCGGGGCCCTGTTCAGCGGTGCTCTTTTGCACGGCGGGGCCCTCTTCAGCGGTGCTCCTCTGCACGGCGGGGCCCTCTTCAGCGGTGCTCTTCTGCACGGCGGGGCCCTGTTCAGCGGTGCTCTTCTGCACGGCGGGGCCCTCTTCAGCGGTGCTCTTCTGCACGGCGGGGCCCTCTTCAGCGGTGCTCTTCTGCACGGTGGGGCCCTGTTCAGTGGTGCTCTTCTGCACGGCGGGGCCCTCTTCAGCGGTGCTCTTCTGCACGGCGGGGCCCTGTTCAGCGGTGCTCTTCTGCACGGCGGGGCCCTCTTCAGCGGTGCTCGTCCAGTAAGTCAAGGGAGCCAGACCTGGCCTGGACTCCCTGCTCAGTCGCCCTCCGACCATGCTGTTGCTGGACCCTTCGGTGACGGAGTCCTGGGCCCTTTGGTGTTCTTCCTAACACCCGGGATGGGGCTTGTGGGCCCCTCCTGCTCCGCGCTCCTGCTGGCTGACTTTTCCGCCCTGCTGCCCTTTCGCTCCTTAGATGGGGTTCTCTGGCCCTTGCCTCCCCTAGATGTTGTGGCTGGTAAAGAGGGCGAACTTGGCTCCTTGGGGGCAGCCGTGTCAGTCCTCTCACGGCGGCCCTTTAGCTTCCTGGTCCTCTTGCCTGGTGGGGGGCTGGCTGTCCCCTTGCTGCTGATTGAAGTGTCACTGCTGGCAAAGGGTGGGCTCCAGAACCCATGCACCACAGTGACACTCGAAGCTGGGCTGGTGGTGGCTGAGGTGCTCTTGGGACTCTTTGCAGATGGAGGGGGTGGGTCAGTGGAGGGAAAGAGGTCAAGATTAGCAAGGACAACTTTCTTAGGACCAAGGTAATAGGTAGGAGAAGTGGTGATGGGAGTGGAGGGAGAGGATGTGGTTGTAGGAGAGTCAGGTGTGCTGTCTTTGGGTGCAGGTGCTTGTGCTGGAGGCTGTCGTGAGGTGGATGGCTGTTGGGTGGGTGTCTGCCTGCGTTTGTGTGTCTTGGAAGAGGGGGTGACAGACACAGTGGGAGAGGACACAGGGGACGTGTAAATGGTAGTGGGGGTGGTGACTGCACGTGTGCGGACTGGACTGGAGGGTGTGCTGGTGATGGAAGCACTGGCTGATGGTGGTGTGCATGCAGGTGGGAGTGTAGACGTCACAGGGAGGGAGGAGGGAGACGAGGAGGAGGGGGACACAGAGGTGGTAGTGACTGTTGGAATGTCTGCATCTGGGTGTTGCTTGCGTGAATGCTTGTGGGTTCTGTGGTGCTTGTGTCTGGATGAGCTGTCCTTGGGTGTTGAGGTGTGTGCAGGCTGGTCTGATGGTGTGGATGGGATAGGCTGAGGAACAGGAGACAGAGACAGGCTGGAGGCAGTCAGAAGAGGGAGGCTGGAAACAGGGACAATGGCTGCCGTCAGTGCTGAGGCCAGAGCATTGAACGATCGTTGATGGGCAGCCTGACCCAAATGAATGTCCTCCAGGTAGGCATTGCTCCGATGCACCTCCCTTTCTACCCCCTGGATGGCATTCAAAAGGGTAGTCTGCCCAACAATGAGTGTCCTCAGGAGGTCAATGACCTCCTCACTTCGGGCAGCAGGGGTAACAGGGGCAGGGCCTGAGGTGCCTGGGGCGAAGGAGACGCCCGCCTTCTTGGGCGAGCGGGCACGGAGCGTAGGCTGAGGGGCTGCTGGGAGGGCGGGGCTGGTGCGCTGGGTGGCGGCTGTACCTGTAGAGGCGGAGGGCCCGGATGTTGCCGCCACCGCTAGGGAGCTCCCATCCGAGGACGTGTCGCTGTCGCTGGTGTCACCACCGGTCCCCGTTGTGGTGCTCCCCTCGCCCTCCGGATCACTGGTGCCCTCGGTGTCTGTTCCTGGTCCCACCGGGGCCCTGTGACTTGCAGCTCCCTCGTGCTCCGATGCCAATTCTCCTCCGCCTGATGATGCTAATGCACACATGCACAAGAAGATGAAGAAGAAGGGTGGGGGGAGAAAAACGAAGACCAGGTTGAGTGCATGCAATGTCAACACCGTTGGCGGAGAGGACAGACACAGGAGCCTCATGCACTAAGCCGCGCATTCGGGGTACACTACTCAGTACTTCTGACTAGGACAACAGGTCTAGAGACGACAAAGGCGCACATGTGTGATGCTGGACCATCGATAGCTGCACTTGTCACCCTACAGAGGTGGGGGCCGGGAGCACAGGGCCATGCCTAAAGGTGAGGACTACACTACAGAAAGCACCCTGGCCTAATGTCATCCACAACCCTCCTCCCCCACCCAGACGCCTCCACTGCGCAGAGAGATAGCAGAATGTGCTGATACTCACCCCCTTGTGTCTGCTGTGATGTCCTCAAGCGCCCATCCAAATCAGGGTAGGCCACCGCCAGGATCCGAGACATCAGGGGGGTCAGGGTACGACTGGCACCCCTCCTAGGTTGGGAGGCCATCCCCAGCAGTGACTCGGCGGTCTTCCTGGTCCCGCGGCGGATGTCCTCCCACCTCTTGCGGCAGTGGGTGCCCCGTCTGAGGTGGACCCCCAGTGCCCGGACTTCCTTGGCGATGGCACGCCAAATGTCCACTTTCCGATGGGCGCTGACCTATTTGACATGTACAGGGTGGGAAGGAAAAATCATCAATTTTCTGCATGTTAGAGGCGATTGGCCCCCCCTCCCCAACCTTGCCATATGGCACATGCTCTCATCTGTCGTGCGTTGCACTCCTCATTCGCCCCCCACCCCACCAACTTACATCCCCCCCACTCCACACAGGCATAGCCCATTCAATGTGCACCCAGTGCACTTACCTGTTGGTCTGGAGGACCGTTGAGTAACGCATACTGGGGGAGGACCCCATCCACAAGTTTCTCCAACTCCTCAGACGTGAAAGCATGGGCCCTTTCCCCAGTCGCAGCAGCCATTGTCACTTCCAGACCGAGGTCACAGCAGCACTTGCAGTATAGGTCCTCTCCTGTGGATGATCAGGTCTCGAGTGATTAAGCAGATAGGAAATTGCGTACCGCGGCGGTGCGTACCGCGACCGCCGGCGCACCTCGTCATTGGCTCCTGAAACCCATTGGCCTCAATGTTAGCCAATGCAGCTTCGTATAGCGGTCTTCGACCGCCTACCGCCACGGTGTGCCACGCCAGCGCATTGACCTCACATCCCATTGTCCCACTTCACAGGTCAGGCAGCCGCCATTTCAAGGGCCCACATGGCATAATTTGTACTGCGTCACACAGGCCTAGGCCTTGCATTGCCACACATACACACATTTCAATACATAGATAATTGTGTGCTATGCATGCAGTGGTGAACGTACCTGTGATTTGCTTGACTGTGTGCGCCATGTTGTCCTTCCTAGGCACCGTCCGCTGGGACTTGCGAGGAGAAGGATGAATCCTCGCGTGTACCGACCGCTGGTGGACCTGTCAACAATGGAAGAACGCCATATAATACTACGATACCGACTTGACCGAGCCACTATACATGAACTGTGTGCCCAGCTGGAGCCAGCCCTGATGTCCCCCATCCGCCAACCCACAGGAATTCCCACTCTAGTGCAGGTTCTGTCAGTCCTCCATTTTTTGGCAAGTGGCTCATTCCAGACAACAGTGGCCATGTCATCTGGAATGTCTCAGCCTATGTTTTCCAAAATCTTGTCTAGAGTGTTATCTGCCCTGACGAAACACATGCGGCGCTACATTGTATTCCCTGAGGAGGTTGATTTGGCCACTGTGAAGGGTGATTTTTATGCCCTTGGACATATCCCCAACATGATTGGTGCCATTGATGGGACCCATGTGGCTTTAGTACCCCCAAAAGACGATGAGCAGGTGTACAGAAACAGGAAAAGTTACCATTCGATGAACGTCCAGGTGGTCTGTTTGGCTGACCAGTACATCTCCCATGTGAATGCCATGTTCCCTGGGTCAGTGCATGACGCGTATGTGATGCAAAATAGCAGCATCCCTTATGTGATGGAACAGCTACAGAGACAACATGTGTGGCTAATTGGTGACTCTGGTTACCCCAACCTGCCTTGGCTATTGACCCCAGTGAGGAATCCCCGGACCAGGGCAGAGGAACGGTACAATGAGGCCCATGGGCGAACTAGGAGGATCATTGAAAGAACCTTTGGCCTCCTGAAGGCCAGGTTTAGGTGCCTGCATATGACAGGGGGATCCCTGATGTACTCACCAAAGAAGGTGTGCCAGATCATCGTGGCCTGCTGTATGCTTCACAATCTGGCATTGCGACGTCAGGTGCCTTTCCTGCAGGAGGATGGTCCAGATGGTGGTGTTGAAGCAGCTGTGGAGCCTGCGGAGAGTGAAGAGGAGGAAGACGAAGAGGACGACCCAGACAACAGGGACAGAGTTATCCTACAGTATTTTCAGTAGCACACAGGTAGGAATCAGCCACGTCATTTAACATTTACTGAAAGCCCCCTGCATCTTTACTTTGTGTATTTCCCCCCAGTTCTTTTAAACTGATGTTTGATTTTCCCTTCCCTTTTCAGTGCTGTATGACCCACTGCGTGACTTCTGCTTGGTTAGCCCATGGACTAATGCTTATTGACATCGGTATGTTGTCATCACATAAATTACAGAACATTATTGATAAGTAATGTGTTATACATTTGTCAATAATACAGGCTGACTCCAGAATGATTTCAGTGCAATGAGTGATTTATTTTTAGTGCTAGATATTGGTACATGATATTAAAACGGTGATGGGTGAGGGTGGAGTTATGTCCATGGCAGAGTCCAGTTCTCTGTCGCACAGGTGCATTGTCCATATTCCTGTGGAAGGATGGACAGGGGCACTTCAAGGTTGGACAGGGTGACAATGTGGGACAGTGGGATGACATCAGGGGGGATATTAGGTTGGCGGGGGTCTTGGCATCCTACTCTGTCTTCCTTTGAGATCTCAGGTTCCTCTTGCGGGTGGTTGTTCTTCAGCAGGAGGTGGGGTTCTGGTGGGCCGTCGTTCTGTGGGGGCCTCCTGACCACTAGCGCCGGCGGAGGTGGTAGGCTGTTCCTGGCTAGTGACAGGGGCCCTTTGCGGTGCCACATGGTCCCGCAAGGTGGTTTCTATCCGGTTGAGGGCCTGGACTATGGTCCCCATAGCGGTAGCGATGTTCCTGAGTTCATTGCTGAACTCCATGTACCGTTCCTCCTGCTGTACCTGGATCTCGGTGAACCTGGCCAGTACCGTCGCCATCGTCTCCTGGGAGTGATGATATGCTCCCATGATGGTGGTGAGGGCCTATTGGAGAGTGGGTTCCCTTGGCCTGTCCTCCCCCCCCTGTCGCACAGCAACCCTCCCAGTTGCCCTGTTTCCCCGGGCCTCTGTCCCCTGGACGGTGTGCCCACAACCACTGCCCCCAGGTCCCTGTTGTTGTTGGGGTGTTGGGTCAGCCTGGGTGCCCTGTAGTGGCGGACACACCGCTGATTGACGCGTCCGCGAGACAGAGGCATGGGCCTGCTGGGTGGGAGCTGTGCTGTTATTCCCAGAGGGGTTTGAGTCTGCTGTGGCCTGTGTCTGTGTGTGGGGAACCGACTGTCCAGAGGTCCCCGATGGTCCGGGCTGGTCGTCAAGTTCTAGGTCGACAGAGCTGCTGTCCTCGCTGGGGGCCTGTTGTGGGGGTGGGATGGACAAATCTGGACCCTCCGTGGCGGTGTGTTGGCGTTCGGGCCCTGCAGGGGTAAAGGAGTATGGTTATTGTTTCTGTGTGTGCCATGGCGTGCATTTTGAGTGCCCTTGTCCCCCAGTGCTGGCATTCCCTTGTGGGAGGTGTTGTGAGGGTTTGGGGGGGGGTGTATGGGTATGTGCATTGGTCATGCTTTGGTGGTGGCTGTCTATGGTTTGTGTTGGCATTCAGGGTTTGGTGTTGTTTAGGGTGGGTTGTGCTGGTGAGACATTGGCAGGGATGTTGTGTGCTGGGGGGTTGAGATTGGGTGCGAGGGGGGGGGTTGGCATGCTGGTGGTTGGGGGGGGAGTGAAGTAGTTGAGATTCGACTTACCAGAGTCCATTCCTCCGTGTACTCCAGCGAGGCCATCAGGATGCAGGATGTTTACCACCTCTTGCTCCCATGCTGTGAATTGGGGTGGAGTGGGTGGGGGTCCGCCGCCAGTCTTCTCCACAGCGATGTTGTGCCTGGAGATCATCGAGCGCACCTTCCCCCGTAGGTCGTTTCATCGCTTTCTGATATCTTCCCGATTTCTGGGATGCTGTCCCACAGCGTTGACCCTGTCTACGATCCTTTGCCATAGCTCAGCCTTCCTTGCTATGGTGGTGTGCTGCACCTGTGTGCCGAAGAGCTGGGGCTCAACCCTCATGATTTCCTCCACCATGACCCGGATTTCTTCGTCCGAAAACCTTGGGTGTCTTTGGGGTGCCATGGGGTGGTGTGGATGAGGTGTGGGGTGGTGTTTGTGGTGATGTGCGTGGTGATATGTGGTGATGTGTGCGTGGATGTGGTGTGGGTGATGAAGTTGGGTTCCTGTGTGTGTTGGGGTTTTCTATTGCTGTGCTCGCTCTCTCTATCTCTATCTCTCTCGCTCTCGCCTTCGCTCCGATTTCCAACTAGTGGGGGTTTGTGGGTGATGTGGGTGTGTGTTTTATATTGTATTGGGTGTGTGGGAGTCGTGTGTGTATGTGTATCAGGTGTGTGTATTTCGAATTGTCCAATGTGGCTGTGTTTTGGAGCTGTGTGTGTATTTTGACCGCGGCGGTGTGTACCGCCAATGGAATACCGTGGTTGAAAGACCGCCGCGTGGATTCGTGGGTCAGAATGGCATGGGCGTGTTTGTGTTGGCGTGACGGTGGAGGTTCGGTCATCTCCAGTTTTCCGCGGCCCGCTGATGAGGCGGCCTTCCTTGGATGTCGGATTTTTGGCGGATTCACAGTTGGTGGTCAGAATGTTTTTTCCCATTCAATGTGGCAAGAAAAATCCAGTTGGGAATTTACAACTGCTAATAGCTGTAACTCAGAGAAATGAGAGACCCTATTGCATTGCAAATGCTTGTATTCTTTTGAAAAGCAAACTCTTCCCAAAATGTCCATATGGCCTGCACTGTTCAACCTAGGTGTGTTTGTACATCTTCAAAGTATAATGGTACATAATCCATATATAGGGAAATGGTGTGAGTTTCACTGCCTTTCTGTAAATCTGGAGAAGGGGTCATCTACTGGGATGTCACCACAAGCACTTTCATTGCTAAGGAGAACAGAATTGGGGAAAAGGGCAATCCTGTAATAATCTACATTTGCATAGGTACTGTTTTCACAGTTTTGACTCTGGACATTGAGTAATTGTACATTGTCTTATCCAACCTAGAATTGCCGTCTCATAATCAATGCGACGCTGCAAATAGATACTTCAAGTCCAGAAAATTCAAGGCCTTCTCCCTGTCAAAAGCCTCACCCCATAGCATTCCTTGATTCATTGGACAGCTGTTAATTACATGTAAAAGCCTTCTCTTATTCAATGCAGTGTTATTGTCTAGGACAAGCCCTGGTTGATCTGGGTGCAATTTTTGTAATAGGAGCGTCAATCTATTCTCTAAAACTTTACCCAGATTCTTACAATCAATATTTCCTATCAAAAGTGGGTGATAGGATGTTGCCTCAAGTAGATTAATCTGTCTCTTAGGCAAAGGAGGCAAAAGTGCCTGACATTAGTAGGTGGTAGATCACCTTTATGCTTTGCTTCCCTGTATACAACCAGTAGTATAGCGACTAGTAGGCTACCAAAGATTGGGAATAACACAGATGAGAACATGCCTGAGGCAGGGGTCTTACCTAGGGCTAAATGTTGCGTTTCTTTTCCCTTCCGGTTGGATTTGTGAATCTAAAGCTGCAATCTGAGTTTGGAACAGCATTAGGTGAGCTGTATATTCTAAGTATTCACTTACCTTTCCATATAAAGGATGATGTTGTGCCTTGTACAATCGAATGTAAAAGTTACACTCTGCCTCATCCAGTTGGGTTTGCGTATTAACTATCTCTCCATTTGATATGCCTGAAGTGCCATAATTGATCGAGTTGTTTCATTGTTGATCGACAGAGTTTCATTTTTAAGTGCCTATGTTAAAAGCCTTCTTGTAGTTTCGGCCTCGCCGTTATAACTTCTTCATAGTCATGTAGGCAGAGGCCTATTTTTACTTCATTATATGTTTCCTAGTATGAAACAGACGTGGTCACAACTGCTCCTTTGAACTTTGTGGTAATTCTAGTCGCCTGATTTTTTGTAGTCTAATTGCATCTCCATGTAATGTGGTTCTCACCCAAAGGAGGACTGAATACATGGGCCTCTCAGGTAAGGTTAAAAAGTGTTTCATTCAAGCCTAGTATCACTTGCAGTGATTTCATTGCCCTTAAAATATTGAACAATGTGTGTCCTAAGAGTTTTGCAGAAAAGAGTAATGAGTAGAGCCTTTGGTTCTAGTCTCCAGGTAGGAATATGTGCATCACATGCTCCTCACTGTAATGCTTCATTATTGAGCTATGCCATCTAAATGTTTGATGTGTTGTGTGGCTCGCTGTAGATATTAGGAATGAAATATCATATGTAGTCTTGGATATAGGTAATCAATGGAAGATTAGTGAGTATGGGCCACATGTACAAAACTCAGGTTTTGCGATTTGATAATTTCCAGAAAGTAAAAAGTACGCACTCCCTCCCGTTTTTTTAATGGTGAGGTTGAGTCCGCCCAGGTTGCATTGTCCTACCTGGGTGGGGCTAGGTGATCAAATGATGAAGCATGACACTATATAGTGTGTGAGACCACCTAGTCCGTAAAGGAAACAACCCCCATCATCACCTCACGACCCATCACAGCACCCATTGACCATGCACTCACCTAGTAAGGTTTAGGAGCACCAGGAAATTTCCCCTGGGTACTGCTCCTCATTCTAAGTGAACCCCATACTTTTTTGTGTTTTTGGTCTTATACATAGGGAGATAGTATGGGTCGATTCCTTTGGTCTGTTTGACTTAAGTCTCCCTGACTCTCTGTTTGTGTTATGACAGAACTGTACAGGTCCTTCCAAACTTTCATTCAAAAATCTTGGCCTCTACAGGGATCGAAGTACTACTCAGGGGAAATGGAATGACAAGGGGGTGTTATGGTGGGCTGTCAGAGCGAGCACATCTTTTCTCCTTACAAACTGACTATCATAAGCTCTATTTCTGTGCAGTATAACCTTAAGGGGCCCTACATCTAAGAGTTGCTGATTACATGTTTCCAATTTTTAATGCTCAAATATAGCAGATCAATCATTTTGTTATATGGTTCGTATTTTCATATATATGGAATGGGTACATTGGAGCCTAGCCAACTCTTATGTCAAAGAGGTGGGTCCAGAAGATTTTTGTATTATTTATTATCAGTTATAGTAATTTCTTGCCATTCAGCAGGTTAATCATCAGAGGAAGCTTGAGGTCCTATCATCGTCTCCACATCCAATAGATGATCTCAGCAGGCCTGTTGTGAAGCCTATCATCTCACTGTTGCTTAACTATCACTTGTTCAGCTGTTGTTTTTTTTTTTTTTAATTTCAATCTTGTTTTCTGCTTTTTCGGTATGTCCTGGGTCTTTGTCCTTTAGGTTGTAGTATTGAGAAATGATGCTCTTTGGCCACCTGTCATCTAAATCTCTGGATTCTGCTGGAAACATAAAAAAACTAGGGGCGGAATTTGAGAAAAGTGCCGCTGCATCTAATGCAGCGCCACATTTCTTGCACCCATTAGTGCCCACCTACTGCCACCATGTGTGCGCTGTATTTATATTACGTGCACCATGGTGCAGGGTAGGGGCAATAGCGACAAAGGTTTTGACTCTGTTGGTGTACTGTTCAGGACTAGCGCCAAAATGTTGGCGCTAAACCTGGAGAGTACATCGGGGCCCATTGAAAATATCAGTATGCCCCCTTCTAATGACTGCTCTGTGCAGGAGTTAAAAATAGCAGCTAAAAATGGTGCAGTGGAATCTTTTAGATTCCACTGTGCCATTTTTGCAGTCCCCCTAATTGGGGAACACCCCCGCCTTCACACATTAATTCTGGTGTGGGCATAATGTGGCGCAAGGGGTTACAAAGTGGTTCAATGCTGGCATTGTGCCACTTTGTAAATATGGCACAGCAATTTGGCCTTGTTGGGCCACATTATTGTCATGAAAAATTACACTAATGTGGTCAAGGAGGCGCTAGGCCCTCTTAAATATGGGCCTAGGAGTCTTTTCCATTGATCACCTTCAACTTGGCTGGGAAATTTATATGAATTTTAAGCTTATGGAATTTATTTGATTTCATGGAATATATTATGTTGTTTCTGATCCATTGCTTTATAGCCTGGGAGTAAAATGATTTGAGCATTAGGACCATTTTTACAGGCTAATTAAGTAAGATGGTGCTGATCTCTATAATCGAGGAGATGAGCCACCACCGGTCTCGGCTGAGCCCCAGAGATCAAAGAGTGGGATGGAACTTGGTGGGCTACTTCATAATAAAAAAAAACTGGATGGACAGCCAGAGGCTACCCGGGAAGCCTTGAGGAGGAGTTTCGTGGGGGGGGGGTGTCCCTCGAATTTTTCCAGAAAGGCCAATGATCGTGACATTATTTCTCCTTGAGCATCCCTCTGAATCATCTGCTTTATACTATAGAAAACATATATGCTCAGCCATGTATTTTGGTTTTTAGACTGCATACATTTCTCCAGGCTTGCTCAAGAGCTTTACAAAGACACTTGACTTCTTGTTAACCAAAGAGCAGAAGGAGCTTTCCTGGAGAGGGGATATGGCATCAAAGGGGAAATAATGTCTAGGGCAGAGGATATCTAGACACTAACACCCATATTTATACATTGTTTGCATTGCATTTGCATCATTTTTTTAGGCAAAAATGGTGCTAACTTACAAAATACAATTGTATTTTGTAAGGTTGCACTGCTCTTGCGTCAACAAATTATACAAATGTGGGGCAAAAAAAGATAAATATATGCCTAATTTTTTTGCAATTTCCAAGATGATGTTGGTGAAGGAAGATGGGGCCACTGCAAGAACTTCTAAGAGGCTAACGTGACCAAATTTAGACCAAACTTAAGAAGCCAAGGGGGTGGATGCTGCCTCAGTGGAGTTTTGAGAATAATGAAAATGTATGTGTAAAAGTAATGGTTATTCGAACCATAACACCTGAATACTTCCCACATTAGTCAAACTGCAGTTGAACACTTTCCCAAACAAGAACTCCTCTATTGTATAGTCCTTGATTCATCAACTAAATCAATGAATGCCTCATCAAATGTATGGAGAAAAATATACATTAAAATATAATATCTGATGGAAGTTATTACAAGCCTTTATATGTACTTACTTGGATCAGTATGTGTGAAGAACATTACACAAAGGAGCATGCAGAGGATCCCAGGATTCCTGATTTGTTTATTTGCAATTGCAAATAAGTCAATTTAAACAAAAATTTAAAAAATAATATAGCATTTGGAGGGTCACTAGTACTAGCAGAATTTGAGGAGGGACCCATTAGTGGTGCTGGGCATAGTGTACCTGGTTGGGAAAAAACAGGTGCTGTGAATAATTAGACAAATATGCGGCCTTTCCACTAAGTATGCCAGATAATTGCACACCTGCATTTATTTGGGCATGAACCTTCAAAAATGCAGGAATCAAAAGAGGCCTAATAAGCAGAACAATGTGAAGTTTAACCTGTTTAATAAATTGGATCAGTTTGCTGTTTGTATGGACAAATCCCATTGGTGGGGTGATCATCCTTGCAGAGATTCTGGTACTACACAAGAATGTTCCTATATGGTTTGAGGTATATGCTATTCACCTGACACACAATATTATCTGAAAACTATAAAGCCCTTATCTTGGGGGAATACAAGGACCCCAGTGTGTTGATGAATTTGTTAACTAGGCCTTTGAGCATACAGGGTTTTAGTTATTCCCAGTGTGCAGATGTATTGACTAAAGGGGCAACTGCAGCATATGACAACTTATCTTGACAAATGAAATTGCAATTTGTATGTTCAATACAGGAACAACGTTAGCTTTTTCTGGCAGCAGGTGAGAGGAAAGAAGCAAATATGTTGTATACTGGCAGTATAGATGAAGGCTCTGAAAATTGTGAATACTCAAAGACCATTCAACTATCGGCCATATATAAGAAGTTTGGCTCGGACTCTTAGTAATGACAAATGATTAGGTCTGGGCAGAGTTCATGGAGTTCTGCTATATGGAACTCCCTGAAGTGCCGGGAAAAATATTCCGCTAAACAGAGTTCCGCGAACGGCTAAGTTTGTGTAAGTCACAGTGCTCCACTGATTTTCAGCACTGGAATTTCTCCCGAGGTGTAAAATCAGCATGAACTGCATCACACAGAGCACCAGAGGGAGCTAACTTCTTTCTGCTGTTCAAGTAGATGTTCTACTCGAACGGGAGCTTCCTCATCCTGAACAGCAGACCGCGACTACTCACTTTCAGAAAGCTCTCTCGCCAACTTATCGATTTCTCTTGCACACGCTGGCTGACCTAATGTTGGAAAGCGCAAAAATAAACTCCGCTCCACATCACTTTGTAGAGTTTTTTTTAACTCTGCACTCCGCACAGAGTAGGGAAAACTCTGTGAACTCCACTGGCAGAGCGGAATTCTTTGCCCACCCCTACAAATTAAATCACAGTTTTTTTTAACCTAGTCTTATTCTGCCTTAATTGTTTTGCACCAGAAAGTCAGTACTTTTTATGTGAGGCATGTGTAGTTAAACAAGTAATATATTGGCCCTGTGACTCACAGAATCATAATCTCATCAAATTTCAACATCTTTAGGGGACCAGTAATGTAGTGCTGCTGTGCCACCCACTAGCTATCATTTGAACAAGTGTTTACTCAGGGCATTGTTTGCAATTTGTCTTTTTTATTCTTCTTTTTCTTGATATAGTTACTCCTTCTTGACGGCCACCAACCAGGTAGGAGGTAGCAGCCCATCTGTGGCAGCAGAGGCTGGGGAACATCCAGGCTGAATATCAGTGACCGGTGATCCTAGAGGAGTAAGAGGCCAAAACTGCTGCCTTGGACCTAGGACCCAGCTGTGCAACTCCAGCCTCCTCAGTCAGTGTCCCTAACTACATCTGCTGCTGCACCCTCCAGGTCCAACAGGGCATTGCTCAGACGTATCCTGCAGCAGATGGACGAGGTGGAGAGCCGGCTCGCCAGCATTGAGCAGAGCCTGGACTAGCTCTTGTCCCATATGTCGAGTGCCCTCTTGTAAACCCTTTTTTTGCTTTGATGTGAGGGACTTGTGGGTGGAGAGGGTGGGGAGGGATTTGGGATGGACTTTGGAATTTTTGCTGGACTTTTTGGGGATGGGTTATTTGTTTGGGGAGAGGGGTGGGACTGTTGTGGGTTGAGAGGGAAGGTTTTCCACGTGTAAATAATAAAGGTGATCATTTTCTTTACTTGTGTCTCAAATCTTTATTTTGGTGCTTTATACTTTTAGCTAGCACTGCTGTCTTTTAGTGTAGCCTCTTTTTTTAACATGTTAAATAAAAGTGTATGTCATTTACTTATACCATTGATCTATTGCCCTCTGCAACTATATATTGACCACTAGGTGATGATTGCCCCTGCCTCTTTTTCCTACAGAAACCCAGTACACACAGACAACATCTTCTTCAGAAGGAGTTAATTACTAACTAAACAAGTTCACTTCAATCCATAGTTCTTCTTCTACCTGAATAAATGAAGCAAGGGAGTCTTCTTACTGCAGGGTTTTTCCTAAGGTGGCATCCTAAGGGGGCGGTAGGCGTAGTAGAAGCAGGCTAGCACACTAACAGGAAAGACAGAAGGTACCACCCCACCTATGCAAAATCCAACTGTAGGAATAATTAAAGGGTTATCCATCACTGCCAACTAGATTGAAAGAAAAGAGCAAGTTTGTGTATAATTTGTCATAACTTTAGGAAGACCAAGACCAGACTACCACAATGGCAGCATTAGACACACAACAAAGAAGACCATGTGATAATAAAATCTAGCAATATCAGTTTCTTCTGAGCAAGGATGAGAAGCTATAAAACTAAGCTTAGGAAATGAAATCATTAAGTCAGGAGAAGTGAGCTCAGACTCAAGAGTGTTTACACCAGGTTAAGCATTTGCAGAACATGCACACAGGGCATGAATGATGATGGTGATGGAGCCAGTGAGGAATATTGCTCAGGTAATAGAAGGTAAAAGGTCATGCAGTGAGTTGGTGTTGCTTTTACCACATTCGCCCCAGCAAATATGTGATTCATGTATGGTGTAACATTAGGATACACCTCAATAAGTCACACAGCCTAGGGGGAAGAAAGTTAGGATATAAATGAATGGATGGTAAAGGGGAATTGGGGAAAGGTGTGACAAAGACAAACACTACACAAAATAAACTGCAACAATACTTGTTGGGGTGCAGAGAAGCACACAATCATTAATCTATTACAAAGGAAATGAAGGGATAAGTAAGTATAACACAGTTCAGTATATTCGTTGGAATCAGTCATTTTGCCTCAGAGAAACCCCAGAAAGTATATCCACCCAGTTCTAAAAATGATGATTGTTAAAGATGATATTGCCAAATTGGGTAATCTGAAAATGTGCATCTTCATGCTTCTTAGAATATCCATCACTCTGGTGCCTGTCTGGACCTGTCTGGTAATTACAATGAAGTCTTGGGCTTTCCAATTTTTGTTTGACAGTAGAGGAGTAGAAGAAGGCCTTTGCATTGAAAAAACAGTAGCTGGAGTATTTTCTTGTTTACATTTGTGTTTGTTAACTAAAGTGGCTTTTTTGTTATGAGGAACCAGAGGAAAAGGAGTAGACCTTGCAGGTAAAATTCACTACTTTTGAAAGGCCAATCACTTTTAGGTAAAAATGATCACCTTTCAGCCCTCAAACATTGCAAATCATCTGAAACAAGTTTACTAATTTGATGAACTCCATTCCTCACTGTCAGCCACCACATAAATCAGTCATGACTCGTTGGTGCAATAGTTACTTAGTAGTTAACTCTTCCAATCCAAGCCTGGTCTTAAAACAAAATATCTCCTCTTTCATGGTGTCTACACATTGGAATTAGGCATTAGCACTAGCAGTCTTTTATTCAATGATCTTCTAGGGCAGCCCTGCTAGGTGATGCAAAAAAGAAAATAGGATAGGCGATTGCATGCTAAGGAGGCAGGCATTGTCTCTAAAGTCCTGAAGGGTATGTGGGGGCTTTTTCACTGCACATGGGTCCACCTCCAATTCGGGCTTATATGTGACTATAATATCAATGGTGGAGCAGCATAAATGCAACACAAACATAATGTTGCACTAGCCTATATAAATATTTTATTTTTGCAAAGAAAGAAAGAGAAAAAGAGGCTGAATAAGAAATAATTTAAAATTCTATTGTGGCAGAGGCATACTCAATCCAAGAAGTAGAGTTTATCCTCAAACTCTGATGGTTCTACTAGAAGTTGGTCAGCTAAAATGCTTGATTCCAACTAATCTTCCTCTTCCTTCTCCTGCGGTGTTTCAAGAGTGGTGTAATCAGGTGGTATAAAATGCTGGTTCATTTTGATTGTGGTCAATCTCTCCACGTTTTGAGGTGAGAGACTGGTCCTTCTCACAGTAACAATGGCACCAGCTGCACTGAATATACGTTCAGCAGAAAATCTGGCTACAAGACAAGCCAAAAATGTTAGCACCAGCCTGCAGAGCTCTGACCATTGCTACATCTTCCCATACCAATACACTAATGGCTTTAGATCCACATACACCTATTTTGGGTCACTTAGATACTTCTGCAACATCCTCTAAATGGTCATTGGTGCTGCTACCTGCTTGACTGCTGTTTCCTTTGCCTCTGCACTGGACTTAAGGCCTGCCATTTGAATCAATGCAGAGGTTGGGTCTGATTTTTCTGTTGCTGTTATTACCGATTTTCTTGTTGGTGAGGTTGGTGGATGAGAGATAGAACTGCCCTCTCTGGAAGTTGAAGGCAGCACCCCAGAACTATGGAGTGGGACTCTAAGTTCCAGTCGTTCTTCTTCCATTTCTCCTGCTTACTCAACAATCCACCTCTTATTTTGTGGAACATCCCATTTAGAATAACAAATGATAGCGGAAATATTTTTTTTGTAGCATGGATCAAGTAGGGTGGCTTGCTTTACAAGTCAAGAGATATCTTAGGCTATTAACGAAGTCATGCGCTGCTGAGTTTTCGTTCGGATCCCTGAATGTGAACCTTTCGGACACTTTCTTTAGCTGCTCCTGTAATAGATGCAATAACAGGATAGCTTGGCCCATTGTAGTGTCCTTCTTGCTAACTTCCTGCATGAAAACCTTAAAAGGGAGCATCATTTGTGTAAGGCATTTGCTGTTAATCTTGTCCAAACAATTGCAGCACTTCATGATGCAGCACTGGAACAGCAACTCTGGCAAAATAGGTCCACATTGGAACCTTTCATTTTAGGCAGAGGGCTGCCAAAAACTCTAAGAACCCCATTCTTTTCACAAAAGAAAAAAGGAGGAGGTCCAGAGCTAAGATTGTTCCCAGCTTCCCATTGTACAAATGTGCCATTGTGTGGTTGCGGTCGTAGGGCCCACCTGCTAAACATGCCTGTAATTATAGAGTGGATTTTCTCCTTCTATGGGGCCACTTACGCAGGTGACTTTTGAGATGTAGCATTGCGCGCCATGGTGCAGTCACCATATGCTGTGGTGTCCCCATCTGACTCTGAGTCGTCCTGTGCCCTTGTGGTGGGTGATTCTGGTGCAGTGCTTGGAAGAGGACTGCTTTGCACAAGGATGTCATGCTCTTCTTCCTCACCTTTCACTGTGATGTGACCAGTTGTTCCTGATGTTTCCTGGCTCTCCTCATCTTCACTATCATGACCACCCAGAGCCATTTGTTTAAGGGGCTCCTCCCACCCCCTTGCGTGATGCTTTTTCATATGGGTCATCTGGCCTCCAGTACCATAATGTGAACATGGCTTACTGCTAATCATAAAAATGTCCCAAATGTGGGAGGAGTACTTTCTTATTGGGCCAATGCCTGAAGAAGAACTGGCTGTAGGTGGGTGTGCTGATTGCCTCTCTGCAGTGGATACTTCTACTGAGGTACAGGTTTTGTGCAGGTCTCTGCTGGGGTCTAACAAATATGGGAGCTGGCAGTGCTGCTGTGCCACATCCCTCAAAGCAAGTTAGATAGTAATGTCAGATTCCTTTGTTCCATCTTTCACTATGACCGGCCCATCATCATCATCATCATCCTCCTCATCATGATCCCCTTCCATGATTCTAAGGCTTTCTGCAACTTTTATTTTACCTTGCTTCTCCTGGCATCCCGCAGACTCTGCAGGGGTAGACTCCATGTCCCTATCATTGTCTTCAGAAGTGGTGCTTGGAGAAGATGGTGGAGTAGTCCCCTTCCTTTTTCTTACTGGAGAGCTGGGAGGCATTGATTCTAAAAGAAGCGGTTCTTCCTCAGCAGGAAGCTCGACCTCCTGTTCTGCTCCAGCTTCAGGAAGATCTGGCTGTGGCTGCTGTCCACTTTTCTCTATTTCCTGAAATGATTAGGTATAACTTTGCGAAAGGGACAAATCCAATTCAACATCACTGCCCGTCGGTGTCACCAAGATTGCAATGGGTGCCATACTGACAGACATGGTCTTAGGTTGGGGTGGGGCTGTTGATGCAGGAGTGCTGCTCCTACGTTTCTCCCAGAGGCCGATGTGGCAGGCACACATCTCCCAAAAAAGGTTGCGGTTAGGCACACCACTGGCAAAACAATGCTTCTTCTCACTGGCCACTTTCGTGGGAGCAACTTTCTTTGGGCCCATCTTAAGCTCTAGGATGGCAGTGGCACTAAGGTGCACAAGCAAAAGGGTTTGGAGCCTGTGGACCTAAATAACTGTCATGCCTTCTCTTTGGCAGTACTGCGGTGATGAGGGGTCTGTTCTCTTGTGCACCTAAACACAACCAAGCAAGAAAAACATCTAGTTAGTGAAACGTGGCATTGTTGCAGGTTTAAATAGTACAGAGAAGTATAGTCTTTGTGTGCTTGGTTACTTATGTGATATTCATATTTAATCAAACATAGTAAAGGCAAACCACATCAACACACCATAAAACATTATGGCCCATATTTCTACTTTTTTAGTGCCGCATTTGCGCCGCTTTTTGACACAAAAGTGGCACAAACTTACAAAATACAATTGTATTTTGTAAGGTTGCGCCACTTTTGTGTAAAAAAATGCCGCAAATGCGGCGCTAAGAAAGTATAAATATGGGCCTATATTTCAAATCCGACAGCGCAACAGGCAGATCTAGCTTTATGCTTTATCTCCATCTGTTTTGAAGGAGACACCTGAGGTAGTCAGAGAGAGGTGCATGGGTAAATGGAATAATCTTTTAAATAACCTATGGCGGCAAGGTGGTCCAGGGGAAATGGAATAATCATTAACAAAATGAATTATGCTGTTTATTTGTCTACCGTGCACGGCACCCAGGGTGTCCTGGATGAAATGGAATTACACCTAAAGAAACTAAGTGCTAGATGGCAGCTGTGCGTGTTTGGAGGGTGGAGAAATGGATTGGGTGGATGTGGATGGATGGATCAAGGCAAAATGCAGAATTTAATAAAAATTCTAATAAAATGTAAAAATTATAAAAAAAATAAAACAATTACATTCAACTAAAAAGAAATTCAAAAAATAAAAATAAAAAATACAAAAATAAAAAAGTTAAACAAAAATAAAATATACAAGACAATAAAACTAAAATATAAACAATAAAATAAGATAAAAAGTTAAAAAAGGCAAAAAAAAAAAAAATCAATATTAAAATAGAAACAAATAGAAACTTACAAAATAAATGTTCAATAACTAACAATGTTTGTATGTAAGCCTATGTCAAAGACACACTGGCTGCACGCACAAAATGGTGACAAAACTACAAAAAGCAAGGAGGCATGGGAAACAAAGAACACATGTAAGTCTATGGCAAGGGACACTGGCTGCATGCACAAAATACCTGCCAGCCACATGGTCAAACAACAACTACAAGGAGCAAGGAGAGCTTAGAAGAACACATGCAAGCCTATGACAAAAGGACACTGGCTGGATGCACAAAATGGCCACCAGCCACATGGTCAAACAACTGCAAACAAGGAACAAAGAGGCATTGCAAACAAAGAACACATACAAGCCTATGGCAGGGGACACTGGATGGATGGATAAAATGGCTGCCAGCCACATGGTCAAACAACAGGAGAAAGGAGGCATGGCAAACAAAGAATACATGCAAGCATATGGCAAAGGGACACTGGCGGCATGCACAATCAATCAAGGATTTATAGAGCGCACTAATCACCCATTAGGTTCTCAAGGCGCTGGGGGGGAGCTACTGGTCGTAGAGCCATGTCTTGAGGAGTTTCCTGAATGTCAAGAGGTCTTGGGACTGGCGAAGGTGGAGCGGTAGGGAGTTCCAGGTCTTGGCGGCTAGGTGAGAGAAGGATCTTCCTCCGGCGGTGGTGCAGGGGATGCGGGGGATGGAGGTGAGGGCGAGGCTGGTGGAGCGAAGATTGCGGGTGGGGGTGTGGAAGGAGAGTCTGTCGTTGAGGTAGGCTGGGCCTGTGTTGTTGAGGGCCTTGTGTGCATGGAAGAAGAGTCTGAAGATGATCCTCTTTGATACTGGTAGCCAGTGAAGGTCTCTGAGGTGGGGGGAAATGTGGTCACGGCGTGGGATGTCCAGAATGAGGCGGGCGGATGCGTTCTGGATTCTTTGCAGTTTTGTTAGGAGTTTGGTTGTTATTCCTGCATATAGGGCGTTTCCGTAGTCCAATCGGCTGCTGACCAGGGTGTGGGTGACAGTTTTCCTGGTTTTGACGGGAATCCACTTGAAGATTTTGTGGAGCATGCGGAGAGTGTTGTAGCAGGAAGAGGACATGGCATTGACCTGCTGAGTCATGCTGAGTGTGGAGTCCAAGATGAAGCCTAGGTTGCGTGCGTGGGTGGTGGGTGAGGGTGCAGTTCCTAGGGAGGTGGGCCACCAGGAGTCATTCTAAGTTGAGGGGTTGGTGCCAAAGATGAGGATTTCTGTCTTGTCTGTGTTTAACTTGAGGTGGATTGATTCCATCCAGCTGGCGATGGCGTGAAGTCCGTTGTGGAGGTTGTTCTTTGCAGTTGTAGGGTCTTTCGTGAGGGAGAGGATGAGCTGAGTGTCATCTGCATAGGAAACTATGTTGATGTGGTGGATTTGTGCGATGTTGGCGAAGGGGGCCATGTAAACGTTGAAGAGCGTGGGGCTGAGCGAAGATCCTTGGGGAAAGCCACAGATGATTCTGGAGGCTTCTGACAGAAATGGTGGGAGGCAGACTCTCTGGGTTCTGCCTGTGAGAAATGACGAGATCCAGTCAAGTGCATTGTCGTGGATTCCAGCGTTGTGGAGGCGTGTGTGGAGAGTGTGATGACATACCGTGTCGAAAGCTGCGGAAAGGTCCAGGAGGATGAGTGCTGCTGTTTCTCCTTCGTCGAGCATGGTCCTAATGTCATCTGTGGCAGCAATGAGTGCAGTCTCAGTGCTGTGGTTTCTGCGGAATCCAGAATGTGAGGTGTTGAGTAACTTGCTGTCTTCCAGGAACCGGGATAGTTGGCTGTTTACAATTTTTTCGATGGCCTTGGCTGGGAAGGGGAGGAGGGAGATCGGCCGGTAGTTCTTGGGGTCGTCTGGGTCTGCCTTTGGTTTCTTTAGCAGGGCGTTGATTTCTGCGTGCTTCCATCTTTCTGGGAAGGTGGCTGATTCAAAGGAGCTGATGATGGTTTTGCAGAGGTGGGGGGCGATGATGATGTTTGCCTTATTGAAGATATGGTGTGGGCAGGGGTCCGATGGTGATCCGGAGTGGATGGAGGCCATGGTGGTGGCAGTGTCCTCTATGTTGACGGGGGTCCAGGTGTTGAGGAGGTGGGTGTTGCTTGGAGCATTGGGTTTTTGGGTGTTTGTAGTCAGCTGGTGGGTCTGGGGTTTGAAGCTATCGTGGATTTCTTCTATCTTTCGAGAGAAGTGGGTTGCCAGTGAGCTGCAGAACTCCTGTGATGGTGGGGGTTCATTGGAGCAGGTCCTGCGGGTGGAGAGCTCATTGACGATGCCGAAGAGCTCTTCACTGTTGTGAGCGTTGGCGTCGATGTGGTTTTGGAAGTGGGTCCTTTTGGTGGTGCGGATCAGTTGGTGATGTTTGCGTAGGGCTTCCTTGAAAGCGATGTGGTGGAGTTGGTAGGGTCAAGGTGCCAGGTTTTTTCCCTTCTGTGACATAGCCGTTTGGATTCTTGTAGTTCTGGGGTGAACCAGCTGGCTTTGATTCTGTGGGAGGTGTTTGGGTTTTTTTTGAGCCGTGCAAGGGTGTTGGCGCAATCTTCTATCCAGCGATGCAGGTTGGTGATCAGTTGATCCGTTGATATTTTGCTCCAGTTGCGTCGGGGGGTTGTGTGCAGTGGTGGTGAGTGACTGGTTTTTGGTAGGAGAAGTGGATGCAGTGGTGCTCTGTCCAACTGAGTTCGGTGGTGCAGCTGAAAGAAATGTGGTTGCTGGCTGAGAAGATGGGGTAGAGTGTGTGGCCTGCGGAGTGGGTGGGTGAAGTGACGAGTTGCTTTAGGCCGAAGTTGGCGAGGTTGTCGATTAGGTTGGTGGTGTTGATATCGTTGTTATTTTCAAGGTGAAAGTTTAGGTCACCAAGGAGGATGTAGTCTGTTGAGGCGAGGGCTTAGGAGCTGATAGCGTTGGCGATGTCGTCACAGAACTGTGGTCTGGGTCCAAGGGGTCTGTAGACCAGTGTTCCTCTGAGTGTGTTGTTGGTGTTGATGTGGATTTTGAAGTGGAGGTGCTAGGCGGAGTAGATGGTGTCCTGGGAGTTGGTAGAGACTCTTATGGTGTTTTTGTGGACTATGGCGATTCCTCCTCCTGGTCTGTTGATTCGGTCTCTTCTGGTGATCTTGTAGTTTTCTGCTGGTATGGCTATGGCTACGTCTGGTTCTGAGGCCGAATTCATCCAGGTTTCGGTGAGGAATGCGACGTCGGGCGAGTATGCACAAAATGGCTTCCAGCCACATGGTCGAAAAACAACTACACGGAGCAAGAAGAACACATGTAAGCCTTTGGCAAAGGGACACTGGCTGCATGGAGAAAATGGCCGCCAGCCACACGGTCAAATAACAACTGCAAACAAGGAGGCATGGAGAACAAAGAACACATGCAAGTCTATGGCAAGAGACACTGGCTGGATGGACAAAATGGCTGCTAGATAGCCACATGGTCAAACAACAACAACAATGAGCAAGGAGAACAAACAAGAACACATGCAAGCCTACGGCAAAGGGACACTTGCTGTATGGACAAAATGGCTACCAGCCACATGATCAAACCACATCCTCCTATGCCATATTAATGCCCCTCGATCGATATACTTTTTGTAAGTAAAACAAAATGCAAACAATAGCCAGCACTTTAAATTTAATCCAACGACTTCCTTGCACTAAATGAAGTTTTAAAAACTTTACCACTGAAGGATTTATTTCATGCAATAATGACTACTAGTACTAGGCCTACTGGCTAAATGCCCCTTTGGGAATCCAGGCCACATACTAAAATAATATTGCAAACATTACGAACATGTACAATAAGTACTGAGCTGTGCAACTATTTCCCTTCACAAAAGGTGAAAAATCAATTAAATGCAAAATAAATAATAAGTAGGCCCATTCTTAAACTCCAGTCCTCCCAACACTATAACATTTTCAAATAAAATATCAAAGTACAAATAAATGCTGGTGGATGCCCAAGCAAACAAACGTCACTTATACACAATTTTTTAAACTTACTTGTGTGATTCAACAAAAACAAAGTTCTTAAATCCAAAGGTGCACCCAGGAGACAAAGAGAGTGAGAAGTGACCTGGAGATGGACAGGAACTTGCTGGACAGGAACAGGAAGTTCAAGTCTCCAACGCATTTCCTTCCTGTTTGAAAAAAAGGGTTCCTCGATCTGAAAAACAAATTGTGGGGTCCACTGGAGAAGAAAATCTAATCAAAATCTCTTTTTGACTAGATTTAGTGGCTCTGAAGTAGAAAATCTACTTCAGAAGTGAGTGTGTGCCATCAAGTGGCCCTTTTTTGGGCACCAATGTGCTGGAAGCAGAGCGAGTGAATGCAAAGTGTTGCGCTAGCTCACTAGCGGTCTGGGAGTATCGTCGCGCTCGTGAAAGAACATCAAAATATAGACCCTTGTAATGACCCTGGCGGATGGCAGTATTTTGGAGAAGAGTACTGCCAACAGGCTGGCGGTAATCTTCCCCAAAATATGACATTGGCGGTTTGGCTCAAGCCAAACTGCCAATGTACCATTCCGTCCTCCCGGGCGGTAGCAGCCACTGGGCTGGAGTCTTGAGTCTCCAGCCAGGCGGCCGTCACTGTCCTGCCCGCAGGCATATGACCCCGCCTACCGCCATGGTTTTCGTGGCTTATTTACCGCCCCGAAAACCATGGCGGTAGGCACTATCAGTGACAGGGAATTCCTTCCCTGTCACTGATAGGGGTCTCCCCTACCCCTCTCTCCCTTCCCAGAGTCTTCTCCCAACCTCCCCCTCCCACTCTAGACTCCCCACAACATACAAGCACATTCACGCACCATCATACACATGCACACACACACTCATACCCACATTCACCCATCCATGCATACATCCATTCATACACATCCTCAAACACTTACATACATACATGCACCCACGCATTCACACAACACAATATACATGCACACTCACAACCATGCATGCACACACGCATTCCACATGCCACATGCACGCACACACAAATATACACTCACACCCCCACACAAACACACAACACCCCCATCCCCTCACCTGTCAGAGCACCCGACTTACCTTTTGTGAGGCAGTCCTCCGGGAGGAGACGGGACAAGGAGCAGATGCCAGCAGCAGAGTCTGCCAGCAAAACACCACCAGGTGAGCCATGATACGGTCTGTAGCAGTCTACTGGCATGGGGCTGCTGCTGGCAGCAGCGCCACCTTACCGCCACCCGCCGCCATGACCGTGACCGGAATTCCAACATCCTTCTGAAGGAATTCCGGCTACGGTCATAAAATGGCAGATGGTAGGTAGCCGAGGTGACGGTGTTTTGGCGGCCGTCGTCGCGCCTTTAGGCGGTCAATGCCGCCAATGTTATAATGAGGGTCATAACCTGGTGAGCATGAACAAACTCAGGAACTCTGAGCCAATCCGTGTCGCACAAAGTGCCCGAATTCAGCAAACTCGAATGACAGAGCAGAGTTCTACGCCCAAGCCTAATTCATTTTGACGTCTAAGTATTGTAAATTTCCACATAGGCCATGTTGGTGATGAGTGCACAAGGCCAATAACTAACACTTGTGACTGTTGTAGGTTGTTACTTACAGCAAACTCACTGGTGCAAGTGATAAATGATCAGTGAATTGTGGACTGACAGCTCGTGTGGGTATCAATATGTAAATTTAAGCACAAAGAATGTGATATGTTGATTTCTTTTCTTGCTTTTGCAGTAGATTGCTGGCTTTGTGCAGTCTGCGGTATTCAGAGTAGCTCCACTCCCTCGTATCTGCTAATGTTTTGGTAACATGAGGATCCATGGAGAACAGCTTTAAATAAACTTTTTTTTTGCAGTTAAGATGCTTCTGTAATATGTCAAGAACATTAAGGCCCTCATCCTGACCTTGGCGGGCGGCGGAGGCCGCCCGCCAAAGTCCCGCCGTCAGGTTACCGTTCCGTGGTCGAAAGACCGCGGCGGTAATTCTGACATTCCCGCTGGGCTGGCGGGCGGCCGCCTTCAGGCCGCCCGCCAGCCCAGCGGGAAAGAGGCTTCCACGATGAAGCCGGCTCGGAATCGAGCCGGCGGAGTGGAAGCTGTGCGACGGGTGCAGTTGCACCCGTCGCGTATTTCACTGTCTGCGCAGCAGACAGTGAAATACATTTAGGGGCCCTCTTACGGGGGCCCCTGCAGTGCCCATGCCAGTGGCATGGGCACTGCAGGGGCCCCCAGGGGCCCCGCAACCCCCCCTACCGCCATCCGGTTCCCGGCGGGCGGACCGCCGGGAACTGGATGGCGGTAGGGGGGGTCGGAATCCCCTCGGCGGCGCAGCAAGCTGCGCCGCCTTGGAGGATTCCAAGGGGCAGCGGAAAACCGGCGGGAGACCGCCGGTTTTCCTGCACTGACCGCGGCCAAAGCGCCGCGGTCAGAATGCCCTGCGGGGCACCGCCGGTCTGTCGGCGGTGCTCCCGCCGACCCTGGCCCCGGCGGTCTAAGACCGCCGGGGTTAGAATCACCCCCTAAATGTAGGCACTTCCTACACTACCAGAAACAAATGACCCTAATCTTGTCTTAACCATCTGAAGGCATCATTGCACATATGAATCCTTTCACAGGAGAAGTAAATAAGTTTAAATTAACAACTTTCCATAAAAAAGCCACCTACAAGTTCAATCTAATTACATTTAACCAAATGAACATTAAAAAGTGATAATAGTCCTTTGACGCCTAGTTTAATGAAGCCCTTGTGTAACTGTCTACTTATTTATATGTTTTTTCTGAATCTTCTTTCAAATTAATGCCTTTGTAAGTATTACCACCCATGTAATCATTACAAGTCCCTTCAATAATGTTACATTTTGATTAATGTGCAAGTAGAATCTTCAAAAACTCACTGTATTGTCTACAGTCCCTCAGTTCATAATCTAGCTTGAGGAGATGGTAGGCCACTGACTTTTTGCCTCAGATTAAAGCCCTAATTTACACACATACTTGTTGCCAAATTCTACACTTGCCTGACTCCTTCTCGCACAGTAGAGGATGCATATAAAAAACCTGTCTAAATTGGTAATAGCTTGAATTTTGACATTGCATTTTCTCTTCGAGCCCTTTACACTAATGCAGCATTGCCTGCATTAAATTGTCAACAAGACAATCTTGATATGCATGTGGAAGCGTTACAGACCATGGTTGCTTTTGAGATTTGTATTGCCCGTAGACTGTATGATTTCACCAATGCATTTTCCATCATCCAAGACAAGTGCAAAACTATAGTTTCCATTTGTCATTGATCTTCCCTACTTCATAATCTGACAAAGTTTCCTAGCATACTTAAAACCCTATGTATCTACTTCAAGAAGGAATCATTTAATAAAGGCATAGAAGCAAATATTGTAGTAAAATATGGGAACAGTGGAGAACCTCAGAAGGCGGAATCCTAGGGAAGTACTTTTTCTTCACCAGTAAATAGAAAAGAGAGTAGACCACTGAACCAACCAATAGAAATATCAGGGTCCTTAAAAGTAATCATACCTCTTCCAGGTACAGGGGAGATCCTTCATTGAATCCTTGAGGTTCCTCTAGTCAGAAGATGAAGGATGGAAAGTCAATGTGCCATCTAGTCATTGCAGGGGAACGAGGGTTCTCAGAGGCCTCTAGTAATAAAGCACATGTGACTAAATACCAGTGCACACTGACAGGGTGTGTGATGCATTTTTTCTAGGCAGTAAATGATGAGTTTAATATCCTTACATTTGAGGATTCCTCTGAATTCTACATGAGGAGATCCCACATGGAACATGTTAGACCTAAGCATGCAAAGTTTCAGAGACCTTTATCTCTATTAATTTGTGGTGCTCAAGCTTTTCTCCCGTAGCTGAGAATTGAATATAGTTATTCAGGGACTTTTGAAGCATGGACCAGTATACCCATGAATCATCATTAAAAAATCATGAATACCAAGATTCATAAAAACGGCAGGCTAATAATCATTTGGAAATACTCTTTATACAAGAACATGGCTTTCAGAGTAACATGGTATGTTTATTGGAGAGCATAAAAATAATTTGCTCCTAGCTCTTCCTGATTTTGCCTTAATAACCACCAAAAATACTGTTTACATTAAATTTAGTTTTTGTGCCTGAGGTACTGCCAGAGAATATACAAATGTTGTCTGAAAAACAAAACATTTGAAAACGTCCATCACTATCAGGATGGCAGAGGTAATGTCCTCTGGCAACCTGATTAACTATACTACATTTGACAAACCTTAATCAGGCCCCTAATTCTCTGGATTTCTGGATTCAAGACAGCAATCCTTGACAGTCAAACTGTCCCTAGCTTCTATATGGTCCATACTGAGGCCAGTGTTGACATACAGTCTTCGTTCCTGTCCTTTGATGTTCTTACAGTGGTTGGAGGCTGCTGAAGGTTCCCTTTTCTGGGTATTATTTAATCTTCTCCAGTCCTGTGCCCAGTGTAACAGCTGGTTAGAGTTTAAAGTAGGAAAACAAAGGTTGTGCTTGATGGGTGTCTTTCAAAATGATTTTCTGTGGCTTTGTGGTATTAACATCCAAAGGCTCCTCAAAAGTGCTTATGATAATTCAAATAAACAGTGAAGCTGGCTATACAAATCATTAGGCATTCATTTCATTCAGAGGGCATATTTGTTAGCAATGGGATCTTTGGTTGGCAGTCAGGTTAACCACTTTCCAAGCAAGGACCCTCACTCTAGTCAGGGTAAGTCACACACAATCCAAATTATCCTGTCTCCACCCTATTGTAGCTTGGCACTGAGCTGTCAGGCTTAACTTAGAAGGCAATGTGTAAAGTATTTGTGCAATAAATCATGCAATAACACAGTATAATCAGCACAAAAATACACCACACAAGTTCAGAAGAATATAGAATATTTATCTGGTTAAATACAGGTCAAAACGATCAAGATTTGATAAGTCTACATCGAATTATCACTTTAGAAAATGATAAAAAGAATCCTTAGTTTTTAAAAAGTAACGTGTCTCTTGCAAGCGCAAAGTACCTGGTTTGCGTCTAAATTATCCGCAAGGGACCGCAGAGGAGGAGATGCGTGGAAAACGGGGAGGTGTGCGTCAGTTTCTCCAGACTCACACAGATGATACGTCAATACTTTTCCACGCAGCAAGGGCTTTGTGTTGATTTTTGACCCGCAGGTTTGGATCCTCTTTGGATTGCGTGGTATTGGGACGCCCCAGGGACGGTGTGGAGAAATCCTGGTTGTGCAAACAGAGTGACAGGAGCTGAGTTGATCCGGTGTGCAATGCGGGGAAATTTTGTCTCACGATAAGCGCTCATTCGATTCCTCTTTGCTGGAAGTCGGGCTGCGTTGTTCTGGTTCGGCATTGCGACGATCCAGTGGGCCGTGCCTAGAAGTTCCAGTCACAACGCTGGTGCTGAACGATCTCCACTTGGGGAGCGGGCCTGGTTGTTCCAGTTCGGCATGCAGTGATTTTCCCACTGCGGTGTAGGCTGTGCGTTGATTCCGGGAGTATGTGCGCCAATTTTTGCCGCACAAGGAGTTCTTTTGTAGAGGTGTAGTCTTTTTTGGCCCTGAGACTTCAGAAAACAGGAGGCAAACTGAATCCAAGCCCTAGGAGAGCACTTCTCAGCAGAGTCAGAGGGAAACAAGGCAGCAGGGCAACAGCAAGGCAGCAGTCCTTTGAAGAAAAGCCGCCAGGTGAGTCCTCTGGGCAGCCGGGCAGTTCCTCTTGAAAGGTTGCAGGTTCAGGTCCAGAAGGGTCTGAGTTGGTAGGGTCAGAGGCCCTGTTTAAATACTCAAATGTGCATTTGAAGTGGGGAGACTTCAAAGAGTGGCTTAGAAGTGCACAGGGTCCCCTTTCAGTTCCATCCTGTCTGCCAGGGTTCCAGTAGGGGGTGTGGCAGTCCATTGTGTGAGGGCAGGCCACTGTCCTTTGACATGTAAGTGTCAAGCCCTCTACCCTGCCAGCCAAGGACGAACCCTTCAGTATGCAGATGTAACTGAGAATCCTGTGTTTGGGGCTGTCTGAGTGAAATGCACAAGGGAGCTATCAACTAACCCAGCCAGATGTCGATTGTAAGGCACAGAGAGATTTAAGTGCAGAGAAATGCTTACTTTCTATAAGTGTCCTTTCTAAAATAGTAATTTTAAATCCAACTTCACCAGTCAGCAGGATTTTGTATTACCATTCTGGCCATACTAAATGTGGCCTTGTTATACTTTCAGATTAGAATCTGCCACTCAAACAGTATATGAGGCTAGCCCTAATGTTAGCCTATGAAAGGAGCAGGCCACACAGCAGTGTAAAAACAAGTTTAGGGGTTTTACACTATCAGGACATATAAACTACACAGGTACATGTCCTGCCTTTAACCTACACAGCACACTGCCCTATGGGTTACCTAGAGCCTACATTAGGGGTGACTTATATGTAGGAAAAGGGTAGTTTTGAGGCTTGGCGAGTATTTTTAAGTGCCAAGTCAAATTGGCAGTGAACTGCACACGCAGGCCTTGCAATGGCAGGCCTGAGACATGATTAGGGGGCTACTTGTGTGGGTGGCACAATCAGTTCTGCAGACCCACGAGTAGCATTTAATCTACAGGCCCTGGTAACCTGTATTGTACTTTACTAGGGACTTATAAGTAAATGAAATAAGACAACTGGGTATGAGCCAATATCACAATGTTCTAAGGGAGAAGGCATATGCACTTGAGCACTGGTTAGCTGTTAGTAACCAGCAAAAACAGTGTCCAAAAAGAGGAGGGAGGCAGGCAAAAAGTTAGGGGTGACCACCCTAAGGCTATCAGGTCTAACAATTTTGTAAAATGCCCTCTTTCTTGCCCTCTGACTTACTGTCATGCCCTCACCTGGCTCTTGTCTGCAGAGATGATGCTGGCCCACCTATCAGTCCTGGGGTGGTTTCTGATCAGGGAATTATAACTCTGAATCAACTGCCACCCTGAAAGGGAAGGGGGTTTGGGACAAAATTAAAAACGGAGAGATTTTTGTGCTTTCACGATCAGCCACCGTCTTCTTGGAGTTGTACATCCATCGCTTCTCAGTTCTGGAGAGTGTTGTCATAATATACATGTAATGTAGTGCATGCTGAGCTGTAGTGCAAATACACGTAGAGAGGTTATTTCAATAAATCAGGAGTTGTGAAATATTCCCTCCCACCTTTGACAATCCCTTACGCGATAATGAATCTATTGCTGCATAGACTTGAAAATAATCAACTATTACCATGGAGTAGCAGCACTCCTGGCAGAAGCTTAGGTGTGTTTTCACATCACACTCTAGGGTACATCTCGTTTGTTCAGCCCTAGGCACACAGCGTGCAAGAGTGTGCTTTTGGATTTCATAGTCTACAGCACAATAAAGGATGGCTCATCAGAATGCCACTGGGTGCTAATACCTAGACTTTGGCATGCACGCTAAATAATACCCTCAATGTCTCAATGTTTAAAAGTTGTTCTGTTTTTTGATTTTCAGCATCATAAAACCAAGTCTTTGGTTGATACTTGTTCTGTTAGTGTACTAACCTTAAGTACGGTACTTATCAATCAATCAATCATAGGATTTATAAAGCTCACTACGTACCCGTGAGGGTTTCAAGGCGCTGTGGGGGAGGGTGGGGGGAGGAGCTGTTGTTACTGGTCAAAGAGCCATGTTTTGAGGAGTCTTCTGAAGGTGAGTAGGTCTTGAGTCTGTCGCAGGGTGATGGGGAGGGTGTTCCAGGTTTTGGCGGCGAGATATGAGAAGGATCTGCCGCCCGAGGTCTTTCTTCGGATGCGGGGGACGACGGCGAGGGTGAGATTGGTGGAGCGGAGCTGACGGGTGGGGGTGTAGAAGCTGAGTCTGTTGTTTAGGTAGGCTGGTCCAGTGTCGTGGAGCGCTTTTTGAGCGTGGGTTAGAAGCTTGAAGGTGATCCTTTTGTCCACGGGGAGCCAGTGAAGGTTTCTCAGGTGGTGGGAGATGTGGCTGTGGCGAGGTATGCCGAGGATCAGCTGGGCAGAGGCATTTTGGATGCATTGGAGGCGTAGTAGGTCTTTTGCTTGGATGCCTATGTAGAGTGCGTTGCTGTAGTCCAGCCTGCTGCTGACGAGGGCCTGTGTCACTGTTCTTCTTGTTTCTGTTGGAATCCACTTGTAGATTCTGCGGAGCATGCGGAGTGTGTTGTAGCAGGAGGAGGAGACTGCGTTGACCTGTTTAAACAAGGTGAGGGAGGAGTTGAGGATGAAGCCCAGGTTGCGAGCGTGGTCGGATGGTGTCGGTGGGGTTCCTAGTGTGGTGGGCCACCAGGAGTCTTCCCAGGCAGAGGGTCCGAGGATGAGGACCTCCGTCTTGTCTGAGTTCAGTTTCAGACGGCTGTTTCTCCTCCAGTCGGTGATGGATTTCATTCCCCCGTGGAGGTTGGTTTTGGCAGTGCGCGGGTCTTTGGTGAGTGAGAGGATGAGCTGGGTGTCGTCGGCATAGGTGAGAATGTTGAGGTTGTGTTGTCGGGCCACTTGTGCGAGGGGGGCCATGTAGATGATGAACAGCGTCGGGCTGAGGGATGAGCCTTGGGGGACACTGCAGATGATGTCGATGGCTTCGGAGCGGAAGGGGGGGAGGCGGACTCTCTGGGTTCTGCCGGAGAGGAATGAGACGATCCAGTCGTGGGCTTTTCCTTGAATTACGGTTTCGTGGAGGTGTGATTTCAGGGTGCGGTTAACAATGTTTTCCTCTTTTATTTTGTAGGCGCAGCATTTCATGGATGGTATTCGCTGCTAATTTATTTACAGGGAAGAACATGTCTACGGCATTGGAGATTTGCAGGAGAGCTGTGCTGCTTTGCAGGAATGGTGGTCACTGCATCACTGTATTTGCAGGGGAGAAGATGTCCACAGTGTCGGAGATTTGCAGGAGAACCTCAATGCAGAAGGTGCTTGACTAGGGCATGGAGATGTTCAGGTGAGGTGGATTGTTGAAGAGGATGCATCCTTTCCAACCAGTGGTCATACCAAGCACTCCCTCATTTTTGAGTGTGGCATAAATACAGTTCCCAAATCCTGAGGAGTAAGCCTAATGTCCCAATATTCATGTGCCTGTGAGTCAACCCAAATACCCTCATAATCATGTGCTTATGAGTCAGGCCAAATGTCCCCATTACCATGTGCCTATGAATCAGACCCAATATCCCCATAGTCATGTTGAGTCGGCCTGAAGGCCCTGGGGGATAAACTGTTTATACTTTGGTGTGTCTTGAGTCGATGACCTTGGGCCAGGGAGATAATTATCATGTCAAGAATGTTGTCAGGCCTATGGGGCAATAAGTCCCATGAGCAGCAAGGGAGGCATTGAGATGTGTGCCCTCCACACACAACATACAGGTGGAGTGAGAACACGAGGTCGGGTCATGTCACTTACATTTAGAAGCCAAATATGCAGAGAAATCCAGTTAGTATCAACAAGTGTTCTACTATTTTGTGTTTCAACATGCCCCCCGATAAAAATGGTACCAGCCTTGTGAGAATGGAGACATTACATTTTCCCCAGCAAATCCAGCACTTTTTAAATAATTTGGGTAGGAATGGAATTTAGGCCCTATCTAAGTCGCCATTCAGGCAAACCTGCACAACCCTACCAAACTCTGATATTTCTGAAATGTGTATATGTAAGGGAGTCCATGACGGTTTGACTTGTGTGGATCCCAAGTTATTTTTTATCAGGAATGCCATGCAAATCTCAAACCTTGGATCAAACTTTGTCAAACAAAATCCTCAATATTCTGGAAGGGAAGGTTATATGAGGTTCTAGAAAAGTCCTATCATTCAGTGTTTCCACAATTCTTTCAATAAAAATGGCACCTCACCTGTGTGCTGGGGCCTTGTGGGGCATGCAACACAAAGCACTTCAAAGCACAACATAGAGATATCAAAAGATCTGAGAGAAAAAAGGTGATGTAGTAATTAGAGACTTTGGGCCTTCACTCACCTGTCACCCAAGAACACCTGTGGAACCTGGACATTTCTGAAAACTAGACACCAAGGAGAGTTCCAAATGGTGTAACTTGCATGGATCACTGTTTTACATCGAACACATTGCAAGCCTCAAATATGTAAGAAACACTTGCCTCTTCTTCAAATTTATATGAGGGACAATTTCTGCACGATTCTTACCACCCAGCATTACCCGATAAAAAAGCTACCCTACTTATGTGGTAAGGCAGAGTTACTGCAATAGGAAATGACCCCAAAATGCAACATGGATAAATCAGATTTTTCCACTCACAGCTGAACCTTTTTTTGCAATTTGTGTAGCTGAGGATTTTGGGCCTGGGCTTGGCTGCCACCCAGGAAAATCTACCAAAGCCAGACGTGTCTGATTCCTAGAATTACTAGACACCAGAGGGAGTCCTGGTTGGTATAACTTATGTGGATCTCTCATTTTCGTTTTTTCACTCAGGTACCCTTTCAAATATATTCCTCAAATTTCTGTGAGGGAATGTTCTGGAATCTCTGGGGATACACAAATGTCAAGCAACCCAGAACTCCCATACACAACAGGAAAGGCCCCAAAATGCATCATGAACAGATCACCTTTCTCTACTCAAAAATAACCTGGTCAGCTATAGATTTCAGGCTTATGCTTGGCCTCCACCAAGGTAAACATAGTAAGCCCGCACATTTCTGATAACTAGACACCTGGGGGAATCAATGGTGCTGTGAAATGTGTGGCTCTCACAAGATTTTTATTTTACTCAGATGCCACTGCAAAACATCAAACTTTGGCTACAAACACTTTCTTCACAGTTCTTTGTGAAAGTTTAAGAATCTGCTAGGATCCACACATTTCCTACTACCCTAAATTCCCTCTCCTCTCTGGATAAAATAAAAATAGTGTCAAACTTATGCTAGCGGGCTGACCATCCTTGACAGAAAAGGCCTCAGAAAGGAACATGGCCAGATCAATGTTTTCTATTAAAAATCAACCCTTCTTTTGAAATGTGGATACATCTGAATTTTGTTCTGAGCTCAGCTGCCACCAAGGCAAACATACCAAACCCAGACATTTCTGAAAACTTGACAGTACTTGTGAAGGACTCATATTGTTCATGGTGGATTTTTTCCTGTCACTGGCAATGTGCCCAGCCACACATGAGAGCTAGCTATTGTTTCAGGACAAGTGTGGGTATTCTCGATGGCAAAGGTTTTGGCAATCTCTGCAGATTCTGCAAGTTTCCATCAAAGAAATATAAGAAAATGTGAGATTTTAAGCAAGGTTTGAAGTTTTCAGGGCATTGTGGATAAGAAATCATGGTGGGATCAATATAAGGCTAACCATGCGGTTACTAGATATTAAAAGAAAATAATTGCACCATAAAATACAGAATTTAAACATTTCAATCAAGAGTTTTATTTAAGGTTACATTGCAATTATTAGGCAACCATTAAGTGGGTTAAAACTCCTCTTTAAATCCCAAACCCTCTGGAACTGGTCTTCTTCAACATGATCCATTCTTCTTGATACGAATGTCCAATTTTGTTTTTCTGGAATGACAGAATAAGAAATGTGAATTGTTTGAAGTAGTTTATTTAATAAAAATATTAATATTTTGTGATTAGTATAATCTAGACTACATATTGATGCGTATTCAAAAAAAAAACAAAATAAGACTATATCAGGAGGAAGGTAAGGGAACATTAGTTATTAATAGTAGGTTGGCGTCCAGTCTGGAGTATTTTGCTAAGCTAATGGATGAGGTCAGAGCTGATTCCAGAGTGAGGGTTAGGTTGGGAATATGAAAGGAAATAAGGGCTGAAAAGATTGTGGAATGGGAGCTAGGTCTTTAACCCCATTCAAGTGTGTCAGAGCTTTGACCTTTTTTTTATTAACCTTGGTCGCCCTACTCATTCATTACTTTCCCCAAGGTTTCTAAAAGAAGTACCATTATATATGGCAAACTAATACATATAGTTAGTGATGCTCCTCCAGTCAGGGCAAGGTTAGACATCAGAAAGAAAATAAAAAGAAAAATGAAAAGAGGATGCAGAGGGGTGTTGCAATGTTAACTATATTCTTAGGATTCTTTCTTCTGACAATAGTTATCTTCTTCATTTTCAAAAGTGGGTTGTTAAACAGCTGTATCATTATTTTTATATATGCACCTTTTTACATAGAAAGGCCATGGCTTTGATAGCCACAGCTTGGTAAGTTCACAGATTCTCTTTGAAAGTGCAAAATATAAAAAACAATTATTTTTTGTGTGTTGCATTCCCATAAACGGTCAAACAAAGACCTGTTTTTGGTCTGTTATCAAGTATTCTGGATACAAGTAACTGTAAATAAACCACCATTTTGTAGCAGGTGTCCGGTCACTTATTAGGCCCTACATGTTCCTAGTTAGAGGGACAGAAAATATATAGAACAGTAGAAATGTAGGACAAGGAAAGTTACAGTCTTCTTGGATTTCAACAGACTGGAATTCATTAGAGGTGCTATTTGTCAATTTCAGAGAAAATGTCCTTAAATATAATTCACACTCGCCAAAACAATGAAAATCAAAACTCAAATGTTGCAACACTATCTTTGTCCCATAATTATTTAAAAAAAAAAAAGTAACTCCATATTATGCCAATGCATCAGAAAATTAACCAAATTACCCCTGCATTAATGATTAAGGAGGTGGTTGATGGTTCTGAGGGTAGCGAAGCAGTGAAGAGAGAGACATAGGGTCAGATGTAGGAAGCCTTCTGCGCCTCGCAAACTGCGAAAAACGCAGTTTGCGACGCGCAAAAGGCCAAACGCGATGCACAACCGCAAATTGCGAGTCGGTACCGACTCGCAATTTGAGGCTGCGACTTGCAAATAGGAAGGGGTGTTTCCTTCCTATTTGCGACCGCATCGCCATGCTGAGTTGCTTTGTGACCGCGAATGCGGTCGCAAACCAACTCGCAGTTAGTAACTCATTCGCAAAACGGAAGGGGTCACCATGGGACCCTTTCCCCTTTGTGAATGCCAAAAAAAATATTTTTCAGAGCAGGCAGTGGTCCTATGGACCACTGCCTACTCTGAAAAAACCGGATCCAAATGGTTTCGGAATTTTTTCTTTTTGCAGCTTGTTTTCCTTTAAGGGAAACAGGCTGCAAAAAGAAACAAAAAACTGCTTTATTAACAAAGCAGTCACGGACATGGTGGTCTGCTGTCTCCAGCAGGCCACCATCCCTGTGAGTGCATGGACTCGCTATGGGGTCGCAAACTGCGACCCACCTCATTAATATTCATGAGGTGGGTCTTTGCGACCCCTTAGCGAGTCGCAGAAGGTGTCTGAGACACCTTTCTGTATAACATTTTGCGAGTTGCAAATTGCGAGTCTCTATGACTCGCAATTTGCAAATCGCAAAATGTTATTTTGCTACATCTGGCCCATATTTCTTATTTATGGCCACAGCGGTGGCTTGACTTGGTATTACATCAGAGTAGTTAAACCCTGAGCCTCCATCATTTTAATGTGGAGGTCTAGATTTCTAGCAATATACAACATGGAATATAGTCTGTATAAATGCAAGAGCTGCAGGAAGCAGACTTGGGGGGCCGGGATCTGTTCCGCAGTAATTGGCTGGGAGGAGGACCTCTCTGGGCATTGAGGAACCTAAGGTAGCAGCACTATGGGGTAACTATTGGAGTCCTGGAAGGGGATCTATTAGCCATTGTCCAGAGGTCATAGGCTCATTTCTATATTCTGATTTCTAGGGGGTGCACTGTTTTTTGGCTTCTGAATGTTTTTGAGAATGTGTGACCAAATTCTCTTAAAATTATAATAGGTTATCAATTGCCTTGCGATCATATCACTGTTATTATGCATCTGCACTTTACAAATGTCTGAAATTTTGGCATTTAATTTATGGTGATGATGTTTATAGCCTCACTTTGATACCATGAATATCTCTTTGTGATTAGGCATCTACACTCTATGGCAATGGCTATAGTTATGCTGCTATATTACAAACATGTAAATGATTCCTAGTATATCAATGCATATGCACTTTATATTATCTGGATACTTATTGGTCATGGCTGTACCTCTCTGTAAACTGACCTAGAGCTTGTTTTGTTTTGAACTTTATAGAACTATGCACTAGCACTTGACCGTATAAATCGATAAGAACTAGCCTGGCCCTCGATTACTGATCAAGTTGAGGAGGGATTTGTATTTGCATACACATGTATGGTGCAATGTGCTTTCTTTGTGTTTTATGTCTGCTGTGTCTCATGAGGAAGTGGTATGTAAAAATCAATAAAATTAATTTTAAAAAAAGGAATGAAACATTTCCGGAAACAGTTTGTAAAGACTCAAGAGTGTTCACACCATTACTCTGGTATAAGAAAACTACAGTTCACGCTTAGGCCTTTACATCACTTTATTAGACCATAGGTTTCTTGTGTTTTTCAGCTGACTAAACTATTGTTCATGTAGAAACAATCTGCAGAAAGTAAGCTAAGCATTTTAATACATTATTATATTCTGTGAACAGCTAGACTATGGTTAGGTGAAATTCTAATGTTTTGCTCTAAGCCACTCATTCCATTGCCTGCTTTACTAAAAATTAACATTTCAGATTCTTAACGTAGGTCAGCTTCTGTAAAAAGTGAATTTTCCAGCTATTCATCAATAATATGCATATGCTCACTTGCTTTAAAATATGCCTTTTCATCTAGGGCCTACACATAATTTCTACGTGTTAATTGTATTACTTGTTCATTATTTAAAATGCTGTAACAACACCCCCCCGCTTTGATGGTTTCTAAAGATCATAAAAACAGATGTTATCAAAGCACAATCTCATCTCAAGTGGAGTCTTTTCTCTTTCTTTTAAATGTTCTTGCTTTTTAAATGCATTGTATTGTTTGCTAGTGCGATCACTTAACTCTACATTATTTTTATGTGTTTCTTTCTTTCTCTGTTCTTTTATTAGTAATAGATATATTTGTATACCCCTAATGAGGCCAGAAAACAAATACCAACAATTGATATAATTACTGATATGGGTTTTATTATTTCTCCTCCTGCTGTTGTAATCCAATTACCTATTGCAAAAACTACCTTTGTAAAACATTTTACAATGCTAGTCATTTCTAATGGTTACAAATCAAGTTTTATGTCTGAAATGTTCTTTGCATATTCAGTGATACTCTCAACATAAAATAAAGACTGAAATAACACAAAACATAAATTGAAGATCTTCAAAACAGGGCTTTCAAATCACGCTATAAGCGATCATGTCACCAAGCTAAATTTACATGTAAAAAGGTATTCACTTGTAAGACTTCTCTATCATCTATGTTTAAATATACACATTTATTAGCTATTCATAGTATTATTTAAAGAAACCCCCAGCAAGCCATGTGATGTTACAGTATAAAAGGTGGTATTTCATGTAAGGCAGACTTATTGGATTTGTCAAAGCTTGAGAACACCAAAATATAAAAAGTGAAACTATGACTTTATCAAGGGGCCAGCATATCAACCTGTTGTTTTTGTCAAAAAAAATCACTAATGGTTATAATCTAGTGTATTTTTTATTAATTCACACTTTGCAATGTTTATTAAAAGCAATTGCCATAAAAAATGAAAGCCGTATTTAAACAAAATCAATGTCTTTCCAAATAATAAGGCTATAAAAAAACTAAATAGGGCCATGCACTCCAGCTGAAGAGCATACAGTTTGGCTAGCAGTGCTATAAACAAATATGGTAAGCTGGATATAATGACCCAGGAGACTTACTGTTTTTGTTAGTGTTTAGTTTATTGTTGCACTCCTTGCAGCCCACCATAATATTTAAGAAAAATACTGAGTGGTGCCCCTGCCCCCTCTAGGAAACCACCATACTCTGAAAAGATCAGTATAAAACCTTTGCAGGGCAGTGTGTGGAGCAGGTAATAATAAATTAGCAGCTTCTGCCCCTCACTTTCTATTCTTTTATTTGTTTATTAATTTATTTTGGATGTCCCGGTGCCCACCCAAGGCCCTCACATTTTTTATTTTCATTGGAGTTTGCAGTGGGAGCTCTTGGCTCTCTGCAAACAGCCCCATAGGCATGCAGGAGCCACCAACACTTTTTTAGCAGATGCATTTTAATACTGGGGTACCTCTGTGCCCATCCAAGCCACCTTACATTATTTCTATATTGAGCTTCAGGGGGGAGCCCAAGGCCCCCACAGCCCACCAGCTCCACTGCCAACATCCATCACTGTTTTTTTTTCTGCTCCACCGGATGGGAGCACTTTAGAGTTCCTTACCCTTGGTTTTTTAGGTCAGTAATGGCGGCTGGGAGTTTTTTCAAAGTAAGTCATCTTTTTAATCTGTGCCAATGATTTTCACCTTACCTTCCATCTCATGGTATTTTGGAACCATTCTTTATTTCTGCCAAGGGTATAAGAATGGCAAACAAGTATACTATGAGAGTAGGGAAGGAGCCCAAAACAACCAAGGCATGCAGCCGACAACTGTACCTTAAATGAATTTGACAATTCTACCATGGAGTTTGAGGACATTTTGACTCAAGGACACCACCTGAATGACTTGCATTCCCCAAAGGCTTCTAAAACCAAGATATCTCATTTTTGCAAAGTGGGCTCAAGTAATGTCGATCTTGGTACCTCTAAATCTCCTCTGGGTCATCAACAGCACTCAGAGGTAGATAGGGTTCCACCTCCTTTCACTCTCCACCCAGAACTGCTAGATCACCTAATTTTCACTGGCACCGAGGCACATCCAGAACATAGTGGGACCATTCTACCTACTTTTATACCTGCAGAAGCTGTTGCCACTTATACAACTTCTTCTCATATGCTGTCTAGTGGGTAAGAACCATTTCCCCATTGATAATTTCACTCTGGAGGCTTTCTGCCGATTCCATCACATACATTGTGAGAAGTTTGAGAGCAGAACTTAATTCTGGAAAAGACGGTATATCTTCTTTAAATTCAAAGGTTTCATCTTAATAATGGTTTATTTGAAAAATGTTGCTGTATAAGCACTGTAATTATCCAGCATACTTAACCCATTAATGTTTGCCTCAGAATAATGTGCCCTGGGTAATGGTTATGGTGGCCCTAGTCCTGTGGGCCCTACACTTCCTCTGCCCACTCTCAAAGCTATTTACTACAGCAATATAGGTCAGATAGGGAGAACAGGGATTTTGCCCCCTGCGACTGACACCAGGATGATGGCTCACATAAATTCCTCTTCTAATTCCATGCCACAAGTAGAGGGAAGTGGTAGCCCGATTCCAGATTACAGGTAGGTTTTTAGTGATTCCTTGCCTTTTACCAGTCACTTGGATTTTCCCCCTGAATGTGCTCCCTATATTGTCGTAGTTTTGACTCTTGCTCTAGTCAAGATTGCTGGTTAAAGGATGAGAGTACTCTTGTTTGTAGGCGACTATGCCTATCCTACAACAAATCGTGACTGTTGTCCTAACCTTACTGGCTCACTAGCAGCACCTCACCAGAAACACAATTGTGATTTGTGGCAGCCTTTACGCATGGACTAGAGAACAAGACATCTCAGGGAATGTTGTGGTTAAACAGAGATCACCCCTTTCTCACAGATATATCATGTCTCATACAAACACAGGCAATGACAAAGATGCAGTAAAGTTTTAATAGTTTTTATTTAACATAACTGCAATTTGCGATACGTTGCATGGGCTGCAATGATTAGGATAATGAATAATGCAAGAAACAGAATTGTGAAGACGAGAGTCATTATTACAAAGACCCCCACCATCTTGCAACGCATAAAAAAGACATGCGAGATGTAATATGCCCTAATACCCTAATGTGAGAGGCCTAACCTCCTACCTAAAGGAGAGCTGGGTTTGCTAAACCTAATCTGCCAATGCCATGTCCATGAGAGGAGCCCCCAACCCATGTTACCTTGGAATGAGGTCTCTATCTCAGACTCTGCAGGGACACGAAGACTGGGTCAGCGTCAAGACGACGTGCAGCATCGATATCAGCGATGGTGGCGATGCCCTCTGGTCGGAATCCCTCTGATTATCTGTCTTAAGTGCAATGTATTTATAGAGATCTACAAGGACCCCTGACGTAGCTGTGTTCCCAAACAATAGATAACAGACATGCTTGGGACGGCAATTAATATAAACAATCCCTTGAAAGTATAGAGAGGGAAAATCCCTAAGTGTGAACACCTACTGTTTGTTTGTCTATGTTGCTTGATCTTGACGCCTTAGCGCGGTGACACTGATAATGTAAATCATAACAAGTGGCCTAAATATAAGCAAGGCAGCCATCTTAGAAGAATTAAATAATTAAATGGGCTAAGACAGAGCAAGCTAAGTAGGTTAAAAGTCACTAGGTGACGGGGACACGAGTCAGAAAGCCAGAGGCTAAGCTAACTCCTGTTATCCCATTAAAACGAACTACCATTCACTACAATATTATGGTTCGGAAAAGTGTATCCCCATAGAAGGCAAATGGTAGCGAAAATACGAGCTTTCGAAAAATAAAATATCACAATGGGTAACTACCAGGGGCGGGTGCAACATAAACATTCATGGACAAATAATTATGACATGCAGAATTGACTGGGTGGGTGGGCCGGGAAGTGAAAATGTATTTAGGTGACTGCATTGTGGTTAATTTCTGTAGCAGCAAGGCTGTAGGCAGAATTTCTGCCTATAGTGTAACCAAGTCTATTTTGGGTGAGAGTATAGGGGTTAGGACACACTGTTTTTTTATAGATTGGGCTCTGATTGGGTACCAGTTTCCATTTTGCCTTTAAAAAGAGCAGAACAGAGAGAGAAGTTAGCCTTGTCTCACCTTTGTAATCTCTGGACCCTACCTATTTCAAACAAATCTGATGAATTTGCTACACTGGAGGAAATGGACTACCTCCCACTCACTGCCTGGCAAATTATAACATCAAGGATGGAAGGAGTGGGTCACCTCTTGTAAGGGATACTTCTATTGAGCAATGCACTTTTTTGTCTTGGAATATTGTTGGACTAGAGGAGAAGACTGAGGAATGGAATTGGCTAGATTTTATAAAATAGTATGGTATCTTGGCCTTTCAAGAAACCTGGTCAGGTAGAACCACACCATTCTTGAATGGCTTTGTACACTGTTTTTCGTCCTGCCGCTCCATCATCCTCAAGTCATCCTAAGGCTGCGTTGAGTATTCTGATATCGTTATCACTAAACTGCTCCATGGTAGAGTTAAAATCCAGTTCCCTGAATTAAGGTGCAGTTTGGATCACCAAGTTGAATTTTCTTTTATTTAATATCTATAACTTTAATGGTCACTTACCTTGTTTGGACACCTTTTCTTCCATGGGCCAGACCATGGAGAATTGAGAGATCGGCTACCTGGACTCTTACTCTGGCACAATCTCTATTTTATTTACTCCAATTATTGTTGTCAATGAATTCAATCTTCACCCTTGTAAACAGGTTTGCAGAGATTCTAAGATGCTACCTGGGGTGAGAACTCTTATGATATGCAATTTAAAGATTCATCTCAAGGTAAGCAGGTTAATTTTCTAGGGCAGTTCTTGAATCTGATTGTCCCGGGTACACTGGTTGATCCCACCTATGTTGGTAGGTGGTGTGAGACAATTGTTCATTATCTTTTAATTTCTTCTATCCTGTTGATTACGCTGGTTGAGTATAAGGGTGTGGAGTATGGTTGGAGTGACCACAACCCCATAGTTTAATCTCTTAGGTGTCCATCTCAGAAGCGGACTGTAATGGCCCCGGTTTCCTCTGATCTAGTCCTGATGAATGAAGGCCGGCGATTAAAATGGATACAAATATCTATAGGGGGGTTTATGGGTAATTAGTGTTAACTAACTTGTAGAGAATTGGACTTTTTTTCTGAGTCCATCCTCTGAACCTGTTGAGGTTCTGAGGCCATTTGGCACACTATGTGAAGCCATTAGGAATTATCTTACTTTACCAAGAAGACCCCAGTCCATTGTGAGGGGTGATCATTGGTTTGACCAGTTATGTAGTAAAGCCTATCAGGACTTAAAAACAGCACTTAATTGAAGCAGGGAAGGAATGGCCGATGAGTGCAACACCCTCATCTTGCCCCAAGAGAACATAACAGACTGAGGCTGTATACAGGTGGCAGCCAAAGCTGAACCAAGTTGACAAGATGGCTAGTGAATCAGTCTTAGGAGGCCCGGGAATTTAGGAACTAATAAAAGGACCAGACAGTGCATGAGCAGTAATGGGAATCTACCCACCATCAGAATTAACCTTGCGTGTAATGTCAATAGGGAGAGAAACGAACAAAGGACTAGACTGTGTATGACCATTAAAAGGAACCTATCCTTTGTATGGTTTCACCTTACGTATAAAGCCAATGGGGAGAGCTTCAGAATTAAGTATGGAGCAGCTGTAACCAGCTTCTCAATAGCAACACATTTTCCATTTTTTCCTATCAGTTTTTAATTACATAATATACTGAGGTGCTGAAGAAAGTAGTATAGAGATGTTATCCCGCCAAAACGTATGTTGACAGTATTTAAAAGCAGTTTGATGACACCACTACAGAAGGAGAAAGAATATTGGACTCCCCCTAGCTTGGGACTGGTGTATGATGTCTTTTTCAAACTGGGGGGTTGGAAAGTGTGTGATTTATGTTATGAATGGTGTGGAAGAGGTGAGTGTAAGAAGGAGGTGACAAATTGGTTTTTGAGGATTTTCAATGACTTACTAGTATTAATGTAGATTATGATGATATTTTGATTATGTGTTTTATATTTTTGTATTATTCAATGTACATGTGTGATTTCTTAAATGCAGAAATGCAGCAACTGATGTTATGAGAAATACTGATATGTATAAAAAAGAATGAAATAAAAGTAAAGATGATGTTTGTTAAAATTGTAATATAAATACTGGGTCTTTATGTATTAAATCTGGTTGCAGAATTGTGGGCTGGTAAGTGGGATCAATTTTGTAGATACGGCCTCTTCTCCTACAAATAAAAAAAAAGGGTGTCTAGTGGTTTTCTCACCCCACCTCGAGGGAAAGATTGACTTAAAAATAAGGCCAATCTGACTGGCTAGAAAGGCAGAAAACAGCCTAAGCAATCGCCCCATAATAGGAAGCGGCCCTTGTCCAAAGGGCCACCAACCAACTTTTTTAAAAAAATTTTCTCTCTGGTGTCTAGTGGTATCTGTCCCTAGGGGGCATATTGGCCTACAGGTAGGGCCAATCTGCCCTTGATGGGAGGCAGAAAACAGCCAAAAAGTATTCCCAAATAATGGGAGCAGCTTTTGCATAAGGGGCTACTCCCAAACAAATCCCTGGTGTCTGGTGGCGTGGATTCCTGCTAGGGTATCACATTCCTTGAACGATCCCCAAGCAGCGATCCACTTAGGACAGTTACCATTGAGAAGGGGAGACTCTCCCCTTTCCAACAATACCTCTCATGTGTGCTTTGGTGCTTGGGGGGGCTGAGATAGCCCCACGAGTACCAAAGCAGTGAAAGAGAAATGAGCTGATTGGCTTATTTCACTTTCACTTTCAATGTAATGACATCAGCATGCCGCAAGGAAATTTACATTACATTAAAACAAAATAAAATTCTTAGTTGGCTGGGGAAGCTCTTTCCCTGCCTCTGAGGTGAAAAAAAAATGAAATTCCTCTATTGTTTATAGCAGGGGGTTTTGGAGATCATGTGATGAGGATGGAACGGTTCTGCCCTCAGCATACGAGCACCGTGGCTGAGGACAGAACCGTTCCATCATTAGCACCATAAGTGGTTAGTAGTAATTTCTATGTTATCATAATTTTTGTGAAATCATTTGACCAAAAAAATATGTTTTGAACTTTTCACTCACCCTTATGACAGGCCCAGCCAGTATGCTTGTGCACTTCAGTAGAAAATGCTTGTGGAGTCAGATATGTCCTTTCTGATTTTCATTGAAAGGTGTACTTCGTGCCTAGGGAAATCTATGAAACCCAGATATTTCTTTAAACTAGACACAGGGGACTCCAGCATGGAGTGTTTCATGTGTATTACACAAGTTTTTTTTTTCTATCCAGAAGCTCTTGCAAACCTCAAACATTGGTTAAAATATACATTTTCTTCATACATCTGTGAGTGAAAGTACTGGTATCTGCAAGGGAACCATAAATTTCCTACCACCCAGCGTTTACACGTCTCACGATAACAATGGTACCTCGCCTGTGTGGGTTGGTCTTGCATCCATGACTGGAATGGGTCCAAGTCGCAATGTAGCAAAATCAACAAAAGGTTTAGCTGCTGTTTTTGGGTCCCGGCTCAGCAGCCACAAAAGGAAACCTGAAAGAACTCAAACATTCCTGAAAACTAGACACCCACAGGAGTCCAGGGTGGTGTTCTTGTATGGATCCCACAAAGACTTCTCATCCACAAAACTCTGCAAACCTCTAGCATTGTCTAAGCTAACTCTTTTTCCTTTTGTTTCGGTGATGTAAAACAACCAGAATCATCGGACATCCACAAATTACCTTCTCTCTAGTGTCCTCCCTCTTATCCCACTAAAAACACTGCCACAGTTTTGTGGTCAGCCTAGATCCCACAACAGGAACAGATCAAACCAGGGTCAATGGGAGTCCTCGGGAAGAATTACTATACAACATCAGGTTGCCAATAATGGTCTATCTCCATTGTCTTCTTTAGATTCAACCACCTTATCAAACCTGCAATTAATCCTCCCCATTGACTTCAGTACAATGAACTACCCACAAACTAACCCCATCTCCTAATAAGGCTCACCTACATTGATATCAATGGCATCATCCTCCCAACTAGTTGTGAGTGGAATACTTTGCAAAAAGAAATACTGGTGACATCTACCTTTTTCTTCAGTTTCTATCAGGAGTGAAATTATGTAAAAAATACCAAATTCTGACCCATAGGCAGGTTAGCAAAATTGGTAGATTTCATGCCTAATAAAAGAAAATGTCTTTGGTCGGCTAACTGCAATTCCATCAACTTCAAAATATGGTCCGGGAAGGTATTGGCGACCCTCAGTATGTATGGTTTTCTAACAGCAACCAGTCAGAGTACCCCCATAAGACATAGGCATGTTTTGATTTCCAAAAAGGGTGGCCATGCTGATTGTATTTCTTTCTGCAATCTGACCAGTCACCTTTTCAACCAACCAGACTACAACTATGTCTTACAAACACTGTAATTGGGTCCTGGTATCCAAGAGGAGCAGACTTTAAATAAAGATATTTAACTGCATGTGACTCCTTCACTAGGCAGTCATCTTGAGCTGATCAATGTCATTGACTTAGTTCTTCTGTATTATAGGATGAAGTGGAGACTCCAAAAAAGGTGGACTCATACCAGGCTTTACTTTTTCTCTATATGAAATAAAGAAATGTGTAGCCTTACTTCAAAAAATGGTTCACCACCATTGACTGCAGTACCATTACCTCACAATGGGCCTGTACATTTTCAGGACCCCATTGGGTTCCAAGTTCAGAATCATCATTTCAGCAACGGCTCACTTCCACTTTTGCAGCACCATTAATAACAAGATTAATCTTAATAGTGCACAGTGACATCTTAGGTTTAGCCTTAAGGACACATATCGCCATTAGTGGCTATATAAGGCTGGATCAAAAGAAAACACTGGAGCAGATACAAATAAATGTCTTCACTATACTAATTGACCTTTAATGATGCATGTCATTGCTTGGCTTATTTTTGCATGTTGCTATTAGTTTTCAGTCTTCACTGACCCTCTACTGGCTAAAAGGGATGGTCATTATTATCTTTGGTTGTAAGAAATTTGGTTATTAACTGGGGGGGGGGGGTAAATGCCCACCTAAAGTAAGAATCAGATCCTTGTCAGGATGAACCACTAAAGTCGCTAAATACATCTGAGTTTAATGCCATTGTAGCCAAGGCTCAGGGCAGACAGGCATCACTTAGAGGCAATATGTGAAGTATTTATGCAGTAGTATAAAATATATTAAACTTGAAATGGAAAACAATAACAATCCCAAATTAATTAGAAAAATAGGCCATCCCCTTTTTTTCAGTCCCCACTTGAAAGCAAAGTTTTTATCTCTTTCCCTGCAAGCAAATATGCGTGCAGGAAAAGAGGTAAAACAGTGCTCCCGTAAGCAGGGAACTGCTTTTGAAAGCAGCTCCCTGCTTGGGAGAGCAATGCTGGCTCCTGCAAGAGCTGGCTGGGACCGTGGGGACTTCAAACACCCCCCTCGGTTCTCCTTGGTTTACACTGCCTTGGGCACCCAGTAATATGTAGCCAGGCCCTGGGGGATGGGGTCCCAGGGGCCGACATCAGCCTAGAGAGGGGGGCAATGTAGCACCCTTCCCTTTTGAATAAAGTATTTGGCCCCAGGGAGTTGGTGGTCCCCAAGGCCTCAGGTGGGTCCTAGCAGCTCCCCCTTTTAAATATTTTATTAACTAGCTGCAGTGAAGTGGTAATCCCTGGGGGCTGGGAGGATGTCCTTGCATCTCCACCATACATATTTAATTAAGTAGCCCTGGGGAGCTGGTGGTCCATATATAATATATATTTGGTAGGCATATCAAGTTCGACCTCCGCAGGGAATGGAGCAGCTAAGTGTATCTCGGCCAGAAACCTTCATTCTTCTTCAACCTCAGTTTTAAAAGCCAGACTCAGAAAGATTGAAAAAAGACAAGAGGAGTAGTGATACTTTATTTTTCTAGATAGAGCTAGAGGATCTCTTCTTTTCTAATACTGCAAAAGTGCAAGGCCAGCTGCCAGATTTTGGTGGGTAGAAGAGAACATGGCAGTAAAGAAAGATAGACTGATTTCTTGTCAGGGTAGCATGTATTTGGATAGCCATTGGTTAACCCGCTTTACCATATTGGTGCTGGCTCACCTTTTACATCAGTTGGTGGACAGCCCAACAGTTCTTAGACCCCTAGTATTGTAAGATTAGATTTGCCTTACCTGGTTTAAAGGCTCTCACATTTTTGATGTAGAAATAAACACACTCTTCTTCCTGCTCTTCTATTCCACTTTGCTTCAAAGAGTGGGAATGTTAGCCTTTATTCTAGCATTAATGTCTGTAGAATCAGGCATTTTCCATTAGTGAATTGGCTTGGAGGTCAGGGACCTTTTATGTGCATTTTAATCTCTGTATCCAGCATTTTGTTTGCTGTCACACTAATGGTAATACATAAGACATTGTGTCCCAAACTTTAACTGCTTCATTTTGTTGTGTCTTTATAAAGTTAGCCAAAGCCTTCCACATCTTACTAGGTACTGAAGACCCTCTGTGTCACTTACAGCACATATTCACTGTACTGCAGTCCAATCTTCAGTGTGTAAATTACCCACCCCCTTGCCTCTGACGTGGGGTATCTTCTATAGAACATATGGGGCACATGAGCATGAAAAAATGCAAGCATAGTATGGCACCCAAATATTATCCTGTAGGCTATTCAGTGTCAAGAGCTGAGAGGTAATTAGAGTTCTGACATCTTACATTCTTTTCGCGCAGAGCAGGCATTCATTGGCATAGGTCTCTCCGTCAGTACCACACAATGGTGCCAGATTCAAGGGACATAATGAAGCAGCCGATTCTAAACAGACAGGCTGGAAAACAAAACAACAATAAAGAATAATTATTAACATACTATAAAAGTAAGTGTATGGGTGGATAAATTCAGTCATTCTGTAAATCGTGACATTCCTAGCAACTGAAAACCATTACCTTGCTGCTGTGTTAGTTTGATATATGAAAAGCAAGAAGTAAAAATATAAATGAATAGAAAATCTTCTTGCTAAATATTTACCCCTATCTGGGTCTTGCGCTCCCTCAACTCTTCCCATCAATAAGAAACATAAAAATGTGTGGGCACCCTGAGTATTTTTATAATGTGTGCACGTTGTGCCTGTTCACTTTACAAAGAATTTGTTCTGATGCTATACTGTCTTCTTTTGTAGTATTTATATAACTTTCCAGCCCTGTGACAAGTTTGCAAAGTGTGCTAGCACGCCTTGGATTCCTGACATACAATTTATATTGCATAGTGGAAAAGGGAATTAGAAGTAGTTTGACCTGAATAAAGACTGTTAGAAATGGTGTCTCTGGTTGACAGTCAGGTTACCCCCTGTTCAAGCAAGGACCCCCTAGTAAGGGTAAAAGAGAATCACCCTCAGCTAACCCCTGCTTACCCCCTTGGTAGCTTGGCAGAGCAGTAGGCTAAATTCAGAGTGCTAGGTGTAAAGTATTCGTACCAACACACTCAGTAATTTATTGAAAACACTACAAAATGACACAACACCAGTTTAGAAAAATAGGACAAAGTTATCTAAACAAAACAAGACCAAAACGACAAAAATCCGACATATACAAGTCAAGTTATGATTTTTTAAAGATTAAACTAAAAAATAGCACTTAGAAACACAAAATGCTTCAATGAGGTGTTAAAACGGCGTAGTGACGGAGTCGTTCCCAACAAGCTGACACCAGCGGTGCCGGACATGGAGTCACGTAGACCCCCAAGTACAGTACCTTTGATGAAGAGTGAAAACAAGTCGATGTGCGAAACCTTGAATCTGCGCACTTCGAGCTGTGTCGGTCATGACGTGGTGTGGCGACTTCCACAGAGTCATGGACTTCAGCGGGGCTGCAGCGGCATTGGGCCTGCGAAGGTCGTCACGTTCCAGCAAAGATCACGGAGTCGGTTGCAGGCGGCGTCACCGGATTCAGCAACAGCGGCGGTCCGAAGTCGTCCAAAGTCAATTTCCTTGGATTTCCACCAGCTTTCCTTTCAAGGGCCCAGGGACTGGATCGAGCACCACTTGTCAGAGCACGAGTCTCTCCAGAGACTCCAGGTGCTGGCAGAAAGAAGTCTTTGCTGTCCCTGACACTTCAAACAACAGGAGGCAAGCTCTAAATAAAGCCCTTGGAGATTTCTTCACAAGATTGAAGGCACACAAAGTCCAGTCTTTGTCCTCTTGCTCTGGCAGAAGCAGCAACTGCAGGATAGCTCCACAAAGCACAGTCAAAGGCAGGGCAGCACTTCTCCTCAGCTCTTCAGCTCTTCTCCAGGAAGAGGTTCCTCTTGATGTCCAGAAGTGATCTAAAATCTGTGATTTTGGGTGCCCTTCTTATACCCAGTTTCTCCTTTGAAGTAGGCCTACATCAAAGTAAAGTCTCTTTTGAATGTGAACTAATGCCTGGCCCAGGCCAGGCCCCAGACACTCACCAGGGGGTCGGAGACTGCATTGTGTGAGGACAGGCACAGCCCTTTCGGGTGTAAGTGACAACTCCTCCCCTCCCTCCTAGCACAGATGGCTCATCAGGAAATGCAGACTACACCCTAGCTCCTTTTTTGTCACTGTCTAGTGGGAGGTGCAACCAGCCCAACTGTCAAACTGACCCAGACAGGGAATCCACAAACAGGCAGAGTCACAGAAATGGTATAAGCAAGAAAATGCTCACTTTCTAAAATCAATTTTGCTAAAAGATGTATTTTTAAATTGTGAGCTCAGAGACCCCAAACTCCACATGTCCATCCGGTCCCAAAGGGAATCTACACTTTAATCAGATTTAAAGGCAGCCCCCATGTTAACCTAAGAGAGGGACAGGCCTTGCTCCATGAAAAACTAATTTAGCAATATTTCACTGTCAGGACATATAAAACACATTACTATGGGGGTCATAACAACCCTGGTGGTCGGTGTTAAAGCAGCGGTAAAACCACCAACAGGCCGGCGGTAAAAAAAATGGAATCAAGACCATGGAGGAAACCGCCAACATAGACAGCCACTTTAACACTCGGACCTCCACGGCGGTACAAACAAACACCGCGGCGGTAACCGCCAACAGACAGGCAGAAGACAATGTACAGCCCACAGTATTACAACAGACCAATCCCCCACCTTTTTCCTGGGCGGATTCACAGCAAACAAAAACATGGCAGAACCAGGACTTGGAAGGGAAAACGCTCACCTCTACACACCCCACGACGAACCAGGACGCCATGGAGCCTGAACTCCATATTCTACCTGCCCTTGTCTTCCTGCTCCTCTATCAGGAGCACGAACGCCGGCGGCGAAGACCACAGTGAGTACTGCACCTACGACACAGGGGAGTGGGAGGGGGAAGGGAAAAGAGAGTGACACCGACACGCAACACCCCCACTCTCACCCACTACAACACACAAATACATGTTGATATATTAAAGTTACACCCCACAACCCCCCCGGAAGAATGCGAAGACAAAAGGAAATTATTGTAACGATTGTAATCAATTAAAATCCAGTACTCAAAAATATATATATACACTATCAACAAATATATACACCAAGAATTCAAGTCCATGTACTGCACATACATAATCCGTGGATCACTGGGACCAAAATGCATGGGTGAAGCCCACACAAGATACCTGATCAAAACGGAGAGAACACTGCAGGGGCATCAGATAGAAATACAACAGGCACCTCAGGGGGAAGGGAAGGGGGGCACCTTAGCCGGAAGAGTGCACGACACCAGATCCAAGAGGGGGCTCCATGCCCATTGAGGTATCCTTGGGAGTGCAATGCCACAGTCTCTCAAGTCTCTACAGTGGGTGGTTTGCCCACTGCTTTATCCTGGGGAGTGCAATGCCACAGTCTCTCAAGTCTCTCAGGTGGGTGGTTTGCCCACTGCTTTCTCCTGGGAAGTGCAATGCCACAGTCTATCAAGTCTCTCCAGTGCGTGGTGCGCCCACTGCTTTATCCTGGGGAGTGCAATGCCACAGTCTCACAAGGCTCTCCAGTGGGTGGTTTGCCCACTGATTTATCCTGGGGAGTGCAAAGCCACAGTCTCTCAAGTCTCTCCAGTGGGTGGTTTGCCCACTGCTTTATCCTGGGAAGTGCAATGCCACAGTCTCTCAAGTCTCTCCTGTGGGTGGTTTGTCCACTGCTTTATCCTGGGGAGTTCAAAGCAACAGTCTCTCAAGTCTCTCCAGTGGGTGGTTTGCCCACTGCTTTATCCTGGGGAGTGCAAAGCCACAGTCTCTCAAGTGGATAACAGTCTCCACTGGTTCTGGAGGGGGCTTGGTGCCCAGAGTGCTTCATCCTGCCAAGGACAGAGGTAGTGGATGTGAATCTCCACTGGTTCTGGAGGGGGCTTGGTGCCCAGAGTGCTTCATCCTGCCAAGGACTGAGGTAGTGGATGTGAATCTCCACTGGTTTTGGAGAGGGCTTGGTGCCCAGAGTGCTTCATCCTGCTTGTGGCAGCCTCAGTAGCGGCCGTGCTTGCGGTGCTCATTGGCCTGAGGTGCAGGTGGGTGGCTCAGTGAACGTGCTGGTGGCGGCAGTGTCCTTGGCAGCAGTGCTGGTGGCGGCGGTGTCCTTGGCAGCAGTGCTGGTGGCGGCGGTGTCCTGGGAAGTGGTGGTGGTGGTGGTGGTGTCCTTGGCAGCATTGCTGGTGGTGGCGGTGTCCTGGGAAGCGGTGCTGGTGGCGGTCTTCTCTTTCTTTCTGTGCCCCTGGTGGCGCAGCTGTCTTCCCACTCCCAACTGTAGTCCTGAGAGAGCCCTTGGTGGCAGGTGTTTTGCCCTTCTCCATCCGGGCAGTGGCCAACTTCTTATGCTTCTGAGGTGGGGGACTGTCCGTGGTCTGGCTCCTTGGCACACTGGCTGCCCTGCTGTTTGGCGCACTCCAGAAGCCGGTAACTGCTGACACCACTGTTCCCGGTGATGTGGTGGCTGAGGTGCTGGTTTGGGACCTGGAAAGGCATGCCCTAGGGGACTGAAGGGGTGGGGGAGGTGAGAGGAAGAGGTCAAGGTTGGACAAAAAAAGCTTTTTAGACACACTGGGACGGGTAGATGGAGGGGGTTTGGGAGTGGAGGAAGAGGTAGTGGTTGTAGTAGGTGTACGTTTGCTGACTTTGGATGAAGGTGCATGGGCTGGAGGCTGTCGTGAGGTGGACGGCTGTTGGGTGGGTGTGTGACTGCGTTTGTGTACCTTGGGAGGTGGGCTCACAGACACACTGGGAGAGGACACAGGGGATATGTGAATGGTAGTGGGGGAGGTGAGTGCACGTGAGCGGTGTGTGGTGATGGGTGTGCTGGTGATGAACGTAGTGGCTGAAGATGTAGTGCATGCAGGTGTGAGTGGAGACGTGACAGGGAGGAAGGAGGGAGACGAGGAGGAGGGGGACACAGTGGAGGCAGTGGATGTTGGTATGTCTGCATGGGTATGATGCTTGTGTGAGTGCCTTTGGGATGTGTGGTGCTTATGTTTGCCAGAGCTTCCCTTGTGTGTTGAGGTGTGTGGATGCTGGTCTGATGGTGTGCTTGGGATAGGCTGAGGTACAGGGGTTTGGGTCTGGGTGGAGGAAGTTGGAGGGGGGAGGCTGGACACAGGGACAATGGCTGCTATCAGTGCTGAGGCCAGAGTCTGAAAAGCTTGCTGTTGGGATGCCTGACCAGAATGAATGCCCTCCAGGTATGCATTCATCTGTTGCAACTGCCTCTCTACACCCTGGATGGCATTCAGAATGGTAGACTCCCAACAGTGAAGGATCTGAGGAGGTCAATGGCCTCCTCACTGAGGGCAGCAGGGCTGACAGGGGCTGAGGTGCCTGGGGCGAAGGAAATGCCCACCCTCCTGGGTGAGCGGGCCCAGGGCACACGCTGAGGAGCTGCTGGGAGGGCGGTGCTGGTAGGGGGGGTGGCGGCTGTACCTGGAAATTCAGGGGGCAGAGAGGGGCCCGCCACCGCAAGGGAGCTCCCATCAGAGGAGGAGTCTGTGTTGCTGGTCTCAGCTCCAGTCCCCGCTGTGGAGCTCCCCTCGCCGTCCGTCCCACTGGTGCCTTCAGACTCCGTTGTCTCGCCCTCCAGGGCCATGTGGGATGCAGCTCCCTCCTGCTCCGGTGCCACTGCTCCTCCGCCTGATTATGCTATTGCACACAAGAACAGGGAGACCAGTAAAAGGGGGGGAAAGACAGAAGAAAGACATGTTCAGTGCATGCAATCCCATTACCGCTGGTGGACACTACAGACACAGAAGCCCTCTGCACTACGCCATGCACTTAGAGTTCCCTAATTAATCACAGGGTCATGGGGTACAAGGCCTATGCCCGATTGCTGCACACATGGAAGTCACACGAGCCTGACTAGGTGTATTTGGCTCAGAACACTGGTGGGGTGGGGTGCCACATGGCCTGCCTTACGAAGGGACCTTGCCTACTAAACTCGCCCTGGCCTAGGGGAACCCACAGCCCACCTCCCCAACACCAGACACCTCCAATGCGCGCTGATTCAGCTGAATGAGATTGTACTCACCCCCTTGTGGCTCCTGATTTGCCCTCAAGCACCCATCCAACTCCGGATACGCCACCGCCAGGATCCGGACCATCATGGGGGTCATGGTGCAACGGGCACCCCTCCCACGTTGGGAGGCCATCCCCAGCTGGGCCTCCGCCGTCTTCTTGCTCCAGTGGCAAATGTCCTCCCATCTTTTACGACAGTGGGTGCTCCATCTGTGGTGGACCCCTAGGGTCCAGACTTCCTTGGCGATGGCACGCCAAATATCCTTCTTCTGGTGGGCGCTGACCTACAGGAATAGTACAGGGGAAAAGGAGAAGATATAACCGTCCGGACTGTCACAGTCATTGGCCCACGTTCCTACCCTTGCCATGACGCACATGCACTCACCAGCGTTTCATGCATGCCTCATTGCCCCCCCTATCTTCCATCCACACCACTCCACACAGGCATTGCCCATACAGCATGCTCACAGTGTGCTTACCTGTTTGTCTGGAGGACCGTAGAGTAGCGTGTACTGGGGGAGGACCCCATCCACAAGTTTCTCCAACTCCTCCGTGGTGCAGGCAGGGGCCCTTTTCCCAGACAAATGAGCCATTGTCTCTTCCAGACTGAGGTCACAGCAGCACTTGCAGTGTAGGTCCTCTCCTGTCGAAGATCAGGTATCGAAGTGAGTGAACAGATAGAAAATGGCGGCCACGTCCGCAGCGGTGTGTACCGTCACCGCCGTCGTAAATCGTCATTGGCTCCTGAGACCCATAGGGTCCAATGTTAACCAATGCAGGATTGCGCCACTGTCTTCAACCGCCTACCGCGACGGTGTACAACGCCAGCGCAGTTACCTCATATTCCCTTGTCCCACATTACAGGTCAGGCAGACGCCATTTCAGAGGGCCACATGGCATTATTTTTAAATGCGTCACACATATCTAGGCCTTGCATACACACTAAGACAGGCACATAGCGGATTTAAAAATGTGTGCAATCAAGTTGTGTTTTAGTACCTCAGTGTTGGCTGACCATCTGCTCGTCTGTTCTCCTCCATAGAGCACGTCCACTGGGGCAGGTGAGGAGATGGCGGCATCCTCCGGTGTACACACCGCTGGTGGACCTGTCGACAATGGAAGAGTAGCATGTAATTGTCACCTACAGACTGGACCGTGCCACAATCCATGAACTGTGTGCCCAGTTGGAGCCGGACCTGATGTCAGCCATCCGCCATCCCAAAGGTATTCCCCCTCTAGTGCAGGTCCTGTCAGTACTCCATTTCCTGGCAAGTTGGTCTTTTCAGACGACAGTGGCCATAGCATCAGGGATGTCCCAGCCTATGTTCTCCAACGTGTTGTCCAGAGTGTTGTCTGCCCTGCTGAAACACATTCGCAGCTACATCATTTTCCCTCAGGTGGAGGATTTGCCTACATTAAAAGGTGACTTCTATGCCCTGGGAAATATCCCCAACATAATTGGTACCATTGATGGGACACATGTGGCATTGGTTCCCCCCCCGCAGGAGTGAACAGGTGTACAGAAACCGGAAGAGTTACCATTCAATAAATGTGCAAATGGTGTGTTTGGCCGACCAGTGCATCTCCCATGTGAACGCTAAGTTTCCAGGCTGAGTGCATGACGCTTACATTCTGAGGAATAGCAGCATCCCTTATGGGATGGGGCAACTTCAGAGGCACTGTGTGTGTCTATTAGGTGAGGACATGGACCCTATACAGTGTGACTAGGTGTCTGGGTCTGGGGTTGTCCCTAAGGGTTAGTGTGTGTCTAACAGTTGTCCCTCTACATTTGCAGGTGACTCTGGGTACCCCAACCCGTCATGGCTACTGACCCCAGTGAGAAATCACAGGACAAGGGCAGAGGAACGCTACAATGAGGCACATGGGCGAACTAGGAGGGTTATAGAGAGGACCTTCGGCCTCCTGAAGGCCAGGTTCAGGTGCCTCCATATGACAGGTGGTTCCCTATTCTACTCACGAAAGAAGGTGTGCCCGATCATCGTGGCCTGCTGTATGCTGCACAACTTGGCTTTGCGACGACAGGTGCCTTTTCTGCAGGAGGATGGTCCTGAAGGAGGTCTTGTGGCAGCTGTGGAGCCTGTGGACAGTGAAGACGAGGAAGCAGAAGAAGAGGATATTGACAACAGAAACACAGTGATTCATCAATATTTCCAGTGAGACACAGGTAATAAGACATCACTGCCTGCTACATCTGATACACTTGTTCTACCTCTCATCTGTCTGTCACTTTCACCCAGTGTATGGACCCTGAGTTGTCAATTTCCCTTTCGATTTCACAGATGTGGGTCCAATTGTGTGACATCTGCTTTGTTTCCTCATGGACTAGAGCTGTGTGACATAGGTATGTTGACAATACAATGGATATGGCATCTTTACTCAGTTATTGCAAATACACATTTGCGAAAGCACAGACTGACTCCAGATAGTTTTGTGATTTAATGGTGTTTATTTAAGTGCTAAATAGTGGAGGGGATTGTAAAATGGTCAGGGGTGATGGTGGAGGAATGTCCATGGCAGAGTCCGGTCTCTTAGTCTCACAGGTGCATTGTCCAAAGGGGCATAGGAAGTTGAGCTGAGGCAGTTGATGGATGGACAGGGTGACAAAGTGGGACAAAAGGATGACATTCAGGGTGGTCTCATTTCTTGGCGGGGGTCTTGGCATGGTTCTCTATCTTTGTCCTGGATCTCAGGGTCTGCTTGCGGGTGGTTCTCCATCTGCAGGGGGTGGGTGCTGGTGTCGTGGTCCTGTGACAGTGCCTCCTGTCCACTAGCGCCGGCAGAGGTGGTGGGCAATTCATCGTCCAGGCTAGTGTCAGTAGCCCCTTGTTGTGCCAGAGTGTCCCTCCTGGTGTTGCCGAGTTTCTTCAGCACCCCTACAATGGTGCCCAGGGTGGTATTGATGGATTTGAGTTCCTCCCTGAACCCCAAATACTGTTCCTCCTGCAGCCGGTAGGTCTCCTGAAACTTGGCCAGTACCGTTGCCATTGTTTCCTGGGAATGGTGGTAGGCTCCCATGATGTTGGAGAGGTCCTCGTGGAGAGTGGGTTCCCTGGGCCTGTCCTCCCCCTGTCACAAAGCAGCCCTCCTAGTTCCCCTGTGTTCCTGGGCCTCTGTCCCCTGAACCGTGTGCCCACTGCCACTGCCCCCAGGACCCTGCTGTTCTTGGGGTGGTGGGTTAGCCTGGGTTCCCTGTAGTGGTGGACACACTGCTGCTTGACGTGTCCTGGGGCCAGAGATATGGGCCCGCTGGGTGGGTGCTGTGCTGGTGTTTCCAGAGGGGGGAAGTTCTGTTGTGGCTTGTGCCAGTGTGAGGGGAACCGACTGTACCAAGGTCCCAGATGGGCCAGGCTGGTCATCTAGATCCAGTTGGACAGAGCTGCTGTCATCACTGTGGGCCTCTTCTGGAGGGGGTGGACACGTCTGGAACCTCCTGTCCAGTGACGTTGGGTAGGGGTCCTGCAGGGGTGTAAAGGCATGATTATTGCATCTGTGTGTGCCATGGTGTGCTATGGGTGGGTGACCCTGTACCCCAGTGTTTGCATTCTGGTGTAGGACCTTGTGCGCTTATTGTTTAGGGGTCTGTGTGGGTATGTGCAGTGGACATGCTTTGGTGATGGGTGTCCATGCTTTGTTGTTGAATGCAGGGCTTGGTGTTGGGATGGATGGTTTGTGATAGTGGGACACATGTGAGGTGCTGGAGTGATGGGGGTGATGGTGAGGGTATGTGATAGCATGCAGGTAGGGTGGGGGTTATGGTAGTTAAGATTTGACTTATCAGAGTCCATTCCTCCAGCTACTCCTGCAATGCCCTCAGGATGCAGTATAGCCAAGACCTGCTCCTCCCATGTTGTTAGTTGTGGGGGAGGAGGTGGGGGTCCGCCGCCAGTCCTCTGACCTGCGATGTGGTGTCTTGAGACCATGGAACGCACCTTCCCCTGTAAGTTGTTCCACCTCTTCCTGATGTCATCCTGTGTTCTTGGGTGCTGTCCCACTGCGTTGACCCTGTCCACAATTCTGTGCCATAGCTCCATCTTTCTAGCTATGGTGGTGTGCAGCACCTGTGATCCGAATAGCTGTGACTCTACCCGGATGGTTTCCTCCAACCTGACCCTGAGCTCCTCCTCAGAAAACCTGGGGTTTCTTTGCAGTGCCATGGGGTGGTGTGGGTGATGTGTGAGATGGTGTGTTGTGATGTGTGGGGTGATGTTTAGGGGTGTGTGGTGTTTTGTGCGTGGATGTGTATGTGTGATGGTGTTGTATGCCTCTGTATGGTGGTGTTGTTTTTGCTGTGCTGTCTCTCTGGCCTTCGTCTAAATTTCTTGTTGTAAGGGTTTGTGGGTGATGTGGGTTTGTGTTTTATATTGTATTGGGTGTCTGGGAGTGGTGTGTGTATGTGTATCAGTGTGTGCATTTCGAATTGTCCAATGTGGTTGTATTTTGGAAATGTGTGTGTATTTTGAGCGCGGCGGTTTGTACCGCCAATGGAATACCGCGGTTGAAAGACCGCTGCGTGGATTCGTGGGTCGTGATAGTGTGTGCGTATTCCTGTTGGCGAGACGGTGTCGGTTTTGTTATGTCCAATTTATCACTGACCTTTGGTGTGGCGGACTTGTGTGGGTGTCTGGATTTTGGCGGATTCCGAGCTGAGGGTTGTAATAGCTGTGGCGGAATTCCGCAGCCGTGGCAGTGTGTTGGCGGTGTTCTGCACGTCGGTAAGCAGAATTTACCGCCAATGTTGTAATGAGTGCCTATATGTCCTATCTTAACCATACACTGCACCCTGCCCTTGGGGCTAGCTAGGGCCTACCTTAGGGGTGCCTTAGATGTAAGAAAAGGGAAGGTTTAGGCCTGGCAAGTGGGTACACTTTCCATGTGGAATTTACAGTTAAAACTGCACACACAGACACTGCAGTGGCAGGTCTGAGACATGATTACAGAGCTACTTAATGTGGGTGGCACAATCAGCGCTGCAGGCTCACTAGTAGCATTTGATTTACAGGCCCTGGCAACTCTAGTGCACTTTACTAGGGACTTACTAGTAAATCAAATATGCCAATCATGGATAAACCAATTGCATACAATTTACACAGAGAGCATATGCACTTTGACACTAGTTAGCAGTGGTAAAGTGCTTAGAGTTCAAAAGCCAACAGCAACAGGTCAGAACAAATAGGAAGCAGGAGACAAAAAGATTGGGGATGACCCTGCATAAGCAAAAAAGTCCAACAGAGACGTTGGGTGAGGTGCATGTGGTATGGTGCAGCAGCACTGCTTTGCATAATCCTGAAAGTGTTGCAGAGAGTGTGAGTATTATCGAAGCTGTCTAGAAATGTTAAAGAACCAGTCAATATGCGACATACAACCTTTCAGGGGCAGAAATCCACAAACACTTTTAGGATTTTAACTAACCTGTATATAACAACGTGTGTACAGGGTTAACAGTGTGTATACTTGATTGAATTAAGTGGTTAAACCATTAAAGAGTCTTAGGTAAAAAAAAAAAAACGATCAACCAGGCATGATGGGCCACAGTGAACGTAGTAAAACGTAATTAGCATAATCGAAAATTATAAAGTAAGAGATTTGCCATATGTCAAATGTGAGTAGCTTGCTAAATCCTGTTTTTGTCTGGACTTAAAATGGGGAAAGAAAGTAAGAAAAACAACAAGTACCACAACACAAAGGACAAATTCTGGCCTGGATAAACTACTTATGCCCCACATGAATCAACTTGAGCGTTCAGTAAAAGCTGCCAGCTTCTCTATCACAATTGCCACACATGGACTCCCAGATCCTTCTTTGCTTTAGACTGCAGGAATTCCCTCTGCCTCAGTTGATATTACATCTGTGGACATGACATCATTTTATCTACCTTGTGATTGTCAATGGGCCTAATTAAACAGTAACGAATCCGCAATAGTAGTTACAGGTTGTCAGTGCTACATCCTAGAGTGGGTTTTTTATATTTCTTAACAGGTTTATTTTCCCTTACTTGGAATGAATATCTGGCTGGACTTCTAACTTTAGGTTTAAAAAATATAGAAATTCACTGAGAAAAACAAAGGTTAAAGTGTTATTATAGTTTGGAGTTGTAATATTAGCTTACTTTATATTTAAAATAACCTTACCATTTTAAACAAATAAAACCACTGAATTTCACCAGTTATAGTTATCTCAAGTAGTTATAACTTGTCTCCGAAAGTATTTATGTCATACCCTCACCATGCACTTCTAATTAGCGTGAACGAATGTTTATAAATATATACCCAAACATAGCATAAAAATAGATTAAAAAGTTAGATATAAATATTTCAAGCAAACAGCACTGTTTTGCAGTGAAGGTGTTATGTCAGCTTAATGTATTTGCAAAGGAACATTCAATGTGTAATGCGTCCTGGCACATCCAACAGCTGTGGTGGTGGGGCCAAGGAGCAAGGGGGACAGGGTAAATTAAACTGAGGCACGGGCACCATGTGGTCCCCCTGTAGAGACGCATGTGATGTTCACGTAGAACATTATGGCCCAGATTTAAGAGGGCCTAGCTTCTCCTTGCTCCACATTAGCATCATTTCTTTTACGCTAATGTGGCCCAACGAGGACAAAATCACCACACCAAATTTACAGAGTGGTGCAATGCATGCACTGCACCACTTTGTAACCCCTTGCGCCACAATATGCCTGCGACAGGCATAATGTATGCAAGTGGGAACGTTCCCCCTTTAAGGGTGCCGAATAAATGGCACAAAGAAATCTAAAGGATTTCTTTGCACCATTTTTTGCTGCAGTTTTTAACTCCTGCTCAGAGAAGGCGTTAAAAAGGAGCACATCATTGGTTTCAATGGGCTCCTATGTACTGTTCAGGGTTAGCGTCAAACGTTTGGCGCTAACCCTGAATATTACATCAATAGCTTCAAAAATGTTGATGCAGTAGCAGGTGCAGTGCCACTTTCTTAAATCTGCCCCTGTGTATTTAGGTCACTCATCGAAATCGCGTTCTCTTTTTGAAGTTTATTGTTTGTTTATTATACACCCAGAACGGCAGATGTTTAGAAATCAATAGCTTCGATCCTAGCTTAGGCCATTAGATTTTAGGGGTAAAAAAATGCCAGCTCATGGTTGGTAATATGATGGTTAAAAATCGTTGTTAATCAAATAGAAAGAACAAAAAGATGCGTCAAGACAATCCATATATAAGGAGTGAGAGATGCTAAATAAGTTCATCCAGTTATTCAGTCTTTCTCACTCTTCTCTCTTTCATTCATTCTTTCTCCATCTAGTGTTCATTCACACACACACAGGTGCTCATTTAGAGTTTCTCGGTAGTGATATGAGAGGCAGTATCGATATTGCTGTACAAAATGATTAGGTATTTAGGGCCAGATGTATCAAAGGATTTTACCCATTCTGTGTCTATGGGAAAAAGCTTTGGTACATATGGCCCTTAGAGTGATGCAGTAATATGCCCTGCGATTACAGAAGAACGGCATCACATTTTTGCTAACGACGACAGGTGGCATATAACTAACTACACACAGCTAAAGCACATAATTGCGCAAACACGTTTGATAAAGTTACTACTACAAATTGTTCCTCAGTTAGTGATAAAAAGCCGTAAATATCATTTTATGTTTGCTGGCAATTGCACGAACGCTAGATTTACCATAACATTTTTAAATGAGAAGCATAAATTAGATTTGAAGACCGGGCTCGGGTTAAGTGGATTCTAACATACCCTAACAACTGGTAAGAGAAGGACAGACAAACTGGACCTGATGATGTTGTCAATATTTTTTTCTTCCGTCTGTATAAGAGAGCTTTGCATTGCTGTCCTATACCACGTGCGTGTGTGTGTGCGCGCACGCGCGTATGAGAGAGAGAGAGAGAGAGAGAGAGAAGGAAGTTTGGATTGCTACTAACTAGGCTGTTTTTTGTGTGTGAGGAATTCTTTCAATGCACGTCAGTGCTGCACCTGGTTTGTTTTCATAATGGGGCTTTGCATTACCGCTGTCCCTACAATACCTTTCCTGTGTATGTAAGGGTTGCATTGCCACATCCCCTGCTATCCTTTTTCCCAGAGGCAATCTTGCTGCTACATCTATGATGTATCTGTTCCTAGTGTGAGAAAGGCGTGCACGACTGATGAGCATTTCCAGCAGGTGTGGGGGAAGGCTAGCCCTGTTGCTGTCGCTGCTACCTATGTGGTGCGAAATTTCATGTCTGACGGCCGTAGGAGTTCCCGAAATTCTAGAATGTTATTAGAATCAACACAGCTCCTCAGCTGTGACACATTCTCTCCTCGATCTTCACACTACTCATCTTCCACCATACAGCTCAAACCCTGCCACCTAATGCCCCCTCATTTTACTCCCTCAGTGATGCAGACCACACTAACCCATATCATCCCAGTAGCCACCCATCTCTCAATCGTAGTGTACTGCTATTCTTCTCTTACTTTCATGTATCCACAGAGGATTATTATAGCTCTTTCTGTCTGGTTGGTTTCCTCAAAGATGCCAAAGGGTGAAACATTCAAACTTTTTGAAGGATGAGAAATGTTTGCAGAGAAGATGACACTATTGAAATCAATTGACGTTGTTGTCTTTTTAGGAGGAAATATTACATGGAGTGACATCTCCTTAAACGAGGTTAAGAGCCATGTTGTACGCTGCTCCGAATAGCTGAGAGGTCCCAAATGCAAGTGGTGCGTAAGATTTATTACATTGCCCGACCCAACAACAGTCGTCCATCCAACATGCATAGCCACATCCCCGTCGAGTGAGGGCACAAGTAGCACTGATTGTTTTCTGCCTCGGTGAACTTCATAAATAAGATGCAGGGTGAACCCTTTGGCACAGCAACTATGCGCACATATGTGTCTATATACTTGTAAGTATGTGGGTGCAGTGATATATCTAGGGAAGATTTGTGTGCAGGCAGGATTTGAGCACCTATCCATAGTGTATGTGTAGGTGTGTGTTTCGGGGTTTGCGCACACAGTAGGGGTGCAATTTAAAAAAATCATGGTGGGAAGTTTCGATTAAAGGTGGCAAACTGCAACATTTCCAACACTGGAACATCAACTGGCTCTTCCTTCTCATTTTAAAACACGTTTTTCATAGAAAACAATCAATTAGCACAAGGTACTAAAATTAAATCATTCTGTACATGGCACATACGTTTCCAGGCAACAGGTCATACTTCTTTTCTTCAGATGTCCTACTCCTAAGGGCGATCCACCTTACAGTGCCCGCCCAGATAAGATCCCCCCATATCATCATCTCTCCATTCCACAATGGCCTCGCTAAGACCACTTTACCATTTCAAATTTCTGGCGACAGCGGCTGCAGTCCTAAGTGTACCTCACTTCCACCATACTCCAAGCCATTACCCGTCCTGTATTCCCGAATTCTAGAGCTGCCTTACAGTTTAAAAATCTCTCTACCCACCACAACCATGTCTATGTCAAGTAGAATTTTACTGTGCTTGATTGGTGTGTTACTTGTGGTGTATCAGTATTATGAGCCAGACATTGCTGTATGTGAACCTCCTATCGCCTTAGTTTAGGGCAGGACCATTTTGTGTGATAAAAAATCCTCATGTGGTCACTGCTGCTCAGGCACAGCTCACTATCTTCATTACAGTTGTGCATAGTAAATCGGACGTATTATAAATTATCTGCAATATTTTAATCTGTACTTGTTACAACTGCCTTTATTGCCATCACCCTCAAGTACATCAGAGCCTCTTCACCCTCCCTATCATTTAGAAATAATGCCCCGTTGGGGATAATAATAGATAGAACTATAGTCAACAGAGAGATTTTTTTAAACAACACATAGGCCATTATATATAATGTCAAATGGCACATGAGTTATTGCTATTTTGATCAGATCTGATCAATGACTATCAAAGGGACGAATGTAAGGTTCTCTAAGAAGCGAAAGAGCCACAGACAAACCTCCATGAAAATAAAAAGTTGAAATTGGCAATGTTGAGTAAGAGAAACGTTACCATTCGTGGACGACCATCTTGCAGTTCATCTTTGCCAGTACCTTCTTTGCCTCGCATGCCTCCTGTAACAAAGATGTCAAAGAAATGTACTAGCACAGGAAACAAAACATTTGATTTACATTTCTGCTTATTTTTGTCAGGATCTATGCATCCCAACCCTACAATGTCCCTCTACACTTAACAATATCATGGTAGCAAAAATAGTCTGTTGGTAATATTATATAAATACAAAACCTTTGTGTCTTTCTACGAAGGTTTATTCATGGTGCAAGGGAGCCTGAGCTGTGGGGGTGATTGTTTTCGTGTAGGAAAGGACACAATCAATAGAGGCAATTTACTCCTTCTATGTGTGCTGCAGAACCCAGTGCAGTGCCATTTTCCTTGCACTCCTTAAGGGAAAGATCCGGAACAATGCGTCCGGAACCACGCCTGTGTTGTTTACGCAAGGGGAACAATGCTTGCCTGAACAATGCAGGCCTTTTTCTCTGCTTTAACCACACATGTGCTGAACAGCGCACATGCGTGGTTAAGGCAGAGAAAAAGGAAGATCCATCGGGAGAGGACGCGGTCAGGTAAGTGGGGCTGGGCCACGGTTTGCAGTAGTTTTTAGGGGTGTGGGCAGGGGGTGAAGGGGTTGGGGTGGTTAGGTTATTTTTTTTTTAAAGGGGCGGCGGTGAGGGGGCGGTACTATGGTTGTTACGGTGGGGGTGTTGAGACTGGGTTATTTTGTTTTTAGGGGCGGGAGGGTCAGGGTAATTTAGTATTTAGAGGGTGGGGGGTTGGGTTTTTAGAGGCAGGGGGTCAGGGTAATTTGTATTTAGGGCTGGTGGGTCGGTCCCATTTTTAGGGGCAGGGTGGGGGATCTGGGTAATTTTGTATTTGGGGCGTTGGAGTAATTATGTCTTTAGAGAGGGTGAGGGGGCAGATTGTTAGGGGTGGGGGTCGGGGTAATTTTGCATTTAGAATGGGTGGGGCAGTTGGGCTTTTAGGGGCGGGTGGGGGTTGGGGTAATTTTGTATTTAGGGCGGGTGGGGCAGGTTATTAGGGGTGGGGGCCAGGTAATTTTGTATTTAGGGCGGGTGGGTTTTTAGGGGTGGAGGTCGGGGTAATTTTGTATTTAGGGCGGGTGGGGGGTCAGGTTTTTAGGGGTGAGGGTGGGGGTTGGAGTAATTTTGTATTCAGGGAAGGTAGGGGCTCAGGTTTTTAGGGTTGGGGTAGGGGTTGGGGTAGTATTTTATTCAGCGTAGGTGAGAGGTCAGGTTTTTAGGGGCAGGGGTGGGGGGTTGGGGTAATTTTGTATTTAGGGCGGGTGGGGTATTAGGGGTGGGGGTGGGGAGTCGGGTAATTTTGTATTTAAGGTGGGCAGGTTTTTAAGGGTGGGGGAGTCGGGGTAATTCTGTATTTAGGGCGGGTGGGGTGGTCAGGTTTTTAGGGGCAGGGGCGGGGGTTGGGGTAATTTTGTATTCAGGACAGGCGAGGTTGGTTTTTTAGGGGCAGGGGTGGGTAGGTCAGGGTAGATATGTTTTTAGGGGTTGGGTAGTTTATTTTTGGGGGTTGAGGGTTGGTTTTAGGGCTCAGGGTGGGTGGGGATATCGAGGTAGCCTTTAAAGGTGGGGGGTCGGGGTACTTCTGGTTTTAGGGGCAGAGTGGGGGGGTCGGGTTATTTCGTTTTTAGTGGTTGGGTTTTATTTTTGGGGTGGGGGTCGGTTTTAGGGCTCAGGGTGGGTGGGGGGTATCGGGATAGTTTTTAATGGTGGGGGGTCGAAGTACTTCTATTTTTAGGGTAGGGGTGGCATGAGAGAACCACACATGCGGTTTCCACACATGCCTTTACTAGGCATGCCTTTACAACGAAAAATTGCTGTAAAGGCATGCATGGTAAAGGTATGCGTAGAAACGACATGGTTGTTGTTCCGACGGCGTTGTTCAGGCATGCGTGGTTCCGTCATACAACCCACCCCTTAGCGCCTCCCCAACGCCACAACGTGTGCGCCATATTTACCATACGGCACACCATGGCGGTAGTTAGGGAACTAGCATCAGAATTTTTTATGCTAGTTTGGCGCTTTGCAGGATTAGCATAAAAAATGTTGATACTAATCCTGCAAAGCACCTAGAGGCCCATTGAAAAACAAAGGGAGGCCCATTTTAACGCCTGCTATGTGAAGGCGTTAAAAATGCCCAAAAATGGCACAAAGAAATCTTTTTGATTTCTTGGTGCCATTTTTTCGGCCCCCCTAATGGAGCAAAGCACCAAGCATAAAGTGGTCCAAGGGATTATAAAGTGGCCCAATGAATGCATTGCACCACTTTGTAAATATGACGCATGGAAAAAGCTACTTTAGCGATGCCTTAATGTACAAAAATAATGCAATGGCGGTGCTACGGTTTCACTAGGAGCACTTAAATATGCCATTGAGTATCATTGGAATTCAGTATTGAATAAGCAATACAATCATTCAGAGTTTTCAAATTCCTAATGCTTATGAAGCTGGGAATGAATATTCTCTCAAAACTGATGTATACAATTGCCCCATCTAAATTGGGTTACCTTATATCACTCAGCACAATTTATGGCTTGTTACCCTCAAAGTCCACAAACAAATAAGTCAGTAAATAGCAAAGCAAATTGACGTTTCACGGAAGCAAAAGAAAAAAAAAACAAAGTATTTACTGGGAGTGGTAGCTTGCCACGTTTCAACTTCTTGCTCTCACATACAGCCCACCTCAGTCCCTTGTGAGGGATTCATGGCAATCAGTGAATGTTCACAACCATCAAATACTGTAGTGGTGACTTTCTCCACAGCTCACCTATGGTCTAATGGTGAGAGGGCTTCAGGTCCCCATGAGCATTTTAGATTCCTTGAGCTGGCTGGACGCTTCCACATAGGGCAATATCCTAGTTCAGGAAGGCCAATATGCTTTACCCTGGCCAGGAGAAAGGAGCAGCACGCATGCCCCATGCTGTGGAAGGCATCTGCAGCAGCAGGTCAATACATGTCAAATCCAAAATGATGTTCAGTGTGCTTCAGAGCAAAGCAGTTTTATATTCTCAAAACCAGGTAGTTGGGTAGCAGCAAATCGTTGGCAATCACAGTCAGTGCATCTCTCAAATTCAAAGGGTCAGCTGATAGCACTGGTTTCAGTCTTATCCTTCTTAAAGAGGTGCCTGGCATAGATATTCTCAGTTTCTAAGAAAGTACTGGGTATCCAAACAAAGAAGAACATGGGAGAAGGAGCACATAACAAGGTTGTCCTCTGGAGATGGCACTCTTCGTCCACCTTCCAAGCATCATGTTACACTAAAGAAAATGTTTGGGAGCATTTATGAGGAAATATAATGACAGTTACACCTTTCATGATCTCAAAACCTGTTATTGTAATCCACTTATTCTAATGTTCACATAGCTTTGCGCCAGAGCTGACTTCACATAACATTGGCAAATATTACATTCATTGAAACAAAACAAAAAAAAACAAAAAAAAACAAAGGACCTTTATCTGCACACGTATCTGGACTCAATTTACAGATATTTACTAGATTTTAATAGAAAACTCCCCTGTGTAAACCGAAGCATCCCAAAAATAATAATTAGCGGCCACCAATAGGGGTTTGTTCAAATAGAATCATAGTGGGATATCCCCTTTAGTCTTTAAGAGGGGACACAAATGGAAGTTCTCTCCATTTTCAATTCACAGCAAGAGTTTTCCCTGATAACATTTTAAATTTGCTGTTTGGAATGTTACTATCAGGCAGGGGGGCCACAAACTCTTCCCAGAAGGAAAAATCCCTAGGAACTGCTATGGAACAACAAAACATTAAAAGGTGATAAAAATGACACAGAGCTTAGTGGTCTTAGATTATCATCTTTCCTTCCACCGCTTTCCATGAATGATGGATGTAATCAAGCTCCTGTAGTAATCCAATGCGTGGTTCGACAGTGCCAACCTCTAAACATTTTTAATTGGTGTTTTGTTTATTTATGTCTGTGTGAATAGGTGGCGTCATTTTGATTCTACCGCCTAGTTTCTTTTTCAATCACTCTTATTGAGTGTCCTACGAGGGCTCCAGAGATATTTCTGTTTTTCATAATACTAAATGGATTCCGATGCTGTTTTTTTCTGATTTCCTAGTTGCTTGTGTTTAGAAGTTTTGGAGCTATTTTCAAGATTTTCCCCAGGCCTGAATTAAAGTTATCCAAGAGATGGACATTTTGAAAGGTGAGGGTCCTCTGCACAATTACCTAGGCAGACAATCACTTTTACTTTTGAGGTCAGCTTGCGTTTCCCAGCAACCTCACAAACATTTGTTCAGTTATGTGCTATTCGATATGGTAGCATACATCATTTATGGAGTGCATTTAGTAACCTTTTGTCCTGTGATGTCAAAGTTAGGTCTAGGAGGACAGGTGTTATTGCAAATATTTAGGATAGGGGCATAAGATATATGTGCATGTAGTTAGCTTAGAGCACACTTACATGGGCTGTGATTATTCTGAAAATCTGTCATCAATACAGCTTCCTGGCCTGTGTTGGATATTTCAGGTTTAGTCTGTTGTTTTCTACACGTTGTGAATGCAAAGATCTTCCAATGAAATAGAACAATATCTATGAAAGACACTCACTCTCGGAGCACATACTATACGATGACTTAAGAGTTGCATATGTTCCTGTCACTGAGAAAGGTCCTGTCCCCAAAGCGGACCACAGGCAGAGCCACAGTGGAACACAGAGATAAAGGAAGCGTAGCATTACAATTATGTAAGTGCAACATACTAGCCGATAGGATGCTTATCAGCCAACCACAATGGCCTGAACACACAGATACATTCTGAATGGTTTAATGGTTTGAAGGCAGTGAATTCGAATGAAAATTGGCTTTTTGATTCGGTCATTCCCTACTGCCCAAGAAGAGGTGTTTTGTGTTTTTATAAAGCGCGGACTCTACTCAAATGTATCGGAGCGCTTTACACGAACACCAGTTACATTGCACAAGATCCCATTCATTTTTTTAAAGCAAGGGGAAATTGATGTGCCCAGAATGACAGGATGTTGAACGACACCTAGACTAGAACCTGGTTTCCCTGGTCTGAAACTCCCCTTGTGTTGTTGGACTGGAGAGTCATATTGGACTGTAATGCACACCTTACAAGTGGGGTGGAACAAATTAGAGAGGTACTGCTCTTGCACTTGCGGGGATTTCGGTAGCACCAAGGGAATGCTTACATTATCTAATTATCACCTGCTTCTCAGTTTTGTCATTTATTGCTTAGCCTTGATCACACTATTCATTGGCTTTAGCGCCAAGTACTAGTAAAACAATGCTTAAAGTATATTTAGTGCAGCAGAACAGAGAGTCATTTTACATACAGTTTCTGAAAGGCTAGACTTTAGTGTGCAAACGAAGTAATTACCGAAAGAGTTATATCATAATCTGTAAATGGATCCAAATTGTGGAAGAGCTTTCCTCTAACTGAAAGCTGTGTAAAACCTTAATTTGTTCGAACATAAAGGAAGAGCTTATTTCCATAAGTTCTAGAAAGCATATTGAGTAGCACTATTTAAAAGGCCAACCACATTACTAATAGTGGTGGTTTGAAATCAAACTCGGATATATAGAGAAGTCTACGCAACATCTCATTACAGGTCCTTTTCAAAATATCAGGCGAAAAATAACGCTTTCCTTATATATCTTAAAAACAGGCACGGAAATTGTTTTCTTATATATGATGTAAGAATGCATCGATCTGCAGAAACAACCTATTGTCGTGCATCAGAGTGTTCCAAAATGTTATGTAATAGAGACACATTTACATTCTTGAAACAGAATATAGGAAAACACCTACAAAAAAGTGCAATGCTCTTCATATCCAGTATGGACAGGGACGAAGCACCATCCAAGCGAAGCTAAGCGTGTAAAGCACTCCTGCTGTAGCATATGTTTTCCGCACCCACATAGGCCGTGGGCTCCAGAAAGAAGCAAGGAAGGCCAAAGTACTCTCTTCTAAGTGGTGAGTTTTTTTTGTTTTTTTGTTTTAGCGATAGCAGGCCTCGTCTAAAAGCCAGCTACAGCCAGGAAGCACATGTGTGGGTCCACTGCCTCCGCCGGGCTCTCCCCTATGGAAACAAACTATTCCACCCCTTGAAATAGGCACACAACTTTGTGAACATCAATGTAAGCTATACCATCACCTTCATGGAGTCGGTGTAATTCGGTGACCATGTGGTGGGCTAATAAAGACATCCACCACAACGGGACCATGAATGACCACAAAGAATGGACCCAACCCTTGGATAGACACAGAGAAGTGGGTTTGATCACCATTCTGTAAAGGCGCTACTTTTTCGCCCATACTTTGTACCTGCACAGCTAGTCAGGGTGCCTGTTATATAAGTGGGAAACAGACAATCTTTCTTTGGCTGCTGCATGTAGTTATTTTTTTATTATAATATGCCCCCGGTGCGGCTCTGTTGCTTTAAACATCAAATTCCTCACGCAGGATTCGCCACGTTCGGCAAACCACGCTAGCATACCTACCCAGGCTCATGTCGCATGTCGCTCCTTCTAATCTTGCAGTTCATTTGAGCATTTCAGCTTTCACTACTCTACGCAGATTAAAAGAGAACAGGCTTGTGATATTAAAGTTCTCATATTAGAAAAGTTGCATCTTACCCGAGAGGCCTACAAGGCAGAGCACGGTCAGAGCAAGTACTATCGGTTTCATGTTCACGCTGAAGTAGCCTCAGGTTTTGCCCTAGGGGAATGCAAATATTGTGGGAGTGAGTCCATAGCTTTTATACCAGGCAACCGATTCGTTTCCTGGGAAATTCGCCATCTGCAGGTCATTTCCCTATCACAATCTTGTCAGTGTTTACGTACCTTGTACCAGGCCGGTTGGTAAACATACCTGAGGTGTGATGGCAGGTGTAATCATTGGCCAAACATTAAGACATTTCTCATAGTTTTATCATGATTCTGTCGATCCCAGTTGTGGTGGCATGTGACTCGCATATCTCTTTATTCGCAGCAAAGTATTTCTCTACTAACATGTATTGACATTGTATGTAGTCCAAAATATGATTTCTGACAATTCCAGGTAGCACCTCTTTTGGACAGACAGCACCTAACCTCATATATGGAACAAGTGTAACTCGAATTTGGAAGCGTGAATCCCCATAAAATGTAACCTCGTTCACGTTCATCTACTGGGGCTATTCACCAATATTTCTTCGAAAAAATAGTTATTGAATACAAGATATGAATGTAGCCTATAGGTAGGATTTACAGCAGTCCGACCCTCTTTATGTTTCTGTTACACCCTACGACCCGAAAATAAGAAACAGAAAACTCAGAAGACGTTTTGCAGTTGCAATTCGTCACCCAAGACGTTAGAACAACCCCCCCACAACACCAATAGTATAACAAACTACCTGGTTCTAGGAAAGAATTGAAGTACATTTTATACTACAAGGCTTTCTCCTCCTAAATTGTTTCTACCATTTCCAACTCACTTTGTGCCATAATAATAATAATAATAATAATAATAATAATGATAATAATAATATTAAGAAGAAGAAATGCATACATACAGAACAAAAAAGTGACTTCACTTTTTGGCTTTTACAAATGCTTACTGAGGCTATATGTTATTTCCCCCATCCCCTCATCCCAGTACTTAGCTTCCAGTGTTCTTTGGAACTGTGCAGTGTTTCGTTAGGACTACTCATGCAATCTACGCTGGTGTTCTTAATAGATGACATTCAGAAAATGCAAATGCGGGCTGCCATCTGTATATTGTGAGCAAAGTAGGGAAGAATATTTTTGGGTAATGCACTTGTTTTATAAATGGCCATTGGTGAGCCTAGAAAAAAGTTCAGATATTGCGAGAAAGGATGATGTAGGGAGGGGGGGGCATGGCCAACCCGGCAACCAAGATGGCTGCACAGCATTGAAGAACCCAGGAAAGACATGCCCGACATGCAGCGATTTTGTGAAATCTGACTTGAGGCATTGGCATCGGGCACTCAATACAGTATGCCACACCACCCAATGGCACCCTGATGCAGAATAGCATCTGTGGAGGCTTTTTGGGGCACTGTGCATGTTCCTACATCATCCCAGCCTGATGCGGCCTTTGGAGGCCCAGCAACGAAAGCGGCTGTGGGTGATGCTGAGGGCAGGGCCATGACATAAGCCTTTCTGCGTTATCTAGGGGGCTGAGATTTGATCTCCTGGAGGGAGCACTGTGATGGATGATACTGAACTGATAGTCCCGGCAGCTGTGGGAACTGCGGTACTGGGGACTGCCAACCAGGATACCTACTCGATTTATCTGCATTTGAGCCTAAATGAGGGCTGTCTGCAGGGGCCAGATTCATCTCTGTCTTGGCACTGGCCCGCTATGCTTTCCCAGGGACACAGTGGGGGATGCGGATGCTTACCTGTGTGTCTGCCGCTCGAAGGCGGTGGCCTTGGGAGATTTAACTGCTGGTCCTTCCACATGTGAAGATCAGGCTTGTAGCGACCCTGGTAGCTGTGAGGAGGTGTGGGTGGCCCATGCACCATGTGACCGGCGTGGATCTTTTGGCTGTATGTGCTGCTGTGTTGCCCCCACTGTAGCTCCCACACAGTTTTCTTACATACAGTTATGGGCTCCAGTGAATGTTCCTGCACTACTGACCTTCACCCAAATACTCCATTACCAACCTGGGCCTGGGGGAACTGAAAGGCTGGGGGTTCCACCTGCATACCAACAGATGCACTTAGGTTACTACTAGGGAGAGTGATCACTCAGGCCTGCAAAATTGACGGTACACGAATGCCTAAAAGACCTCTTCATAAATGCTGCAGACCTGCACACCAGAACCAGCTGCCCCCTAATTGTGCTACTATTGTGTCCTCCTTTGCTACCATTGCTACTATACTACCGAAGGCACTGTGTCCATCTATTAGAACTTTTTTGCATGTGTTCTCTGGTTGATATCTCTGAATCCAACCAGTGTCCCTGCTCCCTCCTTGGGGATTACATATTATGAGGTGCAGCAACTGAAAACAACACAAACTTTCCTTTGACTCTGCAATGGGCCCATCACAGCTTTGCTGCCCCTCAGATTCTGAAGACACTCCCTCCAACGATGCTCCTGAATTACCTATTGACAGCATGGCTGCCATTATGAAGAAATTACATGTGGGCTTCGAGGTGATTGATGCCTGTTTTGATGCCCTCAGAAATCGCTTACACCGCATTGGGGAATACAGAGACTGACATGCGACACACCTTGACAAAGCTGGGCATTTCCTTTCTGAGGTAGATGATGACACACTCAACATCAATAAATGTTTGGAGAAAGTGGAGCACATGCTTAAGATGGTTATGGCTAAGAATGAAGACCTTGAGGCAAGGTCACAGCAGAACAATACACGTATCATGGTAGTTTCTGAATTCACAAACATGGGCCTCACCTATATTTTTGTTGAAAATGTTCCCACCATGCTTTTCACCTGCCAGGTTTTTACAAACAAATTTGTGGTGGAGTGTGCACATAGAACCCTAGGCTACCACTCCCTTCCAGGGGCCCCACGCACCCGCTTATTCGCATGTCTCTTTAACTTCAGGGACAGAGACACAGTACTTCGCTTGGCCAGGGAGTGAGCCCTCCTTCAATATAAAGGGTCCATGCTTTTTATTTTCCCTGACTTAATTAGTGCAGGAGGCTAGGTGAAAATTTACAGATGTGAAAGCCTATCTCCGCACACAGGGACTGACATATGGAATACTATCCCTGGCCCACCTCAGGGTGGCGGCAGATGGTCACCACCAGATCTTTACTAAGCCTGCAGAGCTAATCCAATTCTGCAAGCGGCACCATGGAGGCAGACCTACCTCTGGCCATGGATCTCCAGATCATTCAACAAATAGCCTCTGCAACATCATCGACGCGCAACCCCATGACTAATGCTCATCTACTACTGTGTTCTCTTGATGTACTGATGTCGACAGCCACCCCTACATGTGACACACCAGTTATCATGTTCCTTTCCATGATGGTCACTTATTTGAGCACTTTTAGACTAGACTGCAAAAACAAATGCAGTCTAACTCCATTCCAAAGGGTATCATTCCCAGAGGCATTGCCACCCCCTAAAGGTGTACGCCTGAATGTTTTCTTCCATGCTTTGCTCGCTAGTTGCTGAGGATGTTAAAACTGCTGTGGGTGGGGGTGGGTTGTTTAATTTTTCAATGGGTTTCTTATTCTTTGACTTTTTGCTTGTTGCTACTTCATTACTGCTCCACTACATCCCATTTCCAATGGTTCCCTTATCCACAGGTTGAACTCTAGCATCACATCTGACTGATGTCCGTTGCACCCGCTAGAGGTAGACCTAGCTAGTATCACCTGGAATATACGTAGATCGAATAATCCTAGAGAAGGCAAACAAGTATTGTCAAATCTTTGCAGGCACCACATCACAGAGTCTTTGCAGGAAACTCATTTATCATCCCAAGACAGTTGCCAATATGCACGCATTTGGAGTACCCACCACTATTTTAACTACTATAGCTCATACTCCAGCAAAGTATGTATTTTAATACACAAATCTATACCTTTTAGCTATCACAACCCTATCGCAGATGATGAGGGCCAGTACATACTTGTATCCGTTGTCCTGGCTGGCAAGTCACCACTCTTAGTGAAAGTTTTTGTTCCTAACACTGACACCCCCAAATTCTACCATCACCTCTCTAGCCTCGTAAATTGCATGCATACTGACCTGATTATAATGGGTAGAGACCTAAGTATTACTTATCAACCTACCATGGACACTACTGGAGCCCCTACCAGTGCAAAATCTTGCTCATTATGAGCACTTCAGAATTGTTTGATACACATGTTCTATCTGATGCATGGCACACCCGCAATCCATACACTAAAGGATTCACTTTTTACTCCACTCCCCATGACACATGGCCGCATATATATTATTGGTTCCCTTCTTATATCCTTCTTCTCTGGCTGACAGACATGATAGACATGCCCCACACCCTATCCGACCATGCTCCTGTTAAACTTATACTCAATATACCATATTCTGGTCAATCACCCAGACAATGGTGGTTTCCGGTGAATGAGCTCCACTATGCCCTCTTTAAGTCTGAGCTTCTCACATCTGTTAACAAATACTTTACCATTTAGGCTCAGTCTTTAAACATGCTACCTTGTAGGAGACCTTCAAGGCTTATGTCAGAGGGGTTTGCATATCTACCCACTCAGGCGTCCTGAAGAGCATATATGTTGATATGACTCACATAGAATGAGAGCTCTAAGTTCTCAACTCTGATGCTACTGTATGCACACAGCCTGCTCAGTTACACAAGCAATCACTTTTGATACAAGAATTCTGTGACTTGGCAAAATGAGAACTAGCCTATCCTGATAGATACACTAGAGCTCATAGATATGGGGAGGGTGACTCTCCTGGTTGCACACCAGAACGTTTACTGTGACCTCACTACCAATTTTTTTTTATTACCCATCTACTCAACGACAGTGGTGAGTCAATTACCGATTAAGCAACAATTATCAAGACACTCCTAGCCAACTATCAATCTCTTTACACTGCACGCTCATTAGATAACGCTGATGAGATTGGTTCTCACTTTTCTGAGATTGTTATGGTTTGGCTCACCGATGGGCAACAGCAGTTCTTGGCAGGCCCCATTACACAAGAAGAGATCATAGACGCTACCAACAACCTAGGCAGATCCAAAGCCCCCAGTCTTGATGGGCTTACAGGAAATTTGTGCAATGCTTTTAAACATGCACTCATACCCCATATATCCGAGGTTCAAGCTGAGGCCCTTGAGGAAGGCTTTCTTCTCCCTACTTTGCGAGAGGCAGTCATTACCCTCCTTATTAAACCTGGCAAACTGGCACCCCACTGCACATCCTGCAGACCTTTGCCTTTGCTCAATTATGACAATAAAATACTTGCCAAGGTTGTATTGACCCATCTGGCATGCCTTATAGAACAGATTATTTCCCCACTCCTGTCAGGTTTTGTCCCCCATAACTCCACTGCTTTTAATCTGTGTACCATGCTTGCTGTTCTGAATCAAATATCTCCAACTCTCAGGCGGCAGTTCTACTCCTTGACGCAGAAAAAGAGTTTAATTTCCTAGAATGGGCTTTCTTGAAGGCAACCTTTCTCAAACTTGGTATACCTCATGGATTCCGCGACCTAATCATGCTACTGTACATAAATCCTCTAGCCATTTTATGGTTGAACAATTCCCTTACAGACCCATTACACATCTCCAGGGGCACCAGGGTTGCCCCCTCTTTACTCTACTTTTCATTATAACCCTTGACTTGTCACCTCCAGGAATACCACATGCACAGGGGTTACGATTCCAGAAAGGTCTACTACTAACATCTGTCTATGCAAATGCTATAATATTGTTTGTATGGGATCATCGCCATGTTCATTAGGGAAACAATGCACTACAAAGCCCTTTCAGGCCTGTCAATTAGCTGGCACAAACCAGAAGTGTTCCCACTAACTGATGCCACTACTTCCTGCTCTGTGAAGTACCCATTGCGATGGTGTGATGTCTCTCCCAAACACCTTAGAATTTTTCTCCATAGACAGAAAGATGAAGTGATTTGTCATAATTAGGAACCTGAAATTGATAAGCTAACCACCCAGATAGACAGGTGGCTCGTACAGCCTCTGTCCCTTGCGGGGCGTGTTGCCGTCATAAGAATGGTGTTGCTCCCGTTATTTCTCTATTAATTCATCAACATCCTGATCGCCCTGAATACTATTTTTTTCTCTACAGTGCATAGCCTTCTGACGCAACTGATGTGGGAGGGCCACTGACTCAGGATCAAACAGGAGACTCACACTTACCTACACAAAAGTGGGTTTCAGTGTACCAGACTTTTGCTTATGCGTCCTGGTCACACAGTACCACTTCTCTAAGTAGTGGTACAATTTGGATGCCAGACCCCACTATCTGAAACCGGAGCGTGATCAGCTGGAGCAGTTCCACCTGTCCTCAATCCTACCCAAGGGGTTACCTTGCGAGCCCCTTGATATATACACGAGCTCCAACACCTGCTGGGCATGGTCTAAACTTCGTCTATACTTAGAATCATCCTTTCTATACTCCTCAGGTATTCCAATTATTGACAACCCATGGCTCCCCATGACACAAGAAAAATCACAACGTACACTTTCAAATCACCAATTACGCACTATGGGTGACCTCTTTGTTTATGGCAAGGTTGACCTTCACACTGCATTTGGGGTGCCGGGAGCCCCTCCCTAATGGACGACTTTATTTGTCTCCAGTTGCAAAACACTGTATGGAATATTGCCAACATAACTCGAAGAACCCTGGGATTTTCCCCCACTTACAATGGTGATTTTGACTTTGGAGGACACTAGACAGATCTCCTGCTTGTACCACACATGCTTAGATTAAGACCTGTGCAAACGGCTGCATCACAAGTGGTATGGGAACGGGAAATGGGCTACACTATTCCAGGGAAGACATTGTGCTACTGCAGCATGGAGACCAAATTAGTGTCCATCAATAGCGACATAAGCTACTTCACTACAAGTTTCTCCACCAAGCATATACCACCCCTCAGGCCCTTGCTAAGTTTGACACTTTGTGGTCACATAACTGCTCTAAGTGTACCACCGACCACAATGACTTTGCCCATTTTACTTGGACCTGCACTATCGTACAGTCTTGCTGGCAGGCCAGTTTTACCACGATCTCTACCTTGTTAGAGCAAACCATTGCCCGGCCCTCTCCTAGCAGTCCTGGGATATGTTAAACCCCAAGATCCGGTGCACAAGAGGTTTTTGGCTAAGGCATTACTCTTAGCCAAGCAATGCATAGCTATTCTTTGGGGCAATACTAGACCACCCACCACCAATGATTGGTTGAAGGACATGATATATTGCAACACTATTAGTGAACCTTATGCATCTTTGCAGCCCCCCCCGACGTCCAGACCTAAAGATATCTGGCCTCCTCTCTGCCCCTATCTGAGAATGAGAGACGTAGATGAATCAATTGATATTCCTGAGTGATTGGTCTGATCTCTGTATTTTGTTCATATCATTATTCTCGTCATGTGATTATATCTGTGTCTGATATGTAGATGTACTAAACCTTGCTTTACTATGTTGCAGTTCTCCACAGAAGCACTGTTGTTCTGTTGTAATTTGAAAAAGCAATCTAAATATTTTTATCAAAAACAGGATGAGGTAGTCAGGTAAGCCTGAACCAAGTGCAGAGTGAGTGACAGAGTGAGTGATGCACCTGGGATGCTAATGTAGGGAACTGTTTCTTGACAGTATATACAGACAGGGTGTATCCTGAAGTTCAGTTAGAGTTGTGTCTCAGTTTGAGATAGAGTAAGGGACACACAGGTGAGCCACCCACATGGGGCTGCATAGAGCTTGGCCCAGTTGTCCCTTAGGAGTTTTAAAATGTGAGACCGACTTCCTTTATGAGGATACTGACCACAGTGGGCCCTCTTTTGAAAACAGCCCAATCTCTCTGGGACCCAAGGGTTAGATAGTCTAGAAGGAAGCCAATTAGCAAGCAAGATCTACAGGGCCATTGTTAGACCTGGCATCCTTAGCGCGTTTGTCCCTGACATTTACCTTCAAACCTCCTGTTTTTGCTGACTTCTTTTGTGCTGGCCTTAGAATTATGCACACTTTACCACTGCTAACCAGTATGAAAGTGCTTATGGTCTTTCCCTAAAACATGATGCCATTGGCTTATCCCCAATTAGTATATTTAATTTACTTATAAGCCCCTAGTAAAGTGCACTACATGTGCCAGGGCTTGTAAATGAGAAGTAGGCCTGCAGCTCTGACTGTGCCACCCACTTCAGTAGCTCTCTAAACATGTCCCAGGCCTGCCACTGATGAGCCTGCGTGTGCAGTTTTGAACTGTCATGCAACCTGGTAAGGTAAATTCTTTGCCAGATGTAGTTTTTACATTTTAATACATATAAGTCACCCCTAAGTTAGGCTCTAGGCAACCATAAGGGCATGGTGGCATGTACTTAAGAAGTTGGACATGTACGTTTAAGTTTTATATGCCCTGGTAGTGAACAACTCTTACATTTGTTGTTTCACAACTGCAAGACCTATTTCTTGCATAGGATAATATTGGAGTTGCCTTTTAATGTTTTATGAGTATTAGGTTCAATTGGAAAGAGATGAGAACACCAAGTTTGGTTTTTCTGGAATCACAATTTAAAACTAACACTTATGGTGAAGTCGGATTTTAAATTGTAATTCTAAAAATTCCACTTTGAGAAAGTTGGCATTTTCTTACTTTAGCCACTTGGTGCCTTCTCCCTGGCTCTACTTACATGTCTGGGGGAGGGGTGACAGCTGGGCTTTGTGTATTCATCATAGACATGTAAGAGAAACCTCTTTTCGCATGATTAGCCCCCCACTTTTTGCCTAGAAAATGATGTGGTTTCAAACTTGTAAGTGTCCTGGGCCCCTGCTAAACAGGTTCTCAGGGCCAGGTCTCTTCCCCAAAACTGTACTATACATTGGCAGTTCAGTCACCCCTGTAAGTCCCTAGTAAATGATGCACCTGGTACCCAGGGTATGGGTGCTGAAGTGGCCCCCCAGAGCTTCAGCACCTATTGTACCACTCTGAGAGACCCCACACCAGCCTCATGCAGACTGCCATTGCAAGTACATGGCAAGCTGTATTTAAAAGTTGCAAACTCGACATGGCACTCACCAAGAGTGCCCTGTATACTAACACTGCATGCACTATAGGTAAGTCACCCCTCTGGCAGGCCTTACAGCCCCAAGGCTGGGTACACTAAAATGCATGTAAGGGCATATAGCTGCATGGGCAAATTTGCCCCTACTGTGTTTTTACAAAACCTGAAGGCATAGTAAATATACATGAAATCCATAGCAAGAACATGTGCTGGACATTGGGCATTGTGAGTTTTTTCAGTACATGATGGCTACACTGAACCCTGGGTTGTTTGGTATTCAACAACTCAGAGTAATAAATCCTAAGTGGTACCAGTGTCGGACATATTATAAAATGTACCCAGGGCCCATCTTAGAGGGGTCCCTTCAAAACTTGCACCACCCTGGAATGGTTGCTGTTAGTTCAAACCAGCCTGCCACCACCAGACAGGTGTCTGGATCCCTGGGGAGAGAGCTTTTGCTCTCTGGGACCGGAAATCAAAGCCCTTCCTGTGCATAGATGTTACACCTACTCCCCCAGGAATGAGTACTGCCCATCCAGCGAGCCTAACAGGGCTTGCCACCCTTGAAAATTGACCCCTAGCCATGTTGCTAGCAGCAGATGACTACCTCAATTTCAATCACCCACTTTTAGCAGGAGAAATGGCAGAAAAATGCACAAAGACTACGAGCAGTGGACACCCTCACCCTGCCCCAACCCTCAGGTGTGACAGATGAGGTGACTAATGCATTTTATTTTCTTCCATGTTCCATCTTAGATGTCATGAAAATTGCCTATCTAGTTGAGGTATGTGACCCCTTCCCACAAGAAGGGTTCACTTAGTGGGTGTAGCCACCCTAAGGTAAGTAGCCCATTGACCACTACCAGGTATTCCCCTAAATGCCCACTAATTGCAGTATTTAGTGGCAGCCCTAGACCTGCAGATCTGATTCAATGGACAAAAGGTCAGTGACAAAGAGGACCCAAGGCTCAAGAACAGAAGACCTGCTGCAGAAAGAAAAAGGCTTCAAACCCAGCCTGCTGCACCCAGGACTCGACAATCGCCACTGAGTGCTCGACTGAACCTCCACCCTTCCAAAACTTGCCAAGAACCTTCCTCCAGAGTGAAGGTATCACTCCCTGCACCCAGCCGGCAAGACCCAGTGAAGTCCAGTTCACTGACGGGCCACTGACCAATGAACGGGACACAGCAGCCAGACCAAATTTCTCCCAACGCACCCATAGGACAAGCCCTGCAAGTGTGCCACGTTTGGTGGCATTGCAACCTCCAGTGGCAAAACCGCGCAATAGCAAGAGGTACTGGACCCCCAAAATCAGACACCCACAAGAAAAGTCCACTCTGGACTCTCCAAGGACCAGGAACAAGCACCAATTGAGGACTTCAGGACACCCAAGAACCACCCCTAGAGTGGCCCTACTGACCTGCAAACCACCCTCCAAGTGACCTGCACCTAGCTCAGCAACCCTTGGCTGACTTATGTGCTCTGCGTGGGGCCTCCCTGGCCCCTGCATCGGAGCCCCAGCTGTGCTCTAGGGGTCCCTAACCCCTTGCAATCTCCACAATACAAGGGGGCCCACCGGACTTACCTCTAAGTCCTCCTGTTCAGCGCATTTCCAAGTGGTCCTCTTCCCTGTGGTGCACCAGCTCCAGGACCTTCAGCCGCTGCCCCCTCTGGAACCCAGAGCCACCCGAACTTCTCCAGCTGGCCCACAGGACATCCTTATGGCACTTGTGAGAGCATTGCATGATTTTATACGCAATTTTAAAGTTTTCTCCTATAGATTCCCATGGTGCACAATTATGCACAGAAACAGAACATTTTCTAAACTTTGAAAAATCATAACTTAAAAAGTACTTTCTAAATTTTGATGATCTTGATCTTAAAATTTTATAAAAACCTAAAGTATTTTTTGCAAATTTGTCTCAAGTTATTGTTTTGAGTGTGTGTCCACATTTATTGATACTTTGAGTACAACAAATGCTTAGCATATCCCATGGATTAGCCTAACTGCTTGACCATGCTTCCACAACAATAGAACATTAGTTGTTCTATTTTTGCCTCTGGATACCAAGGTGTGGTTGTCTGGACCCTCTGCACAGTGCACATAGTTTTTGCACACTATGTAGAGAGCGAGCTTCCAACCAGCAGCAACACAGAATGGGAGCTTACATGTGACCTGATGGGCCTTGATGAGCCTTGATGGGCAGGATGGGACGGAGGATCTGGGCACAGCCTCACTTACACCCGAATAGGCTGTGTCCTGGCCACACACACAGGGGTGCATAACTCCCTGCAGTGTGTCTGGAACCAGGGCAGGAAGGCCAGGGACTCTGTGTACTTCAAAGTCATGTCTTTGAAGTCTCCCCACTTCAAAGGCACAACTGGCCAGTACTCTGGACCCCTGACTCCACCACTTCAGAACACATCTGGATAATTTGCCAGGAAGAAGGACTACTGTGCTGCTGAAGGACTGCCACTCTTCCGAACTGCACTCTGCTGGATGTCTACTTTGCTGTGCTGACCTGTTGCCTGCTGTTCTATTTCTGAGAGTGAGAAGGACTTGATCTGCATCTCTCAAATCCAGAACCCAGATTGACTCCAAGGGCCAGCTGGCTGGTCTCCTGATCTGAAATCTGTGGAACATAAAAAACTTCTAACCACCTTGCTTCTGCACCTGGACTCTGCCATCTGTGAATCCACCCTGCCAAGTGGTGCTACCCCAGTCCTGGACCATTGGAAGTGGGCCTAAAATGTTTACTTCAGCGGAACCAAAGCATTCCTTGCTGCAGGAGAAGAACCGACGCATCGCTGCTGCTGCAGGGAGCAGAGCCAAAGCATTGCCGCTACTGGTTGGGTCAGAAACAACGCAATAGACTCACATCGCTGCTTCTCCCTGCATCTTGAGATCTGAGCATCGGCTTTGGAACCCCAACTGCACCACACTTTCCCCAGCGCAAATCTTTTGGATGTCCCATCCACAGCAGCCTCATCAATGTTAAATTTCCACATAGCAGCTTCACTATTCATGGAAACCAATGCATCACCTTGACTACACCATGCATCCTCAACACCATCCTTCACATCATAAGGCCCATCAACAGGATCCTTGATGTCAACACATCAGAATCTCTCACTGCAGTGTCACCACATCTCAGAACCGATGCATCACCTTGACTGCAGTCCACAACCAGTATTTAAGATACTTTGGTTTAACGTTCTTAACTGTGTCCCTGTAGTCAGTCTGCACCCCATTTCAGTCAGCTTGAACTTTTGACTTTGTTCCAGTCTGGAACAGCTTGCAGTTTCTTCTTTAAAAATTCATAACTCAAGTTCTACTTATTGGATTTTTGTCATTTTGGTCTTGTTTATTTATTACATTTTGATATATTATTCTAACTTAGTGTGGTGTCTCTTTTTGTAGTATGGTACAAATACTTTACAAAGTGCCTCAAAGTTAAGCCTGACTGATCTGTGCCAAGCTACATGAGGGTGCGCACAGGTTAATTTCGGGTTGTTCGACACTTACCCTGACTAGGACTGTGGTTGCTGCTTGACCAGGCTCATACCCCATTCTGGCAGAATGAAGGGGGTCCCACCAGGGAGAAGATCTACTAGGCACAGAAGGAAAGCCCTACTCTTGTGGGCCTATGATGGTGGCAGAAGTCCAGTTATCTGGCAACACCTCTGGTGATCACTTGATTTACCAGGAGTCAACCGACAACCCAATTTCTAACATTGGTGATCAATGGTGAGCAGAGGACTTGTGTTTCTGTAGTGCCATACAATGATTTGGTGTACACTACCATTCCACATCTAAGACCAATTTGAGATTAAAACCCCCCTAATTGGCTTTTTGCTTTTTCCCTGAATTCATTCCCACACTACCTGTCTATCCGTGGCCTGCCTGCTAAAATGGAGTTAGAGCTGGCCACCATGGAGTCCTACACTGTGTCCCAGCTCAAGGAATTTTGTAAGCAGAGGGGACTTCTAGAAAATAGCACCATCAGGAAGGTGGAGCTACAAATGGCCCTAAGAGCCTGGGCAGAAGTCTTTCATTCTGTGGCCACAGTAACAGGGGATGAAATGGATAGTGAAGGAGACGATTTGAATATCAGCTCTGAGGGGAACAGCCTAGAGAGGAAGCTCTGGTTCCTCATGCAGTTGAGGGGGATGATGTGACCCCTGAATTGGTATTGGCTCCCTGTTTAGGGAACATTGTGTCTTCCAGGGGCCTGAGCCCAGAGGAACTACAGGACAGAAGGGAGGGAAGGAGGCTTAAGCTAGAGCTGGTCAGAAAGGAGCTGGAGAAATAGGCAAAGCAACTGGCCATGGAGGAGAGGATTACTTTTGAGCATTTGGTTAATGAGAGGAGCCCTAAAAAGCTGTACATTAAGGCCAGACAGGCAGAGCCAAGCAGTAATGGTTGCAGCATTTCTTCGGTGCCCTCTGGAAACAAGAGGGTCCATATTCCCAAAGGTCCAGTAACTGACTTTGTGGTCAGGGACAACATTGATAAGTGGTTTAAGGCTTATGAGAATGCCTTATGGATGCGTCTAATCCCTGCGGGGGTTAGTGTATGGCGGCATATCCCAAGCGAGGGAAGGTGCACTCTAATGGTGGTGGAGACAGGATGAGGTATACCCTCATTGAGGAAGCCCTTGTTGGGAAGTATGGTCTGACGGACACCAGAAAATTACAGATAAAAGTTCAGGGACAGTCAAAAACTGGACAAACAGACCTGGATGGACTGTGTGCAATCCCTTTGCAAGGCACTGAATGATTGGGTGAATGGCAGTAAATGAGTATCAGGGGTTTTACATTTGATAGGAAGCTCCCTGATCCCAGGGAGCTTACAAAGGAGGTAGCTTACAAAGGTGACACACCGCTGGGTCAGCACCAGGGACCATAAGAAGGTATCTGGGAGGATCACCATAAGCGGGGGAAGGGTCCCCACCAGAAGAAGGAGGGGGGTACCAACAGAAAAATAAGGAGTTCTCTAAAAGCCCCCAAACTAGTTCCATGGGTCAGGACTCCCATTACCCCTACTGAGAAGAAAAAAATATGATTCCCTGACAGTAAGTAACGAAGGGAAGGCACCCCCAAGAGCTATGAGTACTGACAGGAAGGGTACTAGGAGAGGGATGCTGTGTTCCATGTAGGTACAGCCCCCCACTGGTGGGTAGTCACTGGGTTGGCTAGTGTAGCACTAGGAGAGGAGATTATCCCAGATAGTGTTGGGGACAGAGTGGAGGTTACCCTAGTGTCCTTGGGTGACACAGAGATGATACTGATACAGTGACCCATCATGCCTAGCAATACTAAGAAATATAGGCAGTGGGTTATGATTATTGGGAATTGAGTGGAAGATCTGTGAGATACTGGAGCCAGTCATTTGCTATCCTCAGAGCAGATGGTCCCTAATGCATTCCACCAAGTTGTTGCAGCTGACAACTATTAAAGTCACTATCCAGTGGATCCGATTCCCTATAAATAGAGGGGAGTCTCAGGTTCCATAAATGTAACTGTGAGTCCGTCTATGCCCGTGGAGTGTCTGATTGACAATGACTTGGAGCACATCATCTGGAAGGAGGTGGAGTTCAGGTTCCACTTTGAGATGTTAGGGATGCCTGAGTGAGTGTGACTGACCACATGGTCCATTGCAGCCCAAGAGGGTAGTCAGGAGGACCGGGAGTCTGGAAGAATGGGCCAGGTGCCTGCTAAGAAGAGAAATGGCAAGGGGCATGGGAAACCCACTCCTGAAACCCCCATGTCAGTGAAGAGGCTGACCCTGGGGGAGGATGACGCACAATCTACAGGGTAGGATGTTGCTGACCCACGGAACCTACAAGAACTGGCCAGCTGGTAGAATGAAGGGGGTCCCACTAGGGAGGAGTTCTGTTAGGCACACAAGAAAAACCCTACTCGTGTGGGCCTATGATGGCAGGCAGAGGTCCAGGTATCTGGCATCGCCTTTTGTGATCACTTGATTTACTGGGAGAATGGTCTCTTGTGCAGTTTGCCTAAGGTTCCTGAGCATTGTGCAACCTGTCTGTTGGTTGCCCCCCAGTGCTACAGGACCTTCTATCAGAAAAGGCTCATGATGTGCCCCTGGCAGGTCATTTATGGCAGACCGAGTCCTTTGGCAGGCTGGTCACCCACTTTTACTGCTTCCAAAAGAGGAAGACCTCAGATGTGCCCTGCGGGTCCTGTTCTATCTGCCAGGCCAGTGGCAAGCCTGGAGGGAAGTGCAAGACTCCCCTGCAACCTTTTTCTATCATTGGCATGAAAGGGTAGTGTTAGAAATGGGGTCTTTAGTTGACAGTCAGGTTACCCCCTGTTCAAGCAAGGACCCTCACTCTAGTTAGGATAAAAGAGAATCACCCTCAGCTAACCCCTGCTTACCCCCTTGGTAGCTTGGCAGAGCAGTAGGCTTAACCTCAGAGTGCTGGGCGTAAAGTATTTGTACCAACACACACAGTAACTTAATGAAAACACTACAAAATGACACAACACTAGTTTAGAAAAATAGGAAATATTTATCTAGACAAAACAAGACCAAAACGACAAAAATCCAACATACACAAGTCAAGTTATGATTTTTTAAAGGTTTAAAATAAAAAGAGTCTTTAGGTAGTTGTAACACCACACTAGCGCTGCTAGCGTGAAAAATGTACCTGGTTTGCGTCAAAAATAACCCCGCACGGGCGGTGTGCGTCGAAAGTAACCCTGCACGGCTGTGTGCGTCGAAAACAACTCGGCACGGCGGTGCGCGTTGAAAAAGCCAGCCACACGACGATCCGAAAGTCCCGCGGCGCAGGGTGCGATCTCTCAGCCTCCGTCAGCGATGCTGCGCGTCGTTTCTCCTGCTCCGGGCGTCGGTTTTTCGGTCGCGTTTCCTGCGGCGTCGTTTCTCAGCTGCGGAACCGGCGTCGCGTCGTTTTCTCAGCCGCGATCGGATTCGCGTCGATCTTTTCTCCGCACGGCGCTCGGTGCGTGTATTTTTGTCCTTAGGCTGCCAGCCTCTCCTTTCAGGGTCCCAGGAACTGGAAGGGCACCACAGAGCAGAGTAGGGGTCTCTCCAGAGACTCCAGGTGCTGGCAGGAAGAAGTCTTTGCTATCCCTGAGACTTCAACAACAGGAGGCAAGCTCTACATCAAGCCCTTGGAGATTTCTTCTTCAAGATGGAAGGCACACAAAGTCCAGTCTTTGCCCTCTTACTCAGGCAGAAGCAGCACTGCAGGAAAGCTCCACAAAGCACAGTCACAGGCAGGGCAGCACTTGTTCCTCAGCGATCAGCTCTTCTCCAGGCAGAGGTTCCCCTTGATTCCAGAAGTGTTTTCTAAAGTTTGTAAGTTTGGATGCCCTTCTTATACCCATTTTAGTCTTTGAAGTCACCTTCCTTCAAAGGGGACTCACACCTTCTTGTGAAATCCTGCCTTGCCCAGGCAAGGCCTCAGACACACACCAGGGGGCTGGAGACAGCATTGTCAGAGGCAGGCACAGTCCTTTCAGATGAGAGTGACCACTCCACCCCTCCCTCCTAGCAGAGATGGCTAATCAGGAATGCAGATCACACCCCAGCTCCCTTTGTGTCACTGTCTGGTGTGAGGTGAAAAACAACCCAACTGTCAACTGACCCAGACAGGGAATCCACAAACAAGGCAGAGTCACAGAATGGTTTAAGCAAGAAAATGCTCACTTTCTAAAAGTGGCATTTCCAAACTCACAATCTCAAAATCAACTTTACTAAAAGATGCATTTTTAAATTGTGAGTTCAGGGATCCCAAACTCCACCTGTCCATCTCTTCTCTAGGGGAATCTACACTTTAATCATATTTAAAGGTAGCCCCCATATTATCCTATGAGAGAGAGACAGACCTTGCAACAGTGAAAACGAAATTGGCAGTATTTCACTGTCAGGACATATAAACCACATTACTATATGTCCTACCTTATCCATACACTGCACCCTGCCCTTGGGGCTACCTAGGGCATACCTTAGGGGTGCCTTACATGTAAGGAAAGGGAAGGTTTAGGCCTGGCAAGTGGGTACACTTGCCAAGTCGAATTTACAGTGTAAAAATACACATACAGACACTGCAGTGGCAGGTCTGAGACATGATTACAGAGCTACTTATGTGGGTGGCACAACCAGTGCTGCAGGCCCACTAGTAGCATTTGATTTACAGGCCCTGGCACCTCTAGTGCACCTTACTAGGGACTTACTAGTAAATCAAATATGCCAATCATGGATAAACCACTTACATACAATTTAAACAGGAGAGCATATGCACTTTAGCACTGGTTAGCAGTGGTAAAGTGCTCAGAGTTGAAAAGCCAACAGCAACATGTCAGAAAAATATAGGAGGCAGGAGGCAAAAAAGTCTGGGGATGACCCTGCAAAAGCAAAAGTCCAACACGACCCCCTACCAGCCTAAAGCCAGGGGAGAACAATCAATACCTTGATGTACTTCCCTGATTGGGGCGATAGAACAGGGACCCAGGCCCACAACAGCAGGGGCATGTTCCAGTTCTACGCCTTCCTGACTCCAGTTGGATCCCTCTGTCCATACTCTCAGGGCCCACTAAGCTAACCCATGGGGAACCCTTCTCCACATCTACAGACACCATCTGTGCAACACCTAACTTTACTTTGCTCACAGATGTATTGCAATGGGCAGATAGTACCACCAGGGCCAACACAATGGTGTTGCCCACTCCACCCCTGGGGTGTGACTTTCGTCCTTCCCCCCCCAGGGGCAACTCTGTCCACCAGGACAGCAAGCCACAGTGGCCCCAGACAACTGTCAGGGATGAGAGCCCGACCTCAGGCCTCTCTAACCACTGTGACTGTGGAGAGTGGGGGGTGGTAGCCCCAGGTGCCTGGCACCCTTTGACCACTCTCTCTTCCACCAGGTCAGGGATGACAACCTGACCCTGGTCCTCCCCTCTGGGGCTCTGTACCCTCCCTGCAGAAGCGGCACCCCCAGAGTCCAAAACTGTCAGGGTGCTTGTAGAAGCAGTCCTGCACAATTCTTCCATCAGTGCAGGGATGTTAACCTGCAACTGATCCTCCAACCTGGGGTCTGTACCTTCAGGTTGGACCAGGGCTAGGGGTGAGGCTTCCCTCCCCCTGCCCTCTCTTCTGGGGTCCTGAACCACCCAACTAGGAGCGGCCCCCCCAGAAGACAACATGGTAGGGGCACTGTTAGCAGTAGCCCCTTCCTCCAGGTCAGGGGGGACACCCTTAACCTGGCCTCCCAATCCAGGGTCTGTACCCACAGACTGGATCACTGCCTGGCAACCCAGGACTTCCTGGGGGGCATACCTACCCCCTACCAGGTCAGAGTTTACCCTCTGAACCTGGTCATCCAACCCAGGGTCACCACCCTGCGGTTGAACCACTGCCTGGCACACCAGGACTTCCTTGGGAGCACACTTACCCCCCATCAGGTCAGAGTTTACCCCCTGAACCTGATCATTCAACCCAGAGTCACCACCCTGCGGTTGAACCATTGCCTGGCACACCAGGACTTCCTTGGGAGCACACGTACTCCCCATCAGGTCAGAGTTTACCCCCTGAACCTGATCATCCAACCCAGAGTCACCATCCTGCGGTTGAATCATTGCCTGGCGCACCAGGACTTCCTGGGGGGCACACCTACCCCCCACAAGGGAAACACTTTCCCCAAGGGCCATACAAGAGTCTGGCTGGCGCAGGTCTCCTGACCTCTGCCCATCTGACAGAGTCTGGATTCCCCCCAGCCCAGAAATGGTCTCACCAAGGTCATTCCTGGGGGGCTCTGCACTCAGAGCTGACCCCTGACCCTCCAGGTTCTCCACTGGGGTCCGCAACCCCCTCTCAACCCTCTGTCTGGACTTCTGCAACCCCTCACTAGGAGTGGTACTGCCAGACACCAGAACTGGTGGGACGCTGGCTACAGCCGCCCCCCCAAGTTCTCCTGACACTGTGGGGTCTCCCTCAACAGATGGCCCTATGGTACAGGCTAGGCTCCCCTCCTGGGGTTCCCGCAGGGAACCCTCCAGGACCTGGGACCGGATCTCGGGCACCTTGGGCCTCAACCCATCCCCATTCCCTCTCCTCTGAGACTGGACATGGGGTCCCTCACCCATCCCACTACACTGGGACCTACCTGGGACACTACAATCCTTCCCTACCTCACCTGGTTGGGAACTACCTAGACCACTCCTCTCAGGAGCACCCCCGAATGCCTCTTCAGACTCTCTGGTACTCACCCAGAAGTCTGCCTCCATTGTAACCTCCCTGGGGTCAGAGAACTCACACTCCACCTGGTGTTGGCATAGCTCTGGAAAATAAGGACTAGACATATGCTCTCCAGCAATTACATCACTCAGCCCCTCACATGAATTAACCAAAGTACCCTTCACCCAACCATCCAGTGACTCTGCTTTGAAAAAGCACCCCACATCACCCTCCTGAGACTGGTGAGACAGTACCTGACTGTCCCTGACACTCAACCCACACTCTTCTGGGATGTTTTCACACTCCATAACCAGGACTTCTACCTGGGGGGAACCCCTCTCCCTGTCACTCTCACTTAGAGTCAGTAGAGTGTCCCTCCCACCAGTAGGAATATGACTCCCCATGCCAGTTCCCCAATCCACCTCAGGGACCCTGTGCATCACTGGAGCTACCTCATACCCCTGAACCTCCTGGCGTGTGTTAACTCCCTCCTTCAAGTAGGGCACCACCTCTCTGGGCATGCGCACTTCTGCAGCATCACTGGATATACAATTGTTGCTGCCACCATTCCAGCTGGACTCAGCCCTCATGACTTCCAGCTCTTTCAATTTAAGCTCGTAAGCATAAATCATTTTTTTAATCTGTAAGTCCCTCCTCCTTTCTGCCAGGACTAAGGCTCTCTTCTCCTCGGCCCTCTTAAGCTCTTCCAGACTCCGGATTCGAGCTAGGAGCCTATCATCTCTTTCTGTTCCCTCCTCAGGGCCACTGCCCTCCTCTTTGGAGTAGTCCTCCTCCTCAGAGTAGTTATCCTCCTCAGACTCATTTGGTGGTGTTGCCTGACAACGTTTCAATTCATCCTGAAACAGGGCTGACTCAAGATCCTCCCTTCTGGATTCCTTGTTCACAGCCAGTCCCCTTTCCATGCAGAATGCTTTAAGCTGCCACTTTTTATACATAGATAGGTGCCAGAAATTGACTTCCATTTCTGCAAAGGCTTCACAACCAAAAACCCAAGTCCAAAAATATTAGCAATACTTCCAGGAGGACATCAGAGAACAAAAAGCAGAATCACAAGACAAGTAGTATGTGGTCACGTAGTGGTCTGAGATCAAAAACAGTAGTGTACACTCAATTACTGTATGTCAAGTACAAATACAAGTCCAAATCCCGACCGCTGGTCACCAATGTTAGAAATGGGGTCTTTAGTTGACAGTCAGGTTACCCCCTGTTCAAGCAAGGACCCTCACTCTAGTTAGGATAAAAGAGAATCACCCTCAGCTAACCCCTGCTTACCCCCTTGGTAGCTTGGCAGAGCAGTAGGCTTAACCTCAGAGTGCTGGGCGTAAAGTATTTGTACCAACACACACAGTAACTTAATGAAAACACTACAAAATGACACAACACTAGTTTAGAAAAATAGGAAATATTTATCTAGACAAAACAAGACCAAAACGACAAAAATCCAACATACACAAGTCAAGTTATGATTTTTTAAAGGTTTAAAATAAAAAGAGTCTTTAGGTAGTTGTAACACCACACTAGCGCTGCTAGCGTGAAAAATGTACCTGGTTTGCGTCAAAAATAACCCCGCACGGGCGGTGTGCGTCGAAAGTAACCCTGCACGGCTGTGTGCGTCGAAAACAACTCGGCACGGCGGTGCGCGTTGAAAAAGCCAGCCACACGACGATCCGAAAGTCCCGCGGCGCAGGGTGCGATCTCTCAGCCTCCGTCAGCGATGCTGCGCGTCGTTTCTCCTGCTCCGGGCGTCGGTTTTTCGGTCGCGTTTCCTGCGGCGTCGTTTCTCAGCTGCGGAACCGGCGTCGCGTCGTTTTCTCAGCCGCGATCGGATTCGCGTCGATCTTTTCTCCGCACGGCGCTCGGTGCGTGTATTTTTGTCCTTAGGCTGCCAGCCTCTCCTTTCAGGGTCCCAGGAACTGGAAGGGCACCACAGAGCAGAGTAGGGGTCTCTCCAGAGACTCCAGGTGCTGGCAGGAAGAAGTCTTTGCTATCCCTGAGACTTCAACAACAGGAGGCAAGCTCTACATCAAGCCCTTGGAGATTTCTTCTTCAAGATGGAAGGCACACAAAGTCCAGTCTTTGCCCTCTTACTCAGGCAGAAGCAGCACTGCAGGAAAGCTCCACAAAGCACAGTCACAGGCAGGGCAGCACTTGTTCCTCAGCGATCAGCTCTTCTCCAGGCAGAGATTCCCCTTGATTCCAGAAGTGTTTTCTAAAGTTTGTAAGTTTGGATGCCCTTCTTATACCCATTTTAGTCTTTGAAGTCACCTTCCTTCAAAGGGGACTCACACCTTCTTGTGAAATCCTGCCTTGCCCAGGCAAGGCCTCAGACACACACCAGGGGGCTGGAGACAGCATTGTCAGAGGCAGGCACAGTCCTTTCAGATGAGAGTGACCACTCCACCCCTCCCTCCTAGCAGAGATGGCTAATCAGGAATGCAGATCACACCCCAGCTCCCTTTGTGTCACTGTCTGGTGTGAGGTGAAAAACAACCCAACTGTCAACTGACCCAGACAGGGAATCCACAAACAAGGCAGAGTCACAGAATGGTTTAAGCAAGAAAATGCTCACTTTCTAAAAGTGGCATTTCCAAACTCACAATCTCAAAATCAACTTTACTAAAAGATGCATTTTTAAATTGTGAGTTCAGGGATCCCAAACTCCACCTGTCCATCTCTTCTCTAGGGGAATCTACACTTTAATCATATTTAAAGGTAGCCCCCATATTATCCTATGAGAGAGAGACAGACCTTGCAACAGTGAAAACGAAATTGGCAGTATTTCACTGTCAGGACATATAAACCACATTACTATATGTCCTACCTTATCCATACACTGCACCCTGCCCTTGGGGCTACCTAGGGCATACCTTAGGGGTGCCTTACATGTAAGGAAAGGGAAGGTTTAGGCCTGGCAAGTGGGTACACTTGCCAAGTCGAATTTACAGTGTAAAAATACACATACAGACACTGCAGTGGCAGGTCTGAGACATGATTACAGAGCTACTTATGTGGGTGGCACAACCAGTGCTGCAGGCCCACTAGTAGCATTTGATTTACAGGCCCTGGCACCTCTAGTGCACCTTACTAGGGACTTACTAGTAAATCAAATATGCCAATCATGGATAAACCACTTACATACAATTTAAACAGGAGAGCATATGCACTTTAGCACTGGTTAGCAGTGGTAAAGTGCTCAGAGTTGAAAAGCCAACAGCAACATGTCAGAAAAATATAGGAGGCAGGAGGCAAAAAAGTCGGGGGATGACCCTGCAAAAGCAAAAGTCCAACAGGTAGTCTTAAATATTATTGGGCATCTTGACCCCAAGGCAACCATGAGCAACAGGTTCCTCCTGGTCTTGGTGAATAATGCTATCCAGTACTCAGAAGCAGTCCTTCTGAGAAGAGTTACTGTGCCCAAAGTGATCAGGGCACTCATGGAGATCTTCACCCATGTGGGGTTCCCCTAGGTGGTGGCCAACCAGGATACCAACTTCATGTCAATGTACATAAAGGCCATGTGGAAGGAGTGTGAGGTAACCTAAAGGTTTTCCATTGCTTGCCACACTCTCATCAATGGGCTTGTTGGAAGGTTCAACAAGACCCTTAAAGGCATTATAATGGATCTGTCAGAACCCACGAGGCAGAAGTGGGACGATCTTCTCCTCATAAGCCTTTTTTTTGCCTACAAGGAAGTACTGCAGACAGGGGTTAACTTCTGCCCCTTTGAACTTCTGTATGAGCACTCTGTGAGTGGACCTCTCAGTCTGGTGAAGGAGGGCTGAGAGCAAGCTGATAGGAATGACTCTCAGGATGTGGGCCTCTACCTGCTGGGACTTCCTAACCAGACAAAATGCTTCCAGAAGCTAGCACAGGAAAACCCAGAAGCCAGCCAGGAGGACTTAACCCTGTGGTATGGACAGAATACCAGTCTAGTCAAGATTCATCCTGGTCAAAAACTCTGGGTTGTAGAGCCAGAGGAGTCCAAGGCCCTCTAAGATCATTAGCCTGGGCTTCAGGAGGTGAGTGACTGCAAGAGTGAGAACTTGCCTGGGGGACTTAAAAACCCCAAGAAACCCTTTAAGGGTCCTCCAGGTCAAGCGCCACAAGCCCTGCTTTGAGAAGTCTGAACTGACCATGCTCCTTGTCACGGATGACGGGGTTAAAGAGGAGAGTGAATCTCTTCCTAACCTCCTTTCTCCAAAGTAACAGGATGGGTCAGTGGAGGGTGTCCGCCTCTTCTCTACATTCACCATAGAATAACAGAGACACTGTCAACAGTTGAGGGCAAAGTTTGCTTTTTAATTTTCCCTTACACATGGCTCACTACATGGTGTACTCATCATATTGATACTGAGGGCAGCCTGCCTTTCAAGAGTAAAATCTGCAGGTTGTCTAATAAGGTGAGGTCCAGCATTAAGAGTGGGGTTTCCAAGATGCTGGAGTGATGGGGTCAATGAGCCCTGAAACATCCCTTGGTACAGCCCAGGGTGTTGGTCATCAAGGCTGCCCCTCCAGGCGTCACTTCAGAGCTTAGGTTCTCTGCAGACTACCATGGGCTCACTTTTGACTTTGTCCCGGTCCAGTGCAACCAGATAGCCCTGGTTGGCGCTTCTTGCTTCTAAGTGCTATTTTACAGTTTATTCTTTAAAAAATCATATCTCAAATTCTAACTATTGGATTTTCATTGTTTTGGTCCTGTATTTATTAAATTGTGATCTATTTTTCTAACTTGGTGTAGAATCTCTTTTGGTGGTGTTTTCACTGTTTTACTGTTAGACATGTGGCACCAATACTTTGCACACTGCCTCTAAGTAAAGCCTGGCTGCTCTGTGCCAAGATACCAGAGGGTGAGCGCAGGTTAATTTAGGTTTGCCTGACACTTACCCTGAAAAGGACTGTAGCAGGCGGACTGGTGAAATTGCCCCTTCCACAAACACGGGCGCCATACCCCATAGAACCCACCCAAATATCCCAGTAGATCGGATGCGCAGGGACTCAGGAATCAACATGGGAACTTTACATCTACCTCCAGAAGCCTGCCCCTACGTGCTTGTTATTACGAATGTCCCTAAGCTCAAGTCCATCATCCCCGAATCATTCACAGAACTAAAAAACAAGGTTATTCATTGGTTGCATAAACATGCTAGATTCGCATTCCATATGATACCCTCAATATTAATGGTGAGGAGGGTGGGTTGGGTGGGTCCACTAAAAAACCCTGGTACTGGGGACTGTATTGTTATTAACTTTAATGCGCCCTCCCTCGTCGATCAGCTTTCCCTAAATGCATGCCATCTCAACCCCCTAGGGGGGGCCACTTCACTTTGCAGGCTTCAGGCCTTTTACCCCCATAAACCTGCACCAGGTTTCAAGGGGGTGACAATGACATCCAGAGATTTTCCTAGGGCTCAGATGCCAACTGATTTCCAGCCAAGTTGCAATCCTGCCTCGCCCACACTCTCCGAAAACGATTGACTATCACACATGACTTTTCTTAATTCCCGAGGTTCAAGCAACTGGAACAAAACCTATCCTATAGCTGGGAAAAATGAAACTCATAAAACAGGGCAAATCAACTGTGGGGCCGAATATACTCCCATTAGCAACACTAGTGAGTCTACTCTAACCCCCGCTCTCGCCCAGTCAGACTATCTTAAATCTTCCGAAATTCATATCGAGGGAACAGATAAGGAGCGCTGGGTGATTGAGATTAATTTAGCAACAGACCCACTAGATCACAGCAAACCCGCAAACCCACCCCTACTCCAGGTTTCTGATTGGCTTAGACCACCCCCTGTCCCAGATGGGGCTGGAAGCACCCTAGACACGACCGAGAAGGGCATATTGCTTCCCCACGGTACCCTAGCCCCGAGAGAGAATCCCGTGGCTGAAGCTCCCCATAACAAACCAGATGGCTTAGATACCATCCTCAGTTGGAACATTGCCGGATTGGAGAGTAAAATGAACAACCCTGAATGGGGAAAATTCATAGACAAACATAAAATATGTCTCTTCCAAGAAACATGGGCGCTGGAGCCTAAATATAGAATCGGTTACAAAAGTTACTGGGTTCCAGCAAATAAGGTGAATTCAGGGAGACCCTCAGGTGGCCTGCTAATATGGCTCAGCTGTTCTCTCAAATGCCAAATTGAACCAATTGACTTGGGCTGCCCTGATCTAATGGGTTTATCAATACCATCCCTTAGAGAGAAACCACTTTTAATAATTAACATCTATAATAGGAGCCTGGGCAATAAATATGAGTCCAACGCACTGACTATTTTAGACAATTTTCTCACCGATAAATCACCCACTCATTTTATTCTTATTGCCGGAGATTTTAACACCACTTTTGAACCCTACTCACTGGCCCAGGAACTATATAAAGATGAAGATGCTCATGGGGCATCCCCCAGCTGGTGTCAAGCAAAAGACCTAAAATCAACAGACTATCGTACCAGCTCATGGACATTACATTGGCACACGGTCTCCGGGCTTGCAATGGCCGCTCCCGTTCGGATCTTAACCTTCACCCCACATTTAAACGTGGGTTGCAGAAGAGCCAGATTGATTACATCTTGCTCGACATCCGCCTTTGGGGTCACATGGTCGATATGAACATCACAGAACATGAGGAAAGCGACCATGAACCATTGATTTTATCACTCAGGAACCTACTACCCCTACTTGAAGCCTCCTGCCCCAAGTCCTATAGTCAGCAGCTCGCACTGACCAACAACAGGCGAAATGTTAGATGGAAATCCCTGAACACTGACATAACCACTTTGGCAAAAGTGTACTGGCAGCTGGCGGATCATATGGAATATATACTTCAACCCACGAAAGATAGTGGTGGGCTTATAGCAGCCCACACACTGTTTTTTAACTCTTTAAAAACTCTACTTACTAAAGAGTCGGCAACAGAGCCTAAACAGAACTCTAACGCAAGATGGTTCAACACTGCATGCAGAGAAGCACAGCATAAGTTACTGAGAGCCCTAAGAGGTGGCCAGATGGATTATATAAGGGAAGCTAGAAAAGACTACAAAAAGGAACAAGGTAGAGCCCGTAGGGAATGGGATGAATCAAGATGGGTCCTCCTCCTGGAATCTGCTAAAACAAACGACACCACGAAATTTTGGAAATTGGTAGCTGATGCCAGCAATGAACCACACCGTTCGCCTGGTGCCTCAATACTCCCTGCAGAATGGTCCGACCATTTTTCCCAATTATACCTGGGGACCACCGATGCTGCTTCCCGGGATCTGATCCATATCATGACCTCCGAGACCCCCAAAATTGAATTCACTTTGGCAGATACCAAGGCTGCGATTATCTCAATGAAATGGGGAAAGGCCCCCGGCCTTGATAAAATACCAGGAGACCTTTACAAGTCAAATCCAGATGTATGGGCCCCATACCTAAACCTCATCTCAAACGAGATAGCTGCTGGAGCACCTGTTCCGAGCTCCTGGTTGGGAGCAGAGATAGTCCCCATTTTTAAGAAAGGCGACCCCTCTAACCCTGCCAACTATCGCCCAATCTCCTTACTCAACAACTTCCAAAAAATCTATGCAAAGCAAATTTTGTCCTGTCTAGAAGACTGGATTTTAGAAACAAACGCCATCTCTGACCTACAAGCAGGGTTCAGACCAGCAGTCAGTACTATAGATCAGGTACTAAGATTTTTAACAATAAAATGGAAAACTGTAGAAATAGGAAGGGGTAACCTTTACGTAGTTTTTATTGATCTCAGAGCCGCGTTCGACCTGGTCCCCAGAAACCAGTTATGGCTGACGCTAGCCAATATGGGTGTCCCGCACGGCCTTCTGAAACTTATTACCCGCCTACATGAAAATACCTACGCCCAAATCAGGAACGGCAAGAAGGGTGATCTCACAGAACCAGTGGCTATTGATAGGGGAGTTAGACAGGGGTGCGTCCTGGCCCCAACTCTCTTCCTATTATACATAAACAACTGCATCAAGTACTTAGCAAACTGCACAAATGATTCTCCCAAGCAGGCTGGAACCAAAGTCCCCTGCCTACTCTACGCAGATGACACTATTCTTTTGTCTAAATCACCCATGGGAATTCAAAACTTGGTAAATCAGTTTGGTGTTTACTGCAGAAATTATGGATTAGACATAAACCATAAGAAAACCAAACTTATGATATACAGCGCCCCGAACAAGAAGCTCAGCGCAAACATAAAGATGGATCTGACTCCCCTGGAGAGAGTAATGGAATATGACTACTTGGGCATTAGACTATCCGACAAGGGCAGCTGGGAGCCAGCCATAAGGAAAGGGGCACTAACAATCAGCCAAAGATGTGGAGTAATAGGACGCAAAGCTAGCACTGCCACAAGCCCCCCTCTGATCCTTATCTCTGAAATATATAAAGCACAAATCCGTGCTGCGGCCCTATATGGAGCAGAACTTTGGGGATCACATAGACAGATGGATACTTTCCAAACCAAAGAAAACAACTTCCTCAGACACATATCTAGACTGGGGAGGGGCACGCCAATGCTCCCCCTCAGACTGGACCTGGGCTTAAATAGTATCAAAGACATAGCATATCTAAGACCACTCCTGTATTGGGTTAGACTATGGAAAACAGACGAACTTGAACCCTACAGGGCAGCAGTTAAAGAACTATTACCACCTCATCACGGATGGGAAAAGGTACGGTGGCTCAGGGAGATGAAAGCGGCATGGACCAAACTGAGTCTATCCCAGTACTGGGAGAACCCCGAGACGATTCCTGGCAGTGCTAAACGCCTGATCAAAGAACATTATTGGGCAAAAATCAACGAAGAATCTCTCTGTTCACATGTGTCAGGTCGGCTGACAGCTGAATTCCTGCTGGTCAAACACGTTCCCTTCCCTGAAAGCTCCCTGGATCTACCCATACCAGCCCGTGCTCGCTCTCTACTACTCCAGCTCAGGTACGGGACATTGGCGGTTAATAGCTACACGGCTGGTTGGTCGACTAACAGTTCCCCATCGGACAAATGCATAAATTGTCATTTATGCAAGGAAACAGCTGAACACATCCTATTTTTCTGCCCTCTGTACAAAGGCCCCCGAGGGAAGTGGATTATTCCCTTGTGCAGAACACTCCAACCACTATCCCGCAACAGTCTATTCAGAATATGTAAATACGACACTTCCATACTGATAATCAGCGCTGTTTCTAAATATCTGGCAGCAGCATGGAAAATTCGTAATAGGACTATTCTAGATTTTAACTCACTGTTTGAAGAGTTGTCTTGAAAACAGTAAATCAGCATCCTGTTATATCAGCCTTGGGCTCTAATTGTAAACCGCGACTTATTGAGCACAAAAAAACCGTATCTCTGAATAAGTGCTATATTGAGTTATTTTAACCAAAGTGTTTTATAAATTTAAAATTATACTTAATTTTATAATTGTCAAGATGCAATTTATTGGATTAATTAACCCAAAAGAACTAATTAACCTAGAGCATCATCTACCACTGTCTGACTTCTTAAATTTTTTAATCAGTTTTACTGCCTGGAGTTTCAATGTCTGATTTTATATAGAGATGTGCCACACAACAGCTTTTACGTTATCATTATTCTACTGTTCAGGGTTATGTACAGGGTAAGATCCAGAGACTATTCCGAGCACCTCTTTCACCCCTCCTATTTATGTAATCTTTCTCGGGCAGCTACCGGACCCCTACTTTTTTTTTACTATTGTTCCTTTTATTGTGTACTGGTCTATGGTTTTTATCTTTCTGTACGTATGTATATATTTTTTAAATCTTTTAAATGGCCCAAATTTGGACCGAATAAACTATTGATTGATTGATTGACTGTAGCAGGGGCCTTTCCTTCTTTACTAACTTAAATATTTTCAAATCCTTATTGAAATGCAAGGGACTTCCTGTCGATAGAAGTGGTTTCATTAGAGCTTGGAGGTCAAAGGGTTGTAGGGTGTATTGATGAGCCTCTCTCTGGAGCTTGTCTCTTTAAATTATGTGAGCCACTCAAAAATAGGGCAATCACTTAGTGCAGGCCAAATACCATCAGACTGATTCACAAAAGGCATTTCAAAGTATATAAAGACATAAGCCCTCATTACAACCCTGGCGGATGGCGGTAAAATGGTGACAAGTACTGCCAACAGGCCGGAATATCCCCATAACATGACATTGGTGGTTTGGCTCAAACCAATGTACCACACCTTCCACCACGGCAGTAACGACTGCCGGGCTGGAGACTACAGTCTCCAGCCAGGCGGCCATCACTGGCCCGTCTGTGGGATTATGACCCCGCCTACTGCCCTGGTTTTTATGGCTTCCTTACTGCCACGAAATCATGGCGGTAGTCACTATCAGTGACAGGGAATTTCTTCCCTGTCACTGATAGGGGTCTTCCCCGCCCCCTCCCCATCCCCTGGTTTCCCACCAACCCCCGTCCCTCTCCAGACCCCCCCACGACATACATGCACCTTCACGCACCATCTAACACACGCATATACTCATTCATACCCACATTCATCCACGCATGCATACATCCATTCCCACACATCCACACACACTGACATACATACACATACACAGTCATGCACACAACACAACATACACACACTCACATATCCATACATGCAGACACAGACAACATGCATCACACACCCGCATACACGCATGCCCAGCCATACACACACACCCACACACAACACCTCCACCTCCCTCACCAGTTGGAGCACCTGACTTACCTGATTGCAGGTGGTCCTCCGGCAGGAGACAGGACGGGGCGCAGCTGCCAGCAGCAGCGTCAACCAGCAGAACACCGCCAGGCCATATCATGTGTCATGATACAGTCTGCGGCGGTCTACTTTTGTGGCGCTGCTGCTGGCAGCAGCACCACCTTACCACCATCCGCCACCATAGCCCCAGCCGCATTTTCGCCATCCTTCTATTGGAATTCCGGCTACAGTCATAATATGGAGGATGGGTGCGAGCCGCGGTGATGGTCTTTTGGTGGCCGTCGCCACGGCGGTAGGCGGTATATACCGCCAATGTTGTAATATAGTAGTACTCTTCATCTACTAAAAAACACAATTCAGAAATGTACAACAAGAGATCTCCATCTATGTGTCGCTTAAGCTTCCCATATGGAGAGCTAAGATAGATAGGCAGAGGTCTCCCTCCACCTAAGTATAGGATTTATTAGTAAATGTGGGTGGCGGATGATGAATAGTTACTACAAAATAGGTGGACTTAAAAGAAATCTAAGAACAGGGTTACCAGGGATATGCTAATAGAAAACACACATAAAAATGTCAATTGCTATTCAAAAATACACTTCTAATTCTACCTCAGTTGTAACAAGGAAATATATGCCAGCCAAGCTTGCAGCAAGTGAGCCTAGAAAAAAAAGGAACAGTAACTCTAAAACCCCATCAAACAGGAAGTTTTGTAAAATAAATTAAATGAATACTAAAATATGTGGAAAAGATAAGCAGGGAACCCTGGGAAGTTACAAGCTTTTAGGTGGAGAGCAGCTCCTTCATAAGGAACACTTTACAACACCACTGTTACCTCAAATATCAGTTTTTCTAGCAGAGTTTTTAAGCATAGGATTAGCAAAGTGCCATCACTACCAAGCAAGAAAACTAACAAATCTGCTTGACATGTATGCAGCAAAGTCTTTAAGCATAGAATTAGCTAGTGCCATCCACACCACAATTACAAAACCCTTCAAAAGCTATTTCCCAATTTTAAATAAGTATGTACAAACACCCACACAGATATATATAGATATGTGTGTGTATGTGTGTGTGTGTGTGTGTATAGAAAGATAGGTGGGGTTGCTCAATCATGAAGAGTATGCTTCTTTGAGAATTGATCATCCAGTCATACTCATCTTATATGTCATCCCCAAAGTCCACAAAGATGTTGGTGAACCCCCAGGACAGCCAATACGTTCAGCAATTGGGAGTTTATTTAAAAACACTAGATACGTTTTGTTTTTTCTACAAGAATACATCTAATACTTGCTTACTTATATTCAGAACACTGGGGACTTTTTGAGGAGCATTTATGATGAGAGATGGGAGGATGACTTTGTGATTATCACCTTGGATGTGACTGCTTTCTATACTAGCATCTCCCATGAGGATGTCCTGCAGGTAGGTGAATTCCTTCTGGGCAGTAGTCCAATCCTCCTGAATAAACACTCTCTAATGCTTCTCCAAATGCTATATTGGTGTTTCCATAACAACTTTTTTTTTTACATTTTGACAGAACTGTTTACAGGCAAAAAAGAGGCATGGTGATGGGTACATGCTTAGCCCCCAGCTATGCTAACTTGCATATGGGTTGGTGCAAGGAGCACGTGGTCTCGTCAGAATTTGCAAGTGAGTGGACGAACATTGTGGTTATGTGGACCCGAAACATAGATGTTTTGGAGGGCCATGGAAATGAAGGCCATTAGATTTACGGAAAGGTTGAATGATAACCATCTGAATTTTCACTTCACCTCCCATATTAGCTGCAAACATGACCACTTTCTTGATCTGGTCATATTTGTAGAAAAAGGTCAAATCCACATGAAAACATACAGGAAGCCAACCGTTGGCAATGCAATGTAGCATGCTATTGGTTTTCATCCTAACAAACTCAAGCATACCATACCCTATGCAGAAAATTTGAGGATGAAACACAGTTGCAGGTAGGACATCCAGATGAGAGGGGTGCAGGATGAGCTCAGAAAGCGATTTCTGCAGAGGCGTACAGTGACAAGGTATTGAGTTCCGATTAGAATAAGGTAGGTGAGATCAGCAGAGAGACACTCCTATTTAAAAATAAAACTATATCCATAAACCCTGAGCAGGAACTGAGATTCATCACAGGGTTTGAAAAACATTATGACACAACATTGCCACCTAATTAAAAGTGACCCTATTTTGTGGTAGAGAAAGCACAACAGGCCTTTGGTGAAATTCCAAAAAGCAAGATCTATGCGACAGGACCTAGTGGTCACTAGTCCAGAAATGGCCTCTAACAATTGGCTAAAAGGCAGAAGTGTGTTCCAAATGTGTCAAAAGTTTAAATGCTGTAGGCACAGGGTTAACACTACTGAGATTAAGGTTTCATCATCAGGAGCTTATTTCAGGGTTCGAGGAGTGCTCCACTGTAAGAATGAATATACAGTATATGTGTTAAAATTTACCTGCCCCAAAGAGTATAGGGAGCACCACTCTGCAGGTGCACAAAAGGATACTCCAACACATCAGAGCAATAAACAACAAGGACAAAGGCTACCCTGTGGTCTGCCATTTTGAGGAGGTCCATAACAGTGATGAGACTGCCTTCAGCTGTTTTGTCATTGATGCAGTAACCAGTAACATCAAGGGAGGCAACGAGGAGAAACAACTGAGACGACTAGATTCAAGATACATTTTGAGACTGTAAGGTCCCTACAGGGTTGAGCATAGAAGAAGAATTGAGTGTAACCTGTAAAGATTATATAAAAAGAATTGGATAGCTGGCCAAATAAAGTTTCCTTCAGCCAGTCACTGAGATGCACTAGTAACTGGGGGTAATGGTTAAGGTTGAGCACTTTAATTCAGAATAGGGAAGAGTTACATCCCATGTTGAGAATAATAAGTTAGGATGTCAGATGGTATGTGTACATTAAAATGACATTATATTACATGAGATAGGCTCAAATGAACACCCACTTGTGGGGGGGGGCATTTAGTTTGTTTGATTATGGTTTCTAAGAAAAAGTGCTTTACCAGTAAATGATTTATATTGCATTTTGCCCTGTAAAGTAAACAGATTTAATGCAATTAGTTGTTTAGCATATAATGCCTTATTGAGACTAATGAAAAGATAAATTGATGAAAATGGGACATGTGATGAATTTGGTAATTAATATTATTTTGGCTTACCCTTCTAAAAAAGCTTTGTTAACTGTTTTAAAATTGTTCAATATATTGCTAAGAAAGTTAATGCACTTAGCACTTTAACTGCACATTTTTTCATAAAGAAACATTGTGTGGTAGGATATTGACAAAATTGCCAGTAATGATGGGGAGTAGAGGCAGTAACTCTTCCATGTTCATAATGTTGCTTATTCAAGTGGTGTGCAATGCAACCCTTTTCAAGCTGTGCAATATTGGCATCTTATGTGTTTGAAGATGAAACACGTTATCACAGCCTTGTGTGAACAATAAATTTGGTAAATTGAAGCCCCTGAGTGTCAGAGCCTGCTGTGGGAGATTTGTGTGCGGGTTGTGGCATATATATATATATATATATATATATATATATATATATATATATATATATTTTGTTTAACTCATGAAAAAGGAGCAGGAGCTCCGAAACACGTTGATTTTTTCTGCCATTTTCACTAAATAAATAATTTACTTGCAATATTAAAGGAGCTTCTGGACCTACCCAATATTCAGGAGAAGCAGACATCGTGTTTTGTTGGTGATATTTGGGGCTTGCCACCCCTCCAGGAGCCAACCGCAACGTTGGGCGTCGGTACGGCAAATATTAACTGTGTGGATATATATATATATATATATATATATAGATAGATAGATAGATAGATATAGATAGATAGATAGATAGATAGATAGATAGATAGATAGATATAGATATAGATATACATATGTATATGTATTTCTAAATGGCTATACATATCTATATCTAATTTCATATATATATATATATATATATTCACTTAAAAAACAAAGGTTAGAGGGACATTATAGTTAGGTTCTGAATTTTTTAAATTGCTCTCCACCATGCACAGTTATCTCATCAAAGTTTTACTGCAAATATGTTTGTTTTAATTCTAAACAAAATCTGTGGATCCACCCACAGATTTTGCCAAAAATTTAAAAATGTAAAGAAAATAGTTTTTAGCACTGGTGGGTTCCATCAGGAACCCCCAGACCATAGCAAGGGGGTTAGGATGTACCTACCCTGCCCCCTTTTCTTTTTTTGTGTTTGGGGGGGGGATCAGTTGAAGCTGAGTCCCAAAATGGCTGTCATCACTTTGTGATTGAAGTGTTGGAAACCAATCAGATGTCAACAGGAGATCTCCAGAATCCAAGACTCTTGATATCTATATTTCTTTTCCCTTAATATCTCACAAACTACTGAACCAGTTTAAATAAAATAAAAAAAGTGTGATCTATGGACCAAAGGCTACCTTTCTGCCAAATTTGTGTAATTCCATCTAGTGGTTCGGGCTGCAGCCATGTCTGAAGGCTCTCATCAGAAACAAACCACGTGTCAGCTGTTTCATCAACTAGATTTGGATCAGTTACATAGAGCATAACTTACTATTTCATGGATTTATGTACTAAACATTGTATTACAAAGTTGGCTGGTATGTAAATGGATTTATCTCTATTGTACTGTATTTATGTGCCCTTATTATTCAACATATGTTAAATTAAAAGACAATAGTACAAACAAATCTATTGACAGTCACTAACTATATTGTTATCATATTGTTTGAATATTAATACTCTCTTATTAAAGTGCTCCGTTACTTTGTATGTATGGTGTCTGACGGCTGTATGGGAAGTAACATGGGAAACACACTTTATTTGACCCCCTTTTTCTCTAGATCACCCCAAAACTTTCTACGATACAAGATGTAACTTGACACTTCTTTTTGGAAAATGTCATGAAGGTTTGTCAAATGGCCCCAAAGATATAGCCAAGTCAGAAAATGCTCTTACCATAGAATACCTGCCTATATCTTTGATGCCGTTTGATGAGTCTTCACAAAATTCTCCCCAAAAAAGTGTTCCTGTGATTCTTGTTGTGCGTAAGACGTTTTGGGGTGATCTGTCAAGCAGAGGCTGGGAAAAAGGGGGAGGGAAGTAAATACATGCTTTTCCCATGTAAATTCCCATTGGAGTTTTGAACACAACTACAGCCCAAACTACTGGATGGAATTACACCAAGTTTGGCAAAAAGCTTGCTGTCGGTCGGCAGATTGTGCTTTGGATTATTTGGTGTAAATTTGTTCAGTAATTTTTGAAGAATTAAAGGAAATCCAAATTTGTATAACGGTGATTGTGACAACTTTGTGAATAATACAGAGCTTGTGCAGACCTCTGATTGGCTGCCAACACTTCAGCTAGGTAGTCTTGGTAGCCATCTTAAAAAAATAAGAGAAGGGGCTAAGGTAGGAACACCCGGACCCCTTTCCTCTGATGCTTTATATTTATTCACTTAAAAAGCACAATGGTTACAGGAATGTTTTAATGAGGCTCACATCTTAAATGTACAAACCATGCACTTAAAGTAACTATAATTTGCACCCCTGCCATGCACAGTTATGTCATCAGTAATTTAACTGCACATGTTACAGTAACATTATCAATGGTATTCTAAAAGATTTACTGAGTGATGTAATACCTGGGGTAATTAGCAGTGCATGCCTAGGGTGCAAGTTATGTTTCCTTAGGGCATGAGTGGTAGTTACTTGAAATAAATTAAATTATAAAATTATAATAGCTGAATTTCTATGGTTTTGTACCTTTAAAATATGAGCCTAACTATAACGTACCTGTAACCTTTGTTTTTTTAAGTGAATTTCAATGTTTTTAAGAATTCTATTTCCTAACTATAAGATCACTTTAATATTTGTTTTTTCAGTGAATTGCTATTTTTTATGTAAAGTAATTTTAATTACTATACTTTAATCCAACCACCTCCTATATCCAGCCTAAATCCTAAAAAACCTTACCACACAAAAACCCATGTTCACTCTAAAAAACAATTAAAACCCTAAAAACACATACCCACCCTATACCCTAAAAACACCATAATACCCCAAAATCCAAACTTACCCTGAACCCTAAAAACTCCCTTGACACAAAAAACCCAACACCCACCCTCCACCCTAAAATACCCTTGCCACCTAAAAACATATACCCACCCTAAACTCTAAATATTCCCTTGCAACCCAAAAGCACATACCCACTCCAAGCCCTAAAATTGCCCTTGCTTCCCAAAAACCCATACCACCCTAAACTCTAAAAATTCCCTTGGCACCCAAAAACCCATACCCACCCTGGAACCTAAATGTGTCCTTACTACCCAAAAACTCATACCCACCCTAAACCCTAAAATACCCCTTGACACCCAAAACCCATACCCATTCTAAACCTTTATTTTAAACTTGCCACTCAAAAACCCATACCTACCCTAAACCATTAAATTACCCTTGTCTCCCAAAAAAACATGCTTGACTTAAGCCCTAAAATTGTTCTTGCCACCCAAAACCCATTCTCACCCTAAACCCTAAAATTGCACTTGGCACCCAAAACCCCATACCCACCCATAACCCTAAAAAACCATGGCCATCCAAATGCTCATACCCTCACTAAACCCTAAAATTACCCTTGCCACTCAAAACCCCATACTCACTGTAAACCCTAAAATTACCCTTGCCACTGAAAATTCCTTACCCACCCATAACCCTAAAATGACCCTTGCCATCCAAAAACTATGTGTGGCCAAATAATTCCACTCTGCTGCAGTTTGTGAAGTTTTCCCCACTCCGTTTGGAGTGCAGATTTCTGAAAAACTCTGTGAAGTGATGGAAAATTTAGTTTTTTCTCTCTCTCACACTCAGCAACATTAAGTTGGCGAGCGCAAGAAATTCTTCACAAAACTTTCCAGAAAAAGTTGCCAGTCACTTCAGCTGCTGTCTGGAAAGTTTCAGGGCGATCTGTCCCTGGGTGGTGGGGGTGTAGGGCTGGGAAAATGGGGGAGTCCCATAACACGTTTCCCCATTCATTTTTCCATAGGGATTTTGGTAAGCAATAGTGCCAAAACTACTGGACTGAAGTACACCAAATGTGGCAGAAAGCTAGGTCCTGGTCCAGAAAGCAACCCTTTTTTAATGTAATTCCATTCAGTACTTTTTGAGAAATTAAGGGGAAAACACATTTGTATATATAGGGATGTGAAGGATTCGCAACCCCTCCCAATCTCGTGCTGAGATTTGATTGGCTGACAATACTTCAACAACAGAAGCCGTTGAAGTTTTCTCAGCCAGCTTGGGACTCGAAGGCGAGTTGCAGAAAAAAAGTAAAAAAATAGGAAAAGGGGCCATGGTACGAACACCCTGACCCCAAGACTAAAAAGCATTTTCTTTTTGATTTTATGGCCAAAGTCATGGTGCATCCATGGATCTACCGTAATTTAAAAGAATTTTTTTTAGCTCCTGTGCTTCATTATTATAAAGTCCCAGGGTGGGCCAAGTCCCGGGGGCATTTGCTCAAAACTGTGTGGGGGGGTGCGTGTCTCCTGCTTCCCTAAGGACCACCACCTCCCCAGGGCTGGAATTAAATATTCAGGAGGGGCCACTTTCCTTCCCCCTACCCTGGGGAGCACCACCTCCCAGGGGGCTGTAATTAAATATGTGGGGTGGCTGTGCTTCCCCCGCTATTCTGGAGATCACCACCTCCCAAGGGCCATCACTAAATCTTATGCGGGGGTGCCGTGCACCCCTGATGCCCTGGGGATCACCACCTCCCTGGGGCACAACTAGAACAATAGTGAAGGGGGTTAATTTTGGATTCCCTTTAGACCCAGGGATCGCACCTCCCTGAGGCATTTGTGCTCTGGTGTGCTGGTGGGGTCCCCCCACAGCCCAAGGGATCACCACCTCCTCGGGCTATGTAAAATAAATAAGGGGGAGCCGGGACACTCCTCCTGCCCCAGGTACTACCACCTCCCCTGGTCTTCATTAGAATTCAGTGTGGGAGCCCTGTGGCCCCCCTGCTGCCCCAGGGATCACCACCTCCCCAGGGCATCGGGAAAATGTAGTGAAAGTTAGTCCCGGGGACCACCACCTCCCTGGGTTTATGTTTGTTAGAGGGGGCCTTGCAGCCCCCCTCAAGAAGCCACTGATGGCTGAAAAAAACAAAGGTTAGATGGACGTTATAGTTAGATTCTGAATTTACTTGTACAAAACTGTAGAAATTCAGCAGTTATAGTTACCTTAGCTAACTATAACTTGCGCTCCAATAATGTACTGCTAACACATTTATCACTCGTGACATGGTCAGTGACATCACTGATGACATCTCATATGACTTGTCTATTTTTCATTTTTTTGCCGTGAATTTGTGAATCTTGTGAACTAATGGCAAAAAAATAATTTAAAAAAATGTTTTTTGCTCTTGGTGGGGGGGGGGGAAAGGCCCTTTGGGACCCCCCCCACCAGTGCTAAGGGGTCAGGGTATCTTTACCCTGGCCCCTTTTATTTTATTTTTACTTTTTTTCTGAGACTCAGCTCAAGCTGAGTCCCAAGATGGCTGCCACCACTTCCTGGTCTGAAGTGTTGGCAGCCAATCAATGCTGTGCATTTCCCTGCACAAGCTCATCTTTGTTTGTGAATACTACACGGCCAGAGATATAAAAATGTAAATTTTCCTACATTTCTCAAAAATTACTGAACTGATTTACTCCAAATAACCAAAAGCATGATCTACATAGAGACAGCTAGCTTTCTTCCAAATTTGGGCCCTCATTATGACCTTGGCGGGAAAGATCTGACCGCCGGGCGGCCGCCAATGCAGCCACACCCCGCCGCGGTCATTATGAGATCCCCGCCGGGCGTAAACCTGGTTTCCGTCCGCTGGCCCAGCGGGGATCTCGGCCGCAACATAGAAGCCGGCTCCAAATGGAGCCGGCGACGTTGCGGCCGTGCGACGGGTGCAGTTGCGGCCCCGCGACTTCCCGTACCGGCAGCCTTTTCATGGCGGTTCAAACCGCCAGGAGAAGGCTGGTGGTAGGGGTCTCGTAATCCCCTGGGCAGTGCTGCTAGCAGCGCTGCCCTGGCGGATTACTACATTGTGGCGGGAAACCGCTGGCCCCGGCGGTGCGACCGCAGTGCTTCCACCGCGGTCATAATGACCAGGGAAGCACCGCCAGCCTGTTTGCTTCCGTCATGTCAGCCCTGGCGGTCTTGTACCCCCAGGGTTGTAATGACCCCTTTGGTGTCTAAAAAACCTATGGAAATTAACATGGCAAGAACAACCTTTTTTCAGCCCCCTTTTTCTCGCCCCCCGTTTGTTCGATCACCCCAAAACATTCCATGTGCAACAAGAATCACTGTCACCTTTTTTTTTAACAATTTCGTTGGTTCTTCAAACGGATATAGGCAAGTCAATAAACGCTTCTCCTATGGAAACTAGGTCCTAACTATAACTACCTAGTGATGACCATCACTAGGTAATATATATATATATATATATATATATATATATATATATATATATATATATATATATATATATATATATATGTATATATATATATATATATATATAGATAAATATAGATATATATTTTTTTTTACTGAAAAAAACACCAGTTGTTATAGTTAGGAAATTGAATTGAAAATACCTTACTAATTCACATAAAAAAACAAAAGTTACATCTACATTATGTTCGGAATTTACTCAAACAAAACCAGAGAAATTCAGCAGTTATAGTTAGAGTTATTTCAAACAAACATGACTCGCGGCCTACCGTAACTATATTTCACGACCCCACCATGCACACTTTTTTGTTCAATAATTTGACTTATAATGTTCTATTTATATTTTTATTGATGTGATGAAAGTTGTCATGAGTGCACAGGGCTACACGGTGTTTCATCTCACCCGCTCGTATCCCTTGGCCTCCCTCCCCACTATGAGCCACAGCTGCCAATGGCTCCATTGCTATCGCAAACAGCAGTGGAGACAGGGGGCAGCCCTGCCTGGTGCCCCGCTCAACTGCATAGCTTTCAGATATTGTCTGGCTGGTGCGGACTCTAGCTTTTCGTTCAGTGTGGAGTAGTCGAACCCATGCAATATAGTCTATCCCCAAGCCTATCTTTGCCATCACCGCATATATGAAACACCACTCTAGGCTGTCAAAAGCCTTCTTAGGGTCCACTGCCAGTACACCCAGGGCCATGTTGTGATAGTAAGGGTCTCTCATGACCGCCAGCAGTTGGCATATGTTACCTGCCATATTCTGTCATGAGACAAAGTCTGCTTGGTCTGGGTGTATCATCTTCGACATGTGAGGGAGAAGTCTCATCGCCAAAATGTTACTAAGAATATTGTAGTCCAGATTCAGAATGGACAATGGTGTGTACGCTCCGCCTTCTGTCAGATCTTTAGCAGGTTTTAGTATGGGTATTACCACTGCCTCTCTCACTGTTGCTGGCAATATAACCCTCTCCCTTGCGGCCATATAGAGAGTTTCCATCCTTGGGGCGAACAGATCAACATACATGGTATAAAACTCTACCGGAAAGCTGTCAGTCCCCGGTGTCTTGCCTCTGGCTAATTCCTTAAAGGCCCCCTTAATCTCCTGCAGCATAATGGCTCCCCCCAGTTGCTCTCCTATCTCTGGTGTAAGTGTGGTGAGTGGTATCTGTTCCAAGTATGCTTCTGTGGCTTCCCTATCATACTGAAGGGTGCTTCTATATTGCTGCGCGTAAAAGACAGGAAGTGAGCAATAATCTCCTTCTGCTTGTAGAGGCTGTTTCTGTTCCTGTTTTCACTTCTATAATGATTGATCCGCTCTTGGTCAGTGAGGCCACCCGTGCCAGCATACGGCCCACCTTATCTCTCTCTCCATGAGCTCTTGCTATGTAATTCTTAAGTCAAAGCAGCGAAGGCTCTCAACATGTTTAGCTACAAATTCTTTTAGTTCTAAAATTCCCTGCTGACGGTCTGGCTGCTCTGGTCTAGTATTTTCTGCCTCTCTCAGTTTGCTCTCAGCCTCTATGGTGTCTCTGAGTAATGTTCTTCGTACCCTACCCCAGTAGCCTTGGTGCAGGGGTCCCCAAGGGACACTACCATGCTTAAAAGTATTTTCTTTTTTCAGACTCACGGCAAAAACATTGCAGTAAATACGTGAATTTCGCTGTGATTTAAAAGGATAAAAAGGTATTCTGCGCTTGGTTTTCATTTTGCCCCAGGGTGGAACAGGTCCTGGGGCATACCAAAAAAATAGGAGGTGACACATGGGGCTCCCCTCCTAGGACTTATGAATGCCACATGGGTGGTCACCTGCTTATTGTGTTTGCAGGGGTGCCGGTGCAGCATCCCCCATAACCCGGGGACAGCCACCTCCCCGGGTCAAAGGTTGATTTGGGGGCCTGTCAATCTGCAACGCGTGTGAACTTCAAGGGCCCGACAATTTCCGCATCTACTCTGGAACCGACACAGCAACATCAGCGATGCTGCTCTCCGGAGCACACTGTGAGGATCAGGATGCCCTGCAAATCCAAGGTACTGTTTGCGGATCTTCCTTACACAATAGCTGGCCTGCGATGCCGTGGTCGGCCTGAACTGTTGGTTTTGTTGATCACGATGGAGCTATCGACTTCAAGGAACTGTATTTCTGAGTAAATCTTGCAAAATTCATATCCTTAACACTGTATGTTGGATTTTTATCATTTTGGTCTTGCTTTACACAGATAAATATTGGCTATTTTTCTAAAACTGGTATGGTGTCCTTTTGTAGTGTTTTCACTTATTACTGTGTGTTATGTGCAAATGCTTTACACATTGCTTCTGAGATAAGCCTGACTGCTCGTGCCAAGCTACCAAGGGAGTGAGCAGGGGTTATCTGAGAAGGTATCTCCCTTATTCTGACTAGAGTGAGGATCCCTCCTTGGACAGGGTGCAAACTGACTGCCAACTAGAGACCTTATTTCGTCAAGCACCAATCGGGACATCTGGTCACGCTCGAAGTAAAAATTTGAGGCCAACAGCTTTGGAGCCCTGCTCGGCTACAGTGAGCGGGAGGCCTCGGTCAAAGTTTCACCTTCGAACTTAGGGCCTGATTTAAGGGGAATGCCCCCTTTGCATAAATTATGCCTGGAGCAGGCATAATATAGCAGAAAGGGTTACAAAGTGGAGCAATGCTTGCATTCCGCCACTTTATAAATTTGGTGTTGCAATCTTTACCTCATTGGGCCACATTAGCATAAAATAAAGACGCCAATGTGGCGCAAGAAGGTGCTAGGGGCTCTAAATCAGCCCCTTAGTCTTTTTTTTAAATATTTTCTGGACCAGGTCGAAGTCACAAGTTGAATCCAAAATCTTTGAAGCCCTCTTCGGATACGTGTCACAGGAGACCTCAGTCAAGGATTCTTCATTTGGACATAGACGATTTTTCATGACGGAAATGGTGGTGTTGAGGTTGAGGGGGCACACACATCAGTGGTCCGAGATATGGTTTCCAAGATCCTGGCAGCTGTCATCTGTGGAAAGATGTAAGGCATCACTGCAGAATGGAGTAACTTTGGTTTTGCAGCACAGCAGCTACATGGTGTCAGTGAGGGAGCCCAGCAACTGTTGCATGGACTCCAGGACACTTTGGATAGACCCCAGCCTGTTGTCAATTATGGTGGTTGCACTTTGGGAGGGGATTTTTCAACCCTCTGCTTCAGGACACCAGCTATGTTGGCCAGGGACTGCTGGAGTCCACGAATCAGAGAGATGGTGCCTCTGATGGCAGCAGAGTTGTCCTTATTGGGAATCATACACCTCTGTATTCCCTCTAGGCTGCCTGCCATGGTCTCCATCCCCACCGGCACATGCTGTGTCAGCTCCTGCTGGACTCCTACAGCTGTTTTTTAGAAGAATATATCTGGGTCCCGCGAGTCCATGGCTGTTGTTGAGCTGGCCAGTGGTGTGTGTTGGGTGGGTCATGTGGAGACCCCATAACTCTGTGTGTCCTTCCTATACTGGAGATGGTATCAGGATGGCACCCAGAACATCCTTGAGAGTGTCCTCATTGATGTGTGGCAGCTGGTCATCCAAATCATCAGAGAATTCCAGGACATGCAGCTCTGCAGGGCGTGAGCCATCATCATCTGCAGTGGGATAGTGCAATGTGAAACTGAGACTATAGAATCTGTTGACATAAGTCATGATTTTCTAGACCCGAATACCTTATTGACATGGTCCATAGCAACACATCAAGGACCTCATTTATATGCCCCTAGTGGTACACTGTGCCACCAGAGTGTCATTTTTTGTTAAGCTACATCAGCACAATGTGCCAATCCCTATTTCTCAGTCTGTTACACCAACCTTGCATACATTATCATGGACTTCTGCATATGTATCCCTTTCATTAAGTTGACTGTGTGACATCTGCCTGCCACAGGCATTATTTTGGAACTTGAAAGCCACCACCAATGGAGGCATATAGAATATGGAAAGGGGTGAGCTGTCCACATGTATCATCCTCTTTAGTGAATCCTACCTTGTTTTAATGAGAAGCAGGAGTAAGCTTAGCCTTCTGGCTTACAGACCTGTGCCCCTGTCACCCAGTAACTTTTACCCTACTTAGCTTGCTCTTTTTTAGCACAATTATTTAATTATATCCTTCCAAGATGGCTGCTTTGTTTTTAGTTAGGACAATGTTTTTAGTTCCCCGCTATCAGTGCCACTCTGCTAAGGCATCACTATCAGCGCCAGAGATAGATAAGTTGTAGGTATTCACTTTAGGAACTTTCCCACTTTTTGCTTTCGAGGAATTGTTTATATAATTGCCGTCCCAAGCATGTCTTGTATCTATTGTTTGGGAACAGACCCCCGTCAAGGGTATGAGCAGATCTGTATAAATGCATCTCACAAGGACAGATAGTCAGAGTGATTCCGGCCAGATGCCATTGCCGCTATTGATGCTGCACGTCGCCTTGACGCTGACCCAGTCTTCATGTCCACACGAAGTGTGAGCTATAGACCTCATTCCAAGGTAACAAGTGTTGAGGTGCTCTTCTCTGGCATTGGCAGATTAGATTTATCACACCTAGCTCTCTTTAGGTTAGGTTCATCATGCTACGGTATTAGGACATATTTCATATATCATGTCATTTTATGTTATTGAAAGATGGTGGAGGACTTTTTATTAATGACTCTCGTCTTCACAATTCTGCTTCTTGCACTGTTCCTTATCCTTATCCTTGCAGCCCATGCAACTTATTGTAGATTGCAGTATGTTTAATAAAAACCTATTGAAACTTTATTGCATCTCCTTCATTTGCTGTGATTGATTGAGACATGTTGTTCATTTGAGAAAGGGTTAATCTTCGTTTAACCATGACACTCTCGGAGATTTCGTACTCTTGAGTCTATTCATAAAGGCTGCTACAAATCACCTTTTACTGTTTGGGTTTTTGGTGAGGTTCTGTTTGTGAGCCGGGAGGGTTGGGATGAAAGTTGTGACTTGTTGTAGGATTGGCATAGTCGCCTGCAAACATAAGTACTGTGATCCTTAAACCAGCAGTCTTGCCCAGAGCAAGAGTCAAACTAGGACATGGCACCACCAACGATGGTGTTTAGGCACTAATTTACGGATACCCTGACTATCACTGTCTCACATACAACAGGTGCCCCAAGTACCATTATACTGAGATGTCCATGATCTTAGGGAAGATCCCCCTCAGCTGAACAGGGAGAACCTAATTAGGCTGTAAGTTGTTTGAGATCGAACCATTAAAAAGACTTTTCTCCTCACTTGGTGTTCCTCCTCATTTCCCATTTCACAACATGGCTAACGCCATAGACATTCCTGAGAATGCTCGACAAGCATTAACATTACACGTAGTAGCACACGGTTTAACAGACGAGGGCAGGGATGTCACATTCATAGTAGAAGCTGGTGAATCTTATCAAAAAGAAACATTCTACTCTTGGGTCACCTTTCCTGAGGAAGATCAAAGATCATTTACTTTCCACACATACAGAATTGCAAACGTACCTCAACGGAACCAAGCATACCAGTATCTTGAAATACCGATTAATTATCAAGAACTTCAGAACTGGTTTAATGGCGCCCTACCACACATAATACAACCTGTGAGATTAGGTCCCTTAGTTAATGAAGGACCAACGTGGCCTATGTTTGCCACAAACAGACCTCATCCTGGTATACAAAATATGCAGGCAGCAGATCTGTGCAATGTATACATTGAGATAGTAACTCTATATAGATGTGAACTCTGAACACTACACCAGCGCGTCCAGCACCACCAGCACCTGCTGGTTACCAATTAGCTACTATTGGGATCAATGCACAAACAGCACATTCTATCATGGGTAAAATGCCCACAGAATGAGAGAAAATCCCATTCTGGATAGCCCAGAAAACAAATCAGCTGGAAGCTGTGTTTCCCCATACGGGACCACAAGAAAAACATAGCATTCTCACAATGTGCTTGCCGTTCGGGATGGTTCGTGGATGTCTTCGCTGTGCTATATACTTCCACACATGGTACCACGACACTTGCCAATTTACCTGAAGTATAAAAACTAATTCAGAATGAGCATGGGGCTGCTCCAGCCTAAAGATTTGTGGATGACATTAATGCGTAACTCTGACGCAGTCTCCTCAGTCATACTCAGAAACATTAAAGGGGAAGCGGTAGCACTGGCTATACGCCAGTATCTCCGAGAGATTCCACACTTGGACCAGGAGAAACAGTTACCAAAAATAATTTTCAATACTATACGTGTATAGTACAGGATAGTTTGGGAGCCAAGCTGAAAAAGTTAGAAACATATAGAGTACCACCCCTAGGGAAAGGTACTAAACAAAGACAGGAAGGTTCTAAAATGCGCTGGGATAAACAAAAGCAATTTAAAGACAGACAAAATAAGAGAGCAAATTCTCCACACCCAGAGAACTCTGATAGGAGATAAGCTCCTGACAGATATACTGATTCTCGTTTCTTTCAGGGCGCACCGGATCGATGTTGCGAGAGAGAGGGCCATCCAGATTGATGTCCTGAATACGTTGAACAGAAGAAAGACGCACCACAGTCTTAAAGCAAAAAAAGAATATAAGTCCGCACAAAAAAAGTCACAGTTTAAAAAGAAAAAGGTGGCAGCACTAGTAATTAAAAATGCCAGCACACGTGAGAACATTGATGAAGAACAAGACTTGGGCAGTGACACTGTTAGACAGTGCAGCAAAGGTCACGATATGTCACCAGAATCTGAAAGATCATCTGGATGCGAAAGCAACTAGCAATTACATTGCAGTTGAGACTGCAGATGGTCGCGTCCTCCCACCAGACGGGGTTGATGGTTTAAAAATACACCTAAGTCTATTGAAGGGGAATGCACTGTACTCAGTATTAAGAACACTAAATGGGTTAATTTTTTGTTATCTCGGTTGGGTTATGCAGACAGACCACAAAGTAGGATAGTGGCAAGACCATTGGGCTTCTTTTACCCACCTACATTGAATGTATCTAGGAAGGGTGTGCTTGATGGGCTAAATAAGAGTTTTGGCTATTTAATCGGCCAAATCCCATAAACCCATTCATCCCAAAACGATATGAGGCCCTATCAGATTTAACAGATATTGATTGACGCCAATCCATACTAACATCCAGAGATTCTGGGGCTGTGACTAAGTTGCCTGAGAGGACCACCAATATACCTGATGTGAGTCCTGCCCCCGCCCTTAGTAACATATTGTGATATGAACAGCGTAAGACTTATGCGGGGCCTGCAGTTTTTGTCCTCGAATGTAGCAGGGATGAGAGATAAACTCCTCAATGAAGACTTGTAAGATTATGGCCCTCATTCTGACCTTGGCGGGCGGCGGAGGCCGCCCGCCAAAGTCCCGCCGTCAGGTTACCGTTCCGCGGTCGAAAGACCGCGGCGGTAATTCTGACATTCCCGCTGGGCTGGCGGGCGGCCGCCTTCAGGCCGCCCGCCAGCCCAGCGGGAAAGAGGCTTCCACGATGAAGCCGGCTCGGAATCGAGCCGGCGGAGTGAAAGCTGTGCGACGGGTGCAGTTGCACCCGTCGCGTATTTCACTGTCTGCGCAGCAGACATTGAAATACTTGTAGGGGCCCTCTTACGGGGGCCCCTGCAGTGCCCATGCCAGTGGCATGGGCACTGCAGGGGCCCCCAGGGGCCCCACGACCCCCCCTACCGCCATCCGGTTCCCGGCGGTCGGACCGCCGGGATCTGGATGGCGGTAGGGGGGGTCGGAATCCCCTCGGCGGCGCAGCAAGCTGCGCCGCCTTGGAGGATTCAATGGGGCGGCGGGACACTGGCGGGAGACCGCCAGTGTTGCCGGTCCGACCGCGGCTTTACCGCCGCGGTCGGAATCCCCATTGGAGCACCGCCAGCCTGTCGGCGGTGCTCCCGCGGTCCTCCGCCCTGGCGGTCTTTGACCGCCAGGGTCAGAATGACCGCCTATATCTCCTGCTATGACATTATTGGGGGCCATTATCACCCTTGCGATCACTAGACCACCAGGGTCATGGAGCCGCCATGGTCCAACTGCCAACATCGCCAGGCTACCGCCAGCCTGCAGTCTGGATGTCCCGGCGGTTGTAATCCGCCAGGGCAGTGCTGGGGATTACGAGTTCCCATCCACTAGCCTGTCCATGGCGGTAAACACTGCCATGGAAAGGCTGGCAGAATGGGGGAGTTGGGGGGCATGGACAGTTCAGGGGCCCCCATTCACAGCCCCATCACGCATTCCACAGCCTGAATTTCGGGCAGTGCAATGCACGGCAGGTCCTGCTGCACAGCCACATTGCAGCTGGCTGCAATGTTCAGGCCCTGTTCCAAGCTGGGCCAGCGGTCGGAAACACTGTTTCTGCCCGCATGCCCAGCGGGGAAACCATAATAGGGCCGGCAGGGTTCAGGCTGCACACGTGGCCTGGTGGCAGTACGACATTGGCAGGAGGCCTCCACCACCCACCAATGTCATAATGAGGGCCTATATGTTATTAGGAAACATGGGCTCTTAGCCCCATATTATTAAACAGGTACAGGTCTTATTGCTCACCCGCTAATGCTTCGGAAGCCGGAAGAGGAAAGGGTGGTTTAGCAACTTTTTTCTCCTGTGCCTTAGACAACTTAAATGTCATTGTGGTGGTGCCTACTCCCAACTTTCAAATCTTGTATCTACAGAAAACCACAGTATTAAATGTAATTTTAATTAACTTTTATTATAACCAATATACATCTCAAATTGTAGATATCATTGAGGACATAGAGAAGAAGATCGCAGACTTCGATGGTTGTCAAAAGTGTGTGACTATTTCAATAATTTGGGCAGGCGATTTCAACATAGTGAAATGTTGATTTAGTGGGGAGTGCATTTGTGGGTTTTCTAATGTACATGAGAATTTTAGTGGTCACTTTTTACACTCTGCATATGGCTAAGCAATAAATAAACTGATTCTGTCTAATAGTCTTTTCAACACTTCAGATGTGTTGGACAAAATGATGACAGGCTTCCTACATTTACAGGGCATGGTAGCGGTTGCACAATAAATTTTTTGCTGATATCTACTGACTTGGTGCGCAGTTTGAGGTATTTTAAAAAGCACCATCTACCATTTAGTGACTACAATCCAATTCACATTGCTTTTACAGTTAATAATTTTGCAACACTAACAAGACCTACCCGTCCCCCCATTAGCTACACAAAAAACAAAGAGGTCAGTTTAAAACGGATTAATGTCAACCCGGATAATTTCTTTAATCATTTAATCATTAACCTGGAGACTGACTTTTCTTTTGCTTCTGAAAGGCCCCTGTAAGATATCCTCAAGAGTTTTAATGATATTAGAGGCGTGGTAGCTAGTCAACTAATTTCTAAAAAACAGCCAAGTGAGCGCCCACAGAAATCCTGGGGAAATCGCCCATTTCTGAATAATAATTCTACCTCTAGAATCGAGTGTTATATTAGCAGTCAGGAATGGATTGATCACTTCTCTAATATTTTTTAATCCAGGGAGGTCTCTTCTATTCAACGGGAAGTTTTATCCTTCCCTCATAACTTAGAAGGGTAGAAATGGCTAGCTGAGGTTATGCATCTACCCTCCGTAATTAATGCAATTCAAAGTGCAGCAAAGAACAAGGCCCCAGGCCCAGTTGGGATTCCAATTGATTTGTATAAACACAATATGGTGGTCATTATGTAGTTGGCGGTGTGGCCCACCATGCCGGCCGTGGTGGGAAAACCCAGCAGCCGGCATGGCGGGCTACTCTGCCACATAAAGAACACCTTGAGGACTGCCATCAGCAGCCCTCTCACTGCCAGGCTGCCTCCGTCAAGCAGCCTGGCGGTGGTCGGAATCATTATCGGACAGGGCAGTGGTGCTGCCTCTCGGATAATGATCCCTAATCTTCCAGCCTTTCCCTGCCAGGGAAAGCTGGTGGAGGGGGTGCCCCGGGGCACCCTTGGGTGCCCCTGCACTGCCCTTGCACTTGGCATGGGCAGTGCTGGGGCTCCTGTGCAGTACCCCATTGAGCAGGTCACTGTCCAATTTTCAGGCAGTGATCTGCCTGACGGGTGCAGCTGCACCCGCTGCACAGAGGCATTGGTGGCGGCTCCAGGAGCCACCGTCAATGTCCTGGCCAGGCATTCCTCTGGGCCAGCAAGGGGAAACAAATGATCAGGGGACGCATGTTCATAATGAGGGCCTATATATCACAAAATTAATTTCTGGGCCCCCCTATTGACCAATGTCCTCACCGCTGCTGTCAAAGGTAATCTAAGGAACTCATGGAAAGAGGCAATTATTGTCCTAATTTTAAAAAAAGAGACCGAAGCTTGCCCACGTTCTATCTTTCGATTTCCTTATTAGATTCCACAGTAAAGATCCTTTATGGGGTAATCCTAGATAAACTGGAAACCAGGGTAGAGGACACTGCCTTTTCACACCTATGCAGTATGGCTTTAGACCCAGTGTAGGACAGTAGAGCAGGCCTTAAACATTAACTCTTACCTGGGGGAAGTACGTCAAAGCCAGGAGAGGTGCCCTTCATATGGCTTTTAAGGACCTCTCCTGTGCTTTTGACCTAGTGGATCGGTCGATTCTATGGGACCTAATGGATCAAGCTGGCATTGACCATGCACTGAATGGGTGTAATGCATGGTGCATGTGGGTGTGTGTGTGTGTGTGCATGTGTGCGGAGAGGAGGGTGGGGGTGCAGTGACTGTAGGGGGGTTGTGATGGTGGGCGCTATGTATGTAGGGGAGTGGGTCAAGTGCTCGCTGGGGAAGTGGGGAGTCGTCTACTGGTGACAGGGAAGGAATTCCCTCTCACCAGTAGCCCTTCCTCCATGTTTTTTGTGGCAGTGCTACCGCCGTGGAAGACATGGCGGTAGGCCTGCTCATAATGCCGAAGGCAGTCTTCTGTGGCTCACCACGTCGGAGATGAAAATCTCTGGCCTGGCAGTTCATACCGCCATGGCGGTATAAGTGGAGATGTGGTGGGTTAGCAGAGGCCAACCTGCCACACTAATAATCTGGTGGTATTCACTGCCAGCCTGTTGGAGGTGATACAACCACATTAACTTTGGTGTTCAAAAGACCACCAGGGTCATAATGAGGGCCTTTATGTCAATACACATGTTCAAGGTAAATTTCCAAAAATCATTTATAAGGACCTATGGACCCAAAACTACAAAAACAAATAATTTCCATATAGGGGGGACCCAGGTAACAAAAGTGCATTTTTTTTAGTTACTTGGGCTTTCTGTTTGATGCACGTGGGTCTTGGGAAAGACTGATTGCCCAAAGAGTATTCAAAATTGGGGAAAGCATCGGATGCGTTATTAAGATTTGCAAAGCAGCTTGGAGATAAACCTATTAAGGAATTAATACAATTGTGCAGAAGCAAATGTATTTTTCTTGGGGTTTATAGTGGTGGTGTGTGGGGCAGCTCTTCTCTGGGGAAGCTACAAGTTGCAGAGAACAGATTTCTATCTCGCCTGCTGGCGTTACTTCAAAGTACAGCAAGCCTGATTAGTCACCTTGGGATCTCATAGGCATAGCTCCCCTGTTATTATGGATTAAACTCTGGGTTACACCGAAGGTGGCATTTTGCCTGCTAGTTTTAGCAGATTGCCTAAAATTGGCCAATTGGCAAGCAACCCCTTGATTGGCATATGTTAAAAGCTATTTTGATGATCTTGGCCTACAAGCCCTTTTTGATCATCCTGATGATATTTGTTTCCAAACTAGAGAACGGGTAAAAAAACAATACCAGATGCACAGGGAAGAAGGGCGTATAGTAAGAGCCCTCAAAATGGTGTCTGTGATGAAATGTATGCAGCTTGACAACATTTCAGGGGTGAATACGTATTTGTTATGGCTAACCACCCCTATGAATACGTATTATGTAACAAGGCTGAGGCTTAATTTAATTCACTATTTGGTTGCCTTCCCAGTAGCAGGGACTAGAACAACTGTGCGTTCTTGTTGCTCATGTGATAACACCTCTATTCAATTTACATTGCGTTTTATGCTTTTTTGTAAATTATACTCTGGATATCAGGCTTGCTTTCTTCGCCCTGTCCTTAAACATATGCAACCTTTATCATACAAAAATGGTCTGACATACCTGCAATTTGCGGCCTCTCTTGAAATTTGCTATGCTGCTGTGAGTTTTATTTTTGCGGCCAAAAAGCAACGGAAGGCCTATAGTACAGGTCTTTGAATCTTAAAGGTTGGATGAGTTTTATATTTGTGTTATTATCCAACTAGAAGTAAAATGCACTTTATGTGAAAGGAACTGGAATACATTTTATTGCGTGTCGATTTTGTAAAAATAATGGTATTGGATTGAGAGGCAACGCAATCAAAGGGTCCTTTTTACTCTGCACTATTAGCTCAAAGGAATGGCCGAAAGTGGCTTATATTTTCTGCTATTTTGCACATTTTCTCTGTACAGTTTTTAACTTTTTAACAGTTTTTAGATTTCATGATTATTAATTCATTTTTATTCATAATGATTAATGTTTGTAATGCCATTTTGTGTGCTTTTATGGTTTCAAGTGAGATCGAATAAAGATATTTTGTCTCTCTGTCTGATTTAAAAATCCGAATTGAGGGAGACGTAGATTGGTGTGATATTCTGGGATTAACTTAGTTGTGATACCCTGCTGGCCGAGAAGGACTGGCCACCCATGCACGTCCATAAGCTCCCATATGGGGAAGATGTCATTTTGCCTTCTTTCTCTGATCTTGTCTCAGAAGCGGTAAAACAAGCCTACGCTGTCTATTGGGTATTAGCACAGGCACCTATGTAATACTGCAATCATGTAGGTTGGGACAAGAACTCACCTTGTCATGTAATACCTCTCAAGTCTACACCCCAGCCTCACCCACAATTTGCTATCAACCCCAACGGTGCCTTGGACGAGGTGATCTCGTCCAAGGCACCGGTTCCCGGGTGCCTTGGACGAGATCACCTCATCCTGCAGCCAGCGCTCCCCCCATGTGCCCCACACCCCCGGTCGTGGATGGAAGGGGAATCCCTTCCCCTTCCCACCCCCGGCCCCCCCGTGACCTCAGCGCTGATTGTCACAGAGGCCTCCTCCTTCGCGCTGGAAGCTCAGCTTCCAGCGCGCTTGGAAGAGAAATGCAAAGCATTTCTCTTCCGATCATGTGGAGGAGCCCGAGAGAGGCTTCAAAGGGAAGGAAATGTATGTATAGCGATTGTAAAACAGTCAGGCTTTTGAAACTCCCACTAGACACCAGGGATTTATTCAGAAAACGGAAATTGGCAAAAGGGAGCGACCCCTTCGGCAAGGGTCGCTCCCAGGGGGGGTATTTTTTTAAGGCCTTTTCTGCCCCCACCGGGGGCTGATCGGCCTATTATTAGCAGAAACCTCTAGGCACCAGGAATAATATTTTTTGTTGTTGTTTTTTTTGTTTTTTTTTAGGTGGGGAGTGACCCCTTAGGCAAGGGTCGCTCCCCTAGGGGTAAAATTACATTTAGGCCATTTTTTATGAGGCCAATCTGCCTCCAAGGGGGACAGAAACCACTAGACACCAGTTTTTTTTTTTATTTGAAAATTGGCATGAGGGAGCAACCCCTTGGGGGGGGGCATTATTTTTTAAGGCCTTTTCTGCCCCCCCCGGGGCAGATCGGCCTATTATTAGCAGAAACCTCTAGGCACCAGGGATATATTTTTTTTTTTTTTGAGTTGGGGAGCAACCCATTAGGCAAGGGTCGCTCCCCTAGTGGGCAAATTGAATTTAGGCCATTTCTGCCGTCTTTGGGGGCAGATCGGCCAATTTTAGGTCAATCTGCTCCCAAAGGGGGCAGAAACCACTAGGCACCGGGGACCTTTTTTTTTTGCGCCAATGTCACGCAATGTTTTCTTCCCCGTAGGCAAGGGTCGCTTCCAGGGGGGTTTGGGGGGGTGGGGGCAAATTTATTTTAGGCCATTTCTGCCCTCCCCTGGGGCACATCGGCCTATTGTTATTAGTCCAATGTGGCCTTGGGGGGGGCAGAAACCTCTAGGCGCCAAGGCAAATGTTTGTTTGTTTTTTTAAAGATGGGGAGCGACCCATTAGGCAAGGGTCGCTCCCCTGGGGGGCAAATTGTATTTAGACCATTTCTGCCCCCCTTGGGGGCGGATCGGCCGATTTTAGGTCAATCTGCCCCCAAGGGGGGCAGAAACCACTAGGCACTGGGGAATTACTTTTTTGCGCCAATGTCACGTAAGGGGAGCGACCCCGTAGGCAATGGTCGCTCCCGGGGAGGGTTTGGGGGGGTGGGGGGTCAAATTTATTTTAGGCCATTTTGGCCTATTATTATTAGGCCGATCTGCCCCCAGGGGGACAGAAACCTCTTGGCGCCAAGGCTAAAAAAAAAATTTGTTTTTTTTTTTGTTTGTTTGCTTTTTTAGAGATGGGGAGCGACCCCGTAGGCAAGGGTCGCTCCCGGAGGGGCTTTGGGGGGCAAATTTATTTTAGGCCATTTCTGCCCTTCCCGGGGGAAGATCGGCCTATTGTTATTAGGCCAATCTGCCCCCAGGGGGGACAGAAACCTCTAGGCGCCAGGGCTAATTTATTTTTTGTGTTTTTTTTTGTTTGTTTGTTTTTTTAGAGATGGGGAGTGACCCATTAGGCAAGGGTCACTCCCCTGGGGGGGGGAAATTGTATTTAGACCATTTCTGCCCCCCTTGGGGGCAAATCGGCCGATTTAAGGTCAATCTGCCCCCAAGGGGACAGAAACAACTAGGCACTGGGGATTTTTTATTGCGCCAATGTCAAGCAAGGGGAGCGACCCCGTAGGCAAGGGGCGCTCCCGGAGGGGCTTTGGGGGGCAAATTTATTTTAGGCCATTTCTGCCCTTCCCGGGGGAAGGTCGGCCTATTGTTATTAGGCCAATCTGCCCCCAGGGGGGACAGAAACCTCTAGGCGCCAGGGCTAATTTATTTTTTGTGTTTTTTTTTGTTTGTTTGTTTTTTTAGAGATGGGGAGCGACCCATTAGGCAAGGGTCACTCCCCATGGGGGGAAATTTGTATTTTGGACATGTCTGCCCCACTTGGGGGCAACTCAGCCGATTTTAGGTCAATCTGCCCCCAAGGGGGCAGAAACAACTAGGCACTGGGGATTATTTTTTTCCGCCAATGTCATGCAAGGGGAGTGACCCCGTAGGCAAGGGTCGCTCCCAGAGGGGCTTGGGGGCAAATTTATTTTAGGCCCCTTTCTGAGGTGGAGATGTGCTCACAGTAGAAGTGGCAGCCATCAGACTGTTTGGCTAAGATGCTGTGCTGGGTCGTTGGGACCCTGCTCTTACAGACAGGATGGGGGGTGGAGGAGAAGGAAAGTGGTCAAGATGAGCAAGGAAAAACATCTTAGGGACGTTAGGGCGGGATGTGAGAGGATGTGAGAGGAGGGATGGGAGTGGAGGTTGAGGGCGTGGTTATTGGAGGTGTACATCAGCTGGACTTGGGTGCAGGTGCATAAACAGTGTACGTTGTTGAGGTGGATGGCTGTTTGGAGTCTGAGTGTGTGCATTTGTGTCTCTTGGGGGGCAGACAGGGGGGGACGTGTGGATGGATGTTGTGGATGTGTCTGCAAGTGAGGTGTGTGTGCTGCATGATGTGGTGATGATGGTGGTGGTGGCTGTTGATGCAGTGCATGCAGGTGTGAGTGCAGATGTGACTGTGAGGGAAGAGGAGGAGGAGGAAGAGGGGGAGACACTGGAGGCATTGGATGCGGTTGTGTGTGCAACTGTCTGTTGTTTGTGTGAGTGCTTGTGACATGGAGTGTGCTGCCTGTGTTTGACTGTGCTACTCTTGTCTGATGTTTTGTGTGCATGCTTGTGTATATGTGTTCATGAGATGGGTTGGGGTTGAGGAGACTGGGAAGTGGTAGTTGGATGGGGGATGGTAGGAACAGGGACACTGGCTGCGATCAGGGAGGAGGCCAAAGCCTGAAACAATCTCTGTAGGGCCGCCAAGCCACCGTCGATACCCTCCAGGAATGTATTGCATTGCTGCATCTCTGATGCCAGCCCCTGGATGGCATTCACTATGGTTGACTTCCCTACAGAGATTGATCTCAGGAGGTCAACAGCCTCTTCACTGAGGGCAACAGGGCTCACTGAGGTGCTCTTGAGGTGCCTGGGGAAAAGGAGATGCCCACCCTCCTGGGTGAACGGGCACGGGCAACTCAGTGGTGGCTACTGGGATGGTAGTGTTGGTATGGGGGTGGCACCTGTACCTGTAGCTGGGGTGGTTCCAGAGGTTTTCCACCACTACCAGGGATTGCCCATCGGAGGAGGTATCAGAGTCAGTGTTGTGACCTCCTGTCTCCGCCGTGGAACTCCCCTCGCCCTCCATCCCATTGGTCCTCTTGAAGTCGGTGGACTCTGCCTTCTGGGTCCTGTGGGACATAGCTCCCTCAGTCGCCGGGCCCCTGCTCCTCCACCGGATAATGCTAAAGTACAAATGGACAGGATGACAGAAAAAAATAGGGGGGAAGAGAGAAAGGGAGCACTGGGTCAATTACAGCACCAACACCACAGATGGCATACACATTACCATCACACACAGGGATTGTTGATAAGACACCATGACATTAGTTAGTGCCTCCTGGAGAGTTTGTTCCTGGGCTTAACCTCCCCCTCGTGCACAGCTGTCCTCCGAGTATCCCTGTCCCCCTGTGCCTGTGTCCCCCGAACGGTGTGCCCACTGCCACTGACCCCAGGACCCTGATTGTCTTTACTGTGAGGTGTAGATGGGGGTCCCTGTACAGGTGGGCACACTGCTGATCGACGTGTCCAAGGGACAGAGGTGTGGGGACCTTGGGTGGGTGCTGTGGTGTTGAATACTGAAGGGGGAGGCTCTGTGGTGGACTGGGAGTGGGCTGGGGTGGCTGACTGACCAGCGGTCCATGATGGGCCAGGCAGTTCATCCAGATCCAGAAGTCCAGAGTCGCTGTCGTCACTGGGGGCATCTTCTGGTGGGGACAGGATAGTTGTAGCTCCTACTCCCCGCTGGGATTGCCTGGGGTGCCTGTGGGGATGCAAGTGATGTATTATGCTTCATGTCTGTGACATATTGTACCTCCCTAGCTTCCCCAATATCGTTGCTGTTGCCCTGTGTTAGAAATGGGGATTTTGGTTGCCAGTCAGGTTAACCCCGGTTCAAGCAAGGACCATCACTCTCGTCAGGGTAAAAGAGAATCACCATCAGCTAACCCCTGCTTACCCTCTTGATAGCTTGGCAGAGCAGAAGGCTTAACTTAAGAGTGCTAGGTGTAAAGTATTTGTACCAACACACACAGTAACTTAATGAAAACATTACAAAATGACCAGTTTTGAAAAATAGTAAATATTTATCTAAACAAAACAAGACCAAAACGACAAACATCCGACATACACAAGTCAAGTTATGAATTTTTAAAGATTAAACTAAAAAATAGCGCTTAAAAACCCAAAATACTTCAATGAGGTGCTAACACGGTATTGCGACGGAGTCGTTCCCAACAAGCCGACACCAGCGGCACCGGACATGGAGTCACGTAGAACCCCAAGTACAGTACCTTTGGTGAAGAGTGAAAACAAGTCGATGCACTAAGTCGGGGATCGCGCCATCTGTGCAAAACATTGAATCCGCGCACTAGTGGCGTCGGTCAAAACGTGGTGTGGTGACCTCCATGGAGTCGTGGACGTCAATGGGGCTGCAGCAGTGTCGGAACTGCGAAGGTCATCGCATTCCAGCGAAGATCACAGAGTCGGTTGCAGGCGGTGTCACCAGATTCAGCAGCGGCGTTGGTCCGATGTCGTTCGAAGTCGATTTACAGGCCCTGGCACCTCTAGTGCACTTTATTAGAGACTTACTAGTAAAACAAATATGCCAATCATGGATAACCCAATCAACCATACAATTTACATAGAGAGAATATGCACTTTAGCACTGGTTAGCAGTGGTAAAGTGCTCAGAGTTCAAAAGCCAACAGCAACAGGTCAGAAAAAATTAGGAGGCAGGAGGCAAAAAGATTGGGGATGACCCTGCATAAGCAAAAAAGTCCAACACAACCCCCTACCAGCCTAAAGCCAGGGAAGAACAATCAATACCTTGATGTACTTCCCTGATTGGGGCGATAGAACAAGGACCCGGGCCCACAACAGCAGGGGCATGTTCCAGTTCTATGCCTTCCTGCCTCCAGTTGGATCCCTCTCTCCATACTCTCAGGGCCCACTATGCTAACCCATGGGAAAGCCTTCTCCACATCTGCAGATACCATCTGTGCAGCACCTAACTTTACTTTACTCACAGATGTATCCGAATGGGCAGATAGCACCACCACAGCCAAAACAGTGGTGTTGCCCACTCCACCCGTGGGGTGTGACTCTCACCCCCCCCCCCCAGGGGCAACTCTGTCCAATGGGACAGCAAGCCACAGTGACCCCTGACAACTATCAGGGATGAGAGCCTGACCTCAGGCCTCTCCAACCACTGTGACTGTGGAGAGTGGGGGGCGGTAGCCCCAGGTGCTTGGCACCCTTTGACCACTCTCAATTCCACCAGGTCAGGGATGACACCCTGACCCTGGTCCTCCCCTCTGGGGCTCTATATCCTCCCTGCAGGAGGGGCAACTCCAGAGTCCAAAATTGTCAGGGTGCTTGTAGAAGCAGTCCTGCACAATTCTCCCACCAGGACAAGGATGTAAACCTGCAACTGGTCCTCCAACCTGGGGACTGTACTTCAGGTTGGACCAGGGCCAGGGGTGAGGCTTCCCTCCCCCTGCCCTCCCTTCTGGGGTCCTGCCCCCCACCCAACAAGGACTGGCCCCCCCGGAAGACAACATGGTAGGGGCACTGTTAGCAGTAGCCCCTTCTTCCAGGCCAGGGGGGACACCCTGAACCTGGCCTTCCAATCAGGGTCTGCATCCTTAGATTGCACTGGGGCCAGGGGTGAGACTCTCTCTCCCATGCCCCTACACTCAGGGTTCTGCACCCCCTCTCAGGGAGAGTCTCCTTGAAATCACACCAGGGAGAGTGACTGGGCAAACCACCCACCCCTTCAGGTCAGGGTTTACCCCCTGCACCTGATCCTCCAGTCCGGGGTCTGTACCTACAGACTGGACCACTGCCTGGCAACCCAGGACTTCCTGGGGGGCATACCTACCCCCCACCAGGTCAGAGTTTACCCTCTGAACATGTTCATCCAACCCAGATTCACCACCCTGTGGTTGAACCACTGCCTGCCGCACCAGGACTTCCTTGGGAGCACTCTTACCCCCCATAAGGTCAGAGTGTACCCCCCTGAACCTGATCATTCAACCCAGAGTCACCACCCTGCGGTTGAACCATTGCCTGGCACACCAGGACTTCCAGGGGGGCAGCCTTACCCCCATCAAGGGACACACTGTCCCCAAGGGCCACACAAGAGTCTGGCTGGTGCAGGTCTCCTGACCTCTGCCCATCTAACTGAGTCTGGATTCTCCCCAACTCAGAAATGGTCTCACCAAGTCATTCCTGGGTGCCTCTGCTCTCAGAGCTGACCCCTGACCCTCCAGGTTCTCCACTGGGGTCCGCAACCCCCTCTCAGCCCTCTGTCTGGACTTATGCACCCCTCACTAGGTGTGTTACTGCCAGACACCAGAACTGGTGGGACGCTGGCTACAGCAGCCCCCCCAAGTTCTGCCGACACTGTGGGTTTTCCCTCAACAGATGGCCCTATGGTACAGGCTAGGCTGCCCTCCTGGTAATCCCTCATGGAACCCTCCAGGACCTGGGACCGGATCTCGGGCACCTTGGGCCTCAACCCATCCCCATTCCCTCTCCTCTGAGACTGGACATGGGGTCCCTCACCCATCCCACTACACTGGGACCTACCTGGGACACTACAATCCTTCCCTACCTCACCTGGTTGGGAATTAACTAGACCACTCCTCTCAGGAGCACCCCCAAATGCCTCTTCAGATCCTCTCGTACTCAGCCAAATGTCTGCCTCCAGTGTAAGTTCCCTGGGGTCAGAGAACTCACATTCCACCGGGTGTTGGCGTAGCTCTGGAAAATAAGGACTAGACGTATGCTCTCCAGAAATTACATCACTCAGCCCCTTACATGAGTTAACCAAAGTACCCTTCGCCCAACCATCCAGTGACTCTGCTTTGAAAAAGCGCCCCACATCACCCTCCTGAGACTGGTGAGACAGTACCTGACTGCGCCTGACACTCAACCCACACTCTTTGGGGATGTCTTCACACTCCATAACCAGGACTTCTACCTGGGGGAACCCTTCTCCTAGTCACTCTAACCTAGAGTCAGTTAGAGTGTCCCTCACCATGAGGAATATGACTCTCCATGCCAGTTCCCCAATCCACCTCAGGGACCCTGTGCATCACTGGAGCTACCTCATACCCCTGAACCTCCTGGCATGTGTTAACTCCCTCCTTCAAGTAGGGCACCACATCTCTGGGCATGTGCACTTCTGCGGCAGCACTGGATATAAAATTGTTGCTGCCACCATTCCAGCTGGACTCAGCCCTACTGAGTTCCAGCTCTTCCAGTTTTAGCTCATAAGCCAAAATCATAGTTTCTATCTCTAAGTCCATTTTTCCACTCGTCGAACTCTCTTTGCATCCTCAACTTTTCTGCCTCCAACCGGTGAGCCCTTTCTGCCTGTAGGTCCTGCACATCTTTAGGAGTCACAGCCCACCTCCCCCCCACCCAGACACCTACAATGCGTGCTGAATCAGCAGAATGAGAGTGTACTCCCACCCAACAGCCATCCACCTCACGACAGCCTCCAGCCCATGCACCTTCGCCCAAAGTCAACAAACGTACACCTCCTACAACCACTACCTCTTCCTCCACTCCCAAACACCCTCCATCTACCCGTCCCAGTGTGTCCAAAAAACATTTCCTGTCCAACCTTGACCTCTTCCCCTCACCTCCCCCACCCCTTCAGTCTCCTACGGCCCACCTTTCCAGGTCCCAACCCAGCACCTCTGCCACAACATCTGCGGGAACAGTGGTGCCAGTAGTAACCGGCTTCTGGAGTGTGCCAAACAGTAGGGTAGCCAGTGTGCCAAGGAGCCAGACCACGGACAGTCCCCCACCTCATAAGCACAAAAAGTTGGCCAGTGCCCGGCAGGAGAGAGGCAAAACATCTACCACCAAAGCCTCTCCCAGGGGTACAGTTGGGAGTGGGAAGACAGCTGCGCCACCATCCAAGGTGGGGAAGGGGCACAGAAAAACAGGCAAGTCTGTGGTGGACAAGACCGCCACCAGCGCCCCTACCAAGGACACCACCACCAGAAGCACCACTGCCAAGGACACCGGCGCCACAGGCACCGCTGCCAAGGACACCGCTGCCACCAGCACTGCTGCCAAGGACACCGCCGCCACCAGCACCGCTGAACAGGAAACTGCCGCCACCAGCAGCGCTGAACAGGACACCACCTCCACCAGCACCGCTGGACAGGACACCGCCACCACCAGCACCACAGGCCAATGAGCGACAAAGCTTCCAATGCTATTGAGGCCGCCACGAGCAAGATGAATCTCTCTGAGCACAAGGCCCCCTCCAGAACATGTGGAGTATCACATCCACTACCTCAGTCCTTGGCAGGATGAAGCACTCTGGGCACAAAGCCCCCTCCAGAACTAGTGGAGTAAGGCATCCACTTGAGAGACTGTGGCTTGGCACTCCCCAGGATGCAGCAGTGGGCAACCCACCCACTGGAAAGACTTGTGAGACTGTGGCTTTGCACTCCCCAGGATAAAGCAGTGGGCCGCCCACCCACTAGAAAGACTTGTGAGACTGTGGCTTTGCACTCCCCAGGATACAGCAGTGGGCATGGAGCCCTCTCGTGGATCTGGAGTAGTGCACTCATCCGGCTGAGGTGCCCTCCCTTCCTTTCCCCCCTGAGGTGCCTGGAGTATTTCTATCTGATGCCCCAGCAGTGTTCTCTCCATTTTGCTTGGGTATTGAGTGTGGCCCTCACCAATGCATTTTGGGCCCAGTGGTCCACGGACTATGATGGTGCAATACCTTGGACTTGTATTCTTGGTGGATATATTTGTTTATAGTGTAAATATTTATATATATATATTTCTGATTACTGTATTTGGATAGATTACAAATGTTCGACTCATTTCCTTTTGTCCTTGCATTCTTCTGGGGGGGTTGTAAATGTACTGTATCTACATGTACTTGTGTGTGTGTTGTAGTGGGTGAGGGTGGGGGTGGAAGTGTTGCGTGTTGCGTGTGTGTCTTTTTTCCCTCCCACCTCCCCTGTGTCGTAGGAGCAGTACTCACTGTGGTCTTCGCCGCCGTCTTTGTTGTTCCTGGTAGAGGAGCTGGAAGATAAAGGCTGGGAGTATCTGGAGCTCGGGTTCCATTGCGTCCTGGTTCCTCGTGGGGTGTGTAGAAGTGAGCGTTTCCCCTTCCAACTCCTGTTTCTACTGTGTTTTTGTTCGCGGTGAATCCGCCCCGGAAAAGGTGGTGGATTGGCCTGTTGTAATACAGTGGGCGGAACCTTGTCTTCTGCCTGTCTTTTGGCGGTTACTGCTGCGGTGTTTGTTTGTATCGCCATGGCGGTTGGAGTGTTAAAGTGGCTGTCTATGTTGGCGGATTCCGCCATGGTCATTTTTTTTTTACCGCCGGCCTGTTGGCGGTTTTGCCGCCGCTTTAACACCAACCGCCAGGGTTGTAATGACCCCCAATATGCCAAAAGTATCTCAGAAGATATACTCCCTTAGTAGGTAAGTAATATACACAAAATATACACATAATCCAAAATCAGGAAAGTAAACAGTTGGAAAAGTAGTGCAAACACTGTTGGACACAATAGAATGCAATAGGAGATAATAGGCCTAGGGGCAACACAAACCATATACTCCACAAGTTGAATGCGAACCACACACAGGGCCCAGGAAGGACCAGGAGGTCGCCCCTTGGAGGAGGGGATAGAGGAGGTGTTCAGAAACAGAGAGAGCCCATGCAGAAGCAGGCAGCACCCACAGAAGCACCTGAACAGGCATTCAGAAGATCTGAGCACGATGGTCAACTCAGGACAACAAAAGGGAGTCCCACGAAGTCGGAGTCCAACTCAGCGAGTTGGGCAATGCAGGACGGAGTGCTGGGGACCTGCGCTAGGCCTTGTATGAAGGAAGTCTTGCAAAAGTGCACAGAAGCCCTAGCAGCTGCAGTTCACGCAGTACACAGGATTACTGTCTGGTGTGGGGAGGCAAGGACTTACCTCCTCCAAATTTGGGCAGAAGGGCCACTGGACTGTCGTGGACACTTGGACACAGCTCCTGTGTTCCAGGGACCATGCTCGTCCGGATGAGAGGGGACCCAAAGGATCGGTGATGCAGAAGTTTTGTGCCTGCATTAGCAGGGGGAAGATTCAGTCGACCCACTGGAGATTTCTTCTTGGCTTCCAGTGCATGGTGGAGGCAGACAGCCCTCAGAGCATGCACCACCAGGAAACAGTCAGGAAAGCCAGCAGGATGAGGCGCTACAATGTTGCTGGTAGTCTTCTTGCTACTTTGTTGCGGTTTTGCAGGCGTCCTGGAGCAGTCAGCGGTCGATCCTTGCAGAAGTCGAAGAGGGAAGTGCAGAGGAACTCTGGTGAGCTCTTGCATTCATTATCTGGTGAGATACCCACAGCAGAGACCCTAAATAGCCCTCAGAGTAGGATTGGCTACAGAGAAAGGTAAGCAACTATCAGGAGGGGTCTCTGACGTCACCTGCTGGCACTGGCCACTCAGAGCTGTCCTTTGTGCCATCACACCTCTGCATCCAAGATGGCAGAGGTCTGGGACACACTGGAGGAGCTCTGGGCACCGCCCCTGGGAGGTGCTGGTCAGGGGAGTAGTCACTCCCCTTTCCTTTGTCCAGTTTCGCGCCAGAGCAGGGCTGGGGGATTACTGATCCAGTGTAGACTGGCTTATGCAAGGAGGACAAGTTAGTTTGGCAGTACCCGGGCTCTATTCTGGAGACCCGGGGATGCATGGAATTGTCCCCCCAATACCAGAATGGTATTGGGGTGACAATTCCATTATCCTAGACATGTTACATGGCCATGTTCGGAGTTACCATGGCGAGGCTAGATATAGGTATTGACCTATATGTAGTGCACGAGTGTAATGGTGTCCCCGCACTCAAAAAGTCCGGGGAAATATCCCTGAACAATTTGGGGGTACCTTGGCTAGTACCAGGGTGCCCTCACACTAAGTAACTTTGCACCTAACCTACACTAAGTGAGGGTTAGACATATAGGTGACTTATAAGTTACTTAAGTGCAGTGTAAAATGGCTGTGAAATAACAAGGACGTTATTTCACTCAGGCTGCAGTGGCAGTCCTATGTAAGAATTGTCTGAGGGATCTCCTGGAACCCCAATACATCCTTCAGATGCCTTCCATATACTATGGAATTTTAAGAGTTTTCCAGTGTGCCAATCAGAATTGTTAAAATTAATCTCTAGCCTGCAGTGACAATTTCAAAAGCAGAGAGAGCATAAACACTGAGGTTCTGATTAGCAGTGATACAGATAGGCACCACACAGGGAACACATGTGGGGCACACTTTATGAGCACTGGGGTCCTGGCTACCAGGATCCCAGTGACTCAGTAAAAATGGGGGTAACATGCCAGGCAAGATGGTACTTTCCTACAGTGATGGACAGGGGACTGGTCCTTTCCTTTGTCCAGTTTTGCACCAGAGCAGGGACTGGGAGTCTTTGAACCGGCATAGACTGGATTATGCAAGGAGGGCACCAAATGTCCCTTCAAAGCATTTCCAGTGGCTTGGGGAGGCTACCCCTCCCAAGCCTGTAACACCTATTTCCAAAGGCAGAGGGTTTAACACCCCTCTCCCAAAGGAAATCCTTTGTTCTGCCTTTCAGGGTTTGAGCTGCTCAAGCAACAGGAGGGCAGAAACCTGTCTGAGAGGTGGCTGCAGCTGGGGTTGCCTGGAAATCATCAGAAGGCTGTAATGACAATACTGGGGGTCTTCTAAGGAGCCCCTGAGTGCATGGAATCATACAACCAATGTTTGCATAAGCCTTGGGGTATTATTCCAACATGTTTGATACCAAACATGCCTATGTTCAGAGTTACCATTATGACCTATGTCCAGTACATGCGTAAAATGGCATCCCTGCACTCACGAGGTCTGGGAAAATGGTCCTGGGGTTGTGGGGGCACCTCTGCTAGTGCAGGGAAACTCTCACACACAGGTAGTCTGCACCCTGCCCTCGGGGCTGGAGGGCCTGCTGTAGGGGTGACTTGGCACAAAAAACACTTTTTCCTCACATTTTGGTGATAGAAAGTTCTGAAATCTGAGAGGAGCCACAAATTGCCTTCCACCCAGCACTCCCCTAAGCCTCCCAATAAAAATGGTACCTCACTTGTGTGGGTAGGCCTAGTGCCCCTGTCAGGAATGAATCGCACAACGGTCAATGTTGGTCCTTACATGAGGGCAACTGTTGACCCTTGTTTGATCTATTCCTTACCGCAGGCGCTAGGTACAGGCACTCAAGTGGGGTAGCGTTTTTATCAGGACAGGTGAGAAAACACTGGGTGGTAGGAATTTTGTGGATCCAAGCAAATTCCTGTAGCTTGTGTTACAGAAATGCAAGAAAAAATAGGGTTTTTATTCAAGATTTCACCTTTGCAGGGTATTCTGGGTTAGTAAACTTTGGGAAACCCACACAAGCCACACCTCTGTGGACTCCCCCGGGTGTCTAGTTTCCAGACATATATGGGTTTGGTAGGTTACCCTATATGGCCGCCAAGCCTGGGACAAAGAATGCAGGTAACTGCCTTACAAAACCAGATTGTTTTGTGATAGATAATTTAATGTCTCCACAATACAATTTGGGTGGTGAATTTGAAACCAAACTAAATTGGGGGGTCCCAAGAGAGCACTCTCTGTGTGCTAGCAGTCACATGCGCCTGTCTCTGGGTTAGGCTACCATGCTATTGTCCCGCTGCACAGACTGTGCTTGCGAAGGGACAGCAGGACTGTCCTCATCACCTCCCTCAGAATCAATGGAAGGGGAGCTGTTGGAAAAATCACTCCCAGAGTCTGCGCCATTGTCCTATCCTTCAGATGCTGTCTCAGTATCTGCTGTCTCAGTCTCTGATCCTACGTCAGAGCTGTCCTCTATAACCAGAGTTAGGGCTTGAGCAGCAGTCATCTAACGAGACACCATCTCTGCTACTGGCTAAACTGTCGCTCTAAAACACTAGCCTACGTAGACAGTCACAGAATTGCTGGTGGGTGTGTGTGTGTGAAGCATGCAACAGTAAAGGTCACCTTACCTTTGCTTCTTCCCTCAATCAGCACGTTTTCTCAAGACAATCAAAAAAACAAAAAAGACACACTATTACTTCACCTTGTCACATACTAATTGTCACAGTCATTAGCACCTCTGGCATCCAGTCCAACAATCATTAATGGTGCTCCCACTCCCATGACTTCCTCCTCGGATTCCCTCACTATCACCCAGCAAAAGTGCCCTTCATCTCTCCATAGACCCCCTTGCACATACAATTCATTTGTATTATAACACAGGTAATGGCTGACTTTACCAATCTACTCAGCTATTTACATAAAATACAGATTTGATCTGTACAATAGGCATATAAACCTTCCGCGCTACTATGGCATCAAAATTTAAATGAGTCAAAAGTCAGATCCTTTTGTAGCATAATCACAAGAGTTACTTGACTTTTTTATTGCTGCCTAAAAACTACATTTGGAACGCGTCAGTTGAAGTATGTGCATTAATTTGAAGATGCATGCTGCAACTGCAAGAGAACTGGTGGCAAATATATAGATACATATATATATATATATATATATATATATATATATATATATATATATATATATATATATATATATATAAATATATATATATATATATATATACACACACACGCACACACATATATATATATATATACATATATATATATATATATATATATATATGTATATGTAAAGAGACCACTTTTATATGTGGGTGTGGTTTCCCTGGGGGCCGATCGCAGCCCCCAGGGAAACCACACACGCATTGACAAAAGTGATCTCTCTCTCTCTCTCTCTCTCTCTCTATATATATATATATATATATACAGATAGACATATATATATATCGATATCTATCTATCTATCTATCTATCTATCTATCTATCTATCTATCTATCTATCTATCTATCTATCTATCTATATATATATATATATATATATTATTATTATTTTTTTAAATAGCTGTATGGTTTCCCTGGGGGGCATAGTGGCCCCCAGGGAAACCATTCAGCTATAAAAATTGCCCCCACTTGGGGTCAGCCCTGCTCACAGGTGACCCCCTGTTACTTTCATTTTTAAAAATTAAAAAATAATAATGACTTTTTTCTCTGGGGGGCACGATTGCCCCCCCCCCCCCCAGAGATACACTAGCATTTTTTAAAAAAAATATTCCCCCGGGTGTGGCCTGTTTTCACAGGGCTCCACTCCCCCAAGTGAATTACCTGGTGTCTAGTGGGGTTTCCTGATCCTGGCGTTGTTTGAAAGGGGAGAATCGCCCCTTTCAAACGAGGCCTTCCCAAATGGGGGGGAGGCCTGTTTGGGCCCGTTTTCCCCACCGGAACAGGAAGCGGCCTTACCTGCTGCTTCCTGCTCCGGTGGGGAAAATGAAGTTTGACATCAGTGCCCCTCACGGCGCACTGATGTCACAAAGGGGTGGGGGGTAAAGGGAGACATGGAAGCTCTTCCGTGTCTCCTAAGGGGTATTTAAATTTAAAAAAAAACTCTGGTGCGATGCACCAGAGGATTTTTCAGACCCCTCCCTGGTGTTGGCCACTGGTCCTGACCCACATCAGGGAGGGTGTGCGGGTATCGGCCAAAGGCCAATGCCAGCACAATGGGATTAAAATCATGTAGTGGCACAGTACCAGTACATTTGCTGGTCACCTCAGGCCATTCGATTTTAAGGTGATTGGAGTCACAGCCATTATGTACTATGGAGTACAAGTATTCTTTTCTCTCCTGTTGTGCGAAATTAATGGTGGCATTGCTAACTCAGCTGATGCCCTAGTCATACTCCTCATTGTATGCAGCAGGGGCAGCTGTACTAGAAAATTATCTTATTCCAATGAACTTGTTCATCTCCTAAATAAATGCCTTTCAATTGTACCCAGACTACAAGGCCGATGAATACTAAGAATGAAAACGCCACATCATATAATAAAATCAATCATGCAGACATCCTGTCTGCCATAAGTAGATGGTCGGAAAAGAGATGTACTGCAGTTGAGGAAAAGGATTAAGGAGTGGTATATAAAGTCAAATTCGGCACTCCCAGGATCTCAGTGATCAAGACCTTGTTGGTTGAAACGCCTTGGTGTCTGGTGTACTTTGTTTATTTTGCATTGAAGGAGAACATTTGAGATCCTGGGAGTGCCACGTTTGACTTTTTGTCTTTGTCCAATTGTTGGAAAGTAAATACAGAGATTTGGTCCTTCCTTGACTCGGGCACCAGCTAGCGAGCGTGCCGTGATGGGACCAATTTGTGGATCATATATATATATATATATATATATATATATAAACATATATCTATATAAACTGGAAGATGAAGGATCACAAGAACAGCCGGACAGGACAATAATCTGGATCCCAAAGGATGCAATGAGTCACAAGAAAATTTCATATCCAAGAAAAAAGTGACTCAAACAGATGATCTCACCAAAGAACAAAAATATATTTCTACTACAACGTTTCAGCTTCCACCTTCCTCAGGTAGTACAAGATGGTTTGCTCAGTGACTGCACAGCTGACACTGCTGGATTTTCAAAAAGCATCATGAGTGAAGATTCCAATTGGAATGTGGAATTAATGCAGTCCTGAGAACTCTTCAGATATGCAGAAATCAAGTGGTATTGTCAGTGATGTTCAGTCCATCTGGATGCAGTGACTTTAAACAGTACATCTAAAAAAATTCTCAAATGTTCCAGTAGTTCTTCCTTTAAAATATGTTCCACTGGCAAAATATTCAAATCTGATAGTAAATGGTCCACACGGTTAAAATGATTGGCTACAGGCTGGTCAAGTTTCTTGTTAATTATTGCTGATTTGTGGTTCCTAAATCATGTACGGAGGTCATTCACTGTTTGGCCTACATATTGTTTATTACAGCTTTGACGTTGGCACTGAATCACATAAATAATGCAAGTTGAGCGACATGTAAGATGCTGTCCTATTCCATAGGTCATCTTGTAACAGAGCTAGTTATTGATGATGTTTGTAAAAGTTATTCACATGCAATGCACCTTTTGGAATCACAGCAATGAACTCGTGCATTTGTTACAGCTTGTTTAAATTCAGCTCTCACAATAAGTGATCGTAAATTGGGAGCTCTGCTTTAAGCAATGACTGGCGGTTTTGGAAAAAGCTTTTGCAATTTTTCACAAGTGGATAGTAAAGAAAAAGTTGTTTCATTATATTTCTGTAGTTGGGAGCTGATGGATGATAGTCAACCACAAATGGGATTCTGTCACTTTTATTTCTTCTGGTGGTATTCCAAATAAGTGCTTCCCTGGGTAACTGCATAGACTTGTCATGTTGTTGCAGAATGATATGCAGAGGATAGCCTTGCTTTTTAAATAATCTAACAAGCTCCTGTAGATTGTCTTTACAAGTGTCTTCATTGCTGCAGGTGCGTCTTATTCTGAGTGCTTGGCTGTAGATGATGCTGAGTTTAGTGTGGCATGGGTGACATGAAGTCCAGTTTAGATACAAAGGAGCATCTGTAGGCTTGTGGTACAGATCAGTTATAATTTTTTGTTCATGAATGGTGGGTAGCACATCCAGAAAAGGGAGATGGCTCTTCTGTTTAGTATTGCTGCCAGTGAATTTGATGGTAGGATGGATACTGTTGATAAAAGGTGTAAATTGCTCCAGTGTTTTGCCTCCTGGATTCCATATTATAAATATGTCATCAATGTATCGTAGCCATACCAGTGGTTTGATGTTAGAACTCACAAGTATATAGTTCCTCCAGTTTGCCCATGAAGTTATTTGCATTCGAAGGAGCCATCTGAGTGCCCATGGATGTCCCTTGTATCTGCAAATTGTTGTTTACCATTGAAGGTAAAATTGTGGGATTTAATGATAACTCTTGCAAAGTTGATGGTTTTTTCACAGTTCTTTTATTAAGAGTTTCAGATAATGCCATAAACCCATCATCATGTGGCATATTGATGTATAATGATGTAACATCAAATGTAGCCAGAAAAGTGTCATCATCAAATGTGAAGGTTTGGTTAAATTTTTCAATAATCTAAAGAGAGTGACTGGATTACAATATATTGGCAGCACTATTGGCCATGTGAAAAAGAGGATTTTAGAGCATTATAATAAGATTAAGAACTATGATGTTTCATATGCTGTAGCCAGGCATTGGGCGAAAGCACATAATCGGGACGCTGATTGTTTGGTATTTTTTGGTATTGATAGAATTGAAAGGACTATACATGGAGGTGATAGAGAAAGGCTTTAGAGAGTGAGGGAATCAGAATATATCATCTTACTTGGAAGTAAGTCACATGGAGGCCTGAATGAGGATGAGGAGCTTTATGTACATGTTGCTTTGATGTGACAAAATTATTATTTGGTATAGGTCTTTATGAATATTTCCATTCCATGATTCCATTAGGTTGAATATTGGAATTGAAAAAGTGTGTGTTTTCTATTAATTTTCACATGTATAGATTTTCACGGGGTGGGTGTGGATGTTTCAGTTATGATGGCAAATTACATATACCTAGATTTATTAATGTATTAGGAATATTGGTCATATCATGAATTATGAAATTTATATGATTTATGAATTATTTATTATATATATTTTTTATTGATGATTGGCCACTTGGCTGACTATTTGATTAAATATATTTACTTACAAAATGAGTTATGATATTAATTTGGTTGCTGTAAGACTTAAAGGGAAATAGATCTGATAATCATAATGGGAAATGGGAAATGGCTAGTTTGCTGTGGTTTTGTCAATCGTTATTTGGATTCCCACACTTCTGATTAAATTTGAAATTCCTTTGCTAATTTGGGGAGGAATAAGTAACAATGTGAAACTTTTTTGTTTTGTTTTTGTTTGTTTTTTATGAGTATTAGAGAGAAAAAATATTTTTTGTTGAAGTATTTCTTCAATGTTTATGAACTGGGTGTATTTAAGTTCAAAGGTGATTGAGCACAATTTTCCAATTGGGCCATGACGAAGACACTTCAGTGTTGAAACTTGTAGCCAAGCCAAATAAAGAATTCAGACTAATATGCTGACACATTGGGTATGACTTCTTTCTGCAATAGGAAAAATGGGACAGAAATACCAAATTGATTTAGAAATGGGGGCACAACCATATGGTCAGCACCAGCCTCGCATGGTGGATGTATTCGACTTTGAGTGGAACTGTTGTCATTGAAACAATACTTCTGGCTCCCGCCGCCATTGATTTATTCAAGAGAATTGTGCTTTGTTTTAATGGTACCTGCATCCTCTATTAGATTTGGATTTTTAAGAACTTACTGAATGATTGTGTTTCTGTAAGGTAATGACGGTGTCTGGAGTGTTGTTCGAGCTGACGTTGACAGATGTACTTGGCGATTTCTGGGAGTTGTGGTTCCTAGATGTGGTGACGTTATCGCTAACGGAATTCTGTGTCCTTTCTGATGCCGTGCACTTTTGAATCGCTGTTTTTCATGAAGTTTTCATCGCTGACTGGGTTCATTTTCATTTTGTCTTATGAACTAATTTCTGGTAATCCAGCACTTGCGAGACTACCGGAGAACGTCGTTTACAAGCAGACGTTGACAGATGTACTTGGCGATTTCTGGGAGTTGTGGTTCCTAGATGTGGTGATGTTATCGCTAAAGGAATTCTGTGTCCTTTCTGATGCCGTGCACTTTTGAATCGCTGTTTTTCATGAAGTTTTCATCGCTGACTGGGTTAATTTTCATTTTGTCTTATGAACTAATTTCTGGTAATCCAGCACTTGCGAGACTACCGGAGAACGTCGTTTACAAGCGGACTTGAACGGCAACACAAAGGCAAGTTTCATAATTGTGGCTTTTCTGAAACTTAGAATATACGTCTATTTTTGATGTGATTTTTTAGGACATTGCGGTCCATTACAAAGCACACTATTAAAGCATCATTTTGTTATTGCGTGAATTATGAAAATGGCAGAGGTGTCACCTGTCTTATTATAAGTATAAGGTGAAACATGTCTTTTTGTTTCTTTTTTTAGAAAATAGTTTAGTCTCTTTTGGAAGCACTGTGGAGATACCCGTGATAGGGTAGGTGTATAAAATGAGTGGAATTTGCCAAAAAAGTTTGGAAGCTGTCAGAAATCTTTTTAATGAAACTGAGGAACCATCCCCGAGCAATTTGGGAACTTTGACTCGAGGTGATGAAACCGCAGTGAGGACAATTAAGAAACAACTGACACTTTATGAGAAATTATCCAAGAAGGAAAATTAATAGATGTTGGGAAGAGATGTCATTGGAGAATTATATTGAAGTAGGGAGGGTGCCACAGGGCCCTAGGATTCTTATTACTCCTACGTATCAAAACCCTAATCTGAAACGTTTGGAGGAATGGTCTAAATTGATGGCAGATAAGTGCAAGTCAATGTTGAAATTATTGGTGAAATATGCTTAATTGGAATTAGATCAGGTTATAGAAGAGTTAGCTAAAATTAAGGAAATTTCAGACAAGTATCCTGAACGAGAGGTAATAAATAAAATTTTGAGCCAAATGGGGAAAAGATTGGAAAAATATGAGGAAGAAATCAAACAAAGGAAGAGCCAAAAGTTTTTAAGGGATAGACAGGATTATGCCCAGGGGAGAATTTTACCTTTTGGGCATAGATCTGATGAAGCTATGAAACAGTATAAAAGGGTAGGCTCATTGAGGAAACAAGAATTGGCAACATTGAAATCGAGTTCTGAAAATTACTTATCAGATTATGAAGATACCCAGACAAAATCTTGTAAGGATCCCCTTCCATTTACATCGTTAGATGAATATTGTTTTTTTACAAAGAAATCAGACTGCACGGGGCAGACCGCCAAGAGGAAGAGGAGGAAGCAACGTAGAAGAAAAAGGGTACAAAGAGACAATTGGAACAGCCAAAGACACAACACCACGAGGGACACTTACAAAACAAGCGAAGAGGAAATGCCGGGTGATGGTTCCCTCACAGTGATTAATTTGTCTGAACATCACCTAACTGCAGCAGAACAATCATTTTTGGAACTTGGTTTATCCTTTTATCCCACAGCTGATTTAGACTTTTGTTGAACTAGAATTGATTTATTCCTCTTTGTACGTAAATAAAAATTGAGAAAGTTATTTTTACAACAAGACAACACGAGGAGACATAATGATTCTGTTATTACTGCAGGTGTATCTGGGGGCGTGGCCAAGATGGCGGTGAGTGCGGTCGCTTAAATCAGAGCTCCGCACGCGGCCTACAATTATCCTGTAACCTCTCTGTCCCCAGGCGTTAAAAAGCCCTGGACCCGCATGCTTTATGCTTAATAATATCCAGAGATCCTGGAAACCTGACCCGACTGATGCAACGGCTTGCTCGGGGCCCAGGCGGAGACGAGGACGCGGACCCAGCAGGGGGCCGAGCGGTCCGGCGGTCATAACAGCTGAGCCCTGCGTGCAGGTACGGAGGGATGCCACTGCGGCGGGCGGGGACGACGAAGCGCTGCGGATACACCCTTGTAGGAGCTGACCGTCGTGAAGGCGCATGTTATTGGTGCCCAACCTGACGGGCAGCTTAAGACTCTGAACAGACAACAGGGCCTGATTGCTGAGCGGGCACATGTCGGCGCGGGCCGATTGCGATCCAGCAACGGATGGGGAAGGGGCCGCGATGCGGGACAGACGAAGACCGGACTTTTTGGGAACTGCTGCTCAACTACACCGAAGGCCTGCATGCTGAAGAGAGACCCGGCTGCTGGGGAGTGTGATTGGGCTGCCAGGCCCGAGAGGAGGTACGGGCCCGATTGCGATCCAGCAACGGATGAGGAAGGAGCCGCGACGCAGGACAGACGACGATCGGACTTTTTGGGAACTGCTGCTTGAATACACCAAACGCCTGCGTGCTGTAGAGAGGCCCGGCCGCTGGGGAGTGCAATTGGGCTGCCGGGCCCGAGAGGAGGTACGGGGCCCGGAAAAAAATGAGGAGCGCTAGCCATTTCTTACACGAAACATACATCGGAGTTCAGAGGGGAACTCAAACTACGCTGTGCCCTTTTGAAAGCGTGACTTGGGGGGCCCAGAAATCAAGCGCTATGTGAGTTAACCACCACACCCACCAACGAAATCAGATTTAATGACATTTCCTAACTTCATGTACAGCAATGCAGTTTTTTCTTTTTCTCCTTTCCTAACATAAAACGCACAGATACGTGCGCTGCAGCGCGCAATCGCCAACTGCAAATATCCGGCACATATCTCTTGCAGGGAGCAATGCCGATTCTCCTCTAATATAAAACGCACAGATACGTGCACTGCAGCGCGCAATCGTCAACTGCACATATCCGGCGCATATCTTTTGCAGGACCCATCAAACCCCCACGCATCCACTGATGGACACACGACAAATCTGGCCTAATCGTATATAAAGAACCTCTTAATCAAGGCACAACCCAAATGTCGTAACCGCATTAACTGGCCACCTCAACCACAACGTAATACGAAGAGAGCTCAGAGCAGACACTACGATGGTGAAACCGAAGCCACCGAGGGGCCAATTAGAGGCCAGCCTTGGGGACCCGTCGCCTTTGGAGGGCTCAGATCCACTGCACAAAGTGACTGAAACGCTAGCTGCTCACTCATCACAAATCGACAAGGTACTGCAGGCGATATTGGAAACTAAAACATCCCTGGAAGGAAAGATAGATGCGATGGCAGTGGAAGTCACTATACTACGCACTGAACACCGGAAGTTAGCGGACAGAGTAACCACCGTCAAATCAACTCTGGAAACATCTCAAACAAATGTCGAAGACATGAAAGCCCGAATACAACAACAGGAATCTGAGATAATACAGCTCCAAAGACGAGCGGAGGAAGCGGAAGGCCGCTCACGCCGAAATAACATTAGATTCATGGGATTCCCGGAGCGAATCGAGCTCCCTAACGCAGAGTTATTTCTAGAGTGCTGGCTAAAAGAACACATACTGAAACAGGAGGCCTCCCCTTTCCTGACGGTGGAGCAGGCACACCGGATCCCGGGCGGTCCCGCACGCCCAGTGGCCCCCCCTCACCCATTAATAGCCAGGCTATTAAATTACTGTGACAGAGATCAAATCCTAAAGGGCTTTCGCGCGCTGGGACCCATTGGAACTGAAAACGCAAAAGTCACAGCCTACCCGGACTATACAGCGGAGGTCCAGCGCAAACGCGCCACTTTCACTAAAGCAAAACAGGTACTACACGACGAGAACTTTTTATACTCCCTCATGTACCCTGCTAGACTACGCGTAGTGGATGGCGACAAAACCCACGTCTTCCCGTCCTCAGAAGATGTTTGGACTTGGATCTACGCCAAGGTCTTAGCAGACCCCACAGATGAACACACAGAGCAAAAGGAATGGCTAACACAAAAAAAGCGTAAGAAAAGAAAATTAAAACACAGAACCGGATCACGTCCTACTGAAAAACAAACAGCGGACTGGCAAGCTCAAGCGCTAAAGGACGTCAATAGGTTCTCGAACATTCGAATACAACACAACTGCGAATCTTGCACCACGGACTCAGACTCGATGGGGACACCGCAAAGCCTACCCGCATCCCCTCTGATCTTGGGACCGGCGCTCACGCCGCGCACCGTGGTCGACCTCTAAAAAGTAACACATAGTTGCAGTGATCAACCTACTCCGTAAGACATAAACACTATGTGCCCGCGGCCTGCGCTCTCTCTGGCCTATGCGTGCCTGAATGGGAAAAGACGACATCCGATTGGGCCGGTTCTCGCGGCCACCTTGTACCATATACTACAGCAGCCCCCCTAACCCAGATGGGTTCCCGTATGGACACGAATTGGCTCGAAGCCACTATTGCACCTGTTGTGCCTGGTTATCCACACTTTTTCCTTTTTCTCCCTTTCTTCTATACTCCTCTCACTCCTAACTCCTCAAGGTATGCACTAGTCACTCTACACTCGAGGGATGGTCTGAATCGGGTGGGTGATGGGTGAGGGGACGCAGCAAATTCTACCTAAAAACGTGCACCGCTTGCGCTACGTACACAAAACGCTTCAATGACATACAACATTGTGACCTGGAACATAAGGGGCCTGGCTAATCCTACTAAAAGACGCAGAGTACATACCTATCTCAGACGCCACAAGGTGCATATAGCTATACTACAGGAGACCCATGCCACCACACAAGAATTAAAATAAATTAATAAGAGCTGGCCGGGCACTGCCTAAGGAACTAAAATATCCAAATATGCAAAGGGAGTACTGATTTGGATTGCTTCAGGGGTCCCTTACGGGGTCCAAAACACATATATAGACACAGATGGCAGATATGTCTGCCTCATTGGAGAGTTGGATGGTAGACAGTTGACCAAAGCTGGTATATATGCCCCAAATTCGGGACAAGGGGAATTCCTGAGGGCCACATCTGCACAGATCTCACAAGACCCGTCCATACCAATTATCTGGGGAGGAGATTTTAACAGTGTAATGGACATCTCTATAGACAGATCACACCCGCCAATGATAAGCGCCCCTAGTAGGTGTATATCTGAGATGCTAAGGTCCTGGATAACAGAACGGAGGCTACATGATGCATGGAGAAGTCTTCATCCCATTGACATTGAGTACTCCTTTTATTCACCGGTACACAACCTCCACACACGGATTGATTTACTATTATGCTCAGCCACAATAACACACTTAATACATAGTGTCAACTATTTGGCCAAAACCCTAACAGATCACTGCCCCCTAATTGTTACACTGAGATGGGGCACTCAGCCTTCACGAACACCTACTTGGCGCTTACAACCCACCTTGTTGTGCGACACACCCTTCCGGTAAGAACTAGCTGAGAACATAACGTCCTACTTCACAATCACTAGCCAAACAGCCACAACACGCGCAATCGAGTGGGACGGACACAAGGTGGTAGTTAGGGGCATGTGCATTGGGGCCCCAGGAGGTATTCGACGCACTCTACTCTCAGAGCTACATGACACCGAGGAGAAATTACGTAAAGCGGAATGTGAAGCGGCCTTAAATAGTACTGCTAACAATAACACGATCACATTAAAAAAGCAATGGGGTGACATTGAAACCTTTTTACAAAAATTAGACTACCGACACTACACGGCGCGACTACACGCCGAGGTCGATAGATCAAGCCGCATGCTGGCCTGGTTAGCGAAAGGGACTCAGCGGCATGTTCCTATAAACGCCATCCGCCTAGATACTGGTGTGATAGTAAATACACAATCAGAAATAAATGACGCATTCAAGCAGTATTATGCAAGGTTATATCAGGCAGAACCTCCACCACTCGCAACACAATTAAAATACTTTTTCAGGACCTCCCACGTAAATCATCTAACGACTGCACAAGCACTAGAGCTAGACAAACCCATTGAAAGTGACAAAATAAAGCAAGCATTACAACAACTAGCCCACAATAAAGCCACAGGGGGAGATGGACTACCAATTGAGTACTACCAGACTTTCCCAACACAAACGCTCACTCCATATCTGACTATGTTACAGGAGGCATATGAAACAGGTCGTCTCTCAGATTCACAACGTGAAGCAACGATCGTAGTCCTTCATAAAAAGGGTTGTGACCCACTAGACGTACGCTCTTACCGACCCCTGTCACTCTTAAACACGGACTATAAAATATTAGGTAAGGTACTGTCAAACCGACTTCTCCAAATAATCTCCTCCCTGATACACCCAGATCAATCCGGATTCATACCGGGACGCAGTACCTCTATCAACATCAGGAACCTATTGCGCTTGATAGCTGAAACTCCTGATACAGACTACTCCAGAGTGGCGGTCTCACTAGATGTCGAAAAAGCTTTCAACACACTAGGTTGGCCATACTTGGTGGCAACTCTGCAGTTAATGGGATTCGGTAAAGCGTTCACACGCTGGATATCTATCCTATAATCAGATCCCATAGCACGGGTTAAAACAGGCACCATCATCTCGGAAAAATTCAAGATCGGTAGAGGCACATGCCAGGGATGCCCCCTATCACCACTTTTGTTCGCACTAGCCATAGAACCCCTCGCGGCTAAATTGCTCAATGAAGCCACAAAATGGGGCATACCGGATGGCATGGAACACCGCATAGTCTCCTTATACGCAGACGATGCATTAATATACTTACGTAACCACTCCGAATCCCTGCCAAACCTGCTACAATTATTTAATTCTTTTGGAGACATATCCGGTTTACGCGTTAATTGGGCTAAATCATGTCTATTCCCTATGGACAATGGACCTATAGCACTTTTAAATATCTAGGGGTGCACATATATCATGAGAAATCTGACCTTAAAGAGGGCAACTTAGACCGGACGATTAGATCAATAAAAGGACTGTTGCCCTTCTGGTGTGCACTACCACTATCACCTATGGGCAGATTGGCATTAATCAAAATGATTATACTCCCTTGGCTACTATATTTTTTCGCTGCCCTACCATTATTGCTCCCTAGCACTTTTTTCGCACAGCTGAACAAGCTGTTGATAGATTTGATATGGAGCACCGGACGTAGTCGTGTGGCCTTGGCTAAGATCTGTCTACCACTGGACAGAAGCGGGATGGGAGTACCACAATTTGAACTTTACTACACAGCTGCTCAGCTGCACTGGAACGTAATTTGGCTACAAGACCCTACTCATTCGGAAAGCCACACTGTGAGCACACAACTGGGTGGCTTAAACACACTGGAATGGCTTAGAGGGCATGTGGCCCTCCCACGGCATAGTAATATCCTGTTAAAAGTGGCTGATAGGGTGTGGCGGCGCTACATGAACAGGAGATCGGGAAAACCACCATACTCGCCCAAGACCCCATTACTCGCCATCCCAGGTATACATAAACTACATGGCCGTCTGTGTCTCACTGATTGGGCCACCAAAGGTCTCCGGCTAGTGGGAGAATTATTCGCAGAGGGCCAATTCATCCCCTATGAGGTACTTGCCACAACGTATACTCTGGGACAGGGCGGTTTTATTATGTACGGCGCACTACAATCTTTAATACATAACACATGGGGACACGGCAGCAGGGAACCACAATCATCACCTATTCTGCACGAATTGCTCTTAGACACCGGCACACCAGCATGAATCTCATGGATCCACAACACACTACGAGCCAACCCAGAAGAAATACAATCACAAGACAAGAACAAATGGGAAAAAGCACTACACACACAATTCACAGACCAACATGGTCCATGGCCCGCACAACCATGCACGAGATATCGCGCAATGCCCGTTTCAGATATACCCAGCTCAACTACCTACACCAGACATACCTGACTCCACACCGCATCCACCGTATGTACCCCCAAGCTAGTCCTGATTGTCCAAGATGTGGTAATACAGAAGCTGATTTCTTATACATGACCTGGAACTGCCCACTGCTACTCCGTGTCTGGCAAGACATCACACAACAAACCGCGACATGGCTGGGAATACCCATAACACCTACCCCTGAGTCCTGCCTATTGGGTATCCGACACAGACGTAGCAAAGCTAAACAAAAACACAGATGCGCAGATCTAGCATTTGTTATCCTCAAACAACTCATTGCCATGCAGTGGAAGTCACCTAGCACCCCAGACTCCCGCCACTGGATAACTGACGTACAGCGTTGGGTCAATGCAGAAATACAGATATTACATACATTACATGACATAGGGGTGGTAATCAAGGGGGCCAAAATATGGGACTCCTTCACGGATCAACTACAGGAAAAAGACGATACACGACCTCCCTAGCCTACTGGAATAATAATCACCCGAGACATCACAACCGACATATTTTGCACGTGCAACCACTCCGATCTGAACCTTAATTTGAACACAGATGATAAGTATACAAACACATACCCTAGATGCGCGCTGCAAAGCTATATCCACAAAGGTACACTCCTCCTATGACAAACATACCCTGCTCGAAATTGATAATTTACACCCTGTTCGCCTTTTATGCGTACCCCTCCCACAGTAGCCTTACCCCCTACACCGGATCATCAAACATCAGACATGCGGCCATTTATCAAGCAAATTATAATCTTCATACCTCCCTTCTATCTATTCTCATTTCCTCCTCTGCTCCTATCTCTTATAAGTACCTTAGTTGTGTGCATTTTTGTTTATGTCATAAATGCAATAAACAGATTAAAAAATAAATAAATACGGCAGGTGTATCTAATTCTGCATCTACCGAGTTATGTTTAAGTTATATAGAGTGGCTATTAGCTATGGCTGAATTGGAGGAAGTTTAAACCACTGGCATGAGTGAGCAAGATTTTCATGAGTCTTTGGATTTAGAATTGTATCGACCTGAAACTACTTCTTTTAGACTAAAATCCATCTACTACCCATGACCCCATTGATACTTTTCATGAGGTTGTTATTCGTGATCTTTTTTAAATTTGGCGTAAGGCCAAACACAATGATTATGTGTCAAATCTTAATAATGTACAGACAAATGCATTAAAAACTCTTATAGAGGATCAGAATATTGTAACTAAACCCTCAGATAAAGGTGGGAATGTTGTTTTATGGGAGGATGTAAGGAAGTAGTGAGACAACTGGATAATACAGGAAATTATGAAGTAACAGCTATTCAAAATTACAATAGGTCGATATGTCAATATCACACTAAGTTGTTTGATTGGAAAGACAAGGGTGTTACTCACTACAGATGAATATCAGTTTCTTTTGGTTAAAAAACCTACTGTAACTTGTTTTTATATGTTACCAGAGGTGCATAAAAATCACATCAATCCGCCAGGAAGACCTATTATTTCTGCAAATAATAGTCTTTTGGAACGTACAACCATGTATCTTGACTTTTTCCTTCTCCCATATGTGTTGACCTTACCCTCTTATTGCAGATATAGCATGGATTTTATCTCTAAAATTGAGGGGATCCCTTTGGAACTGCATTTGTTATTAGTTACCTTAGCTGTAGAGTCCCTATACACTTGTATCCAGCATGAGCTGGGTATTCAGGCGTCCAGGTTTTTCTTTTGTGATAGACTACTTAGCATGTGTGATCATTCGATGATGTTACTGGAAATGTTGGAATTTTGTTTGAACAATAATTTCTTCATTTTTAAGGATACATGGTATCGTCAATTGGTCGGAACTGCTATGGGAAGCTTCTTTGGTCCAAGTTATGCTGGGATCTTTAAGGGCTGCTGGGAGGCCACACAGGTGTGGATGGAGGAGAATGAGAAACGGACCAGTTATATTTCAATCTGGACAACATACATTGACGACATTTTCATGATTTGGGAGGGTACGCATCAAAAGTTGGATGAATTTTTGGATCACATTTCCCGAAATACTTTGAATTTGAAATTCACTAGAAAGATACATTCTACGAGAATGGAGTTTCTAGATGTGCTATTAAAAGTAAAGGATATGAAGTTACAGACAAAGTTATATCGTAAAAGCACAGCGGGAAACAGTATCCTACAAGCAAATAGTCATCATCCCACTAATTTGAAGTGGAGCATCCCATATGGTGAATTACTTAGGGCTAGAAGGAATTGTGGTACCTTTGAAGCTTATAAAGAGGAGGAAGACAGGATGATTAATAGAGCAAGAGGCTTTCCGAGTAAGATATTGCACATAGCCAGTGAGTAAGTGACTAAAACTATCAGGGAAACTCTATTGACAAAAATAAATAAGAAAAAGGATGATATACCAGAGATGAGAGTAATTACAATTTATAATCATGAAAGTAGAGCTGTCAAGAAATTTGTGATGAAAGATTGGCATTTAATGAAGCATGATTCTGTAATTGGGAAGACCCTAGCCCCTTGTCCTCAGTTCACGTACCGAAAGGCTAGGTCATTACATGATATTTTAGTTCACAGCTATTTCGGAGGACAAAGCAAAAAGATTGGATGGCTAAGTCAACAAAAGGGTTTTTTCAAATGCAAGGCATGTAAGAATAGTAAAAATGTGAAAACATATAGGACAGCTTTGGGGGAGATTAGGGGGATAAATAAATCTATCTCCTGTGGTTCAGATCATTTCATCTATGTCTTACAATGTCCTTGTGGATTACAATATATTAACAGCACTATTGGCCCTGTTAAAAAGTGAATTTTAGAGCTTTATAGGGTGACTAAGAACTATGATGTTTCATATCCTGTAGCCAGGCATTGGGCGAAAGCACATAATCGGGACTCTGATTGTTTGGTATATTTGGTATTGATAGAATTGAAAGGACTATACGTGGAGGTGACAGAGAAAAGGCTTTTGAGAGTGAGGGAAAAATAATATATCATCTTACTTGGAAGTAAGTCACCCGGGGGCCTGAATGAGGATGAGGAGCTTTATGTACATGTTAGTTTGATGTGACAAAATTATTAATTGGGTTAGGTCTTTATGAATATTTCCATTCCGTGCTTTCATTAGGTTGAATATTAGAATTGAACAATTGTGTGTTTTCTATTAATTTTCACATGCATAAATATTCACGGCGTGGGTGTGGATGTTTCAATTAATTGCGAAGGCAGATTAAATATACATAGAATTATTCATGTATTAGGAACATTGGTCATATCATGAATTATGAAATGTATATGATGAAATATATTTATTTACAAAAGGAATTATGATATTAATTTGGTTGCTTTAGGACTGAAATGGAAATAAACCTGATCATCATAATGGGAAATGGCTAGTTTGCTGTGGTTTTGTCAATCGTTATTTGGATTCCCACACTTCTGATAAAATTTGAAATTCCATTGATAAATTGGGGAGGAATAAGTAACAATGTGAAACTTTTTTGTTTTGTTTTTTTATGAGTATTAGAGAGAAAAAAAATGTTGTTGAAGTATTTCTTCAATGTTATGAACTGAGTATATTTAAGTTCAAAGGTGACTGAGAAAATATTTCCAATTGGGCCATGACGAAGACGCTTCAACGCATAGCCAAGCCCAATAAAGAATTCAGACTAAGATGCTGACACGTTGGGTGAGACTTCTTTCTGGGATAAGAAAAAGGGGTCAGAATTACCAAATTGATAAATATATATATAAAAGCGACTGACCCAGTGGGCTCTGGTAGGGAAGGGAAACACATCTTGTTTTTGAATTGCCATACATTGGAAACTGTTTGACACATTAACTTAAGCAGACAGATGCACATTGTACAACCAAAATTGCAGTGCCAATTCTGCTGTATTGAACGATGCAGCTGTGAGGTCATCATGGGTGCACTGATGAAAGGCCATAGCGAGAGAGGGACATAATGGTTAAAGGATGATGGGATACATTACCTGCCTTGCTTGAAAAATACTGTGCGTCCAGGGAATAGTCAGAAATACCACCCAACCCTTTGAATCAAACCTTTGATAAAACTTATTCGAAGCAAGTAAAGTACGTGAGACGGAAGCACCTATCCAGAAGAGCTCCCTTATTTCTTCATTCCAAGCTTTTATCTATTCATCACTGCAAATGTGTTCTTCTAGTATTCTTATTCTTCACCCTAGGCCTTGATACACGCTATTTAAACTTTACATTCTCTCATTCAGTCCTTCATGATTTAAAAACATCCAAATTCTAAACATGGCTCTCAACTAACCTTTCAGCAATATTACCTAATAACCCATGCATCCTTTCACCTATTCACCCATCCAAGAGATCCAACTCACCTGATGATTCCGTTCATCCATCCAGGCATGGAATCCTTTCACCTATACCCTTTCACCAACCTGAGCAGGCATCCTTTCACCCATATACCCTTTCATTCATCCTTTACCCACCCATGCAGCCTATCATCATCACCTACCTATATGATTATTATGCACCCTTTCGTCCACACATCCTTCCACTCATATTATAATTCACCCATCCTTTCTATTTACATCCTTCTTTCAATTTTCAAAAACACTTCATAGTTCAAGTTCAGTTTATGAACCTTTGTCTGCTGTGTTGCAGATAGAAGAGACCATTAATACCCAACTCCCCCTATATCTGCTGAAGCAAGTGTTGACGAGTGTGTAAACAACACAAGTACACCCTTTTAGTGACCATATCACTAACTATCAATAAGAAAGCATTATGACTTTTCACCACCCGCCACTGTTGCTGCCAAGACTCCCCCTTTATCCTCTCCTGCAATCATGTCTGTGTTGGCGATGTCGCTGCTGGCACCAGCTTTGGTGGCCGGTGCAGCTAGAAAAAAACATTACACAATTTAGATGCCAGATATGCCTCCTATTGTTTTTTTTTTAAAATAGCAAAATACAACTGCAAAATATCAGTTGGGCATTTTGTTGGTTGGCAATTTTTAAAAAGCAAGGTAGTCAAGTCATAAAAAAGCATTTGATCATGGAGGGGCAGAACTAGCTATTGATGAATCTGAATTTTTCAAGAGAAATAAAAGGGTGGAAGAATTGGTCAATGAAAGACATATGGTCTTGGTTGGCTAATACAATGGGGCCATCTCCTCATACTTCCAAACATGGTGCACGGTCATGAACTACTAGTATACTATAAAATATACATACACATTATTAATGGGTACTAGCGAAACTCTGCATAGCACAACAGAGTTTTTTAACAACATTGCATAGTACTACATAGCACGGCTCCACATACTCCACCCAGTCCTAAACAAAACCCCAGGGTCCGACATTGTCCCTATTGATTTGTTACAGGTGAGCCCAATATTCTGGGTACTTATACTTACCAAAGTCTATAATGCTGCCATTGTCCATGGTAATGTTCTAATATGTTGGCATTCTATCATCCTGATACCATTAAACAAGATGGGTGGTCATGATAGACCCTCAAATTACTAGCCAATCTCCTTACTGGGTTGGTAAGATATTTAGTAAAGTTATATTGAACAGACTCTAGGGCCAGATGGATAATTTGAGCATTCTGTCCAAGGCCCAATCTGGTTTCTGGTCAAAGACAGGAACTTTAGAACAGGACATCAGTCTATGTTTCATTTTTAGTCAAGAGGACATTCTTGTACCTCACCTTTGTTGACCTGAAGTTGGCATTCGAATTTGACCCTGTACAAATCTATGGCATTCCTTCGAAGGGCAGGGAATTGAAAGCTCACTCCTGGGAGAGATAAGAGACCTAAACACTGGCAACACAGCCAAAGTGTTGGACTTCACGCAAATGCAGTCAAATATTCTGGAGTGAAAACGAGGAAGACAGGGATGCGTACTAGCTCCCCTGCTTTTTAGAATTTTCCTAAATAACGTGGTAGCCTTATTAATGGAAACTCCTCTCGATGCACCTATTATTGCAGGCTGCAAGGTCACAATTTTCCTTTTTGTGGCTGGATTTTCAGTTCTACTGCCTAGAACTGAAAATTGAATGCTCAGACTTTTGGACTATTGTGACAAGAAATGGCTAACCATTAATACAAAAAAATCCAAGTTGTGCCACTGAAGCTATACTCCAATTTAAAGAAGAAATTATTGAGTAATGGGGAACTAATTGTGGGTGCAACACACTGTGAGTATCTTGCCAATCATTTTACTAAACATCCTAGCTGGAAGAATCAGATTGCCAAGGCATGTACTGCATTGCTGCAAACGTCTTTGGCTATGTTCAAATTTATTTAGACAGAAATTTCTAACAGATACCAGTAGCTACTGTTTTATATGGTGTTGAGCTGAGGGGCCATGGTAAACGTGATGCAATGCAAGTAGTTGAAAACATTTTTTAGAGCCCTTTTTAGATTAGGGCTGGGCACCCCAACATTAACATTAAATTTGGAATGTTGCTTTACTACAGCCTTACAGGTCACCGTAGCGGGCGATATCTAAAGGCCTGCTCCAGTGTAAAAGGCCAGAGCCAAAGGCGAGGGCCTTTAACAAGGGACCGTAAGAGCCTTTAACGAGGGAGCGGGGCTTTAATGCCGGTATAGGCCAGCTACGGAGGGCAATAAGGCTGTTAGAACATTCCCCCACAAGGGCACAGATGTTATAGTAAATGAAAGAAAGTGCTCACGGAGCCCGAGGGGGTTCAAGTCCCCTAGGTCTCCAAGAGGCCTTTGTTTACCTCAACGGCTGTGAATGACCATATTGGAATGCTGGAACTCCCAGCTTCTACCGTCATTAGAAGCCCAGAGAACGCCATTGTTTTCAATGGCGCTCCCAACATTCCAATGTTCTAACTCAAGTTCTGGTTTTTCTGAAATAAAATCTGTGTTGTACTGGATTAAGCTGGTAAGAGACCCGAATGCCACTATATATCTACTGGTTGTCCTACATTAGGAAACTATTAGCCACACTGTATCTGGGATTTCTTAGGGCAGACCCAGTAAGGTTGGTCTTGATACAGCAAAAACTGTGAAAGAATACTACCAGACATTCAAATGAGAAGTAAAGCTTGCCAGGGTCTGATCGGGTAACATAATAGCAGTCACACTGAGCACAAAGTAAAACTGAGATTCAAGCACTATTTGAATCTGACCTATCCAGAACACTTTCTTGATATTACATTTCAGAACACTTTCTTGATATTAAGTTAGGTTGGGGCTTTTACCCTCCAAAGAATACATTGTGAGATGTGCAACATTCCTCGAGGGAAGTAGATAATATAATTGCATTTTGGAGGGAATTACAATATTGTGCATCTTTTGTTATTTTGTACTAAGTACATATTATTTTATAAAAGGTGGCTTATGCCCTTGTTGTCAAGCTCAACCTTGAGAACCATAGCCCTCTGTTATATAACCGATGACATTAACATTTTTAGTTCTATATCTTCCTAGCTGTAGGCAGTGTGGCCATCAGTGAAATATACAACAAAATATTGCAACAATCCTACCAATATATTAACCACAACCTGATTGTTGATCGACCTACATTGCTACCTCATCAGCTTTAACTACAAATGTCCACAAATGATAGTTTCTTATTGAAATTTGGTTGGGGCATGGCGACAAACGTGGTTGCAGCAAACTGATCCTCATCCCAGCGTGTCTCTTTGTACTAGCACATGTTTATGCATTTTTATTGAAAAATGATGAGGATTTTTAGTCCTTGTATTTTTGCTTACATTTATTGTGCCCATCTGTACAAATGCTGCGATTCTGGTTATTGCAAACCTGCATGCAAAACTGTATTTTGTTATGTGCCTTGTAACAATTTCCTGATTTGAACTTTACCTTTTATTGTTCAATACTCTATAAGTAAGGACGCATGTCCAAACTGTTAACAGATGATTTATGTGAATTGATCTTGGTTTATAGAGATTGCTGAAACAATAAATAATTACAGATTGATATAATAAGAATGTCAACAATGAAGGATAGCCAGCGCCAAATATTACCTTCAAAATTCAGTAGGCCAGTTTACGAGTTCTGCTGCCTCTCATACCTCCTCATAAATGCTGATGTAGAAGAGGGAGCAAAACAAAAATCTATTGTTTCTCCACAGATTGGATAGTATAGGTGCTCTTATAATAGAAAAAAATATTATTATGAACAACAGTGCAAATTCCATTAGCATGTTTGAATGAAAGATAGACTAGCCAGAGTATAATTTAAATATTATTCGGTCTAGTCCATTCCAATGATTAATTCAGCTCTATTAGATCTTCTACATGGCATTATAATTAGAGTTAAGTGACCAGAAGATCGATTTTCTTGATTATGAGAATTATGTAATTGAAAAAGATCAATTTCAGAAAATCACACAGTAAGGTAACCTCTGTAATGGTGTCTTACTTGTGCAATTGTGCATTTCTGATCCGACAAGGAAGCATTTTCGACTGAGAATACATTTCTAGACAGAGGATACAAAACCAAATTTATTGATCAAGCATTAGTCAAGTCTCAAATGTCAAAATAAATGATCTATTGCACAAAAAGAAAAGGAAAAACGTAAGAACTATAATCAAGATGATTACATTTTGAGGTGTGTCACTGGATATGATATGAAAAGTTCTCAAATCCCTTAAATGTTTCACAAAACACTGGCATTTACTATGCCTAGATAGGAAGTGTTACAATACATTTAATGTAAGCCAGCCATTAACTTCAGGAGATGTACCACCCTCAAAAACGTCTTATGTCCCAATAACACTTTAAGATATTCTAAAAAGCTAGTTTACCATGTATCATTATAGAAATCTCAGTTTTCCTCAAATGTGGGAACAGTATATGTTTGCAATATACAAACAATAAGTATGTTTTAGGACATTCAGCAGACGCAAGTTTTCGAACACTCAATAGAAAAAAAGAAACCAAATCAAGGAATTTCAATCTGTATTATCAATTCTTTTATGTACATCATTAGTTGTGCACACTCTAAAATGCATGTGGGATTAACTATTCAACTGGTAACACAGAGATAGAGTGAAAGGCATAAAGCCTCTAAAAATGTTGATATAGGATACCCCATGTTGGTTCAATTTTTTTTTTATTCTTAAATTAGAATTGTGTATGTATGTCTTCAGTCAGGATGAGAATCTGCACATGCTGCTGAACTCAAAGTACAAATTGACTTTAATAGAGTAGTGTATGAAACATTGTGGATTGTTTAAACCATATGAATTAGGTAGGCATCCCTACAAGTTATTGGTACTGCATTTGATCCTTTCCAGTGAGTAGAATGCATTTTTGGATAGCTCCAGCGATTTGTTCCTACTTGCATTACTCTACATTTATCAAGCCACACAGGGCCACTTGAGGTGGCCTTGCGTGGCTTGATAAATCTCATTTGGGTTTTGCGTCACCCTTGTGTCCCCTGGCATGGTGCAAGGGTGATGCAAAACCTTGATAAATATGGACCTTAGTGTTTAATAAGATAATCATTTGTATCAATGAGCTCTACCTCATCCATATGCTCATGTTGTGGTTGCTTTACAATTTTTCTATTGTTGCACCATGTTTCTTTTGTACTAGAATATATTTACCTTTAACTTACTGACCAGTTGATGCAAGGTATGTCTGTTCTTATTGATAATTGTTTAAAAGTGAATGTTAGAGGACTACCTGTTGTGATTTTATTTTCACATGCATATTTTTTAGGATCGGCGATGAAATTCACTCTGCTCACCGAGTTTGCAAAATTACGGCACTCTGCGCTATGCGAAGTAACGTGGAGTTCCCAGAATTCTTCCATCTGGCACAAGCCTGAATTTATTTTCCATTAATGAGTGAGAACTGTTTTTGGCACACACTTACAAATACCATAATAGTCTGAGTCTGTTTGCAATCGTGCATGAGATTTCACGGTCTCTAGCAGAGTATGAGGCTACACAGCGCCATTATAGTGCTGCTTAAGATCTCAAGCAACTCCGGTTGCACCTAGTGGAGAAGCAGCTAACTCTACTCGAAAAGAGTTTTTTTGAGTGAGTTTTCTACTCAGACCATACAAGATGTTTTTTAGTGTGAGAAGCTTCTTTTTTAACTTTGTTTTCCAACAGGAAGGAAACTATGTGGCCTAGACTGCCAATGACCATCCAACCAGTAGGCCCAGTACTAGTCATCAGTGTGTGAAAGTTTTTGTGGTATATTGTTTTTTAATTAACACATAAGTTAGGGCAGGGATAGCATTGTATTAAATAAAAATGTTGGTTATTGTTTGTATTTAATGATTTTTCCCTGCAAAAAGTGTACATGTGGGGTGATATTTGATTCCATATGAGGATGTGTGTTGTTGTAAAATGTTTATAGCTTAGTTAATGTTCATGTTTTGCATTGCTGAATTAATGGTAGTGATTTCTTCAGTGTTACAATGCATCTTTTGTCTAGCCAGTGTGTGTGAGTATGTTTGACATAGGCCATCATTTGTCTTTCTTCTCCATACCATGTGGCCAGGGGCATTTTGTGTAGAATGTGTCCATTTGCCTGAATGTGTTCTTTTGTTTTCATGGCTTCTTGCTTGTTGGTTTACCTTTTTGTGCAGCCAGTCAGTGTGCGTTTGCTAAAGGCTTGCATGTGTTCTTTGTTCTCTATGATTCCTTGCTTGCTGTTGTTGTTTGATCCTGTGGATGGTGGCCATTTTGTATAGCCAGCAAGTATGATTTGCAGTATGCTTGCATATGTTTTGTTCTCCTTGCCTCCTTGCTTGCTGTTGTTCTTTTACCAGCAGCCACATTGTGCAGCCAGTCTTTTGAGCTTTTGCCATAGGCTTCCATGTGATAGCAGTTTAATAATATGCTTGAGGATCATTGGAGTGTATGTACATTATGAAGATGATTATGATGAACAGTGCTTCATGTTAGATGCATTTTTTTCATTTTTCACCTGCACCTACTTGCATCCCAATAGGTTTCTCATACTGTAGTACAAATATCAGCAATTCATTTTCATTTTTCATTTTTTTCAATTCTTTTTATTTTTAATTTTATTTTCATTTTTATTTGTTTTTTTAAATTCTTTAGTTTATTTTTTCTTTTACGTTTTTAAAATGTTTATTAAATTATAATTTTTATTTTTTCATTTCATTTATTTTTTGCATTTTGCTTCCATTTATGATCCATCCACCTCCCGTGACTGCCATAGGCACACAGCCACACAACAGCATTCATTTCTTTAGGAACTTTTCTATTTCCCCCGGACCCCCTGCTTGCCATACTAGGTGCACTGTTCACACAACAGCAGCATTTTTAATGATTAGTCAGGTTCCCCTGGATTCCCTTGCCTGCCATAAGAGCACACCAGCTTTCATTTTTTAAGGATGATTTCATTTTCCCATGCACCTCCCTGACTGCCACTGTTGCCTCTCAGAATAGATGAACATAAAGCAAAGCCTAGTTACATCTGTATGTTGTTATCCTGATTGGAAATAACATTTTATGTTATGGTGGACTGGTATGGTTGGATATATTGTCATTAATTATTTAGGATAATAACTCAAGTAACTAACCACACTAAATTATATTGTTTTTGTAATAATTCAAAATGCCATGTTTCCCTAAATGTTTTTGCTTGTTTCCTTTTAGGGGCACAAGAGAAGAGACATAACCAACAGTACTGCCAGACAAAAGGCTTGTACAAAAACACGTGATGTCAATCCTCCAACCTCTTCTGCTTGTGCAACTCAGAGGCACTGCCAACTGACAGACTTAAGATGGCTTCAAATAAAAGGTGCTGCGAAGAAAGTGGCCAGTAAGAATAAGCAGTTTTCCTCCACTAATGTGCCAACCAAAACCTTCTTTGGGAAGCTTGTGTCTGCTGCATCAGCCTCCAGGGAGGAAGCTGGGAGCAGGACGACCGCATCAATGGCACCACCCCAACCTAAGCCCAAACCCATGGCTGTCAGCGAGCCAGCCACTGCAATCATGGTGATGCTGATGAGCAGTGATGTTTAATCGGATTTGTCCCTATCCAAAGTAGTACCAAATCATTCCAGAAAAAAGAGCAAAGTTGACAGTAGCCAGCAATAGTAGATGTTTCGGAAGTTGGAGCAGAACATGAGGTTGTGCTTCCTGTCGAGCAAGACAGTTCTCTTTTAAAAACATTGGTTCCCAGATCTACAGCAAGAAAAATAAGGGTGCTCTACAATCTACTCCAAACATCCCTTCTGATGATGATGATCTGGAGATAGATTAGAGCCTGGCACAGTCTGAAAGGTGTCAGGAAAGGCAAGGGAAAAGAAAAGTTCCTGAAAACCTTAGAATTAGAATGAGAAGGAAGATGAAAAACCAGTGAATGTTATGGAAACTGGCACAGAAGAGGCCAACATCACCCCTCTTACTCAACCTGCTCCAAGGGATGTGGCAACTGTATGACCACCAGAGCCAGCTCCCATATTTGTAAGTCCCCTACTGAGACTGGCATCAAACCCTGCTCCAATAGAAGTATGCACTGCAGAGAGGCAACCAACAACACACCCATCTGCCTCCAATTCTTCTTCAGGCATTGGCATTGGCACACTAAGAAAGTACTCCTCCCCAATTTGGGACTTTTCTCTGATTAGCAGGCAGGAGGAGAACATTGGAATATGCTTCATTTGCCACATGAGTGTTCATTGTGATAAGCCTGGTTCACACTATGGTACTAGAAGCCAAACAACCCATATGAAAAAACATCACACCATCTGGTGGGAGGAGCATCTTAAAAAATGTTGAATGTGGTGGTGTTGAAGGTGAAGAGAGTGAGGAATCATCATCTCAAAACACAATGAGAGGTCAGGAGGAAGAAGAGGGTGACATATTTCCACAAAGTAGCCCTATCCCCAGCAGTGTGCCCACATCACCCACCTCAGCAACCTCAAAATGACACGAATCAGATGGAAACACCATCACATGCAGTGACTGCTCGTAGATGCATATTGAGTCTACCACCTCCTACTTCTCTGAAGTCACCAGCGTCAGTGGCCCCAGAAAAGTCGAAAATCCAGGCTCTATTATGTGATTGTTTAGTCAGGAGGGGTCCTACGGCCACAACCACCCAACGGCACATTTGTTCAATGGGAAGCTGGCTAAAATGTTAGACTCTTTCATTTGTGGGAGGAATGGGATTTTAAGAATCTGTGGCAGCCATCTGCCCAGAATGGAAGGTTCCAATTTGAACCTATTTTGCCAGAGTTGCTGTTCCATTGCTCCATCCTGCTGTGCTTCAATTGTGAGACAAGCTTTGCAGCAAAGTGCTGTTGTTCAAACTATTAACCTAGTGACAGACATATGGACCATTTGTCAAGCAACTGGTTACATGTGTGTCACTGCAAACTGAATCTCTTTTGTGGAGGTTAGGCAACAGTTACCTACAGATCTGAGTGCTGAGTGCTGAAGATACTTTTAAGGGTGTTTTACGGGTGTTCAGTGACACAAAACAGTAGTCAAGTTTGCCATGGAGAAATCCCATACAGCTGCAAACATCTTGAAAGACTTTAACAGCAAGGTGTTTGAGTGGCTGCATTCAAGAGGTCTCAGAATTGGATTTTGTGCTACGGACAATGGTAGTAATATAGTCACGTCCACATCAGATGGTGGCTATTTCTGAATCCAGTGTTTAGCACAATACATTAACCTGGTTGTGCAAGACTTTCTCAAAAAAAGACATAGGCCCTCATTATGACCCTGGCAGTCTTCTGACCATCAACAGGCTAGTGGTGAAGACCACCACATTATGAGTGTGGCGGGCTGGCCTCTGCCAACCCGCCACATCCCCACTCACACCGCCAGGGAGGTTGGACCCGCCGGGCCAGAGATGACATCTCCGACCCGGTGGTCCACAGAAGATTTCTTCCCTGCCACTGACAGACGACTCCCCCCCCCAGCAAGCACAATATCCCCCACCCCCTCAATACCAGAACTCCCACCCCACTTCAGGTACAGCGCCCCCTTCAGGTACAGTGCCCCTTTCCCCCAACCCTGTCCCCTCCCCGCTTCAGACACAGCACCCCCTCCCCCTCCCCCCTTCAGGTACAGCACCCTCCTCTCCCCCTTCAGGTAGAGCGCCCCCTCCCTCCTTCAAGTACAGTGCCTCCTTCCCCACCCCCTCCCCACATACATGCATATGCATACAGACACCCACACGCACCCTGCATACATTCATTCACCTACACTTACATACACGCATTCACTCACACACATCCATATACACATTCACTGCAACACTCATATACACATTCACCTCAGCACTCATACACGCATTCACCTCAGCACTCACACATGCATTCTCCTCAGCACTCATACACACATTCACTTCAAATCCATAGTCACATTCAACCCCGCATGCATGCACCCATACAAACATTCATACAAACACACAGACATACACGCATACAAACACCCATACACACACGCAGACATACAAGCATACAAAAACCCATACACACACCCAGACATACACCCACTCACACACGCACACACAACACCCCCTTCCTACCCCCCTCCCCTGTCAGATGTCCGACTTACCTTATCCGGCGAGGAGGTCCACTGGCAGGGAACAGGAACAGGCGCTTCCACTGCCGGCAGCGCCCTGCCATCAGGACACCACCAGGTCGTATTACAGCTTGTTGTGTGCAACCCTGTGGTCCAGGCTCTCCAGATGTTACAGGACACAGTACTGGAAGAAGCGATCTGGGCAGGGTGAGCAGTAGTGGTCTGATGTGGATGGGCAGCTGCCACCTGCAGTGGTGTCGCTGATGTTGTTGCTGTTGGGAGGCTGGAGGCACTGGCAGCTGGCTGTATGAACTGGGTTCCACGGTCAAGGCAGCTGCCTCATCCTCCTCCTCTGGCAGAGCCACCAGCTGCTGGTACTCCAAACGGATGGCCTCCAAACGCTGCCACCGCAGCAAGGCTGCTATATCCTGGTGCGTAGGTGGACCACCAGGAGTAGCTATATCAAGAAAGAAAAAAGACAAATTGGAAACAGTGCTCTGTGCAAACACTTGTTTAAAATTATGGTGGAACAGTACAAGCACATTGCAGGTCATTTAAGGCAATTGGAGTTTGTTGTGATTGATAACAAGTCATAGGGCCATTTTGTTACCCACACATGCCTCAGTACACTTGATGAATTTTGTAAGGGAAAAATTTGAACAGGCATGAATCCATTATGGAAGCCATGAATTATATGAATCACTTGTCTAGAAAAATGTGGCATATGCCATAAATGTATATATATATATTTTTTTTTGGTAGGCTGAGACAAAACTTAGGAAAGAATAAAGGACTGAAGTACTAGGAGGTGACTGAGTGGGCACTATGAGAGAAGGGAAACACACCTTGTTTTTGGTTTGCAATGCATGGAAAACTTTGCAAATGCTGCATTAACTGAAGCAGATGCAGATTGTACAGATAAAAATATTGCACTGCTGAATTGAACCATGCTGCAGTTAGGTCATGGCATGGGTGACTAAATGACATAAGCAGGAAGGTGACGAAGGGTGGGTTGACATATATCTGCCTTGCTTAACAAATATAGTTAGTTAAGAGAGTAGACAGAAAATACAAATCTGCCCTACTTTGAACCAAAGCTTTAACAACCTTGCAAAGCAAGCAAAGTAGGTGAACACATCCCTCTCCAGAAGAGGTATTTTATTTCTTCATCCAAGCAATTATTCATTCATCCTTTCGTTGTTCTATTCACCCTTAGACATCCACTATATAAGCTTTATATTCTCTTTTCCAGTCTTTTACCATTCCAATCCATCAATCCATTTATCCATCCATATATTCATCCATCCATCCATCCTTTCAACCACTTTTTCAACCATCTATCCTTTTACCAATGCAGTGTTATGCATCCACCCATCTTTTAACCCATTTGAGCATCCTTTTACCTATCCATTCTTCACCCACCAAGGCATCCTTTCACCATTCTTTCACCCATGTATGCATCTCCTATCGCCCAAGTATGCATCCTTTCACCCACCCACACATTCTTTCACTCATTTACCATTTCACCTATCCTTTTGTTCAACTGTCCAGCCTTCTCTCCCTTTTTATCAAACCATTATTTGCAGTGTTCATTATGAGCATTTGTCTGCTGAGGTGCAGATAGAAGAAACCATTAAGAACTCAACCCCGGCTGTAGCTGCTAAAGTGGGGGGTTCACTACGACCTTCCAGTAAGTATACAAGTAATTGTCAAGAAGCAGGCAATGTGACTTATCAAAACCCATCCCTGCTGCCTCTGGTTCTTTCCCTCCAACTGCCACTGCATCTGGCACACTTGTGCTGCCACTGGCCCTGGCACTTGTGACACGTGTGGCTGGCAAATCATAACACATTTTAGATGCTAGATATGCCTCCCCATATTAATTTTTAAGAACAAATTCAACTAAATACAACAGCAATAAATCACTACAGTTCTATATTCTTCAGTTTAGGAACTTTGTTGGTTGACTATGGTAGAAAAGTCATGTAGTCAAGTCAAGCCAACCACAAATGTTTCAGAATAGAAGGGCAGATCTAAGTCACTGAAGTGCAACGAAGGGGTGTAATAAAAGAACACATTCAACAAAATACAACCACAGTAGATCACTACAGTTCTAACTTCTTTATTTTAGGAATTGTACTGATTTACTATGTTAGGAAGGTCAGGTAGTCAATTAAAGCCAACCATAGACATTTTATAATGGAGGGGCAGATATGAGTCACTGAAGTGCAATGAAGGGGTGGAATAATTGGTCAATAAAGGACATATGGTGACGTCTTGGTTGGCAAATGCAGTATGACAAAGTTCATATTACGTTCCATTCATACTTCAATGTCATTTAAACTGTTGGTATGGTATACTACTGTATAAATTAATAATTATACATGTAGCACAACATTTGAGGGGGTCTACCATGATAATGCTCATGCTCTCATTTTATGTTTAAGCATAAGCAAGAGAAAGAAAACCTTCTCAACAAACGTGTAGAAAATCTTACTTGGCCATGCAATCTTCACTGTGAAGTACCTGTCATAAAATCTGTTCTTTCAGTCTTACAGTACTAGTCCACAAGATATATCAGGGGAGAAAGAAAGCTACTAACAAAGCTAAATAAAGCTGCAGACTAGTACAGACAGGAGGAAGACAAGAATGTGAGAAGCCTTAGATAGAGCAAAGAGGAGTAGGGAAAAAGGAGACAGGTACAGTAAAAAAAAAGAAAACCTTTTTCTAAATGGGGAGAGTCAATAAATATGGAAATAATAATAATATAACAGGAAAACTTACTAGGGCTAACAGATCCGCCAGCTCTGGCACTGGTGATGGCATATGTGTCTCTCTGACCCGCCTCTGAAATAGCCTGCTTCTTGCCCTTTGATGCTGAAGTAAGAATTAAAAAAGATTAAAAAAATAGATTGGTGGTACAGTAATCTCCCAAAAGAATATTAACATGCAAAGGCAAACACAGTAACATTGTACTTTTGTAAATTAGATTGCCTATAGAAATACAATTGTGTTGACCTATTATTAATTCCCAAAGCCTAAACCCTATTCAAGATTTCCTAAACTACATTTTGAACTAGTAATGCATTGCAAAGAATGATCTTTGCTTCTCACTCACTTTTGATGGGACAACTCGGTCTCCCTTTTCAATGCATAGATGCATACAACACTAGGAAATTGTGATTGGGACTTTATTAGCTACATAAAGAAAGGCACAGTGAATGCTAACTCACTTGAAATTACTTACTACTACTACTACTACTATCTTAGTGACAGAACAGAGGAGCCTGCATGTCTTCTAAAATACTCTGCCTAAACGAGAGCCAATGAGTATGATTAGGCAGTGCTGTACCTTGTAGATTCTGTGCATTTCTGCCCTTTCCCGGTGGTGCAGGATGGCAAAGCACCCAGCTTCATGGGCCTCGTAAAAGGGGCCATAATTTGAATGGGTGCATTGAGAAACTCTGCCTGCTTGTCAAATTCCACAGAATCTCACAGAGTTTTTGCCCCGCTCTGTGGAATTTCACATAGCAGAACTCCTTGCGCTCCACCCCAGCCTAAAAGTTTGCTTCTTTATTAATTTTTATTTATCTATTCTTGATTAATTCAGTAATAACATTTTTGTTGCTAGGCCTTTTGCCCCAAGTGATAAGCATTTTTGGCTATTTGAGGTAGCTTGCGCTTAGCCCTCCATAACTTTTGTCCACATAAGCTATCCACACCAAACTTGTAACCTTTTTTTCAGCATCCTAGGGATTATAAAGGTACCCAAGGATTGTGGAATCCCCTGGAGGAGACAAATATTGCTAAATTTTGTTTTTTGGGGGAAAAATGAGAAAAAAGTGCTGCAGAACAAAGTGTCTGTTTTTCTCCTGCAAATGGCACCAACAAAAGGTTTGCGGTTCTAATATCACCATCTTCCAAGCTTTCAGAAACAGACAGACTTGATTCAGAAAGACACAGTTTTGGCATTTTACTAGGGGAATGGTCCATTTTTCTTATCTTTTGTATCTTCAACCTCCTTCCAGTTTGTGGTGGAAAAGGGCGTGAAACCCATGGTGGATCCCGGAAAGCTATACATTTCTGAAAACTAGCCAAAACTCTAAATTCAGCAAGTGGGCATTTATCTAGATCCTTGAAGATTTTGACGAAGAAACCAAGAATCATATTTATAAGGAGCTTGCTCAGGCAGCATATTCAGCAGTCCACATTTACAACTTGATGCATTTGGCCAAATGTGTCAGTTTCTATAGACCTGTGTTTGAAAATATCTGCACTTGAACCGGCTGCGCCACACAGATTTTAATGCATGCAGGGTCAGCATTCCTTCGTAAAATCTCACAACTGACGCAGTGATACTTATGAGTTTGGCAATGTGTGATGCATTTTGTAGATGTGTTGCGCTAAGCTTGGAATGTGTCAAAATTCAGACACCTCTGTAACCCAAGCGTACGGAGTGACTAAGTGGAATAGGAATCTAACCAGCTGAATTCACTTAATACACTGTAATATGTAAGTAATTCATCTCCCCTCAACTAGTAGTAGACCTATACATATAACAATCATGTTGTAGGACCCCTTAACCAACCTGGGACCATGGTGTCTATGATATCATCATCCACTGCAGCAATGCAATGTGATGCTATGTACTCCAAATAAGGGGCAGGTATGGATTGCCACATTTCCATATGGGAATAGGTCCCCAGGTACAGCCAAGCAAAACTTCAAACCACAAAAGGTAAGTTCACACATAAGGTAGGTAATGCATTAATTTTCACTTTACATTATGACATTTACTTGTATCCACTCCCATTAAAGTGTCAATCCAAAAGAAACACATACTTAGGTATCTTTGTACACATTAGTAGAGTTTGCCCACTGTAATTTGACCCATAGCCATACTTCATACTTGTATGCACAACATCCAGGACCAATGGAATACAGTCCAAGGTGCGTTTTCCAAACTTTCACACTCCATTACATCGATCACTGCACATTAGGCTAGTTGTATCAGTCAGAGTAAACGCATCCCCTCTGTTTTTTGACACATTGCTGATGCTGTATCTGTTGTAGAGCCACCTTCAGTAGAGCACCACTTTTGTGGCAGATGCATTGGGGAACCCTTCCCACAGATGCATCAGAATTTCTGACAAACCTTGGGAGTTTATGAGATGATGTGCAATACCATACATTTGGTGCATCCATCACACCAGATTTTGTTGTTGCCCAGCACAGGTTTTTTTGATGCATCACTGCTGCCAAGTAATGTTTTACTCCTTGTAAATATGCCCTCAAGTGTTGAAATCAAGAAATGTTGAAAATTATCAGAAAAAAATGACATTTGTGAGAACATTTTTATTTGTAACTTCTCATCACGATGGCCAATTTACAAAAGCTACATACCATTACATCTACTAGACTCTTCTAGCTGTAGGGGTATATAGGGTTTTGTGATTTTCCAAGAAATCGAGGTACCTAGAGCCAATACCTGAGCTCCACCTTACAATGGCTTTCCATTGTGTACCAGGTAAAGACCTATTCATATTGTAAAATAAGAATAGTGAAAAATAGATATCAAGGAAACCTATGTGATTCTGAAATGGGCACAAGCTGTGGAGTTTAGAAGCAGTGGTTATTTGTACATCTCTGAATTTGTGGGTACCCAAACTAGCTTATATGAATTAGATGGCATTTCTGAAACTGACGTCTTTCTTACACATTGTCTTACATTAGGAAGGTACAAATGCAGATAATTGGTAATAATACTTTTTATACTATTCTGCGGTTCCATAAGTCTCCTGATAAAAATAGTACCTCACTTGTGAGGGTATGCCTAGTGCCCGTGACAGAAAGTGCCTCAAAACACAACATGGACACATCACATTTTTCCACTGAAAACTGACTAGTTTATTGCACTTTGCCTAGCTGTGGATTTTAGGCCCTAGCTCAGCAGCACTTTGGGAAACTTACCAAACCTTTACATTTTTTAAAAATTAAACACATGGGGAATCCAGGCTGCATGGCTCTCTACAGGTTGTGTTACCCAGAATCCCTTGCAAACCTCAAACCTTTGACTGAAAAACACATTTTTCTCATATTTCTGTGATGGAAAGTTCTGGAATCTGCAGGGAGCCACAAACTTCCTTCCACTCAGCATTTTCGTATGTCTTCTGATAAAAATGGTACCTCACTTGTGTCGGTAGGCCTAGTGTCCACAATAGGAAACAGCCCAAAACAAAGCATGAATACATATTTTTTTTCCATACAAATCAGACCCGTTTTTTGCAAAGTTAGTAGCTCAGGTTTTTGGGCCCCGGCTCAGCCAGCACCAAAGGAAACCTAGCAAACCTGTACATTTAAAAAATGTACATATCTAGGGGAATCCAGGATGGGGTGTTTTGTGTGGCACTCACAAGATTGTTTTACCCAAAATCCCTTGCAAACCTCACCTTTTGAGTAAAACAAACACATTTTTCCCACATTTTTGTGATGGGAGGTTCTGGAATCAGCAGGAAGCCACAAACTTCCTTCCACCCCGCATTCTCCTAAATCTTCTGATAAAAATGGTATCTCACTTGTGGGGATAGACCTAGTGCCTGTGACAGGAAATGGCGCAAAATGTAACAAGGATACATACATTTTTTCGACACAAAACTGACCCTTTTTTACAGAGTGTGTAGCTGTTGTTTTTGGGCCCTGGCAAAACTGTAAATTTTTTAAAACTAGACACCTAGGGGAATCTAGGATGGGGTGACTTGTATGGACGTCATGAAGATTTTTTTTTTACTACAATGCCCCGTGAGCCAAATTTTTGCCTGAAATCACACATTTTCTTTTTGCAATTCTGTGATGAAAGCTGCCACATGGACATCCACAAAATTCCTACCACTCAGTATTGTACTACTTGTGCCAATAAAAATGCAGCACCACTTGGGTGGCTGAGCCTAGTGCCAGTGACAGGCGCAGATCAAACCAAGTACAATGGAAGCCCTTGTATGGGAACTCCCATTGACCTCAGTTGGATCTGTTTCTATCGCTGGCACGAGGCCCAACCACACAAGTGGTGCAGCATTTTTAGCGCCACATGTGAGGCAATGCTGGGAAGTAGGAATTTTGTTGATTCCTGCAGATTCCGGAAGTTTCCGTCACATAATTCTGTGGAAAAATGTGTCTTTTTAGTAAACGTTTAAGGTTGGCAGGGCATTGTGGGTTAGAGAATGGTGTGGGATGCATGTGAAGCACATCACACTGGACTCCCCCGGATGTCTAGTTTTCAGAACTGTCTGGGGCTGATAGGTTTTTCCATGTTGCAGCCCACCCAAGTCCCAAAAGTGCAGCTGTTCACCAATGTAAGTGGGATGAACTGGGGGATAGGCAAATTCTCCTGGCCCATTTGTAAAATCAACACCCAAAAGAATCAAACATCCTTTAACTTGCCTTTGAGGTGAGAGTCTTTAGTCCGCAGGGGATCAGAAAGACTGCTTACCCATTTCTGAGGGGGTGGGAGCATGGCCATGCTAATGCTGGGCAGCCCCCTCCTACAATTAAAAACACAAAAAGTAATCCCTGGTGTCCAGTGAGCTTATTGCCCCTGGGGGGGAGGTGGGGGTAATTGTCCCCATCTGCCAAGCAGGGGGGCAGACAGGCTGTTTTCTCATTTTTATGTGGGTGGGGCATGGCCATGTCCATGCTGGAGATCCCCACCACTACAAAAGTAGAAAAGTAATCCCTGGTGTCTAATGGCCATGCTGCCTCTCCTGTGGTGGGATGGGGGTGATTGCCACCATCTGCCCCACCCCTGGGGTCCAGAAAGACTATTTTCCTTTTCGAGGGAGGAGCCCCATCATGCCCGATCCCTTCAAATAAAAGAAAAAAAAATAATAATCCCTGGTCTCTAGTGGCCTTTCTGCCTCCCGGGGAGACTAATGGCCTAATTGCCTCCATCAGTCTTCTAGGGGGGAAGGCAGAAAGACTGTTTCCTTTATTTGGGGGGTAGATGGATAGCCCCCACCCCTACAAATAAAATAAAGTAATCTGTGGTATTTAGTGGTTTTCTGTCCTCTGTGGGTACAGATCGGCTTAAAATTATGACCAATCTGCCCCCAGTACGGACAGAAAAAGGCCACAATAATGCACCCATAAGGGGAGCGACCGTTGTCCAAGCCGCTCCCCGACTTGTGGTATTAAAAAAATCCCTGGTGTCTACTTGTTTTCTGCCACCCTTGGTGCCAGATTGAACTAAAAATAGGCAGATCTGCCTCAGAGGGTGTAAAATGGCCAAAATAAAGCCCCCAAAATGGGGAGTGACCCTTGTCCAAGGTGCTGCTCCCCTACATATATTTATGAAAATCCCTGGGTGGGTCTAGTGATTTGATGTCCCTTCAGGTGGCAGATCAGCCTAAAAATAAGGCAAATCTGCCCCCAAGGGGGCAAAAAATGGCAAAAATGTATGTCCAATTATGGGGAGTAGCCCTTGCCAAAGGGGCCACTCCCTGCAACAAAAATAAATTCATGGTGTCTAACGGAATGGATCCCTGCTTGGGATTGCCCTACTTTGGGGATCCCCAAGCAGGGATCCACCTGGGAAAAGTACCATTAGAAAGGGGAGATACTCCCCTTTCCAGTGATACCTCCCCCATCTGAATCAATGCTTTAAGGGCTGAGATAGCCCCCCAAGCACTGATGCATTGATCAGCAGAGGAATTTCCTGGTTCATGTGCCAGGATGGCTCAGAGTCATCCTGTGCACACGTCCACTGTTTGAGCAGATGGCTTTGAGCCATCGTGTGCACATAAGTGGTCAAAAGTGTATTTTTGATTGTTTACGTATTGTAATTTATTTTTTTCTTTGTCATTTGTTCACTTATGTCTCCTTTCTTATACGTTGTCTTCTTATGTTGTATTTTTGGGTCTACCATAAGATCTGAACAATTGGTCTTGTAATATTTTTGTAATTGAGACTAAAGTTGAAGTAGGAATTACAAAGTATGGCCCGAAGGATCACATGGATGTTTGATTATGGAGGACTACAAAGGAATTCATCACTAATTGTGCCTTGTGTTCCTTTGATTAGCATTCTACGATCCACTCTGGCAAGGCCTAAAACCCAAATTGGAAACTTGTGAGTGTAAGTAGACTACATTAATATTTTTGTGCAGAATAAATGTCCAGTATGTAAGAAATCACCCTTTTTGTGTGGTCATCCCTATTTCTTTTGGACTATGTTCTGTTTTTTTTAGTCTGTGCACTGTAAATTTGCTAACCAGACACATGATTTTCCCCCTACTACATGATTTCACTAATTTACATTTGTGCAAAAATACACGCTTGGCATGGAAAGTTGAATATCACCTGGGGACTGCATTACTCATTGTGGCAACCCCTAGTATGACAAAGGAAAACATCCTTCAGGCGTAACATTGTAGCCAAAGTTTAAAGTGACAGCCGGACCTGTAAAAATACCCTTTTTGCCAGTGTAAAAAAATCCTTTAAAAAATTATGTCACTGGGGTGTGGCCACATCGATGGCTAAGATGGCTGCCTGCCAGTGAAGCTCTGGCAATTGCAGCCCCTTATTGCAAAGAATCACAGACAATACCATAATAAAAGTAATCCATCACTGTGAGGGGGCTAGCTGAGCACACAGCAAGCCAGCCTCTGTGCCCTTTGGCCCTGATGACAGCCTGTTCTCCAGGATCGGGCAGGAGGACTGAGCAACTTGACATTGCCTTAGAGGCCCTGCGGCAACAGAGGCCGTGGTTGAGCCTGAGGCCGAGTCCATCAGGTCTCGTCAGTGTCTCGGGCCTCTCCTGCCCCTCATCTTCTCACTGTCCAGATTATCCTAGAAGATGTGGGGCCCCTTGTTCCTAATCAGGAGAGGATGTCAATGCATTCAAGATGGCGCCGCCCTGATCTGGGTGCTGACTACTGCCAAGCTGAGGCTGTGTGGGGGCTGGATCTGGTAGAGAAGAGCTTGTGAGTTTCCTGTGGTGCTGTGGTGTTGGCCCGCTCCCTGGTGGCTGCCCCCCTTTCTTCCTACATAACCGCCACTTTATGCCACTGACATCTGGGCGGCTGGAGAGTCTAAGCCTTTCGGCCACTTGACTCTCTCCTGCACGCCTCAGACTTACATGCTTAGCATATCTGCACCATGTGCAGCCTCTGGTGCCTACTGCTGTGGTACTGGGTGAGGGACCACGATGCTGCTGTGGTAGTCCACTGGGCCTGCCTGGAAACTGCTGGAGCCTGTTCGTCCCTCCCTACCTGCTGGCTCTCTGGGGACTGCTGCTCATCGACCCTCCTTTGATTCTACTCTTGGCTGGGAGCTTGGCAGCCCTATCTTTGCCTGCATTTGTGTCTCCTGAGGCTCCTTGCACCTTTGGCAGGTCTGTGGTGACTTGTGCACTCTGAACCTTGGGAGTGGCTGCTTACTACTGCTCTCTTCATGCTGGGGGCATCTCTGTGTCCAGACGCTGCCAGTGGCCCTGTGTGACCACATCTGAAGTATCTTCCTAGTGCTCAAGACACTGCACCACATTTCACTGACCTAGCCCCCATAGGTGGCTGCAGACTGTATCATTAGGCCTCTGAGTATATTGTGTGACTACTATTGAGTGCCTGTGTGCTGGTGGGACTGGCCTGGTGCCTACTTTTCTCCCCTCCTGCTCTCTAAGGTCGGCCGAGGAGACCCAAAACAAAGCAAATTATTGGTTGATCATCCTAAGCAGCCATGCCATAGAGGAACCCACTCAAATATGGATGACCCCCCCGGGACTTCCAGGTCGGTGCGACCTTGAAAGCCTCAGCAGTACGATGGCCCTATTGGCGGAACTCAGAGCAGGTTCCATTCCATTGACGCCCAATTTGAAACTCTCACAGTCTGCATTGCCCCAATGGGTGAGCGCCTTGAATGCCAGAAGATGAGGCTGGATGAATCCTTTCCAGGGCCTCCTGGCACATTGAAAGAATTTCCCTGATGCTGGCCTCCTCCCTTTCAATTCCAGCCATCCTCCGGTTTAGACTTTGCATTTGTCTCAGCAAGAGATAATTGAAATCAAATGATCCTGCATGTCTGGTCATTGTTCGTTGTCTCTGTACCATGTGTGACACACATGAGGGCCCAGCTGTGTCCTGTATGTTGACAAGCAGTTGCTGGTGGGCACCCTAAGATCATGGTTGGACTGCTGGTGTCTTGGCTTTCGACCTGCTCCCACTCTTCCAGATTCTACTGGCCTTTAACCTTTGGTACACTACAAGTATCTTACTATAGGCCTTGGCAATTTTCCTGATGTACCTGTACTGGTCTCATCTGCTCTCAAAGTTCCTTACCATGTTCTCTAACATATTTTCTAAGGATTAAAAGTAAACACATATTTCTTCAAGTTTTAAATGTGCATGATGTTTTTACAGTTTGGGTGACATTGTCATGCTATCATAAGTGCAAGTCCAGCCCACCACCAAACAAAAATGAGATAGAGATATACGCAATACAACACCAGCACAGAGACATCTCCTAACACCACATGTGAAACTGACCCAAATGAGGTCATTGTTGGTGTACAATATGTAAAGTTAGTCACAGTATGATAACAAGCATATCACTAATAACAGCAAACTTCAATTATGACAATGTGTCAATAGTATGTTGTAGACATAGTCCATGTATATGTACACTTTTGGTGTTGGTCTACCTCATGCAAGGGGGGACAAAGTTGTTCACAAACATATGTGAGCTATCATGCTGTTAGCAAGTACAGCTAGTGTGCTTCTGTATTGCATAACACATCTGGAGTTACAGAAGGTAGCACACATTGCTGACAACATACTCTGCTCCAGGTAGCCACTCCATAGATGGAGGGTGGGTGGCTCACTCCTAGAAAACCTTAATGTTGAACACTTCAGCAAATTAGCCTCAGGCAAATACCTTGATTTCTGATATTAAGCTTCTGGGAAATAGTTGTAACAAAACCATGATAACTTATATATATATAATTGTATGTACTCTCATGTTCCCTGGTCTGCATTTATCCACACAAAAATAAAATATGTAAATGCATCTTAGGATTTTATGTATGCATGCAGGAGTAATTATCTGTGCAAGAAGTTTGTTGGGTATAATGCAGAGCCCCTTGTAACATGCTGCAAGTGTGCCTGCGCTAGTGCCAGCAGGTCTAAATTCCCCCACCAGTAGGTGGGCACTGTAGTACAATGTATGCTGATAACCCTATGCATTCTTGCATGTGAATGTTTACACAGTGCTGCAATGTAACTTATTAGCTTGCACTGTAAGATTGCCTCACAGAAATGGCACATAGGGGATATAAGGGCCGTGAGCCTGGCATTTCAATGCCGAGCCATTCGCAGACTAATGTATTTGTCCAGCTGGCAAAACTCATGCCAATTACACTGTATCATGCATTGAGACCTACTGGTGCACCATAGGTTTAACAAATACATTTGCAGACTGTGCAAAATACATGTTACACTGTGATATGTAGACTGACATCAAGTTTACACCTGATAAGCCCTATGACCAGAACCTTGCTGTTAGAAATGGAGTCTTTGTTTGACAGTCAGGTTATCCCCTGCCCAAGCAAGGACCCTCACTCTAGTCAGGGTAAAGGAGAATCACCCTCAGCTAACCCCTACTCACCCTCTTGGTAGCTTGGCATGAGCAGGCAGGCTTTAACTTTAGGAGCAATGTGTAAAGTATTTGTACCAACACACTCAGTAACTCAGTGAAAACACTAAAAATGACATAACACAGGTTTAGAAAAATATATATTTATCTAAATAAAACAAGACCAAAATGACAAAAATCCAAATATACAACTCAAGATGTAAATTTTAAAAAGAATAAGAGTCTTAGGCCCTCATTATAAGATTGGCGGTAAATGCCGTCCACCACCACGGCGACGGCCGCCAAAAGACCATCGCTACAGTTGGTGTTAAGGTGGTGCTGCTACCACCAGCAGCGCCACGACAGTAGACCGCTGCTAACCATATAATGACAAATAATACAGCCTGGTGGTGTTCTGCCAGCGGGCCCTGCTGGCGGCGGCAGCACCTCGTCCCGTCACCTGCCGGAAGACGCTGTGGATACAGGTAAGTCAGGTTTCCGACAGGGGAGGGGGTGGGGAGTGTTGTGTGTGTGGGGAGGGTTGTGTGCATGAATGTGTGAGTGCATGCATGAATGCAAATGTGTGTGTAGTGGTGTATGCATTTGTGTATGCATGTTTGATAATGTGTGTATGAATGTAAATGTGAATGCATGTGTGCATGTCACTGTGAATGTGTGTACGGATGTGTGCAAGAATGAATGGATGCATGCATGAATGAATGTGTGTATGCCTGTGTGTGTGACTGTGTGTATGTGTGGTGCATGTCTGCCAGTGTGCATGAATGGGGTGGAGGATCAGAAGGGGGGGCGTAGATAATCTGAGAAGTGTTTGGGGGATGTGTGCGCCTCGTACCAGTGACAGGGAAGGATTTCCCTGTCATTGGTAGGGGCTACCACCATGGTTTTCGTGGTGTTGCAAACGCCACAAAAACCATGGTGGTAGGCAGGGTAAAAATGCAGCCGGCGGTACAATAGATTGTTATCTCCGGCCTGGCGGCTGCTACCACCATGGTGGTTGGAGTGGTATACTGGGTCATAATGTGGGGGTATGTACTGCCAGCCTGTTGACGGTACTATCACCACATTATCACTGACCGCCGGGATCATAATGACCACCTTAATTCCTTAGAAAACAGTAAGAATGTTGTTAGCACACAAAAGTACCTTGGTAGTGTCCAAATAAAGCCACACGGGAGAGCGTGAATTGCAAAAAGCCAGTGATGTGTCAATTTCATACTGCAAGCAAGAACGTGCATCATTCCTCCTCTGGTCGGGTCAGCGTGCGTTGATTCTTCTCTCTGGCAAGAGAGCAATGCATCGACCCAGACGGCACCTCGGGTCCGGGCAGGCTTTGCGTTGATTTTCTGCACCCAGCGATGTTGTGTTGAAATCCGGTCGCACAGTGTCACGAAAACCGCGCTGTGTTGGGGCTTGCGTCATTAACAGCAGCACCTGCAGGTTCTGCGCATTGTTTCTCCAGCCCATCCATTTTGCGTCAATGTCCCAGCCACAATGTAGGTGGAGCAAAGTTTTTAGCAGCAAGGCTGGCAGCGCATCGTTTATCAGCCGCAAGGAGGGTGGTGCATCTAAAGTTTCCTCGCACGTAATTCTTTGCGTGGATTTCTGTCCTTTTCCACTAGCTGCATCTTTCAAAGTCCATGAGCGAGGTTAGGGCACCACTTGGCAGGCAGGACTCACAGTAGAAAGTCTAAGTGCAGGCAGAGAGAAGTCTTTGTTGTCCCTGAAACTTCGTCAACAGGAGGCACGCTCAGTTCAAGCCCTTAGAGATTCTTCACCAGTGGGAAGTCATACAAAAATCTTTCTTTGTCCTTTCTCAGGTAGAAGCAGCTACTGCAGGCCAACCCAACAAAGAACAGGCAAAGGAGCAGTACTCCTCCTCTAGCTTCACCAGCTCTTCTCTTTGGCAGAGGCTCCTCTTGGTTCCAGAAGTAATCTAATTTTAAGGGGGGGTTGGGTGCTCTTCTTATACCCCTTTCTGCCTTTGAGGTAGGCCTACTTCAAAGAGATTGTGTGAGGGCAGGCACAGCCCTTTCAGGTGTAAGTGACCACTCTTCCCCTCCCCTCACCCCAGATGGCCCATCATGATATGCAGGCTACACCCCAGCTCCCTTTATTTCACTGTCTAGAGGAGAGGTGCAAACAGCCCAATTTTCAAACTGACCCAGGCAGGGAAGCCACAAACAAGCAGAGTCACTGAATGGTTTAAGCAAAACATGACTACTTTCTAAAAGTGCCATTTTCAAAGAAACCTTGCTGCCCTACTCTGCGTGACTGGGAACAGGCAGGAATGCACCATACTTGTCTGTGTTGCATACAGGATTTATTTGGTGCAGGGATGGACATCTTCCTTCACAAAAGCAATCCTGATAGGCATATTTCTCCTTCTATGTGTGCTGACAAATGCAGCACACATAGAAAGAGGAAGGAAATAAACACATTTCTCGTTGTTATCCCTCATCTGAGAAGGCATATTTGTTTGAGAACAATCATGCAACTCCCTTGGTATGCCTTCCCATGGCAGAGTAAGGCAGTGCAGCAATTTATGCTGCATTGCTTTACTCCAGATTTATGGAGCCACTCAGGGCCACTCAAAGGGGCCTTGCCTGGCTTCATGAAGAACATGTATGCTTTCAGCTGCTATTTCACTCCATTGTGTGGTGCATGAGTGATGCCAACCGGCTCATAAATTGGCCCCACAATGTACAACAGTCAGACAGTCTGGTAATGATTTGTACAACACCATGGATCAATAGAGTAGCAGGCCTAGATCCATGCAGCCTCCGGGGCATCATTATAATTGTTCCTCTGTCACTGCATTTCACATAGGTATGACATGGACCTTTCTGAGAGAGTATCAAGTACCCCTGGAGCAGGATGACAACAGCCATGCCTTAGGTTAATTTTTCAAAAATCAGATTTATACATACTTAACTAATTTGACTAACACCTTTACAGAAAAACATGTGAGATGTCATTTGTAGCCTTTCATATGTTAAATTCATGATGTGGATAAACTTTGAGATGTCACTACTATTATTGGTAAAAGCATGGGAATGTGATAGCTACCCTACTGACACTGTCCTCCAGGTTTTAACAGTTTAGCTTTTGAATTGACATGCAGGTACAAAGACAGGTATGAGTCCATGAGGATTTTAAGTGTTGATCAACAGAAACGGTTACCCACACACTTTATTCAGTTACACTGAAAATATGTAGTAGGAAAGTTTAAACTTTTGCAGCATGTTGGAGTATAGTATGCTGCAAGATAACGCAAAAATGTGGCATCATGACACACAGTTTGTAATATTCTGATTTTAGTATACCTTAATGATCACACTTGGTAATACTGGGTACTGTTAGCACAACATTAACCTCAGTTTCATGCTCACACATGGATATAGACATTATAAACTTGCACAGACAAGGTACTAGCATTTTTCCACTTTGCTGAACAATTTGTTGAAACATTGATTGTGATGTTTGTGTCATGGGCAGAATGAGCAAACTTGTTTGTGTTAAACATCTGCATATTAAGCACCAGATGAAGGTTCATGTGCCAACTGCATAAAAATAGATATTCAGACCACTACAGATGAAAAAATACATACATCCTGTGAACCTGCTTCTTTTGCCCCCACATTCACAATAACATGCATCCCTGGCAATTCTGAATTATTCTTTGGACACATTCTGTTGTGTTGCCACACTGATTGTAATTTGGTTGCAGGTGATGAATACTTCCCCACACACATCACAATGTTGCAGCTATTAAGAATCTCACACAGACGTCCCAGAGCTACAACCATGTACTCATTACACTTACTGTTTGCATTTGGATCCCAGAAGCTGTCTCTTTCACCCCAGGTGAATGGAGCATGTCCACCTACAAGACAAAGATGTAGGCATTGCATTGCAAATAGTGAAACTACACACAGTCAAAATTGTACAATAAATAAAATGACATCACAGAAAAATTAACACTAGACACACAAGTGTATATTGCATGAATATGGGATGCAGCTAGTCTCCTTGAATGTTGAAGGTCAGAGGTATCTAACATCACATGTATGAAGCATGCCTCACACATGTGTATTTTTTTAAGTACTGCTGGTCAACATCACCTCAGGGCACCATGACACAAGGGTGAAGCTATTGTTCCTAGGCAGAACAAAGTTGACCTGCAATGGGAAAGGACAGGTATCCATTGCATGTAACATTGTAGAGATCTTATCATACTTTTCATAGCGCTGGTGCACAAAGTGTTGACTAGCTGCAATTAATGCAACCTTGTAACCTGGTGTAAGTGCGCATGCCTTGTAAGCAGGTTAGTATTGTTTTGTACTGGAAGGGGAACCTTCCTCCACAAAAATAATTACCTGATGCATTTTCAGCTGTTTACATGTGCTGCACAATTCAACACACATAGGAAGTTAAAAACAAAATGGAAATAAACATATATGTTCTCTGCAAGCCACTCACCTGAGTTCCAGGTGTTCGGAAGGTGCAATGACAACTTCCCAATCCCAGTGAGGACTAATGTGACGGCTTTGAAGAGTACATTGCCCTCTCGCTAGTCCTCAAGGGGAAGGGCGTTTGAGAAGAGAAAAAGAGAAAATACTAACTTCTGCTTCATCAACTGCAAAATTGGACTGCTGGACCCTAGACTACATGCCGTGTTGGGCGTCAGGACTTTTGCTTTCTTAAATATTGAGTTATTGGCTTTTAGGGTTCTGGGCTGCAACATAAATACTTCATTAATACATTGAACTTGCATAAAGCATTGAACAATTATACATTGCATAATGTCAGTTATTTTTGACACAGTGTGCGTTCCTTACACATGTTTCTAAATGGCTGAACAGGTCTGTTCCTCTTTTTACAATACTTTCACAGAGTCTCGGAAGCAATGTCCAAACTCAAAACAATCAAGTCGACCAAAGGGCTTCTTTGTGTCCTTGCGTACTCTCTTGCCAGTAATAGTTTTGAGAAACTTGCTCTTTTTATGATCACCTAATTCTCAGGGAGCACTTACTACAGGAAATATGCCTTTTCTTAATGTCTATTTAGTGGTATTTTGGATTCCCACCCAACAATAAATCACACTAGTTCTTATTGTCATAAATTATTTAAAAGACAGAGCTCTGTTTTGTTTAATTGATTTTAGTGCAGCGCACATTAAACAATTAATCTTGCTTTACCTTGAAATTAAGTTACTTGCTTGAAAACTTTGGAAGAACCCAGACTGTGTTTTCCACCTTTCGTAATTTCTCTCTTTAACAGGAAGTACAGGATAATGGGCAGAAGATGGAAGGGGAGAAGATCAACGGAATTCAAATGGAGGCTGTCTGGAGGAAGAGAAATACTGGAACTCGACTGGAACCTGGTCAGAGAATGAGTAACATTTAACTTGGACAAGAAACTTGACTCGACTGGAGACAGGTAAGGGGATCAATAGGTAAGAAGCATGCCCTCAGACTCATAAGCATCCTTAAATAATTAAACGTGTACATGTGCCTTTTGGCTGTTGATTGCTGTATACACCTTTGTCCAAATAGGGATCACAATCCTAGTCAGGGTAAGTCACACACAATCCAAAGTATCCTGTGCCCACCATCTGGTAGCTTTGCACTCAGCAGTCAGGCTTAACTTAGAAGGCAATGTGTAAAGAATTTGGGCAATAAATCATGAAATAACACATTGAGAACCCCACAGAAAGACACCACACAGATTTAGAAAAAATATAATATATTTATCTGATTAAATGCAGGTCAAAACAATCAAGATTTGATAAGTATGCATTGAAATATCACTTTTGAGATGATAAAAAGAGACTTTAGTTCTTAAAAAAAATAATATTCACTTGCAAGCACGAAGTACCTGGTTTGTGTCAAAATAACACGCACAGTGACCGCAGAGAAGGAGATATGTGGGTCACAAAGGGTGTGCGTCAGATTTCCGGGCGCGCACAGACAATGCGTTGATTCCTTTGCACGCGGAAAGGGCTTTGCATCGAATTCCGGTACGCAGGTTTGAATCCTCTTTGCGATGCAGGGTCTTTTGATGCCCAGGGACGATGTGTGGAAATCCTGGGTGTGCTGGACAAAGTCAGAGGTGCTGCGTCAATCCGGTGGGCAATACAAGAAAGTTTCTGTTAGACAGCTGCTACTGTGTCGATTCCTCTCACAGGAAGTCGGGCTGTGTAATTCTGGCTCGGCAATGCGTTGATCCAGTGGGCTGTGCATCGAAGTTCCAGTCGCACCGCTGGCACTGCACCGATCTCCACTTGGGGAGCTGGGCTGAGTCGTTCCAGTTTGGCAATGATATGGTTTTCCCAATGCTGGGCAGGCTGTGCATCGGTTCTGGCAGGTTGTGTGTCGATTTTTGGCGCACAAGGAGTTTCTTTGCACAGATTAAGTCTTTTTTGCCCTCAGACTTCAGGAAACAGAAGGCAAGCTCAATCAAAGCCCTTGAAGAGCACTTTTCAGCAGAGCCAGCAAGGCAGCAGGGCAACAGCAAGGCAGCAGTCCGTTACAGCAAAGTAGTCCAGGTAAGCCCTTTGGGCAGCCAGGCAGCTTCTCTTGGCAGGTTGCAGGTTCTGGGGCAGAATGTCTTCCCAAGAACTGTCTGAGTTGGTAGGGTCAGGGACCCAGTTTATATACCCAAATGTGCCTTTGAAGTAGTGAAGACTTCAAAGAGTGGCTGAGAAGTGCACAAGGTCCCCTTTCAGTACAATCCTGCCTGCCAGGGTCCCAGTAGGGAGTTAGGCAGTCCATTGTGTGAGGTTAGGCCACTGTTCTTTGAAATGTAAGTGTCAGGCCCTCCACCTTTCCAGCCCAGGAAGACCCTTTCAGATGTGTGCAGGTGTGGTTGTCTGGGGGAAATGCACATGGGGCTGTCAACCAGCCAAGCCCAGACGTGGATTGGAGACAGGCTGTAAGGCACAGAAGGATTTTAAGTGGAGAGAAATGCTCACTTTGTAAAAGTGGCATTTCTAAAATAGTATTATTAAATCCAACCTCACCAGTCAGCAGGATTTCTATTACCATTCTGGCCATACTAAATATGATCTGTTTACACCTTTATAATCAGAATCTACAACTCAAACAGTTTATGCAGGTAGCCCTAATGTTAGCCTATGAAAGGAGCACACCTCACTGCACTGGAAAACAAATTTAAGAGTTTTTCACTACCAGGACATATAATACACACAAATATATGTCCTGCCTTTTATCTACACAGCACCCTGCCCTCTGTGTTACCTAGGGCCTACCTCAGGGGTGACTTATATGTAGACAAAGGGGAGTTTAAGGCTTGGCAAGTACTTTTAAATGTCAAGTCGAAGTGGCAGTGAAACTGCCCACACAGGCCCTGCAATGGTAGGCCTGAGACATGGTCGAGGGCTACTTATGTGGGTGGCGCAATCAGTGCTGCAGGCCCACTAGTAGCATTGAATCTAAAGGCCCTGGGCACATGTAGTGCACTTTAATAGGGACTTACAAGTAGATCATATATGCCGATTGGGTGTGAAACAATGTTACCATGTTTTAGGGAGAGAGCAAGTCCTAAAGCCAGAAAAGAAAGTGTCAAAAAAATTGAGGGAGGAAGGCAAAAAGTTAGGGGTGACCACCCTAAGGCTGTCAGGTCTAACAATTGCTTGTTAAGGAAATTAGCAATTATCCTCTTGATTGTGGCACATGTTAATATAGATCGCATTGTGAAGGGCACATGTTTTTGGCAGTTACAGCTGGCACGCGTTTAGCAGGTGGAAAACAATGTGCATAATCAACAAGCATTGGTTTTAGTAAATGAGACATTTAACAAGCATTCGTTATTGCAAACTTGCTATTCAAGGATGTAATGAATATACCTAAATAGGTCTAAATGTTGCAAGCAACAGCACCTTACTATAATCGAGCTCTTGGACGTTCTTGTGTACCCACAACAACATACCTCCTCCTTACCCATCACCTGAGGACCTGTAGCATTTTTGGAGCATTCCCTGGTCTATCACTTATGTAATATCTGGGAATGATTCAAAATCTGTGTGTGTTAAATGTGAACACACATGCACAACCCATAGAACAGACCTCTGAGGTAGGGTGTAGCAATGCAACAATTAGCCCTGCATTCAATTACACTGGATTTATGAAGCCATTCTGAGCCACACAAAGTGGCCTTGTGTTGCTTCCAAAATTGTACTTCATGATTAGGTTTGCCTTAGAAGCAAGTTGCATGGTGCAATATCAACCAGGCACATCAACAACAAATTAGCCACATAAGCTTAGTCTAGCTAATATAGCTGCATAACTACTTGCAGATAGTGCATAAATACACACCTACGGCGGCCTCCAATCTTCAAACCATGCAGGTCAACCAGATCAGCCTCACATGTTAAAACATCAGCACACTGAGGCTTCAGGTGGGAGGCTGTGAAATCTCCTTCAAAGATAAGGTCCATGTGCCAACAAACCCACTTCCTGTCCTTCAGGGTAAAGCCTTGGCTAACACTACCCACCGAGGCAACCATGTGTGGAACATAGGGCATAATGAGCCAAACTAGGCCACAACTTCTCCCTCAGTAGAATGCTTTCCTGTACCCTTCCCTGACAAGACCCTATCCCTCCTTAACAAACTAAATCCCAAAATAGCACCCTTTAAATGTTTAACTATTACCAAACTACAAAAATCCCCAAATGCATAAACACCTGACAATACAAAGACAAATACTTATACAATAGGCTACAAAAACACACATAAATATCACAATTACCAAAGGATAGGGGCAGACCAGGTACCAACTGGACCGCAATCTCCAAAAACTCTGTCAGACCCTCTTCAAACATTACCAAAAACCAGCTTAAATTATCAGGCTGTAACAGAAAATAAAACTAACTTTCACATTGCCACACAAATTGCATAATTTATTGGGTGTAACCAGAACGTTTTCAACATTTGCATTGATTTTTCTGATTCATCGCTCCACAATTATACATTGCGTGATTGATGCACTGTTCAGTTGCACTTCTGCAGCTACAGTAATTAACATGCAATTGTGATGATGCGTGTGTTCCAACCCATGCAACTGGTGGTATGTATGAATTCAGATAATTTCAACAGGGACAATGCATGGGTTTTAGACCTGCACAACAGGGGCAATGTGCAGAATCTACGTAGAAGCATGGCTTCTGTTGGAGGAAATACATTAGGGCAACTTCCATTGGTCCAGGACTGGGGTGGCATCACTTGGCAGGTCAGAATGACAGATGTCAGTGTCCGGCTACTAAATCAGGGTCCATGGAAATCTTTCATGTCAGGAGGCCAGGAAGATTGCCCTTGCAGTTACTGTGGGTTCCAAAGACGCATGTCCAGTTCTTATCACCCAACCAGGGGAACAGCAGGCAGCATGGCAGCACAGCACGATAGGATTCAAGAGCAGAAAACTCACACATCATTATTTGTTTGAATTACCAGGGTTCACAACTAGATGCCCACTGGAGTCATATGTGCATGTAAAGTTTTAAGCTGAGGCCTATGGCCCACTCCTTTAGATTCACTACTCAGCCAAATACTCTCTCTTCCTGCAATGTGTAGAGGCTGCTTCCTCCTGATTTATCAAGGATGCTACACACACACTTGGGGAAGCACAGAGATCATCTGCCTCTCTTATACTCCAGTGTATGTCTCAACCAGCTTGCAGCATTGCTGGAATGTGAAACTCCATCTAGTGTGACTATTCTAATCTTCATATTTGGACCAGGCAGTCATGTCTAACACAAAAAGAAAGTGAAGGTCTCCCATGTAATGTAGCAGGGTAGTTACGTCTGCACTCAGTGTGCTGTCATAGGACATTCATTAAGTAATACTGTAATCTGCATGTAATATGCTACCACCAGCGTACTGAGATGCAGCAGACACACCCAGGGCCTGATTATGACCTTGGCGGAGGGGATTACCCTGTACCAAATGTGACGGATATCCCGTCCACCGTTTTACAAGTTCGATAGAATATAATAGAATTTGTAATGCGGCGAGCTGGATATCTGTCACTTTTGGGACGGAGTAATCCCCTCCGCCAAGGTCGTAATCAGGCCCTCAGTCTGCGCACACTGTTTAGCTGTACAATCCCTTTGTACTGTACTAGAGAGTGCCACATTGAACACACACATCCAACACACACACATTAACCATGTGGACACTGTCCCACATTTCAATATATGTATTGTGTATGTCTTGCGCAAGCACATGCATTCTGCAAATGATTTTATCATGCACACATTTCAAGGTCAACCTGATGTTGGACAGGGGTGAGTGAAACACACAGCAATAGAACTAGAGAAGATGTGAGTAAACCAGTAGGCCTCATTGCAGTGAACCGAAGTTGAATGGTCATGTTGACAACTACTGTTCACTACACAGTATGCTGTCACCCCCACTTTATCTCTGTCTAACTGCTGGTGAAGGCAGTAGCATCCATCAAGTACAAGGACAGGTGTTTGTGTGGCCCTCCTGGTCAAACCAGATTGCAATCAATCACACAGTCCTATGTCAAGGCACACATGCATATTCCATGTTTCCCTTTAGGAATGTAGAAGAATTATTGAACCATACAACTATGCGGTTGGGCACTCAGGCAAGGGGTACACTACCCCTATCATGCAAGGGAACTTTTTAACTCAACACCTCCATTACACCATGCTCAATGAAATGGTGTATGTTCACATACATTTGTGCTTGCATTTTGAAATGCACACTTCACACATTAACCATCTCTGTCTTTATAATGTGATGGTTCACAAACAACTCCCTTATCTTACTACTCTGACTACTGCCACACATTGCTTCTTCAGCAGTTTATTATGTTTTGTTACAAGCTTTGTCTCCTCCTTGCATTGTTGTGCAAAGCATGGTAAATGTGGGTTGTTTCCTCTAGGGCCAGATGTTGTATTTACATCAATCATCCCAGGAGACATGATATATGTGTGCTGTTTTGTGGATCACCACACATGCTTGAATGCAGTCTTTACAAATGAAATTTTGACATCTTCACCTGAGACTATGCCTTTATCCATGACAGCTGTCACCCATGATCTGTGCTGCCTTTCTGCATGCTAGTCCACACGTGATACACACTACAATTAGGAGTTTGCGTCAGGTACTGACTCTGTGGGTGATTTGTGATCCATTATACGCTGAGTACCATATAAAAGTACTTTGATGCTACAGAACACAGCAAGAGAGCTTCCTGTGCTCCACTGCACTGCTTGCGAGAATTGAAGATTGGAATGGCACATATCCTGCACTGTCCCTTCCATGAAGTGCTCTGCATCACATTGGCTTGCTGCATTGATTTTATCTTAATTGGAGTTATAGCTCCATGTTGATCACCAGCTCTGACAACATCATTAATTCATGTTGAGGCCTACATCTAGTTGCGAAGATGTGAGTGAATCAATTTGTAGATTGACATTCACACATGCACAACACAATGTATGAGTTTCAAAGACATATTTATTGGATGATAAGTTGACATATATTCTGACAGTATTACCATCAATTGCAATAGATTATTAAAAAAATTATTGCCACTATTTGGTCTTGTATCCGCCGACCTGCCATTGTGTGCTGTGTTTTTCTTTTACTGTCTGCATCCTCTTCCAGTTCCTCTGGCATATGTGGCTCATAGTCTCACAGCACATTGGTTTTTAATATTACACACACAAGTATGCATGCCCAAGTATGATTTTACACACCATAAGGGCCAAGTACAATAGTCTTCCGTCTGACATGTCCAAACAGGGGGACCAGGGCTTAAAGGACACTAAAGCTCCTCTTAACAATGTTCCTTGTCTTGGTCAGAGCACTGTTAAAATAGTTTTATGCCTCCATCTGAGGACCGTTGAACAGGTTGCAACCATGCAGCCATGGTTGCAACCCATATCCTTGGTCACCTGAAAAGTGTAAAAGAAAAACAGTAAATGATTTGGAACTTTGTTGGTTAGACAAAACTGACCACGTGTGTCATGTATGCTGGCAAACTCATACAGATTTATTTTTTCAGATATGTGTTAGGTACTATGGACCAATGCTTTACATGTGTATCTTCAAGTTCAGTGTGTCATTGTACATATTGTCCATGTCCTGAGACATATGATACTTCTACATGCTGACTTTCATGTTTCGGCAGTTGAGTACTATGATTTGTAATGTTCTTAACAGCTTTTTGTTATTTGCGCTCACTATGGGGGTCATTCCGACCCTGGCGGTAAAACCCGCCAGGGCCGTGAACGATGGAAAGCACCGCCAACAGGCTGGCGGTGCTTTCCTGCCCACGCCGCGGTCAGAAAAGGGGATCCGGCAGTTTCCCGCCGGATTTCCCCTGGCTGGGCTGAACCTCCATGGCGGCGCTGCAAGCATCGCCGCCATGGGGATTCCGACCTCCTTCCCGCCAGCCTGTTTCTGGCGTTTTTTACGGGTGTCGTAGGGCCCCCTGGGGGCCCCTGCACTGCCCATGTGTTGGAAAATGGGTTATTGGTAAGGGCAGGTAGGTACCTACACTTAGCAATAGGCCACTAACCTCCACTAAGGTCCAGTTAGGTCTCAGTAAATTAACCCCAGCTCAACCCTTGGTAGCTTGGCAACGAGGGTCAAGGCTTAACTTAGGAGACAGAGTGTAAAGCATTCAAATATCACAAAACAGTATTTAAATAAAACACAGGAAACAGTTTAAAAATCCAAAACCAATTTATAAAAATAGATTATATTTTTATCTTTAAAATGACACCAAAACGAATAAAATCGGATAAGGGGAACCGGAGATATGAATTTTTAAAGAATTATTATTTTTTAGCGCCTAGAAACAAAAAGCGCCAATCGGGTCATCTGGTTGCACCTCGACCGGGGCAAAGTCAAAGTTTAAGGCCGACCGCGATGGAGCCCTGCTCGGCTACAGGCCGCGGGAGGCCTCGGTTAAAAGTTTACCTTCACACTTAGGGGGTCATTCTGACCTCGGCGGTAAAAGGCCCTTACCGCCGGTCAGAAGTCCGCCATTCTATCGCCGCGGCCGCGGTAAACCGCCACGGTCATTCTGACCACCAACTGTGAAACCGCCAAAAACCCGACATCCAAGGAAGGGCGCCTCATCAGCGGGCCGCGGAAAACTGGAGATGACCAAACCTCCACCGTCACGCCAACACAAACACGCCCATGCCATTCTGACCCACGAATCCACACGGCGGTCTTTCAACCGCGGTATTCCATTGGCGGTACACACCGCTGCGCTCAAAATACACACACAGCTCCAAAACACAGCCACATTGGACAATTTGAAATACACACACCTGAGACACATACAAACAACACTCTCACACATCCAATCAACTATAAAACACACTCCCACATCACCCACAAACCCCCACTAGTTGGAAATCGGAGAGAAGGCGATAGAGATAGAGATAGAGAGAGCGAGCACAGCAATCGAAAACCCCAACACACACAGGAACCCAGCTTCATCACCCACACCACATTTACGTACACATCACCACATATCACCATGCACATCACCACAAACACCACCCCACACCTCATCCACACCACCCCATGGCACCCCAAAGACACCCCAGGTTCTCGGACCAAGAACTCAGGGTCATGGTGGAGGAAATTATAAGGGTTGAGCCCCAGCTCTTCGGCACACAGGTGCAGCACACCACTATAGCAAGGAAGGCTGAGCTATGGCAAAGGATCGTAGACAGGGTCAACGCTGTGGGACAGCATCCCAGAAATCGGGAAGATATCCGAAAGCAATGGAACGACCTACGGGGGAAGCTGCGCTCGATGGTGTCGCGACACAACATCGCTGTGCAGAAGACTGGCGGCGGACCCCCACCCACTCCACCCCAATTCACAGCATGGGAGCAAGAGGTAGTAAACATCCTGCATCCTGATGGCCTCGCTGGAGTACACGGAGGAATGGACTCTGGTAAGTCGAATCTCAACTACTTCACCCCCCTCAACCACCAGCATGCCAACCCCCCCCACCCCCAATCTCAACCCCCCAGCACACAACCTCCCTGCCAATGTCTCACCAGCACAACCCACCCTAAACAACACCAACCCCTGAATGCCAACACAAACCATGGACAGCCACCACCAAAGCATGACCATTGCACATACCCATACACCCCCCCCCACCACCCTCACAACACCTCCCACAAGGGAATGCCAGCACTGGGGGACAAGGGCACTCAAAATGCACGCCATGGCACACACAGAAACAATAACCAAACTCCTTTACCCCTGCAGGGCCCGAACGCCAACACACCGCCATGGAGGGTCCAGATTTGTCCATCCCACCCCCAGAACAGGCCCCCAGCGAGGACAGCAGCTCTGTCGACCTAGAACCTGATGACCAGCCTGGACCATCGGGGACCTCTGGACAGTCGGTTCCCCACACACAGACACAGGCCACAGCAGACCCAACCCCCTCTGGGAACACCAGCACAGCTCCCACCCAGCGGGCCCATGCCTCTGTCTCCAGGACACGTCAAGCAGCGGTGTCTCCGCCACTACAGGGCACCCAGGCTGACCCAACACCCCAACAACAACAGGGACCTCGGGGCAGTGGTAGTGGGCACAACGTCCAGGGGACAGAGGCCCGGGGAAACAGGGCAACTGGGAGGGCTGCTGTGCGACAGGGGGGGGGAGGACAGGCCCAGGGAACCCACTCTCCAAGAGGCCCTCACCACCATCATGGGAGCATACCATCACTCCCAGGAGACGATGGCGACGGTACTGGCCAGGTTCACCGAGATCCAGGCACAGCGGGAGGAACGGTACATGGGGGTCAGCAATGAACTCAGGAACATCGCTACCGCTATGGGGACCATAGTCCAGGCCCTCAACCGGATAGAAACCACATTGCGGGACCATGTGGCACCACAAAGGGCCCCTGTCACTAGCCAGGAACAGCCTACCACCTCCGCCGGCGCTAGTGGTCAGGAGGTCCCCACAGAACGACGGCCCACCAGAACCCCACCTCCTGCTGAAGAACAACCACCCCGCAAGAGGAACCTGAGATCTCACAGGAAGACAGAGTAGGATGCCAAGACCCCCGCCAGCATAAGATACCCCCTGATGTCATCCCACTGTCCCACAGTGTCACCCTGCCAACCTTGAACTGCCCCTGCTCCATCCTTCCACAGGCATATGGAAAATGCACCTGTGGAACTGAGAACTGGGCTCTGCCATGGACATAACTCCACCCTCACCCATCACCGTTTTAATATCATGTACCAATATCTAGCACTAAAAATAAATCACTCATTGCACTGAAATCATTCAGGAGTCAGCCTGTATTATTTACAAATGTATAACACATTACTGATCAATAATGTTCTGTTATTTTTGTGATGACAACATACCGATGTCAATAAGCATTAGTCCATGGGCTAACCAAGCAGAAGTCACGCAGTGGGTCATACAGCACTGAAAAGGGAAGGGAAAATCAAACATCAGTTTAAAAGAACTGGGGGGAAATACACAAAGTAAAGATGCAGGGGGCTTTCAGTAAATGTTAAATGGCGTGGGTGATTCTTACCTGTGTGCTTCTGAAAATACTGTTGGATAACTCTGTCCCTGTTGTCTGTGTCGTCCTCTTCGTCTTCCTCCTCTTCACTCTCCGCAGGCTCCACAGCTGCTTCATCACCACCATCTGGACCATCCTCCTGCAGGAAAGGCACCTGACGTCGCAATGCCAGATTGTGAAGCATACAGCAGGCCACGATGATCTGGCACACCTTCTTTGGTGAGTACATCAGGGATCCCCCTGTCACATGCAGGCACCTAAACCTGGCCTTCAGGAGGCCAAAGGTTCTTTCTATGATCCTCCTAGTTCGCCCATGGGCCTCATTGTACCGTTCCTCTGCCCTGGTCCGGGGATTCCTCACTGGGGTCAATAGCCAAGGCAGGTTGGGGTAACCAGAGTCACCAATTAGCCACACATGTTGTCTCTGTAGCTGTTCCATCACATAAGGGATGCTGCTATTACGCATCACATACGCGTCATGCACTGACCCAGGGAACTTGGCATTCACATGGGAGATGTACTGGTCAGCCAAACAGACCACCTGGACATTCATAGAATGGTAACTTTTCCTGTTTCTGTACACCTGCTCATCGTCTTTTGGGGGTACTAAAGCCACATGGGTCCCATCAATGGCACCAATTATGTTGGGGATATGTCCAAGGGCATAAAAATCACCCTTCACAGTGGCCAAATCAACCTCCTCAGGGAATACAATGTAGCTCCGCATGTGTTTCGTCAGGGCAGACAACACTCTAGACAAAATTTTTGAAAACATAGGCTGAGACATTCAAGATGACATGGCCACTGTTGTCTGGAATGAGCCACTTGCCAAAAAATGGAGGACTGACAGAACCTGCACTAGAGGGGGAATTCCTGTGGGTTGGCGGATGGGGGACATCAGGGCTGGCTCCAGCTGGGCACACAGTTCATGTATAGTGGCTCGGTCAAGTCGGTATCGTAGTATGATATTGCGTTCTTCCATTGTCGACAGGTCCACCAGCGGTCGGTACACGCGAGGATTCATCCTTCTCCTCGCAAGTCCCAGCGGACGGTGCCTAGGAAGGACAACATGGAGCACAGAGTCAAGCAAATCACAGGTATGTTCACCACAGCATGCCTAGCACACGATTATCTATGTATTGAAAGGCGTGTATGTGTGGCAATGCAAGGCCAAGGCCTGTGTGACGCAGTACAAATTATGCCATGTGGGCCCTTGAAATGGCGGCTGCCTGACCTGTGAAGTGGGACAATGGGATGTGAGGTCAATGTGCTGGCGTGGCACACCGTGGCGGTAGGCGGTCGAAGACCGCTATACGAAGCTGCATTGGTTAACATTGAAGCCTATGGGTTTCAGGAGCCAATGATGAGGTGCGCCGGCGGTCGCGGTACGCACCGCCACGGTACGCACCGCCGCGGGCGTGACCGGCATTTTCTATCTGCTTAATCACTCGAGACCTGATCATCCACAGGAGAGGACCTATACTGCAAGTGCTGCTGTGACCTCGGTCTGGAAGTGACAATGGCTGCTGCGACTGGGGAAAGGGCCCCTGCCTTCACGTCTGAGGAGTTGGAAAAACTTGTGGATGGGGTCCTCCCCCAGTATGCGTTACTCTACGGTCCTCCAGACCAACAGGTAAGTACACTGGGTGCACATTGAATGGGCTATGCCTGTGTGGAGTGGGGTGGATGTAAGTTGGTGGGGTGGGGGGCGAATGAGGAGTGCAACGCACAACAGATGAGAGCATGTGCCATATGGCAAGGTTGGGGAGGGGGGGCCAATCACATCTAACATGCAGAAAATTGATGAATTTTTCCTTCCCACCCTGTACATGTCAAATAGGTCAGCGCCCATCAGAAAGTGGACATTTGGCGTGCCATCGCCAAGGAAGTCCGGGCCCTGGGGGTCCACGTCAGACGGGGCACCCACTGCCGCAAGAGGTGGGAGGACATCCGCCGCGGGACCGGGAAGACCGCCGAGTCACTGCTGGGGATGGCCTCCCAACCTAGGAGGGGTGCCAGTCGTACCCTGACCCCCCTGATGTCCCGGATCCTGGCGGTGGCCTACCCTGATTTGGATGGGCGCTTAAGGACATCACAGCAGACACAAGGGGGTGAGTATCAGCACATTCTGCTATCTTTCTGCGCAGTGGAGGCGTCTGGGTGGGGGAGGAGGGTTGTGGGTGACATTAGGCCAGGGCGCTTTCTGTAGTGTAGTCCTCTCCTTTAGGCATGGCCCTGTGCTCCCGGCCCCCACCTCTGTAGGGTGACAAGTACAGCTATCGATGGTCCAGCATCACACATGTGCGCGTTTGTCGTCTCTAGACCTGTTCTCCTAGTCAGAACTACTGAGTAGTGTACCCTGAATGCGCGGCTTAGTGCATGAGGCTCCTGTGTCTGTCCTCTCCGCCAACGGTGTTGACATTGCATGCACTCAACCTGGTCTTCGTTTTTCTCCCCCACCCTTCTTCTTCATCTTCTTGTGCATGTGTGCATTAGCATCATCAGGCGGAGGAGAATTGGCATCGGAGCACAAGGGAGCTGCAAGTCACAAGGCCCCGGTGGGCCCAGGAACAGACACCGAGGGCACCAGTGATCCGGAGGGCGAGGGGAGCACCACAACGGGGACCGGTGGTGACACCAGCGACACCGACACGTCCTCGGATGGGAGCTCCCTAGCGGTGGCGGCAACATCCGGGCCCCCCGCCTCTACAGGTACAGCCGCCACCCAGCGCACCAGCCCCGCCCTCCCAGCAGCCCCTCAGCCTACGCTCCGTGCCCGTTCGCCCAGGAAGGTGGGCGTCTCCTTCGCCCCAGGCACCTCAGCCCCTGCCCCTGTCACCCCTGCTGCCCTCAGTGAGGAGGTCATTGACCTCCTTCAGACCATCATTGTTGGTCAGACTACCCTTTTGAATGCCATCCCGGGGGTAGAAAGGGAGGTGCATCGGAGCAATGCCTACCTGGAGGGCATTCATTCGGGTCAGGCTGCCCATCAACGATCGTTCAATGCTCTGGCCTCAGCACTGACGGCAGCCATTGTCCCTGTTTCCAGCCTCCCTCTTCTGACTGCCTCCACCCTGTCTCTGTCTTCTGTTCTTCAGCCTATCCCATCCACACCATCAGACCAGCCTGCACACACCTCAACACCCAAGGGCAGCTCATCCAGACACAAGCACCACAGAACCCACAAGCATTCACCCAAGCAACACCCAGATGCAGACACTCCAACAGTCACTACCACCTCTGTGTCCCCCTCCTCCTCGTCTCCCTCCTCCCTCCCTGTGACGTCTACACTCACACCTGCATGCACACCACCATCAGCCAGTGCTTCCATCACCAGCACACCCTCCAGTACAGTCCGCACACGTGCAGTCACCACCCCCACTACCATTTACACGTCCCCTGTGTCCTCTCCCACTGTGTCTGTCACCCCCTCTTCCAAGACACACAAACGCAGGCAGACACCCACCCAACAGCCATCCACCTCACGACAGCCTCCAGCACAAGCACCTGCACCCAAAGACAGCACACCTGACTCTCCTACAACCACATCCTCTTCCTCCACTCCCATCACCACTACTCCTACCCTTTAGCTTGGTCCTAAAAAACTTTTCCTCACTAATCTTAACCTCTTTCCCTCCCCTGACCCACCCCCTCCATCTGCAAAGAGTCCCAAGAGCACCTCAGCCACCACCAGCCCAGCTTCGAGTGTCACTGTGGTGCATGGGTTCTGGAGTCCACCCTTTGCCAGCAGTGACACTTCAATCAGCAGCAAGGGGACAGTCAGCCCCACCGCCAGGCAAGAGGACCAGGAAACTAAAGGGCCGCCGTGAGAGGACTGACACGGCTGCCCCCAAGGAGCAAAGTTCGCCCACTTCACCAGCCACAACATCTAGGGGAGGCAAGGGCCCGAGAGGCCCATCTAAGGAGCGAAAGGGCAGCAGGGCGGAGAAGTCAGCCAGCAGGAGCGCGGAGCAGGAGGGCCCCACAAGCCCCATCCTGGGTGTTAGGGAGGACACCAAAGGGCCCAGGACTCCGTCACCGAAGGGTCCAGCAACAGCACGGTCGGAGGGCGACTGAGCAGGGAGTCCAGGCCAGGTCTGGCTCCTTGACTTACTGGACGAGCACCGCTGAAGAGGGCCCCGCCGTGCAGAAGAGCACCGCTGAACAGGGCCCCGCCGTGCAGAAGAGCACCGCTGAAGAGGGCCCCGCCGTGCAGAAGAGCACCGCTGAAGAGGGCCCCGCCATGCAGAAGAGCACCGCTGAACAGGGCCCCGCCGTGCAAAAGAGCACCGCTGAACAGGGCCCCGCCGTGCAGAAGAGCACCGCTGAACAGGGCCCTTCCTGTCAAGCACCGCTCCGCTGGGCCCCGCCGTCTCAAGCACTGCTCCGCTCTGCCCTTCCTGTCAAGCACTGCTCCGCTGGGCACTGCCGTCTCAAGCACCGCTCCGCTGGGCACCGCCGTCTCAAGCACCGCTCCGCTGGGCCCTTCCTGTCAAGCACCGCTCCGCTGGGCCCTTCCTGTCAAGCACCGCTCCGCTGGGCCCCGCCGTCTCAAGCACCGCTCCGCTGGGCCCTTCCTGTCAAGCACCGCTCCGCTGGGCACCGCCGTCTCAAGCACCGCTCCGCTGGGCCCTTCCTATCAAGCACTGCTCCGCTGGGCCCCGCCGTCTCAAGCACCGCTCCGCTGGGCCCTTCCTGTCAAGCACCGCTCCGCTGGGCACCGCCGTCTCAAGCACCGCTCCGCTGGGCCCTTCCTGTCAAGCACCGCTCCGCTGGGCACCGCCGTCTCAAGCACCACTCCGCTGGGCCCTTCCTGTTAAGCACCGCTCCGCTGGGCCCCGCCGTCTCAAGCACCACTCCGCTGGGCACCGCCGTCTCAAGCACCGCTCCGCTGGGCCCTTCCTGTCAAGCACCGCTCCGCTGGGCCCCGCCGTCTCAAGCACCGCTCCGGTGGGCACCACCGTCTCAAGCACCGCTCCGCTGGGCCCTTCCTGTCAAGCACCGTTCCGCTGGGCCCTTCCTGTCAAGCACCGCTCCGCTGGGCCCCGCCGTCTCAAGCACCGCTCCGCTGGGCCCTTCCTGTCAAGCACCGCTCCGCTGGGCCCCGCCGTCACAAGCACCGCTCCGCTGGGCCCTTCCTGTCAAGCACCGCTCCGCTGGGCACCGCCATCTCAAGCACCGCTCCGCTGGGCCCTTCCTGTCAAGCACCGCTCCGCTGGGCACCGCCGTCTCAAGCACCGCTCCGCTGGGCCCTTCCTGTCAAGCACCGCTCCGCTGGGCCCCGCCGTCTCAAGCACCGCTCCGCTGGGCACCGCTGTCTCAAGCACTGCTCCACTGGGCCCTTCCTGTCAAGCACCTCTCCGCTGGGCCCTTCCTGTCAAGCACCGCTCCGCTGGGCCCCGCCGTCTCAAGCACCGCTCCGCTGGGCCCTTCCTGTCAAGCACCGCTCCGCTGGGCACCGCCGTCTCAAGCACCGCTCCGCCCTTCCTGTCAAGCACCGCTCCGCTGGGCACCGCCGTCTCAAGCACCGCTCCTCTGGGCCCTTCCTGTCAAGCACCGCTCCGCTGGGCCCCGCCGTCTCAAGCACCACTCCGCTGGGCACCGCTCCGCTGGGCACCACCGTCTCAATCACCGCTCCGCTGGGCCATTCCTGTCAAGCACCGCTCCGCTGGGCACCGCCGTCTCAAGCACCGCTCCGCTGGGCCATTCCTGTCAAGCACCGCTCCGCTGGGCCCTTCCTGTCAAGCACCGCTCCGCTGGGCACCGCCGTCTCAAACACCTCTCCGCTGGGCCCTTCCTGCATGCACTGTTAACGGTTCACTGTGCCCACCATGCCTCCTCCTTGACCAGTGGAGACTGTAATCCACCTGATGGACTGTGGCTTTGCACTCCCCAGGATGGCACAGTGGGCAACCCACCAACTGTAGAGACTTGAGAGACTGTGGCTTTGCACTCCCCAGGATGGCACAGTGGGCAACCCACCTACTGTAGAGACTTGAGAGACTGTGGCTTTGCACTCCCCAGGATGAAACAGTGGGCAACCCACCTACTGTAGAGACTTGAGATACTGTGGCTTTGCACTCCCCAGGATGGCACAGTAGGCATGGTGGCCCCTTCGTGGATCTGGCGTCGTGGAATCATGTGGCTGTGGTGCCCCCCCCTTCCCTTCCCCCTGAGGTGCCTGTAGTTTTTTCATCAGATGCCCCTGCAGTGTTCTCTCCAAACGACTCAGGTCTCCTGTGTGGGCTTTGCCCTTGTGTTGTTACACTTTGGCCCACGGACACTTCGATTTTCTTTTGATGTGCAGGACTAATTGCCTCGGTTATCCATTGCAATGTATATAGAATTATTTTGATATTGATTTTTTGGCTAGTTGACCAATACTTTTCAGAGCCTATTTTGTACATAAATTTTTATTCACAATTTAATTATGTCTTTGCATTTTTCAGGGGGGTTTGGGTGGTGTCACTGTGACTTGTTGCTCTGCATTGGTGTGTACATAGTTTGGGGGGGTGGGGGTCGCATATGTGTGTGCCGTAAGCTTTCCTCCTCCCCCCTCCCGTGTGTCGTAGGTGCAGTACTCACCGTTGTTGTCTGCGCCGGCGTTCGTACTCGTGGTAGATGAGCAGGTAGACGAGAGCAGGTAGGATGTTTAATTCGGGTTCCATGCTGTCCTCCTTCCTCGTGGAGTGCGTAGAGGTGAGCGTTTTCCTGTTCGTAGTCTGTTTCCGCCGTGTTTTTATCGGCGGGGCTCCCGCCCCGGAAAAGGTGGCGGATTGGTGAGTTATGATACTGTGGGCGGTACATTGTCTGCCGCCTGTCTGTTGGCGGTGACCGCCGCGCTGTTTGTCTGTACCGCCGTGGCGGTCGGAGTGTTAAAGTGGCGGTCTCTGTTGGCGGTTCCCGCCAGGGTCAGAATTCCATTTTTTGGACCGCCAGCCTGTTGGCCGATTGGCCGCCGCTTTATCACCGACCGCCAGGGTTAGAATCACCCCCTTAGTCTTTTTTTCGAAGATTTTCTTCAGCGGGACGAACCTGCCAGTTCAATCCAACCTCCTGGAGCCCTTCTCCGGATACGCGATGCGGGAATCCTCGGTGGAGATTTTTACCTTCGGACTTAGTCGTTTTTTCGAGGTGAAAATCCTTCGACCGTGGTAAACCTGGATCTTGATCCGACGTCCATGGAGCCCTCCTCGGATACGCTGGCTGGGAGGTCCCGGTCAACTTTTTACCTTTGGACTTAGTCTCTTTTTCGGAGATTTTCTTTACCGGGACGAACCAGCAAATCAGGCCGGGTCGCGGTTGAGGCAAGCCGGCTAGAGTTGCCGCGGCGGGTCAGTCCCTCTATGGAGTTTTTTTACAAAAGTTGTCCAAACTTCTCCAAACTTCTGGGGCTTCTCCCAGATGTCCTTTTAAGGTTCTTTTGGGGTCCACAGCTCACCCTAAGGGTCCAGAAGTTCTGAGATGGTCCTTGGGGGGTGCGGACTACAACTCCCAGAATGCACCTGGCGCAAACTCCTTTTTGGCCACTGGACAGTGGTCAGCTGGTCGCTTTCTTCAGGAGTTGGTGCACGGGACTCTGGATAGCAATTTTTCACCTGTAGCAAACAGGGAGTCCCTCCTTGAACCAGTTGAAGCCAGGCAAAGTCATTCTTGTGGTGAAGCCCAAGTATGCAGCTGGTGCAGTCCTTCTGAGTGCAGGTTTCAGGTGCAGGCCAGGGGTCCAGCAGGGCAGTCCTTCTTCTTCTGTTGTTCTTCCTTGTTGGATGTGGTAGGGACCTGAGGTGTGGGTGCAGGTCTGCCAGTTTTATCCTTGCTCCTGGGTGAAAAGCAGGGGGGTCCTGGTTCTCCAATCAGGTGCAGGGTCCTTCCCCCTGTGATGACCACTTCCTTGGAAGTGTGGCAAAAATCAATCCCAGGAGGCAACATTCTCTAAAAATCCATCATGGCTGAATCTGATTTTTGGAGGTTACATCTGGCTGAGCCCACCCACTGGTGTGGCTAAAAATCATAAACACACCCCTCTCTTGCCCTCTCCTAATCTAATCAAGGGGGCACCTAGTTGTCTGGGGTTGCAGGATGTGGGGGTGTTGCTCCAAATGTCCTTCTCTGCCTTTGAAGACCAGTTTGGCAGCCCTCCCCCTTCCTGCCTCACCATCTGCTGAGGGGAGATTCCTTCCCACAGGCACATTCCTTTGTGTGAAGCCAGGCCACTTCACACCTCATCAAGGCAGCTTGGTCAAGCTGCTCAAGGCTGGCCAATCAGAGCACAGCAGCAAAAACAATGCAGGGCTGAAATTGTCAACTTTTCAGGTAAAGTTTAAAACTCTTTACCTGAACAAGTTATATTAAATCCAACAACTGGAAGTTGTGGGATTTATTACAACAATTAATTTGATACCAAACTCTTGGTATGCATCATTTAAGGAGACTTTAAAAATTAAAATAAAGTCTCCCCATTCTAGCCTATGAAGGCCATTTACTACAATGAGGGAAAAACTAATTTGGCTGTTTTTACCTCACCAGGGCTTATAAAACTATTTTTATAAAGTCCCTGCTTATAGTTACATGGCACCCAGCCCTAGGGGCACATAGGGCACACCTTAGGGGTGACTTATATGTAAAAATAAGGTAGTTTAAGACTTTGGAACTACTTTTAATTCCAAAGTCGAATTTGCATATAACTTTAATTTAAAAGCAGCCAGCAAGGCAGGCCTGCCTTTAAAATGACACTGGGCACCTCAGCAGTGCACCTATGGGTGCACCACCTATGCTTGGTCCCTAAACCTACAAGCCCTACCATATACTAGGGACTTATAGGTAGGTTAACTTAGCCAATTATAATTAGCCTAATTTGCATATCCATTTTACACAGAGCACAGGCCCTGGGACTGGTTAGCAGTACCCAGGGCACCATCAGAGTCAGGAAAACACCAGCAAAAAGTGGAAAATGGGGGCAAAAAGTTAGGGGGCCTCTGCAATCAACCCTGTTTTCTCACACCATGCCACTGGCATGGGCAGTGCAGGGGCCCCCTAACAGGGCCCCAGCATGATTTTCACTGTCTGCATAGCAGACAGTGAAAATCGTGACGGGTGCAACTGCACCCGTCGCACCCCTGCAACACCGCCGGCTCCATTCGGAGCCGGCTTCTGTGTTGCAGGGCCTTTCCCGCTGTGCCAGCGGGCGCTCCCTTGGCGGGCGCCCGCCGGCCCAGCGGGAAAGTCAGAATGGCCTCTGCTGTCTCTTGACCGCAGAGCGGCCAAGTGGCGGTTCCCGCCAGGCGGGCGGCGCCCGCCGCCCGCCGGTGTCGGAATGACCCCCTATGTCTGCAAAGTAACAAACCTATGATCAGAATCTTGTGTATACATTCAGCCCTATATAGGTTGTGACAGTGCCAACATGTTTTACACACACTTATACACTTGTCATTTTATCACCTATGATGTCATTGTTGCCTACATGACATTAGCACCATCTTTAATTTGTTTACTTAACGTAGCATGGCTATTTGCTTAGTACATGTAAACACTTTCCAACATGGAGATTTATAAATGTTTTTGTCAGACAACAGCTAATTTCTTTTTATGGCAATGTGTCATGCAGAACTTAAATGGACTCATAAGTATGGCAATGTGAGCCAATTTCATATTGGACAAACTGATGTAGGTAAACACAACACTTTTATTTCAGATTATGTATGTGATTTTGCCTTGTAGGTGATTCAGTACTTATATGCCTTGATTCTCACAACATTGAAGTGGCAAGAGTGTGTTAATGTTTGAATCCTGAGTACACTATGATACCTTACCTTGGCTGCATTTCATTCTACTCTGTTTACTAGTGATTGACATATTTGACAGGATACTAATTGACTATTTCAGTTTTACATTAATAGAGTGAGATACAGGAAATGCAGCTTGCGTCACCAGAATGGTCATCTATCACACTGATGTAGTATGTCAATGTGGTTTATTGTCTGTGTGTGAGTGTGTGTGTCTGTGTGTGTGTGTGAAGCTAGAATATAGACATGGCAGAGACATGTGTGTACTTTGTACTTTTGGTATCACGTATGTACCTGAATTTACATTTACACATTAGTTGAGGCTAGCCTTACAGTGCATGGCATAAATGGAATTTCCAACTTTTTCTTCCATTAGCGCACTTGATACTTTGGTCAACATACAATCTTTCAGCCGTGTGTGACACATTCACTTAGGGACACGCAATTCGATCAACACAAGCTGTTGAACTTTTTGACGAGACTATATACATCATTGAACATACACACATCTCATACTTGCATAATATGTACCCTTTTTACCCATATTGATTTTACTTGTGAACCACATGATTTGCATGTTTATTTATTAACTTTTGAAGAATATGTGGTTCAGTCCACTCACACAGTGTGAGATGACACAATACTTGTCACTGTGGATTTTTTTCTACTTTCATTGCTGGATTAGTGGGGGAATGACACAATGGGTCTATAATGCCATACCATCCTACTTTTTAGTATGATGTATTTGTCTGATTTCCTTACCAACAAGTAGGCCATTCTCATTTCGGCCATTCTGAAACTGGTCATTGATGGTACAGTGACAGAAGAGGTACACATCAAGTGCACTTTCGGGATATTTGACCAGAAAATTTATGAACATTCCCTGATGGTCCACAATAGCCTGGACATTGATAGAGTATATGTGTTTTTATGTTTTGGTACAGGTGGGATGTGGTAGCAGGTGACACCAATTGCACATGTGTGCGATCAATGGCTCCAAGAAAATTAGGAAATCCTGCTACGTAGAATAATTCTTGCTTGATATCCAGTTGTTGTTGTGTTGTCCTGGGGAAAAGAAGGTACTGGGGTGTGAGTTTTATGGTAGTAGCAAGACCTGATGGTACAAACACAGAAAATGTCAAATGTCAATCTGGCTGTTGTGACTTGGAAGGAACCTAATGCCAGCATGTGGAGTACAGCGATCAATTTGACATGTGGTGGAATGTTATTGGGCCTTGCAGTTGGTGGCTGGAAACTTGGTGCAATCTTCTCCAGCGATTTCAAGATGAACTCTCTCTTGAGACCGTAGAACTGTACGACCTTCTCCTCCCTGTGGGCAATGAGAGGTATGCACTACTGGAAAATACACTCCCTTCTCCTTTGCTGCCTATGTAGTGGTTGTGGAATCCTAGCTACTTCGAGTTGTAGTATGATGACCTCCAAGGCAAAGTTGAGCTTGCCAAAGTGTTCTTTGTCATGTTGATGTTTTTATACCGCAGCCACTGCAGCATTTTTATGCCTGGTTTGACAAAGCTCAGCAATTCTGATACATTTGGACCTTTGTGTTGCACTTCCACATGATGTGTGATGCAGTACAACACCCATAAATACCACTACATTGCTTTTGTGTTGGATTTTTTAAATATGACTTACTGCTTCCGCCAGCCTTGCATTGCACTACGTGGGGCAAGACCAACGCAAGCCTCTCATAAATATGCTAATAGTCCCAAGGTAAATCCTCCAATCAGAACAAACTGCTTAGTATTTTTTCAATTTGTTTTCACTTCGATCGTTAAAACTTTGTATTTCTGGTTCAGCTTTTTAGACGTTTAGTTTTCCATGTCATTTAGTTTATTAAATGTTATCCTATTTTTTCTAAATTGGTGTGGAATATTTATTGTTATGTTTTTTACTTTTTAACTATCTTTTGTATTTTTTAATGATTTACACAGTTTCCCTAAGCTAAGTCTGTGTTTTCTGTGCCGAAACTATCGGGGGTTGATCTAAGTTTTAAATTACAGAAACCTTTGACAGGACCTAGCAGGTGAATGATTTTATTGCTTGTGGAGGACTTCAATCCACCTTAATTAAAAACCGACTTTCTTACAGGTTGGGTATTCTGAGCTGGCATTCTTTGAATACAACTGTGATGTGTTGGAATGGCACACTAATATATATATATATATATATATAGATATATTTATATCTATATATATATATATATATATAGACTCTCATGTAAGTGAACAACAAAATAGAAAACGTCTACCACCCCAAAACCCCTCCACATACCGTAGTGTTATTCTACCACATTTAATTGCTGTAGGTGCCTCACTGGAAAAATCCATCAGAATTCTCCAAAATGTCTCTCCTTTAGAAATGGTTCACCCCAATTGACCTTCTCCTCCCTGTGGGCAATGAGAGGTATGCACTACTGGAAAATACACTCCCTTCTCCTTTGCTACCTATGTAGTGGTTTGGAATCCTAGCTACTTCGAGTTGTAGTATGATGACCTCCAAGGCAAAGTTGAGCTTTCCAAAGTGTTCTTTGTCATGTTGTTGTTTTTATATTGCAGCCACTGCTGCATTTTTATGCCTGGTTTGACAAAGCTCAGCAATTCTGACACATTTGGACCTTTGTGTTGCACTTCCACATGATGTGTGATGCAGTGCAACACCCACAAATACCACTACATTACATTTGTGTTGGATTTTGTAGGGGAAAGCCTACATTGCATATATTAAGCAATGAGTGGCACACCTGGATACTGTGCAACTTTTTTCCCACAGAAACCTTAAAAAACAGCACATTTTTGAAGATGTGTCATGTTTTAAATATGACTTACTGCTTACGCCAGCCTTGCATTAAACTACGAGGTGCAAGACCAGCGCAAGCCTCTCATAAATATGCTAATAGTCCCAAGGTAAATCATTCAACTAGAACAAACTGCCTTGTATTTTTCCAATTTGTTTTCCCTTAGATCGTGAAAACTTTGTATTTCTGGTTCAGCTTTTTAGATGTTTAGTTTTTCATGTCATTTTGTTTATTAAATGTTATCCTATTTTTTCTCAATTGGTGTGGAATATTTATTGTTATGTTTTTTACTTTTTAACTATCTTTTGTATTTTTTAATGATTTACACATTTTCCCTAAGCTAAGTCTGCGTTTTCTGTGCCGAAACTATCGGGGGTTGAGCTGAGTTTTAAATTACAGAAACCTTTGACAGGACTAGCAGGTGAATGATTTTATTGCTTGTGGAGGACTTCAATCCACCTTAATTAAAAACTGACTTTCTTAAAGTTGGTTATTCTGAGCTGGCATTCTTTGATATATATATATATATATATATATATATATATATATAGACTCTCATGTGAAAACCTCTACCACCCCAAAACTCCCCCATATACCGTAGTGTTATTCTACCACATTTAATTGCTGTAGGTGCCTCACTGGAAAAATCCATCAGATTTCTCCAAAATGTCTCGCCTTTAGAAATGGTTCAGCCTATTAGGCCAATCTATGTATGTCCAGGTACAAGCAGCACCTTGCTTGATATTAGCACAGAACCTGATAAAATTATTAATTTACCCATAGAGCATTTGCATGGATGTGACATGACGTAACCACCGAAACATCATTGGTAAGGGCAGTCACCATCTGATAGTCAGCGGGTGGGTTGTGCACTATATAGCTCCGCAGGTTAGTAATAGTGATAGCGTTGTGCTCTTCCCATTTACTCTTAAAAAGGTTTTCAAGGGTTATTTTTGCAATATGATGTCACCACTAGATGATGCTACCTTAATATGATTAAAGGAAGTGTCAATCTTGCTGCTGACTACGTGTGTGGAAGTTTCAGGTCTTTGGTGAAGTGGAGACATGCTATTGCACCCTACAGTTTCTAAAGATCAGTCATAACTGGCGCATAGGTGATGCATTTTCTGCTTGGTGCATGTGTATTTGAGGGAGCAATGAAACTAGAACATTTCAGACATGCAACATTTTCTGTAAAATATTTAATCTTGATCAGAGCACCAATGGGAGTTTAGACATGGATCAATACTTGTAGATCAATTGTAATTGGGGTGTTTGTTTTCTTCAATTAATTTCACCAGCATCTGCTCAAAGATTTTTGATAGTAGAGTAATTAAATCTGACTTTCACTGCTAAGCTGCAGTTGAGCAAACTGACCATTTCTACCCTTCCTTACTCATTCTCTCCACTAAAACTGTTTTGAGTACTTGTGGTAATCCTCATTACACCAACTCTAAGCATCCTTGTTCCATTATTTATATATTGAGGACATTGTCCTCTTTACTGAACCACAAAGATGCCTGGCTTCTCTTCGGAGACACTCTTCTTTCCTCCTCTCCCTCTACTTGCAAGGTGGACCCGCATTTCCCTTTACCCATATCTGAGGAAGAGAGTTGATGCACATCCTGTCATGCTGTAAGGAGATTCAAAAACCTCTTCCTGTGATGGGTGTGAAATACTGGATTATTAGTTGGGGTAGACGGTAGTGAACCACAAGCTAAAATATCACTTTGTCTGTTAGGTCCAGTAAAGGTTTTAATAATTTAAACTTGAGCTCCACCTCTAGTAGCTTTTGCTTATTGCACAGTCTTAACTTAAGAAAATGTTCAATGTATTAGAAAGTACCAAAATATGTATTAGGTTGAAAACATAACACATTAGAAAACCTCCAATTTAAAAAAATAGAAAATATGTTAATGAACAAAATGACCTCAAAACGACCAAAATCAAACTCGAGGAACCAGAGATGTGAACTTTTAAAGTTTTGAAAACAATTAGCACCAAAAAAATGACAAAGCACCAATTGAATATATACCATTGTATATATACCAATTGGATATATCAGGTCATGCTAGAGCAGCTCTAGGTCAAAGTGGAGGCCTGTTGCGGTGAATAAAGGGTCCAGGTGCACCCTGATCTAATGTGTAACATATGACTTGGAAACTTTGATAGAGAAAAAGCGGTTGTGAGAAATTGGGTTGTTGGTTGACTGGGATGTGAAACACAAAAAGTCCCTAAGTAAACCTGTCCTTAACCCTGGCTAGTTTGACATAAAAAACACTCAGGCTAAACATAGAGGCAATGTGTAAAGTATTTATGGATCACACAAACAGTCATAAAACACAATAAAAATCTCAAAGCAATTTAGAAAAATAGAGTCAATTTTCATAAATTATCTGACACCAATATCCAATCAGTAGAACCAGAGTTTTGTATTTAAACTTTATGATTCAAAATAGTGCCATCCACTGACATTTGGACTCCTTTAGAACTACAGCCAAAGGTCCAAGAGTGTATTGAGACATCTTCGGGGTTCAGAACTCACTCAGGATGGGTCCAGGTGTAGGTTCAAGGTGGTGGTAGCCTGTTATATCCCTTTTGCTCTGAACAGGAGGCCAGCAAACTAGCCCTTGAAATCACTTCCGGAGGTCCTGGGTGCAGAGAAAGATGGTGGACTCAATAGCAGGGTTTGCTCTGAAGGTTCAAGCCAGGCTCCTTGCAGCAAAGCAGTCCTTCAAGGTACAGCAGCAGCCAGACAGAGTGCACAGCAGCTCACAGTAGCAGGCAGTCCTCTGAGAGTCCTTTTGCAGGTCCCTTAGTGAGCTGAGGAGTTGGTTTGAGAGCCCTTTTTTTATACCCTGGCGTCCTGCACCCAGAAGGTCGATAAAGCTCCTAGAAAGGTTCTGTGAAGTTCTGAGAGTGGGCTGCCTCCCCTACCTGAGCTTCAGGCTAGCTGCAGTGACAATACAGGGTTGTTAGGCCTATTGTAAGGAGCCAGGGCACAGCCTATTCAGGTGCAAGTGGGGCTGTGCTTAGCTCCTCCCCATCAAACTAGTTAATGGCCCATTGAGGCTCAGCTAATCCCACTATTGTGTGACTGTCAGGGAGGAATTCACAAAGTCTTACTGTCAGCTATGCCCAGTGATATGACCCAAGACAGGCTGCAGGCAGAAAGGGCTACGTGCAGGAACATACCAACTTTCTAAAAGTGGCTTTTTACAAATTGTAATGATAAATCCTACTTTACCATTAAAGAGAGTTTTAAATTATCATTCCATAGGTACCAAACATGACATATCTACAGCTAGTGAAATTAAGAAGGAATCCCGCAATGTTATCCTATGGGAGAAGTAGGGCTCGTCGCAGTAAAAAATACTTTGGGGAGTTTTTCACTACCAGAACTTGTCATGTAAAACTTAAAGGTACATGTCCTACCTTTTAAGTACACAGCACCCTGCCCTGTAGGCTAACTAGAGCGTACCATGGGGGTGACTTATACGCAATAAAAGGGGAGTTTAAGGTTTGCCAAGGAGTTTTAAATGCTAAGTCGACATACCAGTGGAACACTGAATTCAGACTGCAATGGCAGCCCTGGGACATGTTTTAGAGTGCTACTTAAGTGAGTTATACCATACGTGCTGCAGGTCACTGATAGCATTTAATCTACATGCCCTTGATATATGGAATACCACTCTACAAGGGACTTACAAGTAAATTAAATATGCGAATTGGGTATGAACCAATTAAACAAAAACAAAGAGGGAGAAGGAGGTTGTGGGGCTGGGTCTGTCCCCTTTATAGCCTATATGACATTACAAAAGAGGTCCACCTAGAGGAACTACCACAGGTTGGACAGGAAAAAGGGTTTCCTGTTAGAAAAACCCTCACCCACCAGAGTTACTCCTTTGTGGCATGTTTCATCATTGGGTTTCTTCCTGTTCTGCTATGGAGCGGATGTGGTACGACCTACAGGATACATGAGGACCCCACCACTCCTATCCCTCCTGTGATTCACATTGACAAAACTACATCAGTGCTCCCATGTATCCCATAGGTCATAGCATGCCGCACTCTGCAGCGGAAGGTGAGGAAAATCAATGATGAAGCATGCCACCAAGGGGTAACCCTGTAAGGAGAGGGTTTTTCTAACAGGAAAACCCTTTTTCCTGTCCATCTTGTGGTAGTTCTTTTAGCTGGGCCTCTTTTGTAATGCTGTAATGTTAAAAACCAATGAAACCATGGTTTGGAGCGAGAACACACACACTTTAGTGCTGGTTGGTAGTGGTAAACTGCACAGAGTCTTAAGGCTTACAACAGAAAAGATCCAACAAACATATGAGGATAAAGGCAATAGGTTTGGGGGTGACTCTGTAGAGAGGGCCAATTCCAACAGTGGTCCTCGATGAGTCATCAGAGGGGCAAGCAACAAGCTGGATCTTAATCATGGCTTTGGGATAGCATGTTGCTGAATCCCTGGGTCTGGGTGCAGTTGTTGGAGAAGGTGGGAAAGCTATGAGTGGGCGAAGAACACCCAGGAAGGCCTCAACAGTGATTGGAATAATGCTCAGCATTGGTCCTGGCAACTCCCTCTATGATCAGACTTAGAAACCTTTCTGGAAGTCAGATTTCCTTTAACAGGGCAAGCCAGCAGGTTGAGGTCGACCAGTAATTCAATGCTGATGGCATTGGCTTCTATAGCGAGCCCAATCTCCATTAGTTTTCCAGGCAGAAAGTCTGAGATTTTGAAGTTTGGGTAGGTGGAGTACACTCTAATAGCAGCCAAGTGTTCCATGACATAAGGAACAGCCCTTGGGGGTCAGGTCTCACTACAATAGAAGGTACTAGTAGGGTCCAAGGAAGGTCCAGTAGCAGCTGGTCACATGACCTCTTTTAGGAAAGTTGTCTTCTTGCAACTTGTGTGTCCCTGTAGATTGATAAATGATCAGCCATCTGACCTTTGGAGTCCACTTCTGTGTCCTGGATATAAGTGGGAGAAGGTCCAGCCTTTCAGATGACCTCACAGTTTACAACAGCAGGTGCAGTCCTTCTTCTACAGGTCCATTAGCCTTCTGAAGGGGGCACCCAGGGGTGCCATATTCATGCCTGGCACTAGCTTATGGGGTGGTGTGACTTCGGGCCCCTTTCTGACCAACAGGGAAAATGTTCTCAGTGATATAATTATCCATATTTGCAACGGTTCCTGTGTGCCCTAGTGGAAATAACCTCACAGTGCCCCTCCCTACCTAAAGTTAAGATGGCAGAAACTTTCTTTCACATTGCAGACCTCATGAGCCAACCCTGTAGGTGTGGCAAGGGAAATAAGCAACCCTCCCCTGTCGTTGCTGAAAACCGTTTCCGGTAGCAACTCATCTCCTCTGGGATTAATGCCTGGCTCGCTAAAATGACAATAGAGGAGGCACCCCAAATGGCGCTACATCTGTCTGACATGAGGAGGCTTTTTGTGGTAAGAAAATAGCGCTGAATGCAGAATTACTCTTGTGCATGAATATGAGTCATCTTGCAGAATTTTGGGGTAATTCCGTGTGATTAGGCTGCACGGAATTACACAAGTTATGGCTATCCTTCTTTTAGGTCTGTCAAAAGTGTTCCAATTGACATTTCACATTTACAGTTTTAACTGGCACAGTCAAGTAGTCGAGTAATCGTGGCAGGCCTGCATTCATGTTTTGCATTGCATTGTCGCTTCAGTGGCTGCACAAAATGTGGTGCAGTCCACCATTGACTTGTAACTTACATACCTTGGATGGACTTTGTACCATATACCAAGGAGTTACACGTAAGTTAAACATGTCCATTACGAGTTGAGCCAATTTCAACATGTTTTAGGGTCAGAGCACATTCTCTGGAGCCTAGTTAGGAGAGACCCAATGGACAGAATAAAAAAAAGCAACAGTAAAATGGGGGTGCTCATGCAAAAAGAGGCATTTTTCCTACAGTGGGGAAGTCAGAAAGTAATAGAATGAGGATGCTGAGAATATGAGCATTGCAGATTGCCCACAAGATGCCAAATCATTACTGCCTGATCTCTCATCCACTTTTCATTCCTTCACTAATAAAGATTTATCGAAGCTGTAATATACAGGTTTAAGCATTTTGAGACAGAAAAGATACACCAATACATTAGTGATGCAACACTAAAAATGTTATTCCCAACAACCATTAAAGTCACCCTAGAAGCCAAGTAAGAACCCAATACCATTCTTCCTAATGCAAGTGCAGTAGCAATTTCCAAATTATAATGCCATACAAAATTTATTTGAAAAGTCCATGTGGCGATGTGACACAAATTTAAGATAGAAGGGCCATTGTGTGAAAGTAGATTATTACTTTGGGTGGATAGTAATCCACCATAAGTGATCATGGCTCTTGTCTTGTTAGGCCCAGTAAAGGTTTCAGGGCCAGATGTATGAAGCCTTTTTATGGTCATAAATGGTCTGATTAGAAGACTTGGGATGCTAGCAACTTCAAAAATGTATTTTTCTAATTTGCTAAAGTAGCATGTTACTGTCTCACAAATTAGATTTGAGACCAGATACTAATTCAGCACTTAGATGGGCTGTGTTTAGGGTGTCCCTTCGAAATACTGAATAAGTATTGCATGTATTAATGTTTTGCTTTGCATCTAAATTCCGGATGCAAAATATCAGTCTTTTACAACCACAGAAATAGTAAGTCATTCGCAAATGTGAAGAAGTCTTCAGGGGATGATGTCCCCTTTGTGAATGTTGAAGAGTAAGCAGTGGTGCCATGGACCACTGTCTGCTCTTAAAAAATGAAACTTATAATTTTTGTTTTTTTAAACGCATCCTCTTTTCCTTTAATGAAAAGGGGTTGCAATCCAAAAGAAAATTCTTTATCTAAAAGCAGTCACAGATATATGGGTAGCCTGCTGACCTCAGCAGGCCACCATTCCAGTGGTGGCTCTAATTCCTAGTGCCACTCAAGTTTACCTCATTATTATTCATGAGGTATGTGAAATTGGACTTACTAGCAATCAATTTGAGAACCTACTTAATAATACATGGGTTGGTTTGTAAATTACTACACTGCTCACAAAAACTGATGGTCACAAATTACGACCAGTATTTTGCAACTAGTTACAAGTACATATGACCCTCAGTAAAGCTGAAGTCAGCCCCTGGAAGCTATGGCAGAAAGCAGACAGTCTTAACTTAAGAAAATGTGTAAAGCATTTTGAAGTACCAAACAGTTAACAAGTTGAAAACACAACACAATAAAAACCCAAGTCTATTTATAAAAATAGATAATAATTGAATGAACAAAATGACACAAAAATGATAAAAATCCAAAAAAAGAGAACCTGAGCCGTGCATTTTTGAATGTTTAATAAAAATAATGTAAAAAACGCGGTCATCTGGTTACAGCTGCCTGGTACTTATGTGCATGGTAAGACTGACTGTGATGGAGCATTGGTCGGACTCAGGGACCAGGTTCATCTTCGAGAAAAAGTTACCTCTCAACGTTGGCAGTCCTCATTGAAGAAGGCAGTGGGGCTGGTGTCAAGAGAGGGGCCTCTACATCAACAGCTTATGTCATCGGGATGCAGCCTTTTGCAAAACCATTGGTTTTAGGTGGAAAAAGGCTTTGTCAGGTAAAAAGTGAGTTTTTTTAAAAGTACCATATGTAAAAGAAGTTAGTATCAATCCAACTTTACCAGTGAACTGTATTGCAATGAATATTTCACAAATTCTAAGAATGAACTTTGTAGTTGTTTTCTAGGTGGACATAATATTATTTAATTTTAATACTGCATCCCAATGTTTTGCCATGGGACATCTAACCCCGCCACAGTGAAAGTGCCTCCAAAGTCCTTTTCACTGTAAGGACATATTTAAAATTAAACTTTTGCATTGAGGGGCATATTTCTACTTGTTTTGTGCAAAATTTCCATCATTTTTTTTAAGCAAATTGGGTGCAAAACTAACTCCATATTTATATTTGGATGTGGAAACCTACTTTGCATCAATGAGATACAAAGTAGGCGTTCCCGTGCAAAAAATGACACTATGGCCTTAGCGCCATATTTATACCCCCATGTTCAAATCACGCACAGTAGGGAGGAGGGGTAAAAAAATAGTGCAAAGCTTGCTTTGCACCATTTATTAACGCCTGGGCCAGGTCAGGCGTTAGGGGACTTGTGGGCCTACATCCATGGTGGAACACCATTAAATAAGCCCGCATGTACCCTCCTCAGGCCTCTGGGACACCCCCACCCGCACCAGAGGGCCAGCAGAGGATGGGGGCCCCATCCTAGGTAAGTACAGGTAAGTATTTTATTATTTTATTTAAAGTGCCATTGGTGGCCCTGAAATGGGCCCCCCTACATGGCACTGGGTGCAATGGCCATGCCCAGGGGAACCTGGTCCCCTGTGCTGGCCATTGGGGTGGTGCAAAACCCCCTTCGTCCATACCGCCATACGTTTTTTTTTACGTCAGCCTACCCTTTGCACCGGCTTGCACCATTCCATAAATATGGTGCCCGGCTGGTGCACAGAAATGGTGAAAGCCGGTGCTAAATCAGGGCCTTAAGGTCTACTTGGGGTAACTTAATGGAATTAAAGAGGAGGATTTAGACTTGTGAAAAGGGGTTATTTTGGCAGGTAATTTTTTCTATTCTAAACCTACACAAACAGGCTACAATGGTAATCCTGCAGTTCTGTTTTGAACTGTCACTCTAGTGGTGGGAGGAAGTGTGCAGCAGTTCACTAATTACTTTTAACTTATATATCCTGGGTACACTTTGTACCATATAGTAGGGATTTATAGGAAAAATGTATGCACCACTTATGAGTATAGCCAATTTTAAATGTTGTAGGGGTCATAGCACATGTACTGATGATTTGTTTTAAAAATGCAATAAATAAAAATGGAAGTGATCGTGGGAAATGTGGCATTTTCCTAGAGTCTATGGCCCTCAGAATGACATTGGTGGTAAATCCCGCTTACCACCACGGTGACAGTTGCCAACTTACATCCGCACTGGTGGATATCCGTTCACCATATTATGACACACACACACAAATCCGCCAGACCAAAGGTCAGTGGTAAAGTGGCAGTCCCAAAACCCACACCGTTACACCAACAGAACAACGCCCATCACATTATGACCCACAAATCACTACGGTGGACATTCAATGGCAGTCAACCATTGGCAGTACATACCGCCACGCTCACAATGGACACCCACAGTCAAAACAACACCACATTGGCCAATTCAAACAACATGCACCTGCTACCCATACACACACCACACCCACACACCCACACCCACACCATTATAAAACACACACCCACATTACCCAGAACCTCTTATGAATACAAATCATTGGCACGAGACTGACACCAAGACCACTGTGACAACTAGAGCCGGACACCACTCACATCCATACACCTCTCACGCACTCCACATCACACACCCCAACACATTACCCAACACACCCTCACCAACACACATCACATAACACACATGGCACCACAAAGTCACCCCCGTTTCACTGAGGAGGATTTAAGGGTCATGGTGGAGGAAATCGTCAGGGTAGAGCCACAGCTATTTGAAGCACAGGTGCAGCAAATATCAATAGCAAGAAAGATGGAGCTATGGCCGAGAATCGTGGACAGGGTCAATGCCGTGGGACAGCACCCCAGAACAAGGGACGATATCAGGAAGAGGTGGAACAACCTACAGAGGAAGGTACGCTCCATAGCAGCAAGATACCAGCTCGCTATACAGAGGACTGGCGGAGGACCCCCACCTCCTCCCCCACAATTCACAGGATGGGAGGAGCAGTTTCTTGCACTGCTGCATCCTGAGGGCCTGGCCAGAGTTGGAGGAGATCTGGACTCTGTTAAGTCAACTTTCAACAATTATCACCCACCATACCTACATGCAATCACATACCCTCACCCTGACTCCCATTACTCCACTCCATCCCACACACTCCACAATCACATCACACTAATCCCAATGTCAAGCCCTGCATGCTGTACCAATGCATGGACACCCCTCACAGCCCTGCATGGACACTCCTCACTAAAGCATGCATGGCATAGGGAAACTAACAATCCCACCACGCACAAACATACACAAGTAAAAAGCTGGCAGGGCAACACCAACCACAGAGGGGAAGCGGGGATGTACAATATGTCATACACATGAAGCATAATACATCATTTACGTCCCCACAGGTACCCCTGTCACTGGAGAGGAGGTGCCATCACTATCCAGTCCCCCAACAGAAGAGGTCCACAGTGATGACAGTAACTCTGGTCTTCAGGATCTGGATGATCTACCTGGCCCTTCAGGGACCACTGGACAGCTGATCATCCAAGCCCACTCACAGACCACCACAGAGCCTCCCGCATCAGGAACCAACATCACAGCACCCCCCCAGAATCCCCAAACCTCTGTCCCCAGGACACGTCAATCAGCAGTGTGCCCACCTGTATATGGAACCCAGGCTACATCTCAAACACAAGACAATCAGGGACCTGGGGTCAGTGGCAGTGGGCACAGAGTTCAGTTGACAGAGGCACAGGCCAACAGGGACACTGGGAGGACTGCTGTGCACCGGGGGAGGACAGGAGCAGTAAACCGACTCTCCAGGACGCAGTCTCTGAGACCCTGGGAGCCTATCAACATTCCCAGGACACGACGGGCCAGATCCTAGACAACATGCAGGAGAACAGGCGGCTGCAGGAGGGACAGTATCAGGGGATCGGGGAGGACTTGCAGGCAATCAACAACACCCTGATCTCCAGTGCAGGGGTGCTGGCAGACATGGGCAACATTATGAGAGAGGCAGTGTCACATCAGCGGGCCCCTGCCGCTAGCCAGGCATATGAACAGCCCTCCACTTCCGCTGCCGCTAGTGGCCAGGAGGCCCCGCCACAGGACCAACAGGCCACCAGCACCCCTCCCCCTGCAGAAGGTGAACCACCCCACAAATGTTCTCTGCAATCCAGACAGAAGCGAGAGACACTTGCCAAGACCACCGCCAGGAAATGAGACTCTCCTGATTTTCCCCCTTGTGTCCCACTCAGTCACCTTGTCCCCCTTGAACTGCCATTGCTCCAATTGCTATGTCTCCATGGACAATGGACCTGTGCTACGCACAGAGTGGAACAATACCCTGGAGTTTCCTCCATCATCACCCCAATCCATTGCACTTTTCCCTCTATATATTAGCACTACAATAAACACCCTGTAATAAAAATACACTTTGAGTATGTCATGTATTTCAAATATGTATTAATTGAAAAAGCTACAGCTATTGCAAATGAACTGTACATAGAATGAGCATAGACTTAATGACCTGTAGCTGGCTGTTGTGATCACACCAGGAGTATTTGTGAAATCACAAACATCTGCAAAATGAATATCCAGAGGTAACAGTAAGTGGGCAAAGAAGTGGGAAATGCCAGCATGCCAATACAACACAGATTACAACCAAAGTCATTGAAATGCAAAGTTGCACTGTCTCACCTGTGTGTCATTGGAAGTACTGACGGATCACAGATGTTCTGTTGATCACATCCTCATCCTCTGCATCCTCATCCTCACTGTTCACAGGGTCCACTGCTGCCACAGGGGCATCACCAGTCTCCTCCTCCTGCAGAAAAGGTGCATGTCGTATGAGGGCCAGGTTGTGCAACATGCAGCATGCCACTACTATCTGGCAGACCTTCTTGTCCCATTGCATAGAATCCGGCCTTCAGAGTGGCCAGATCAACCTGGGGGAATGCAATGTAGCTGCACATCTGTTTTATGAGGGCAGACAATACTCTTGTCAGCAAATTTGAGAACATTGGCTGTGGCATTTCTGCTGCCAAGCCCACTGTCACTTGGAAAGAACCACTGGCCAGGAAATGAGGAACTGATAGCACTTGTGCAAGAGGGGGGCTTCCAGTGGGGTGACGGATAGCAGATATCAGGTCAGGATCCATTTGGGCACAAAGCTTTGTGATTGTGGCCCTGTCCTGTCTATAGGTGAGGATAATGTGCCTGTCCTCCAGTGTAGCCAAGTCCACCAGGGGTCTGTACACGGGGGTATGTCTTCATCTCCTATTCATTCGCAGCAGTAGGTATCTAAGGGACCAAAGAGTGAGGAGGCTGTCACAAACCTAACAATGGAGCCACAACAGCAGTCCACAATCTGCAAACATGTTATGGGACAGTGTAATTTGTGAACTATGTGCCTATTTAACCAGTGATGTAGCATTAATCCATAGGCCTGTCTACCCCCCCCCCCCGAAATGGCATCCACCTGTCCTGTGTGGAGAGACAGGTGGAAGTGAGGTAATGCCGCTGACGTTGTGCACCGTGGCTACGCCGGTGGTGACGGTATGCACTACAGCGGACGTGACCTTCTTTTTCTATTGTATTCATCACTTGTATCCTGACCTTCCATAGGAGAGGACCTACACTGCATGTGCTGCTGTGACCTGTGTCTGGAACCTACCATGGCCCCTGCCTTCACTTCTGAGGAGTTGGAGTGAATGGTGGATGGGGTCCTACCCCAGTTCGGACTGCTGCATGGGCCTCCAGACCAACAGGTGAGTACCCTGTGGGCACAATGCATGTGGCATGAAGGCTTGGAGTTGTGTGTGTGAAGGCCTAGTGTAAGGGGGTGGGTGGATGTCCTCTTGGCGGTATACACGTTGTGTGCTGGGCTATGTGTGTGCCAATGGTAATGGAAACGGGTATGGTGGGCCATTTGTGTTACTGGCTGGACTCTTTGTCTAATGTTAGTCTCCTGTCTGTATTGCCTCCTGAGCCAGATGGGCGCTTGAGGGCATCACTGCAGCCACAAGTGGGTGAGTACAGTGGCCATCGTTGAAGCTCATGGCTGGAGGGGTGGTATTCGGGAGATGGTTGTGTGTCAGTGGGTGCCTCTAGGTCAGGCCAGACATAGCAACGTAGGTCCTCTGGTGGCTAAGGGTCTGAAGTTGAAATACTGCTTTCCTAGCTTGTTAGTATTCACTACTGGTCAGGGTTGCGTGGGTACCAGGTGTGCTGCGGTTGGGGGGGGTGTACCCCTCCTCATTTCTTGTTGAGTAGCCATTTCACTGGTAGTGCAATGTATAGTGTCTAGGCCTGTTCCCTGTGTGTGAGGGGGCGGTGTACGCCAACCGTGGTGTTGGTGCAGTCATGGACCCTGTGTATCCTTTGTCTCTCTCCCCCTCCTTCTTGTTTTGTCATCCTGTCCTTATGTGCATTAGCATCATCTGGCGGAGGAACAGAGGCACCGGTGACAGAGGGAGCTGCATCCCATAGGACCCTGGAGGCAGAGTCCACCGACGCTGGGGGCACCAGTGGGATGGAGGGCGAGAGGAGCACCACAGCAGAGACTGGAGGGGACAATACAGATTCTGATACCTCCTCCAATGGAGCTCACTGATGGTGGCGGACACCTCTGTGACCAATCCAGCTGCAGGTACAGCCGCCACCCCGTACCAGCACCACCCTCCCAGTAGGCCCTCAGCAAGTTGCCCGTGCCCACTTACCCAGGAGGGTGGGCATCTACTTCGCCCAAAGTACCTCAGGCCCTGCCCTAGTGAGCCCTGCTCCCCTGAGTGAGGAGGCTATTTACCTCCTGAGATCCATCTCTCTAGGGCAGTCAACCATTGTGAATGCCATCCAGGGCCTGGCAGCACAGACGCAGCAATCTAATGCATTCCTGGAGGGCATTCACGGTGCATTGGAGGCTCAACAGAGATCGATTTAGGCTCTGACCTCCTTTCTGATGGCAACCATTGTCTCTGTTTCTATTGTCCCCCCTCCAACTTCCACTTCCCAGTCCCATTCTCCTCAACCCCATCCCATCCCAAGCATACAGGCAGACGAGCATGCACCAAAGAGTGTCACAGGCAAACAGAAGCACCACACTTCATCCCACAGGCACTCTCACAAACAACATTAATTTGCAGACACAACAATATCCAGTATTTCCACTGTCTCCCCCTCCTCATTCTCCACCTCCCACCCAGCTACGTCCACACTTACACCTGCATGCACTACATCAATATCCACTACCAGCAGCATCACCACACCAAGCAGAACACACACTTCACTGACAGACACCTCCACAACATCCATGCACATGTCCCATGCGTCCTCTCCCACTGTGTCTGTTCCCCCTCCTAAAGTACACAAACGCAAGCACTCAGACACCCAACAGCCATCCACCTCACAACAGCATACAGCCCATGCACCTGCAACCAAATCCAGCAGACAAACATCTCCAACAGCCACTCCGTCATCCTCCACTCCCATTAATCATCCCTCTTTCCATCCCAATGTCCTTAAAAAGCTTTTCCTTTCCCAGATTGACCTCTTCCCTACCCCTCCAGCCCCCGTCCTGCACGTATGGGCAGGGTAGCAAGGACCCTGCCAAGCACCTCAGCCAAACAGTCCACGGGCCCAGTGGTAGCAGCACCTACTCATGGTAGAAAGGATTCCAGGCCAACAATACTGAAGGAGAAGGAGCCTGCACCAGCCACAAAGAAGGGGAAGAAGCCTGCACCAGCCAAAAAGAAGGGGAAGGATCCTGCACCAGCCAAAAAGAAGGGGAAGGAGCCTGCACCAGCCACAAAGAAGTGGAAGAAGCCAATAGCTGCAAAGAAGGGGAAGGAGCCTGCAACAGCTGCAAAGAAGATGAAGGAGCCTGCACCAGCAGCTGTCACGGAGCCCCCACCTCAAGCCATGGTTGTGCAGCCATCAGAGAGTGCAGGGACTGATCAGAAGCCTCCCACAACCACCACCACAGTGCAGCCATTGGAGGTTGCACGGGCTGAGCAGGAACCTTATACAACCACCACCACAGTGCAGCCATCGGAGGGTTCAGGGGCTGAGCAGGAGTCTCCCACAACCACCACCACAATGCAGCCATCGGAGGGTTCAGGGGCTGAGCAGGAGCCTCTTACAACCACCACCACAGTGCAGCCGTCACTGCCAGCGGACGCCATATAGTCCAGCCTCCAAGGACTGCTGTGCTTCCTGCCCCCTCCATAACCAGTGGGCAAGTCATCTACTCGAGAGACTGTGGCCTTGCACTCCCCAGGACCAAGCACAGGGCATGTTGCCACCTCCAGACCCAGTTGGTAAGTCACCCACTTGAGAGACTGTGGTCTTGCACTCCCCAGGACAAAGCACAGGGCATGTTGGCCCGTCCAGAACCAGTCAGCTTGCTTCCGCATCCGGCTGAGATGCCCTCTACATCACCCTGAGGTGCCTGCCTATTTGCAAACTGATGCCCCAGCAGTGTTCTCTCCGCATTGGGGCAGGATTCGAGTGGGCCTTGGACTTTGCCCTGTGGCCGTATAGGCATGTGAACTATAGACAGGGCTTTTTTATACACGTGTACAGATCTGTTTAGTGTGTAAATCAGATTGTTGAATTTATTGTTGACCTGATTACATTCATTTTCGTATATTCCTGTTGTCTTCGCATTATTCTTCAGATTTTCATGATCAAATTGTTTTTGTAATGCATATGATTGTGTGTACAGTGTGTGTGTGTCGGGTGTGTGTTGTGCATGTGTTTGTCAATATCTTTTTCCTCCCCCCCTTGTGTACTAGGTGGCTTTACTCAACGTCATCGTCTTCGCCGGCGTTGGTGTTCCAGGTGGAGCATAACGTGGAAGATCATTGGAAAAACTTGCAGTTCGGGTTCCATGGCGGCGTGATTCTTCCCTGTGTCTCCAAAGGTGGGTCCTTTCACTTTTATGCTCTGTTTCCGCCAGGCTTTTGATAGCGTTGGTACCACCCCAGAAAAGGTGGCGGACAGCAGGGTCAAAATTTGGTGTGCGATACTTTGTCTTCCACCTGGCTGTAGGCGGCTACCGCTGTGGTGCCTGTTGTTTCCACCCTGGCGGTCGGTGTGGTACATTGGCTGTCTATTGGAGATATCACCGCCATGGTCATAATTAGGTGGTAGAGACCGGCAGTCTGTTGGCGATATTACTGCCACTTTATCACTGACCGCCAGGGTTGTAATGAGGGCCTATATCTCCAACACTGGATGCAGCAAATCCCGTAGTAGAGTGACTTTGAACAACATGAGGCAGGACTACACACAAATTATTAGCTTGGGTAATGGTGGCACAAATCCAATCACTGAGAGTCGGATTAGCTGATCTCAATTTTTTTTGACTGGTTCAGAATCAAATAACAGAAGATTACTAGGCCCAATGTTCACAGGTGCACCTTAGATTCATATGAGCAGTCTTCCTGACATCCTAGACCAGCAATTCTCTGACTCAGCTTCTTCCTCCATACCAGGTAAAAATACCAGCTATTCTGAATGAAGAGATAATGGGGGTCATTCTGACCCCGGCGGTCATGGACCACCGGGGCCACGGTTGGCGGGAGCACCACCAACAGGCTGGCGGTGCCCCGCAGCGCATTCTGACCGCGGCGGTTTGACCGCGGTCAGATGCGGAAAACCGGCGGTCTCCAGCCGGTTTTCCGCTGCCCAAATGAATCCTCCATGGCGGCGCAGCTCGCTGCGCCGCCATGGAGGATTCTGACACCCCATACCGCCATCCTGTTCCTGGCGGTTCGCCCACCAGGAACAGGATGGCGGTATGGGGTGTCGTGGGGCCCCTGGGGGCCCCTGCAGTGCCCATGCCAATGGCATGGGCACTGCAGGGGCCCCCGTAAGAGGGCCCCACTTTGTATTTCAGTGTCTGCTTTGCAGACACTGAAATACGCGACGGGTGCCACTGCACCCGTCGCACCTTCCCACTCCGCCGGCTCAATTCTGAGCCGGCGTCCTCGTGGGAAGGGTGTTTTGCACTGGGCTGGCGGGCAGCCTTTTGGCGGTCGCCCGCCAGCCCAGTGCAAAACCCAAAATACCCTCAGCGGTCTTTCGACCGCGGAGCGGTATTTTGGAGGGGGGAACTCTGGCGGGCGGCCTTCGCCGCCCGCCAGGGTGAGAATCACCCCCAATATAATTTTGTGTAAAAATTAGGACCAGGTCGTAATACTAGGGCATCTCTCGGGATGTATACATTCAGAACATACCAGAGAACTCAAAACCCAAACACCGTAGAGACATCACAGTTACAAGGAACAAGTTAGTACACTCAAGGATCCATATTTGCCAGAGGTGTATGGAACATTTCTAAGAGAAAATCCTAGAAATGGTACAGTTGGCAAGTGAACTCCTGAATCTAAAACACCAGAATTAAAATGACACCCAATGATGACTGTTAGCCAATCTAGTGGAATGTTGTCAGAGAACCTTTACTTTCAAGGCAGCTACCTCAGAAAGTTACTTATGCTATTACTCCTTCTCACATAATCAAGAGTCATTTGGGGAAAAGAATCCTACCATGAGAGCAGCTGCTCATGTTTGAAATTCATATTCTGCTGTGTGTAGTGCTTTTTCTTAGCACAAAATGCATTTTTGTGTCCATCTTGAACATGGAGGTGCATTTTGAAAATATCATTACTTTGCAGCGGTATTTTCCTAGACAAATCCTATCCCAAGAGCACATTTAGCAAGTTTGAGTTGCTGGTTTTGCTCACTATCCACATTCAGTTATATTTAGCACTATTTCTGAGGGCAAAATGCATCCTCACGTACATTTTGGAAACGATGGGGCAATAAACACATAATTATTGTTCTTGCATAATTCAAGCAAAATCTAATTGAATTCTTAAGTAATTCTGCATTATTGCCCTACATAGAATTACACATGTTGCGCCAACCAGTAATAAATGCCTTAGAGGCTGCATAATAAACTGAAAATTATAGCTGTACATGACAACATTTCTAATTAGGATGGTAAGCATTCTAGAGCTTTCCTCATGCCAGGACAGCTGGTGACTGTGCCATCTGAAATTAATTTCTAGGATCATAGCAATCAGCCATTACAGATCCAAGACTAATCTGAATCTTCTTGTCACTTTCTGCGCCACAAGTATTATAGAATAAAGTCTATGGGGGTCATTCCAACCCTGGCGGTCGGTGTTAAAGCGGCGGCGAAACCGCTAACAGGCTGGCGGTAAACAAAAATGCAATTCCGACACTGGCGGAAACCGCCAACAGAGACCGCCACTTCAACACACCGCCCGCCACGGCAGGACAAACAAACAGTGCGGAGGTCACCGCCAACAGACAGGCGGGAGACAATGTACCGCCCACCCTATCACAACCCACCATTCCGTCACCTTTTCCGGGGCGGTAGCCCCGCCGATAAAAACACTGCGGAAACATCCATTTCAAACGGAAAATGCTCACCTCCATACACCCCACGAGGAATCTGGACAGCATGGAACCCGAACTCCACATCCTCCCAGCGATTGTCTTCCTGCTCCTCTACCAGGAGCACGAACGCTGGCGCAGAAGACGACGGTGAGTACTGCACCTACGACACAGGGGAGGGGGGAGGCAAAAAAGTACGGGGACACACATATGCGACACACCCACCCTCACCCACTACAACACACACATCAATGCATAGCAACACATCACAGTTACACCCCCGAACCCCCCAGAAGAAGGCAAAGACAAAAGGAAATGATTATAAACATTGGAATATATTGTATGACTGGCTTTAAAATATATCACACATCTAAAACTTTTATATACATAAATTGTCCAGTCCGATATTTGTATCAGGCATTGTTCGTGGACCACTGGGCAAAAATCACATGGGCAAAGCCCACACAGGATACCTGACTCCAACGGAGAGAACACTGCAGGGGCATCAGATACCAAAACTACAGGCATCTCAGGGGGAAGGGAAGGGGGGCACCTCAGCCAGATGAGTCCACAACGCCAGATCCACGAGGGGCCTCCATGGCCACTGTTCCATCCTGGGGAGTGCAAAGCCACAGTCTCTCAAGTCTCTACAGTGGGTGGCTTGCCCACTGTTACATCCTGGGGAGTGCAAAGCCACAGTCTCTCAAGTCTCTACAGTGGGTGGCTTGCCCACTGTTACATCCTGGGGAGTGCAAAGCCACAGTCTCTCAAGTCTCTACAGTGGGTGGCTTGCTCACTGTTCCTTCCTGGGGAGTGCAAAGCCACAGTCTCTCAAGTCTCTACAGTGGGTGGCTTGCCCACTGTCCGATCCTGGGGAGTGCAAAGCCACAGTCTCTCAAGTCTCTACAGTGGGTGGGTTGCCCACTGTTACATCCTGGGGAGTGCAAAGCCACAGTCTCTCAACTCGATAACAGTGGGTGGCTTGCTCACTGTTACATCCTGGGGAGTGCAAAGCCACAGTCTCTCAAGTCTCTACAGTGGGTGGGTTGCCCACTGTTACATCCTGGGGAGTGCAAAGCCACAGTCTCTCAACTCGATAACAGTGGGTGGCTTGCTCACTGTTACATCCTGGGGAGTGCAAAGCCACAGTCTCTCAAGTCAATATCAGTCTCCCTGCTACTGGAGGGGGACTAGTGCCCAGAGTGCTTCGTGCAGCCCTGCCCGACACAGATGCGGGCCTGCCCCTTCCGCCAATGGGCATGTGGTGCTTGAGACGGCGGTGCCCAGTTCAGCGGTGCTTGAGACGGTGGTGCCCAGCGCAGCGGTGCTTGAGATGAAGGGCCCAGTTCAGCGGTGCTTGAGATGAAGGGCCCAGCGCAGCGGTGCTTGAGACGGCGGTGCCCAGTTCAGCGGTGCTTGAGACGGCGGTGCCCAGCGCAGCGGTGCTTGAGATGAAGGGCCCAGTTCAGCGGTGCTTGAGATGAAGGGCCCAGCGCAGCGGTGCTTGAGATGAAAGGCCCAGTTCAGCGGTGCTTGAGATGAAGGGCCCAGCGCAGCGGTGCTTGAGATGAAGGGCCCAGTTCAGCAGTGCTTGAGACGGCGGTGCCCAGTTCAGCGGTGCTTGAGACGGCGGTGCCCAGTTCAGCGGTGCTTGAGACGGCGGTGCCCAGTTCAGCGGTGCTTGAGATGAAGGGCCCAGTTCAGCGGTGCTTGCGACGGCGGTGCCCAGCGCAGCGGTGCTTGAGATGAAGGGCCCAGTTCAGCGGTGCTTGAGACGGCGGTGCCCAGCGCAGCGGTGCTTGAGATGAAGGGCCCAGTTCAGCGGTGCTTGAGATGAAGGGCCCAGCGCAGCGGTGCTTGAGATGAAGGGCCCAGTTCAGCGGTGCTTGAGACGGCGGTGCCCAGCGCAGCGGTGCTTGAGATGAAGGGCACAGTTCAGCGGTGCTTGAGATGAAGGGCCCAGCGCAGCGGTGCTTGAGATGAAAGGCCCAGTTCAGCGGTGCTTGAGATGAAGGGCCCAGCGCAGGGGTGCTTGAGATGAAGGGCCCAGTTCAGCAGTGCTTGAGACGGCGGTGCCCAGTTCAGCGGTGCTTGAGACGGCGGTGCCCAGTTCAGCGGTGCTTGAGACGGCGGTGCCCAGTTCAGCGGTGCTTGAGATGAAGGGCCCAGTTCAGCGGTGCTTGCGACGGCGGTGCCCAGCGCAGCGGTGCTTGAGATGAAGGGCCCAGTTCAGCGGTGCTTGAGACGGCGGTGCCCAGCGCAGCGGTGCTTGAGATGAAGGGCCCAGTTCAGCGGTGCTTGAGATGAAGGGCCCAGCGCAGCGGTGCTTGAGATGAAGGGCCCAGTTCAGCTGTGCTTGAGACGGCGGTGCCCAGTTCAGCGGTGCTTGAGACGGCAGTGCCCAGTTCAGCGGTGCTTGAGATGAAGGGCCCAGTTCAGCGGTGCTTGAGACGGCGGTGCCCAGCGCAGCGGTGCTTGAGATAAAGGGCCCAGTTCAGCGGTGCTTGAGATGAAGGGCCCAGTTCAGCGGTGCTTGAGACGGTGGTGCCCAGCGCAGCGGTGCTTGAGATGAAGTGCCCAGTTCAGCGGTGCTTTAGATGAAGGGCCCAGTTCAGCGGTGCTTGAGATGAAGGGCCCAGCGCAGCGGTGCTTGAGACGGCGGTGCCCAGCGCAGCGGTGCTTGAGATGAAGGGCCCAGTTCAGCGGTGCTTGAGATGAAGGGCCCAGCGCAGCGGTGCTTGAGACGGCGGTGCCCAGTTCAGCAGTGCTTGAGACGGCGGTGCCCAGCGCAGCGGTGCTTGAGATGAAGGGCCCAGTTCAGCGGTGCTTGAGATGAAGGGCCCAGCGCAGCGGTGCTTGAGATGAAGGGCCCAGTTCAGCGGTGCTTGAGACGGCGGTGCCCAGTTCAGCGGTGCTTGAGACGGCGGTGCCCAGTTCAGCGATGCTTGAGACGGCGGTGCCCAGTTCAACGGTGCTTGAGACGGCGGTGCCCAGCGCAGCGGTGCTTGAGATGAAGGGCCCAGTTCAGCGGTGCTTGAGATGAAGGGCCCAGCGCAGCGGTGCTTGAGATGAAGGGCACAGCGCAGAGGTGCTTGAGACGGCGGTGCCCAGTTCAGCGGTGCTTGAGACGGCGGTGCCAAGCGCAGCGGTGCTTGAGATGAAGGGCCCAGTTCAGCGGTGTTTGAGATGAAGGGCCCAGCGCAGCGGTGCTTGAGATGAAGGGCCCAGTTCAGCGGTGCTTGAGACGGCGGTGCCCAGTTCAGCGGTGCTTGAGACGGCGGTGCCCAGTTCAGCGGTGCTTGAGACGGCGGGGCCCAGTTCAGCGGTGCTTGAGACGGCGGTGCCCAGCGCAGCGGTGCTTGAGATGAAGTGCCCAGTTCAGCGGTGCTTGAAATGAAGGGCCCAACACAGCGGTGCTTGAGATGAAGGGCCCAGTTCAGCGGTGCTTGAGACGGTGGTGCCCAGTTCAGCGGTGCTTGAGATGAAGGGCCCAGTTCAGCGGTGCTTGAGATGAAAGGCCCAGCGCAGCGGTGCTTGAGACGGCGGTGCCCAGTTCAGCGGTGCTTGAGACGGCGGTGCCCAGCGCAGCAGTGCTTGAGATGAAGGGCCCAGTTCAGCGGTGCTTGAGATGAAGGGCCCAGCACAGCGGTGCTTGAGATGAAGGGCCCAGTTCAGCGGTGCTTGAGACGGCGGTGCCCAGTTCAGCGGTGCTTGAGACAGCAGTGCCCAGTTCAGCGGTGCTTGAGACGGCGGGGCCCAGTTCAGCGGTGCTTGAGACGGCGGTGCCCAGCGCAGCGGTGCTTGAGATGAAGGGCCCAGTTCAGCGGTGCTTGAGATGAAGGGCCCAACACAGCGGTGCTTGAGATGAAGGGCCCAGTTCAGCGGTGCTTGAGACGGCGGTGCCCAGTTCAGCGGTGCTTGGGACGGCGGTGCCCAGTTTAGCGATGCTTGAGACAGCGGGCCCAGTTCAGCGGTGCTTGAGACGGCGGTGCCCAGTTCAGCGGTGCTTGAGACGGCGGTGCCCAGCGCAGCGGTGCTTGAGATGAAGGGCCCAGTTCAGCGGTGCTTGAGATGAAGGGCCCAGCGCAGCGGTGCTTGAGATGAAGGGCACAGCGCAGCTGTGCTTGAGACGGCGGTGCCCAGTTCAGCGGTGCTTGAGACGGTGGTGCCAAGCGCAGCGGTGCTTGAGATGAAGGGCCCAGTTCAGCGGTGCTTGAGATGAAGGGCCCAGCGCAGCGGTGCTTGAGATGAAGGGCCCAGTTCAGTGGTGCTTGAGACGGCGGTGCCCAGTTCAGCGGTGCTTGAGACGGCGGTGCCCAGTTCAGCGGTGCTTGAGACGGCGGGGCCCAGTTCAGCGGTGCTTGAGACGGCGTTGCCCAGTTCAGCGGTGCTTGAGACTGCGGTGCCAAGCGCAGCGCTGCTTGAGATGAAGGGCCCAGTTCAGCAGTGCTTGAGATGAAGGGCCCAGCGCAGCGGTGCTTGAGATGAAGGGCCCAGCGCAACGGTGCTTGAGACGGCGGTGCCCAGTTCAGCGGTGCTTCGGATGAGTGCCCAGTTCAGCGGATCCGCCCATGGCGTGGGGGTCATTCGCCAACTGACCTGTGGCTGGCTGCGCCTTCCTGCCCACCTGGGATGGGCCTGGTGGGGCCCTCCTGGGCTGCAGTACCGGGCCTGTTGGTGTCCTCCTGCCCACCTGGGATGGGGCATGCAGGGCCCTCCTGCACAGCTGGGCTGCTGGCGGTCTTGTCGGGCGTGCTGCCCTTCCCAGCCTTCCCTGTTCGCCTGTGGCCCTTCCCCACCTTTGGCGGTGTGCCAGGTGGCACCACACTCCCTGCCGGAGCCATAGTAGGGATTTTTGTCCCAGGTGTTTTAGGCCTCTTGCGCCGGCCACTGACAATCTTCGCATGTTTTTGCGGGGGTGGGCTGCCTGTGCCTTGGCTCCCTACTGAACTGGCTGCCCTTGAGGGTGGGGGACTCCACAGTCCATGGCAGACTGTCTTCACAGGGCCCTCTTTTGTGGTGGCTGAGGTGCTGACTGGAGCCCTATTAGATGGACGGGGTGGGGGATTTGTTGGAAAGAGGTCAAGTTTTGATAGGAAAATAAGTTTAGGAAGAGAGGGACGGGTAGGTGTAGTAGGTATGGGAGTGGAGGAAGAGGTTGTGGTTGTAGGAGTTTGAAGTCTGCTGTCTTTGGGTGCAGGTGCTTGGGCTGGAGGCTGTCGTGAGGTGGATGGCTGTTGGGTGGGTGGCTGCCTGCGTTTGTGTAGCTTGGGCGAGGGGGTGACAGACACACTGGGAGAGGACACAGGGGACGTGTGAATGGTAGTGGGGGTGGTGACTGCACGTGGGCGGGGGGTTCTGGTGTGTGTGCTGGTGATGGACGTAGTGGCTGAAGATGTTGTGCATGCAGGTGTGAGTGGAGACGTGACAGGGAGGGAGGAGGGAGTCGAGGAGGAGGGGGACACAGTGGAGGCAGTGGGTGTTGGTATGTCTGCATGTGAATGTTGCTTGTGTGAATGCCTTTGTGATGTGTGGTGCTTATGTCTGTCTGAGCTTCCCTTGGGTGTTGAGGTGTGTGCAGGCTGGTCTGATGGTGTGTCTGGGATAGGCAGAGGTACAGGGGATTGGGTATGGGTGGAGGAAGTTGGAGGGGGGAGGCTAGAGACAGGGACAATTTCTGCCATCAGTGCTGAGGCCAGAGTGTTGAACGATCGCTGATGGGCAGCCTGACCCGCATGAATGCCCTCCAGGTATGCATTACTCTGGTGCACCTCCCTTTCTACACCCTGGATGGCATTCAAAAGGGTAGACTGCCCAACAATGAGCGTCCTCAGGAGGTCAATGACCTCCTCACTGAGGGCAGCAGGGGTGACAGGGGCAGGGCCTGAGGTGCCTGGGGCGAAGGAGATGCCCACCTTCCTGGGTGAGCGGGCATGGGGCAGACGCTGAGGGGCTGCTGGGAGGGCGGTGCTGGTGCGCTGGGTGGCGGCTGTACCTGTTGTTGCGGGGGCACGGATGTTGCCGCCACCACAAGGGAGCTCCCTTCAGAGGACGAGTCGCTGTCACTGACATCCGCACGAGTCCCCGCTGTGGAGCTCCCCACGCCCTCCGTCTCACTGGTGAATTCCGAGTCAGTTGCATGGCCCGCCATGGCCATGTGAGATGCAGCTCCCTCGTGCTCCGATGCCACTTCTCCTCCACCTGATGATGCTAATGCACAAATGAACAGGAAGACAACAAAAAAGGGGGGTGGGGAAAAATAAAGAAATGTTGAGTGCATGCATTGGCGACACCGTTGGCGGACAGGACAGACACAGAAGCCCCCTGCACTACGCCGCGCACTTGGGGTCGACTACGCAATCCGTGGGACATGGCCTACAAGCCTATGGGTGACCTCTGCTCACATACATGACACAGGGCAATGAATAGCTGTACTTGGCACCCTACAGAGGTGGGGGGCGGGGGCACAGGGCCATGCCTTACGGAGGGGCCTAGCCTACAGATATCGCCATGGCCTAGGGATACCCACAGCCCTCCTCCCCCACCCAGACACCTCCACTGCGCGCAAAGTCACCAGGATTTGAGTGTACTCACCCCCTTGTGTCTGCTGTGATGGCCTCACGCGCCCATCCAAATCGGGGTAGGCCACCGCCAGGATCCGGGACATCAGGGGGGTCAAAGTATGACTGGCACCCCTCCCACGTTGGGAGGCCATCCCCAGCTGAGCCTCCGCCATCTTCCTGCTCCAGCGTCGGATGTCCTCCCATCTCTTCCGGCAGTGGGTGCCCCGTCTGTGGTGGACCCCCAGGGTCCGGACGTCCTTGGCAATGGCATGCCAAATATCAATTTTCTGGTGGGCGCTGACCTATGTGACATGTACAGGGAGAGAAAAATAATCATCACGATGTGAGTGGCCCCCCATCCCCACCCTTGCCATGTGGCACATGCTCTCATCTGTCGTTTGATGCATGCCTCAATCGCTCCCCTCACCACCATCTTTCATCCACCCCACTCAACACAGGCATTGGCCACAAAGCATGGTCCCAGTGTACTTACCTGTTGGTCTGGAGGACTGAGCAGTGAAGGCAGGGGCCCTTTCCCCAGTCGCATGAGCCATTGTCTCTTCCAGACCGTGGTCACAGCAGCACTTACAGTGTAGGTCCTCTCCTGTCGAAGATCAGGTATCGAGTGATTAAGCAGATAGAAAATGGCGGTCACGCCCGCGGCGGTGTATACCGCTGCGGTGCGTACCGCGACCACCGGCGCACATCGTCATTGGCTCCTGAGACCCATAGGGTTCAATGTTAACCAATGCAGCTTTGCGCCGCGGTCTTCGACCGCCTACCGCCACGGTGTGCCACGCCAGCCCATTGACCTCACATCCCATTGTAGCACTTCACAGGTCAGGCAGCCGCCATTTCAAGGGCCCACATGCCTTATTTTCTACTGCGTCACACATACCTAGGCCTTGCATCGACACTCATACAAGCCATTCAATGCATTGAGAATCATGTTATGTGCAAGCTGTGGTTACGTACCTGTGGGTTGATTGACTCTGTGCTCGCTGTTGTCCTTCATAGGCACCGTCCGCTGGGACATGTGAGGAGATGGAGAAATCTTCCCGTGTACAGACCGCTGGTGGACCTGTCAACAATGGAGGAAAGACATATCATACTGACATACAGGCTTGACCGAGCCACTATACAGGAACTGTGTGCCCAGCTGGAGCCAGACCTGATGTCACCAATCCACCAACCCACAGGGATCCCCCCTCTAGTGCAGGTGCTGTCAGTACTCCATTTCCTAGCAAGTGGTTCATTTCAAACAAAAGTGGCCATATCATCAGGGATGTCCCAGCCCATGTTTTCCAAGGTGTTGTCCAGAGTGTTGTCTGCCCTGCTCAAACACATGCGGAGCTACATCATCTTCCCTGAGGTGGGGGATTTGGCTACAGTGAAGGCTGATTTCTATGCCCTTGGACATATACCCAACATCATTGGTGCCATTGATGGGACACATGTTGCTTTGGTCCCCCCCAGCAGGAGTGAACAGGTGCACAGGAACAGGAAGAGTTATCATTCCATGAATGTCCAGATGGTGTGTTTGGCTGACCAGTACATCTCCCATGTTAATGCCAAGTTCCCTGGGTCAGTGCATGACACGTACATCATGCAGAATAGCAGCATCCCTTACGTGATGGGTCAACTCCAGAGGCACCGTGGGTGGCTATTAGGAGACTCTGGTTACTACAACCTCTCATGGCTACTGACCCCAGTGAGGAATCCCAGGACAAGGGCAGAGGAACGGTACAATGAGGCCCATGGGAGAACTAGGAGGGTGATCAAGCGGACCTTCGGCCTCCTGAAGGCCAGGTTTAGGTGCCTCCATATGACTGGTGGATCCCTAATGTACTCACCAAAGAAGGTGTGCCAGATCATCGTGGCCTGCTGTATGCTTCACAACCTGGCTTTGCGACGCCAGGTGCCTTTTCTGCAGGAGGATGGTCCAGATGGTGGTGTTGTAGCAGCTGTGGAGCCTGTGGAGAGTGAAGAGGAGGAAGGCGAAGAGGACGACATAGAGAACAGAAACACAGTAATACAGCAGTATTTTCAATGACACACAGGTAAGAATCCACACCGGCATATTACATATACTTAACCCCTACTACCTCTCTACTGTCTGACCTTTTCCCCCAGTGTATGGTAACTGAGTTGTGACTTTCCTTTCCGATTTCAGAGATGTGGGCCCCACTGCGTGACATCTGCTTTATTTCCCCATGGACTACAGCTGTGTGACATTGGTATGTTGGCATCACAATGTGAATATGCCATTTGGCACGGTAATGTCTAATACATTTGTACAAAATCACAGCCAGACTCCAGATTGTTTTATGCAATAAGTGTGTTTATTACAGTGCTCTAAATTGGTGGGTGGTTGCAAATCGTTGAGGTGTGATGGTGGACGATTGTCCATGGCAGAGTCCAGACTATCAGTATCACAGGTGCATTGTCCAGATGCCTGTGGAAAGTGGAGCAGGGGCAGTGTAAGGTTGGACAGGGTGTCAATGTGGGACCGTGGGATGACAATCAGGGAGGTATCCTTTCCTGGCTGGGGTCTTGGCATCTTACTCTGTCTTCTTCCTGGATCTCAGTGCCCGCATGCGGGGTGGTTCTCCTTCTGCAGGGGGAGGGGTTCTGGTGGCCTGTTGGTCTTGTGTCGGGGCCTCCTGTCCACTAGCGCCGGCGGAGGTGGTATGCAGTTCTTGGTCCATGCTAGTGTCAGGGGCCCTTTGCGGTGCAACAGTGTCCCGCAATGTGGTGACTACCTGATTCAGAGCCACTACGATGGTGCCCATAGCGGAACTGATGTTTCTTAGTTCTTCCCTGAACCCCATATACTGTTGCTCCTGCAGAAGCTGGATCTCCTGAAACCTGGCCAGGACCGTGGCCATCGTCTCCTGGGAGTGGTGGTATGCTCCCATGATGGAGGAGAGGGCCTCGTGGAGAGTGGGTTCCCTGGGCCTGTCCCCCCCGTCGCACAGCAGCCCTCCCAATTCCCCTGTTTTCCTGTGCCTCTCTCCCCTGGACTGTGTGCCCACTACCACTGCCCCCAGGTCCCTGTTGTTGTTGGGGTGGTGGGTTAACCTGGGTGCCCTGTAGTGGTGTTTCGGGTCCTGCAGGGGTATAAAAGTATGATTATTGCTTCTGTGTGTGCCATAGCGTGCAATGGGTGGGAGCCCGTGTACCCCTGTGCTTCCATTCCTGTGTGGGGGCTTTTGTGACAGTGGTTTGGGGGGGGGATGGGTATGTGCAGTGGGCATGCTTAGGTGATGGGTGTCCATGCTTTGTGGTCACATGCAGGGCTTGGTGTTGGGATGGGTGGGTTGTGAGGGTGAGACATTTGCAAGGAGTAGGTGTGATGGGGGTGGGGTTGAGGGTGGGGGTATGAGTTGGCATGCTGGTGGGGTGGGGGGGATGAAGTAGTTAAGATTTGACTTACCAGAGTCCATTCCTCCACCTACTCCTGCAAGGCCCTCAGGATGCAGGTTCGCCAAGACCTGCTCCTCCCATGTTGTAAATTCTGGGGGAGGAGGTGGGGGTCCGCCGCCAGTCCGCTGCACCGCGATGTTGTGCTTGGATACCATGGAACGCACCTTCCCCCGTAGGTCGTTCCACTACTTCCTGATGTTGTCCCGATTTCTTGGGTGCTGTCCCACAGCGTTGACCCTGTCCACTATTCTGCTCCATAGCTCCATCTTCCTGGCAATGGTGGTGTGCTGCACCTGTGTCCCGAAGAGCTGTGGCTCTACCCGTACAATTTCCTCCACCATGACCCTGAGTTCAGCCTCAGAAAACCTGGGGTGTCTTTGTGGTGCCATGGGGTGGTTTGGGTGATGTGTGGGGTGGATTGTGTGGTGCTAAGTGTGGTGATGTGTATTGGTGTGTAGTTTGAAGTGCGTGGTAATATTGCTGGGTGACAGTGAATTGCGCGTCTGGGTGCTCGGGTCTCTTATCTCTGTGCGTGTTCACGAATCTCTAGGAGTGGGGGTTTGTGGGTGATGTGGGTGTGTGTTTTATATTTTGTTGGGTGTGTGGGAGTGTTGTTTGTATGTGTATCAGGTGTGTGTATTTCGAATTATCCAATGTGGCTGTGTTTTGTATGTGTGTGTGTATTTTGAGCGCGGTGGTGTGTACCGCCAATGGAATACCGCGTTTGAAAGACCGCCGCGTGGATTTGTGTGTCGTGATAGTGTGGGGGTATTTCTGTTGGCGTGATGGTGGAGGTTTGGTCTTCGCCAGTTTCTCGCTGGCCTTTGGTGTGGCGGACTTTTGTGGATGTCTGTATTTTGGCGGTTTGCCTGTTGTGGGTCAGAATGACTGTGGCGGTTTACCGCAGCCGCGGCGGTGTTATGGTGGTCTTCTGCACGGCGGTATGCGCCTTTTACCACCGAGGTTGGAATGACCACCTATATCTCCATTATGCATGAGCACCTGGACAGAGGGGATGTTTGTGAAGTAATTTCAGAATTACTTACCTCTGAGCACAACATTTTGCATGAGAGTGGCAATACTCAAGGAACATTGCAAGATGGAGTCTGAAAATTCTTGACCAGTCCCCCAACACAACCTTTATCAGCAAAAGGAATATATAGTCAATACCACTCACCCTTCTTGGAGAATGGAAAGGAGAAACATGATTTTTAGTACTGCATTTTACAAATATGTGAGGCGTTCCATCCAGGTCAAATAACTGTTTCCCTAGAAAAGTTATATAAAGCAACAATGTCTTTTGGTTAGCATCAGTATGGCAATCATAAACCCAGATATTCTACTGAAGAGCCACAGCAAATCCCACCATGAAAGCTGCAGCCCAGATAGAATTAAGGGGCATATTTATACTATGTTTGCACCAAATTTGCGTCATTATTTTTGATGGAAATTTGGTGCACACTGAACTCCATATTTATATGTTGACGCTAGACACATCTAGCGTCAAAATATTGGAATTCGCACCATTTTTTGGATGCGTGCACCTATCTGGTGTCAATGAGATTCAAGGTAGGCGTTCCCAAATAAACAAATGATGCTATTCCCATGGCCCCATATTTATTCCCCCTACTAAAATGATACATGTGTAGGAGAAAGGGCTGAATAATGGTGCAAAGCTTGCTTTGCACCATTATTTAATACCTGGGTCAGACCAGGCAGTAGGGGACCTGTGGTTCCATTTCCACGGTGTTAGAAATGGGGTCTTAGCTTGGCAGTTGGGTTACCTCCTGTCTAAACAACGACCCTCACTGTAGTCAGGGTAAGTCACACACAATCCAAATTATCCTGTGCCCACCCTGTGGTAGCTTGACATTGAGCAGTTAGGCTTAACTTAGAAGGCAATGTGGAAAGTATTTGTGCAATAAATCATACAATAACACAATATAGTACCACAAAAATACAACACACAGTGTTTAGAACAAAATATATAATATTTATCTGGATAAATGCAGATCAAAACAATTAAAATGCAATAAGTAAATGTTGAGGTATCACTGAAAAGTGATATAAAGGGGGTCATTCTGACCCTGGCGGTCGGTGACCGCCAGGGTCACCGACCACGGGAGCACCGCCAACAGGCTGGCGGTGCTCCGTCGAGCATTCTGACCGCGGCGGTTCAGCCGCGGTCAGAAACGGAAAGTCGGCGGTCTCCCGCCGACTTTCCGCTGCTCGGGAGAATCCTCCATGGCGGCGGAGCGCGCTCCGCCGCCATGGGGATTCTGACACCCCCTACCGCCATCCTGTTCCTGGCGGGAGACAGATGGCGGTAGGGGGTGCCGCGGGGCCCCTGGGGGCCCCTGCAGTGCCCATGCCAATGGCATGGGCACTGCAGAGGCCCCCGTAAGAGGGCCCCACAAAGTATTTCAGTGTCTGCAAAGCAGACACTGAAATACGCGACGGGTGCAACTGCACCCGTCGCACCTTCCCACTACGCCGGCTCCATTCGGAGCCGGCGAAACTCGTGGGAAGGTAGATTTGCCCTGGGCTGGCAGGCGGCCTTTTGACCTTGGTGGTCCATGACCGCCATGGCGGAGTGCGGCGGTAGCACCGCCAACAGGCTGGCGGTGCTTCCTGGGCGATTCTGACCGCGGCGGTAAAGCCGCAGTCGGAAAAGGGAAGCCGGCGGTTTCCCGCTGGCCCAGGGAACCCGCCATGGCGGCGCTGCTTGCAGCACCGCCATGGGGATTCCGACCGCCTTCCCGCCAGCCTGTTTCTGGCGGTGTCCACCGCCGGAACCAGGATGGCGGGAACGGGTGCCGTGGGGCCCCTGGGGGCCCCTGCACTGCCCATGCCACTGTGGGCCACTGTGGGCCCCACAAAGATTTTCACTGTCTGCTTAGCAGACAGTGAAAATCGCGACGGGTGCCACTGCACCCGTCGCACCCCTTCAACACCGCTGGCTCCATTCCGAGCCGGCTTCATTGTTGAAGGGGTTGTCCCGCTGGGCCGGCCGGCGGTCTTCTGGCGGTCGCCCGCCGGCCCAGCGGGAAAGCCGGAATGACCGCCGCGGTCTTTTGACCGCGGTGCGGTCTTTCGGCGGGAACCGCTTGGCGGGCGGCAACCGCCGACCGCCGCGGTCAGAATGACCGCCAAAGTCTCTTTCAAGCACAAAGTACCTGGTTCATGTGAAAAATGTCCGCAAAGAAGAGAAGCGTGGGAACAAAGGGGTGCGCGCCGATTTCTCGTGTCGCACACGGCGATGAGTCATTTTGTTTTCACGCAGGGACTGTTGTGTGTCGATTCCTGACGCTCGGTCGTGGATCCTCTTCGGTTTGCAGGGTTTTCAGATGCCCCAGGGACAATGCGTGGATTTCCTGAGCTGGCAGGACGAAGTCTCAGGAGCTGCATCGATCCGGTAGGTGTTGCGTTTAATTTTCTACCGCACAGCAGGCGCTGTGTTGATTCCTCTCTGGAAGTCGGGCTGCGTCTTCCGACTCGGCTGTGCATCGCTCCGGTAGGCCGTGCGTCGATTTCCTGGTCACTACGCTACATCGATCTTCTAGTTGCGAAGTCAGGCTGCGTCCTACCCGGATTGGCATGCAGTGAAATTTTCACCATGGTGCAGGCTGTGTGACATTTGTGGCAGGCTGTGCGTCGAATTTCACCCCACAAGGAGTCCTTCTTGAAGAGATGAAGTCTTTTTGGTCCTGAGACTTCAGGGAACAGGAGGCAAGCTCTAGCCGAGCCCTTGGAGAGCACTTCTTCACCACAGCCGGCGAGCAGCAAGGCAGCAGGGCAACAGCAATGCAGAAGTCCTTCACAGAAAGCAGACAGGTGAGTCCTTTGGGCAGCCAGGCATTTCTTCCTGGCAGGATGCAGGTTCTGGTTCCAGTTTTCTTCTACAGGAAGTGTCGTTGGTAGGGCAGAGGTCCTGTTTATATACCCAAATGTGCCTTTGAAGTGGGGGGAGACTTCAAAGAGTGGCTCAGAAGCATACCAGGTCCCCTTCAGTTCAATCATGTCTGCCTGGGTCCCAGTATGGGGTGTGGCAGTCCTTTGTGTGAGGGCAGGCCCTCCACCCTCCCAGCCCAGGAAGACCCATTCAAAATGCAGATGTATGCAAGTGAAGCTGAGTATCCTGTGTTTGCGGTGTGTCTGAGTGAATGCACAAGGGAGCTGTCAACTAAACCCAGCCAGACGTGGATTGAAAGATTTTAGTGAGGAGAAATGTTCACTTTCTAAAAGTGGCATTTCTTAAATAATAATATTAAATCCAACCTCACCAGTCAGCAGGATTTTGTATCACCATTCTGGCCATACTAAATATGACCTTCCTACTCTTTTCAGATCAGCAGCTACCACTCAAACAATGTATGAGGGCAGCCCCAATGTTAGCCTAAGAAGGGAGCAGGCCTCACAGCAGTGTAAAAACAAATGTAGGAGTTTTACACTACCAGGATATATAAACTACACAGGTACATGTCTTGCCTTTGACCTTTACAGCACCCTGCCCTATGGGGTACCTAAGACATACTTTAGGGGTGTGTTATATGTAGAAAAAGGGGAGTTTTAGACTTGGCATGTAATTTTAAATGGCAAGTCAAATTGGCAGTAAAACTGCATACACAGGCCTTGTAATGGCAGGCCTAAGACAGGGTTAAGAGGCTACTTAAGTGGGTGGCACAATCAGTGCTGCAGCCCCACTAGTAGCATTTAATCTACAGGCCCTGGGCAAATATAGTGCACTGTACTAGGGACTTACAAGTAAATTAAATAGTCCAATTGAGTAATATCCAATGTTACCATGTTTAAAGGGAGAGAGCATATGCACTTTAGTACTGGTTTGCAGTGGTCAAGTGTGTAGAGTCTTAAAACCAGCAAAAACAGTATCTAAAAAGTGGAGGGAGGCAGGCAAAAAGTTAGGGGTGACCACCCTAAGGCTACCAGGTCTAACACATGGTTAAACACCACGGAATGGGTCCACTGGGGCCCTCCCCAAGCCCCAGAAACACCCCCACTCACACCAGCGGGACACCAGAGGATGGGTACCCCATCCCAGGTAAATATTGTAAGTATTTTTTCTTTAAATGCCATCGGGCCCCTAATTTGGGGCCCCTACATGGCACTGGGTGCAAACCATGCCCAGATGACCCTGGTCCCCTGTGCTGGCCATTGGGGTGGTGGGCATGACTCCTGTCTTTTCTAAGACAGGAGTCATGTGTTTTGATGGTTGTGCGTCAGGAAATGATGCTAGGCAGATTAACAGCATTTTTTTTACCTCCAACCGGACTAGCCTCATTTTTTTAGGCACATTCATCCCTACCACCACCTGGTGGATGGTAGCCCAAGCTTAGCGCCGGCTTGCGGCATTCCATAAGTTTGGACCCGGCTGGCGCTTTGGAATGACACAAGCCGGCGCTATACTTTTTGCCACAAAACTGCGCTCGTGCAGTTTTGCGGCAAAAAGTATGTCTGGGCCTAAATAACACATTGGAGAGACAGTTTGCCTAGTTCTCAATGAAAGATAAAACCTCAGAATAGTCCTAGTTCTCTTGTATACAGTCATAAAGAACCACACAATATCACTGTAAAAACATTTCCACATAAGCAGCCCTGACCTGAAGGACACTTTATACCCAGCATACACTCAAATTAGTTATGTTATTATAATTTTTTTATAGAGAGCGTGATTACTAAAACATTCTGTGCATATGTTAAGATTGTCTAATGTGGACAATTATGTAAGACATTGGAAGTAAATTAATTTAAATTTGATTTGAGCAGTCATTATGAGTCAAACATCAATCTCCCTATTTTCAGAGTGGTTTAAAGTCATGCCTTCTCCAGAGCGTAATTTGTAAAACAATGAGTGCCGGTTCCCAGTGCTCTGCTCAGAAGCCCAAAACCAGTGGCATTTAATGTTGGCATGCAGAAACCCAAGGCTGTGTAGTCTTGAACTCACCTCATGCATCTTTAATCCAATACCACACACTTCCTGCCCCTTTCTGTCTCTCTTGCAGGCCCCTTCTTTCTCCTTTTGTAGTGGTGACAGATGAGAGCATGTGCCATATGGCAAGGTTGGGGAGGGGGGGCCAATCACATCTAACATGCAGAAAATTGATGAATTTTTCCTTCCCACCCTGTACATGTCAAATAGGTCAGCGCCCATCAGAAAGTGGACATTTGGCGTGCCATCGCCAAGGAAGTCCGGGCCCTGGGGGTCCACGTCAGACAGGGCACCCACTGCCGCAAGAGGTGGGAGGACATCCGCCGCGGGACCGGGAAGACCGCTGAGTCACTGCTGGGGATGGCCTCCCAACCTAGGAGGGGTGCCAGTCGTACCCTGACCCCCCTGATGTCCCGGATCCTGGCGGTGGCCTACCCTGATTTGGATGGGCGCTTGAGGACATCACAGCAGACACAAGGGGGTGAATATCAGCACATTCTGCTATCTTTCTGCGCAGTGGAGGCGTCTGGGTGGGGGAGGAGGGTTGTGGGTGACATTAGGCCAGGGCGCTTTCTGTAGTGTAGTCCTCTCCTTTAGGCATGGCCCTGTGCTCCCGGCCCCCACCTCTGTAGGGTGACAAGTACAGCTATCGATGGTCCAGCATCACACATGTGCGCGTTTGTCGTCTCTAGACCTGTTGTCCTAGTCAGAAGTACTGAGTAGTGTACCCCGAATGCGCGGCTTAGTGCATGAGGCTCCTGTGTCTGTCCTCTCCGCCAACGGTGTTGACATTGCATGCACTCAACCTGGTCTTCGTTTTTCTCCCCCCACCCTTCTTCTTCATCTTCTTGTGCATGTGTGCATTAGCATCATCAGGCGGAGGAGAATTGGCATCGGAACATGAGGGAGCTGCAAGTCACAAGGCCCCGGTGGGCCCAGGAACAGACACCGAGGGCACCAGTGATCCGGAGGGCGAGGGGAGCACCACAACGGGGACCGGTGGTGACACCAGCGACACCGACACGTCCTCGGATGGGAGCTCCCTAGCGGTGGCGGCAACATCCGGGCCCCCCGCCTCTACAGGTACAGCCGCCACCCAGCGCACCAGCCCCACCCTCCCAGCAGCACATCAGCCTACGCTCCGTGCCCGCTCGCCCAGGAAGGCGGGCGTCTCCTTCGCCCCAGGCACCTCAGCCCCTGCCCCTGTCACCCCTGCTGCCCTCAGTGAGGAGGTCATTGACCTCCTTCAGACCATCATTGTTGGGCATACTACCCTTTTGAATGCCATCCAGGGGGTAGAAAGGGAGGTGCATCGGAGCAATGCCTACCTGGAGGGCATTCATTCGGGTCAGGCTGCCCATCAACGATCGTTCAATGCTCTGGCCTCAGCACTGACGGCAGCCATTGTCCCTGTTTCCAGCCTCCCTCTTCTGACTGCCTCCACCCTGTCTCTGTCTCCTGTTCCTCAGCCTATCCCATCCACACCATCAGACCAGCCTGCACACACCTCAACACCCAAGGGCAGCTCATCCAGACACAAGCACCACAGAACCCACAAGCATTCACCCAAGCAACACCCAGATGCAGACATTCCAACAGTCACTACCACCTCTGTGTCACCCTCCTCCTCGTCTCCCTCCTCCCTCCCTGTGACGTCTACACTCACACCTGCATGCACACCACCATCAGCCAGTGCTTCCATCACCAGCACACCCTCCAGTACAGTCCACACACGTGCAGTCACCACCCCCGCTACCATTTACACGTCCCCTGTGTCCTCTCCCACTGTGTCTGTCACCCCCTCTTCCAAGACACACAAACGCAGGCAGACACCCACCCAACAGCCATCCACCTCACGACAGCCTCCAGCACAAGCACCTGCACCCAAAGACAGCACACCTGAGTCTCCTACAACCACATCCTCTTCCTCCACTCCCATCACCACTACTCCTACCCTTTACCTTGGTCCTAAAAAACTTTTCCTCGCTAATCTTAACCTCTTTCCCTCCCCTGACCCACCCCCTCCATCTGCAAAGAGTCCCAAGAGCACCTCAGCCACCACCAGCCCAGCTTCGAGTGTCACTGTGGTGCATGGGTTCTGGAGTCCACCCTTTGCCAGCAGTGACAATTCAATCAGCAGCAAGGGGACAGCCAGCCCCACCCCCAGGCAAGAGGACCAGGAAACTAAAGGGCCGCCGTGAGAGGACTGACACGGCTGCCCCCAAGGAGCAAAGTTCGCCCACTTCACCAGCCACAACATCTAGGGGAGGCAAGGGCCCGAGAGCCCCATCTAAGGAGCGAAAGGGCAGCAGGGCGGAGAAGTCAGCCAGCAGGAGCGCGGAGCAGGAGGGCCCCACAAGCCCCATCCCGGGTGTTAGGGAGGACACCAAAGGGCCCAGGACTCCGTCACCGAGGGGTCCAGCAACAGCACGGTCGGAGGGCGACTGAGCAGGGAGTCCAGGCCAGGTCTGGCTCCCTTGACTTACTGGACGAGCACCGCTGAACAGGGCCCCGCCGTGCAGAAGAGCACTGCTGAACAGGGCCCGCCGTGCAGAAGAGCACCGCTGAAGAGGGCCCCGCCGTGCAGAAGAGCACCGCTGAAGAGGGCCCGCCGTGCAGAAGAGCACCGCTGAACAGGGCCCCGCCGTGCAGAAGAGCACCGCTGAAGATGGCCCCGCCGTGCAGAAGAGCACCGCTGAACAGGGCCCCGCCGTGCCGAAGAGCACCGCTGAAGAGGGCCCCGCCGTGCAGAAGAGCACCGCTGAACAGGGCCCCGCCGTGCAGAAGAGCACCACTGAACAGGGCCCCGCCGTGCAGAAGAGCACCGCTGAACAGGGCCCTTCCTGTCAAGCACCGCTCCGCTGGGCCCTTCCTATCAAGCACTGCTCCGCTGGGCACCGCCGTCTCAAGCACCGCTCCGCTGGGCCATTCCTGTCAAGCACCGCTGAACAGGGCCCTTCCTGTCAAGCACCGCTCCGCTGGGCCCCGCCGTCTCAAGCACCGCTCTGCTGGGCCATTCCTGTCAAGCACTGCTCCGCTGGGCACCGCCGTCTCAAGCACCGCTCCGCTGGGCCATTCCTGTCAAGCACCGCTCCGCTGGGCCCTTCCTGTCAAGCACCGCTCCGCTGGGCACCGCCGTCTCAAGCACCGCTCCGCTGGGCCCTTCCTGTCAAGCACTGCTCCGCTGGGCACCGCCGTCTCAAGCACCGCTCCGCTGGGCCATTCCTGTCAAGCACCGCTCCGCTGGGCCCTTCCTGTCAAGCACCGCTCCGCTGGGCCCCGCCGTCTCAAGCACCGCTCCGCTGGGCTCTTCCTGTCAAGCACCGCTCCGCTGGGCCCCGCCGTCTCAAGCACCGCTCCGCTGGGCACCGCCGTCTCAAGCACCGCTCCGCTGGGCCCTTCCTGTCAAGCACTCTCCGCTGGGCCCCGCCGTCTCAAGCACCGCTCCGCTGGGCCCTTCCTGTCAAGCACCGCTCCGCTGGGCCCTTCCTGTCAAGCACCGCTCCGCTGGGCACCGCCGTCTCAAGCACCGCTCCGCTGGGCCCTTCCTGTCAAGCACCGCTCCGCTGGGCCCCGCCGTCTCAAGCACCGCTCCGCTGGGCACCGCCGTCTCAAGCACCGCTCCGCTGGGCCCTTCCTGTCAAGCACCGCTCCGCTGGGCCCTTCCTGTCAAGCACCGCTCCGCTGGGCCCCGCCGTCTCAAGCACCGCTCCGCTGGGCCCTTCCTGTCAAGCACCGCTCCGCTGGGCCCCGCCGTCTCAAGCACCACTCTGCTGGGCACCGCCGTCTCAAGCACCGCTCCGCTGGGCCCCGCCGTCTCAAGCACCACTCCGCTGGGCACCGCCGTCTCAAGCACCGCTCCGCTGGGCCATTCCTGTCAAGCACCGCTCCGCTGGGCACCGCCTTCTCAAGCACCGCTCCGCTGAGCCATTCCTGTCAAGCACCGCTCCGCTGGGCCCTTCCTGTCAAGCACCGCTCCGCTGGGCACCGCCGTCTCAAGCACCGCTCCGCTGGGCCCTTCCTGCATGCACTGTTAACGGTTCACTGTGCCCACCATGCCTCCTCCTTGACCAGTGGAGACTGTAATCCACCTGATGGACTGTGGCTTTGCACTCCCCAGGATGGAACAGTGGGCAACCCACCTACTGTATAAACTTGAAAGACTGTGGCTTTGCACTCCCCAGGATGGCACAGTGGGCAACCCACCAACTGTAGAGACTTGAGAGACTGTGGCTTTGCACTCCCCAGGATGGCACAGTGGGCAACCCACCTACTGTAGAGACTTGAGAAACTGTGGCTTTGCACTCCCCAGGATGGAACAGTGGGCAACCCACCTACTGTAGAGACTTGAGAGACTGTGGCTTTGCACTCCCCAGGATGGCACAGTAGGCATGGTGGCCCCTTCGTGGATCTGGCGTTGTGGACTCATGTGGCTGTGGTGCCCCCCCTTCCCTTCCCCCTGAGGTGCCTGTAGTTTTTTCATCAGATGCCCCTGCAGTGTTCTCTCCAAAGGACTCAGGTCTCCTGTGTGGGCTTTGCCCTTGTGTTGTTACACTTTGGCCCATGGACACTTTGATTTTCTTTTGATGTGCAGGACTAATTGCCTTGGTTATCCATTGCAATGTATATAGAATTATTTTGATATTGATTTTTTGGCTAGTTGACTAATACTTTTCAGAGCCTATTTTGTACATAAATTTTTATTCACAATTTAATTATGTCTTTGCATTTTTCAGGGGGGTTTGGGTGGTGTCACTGTGACTTGTTGCTCTGCATTGGTGTGTACATAGTTTGGGGGGGTGGGGGTCGCATATGTGTGTGCCGTAAGCTTTCCTCCTCCCCCTCCTGTGTGTCGTAGGTGCAGTACTCACCGTTGTCGTCTGCTCCGGCGTTCGTACTCGTGGTAGATGAGCAGGTAGACGAGAGCAGGTAGGATGTTTAATTCGGGTTCCATGCTGTCCTCCTTCCTTGTGGAGTGCGTAGAGGTGAGCGTTTTCCCGTTCGTAGTCTGTTTCCGCCGTGTTTTTATCGGCGGGGCTCCCGCCCCGGAAAAGGTGGCGGATTGGTGAGTTATGATACTGTGGGCGGTACATTGTCTGCCGCCTGTCTGTTGGCGGTGACCGCCGCGCTGTTTGTCTGTACCCCCGTGGCGGTCGGAGTGTTAAAGTGGCTGTCACTGTTGCCGGTTCCCGCCAGGGTCAGAATTCCATTTTTTGGACCGCCAGCCTGTTGGCGGGTTGGCCGCCGCTTTATCAACGACCGCCAGGGTTAGAATCACCCCCATAATATTTTAAAGACAGACAAACAAGCAAAAATAGTTTCTTCTCTCTCACAAAGATGTGAGTGAAGAGGGAAATAGTCCAATATAGGGGAAAGGAGAGACAAGAGTTGAAAAAGAAATGCTTGGAGTGATGCTAGGAGATTCTTGGGTCAATGTGGAGCTGTTCCATCTCAATATGTAAACAAGAGCTGTGCTTCTGACAACCACAATTGTAATAAGTTTGCATTTACGAGGCATGAAAACTATTGTACTCTTTATTACCTATCATCACTGGCAACACTAGAGGGAGCAGATGGGCCCATACCCCAGATCTATATGTTTTGCCCTTCCCCCTTTGATCCCAATTACCACAGTTGTTGAATATGCCAGGAGGCACTGCACTTTGCTATACACATTCATTTGTCAAGCTATGTGTTTCTGAAAAGCAGTGATGTGTACTTGAAATGTTTAAATCTGACTGTGTGTTTATGTGTGTGTGCATATATATCACAGCTGCCATAATTATACAGCAGAGAAGGACAAGGTAGTAGAGCAGGATTGACTATATTATGCTTCAAGAAGGGGCAACATGTGTATTGTAATACAACACATTTTGTGATATCATTACTTAATTATGTTGTCATTTCTACACATAGCCACTGTCTGCACAAAGGTTTCACCGAACTAGTGCTGATTTAAGACACAAATTCAGCAATAAGCAAAAGATAGATGGTCAGTCAACCTTTGTGGAGGGCCTGCCACTGCACAGCAACATGTCACTGTGTTTTTGCTAAAAAAAATATTTTGTCTGTTAAACTCTACAGATTATGCAGTAGATGGTGGATTATGTTGCATATGCAGCAAATCCACAACTATGCAGAAAACTCCAGAAATGCAAAATTGCCTTATTCCAGTGGCACAGATCTGTCTGTCTATCTATCTATCTATCTATCTATCTATCTATCTATCTATCTATCTATCTATCTATCTATCTATCTTTCTATCCATCTATCTATCTATCAACCTACCTATCTATCCCTAGACCAGATCACCTTTTGTTCCTGAAGTAACTGGGCCAAAGAGCTACCACTTCAGCAAGTGACTCTCAGTGGTAGCACCGGTTAAGCAGTCAAAGGCTCTTCAATGGGAGGTAGATGCAAGTTATGCGAGGGCCCATAACTCAAAATACACTAAACGACCCCAATAAGATGGTTGCCAGTCCAATACTGATCTTATGTGAACAAAGCAGTATTTATTATACATGCTAAACACAGTATACTTAATTATCGTCAAGTAGGCTCTCAAGACTAGCACACTCAAGCTTGTCACTGCAGTTCTCCCTTTAGAGTGTCCTTGGTGTTCCTGGGGGTCATAGGAGTTGGCTCATGGTGCTGCCCTAACTGGCTATGTGCAACAAAGCCTGACTTTGCCCTTGAAAGATTTGAGCTCTCTGGGCTGTAAAGCAATGAGCTCCAAAAACTGTCACATAGAGCTGCTGCCCTGCTTCCATCTTCAGAACAGTGAAACAGTCAGTGTGTTTCTCTCCCCTGTGCTCCATAATGAGCATCTTCCACCATGCCCTCCTAGGATCAGAGGGATCGGTGTGTGAGGCTGTTGTAGCTGATGCCATCTCTCAGGTGCAGTGGCTCCTTGTAGTGCCTGCCAGTAAGTTGGTGGAGCAGTGGCTCTCCTGCATGTGACTTCTCAACTTGTTCCTGAGTCCTTCCACTGGTTGTGGGGACTCCTTCGACACAACTCCAGCCCCAACAATGCAAGTGGTCCCCTCCTGGCATATGGGGGCAAAGGTCACATAAATGGGTAACAGTCCCAATCAGGTTGGATCCTCTCTGTGATGACCCCAACAGCCTTATTGGCCCCCACTTGGCATAGGGTTACAGCCTCAGCACTCTCTGTAGAAGTGGGCGATGATCCCTGCAGTCCCAGTGTCCCTCTCCTATCACACTTAGGTCAAAGATGCAGGCGATGGCCCAATGAGGTCCATAACACAGGATGATGGCCTGCATCTTCATGGCAGTCTCAATAGGGGTTGCCTTTCCAAAACAGAGCAGACAGCTCAATCTTAACACTGGCCCTCAATGGACTAGGCACTCCATGCTGCTCAGCAGGATGCACTCACCTGGATCCCAGCTTTTACTCACTCCCTCCAGCCTCTCTCCTCCTCCTCACAGGGCACATTGATCTTGACAGGAAAGCAGAAAGCTGATACTCCAGGCACAGGGCAAGTGATCTTGGCTCCAAGGTGACAGCCTCCCACTCATCACCAAGATGGGAGACTGGCAGATCTTGTTCCCCTGCTGATCGTACCGCTCCTAAGGCGACAGTGCTGTTCAACAAAGCATGGACTCATGTTCGCACTTTTATAGTCCAAATCTAGACACATACTGTATGTGATTTAATGTCTGGCCTTTGAAATTTGTGTTTGTGGTGTCAACACCCTCAAAGTGTTATCTTCTCTGCACATCCTCTGGTCAAAGGCACAGACTTTAAATTCAGGAATGACTTCAGTTCTGAGTGACCCACAAGATAGGTCAAGAGAGCAACTGGGGATCACACCTGCTTGTTAGCATCCACTGAAATATGTCCTGTAAAGGTTCTAAGGACTAAACCTTCCTCTCTATCAAGATGCCCTGTGTTGGACCTGGCCCTTGCTTCCTATTCCTTTTTTTTCTGACCCTTTTCCTGACGTTAGGACTCTGGGCACTTTGCCACTGCTGCTCAGGCTAAAGTGCACGTGCTCTCCTTTCTAAACTTGGTATAATTGGCTTACACCTGATTGCCACATTTAATTTACCTGTAAGTCCCTTGTATAGTGGTATCCCTATACCGGGACGTGTAAATTGAATGCTACTACTGGGCCTGTAGCGCTGCTTGCACCACCCAAAGAAGTTGCCTTTTAAACCTTTCTCAGGCCTGCTAGTGCATGGCCTGCATGCATAGTTTACTGCCACAGGGACCTGGCATCCAAATGTACTTGCCAGACCTGGAACTCCCCTTTTATTACATGCAAGTCATCTCTACAATAGGACCCTAGCTAGCCTTATGGGGAGGGTGCTATGTATGTAAAAGGCAGGACATGTGCCTAGTTGTGTAGCCTGTCCTGGTAGTGACAAACAGCCTATTTGGTTTCTCACTGCTCTGAGGTCTGCCTGTCTTATTGCACTGGAAATGCCCTACCTTATGTCTAGGTGGTATTGTCTGATCTATCAGGGTTAGCGTAGGCATGTTTGGCATGGTTGTAGTGGTAGTGAGAAATGCTGCTTCCTATGTAGGTGATTTTTTTATTACCATTATAGAAATGCCACTTCTAGAAAGTGAGCATTTCTCTGTGCTTATAACGCTGGTGTTTTGCAGCTTGACTCCAATCCACGTCTGGGGCAGCGTGACAGCTTGGCTCTGTGCATATTTTTCAGACAGCCTGTACACAGGGAAGGGTCGAGGTGTCACAGAAAGACATCTACATATTGAGTGGTCTTCCTGGGCTGAGAGAAACAGAGGTGGGGTACACCTGCATTTGTAAAGGCTGTGCCCCAGTCTCACACAAAGGGCTTGTTTACTCCCCACTGATGCCTGGAGCCTGTGCTGGAGGAGAGAGGGGACACTGCTAGAACCAGTTAGGACTGGTTGGAACCCATTCCCCCCTTTTTGTGGAGACTATGCAACATGAATATAAGTATAGGTGGTTTTCCCCAAAATTTTCAAGCACTTTTGGAACTGGGACCAAACCTCTGCCAGAGAGGCTAGTGGACTGCACAAAGGACTCATCTGGACTGCCCTTCTGTTTGTTGCCCGGCTGCCTGGCTTCTGCTAGGTGGCACAAAGGACTCATCAGGATTGAATTTCTGCTTCTTGCCCTGCAGACCAGCTGCCCCCTAAGCTTGGGCTGGATTGGCACTGCTGGATTGGTTGAAGAGATCGCCCCCTACCACCCTGTGGGGTGCTGGTCTCCCTGTTTGTTGCTGCATTTATGTCCTCCTGAGTCCCTTCAGGGATCCCAGCACGTGAAAAGTGCTGCTTTTCTGCTCCTTGGTGTCTCCTTATTCCGTATTGCATCTAACTACCCTTGTGGTGCAGTGCTTTGGTTTCCTAAGCACGAGGAGAATGCTACATTTCCATGACGTCATTTTGAGACGAGCGCACGAGAAGCGCTTTACGGGCATCTGTCCCTGAGTGCTGGAAATGCGCTCTGGACCGTGGTAGTTGTGCCCCCCCTTATGAGGGCTGGTGAGCTAGCTTGACTGAGCGAGGTGTGGTTGGTGCTCCCGGGGCACAGACAGGCCCTGCGGCCTGGGACTGCTGTGAGGAGAGGCTCGTGCACCAGGTCGAGTGCCGGCGTGCCTGCCCAGTGGAAGGGCAACTGCCTGAAGGATGAAGACCTGATTGGAGGTCCCTCGTTCCTGCGGGGCCTCCTCCTTGGTTCTGTGGGTCACAGGGCGGGTGGGAAACCTCATCGGAGGTCCCATGTTCCCGCCACACCCCATAGTAGTTGTTGTGGCAGCTATAGCAGGCTGGGGTGGTGACCCTCGACGGAGGCCCCTGGTCCTGACAACGATAACCCTGCATTGTCACAGGAATCAGAGAGCAGGAGCTCTGCTGTTGGGACACAGATGTCCCTGTTTTAGCCCCATCATTCCTTGCTGTGACACCTGGCAAGGGCGGCAGTTCGTTCTCACCTGTTCTGGTGAGAAAAACATATAGTGGCATTGGGCTGACAATGTGCCCAAACCTAACTAACCAGTAATTGTTCCTGGAATCACAGAGAATTCCAAAACGGAAACCACAGTCCTTCATGTTATGTACCATCTCCAGGCACATACATGCAGCTCAACACGCACATACAGGTATCATGCTCTGTCGGGCTCTACATACAATCCACGTAGATGGAGGGCTAGTTAGCCCCACTCCAGTGATTCAAGTAAAAAGCCTGTTCACATTACTGATTTTCCTGAATACAATACAGATATGCTTCTAACACTGTGCTTGTGTCACTTGACTCCAGGTAAGGGCAGAAGCGCTCTACCTTCATGGGGGGGTCAAAATTGGTGCTCCCGTATAAGTCTAGGCCGACTGCATTACCATAAGACTGGCCTAGGCCATGTGGCACACGAGTAATCAGTGTTTGCCCATGACCAATAATCAGTACCAGGTTTCCAGATATCGATGCAGCTGGGGCACCTTGGGCCCGAGCGCTATCCGTCACTATGCAAGGGACTTTTCTGTCACAACACCAAGGTATATAAACAGTGAGCCTTACGTTGCTAGCTTCTTCAGTTTCACCTCTAGTACAATAGGGATGTCATTACACATACCGTATTTTCGTTAAATGTAATTGTAGAGAACATTGTCGCATTATTATATTTGCCTGGTGCACCTCTCACCCTTTGTTGTAAGGACCTCTGTAGCACTGGAGGGATGTACAGTAATTGAGAATGCTTTATTATTCAATTTCATCCTGTGTGTAGCTTTTCTCAATACAAAAGTCTATTCACCTGAGCATACCTCACAAAAATGGACCCTGGTTGGTTTTTCACCTTGTAAGTAATTGTAAAACTCGATACAGGAAATGAAGCTTATGACCCAGCACAACTCAGTATTTTCTACAGAAGCAATGTTTATAAATGAAGCTGTTCTGAAAAGAGGAGATTAAAATCTGTAAACCCATTCAACTGCATCTCAGGGTGATAAGACATGGAGGATTTTCAAAAAATGAAATGCCCCGTAGTTCAGATCCCTACAGAGTTTAGCAATACTATGGAAGTCACAATCACTGTTACACTAACCAGTAAAAACAAAGTTAACTAAGGACCAGGTTTTAAACTGAAAGGTTTAACAGCACATGCACAAGTGCATTTTCACATTTCATTCTCTATCCTTTACGTGATACTTTTGAACAACTCTGTTTCCCAGGACCTCAGTGCAATACAAACCTATAACAGACCTTAGTGAAACTTTAATTACAACGGAGTAACCAGAGTAATTTCGGTAGTTTTGTGTTACTGTTTTTGAAGCAAAAATATTGTAAATGACATGATTATGCCCGTTCGTGTAATCGTGATTAATTTGGGCCAAAATCCTCGCGCAGAACAGGAGCAGCAAGCTTAGAAAGCTTGAGCAGCTGCTGCTGTTCTTTTGCATTAACTGCTATTTTTGCAGCACAAAATGCAATCCTTGGATGCAAGGGTGTGTTTTAGGCTAAGAAAACAGCCCTAAATGCTCGGTTACGATCTTGCATTATTCGTCGTAATCTTATGCTACAGCAAATAACATGAACAATGCCCCCTCCTAAGCTATAGACAATTATAACCAGATATGGCCAATTGTTCTATATTTGAGGGAAGGTTTAAGAAAGTGATTAATTGATGTAGAGTGAAGGCCACTCAAGTAACAAAGTCGCTAACCTTTTAGGTTCAGTCAAAGGTTCCAATAATTTAAACTGAGCTCAATCTCTGGAAGCTAAGGCACAGAATAGACAACCTACACTTAAAGAAAATGTGTAAAGCATTTAGAAGTGTCAAAACAGTTAAAAAGTCAAAAACATAACACAATAAAAACCCTACTCCAATTTACAAACGTATTATAAATTTGATAAGTAAAATGACAACAAAATAACAAAAATAAAACATCCAATATTCGGAACTGGAGATATGAAATTTAGAAAATTGCCAAGGATATTTTATGGTTGCAACTCACCGGGGTCAATGTGTGATTTAAGGATGACTACAGCGAAGAGTGGATCGGTTGCATCAGCCAGGTTCATTCTCTTTGGAGATTTTACCTTGGGACTTAGAGGCCCTATTGCCATTGAGGCATCACTGTTTGCAATGCTATGGTGGCGTTGTGCAGTGCACCATATCTGCAAGGCAGTGTTAAGCCACCTTTGCTGGCTTAACGTGGCCTTGTAGATATGGGCCGCCTGACACAGCTTTCTGCAGCTAAAGGGGTGTGCAATGGGTGTTTGTTTGGGAATACCCACTCAACACCCATTGCTTTTTGACACTGCTCCAGATTTATGAGAAATCATAAACATTAGGTAGCGCCAAAAGCTCCCAAGGGGAGGAATTAGAGTGGTGCAATGAGGAGAAATACTTTTATTTCTACTCACTATTTGCTCTTTCTATGTGTGCTGCATTCTGCAGCACACATAGAAGGTCAAAATCACCATTAAAGAAGGTGTCCCTTCCTGCACAAAAACAATCTTCCCGGCAATGCAACTATCCTTGCACCATGGCGCAAGGGTGACTGTGTTGGCGCTAGACAGCTAATTTAGTGCAGGGGAAACACAAGGATGAGTCCTATTCTATCAAATATAGCAGATCCCTGCGTTTTGGAAATGACGCAGCTCGGCATAGCAGGAATTCTTACTGTAGAGCGCTGTACCATTTCCTTGTTAAAAAGGCACTTAGGTGGTCATTCTGACCCTATTGCAAGTTCACCGCAGGGCTGGCGGGCAGAAACAGTGTTTCTGCCTGCCAGCCCTGCGGTGAAGAGGGCCTTAATATTGACGCCGGCTCAGAATCGAGCTGGCGCCAATGTGGCGGTGCAGTGGGTGCAGCAGCACCCACCACGTATTTCACTGCCCGTAATTGCCCGTAATTGCCCGTAAGTGCATGGGCAGTGCATGGGCCTCCAGGGGACCCCGGGCACCCCCATTCTGTCAGCTTTTCCATGGCGGTGTCAACTGCCATGGAAAGGCCGGCGGATGGGGACTAGAAATCCAGCAGCGCTGCCCTGGCGGATTACAACTGCCGGAATCGCCAGGCTGCAGGCTGGCTGCAGCCTGGTGGTGTTGGTGGTTGGACCGCACGGCTCAGCCACAGTCAGAATGGGGGGGTCAGACTGCCACTTCCACGGCGGTCCAACCACCATCCTGAGTCTAGCGGTTTCAAGACCATCAGACTCGGAATGACCACCTTAGTCTCTGAAATAGAAGTAAAAATCCTCCAGCTGTGAAAGGTTGCATGCTGTGTCTGACTATGAGCTCCACAAGGCCAGACACCTTCTTGCTGAGGGCACACCAAAATTGATCTTCTGTTGCCGAAAACATCCAAGTGGGAGAATCCTTTTTTTTTTAGCCCAGAAAAGATGTGCCTTGGCCAGATCAGCTTGGCTGCTTGGTACCAGTACTCCTGCATCTGAAAGTCAGGATTATTTTATGTCCCAAGGTTTTTCAGATATTAAGACAGAAAAGTCCAATTATCCCAGGACCTCAAGGACAGCACGCAAGGGTTGTGGCTCACTGCAGAAGAGGACACAAGCAGGGACCAGCCCAGGTCCATGTGCAACTTGTCAGGTGGTGTCTTCAGGGAAGATGCCTTTTAGAGAATGTTGTAAAGGTCAGTCAGCTCAGCCTCGAACTCCTCTTCTTTGTTTGAGGTATTACTTCAATGGGCCCAGAAGGTGTTCTGAGGAGGCTGTCTTGGGGTGCCACACTTATGGTTCGGATTAGCTTGTGCATTGGGATCACTTCTTGGTCCTCTCCAACCAGTGGGGTAAAAGTTTCCAGGGGCAACCCTACCAACTTTTGCAGCAATCTCACCGTGCACCTTATTCACAAATTCCAAAATGGGACAACCCTTTCTCCCTTGTACTGAGCCTCTGTGTCCACCGAGAGGTGGCAAGGGAATGCGCAGCCCCTTCCTTTGAGGTCAATCAAATATGCTTTAGATGGTAGCCCCACACCCACGAAGCTGGGAGCCATCTTGGCAGAGAAAAAAACTCACCTCCAAGTCTCACCTTATTTTGTCTTGTGACAAGGCAGTGTCTTTACAAGTTAATGAAGTTCTTGTGCCTATCCTAACTGGTCTGGCAATTACTAGCTAGGTGGCTGCTGGAGAGGTAATGCAAATTATCCTCCAGGTGCCTCAAGTATGGACAAGGTAACTCTTTAAAAATTACTTTTCATAAAGATTTTTACAAATCTAACTTCACCATTGAATTGAGATTGTTAATAAAAATTTAAAATAGTAGCTGAATATTTTTTTCTAGTTGGTCCCAAATGCCACATAGCAGGATTATTATTTTTATCTGCACTCTAGTTTTTCTCATTGGACAACTAGAGTCAGAGAGACAGGTGGCTTGTCATTGCAGGGATATGTCAACCGTAAATTTTATGTCTTATTTTTAAATACCGTGCACCCTAACATGTGACCTACAAGGTCTACATAGGGGTGACAGGAATTTTTAGGTTTTTCTCCTGCCAAAAGGGGTATTCTAATATGTCATGGTGTAGGTTTAAACTGCAGCACTCTGGCTGTCATGGTAGATCTAAAGCAATGTTTTCCTTTGTCATCCTAGTGGATGGCACAATAAATGCTGTAGTCCAAAGCTGATATTTAACTTTACATGCCATAGGTGTATTTCTGCACCCTATACTATGGTCCTATAGGAAAGTTAAATATGCCAGTTAGGAGTCAGCCAATGTAACTATATTTTAAAGGTCAGAGCACATCTATTGGGATCTGGTTTGCAGTGCCCCAGTGAACTGAGTCAAAGAAAAGCAGAATCACTCCAAATAAAAGGGAGAGACCACTCAAAAAGAAGCACCTTCTCACACTGCTGTCAAGGCGAAAGGTGAGAAGCAACTCAGCCACTCCCCACACAGTTTTTGTCTAAGTGGAAAAGCCTAGCAAGGCCATCTGCATTGGCGTGGTCAATTCCAGGTCTCTGCTTCACTGTAAAGTCTATGCCCTGTAAGAAAATGGGCCACTTCAGCAGTTTTGCATGAGCAGTGTAACAAAACATTACGCATTATTCCAAAATAATTGGATTAACCACATAAAAAGAGCTACTTTCTTCACAGAAAGGATTTTAAGTTTTTGTTTTTTTTACAAAATGCTAAAACGTCACAATCCCTGGATAATTGTTTTTAAACTCCAATTTAAGATGAATATTTGACAAAACCGACGACTGATCATTTAACTAGTATTGGCAATTGGTCTTGTTTAGCTATTGCTTGTTTGCTACCTATATTGGCTTTGCCAGGGCTTGTAGAGTTGTGGCGCAAGCACTGCAAGCCGAAAGTGATGGGTGGTCATCTTGGATCATTACTTTCTATATTTTCAGTGTTACTTTCAAAACTTGTAAGATGGCTGCTACATTGCACCTGCAAACAGAATTGTTTTTAACAGAAAGAGCTGGAAAATACACCCTTTGGAATTTACTCTAAAATCATGGATGGGAAAAGCATAGTTAAATGGTATATGTTTTGGGTGGAAATAATGTGATACTGAAGTCTAATGAATGAATAAGCCTTTCATTTGTATTTTAGCTTGTAGCTATATGCTGAGACTGAGGTTTGTGACTAAATGTTATCAACAGATCTCTGCAGCAGGTGCACTAGCCCAGTGAGATATTTTACTGATCTAGTATGCCACTTTTCCTTTGCACCGACAGTTGTTTATACTTTGCTAACATAAAAAGGCTTTCCTCTGCAATGGTGTAACCAGGACACTGCTTCACAGATTTATCTTAGAGAAGACTACAGTTTCTTCTGGCAGATCTCATTTTTATTCTTCTGGGTCTTCTGCGTTCACAGTCCAGAATTGACATAATGCTTAACACTTTGCTTAACTCTCTTCTCCAAAACAAAAGACTGGAAAGTCCAAACAGTTGCTAAGTTGGGTTGCCCATGTTTGCACATAGAAAATGAGGAAGCAGAGGTTAGAAGACATGTTTCCCATTATTAGAGCGCTATCACGGATAAGGATACAGATGTTATCTTACTGATATATCTTTTGTAGTTTATTTTTCATGAATTGGTTGTACTGAGGATAGAATCAGGGAAACAGAGACTTTAGGGGCATATTTACCTACATTTCATGCAGGGCAGCAAGCAAAGTTGCTATGCAGCTTTACTGAAAGGGAGACAGCAGACATTTTCCATATCTACTAAGATGTTTCACATTCCTGCTGTCTGCTAGCTCTGGCGCACGGTGTACTGCCTAGTGCCAGTGCAGGCACCTTAGCAACATGGTGCAAGAGTGCCTTTGTTACAGGCAGGATTGTTTTTTTGCAGGAAGGAATAACTTCCTGCAGAAAAATATTCCTTATAGGCATTTTCGTCTTTGAAAGTCGAAGTAACAAGGAGAAATAAAGATACTACTTCTCAATACGCCTGCTTGAGAGAGACATAGCAAGTTGACTCATTACCAGGTTTACAAGCCTTTGTAAATCTGGGAATGTGCCAAAATCCATGGGTGGATGCATGAGAATTTCCATGCTCCAGCCATGGAACGCCTTCCCAATGCACGATAACACAAGGCATTGTTACTTTGGCACATATTTATACTGTTTTAGCACCCCACTTGTGACATTTTCTGACGCAAAAGCGGCGCAAACTTGCAAAATACAATTGTATTTTGTAAGTTTGCGCCGTTTTTGCGTCAAAAAGCTGCGCAAACGCGGCACTAAAAAAGTATAAATATGGGCCAAAGGCCCATATTTATACTTTTTTAGCGCCGCCTTTGCGTCATTTTGTTACGCAAAAGCAGCGCAAACTTAGTTTGCACCGATTTAGCGTAAAAAAAAAACGACGCAAAGGTGGCGCTAAAAAAAGTATAAATAAGGGTCTTAATTTAAAAGCCTGAACGAGTGTCTTTGCTATTGCTAGTTTTTGTTTAATTTTGTAACTGTCTATCTATATTCGTGATGGCTGGTGGATATTACTAGTCGCAAAATACAAATAAGGTAATACTAAAACATATCCTCATACCTAACGTTTTACTCCTTGAAATCTCTGTAGTTGTTTCAAGACTGTTTCTCTTTAATTTGCTTCATGTTCCGTTGAAAAAATAGCTTTTACCCAGGATCCGTTTCTTTTTTTTTTTTTTACATTTTACATTTGACTTTTCCGGTTGAAATGTAATTGTAGTGCCGTACCATAATTCCCGTGAAAATAAATGGACTTCCTAAGACAGTTTAGCTTGCCTTCATACAAGATCACACCTTATTGATGACCCTTGCCATAGAAAACGATTTCTTCACCTACTGCATGCACACTTCTTATTTTGTGCTATTTAATGTCTTTCTCTCTGCTTCCTCTAAATGGGTACATGTCTGTATGTATTTATAAATCCAAAGGTTCAGACAACTTTGTAAACACCCCGTGTTTTGTTGCATATTTGTGAAGTGACCATGCCTCCTTCAAGGAATAGAGTAGCCAGTGTGCCATGGGCCCTAGTGCAAATTAGAAAAGGCCTGCTGGCCGCTATTTGAACTGTGAAGTACAGCAATAACCAGCGGACTGTGGGTCCCTCTAGGCCTCGGTGCCACTGCACTTGCTGCACCAATGGAAGATTACATCCCCCCTCCTTCAGGGATTAGGTTTGTAAGCAACCAGAATTTGCATTCTTGTGGGCTCATAGGCCCACACACATTCAATTAGTGGCGCTCAATGTGAAAATCGGCAGCACTGCATTGGGCAAGCATTAAAAAAATGAACAGCCACGGAAATATTAAAGAATCACACCCTGATGGTGTGACTTATTTGCACTCATAGAAAAAAAGAGCATGTTTTAGTCCAATACTAGAGCGCTACAGCGGAGGGCGAATCAATTAGTGTGAAATGTGTACTGTAAGTACAGCCTTCAGTATAAATTGCATCAAGTGGTAGAGGGCAGGTCCACAAAATGTGTAATTGTGCAGGAATTGTAAGTTAAATGTGGGAGTATCATGCAAAATTGCACTTGCCTAAGGCTTAATTTGGCAGTAAGATTTCGTGCACAGCTTGGTCAAGCTAGCTTAGAATATCTGGTTTTGTATCAAATTATAGACATTTTAGCACTGCTGTCACCCCTATGTGTCCCCTCTGTCATTACCAAGTTGTAGGTGTCCAGCAATGGAAAACATTTTGGATGGAGCGTTTGCATGATTTTCAGTGGTAAGACATTTTTGCTGCAGAAAGTTGATTGACACTTCTGTTTTTGCTGCTTTCTATTGGAAAGCAATGCTCAGCACTGTGTAACTTCTTACGCAAATAGTAAATCTGTTGATGGAATGCCTGACATGGCGACTCATCTGACCTCCTGGTCAGCGTCTGCTTGGTCCCCTCTGTGCAGCTCCACCTGTTTCTGCTGTCACTGCTTCTGCTGATCGAACTGAAAGCCTGCCTGACTCTCAGTTTGAGGCCCACCTCCACCCGCAGACACCCACCTGAGCCTCATCCCTCAGGGCCTAGTGGCCATCTGCACCTATTGTGTGTCTCTTTTCCCTTTTCCTATCTTGCGCTCTCCTTTTTCACTTTTTGCAGCTTTTTTCACTTTTCCCCTTCTCTTTGGCATTCTCTGCTCCCTGCCGCTACTGCCCCTGTAGCTCTGTCCCCCTTCCTACGAAGCCCTTTCCCACCCTCCCGTATCCCAGCTGACTTGACCCTTTAACCTCCCTCCCCTTCTTAATGGCGGGCGCTGTGTGACTGCGCGCAGGCACGCCAAACAATCCCATCTGGGCCTGTTCGTGCATGGACCACGCCCAGTGCCACGAACCCTGGTCCTCTGACCATCTATCTTTACAATTACTCTCCACTGAACGTCAGACCCCCCTGCCACAGGTCCACCCAACACCCAGCCTGACTGCCTCAACTGCATCCTCCTCAATATACACTCCCTCCACAAACACACTGTGGAACTCTGTGAACTGCTAGACTCCACCCGCCTGGACATCGCCTTTCTCACCGAAACATAGACAAACCGAGCTTCAGCACTGGACATCTCCACTGCCATCCCCAGCCACTACAAACTGCTCTGTAAAGAACAGCCCTCTCGGCCACGCAGTGGCCTGCCCATCGTACACAAGTCTACCCTCCACCTGACAACCAACACAGGAGAACACTTCCCCCTCATGGAGCACCTCTATTTCCAAATCCATGTCACCCCTAATTCCACCTTTTGCAGCACGCTCATCTCCAGGCCACCTGTGCCCCACCCAGCCTTCTGTGACTCCATCGTTGACATAATAGCGCCCTAGGCACTCACATCCTTGAACTACTTTCTCCTTGTTGACCTCAACTATCACATCAACACCTGCAACAACCACAACACTGATTACCTGCTCGAGAACCTCGCCACAATGGGCCTCAAGCAACTGGTTACCTCACCAACACACATTGCTGGACACACACTCAAACCCATTTTATTTGCCAGCAACAACATCACCTTCAACAACACATCCATGCTACACTGGACCGACCACCACTGCATTCATTTCTCCATCACCCACCTACTGTCCACCACCGCACCATTCGCTCCCACATAGGAAATGGAACCAGATCACAGAGGAGCATCTCAACAACACCCTCAGCAAATCACCACTACCCCCCACCACAGATGCAAACATCTCATCACAGAACTTCCACCAATGGATCTTCAGTGCACCAACACCCTTGCACCACTCCAGATGACCTCAGGTAAACACAACCTCAAGACGGCCACCTGGTTCTCCCCACACTTCAATCAATCAATCAATCAATCAAACAATTGTAAAGCGCACTACTCACCCGCTAGGGTCTCAAGGCGCTGAGAGAGGGGGGTAGGGAAGGACTGCTACTGCTCGAATAACCAGGTCTTGAGGTGTTTCCTTAAGGTTAGGAGGTCCTGGTTCTGTCGAAGGTGGGCGGGAAGGGTGTTCTAGGTCTTGGCGGCGAGGTGGGAGAAGGATCTGCCGCCGGCTGTAGTTTAATGAATGCGAGGGTCGGCGGCGAGGGCAAGGTTGGCAGAGCGTAGTTGGTGGGTGAGAGTGTGGAAGGTCAGTCGCTTATTGAGTTAGGCTGGGCCTGTGTTGTGAAGAGCTTTCGGAGTGTGAATGAGAGTTTGATGGTGATCCACTTGGTGACAGGAAGCCAGTACAGGTCTCTGAGGTGGGCTGAGATGTGGTTCGCGGCGAGGGATGTTAAGAATGAGGTGTGCAGAGGCGTTCTGTATACATTGTAGTTTCTTCTGGAGCTTGGCTGTGGTTCCTGCGTAGAGTGCGTTGCCGTAGTCCAGTCTGCTGCTGACGAGGCCATGGGTGACCGTTCTTCTTGTTTTGGTGGGGATCCATCTGAAGATCTTGTGACGCATGCAGAGGGTTTTGAAGCAGGAAGAGGAGACAGCGTTGACTTGCCATGTCATGGTGAGTGATGAGTCTAGGATGAAGCCTAGGTTGTGTACGTGGGTGGCGGGTGTTGGTGCGGTTCCTAGGGTGGCTGGCCACCAGGAGTTGTCCCACACAGAGCAGTTGGAGCCGAGGATGAGGATCTCTGTCTTGTCCGAGATGAGTTTGAGGTGGCTCTTCTCCATGCAAATGGCTATGGCCTGTAGTCCATCGTGGAGGTTAGTTTTGGGGGTGTTGGGGTCCTTGGTGAGTGAGAGGATCAGCTGTGTATCATCGGCGTAGGAGACGATGTTGAGGTTGTGGGATCGGACGATGTTGGCATGTGGTGCCATGTAGATGTTAAAAAGAGTTGGGCTGAGAGAAGATCCTTGGGGAGCACCGCAGATGGTTTTGGTGGCCCCCAATAGGAAGGGAGGGAGGCGGAATCTCTGTGTTCTGCCAGAGAGGAAGGACGTGATCCAGTCCAGAGATTAGTGGCAGATCCCTGTGTCTGAGAGGCGAGTGCAGAGGGTGTGGTGGCAGACGGTGTCAAAAGCAGCCGAGAGGTCCAGGAGGATGAGGGCTGCGGTTTCGCCTATGTCGAGCATGGTCCTGATGTCGTCGGTTTCGGTGACGAGGGTGGTCTCGGTGCTGTGGTTCTTACGGGATCCTGATTGGAAGGTGTCCAGCGTGTTGTTCTCTTCTAGGAAGTGGGTCAGTTGGCAGTTGACGATCTTCTCAATGACCTTTGCTGGGAAGGGGAGGAGGGAGATGGGTCAGTAACTCTTGAGGTCTTCGGGATCCGCTTTGGGTTTCTTCAGTAGGGCGTTGACTTCGGCGTGCTTCCAGCTCTCTGGGAAGATGGCAGTCTCGAAGGAGGTATTGATGATCATACGGAGTTGAGGGGCGATGATGAGGCTCGCTTTTTAGAAGACATGGTGGGGGCAGGGGTCAGAGGGAGAGCCGGAGTGGATGGTTCTCATGGTTTTGATGGTGTCCTCGTCGCTGATGTGGGTCCAGGAGAGCAAGAGGTTGGTGTTGGTGGGTGCGTCAGGGTTGGTGGTGGCTGTGGTGGTGATGGGGGGTGAGGAGTTGAAGCTGTCGTGGATTTCCGTGATCTTGCGATGGAAAAAGGTGGCGAAGGAGTCGCAGAGGTCTTGCGATGGAGGGGGGTCGATGGAGCATGACTTGGGGTTGGTGAGTTCTTTGATGATGCTGAAGAGCTCTTTGCTGTCGTGGGCGTTGTTGTTGATGCAGTCTTTGTGGAAGGATCTGTTGGTGGTCCGGATGAGCTGGTGATGCTTGCGGATGGCTCTCTTGAGGGTGGCGTGGTTGCTCTCTGTTGGTTCGTGGCACCACTTCATCTTGATTTTCCAGCACTCTCGCTTGGAGGCCTGAAGGTCAGCGGTGAACCAGATGACCTTGGCGCTGGTGCGGTTGTTTGGGGATTTTCTGAGCGGAGCCACGGTGTTGGCGCAGTCGTCTAGCCAATGTCTGAGGTTAAGGGCAGCTGTGTTGGGGTCGGTGGTGCTAGGTGGCGGGGCCCGGGTGAGAGTGGAGATCAGTTGGTCTTCTGAGATCTTGTTCCAGCTGCGGCAGGGGATCTGCTGTGGTCGGTGATGAGCGGTGGGTTTCTGGAAGGTGAAATGGACGCAGCGGTGGTCGGTCTAGTGGAGTTCAGTGGTATGGCTGAAGGTGGTCCCTGGCAGATATCGCGGCCTTCAATCCACCATCAAATCTCACCACCACCTCATAAGATCCACTAGGAAAGCTGCCCTGCAGGACCACATCACACCATCACACATAATACCAAGAGAGCTCTTTGCTGTAGTTAAACAGTTTACCAAACCCCAATCGGAAGCTGCAAACATCCCTCCATCTCAGGACGTCTGCGACAGACTAGCCAACTTCTTCCATTGAAAAATCAGGGGCATCTACAGTAGCTCGGACCCCAAGACCCTCCAAGCCCGCCAACAAACCCCAGCTTGGACCCTCCAGACCTTTACAGATCCTGCATTGCTGGACCTCCCTCACCATGGATGAGACACACTCCATCATGAGCAGTATTTACTCTGTAGCCCCTACTGATCCCTCACCCCACTACATTATTCACAAAGCCAACACCTCCATTGCACCCGACCTCCCCCACTCTCTCAACTGCTCGATGGAGATGGTTACCTTTGAAAAGGACTGGAAGCACACAGAAATCTCCCCACTCCTGAAGAAACCCATGGCTGACCCCCTGGCTCTTAAGAACTACTGCCCCATCTCTCTGCTGCCTTTCCCAGCCACGGTCATTGAAAATGCCATCAATGCACAGCTCTGCAAACACATCGAGGATAACAACATCCTGGTCACCTCCCAATCAGGTTTCAGAAGCAACCCCAATGCGGAGACCACCTTCCTTGATTCCACAGGTGACACCCACACGCTCCTTGACCACAGCCAAACAGCAGCCCTCATCCTACTGGACATATTGGCTGCCTTCGATATATTCTCACGTCACACCCTCTGCTCAAGACTCAATGCAGTTGGCATCCGCGGTGAGGCCCTACAGTGGATACGCTCTATCCTGACCCGCTGAAAACAGAGAGTCAGGCTCATGTCAAACCTATCAGAACCTACAGAAGCTATGGAGTGCCCCACGGCACCTCCCTGAGCCCCACACTCTTCAACATCTACATGGCACTACTAGCCTTCATCATCAGAAGCCAAGGACTGAAAATCATCTCCTATGCCGACAAAACCCAGCTGATCATCTCACTGACCGAAAACCTTATAACTGCCAAGAAGAACTTCCACAACGGGATGGAAGCCATCGCCATCTGGATGAAAGAGAGCTGCCTCAAGCTCAACTCAGAAAAGACCGAGATCCTCATCCTGGGACCCTCCACATCTGCCTGGGATGACCCTGGTGGCCTAAAACATTTGGGGGCATATTTATACTCCGTTTGCGATGAATTTGCGTCGTTTTTTTCGACGCAAATTCAACACAAAACTAACTCCATATTTATACTTTGGCGTTAGACGCATCTAGCGCCAAAGTTCATGGAGTTAGCGTAATTTTTTTGCGTGAACACCTTCCTTGCGTTAATGATATGCAAGGTAGGCGTTCCCGTCTTAAAAAATGACTCCGATGCATATGCGTCAATTTATACTCCCGGGCAAAAATGACGCCCGGGAGTGGGCGGGTCTTAAAAACCCGCATTAGCGCCGGATTTTAACGCCTGGGTCAGGGCAGGCGTTAAGGGACCTGTGGGCTCAGAATGAGCCCACAGGTGCCCTCCCCTACCCCCAGGGACACCCCCTGCCACCCTTGCCCACCCCAGGAGGACACCCAAGGATGGAGGGACCCATCCCAGGGACATTAAGGTAAGTTCAGGTAAGTATTTTTTGTAAAAAAAAATTGTGGCATAGGGGAGCCTGATTTGTGCCCCCCTACATGCCACTATGCCCAATGACCATGCCCAGGGGACAGAAGTCCCCTGGGCATGGCCATTGGGCAAGTGGGCATGACTCCTGTCTTTGCTAAGAGAGGGGTCATTTCAATGGGGGTTGGGCGTCGTAAAAAAATGGCGCAAATCGGGTTGAGGCGATTTTTTTGCCTCATCCTGACTTGCACCATTTGTGGACGCCCATACTCCATTTTCCCCCTACGCCGGCGCTGCCTGGTGTACGTCGTTTTTTTTAACGCACACCAGACAGCGCCGGCGGCTAACGCCGGCTAACGTCATTGAATAAATACGGCGCCCGCATGGCGCTTCAGAATGGCGTAAGCCGGCGCTAATTTTTTTGGCGCAAAACTGCGTTAGCGCAGTTTTGCGTCAAAAAGTATAAATATGGCCCTTGGTATCTCCCCCTCCCCAAAGAACCACGCACGCAACCTCTGCTTCATCCTAGATTCATCTCTCGCAATGATCCGGCAGGTCAACTTTGTTGCATCCTCCTGTTTCCACACACTCCCACTTCTCCAGAAAATCTTCAAATGGATCCCAAACGACTGCCGCAAGACCGTTACTCACACCCTGGTCACCGGCAGGCTCAACTATGCCAGCACCACCCAGAATAATTTGAAGAAACTACACTACATCCAGAAAGCCAGACTCATCCTGAACATCCCCTGCCACAAACACATCACCAAACACCTCAGAGACCTCTACTGGCTCCCTGTTGAGAAAAGGATCAACTTCAAACTCCATATCCACGCGTACAAGGCTCTTTACGACTTAGGACCTATCAACCTCAACCACTGCATCACCTTCCACTCCCATGCCAGCCCTGTCCACTCCGTTCAAGAGGCACTAGCCACCATACCCCTCTTATACAAGACTTAAGCTGGAGGAAGATCCTTCACCAACGTCACAGTAAAGAGCTTGAACACCTTGCCTTTTCACCTCAGGCAGTCACCATCGTTACCTCAATTCAGGAAGGACCCTAAGACCTGGCTCTTCGACTGAAGCAAAGACAGAAGAGGGCTGACCCCCACACAGCACCCTGAGACCCTTACAGGTGAGTAGTGTGCTTTATAAATTCTAATTGATTGATGAATTGATTGGACTGAGAGCAAAACTGATTTATTCACTCAAAGCACCTCATGGTGAAGCAGAACTTGATAACTAAATTCAAAATGTGCACATTGGTTTACCATAAATACATCTGAATCACCTTGACTCGTGCATTATAGTGCAGCAAAATGGTATAAGTGTAATCTTAGAATATAAATGAAACTTGCAGGTATATAGATCAGGATATAAATAATATTTCTGTATTTAGGAAAACAAAGTGGACTCTTAACAGGGACTCTTCTAAGTCAGATTGTGCTGGATCTAACCTCAGTCCCCAAAAAACAGAACTGCACATACAAAATGATCGCACATTTTTGGAAATATGCTATTGTGACATATGTGATGGGTTATTAGACAAAACTTACTGTACATGTTTATGCAGACTATGCTTTAGTAAATTTACAGTGTAAGGAAAATAGATGGTAAAAGTCCTATTTTTAGTGTACTAAAGTATACAAAAAAGGATGGAAGGAATGCTTGAATTAATTTCAGCCACTGTCCATTGTTTTTCACCCACTATGCAACTTCATTTAGACCCAGCCATATGCAAATCAGCCTTGACTCTCCCCCAATAGTAATAATCTAGCTCGAATGGCTAGGCAGGTCCTCCCTGTACCAGAACACAAGCAATTGTTTGTAACAGAAAGTGTCACACAAAACGTGAAAAATCATTCAGAAGTCCAGGAACTAGGTGTCATTTCAGGCCTGAGAAGTGCTGGTGAGCCAAGCGGGTCACACTAATGAAAACGTTCACTTAAAGGATTAGTTTGTTTTCTGGTGTATCAGGTCTGCTGTCAGAGAAGACGTAGAAGCCAGCAAATGTCCTTTAAAGTCGGACACACTGTTGTTGACCTCCTGATCGCCGAAAGCAATAGGTTACAACACTAAAAGTTCCAAGAAGAAAAAAGCTGGATTCTTAATTGGCGATGCCACTTTGCTGCTGGAATAGATTTGCTACGTTTCTCCATATCAAGGTTTTGACTTCGGACCTAGACACTTTTTTGGTTTGAAAATTCCACTAGCAGGCAAGGCTGGGAACTGCAGCCAAGCAGGGCTCTGCATCTCTGTTAAACAAAAACGGAAAGCTCACAAGTGTCTCCATTCACAAAACCCATACTTACACCATGATTGATAGTCACGCTGAGTGCAACCACCATCAGAACCTATTAAGGTAATTGAGTGCACCATGCAATCAATCACAAAGTGGAAGGAATATTTAGCCATGACTGTCATTCTACAGATGTTTTCTCCTGATGTTTCAACAGCAGCCACTCCATATAGGCAGATGAAGCTTAATCTCTGGGTCCCTTAAATAGGATTATTAGGACTCTGAGGAGTATGGCACTGTGTGCATCTAGTAGTCCCAGCTATCACATCCTTGAAGCTTCACATCGGGGCTACAAATATTCATGCCTAAAAAGCACTATAAACTGACCAATAGCCATAGTAACTGGTAGATTACAAGATGTTTCGGACGGGCACGCAACCTAGTAGACTTGGAACAGAACTATTTCAGCATTAAATGCATCCGAGCTGTGTGAGGATGCTCAGTGGAGGCCAGAGGGGTGGAACGATAAGTTCGAGATCAGAAGGATGGAGACAAAGATGGAAGCAGGTGTAGCCTCACAAATAATCGAGCCCTGATAGATTACATATAGCATTACATTTGTCAAAAATACCTACATGCCTCACCCGATTGTCAAAGAGTACCCTTTGCACCCCTGATGGCAGCAGTGCCAGAGAACAGAATGCAGAAACTAGCTTAAATACACTCACCTCCAAAAGTTCAAGTATCAGATAGGACACAGTGGTGCTCATTTACAAGCCTCATGCGCTGCCGTAGAGTCATTTTTTTCACGTTATGGCGGCACAAAACAGTCCCCACACTGACCGTATTTACAAACTGGCGCAATGTCACCACTGCACTAGTTTGTAAACTCTTGTGTCACATTATACCTGCGCCAGGTATAATGTATGCAAGGGATGCATTCACCCGCAGGGAGGCCAAAAAATAACGCAGTGAAATCTACAACTCTAGCTTCATTTTTTAAAGCCTGCCCAGGGCAGGAGTTAAACTGATGCTAGGCTCTCTTCAATGGGTCTCCCCAAGCTTTGCTGGACTAGTGTCAACATTTTTGCCACTAGTCCTTCAAAGCACCACAACTGCATCCGAAAGCCATGGTGCACTGTATTATAAATACATCGCTACCATGGTGTTTTTAGGAGGGCGCAGGGCGACACAAGGAAACTGGCACATCGGAGCTGATGTGCAAGTTCCTTGTAAATGAGAACCACTATCTCATGATCCAGCTGACACATTATGTATAACCATGGGAAAATGTCTTGGGAGGAAGAACAGCTTTCTTATCCACTCAAACAACATAAACTGTTTGGTATAACCCCGTCTTTTGAAGGACTTGCACTAGAGGCCAGCATTTACTTCCTGCCAGATTAGGAAGAAGTGACACCTTCTATATTTGGGATCTTATTGTAGTAAAGCTACCTCTACAAAATCTGAAACTGTGTTCATTATATTCTTAAACCCTTTATACTTTTAATTCTCAGTTTGAGAATGGGAGTTACATGTTGTTGGACCTGGCCCTTTTACAGGGTCATTCCCCAGACTTTTTGCTTTTTGCCTCCTTATTTTTCTGACCTTTGTTGGCTGATGTTTTGACTCTGAACACTTTTTCACTCTTAACCAGTTCTAAAGTGCATGTGCTCTCTCTTACAAATTTGGTATGATTGGATTATACCTGATTGGCATATTTAATTTACCTATAAGTCCCTTGTAAAGTGGTATCCCTATACCCAGGGCCTGTAAATTAAATGCTACTAGTGGGCCTGCAGCGCTGCTTGCGCCACCCACTGAAGTAGCCTGTCAAACCTATCTAAGGCCTGCTAGCGCAGAGCCTGTGTGCGCAGTTTTCTGCCACAGGGACCGGGCATCTAAATTTACTTGCCAGGCCCAGAACGCCCCTTTTACTAGATATGTCACCCCTAAGGTACGCCCTAGCTAGCCCTTTGGGCAGGGTGCCATGTATGTAGAAGGCAGGACATGTGCCATGTTGCGTGGCCTGTCCTGGTAGTGACAAACAGCCTAACTTGGTGTCTCACTGCTGTGAGTGCTGCCTTCTCATAGGATTGCATTGGAGATGCCCTGCCTTATGTGTAAGGGGTATTGTCTGATTTATGAGGGGTAGCGTAGGCATGTTTGGTATGGTTGTGATAATGGTAAGAAATGCTGCTTACTGGTGTAGGTGTATTTTTTATTACTATCACAGAAATGGCACTTCTAGAAAGTGCGCATTTATCTGTGCTTATGACTTTGGTGTTTTGCAGCTTGTCTCTAATCAACGTCTGGGCAGACTGACAGTTGGGACTGTGTGCATACTTCTCAGACAGACTGAACACAGGGAGGGTGGAGGTGACACAGAGGTGCATCTCCATATTGTAAAGCCTTCCTGGGCCGAGAGAAGGGAGAGGCTGGGCACACCTGCATTTGTAAAGACTGTGCCCTTGCCTCACACAATAGGGTTGTTAACCCCCCACTGATGTTTGGAGCCTGTACTGAAAGGAGAGAGGGGGCACTCCCAGAACCAGTTGTAACTGGCTGGAACCTCCTCTCCCTACCATTGTAAAACACAGTAAGAACTGACTATAAGTACAGGGGAATTTTCCCCACAATTTGAACACTCTTGAAACTGGACACAGAACGCTGATGCATGGACTCACCAGGAAACCACCTTGGACTGCTGCTGTTGTGCTGACCTGTGACCTGCCTGGTCACTAGGAGGAACTGCCACCATCTGCACCCCTTGTGCTGGCCTGTAGTTGGGCCCACCAGCCCTGTGTTTTTTCCTGCCCTACCTGTTCCCAGGGGCAGGGTGCTGTGGCCCCTGACCCCTGCAAAAAGGTTTCTATAGATCCTGACAAAGCGCTTGGAAAAAGCGTGCTCTTTATTACAGAAGAAATCAACGCCGCAGCCCAAGTTGGGATTTGACCTTAGCGCTTGGGGCAAGCGCTCTCTCCTCCCTGGTTGCCGATTTTTCCTTAGCGCTTGGTAAAACGCTCTTGATTTTCGTCCCCCGAATCACCGCCGCAGCCCCGGTTGCTGGGCTCTCATTAGCGCGAGGTCCACGCTAATCCAAGTGTCCCCGGGGCATGAAGATACACCAACTGGAGCAGGCGTGCTCCTAATGGTACCCCCGGGGCACGGTCCGCTTCCAGGAGCACCCCCTAGGCACCAGACGCCTCCTCTTTCCGTGGAAGCGTCCCGGCGGCTGGGAACAGCTTCCAACACTCGTGCATCGCTTCGGGTGCGAGCGAGTGTCTCCTCGGGCCCCCGGAGGGGTCCGAGCAAACCAGGATCATCCAGCAAAATGCGGGGAAGGCACGGGGAGCGCCCCTTCTCCGGTCTCTGCTCCAGGAGCAGTATGCTCCTTTTTCTTCATGCCAGCATTTTTCTTCAGCCGGAATCGGGAAGGGAGACCTCACCGGAGGTCCCTTCCCGCCTTTGCCCTATAATTGTTGCTGGGACACGCCCGGCCCTCACCCCACGCACAGGGTGTGAGGAGGCCGAGGCAGTCCCACACCACGAGGTAGGCCCCCGTTTTGTGCACAGGAGCGCCGGGAGCCCCCGTGCTCATCTTTAGGCACTGGAAGGGCCTCTTCTACCAGAAAACAGGTACTTTTCAGGGCATGTCTAGCTGATATGTATTTATATGACTTGTGGTATGGTCTCTAATGTTCCTTTTATGTGTATTTAGAATTGTTCATTACAAGTGCATATATCTTTTACTATAATTCCTGACTACTGCTTATGTTGCAGAGTCCTGAGTACTTAAGTGTTCTAATGTGACAACTGCATATTCCTGCAGAGCATTAGTAACTTGTGTAACATTCTGACAACTGCTAAGGTAGCAGGATATTATTCATGTGTAATGTTGGTCTAATTATGTTTGTGCAATACAGATTATTTTTACATAGCTCCGTGTTGTGTTTACTTTGTGGTGTACATTTTGCGTCACGTGTGTTGTGTGTGTTGTGCAAATGCTTTACACATTGCCTCCAGGTTAAGATTGACTGCTCGTGCCAAGCTACCAAGGGGGTGAGCAGGGGTTATCTTGGACGTGTAACTCCCTAGCCCTGACTAGAGAGGGTAAGTTCTGCCTGGCTGTGGTACTTACCCTAGCCAACCAGAAACCCCATTTCTAACACATGTGAAGTACCAGTCGCTAGCATAATCTAATTTGCAAATACTGGGCAATTATTACCAATATTTTGGTGGTTTTCGGGAGCACAAGAGCGTAATTGAGACCTCATGTTGCTGGTTAAAATGCATTAATATCTTGTCAGAAAGAAGCATCATATCATATGCTTTCAACATCAGCTTTATTTTCCTCTGAGCCGTCTTGCTACTCCCTCTTATTTTTTCACTTTTTCATTTGAGATAAATCAAAATGTTAGCTGCAAGACTTGAAGTTTATTTGATGTAAACATCGGTGTGTAAAACCACTGCCTGAACGATCAGTGTGTTCAAATCTAGTTAGTATTTATTTTGTTGCAATCTTGGTCTTGCTCAACATATAGCATTGCCCAAGTTTCACACACGATTCCACAATACCAACATTTTTATGTTTCTAATAGTAGCGCAATCTGGAATGGCTATGTAGATAATGTTAAAAATTATGTAAATAAGAAGTTGGTTGATTTGCAAATCATGTCATATTTGCATACTGCATAAGTACTCTGAAAAATCTGACTTGTGATGAGCACCGAAGATGAGAGTCGAGACCACCTACCACAGTGGTTCTCATATGAATTCTATGGGGGCTTTCAACAAGTCAGTGTATCGCGATGTTTGATTTGAATATTTATAAGAAACATTTTAATCAAGATCACTAATTTTTCAACTGTGTTGTTAGTCTGCATGTGAATTAGACTTTTATCATGGTTATACTGGCAATACATTTTTATGCACCCCTTTGGGGCTGCTGGTAAATGCCAATGTTTTAGTAAAGAAATGCATCTTCTATCAAGAAGAAAAACAATTTAAAATATTATAACTCCTCATATGAACCGACCACATTGTAGTGATTTTGCTTTACTGTATTTTTTAACAGTTAAGTAAATACAAGACATTTATGAATGCCATTTGTTCCAAGACAATTCTTTTTTATCATTTGTTTCAATTTTGTACATAATAGAATAAAGGCATGTTTTTTGTAACACTAATAAGCACAATATATTCAGAAGCCACGTTGTTCAGAATTTGGATGCAATAATTATTGCATATTCTATGGCCCTGAGTTATACTTTTTTTGCGCCGCATTACCGTCATGTTTTTACGCAAAAGTGGCGCAAACTTACAAAATACAATTGTATTTTGCAAGTTTGCGCCGCTTTTGGGTAAAAAAATGATGCAACTGCGGCGATAAAAAAAGAATAAATATGGGCCTCAGCCTTTCCTCCTTGTGAAATTCTGTCAGCTTTTACTGATGAATTTGAACAAAAGGTGCGCTCTTTAGCTTACCACTTGTCAGAGTGATTCATGTGCAAACAGGTCAAGGCACATTAATCACAATTTAATGGGCCTCTTGCAATCAGCTCCTAACTAGGGCCCGTATTTATACTTTTTTTGTGCTGCATTTGAGTAATTTTCTGATGCAAAAGTGGTGCAAACTTACAAAATCTAACTGTATTTCTTAAGTTTGCACCACTTTTGCGTCAACAAATGACGCACATGCTGTGCAAAAAAAGTAGAAATAAGGGCCTAAGTGTCGTTCATATCAAATTAATGTGAAGTAAATCTTGTCCACTGTATTATGATTCCTTTATATCCTATGGAAACAGTAAAACGGCGGATGGGGTATCCGTCACATTTGTGACCAACCCATCTGCCAAACTCTATTTCAGCTCTTAAGTTTCCAGTGAAATGTCTTTGTAATCTTGGTGCCATAGTCAATATTCTTTTATATAATATAAAGTACCTGCCCACTTTGGCTTAATTTTCAGTGTGTGGCCTTGAGACATTCATGGTAACCGCTGTGAATTTGTAACTTATCCCCTGTTCTCGATTTGCTTTTATATTCTTGACCTTATCTGTCTCTTTATGTCATTGACTATATGCAACATTATTTGCAAATAAATGCTTGTTTCATGGATATTTACAGTCATCTGATATAATATATTCCGTTTCAAGATACAGTCAATATGCTTGATTCACAAAGGGCTTCTGCAGTCGTGGCGGAGGCCCCACAGTTGTGGCCGGATGTCCCACACTTGTGGTTGGACATCTACAATGAGAAACTGGAGTATGGAAGTCCTGCCACAAGTGCGGACCTCTGCCATGACTGCAGGGCCTCCGCCGCCACTTTGGAGGCCCTTTTTGAGCTCTGCCCAATGTCCGGATATTACTACGTTGTCCTTTTTTTATTTCTCTGTATACACAGGGCCAGTTTTTTAAAGGTTTTGTTTTGCCCTTGTGCCTCACAGAGGGATAAAGGGTGATGCAATACCTAGAATGTGATTCACCAAGTCACACAAGATCATCTTGTGTGGCCCTGGTTGGTTTGGTAAATTTGGAGTGATGCAAGGCAGCTCAAGTTGCTCAACACTGTTGAGCGACTTGAGTATGAAGTCAGTATCACTCAACATTGTAGGCAGTCGTGCTCCTCTTGTGAATTCCGAGGAGCTGAAGACATTAAAACATTTCTGCAAAAGTGCAGTCTTTCTCCTTTCTGGTTTCTGAGCTCTGATGCAGTTAACTAAAACCTAAAAAAATAATATTAATAACAATTAACATATTCTTCATTCCAATTTTTGTGTCTTGTTTCTTTCCCTGACATGTTTGATATTTCTTCCCCTTCACCTACTGTTCTTTTTTCCAATCTTCAGAGATTTAAAATGTCTAACAAAAGTTTGTATTAACATACTTTTAAAATGTTCTCCCTTTTTAAGTAAACTGAGTAGTTTTCTGTTTTTGTAACTCACATGAGAGTATATCACTTTGAGTACATTGCAGTCTTAGGCCAAATATTACCTTTTTGTTGTCACAGAGGGGCATATGTATCAAAGAGTTGCACTGCTGTTGCACCACAGAGAGCGTCTCATCTTTTAAGTTACATCATGCGTGGTCTTGTATGGCTTGATAAATCTAGAGAAACTCAATGCAGCTGCATTGTGTTACTCTGTCCTGGGAAGGAGTTCCATGGATGGAACGTGGGAGTTCCTCCAAATCCACCCATGGAGTTTGGTGCATTCCCAGATTTACCATTACTGGTAGACATGGGAATGTGTCAAAAACCTACACCTCCTCAGGTGAGGCGTAATTAAGAGAAATATCTTTATTTTTCCTCAATACTTCCTCTTTCTGCTACACACATAAAATTAGGAAATGTCTCTTAGGATTGTTTTTGTGCAAGAAGATGTTCCTTCCTGCACAGAAACAGGCCTGCTTACAAAGCAGGCACCCTTGCAACATGGTGCAATGGTGCCTGCATTGGTGTTAGGCAACACTTTGCGCACCAGTGGAGGGAGAAGCCAGGAATGCGCTGCACATTATTAACCATGGTGCATTACTACACTTTTCCTATCGCGCATGGCAGAACAGCAAGGTGACTTGCTGCGCTGCATGATTTGCGTGATTTTTTGTAAAATATGCCCCACAATTCATTATGTAACGCATTCCTCCTTCTAATTCAATATTACGAAATCGGGCCTGCGATGAAGCACTCATCACCTCGATTTAAAAAATATGGTAGTAGTGTCACATATTGGGCACCTTATAATTTACCTAGCGTTTGTACGGTAGAATGGTTAGTATGTTAAACCTGAAACTTGTTGGTAAACTACTACAGCAGAGAAAAAAACTTTGGGTCCACATGTTTGTATTTCTCTGAAAACAGCACAGCAAACAATGCCCCCAATTTGCCTTTAATAATATCATGTCCTCTGATAATGCCTCAGTTTATGCTTTCTTAAAACTAGTAACATTTACCCGGATTTGTCTTGACTTTTAAAACAGTGTCCTAACAAGTGGCGTTCACGATACCAAAACAAACATTTGCAAACTTGCGTTGTCATTTGTATAATACCGTGCTGCCACCTACTGCTTTCCAGAGGCGTAACATTTGACATTCGATCTATTTTTGGTTAAGTGTAACTCGAGTCGACGACTACTGGTGACTTTCTCAGGATATTTGGCATTAATAATTAACATTTTCATGGCTATCGTATGCAAATTAATCACAAGGAGGAAAAAAAAAAACATGCGTCTAATGCATGCGTTGCAGCTCTGAATAGCAATGCTGCTATTCTGTGAAGTAAACTGTAATAATATTGTCACTGTTTGCCTGTGGATGGTCTATGGCCCTCATTCTAAGTCTGGCGGGCGGCGGAGGCGGAGGCGGAGTATATGTGTCTCCAATGCTTTATTTATAAATAAATACGTGCCTGGCCCCAAGGTATTGCGCAGGATGCCACTGCAGCTTACACTTTTAATAGGCCATCTGTGCTACATGCCAGCATAAATGCTACCTTCTAAGGATTACACTCCTATAAACGTGACCGTTTGGATAATTCTGGGCAAACCAAAGATGTAAGAATGGACTGGACACGCTGGAATTATTTTTAAATGTGTATTTAACTGCCAAACCGATGTGCTCAGCTCACAAATAGGCAGAGACCACCATCATATGAAGGATTGTCAAAATTAACTGCTGAGGTTAACAATTAAGTCGTAGTGCGAAGCACCATCATACACTGGCACAAATTAAGCACTGCATAACACTATCGTATGTAGTAAATGAAAGATCAGACATGTCGTGAAAGTGAGAGGAAAGGTTGATTCAGATTTGTGATTTAAAAAGGGTACATATTTTTATTAAGGAAAAGTGGTGACAGTGAAAGTGTTAGAGATACAGATACAATACTTATTATTGAGGATCTCTTCTACTCCATTCTGCAGGACCGGAAAAAAAATAAAAACAGACAAACTTGGGGGAGGGGTCTGTGGGTGTTGGCCTCCCACAGGGGGATGGATGCAAGGCCTGGCCAACCTCTTCTGTCAACTCAATGCTGTTCATGGCCAAAAGGCATGCGCTGTGGGGTATGGCCATAGCGGGGCTTTGGGCTCACTTGCCGCAGACACACGGCTCTAAGATCTTACTTTATATGAAAACAAATATATAGCAATTCACTGAGTAAAACAAATATTAAAGTAGAGTTATACGTAAGTATGGTAGTAAGGCCCATATTTATTCTTTTGATGCAAAACTGCGCCGGCACAGTTTTGAGTCAAAAATATTACCGCCGGCTAACGCCATTTTGGTGCGCCGTGCAGGAGTCATATTTATACTTTGACGCACGGCGGCGCAACCAACAGGTGGGAGTCATTATTTTTGACTGTGGGTCAATTTATGACACCGCAAACCGGATATGTGCCATTTTTTTTTTGGCGCAATAGCGTCAAAAAACCCAGCAAACACAGCCATTTCACCAGAGGAGAGCCAAAATGGATCCCAGATGCCACTACAGACCCCAGGAAGATGACAGCAGACCAGGAACCAGCCAGGAGGACCCACACAAGAACCAGGACACTTTTAAGAAGAAAAGAAAGTGTTGCTTTAGTGCAGAGGAGCAGGAAATTCGGGTGAAAGAGGTGACGGAACACCAGCACCAACTGTTTGTCACATCAAAGTTGCCAATCAGTAGGAGAGAGGCTATATGGCAACAAATTAACAGTGTGGCTGAAGTACGCAGAACAGTCATTGAGTGCAAGAAACGCTGGCATGACTGCAAGCGCAGGACCAAGGAAAAGATGGCCAGGAACAGGAAGGAAGCACTGCAGACTGGAGGGGGGAGTCCAGCACACCAGGAGGCCCTGGACCACATGGAGGAGATGGTCGCAGCCATCATCCCTAAGGAGATCGTCACAGGGATTCAAGGAGAGGACAGAGCAGACTATCAGGAGACAACGCACATGCAGGGTAAGTCGCATGGGGAATTATAATGCAATAATGTCAACTGTGAGCAGTGGGGGGGATACCGACCACTAAATGCATGGAAGTCATCTAATACATGGAGTGGCATGGGTAAAGGGGCACAGCAGGGGGGCATGGCCTGTTTTGAGAAGACCTGGGGCACACCATTACACAACACCAACAACAGTCCCATGGGGGCATGCTGTCATGCCAACGATGGAGCAAAGGGAAAGCCACGCAAGGAGAGAAGGCCACTACGTCACACTGACATCCAGGAACACGTCAGCCACCATACTCCCTACATTAACTAGGGCCCTATTAACAACCTCTAGCCATACCAACAACTGGAATGTAACTGCAACAACAGTTGCCACTACCACCTCTGCTCTGTGTGCAGCTCAAGTAGCCAATGGCAGTAACCTCCCCATGGATCATACACACCTAAATTAGGGGGTGAGGATGACAACTGCAACAATCCCCAGAAACAAACCAAAGGCCCCAGTACTCTCAAATGTCAATGCCCATAGTTGTCGCAAACATCAGCCAATGTAAACAACAATAGGAGCTACACAGCACTAAGGACACATCCATGCTGCATATGTCAGGGTCCATCCTGTGCCTGGGTAACAATGCAACATCCCAAATGTCATACTGCTCAGACAACAGCATTGAGGGGGGGACACATGTAACTGGTCACTGAAATACACCTGCACAGTCAGAGGAGGAAATAGGACACTGATACGATTATCAGGGCAATCCAATGTAACACACATTCCCCAACATCAGCAGGACACATTATCAATGTCAACATCACTATCGGATCATAACATTGCCATGCATAGGATATGCCACATGTCAATTACATTTAAGTGGATGTGAAAGATCAGAGAATGGGGCAGGTCCAGATTGTTAAGTGTGCTGCCAGGGCCATCAGAACACCCACAGCCAGTGAAAGGTCTCACCATGAGAATGGATGTACACGGAAGGTCGAGTAGGAAAAGAAGGTGGCAATTCTCTATTTGGCATAAACCAACACCTAGAGGCAATGAGGCTGACAAGTCTGATAACTCAATAACATACATGTGACACACAGGTGGGCCATAGGCCTGGAAGAATGCCCATCTGAAGGACTGGAGAAATTAACACAAAACAAGATCACAAAGTGAATTCATCACAAGGCAGGCATGTCACATCACAAATGCCACAACACAGACACACTAATTGTACCCTGTTTCATTGCAGAGGAAGATGGATCTCCTGCCGATATGCCTGTCCCAGATTTCTCTGATGACATGGATGACGAGCCGATAAACATTCCCCAGGAGACTATCCAAAAGGTCCTTGACACCCTCCAGACCCCACCTTCAGTCACAAGGAGGAACACAGAACAAGCAGCCATCGCAGAGGATCCACTCACCACCCCAATTGTAAGACCTGCCAGCTCCAATACAGCTGAGGACTCAGACGACACTGGCACCAGCTTTGAGAGAACTGTAGTTGGAGTACAGCAGGAGCTGGCCAAGGAGGTGCAGGTGGGGATGCAAACTATGGCAGCCAGCCTTGAGGGGATGCGTTTGTGCATGATGTCATCTGCAGATCAGGCAGCAACTATGCAAGCCCTAACATCCATACTGCAAGGACTACAAGAAACTGTCAAGGAATTCACCACTGCAGTAAGGGAGATGCCACAACACCTCGCACCCCAAACCTTCCACTGCATGCACGAATGCAATCATGACTCCCTCAGGGCCGACCTGGCTGCCTACCATCGTGATGTGGCTGCTATTCTCAAGAACCAGCAGACCCTCCTTGCTGTAGTACTGCCCTTTAGACCTTCACAGGGAGCAGCGACCGGGATGTCTGACTCCACGTCTTCTAACACTGAGGTGTGTGTTGCCCCTTCACAACCAACAACAACAAGGACAAAGCAGGCAACACACACATCAGAAGAAGAGGACATGGAACAGATCACATTCACAAGGAAAATGACCCGGAAGCACTACTCCCTGCCACATGGCCCACATTTACCAAGGTCCTGCGCATTGTAACTTGCCAGTCTTGCAACAACTTTACTCAAGCACTGTTCTGCAAACCACTGTATATCTTGTCACCCAGCCCAGTGATTGTCTCTCTCCTACTCATTGCCAAATCCTGTCCCTCTGCACTGTCTGAAACATCAACCCCAGCATGTCAAAAGCATTTCCATAACCCCTTGTGTTGGATCCCAATTTAGGATGTCACTATAATGGACTCACAATCATGGACAATGTACAGATAGCACTACAGCACGTTTCAATAAATAGCACTTACACAACAAATCTGTCTCTGGGTAATGTGAAATATCAACTGTGAAGTAGATAACTGAAATGTGCCTACTGTCAAATTACGTAGCTTGTCAATACAACTGTCCTGTGTTGAACAGAAGAATGCTTCCTCAGGGGATAACTAAGTCACCAAATAGTGGCCACAAAATGTTGTAAACATGCAAAAATAACACAAGAAACATGCCACACTAATCTAAGTAAACACTAAAAAAACTGCACAAATGAAGGTGTATGAGTTAACATACAAATAGGTAATCATGCCAAACTGTGTCACAAATGATGTATGAGGGTCATGAAGACAAGAATACAAGATTGCCAATGAGAACTCATCTTATAAGGGTGTGCATGATCATCACACTGCAGTCAGACCTAAAACTGTTTCCCCAATATCAAGTCTGGAAGCACAGTTAGTGACTTTGAAAACACACTTATCAACAGAAACACATTGGGATCCATATTAACTGTGATTGGTGGTTGCAACAAAGGGTCGACACTTTGTAAGGTAGCTCTGGGCTAGCTGCCAATCGTACAGCTCAGTTTGGATTTGTTTGTAGCATAGGACACAGATGTTATAGTACCAAATTGATGTACACTGAATCCAAACCCACGATCAAGTACCATTCAACACATACAATTAAGGGGTAACCAAATATTTATTAAATGCTAATCACAGATGAGGAAACTGAGGGAAAAATCTTACCTACCCTAATCTACCCTGACTACTCATTACCCACAACTGTCCCTAACTAACCTAAGCTACACTTACTTATCACATGTAACGAAACGTTCTAAACATCTGCTCCCCACCCCCTTATGAGACGGGACACATGGAGGACAACACATACTAACCTAAACACATACTGTACTATCCTATACAAATATATATTTTTTTGTATTTTTTTTTAAACACACAATAACCCCAACATAGCCCCCCACCCACCCACCCAGACACTTAGGGGCATATTTATACTCCGTTTGCGCCGAATTTGCGACGTTTTTTTCAACGCAAATTCGACGCAAAACTAACTCCATATTTATACTTTGGCGTTAGACGCGTCTAGCGCCAAAGTTCATGGAGTTAGCGTCATTTTTTTCCGTCAACACCTTCCTTGCGTTAATGATATGCAAGGTAGGCGTTCCCGTCTTAAAAAATGACTCCGATGCTATTGCGTCGGATTTATACTCCCGGGCAAAAATGACGCCCGGGAGTGGGCAGGACTAAAAAACCCGCATTTGCACCAGATTTTAGCGCCTGGGTCAGGGCAGGCGTTAAGGGACCTGTGGGCTCAGAATGAGCCCAGAGGTGCCCTCCCAAGCCCCCAGGGACACCCCCTGCCACCCTTGCCCACCCCAGGAGGACACCCAAGGCTGGAGGGACCCATCCCAGGGAAGAAAAGGTAAGTTGTGGTAAGTTTAAAAAAAAAAAAGAATTGTGGCATAGGGGAGCCTGATTTGTGCCCCCCTACATGCCACTATGCCCAATGACCATGCCCAGGGGACAGAAGTCATGGGCAGGAGTCATGTTAATGGCGTCTGGGCGCCAAAAAAAAATGGCGCAAATCGGGTTAAGACGATTTTTTTGCCTCAGCCTGACTTGCCCCATTTTGGGACGCCCAAACGCCATTTTTCCCTATGCCGGCGTTGCCTGGTGTACGTGGGTTTTTTTCACGCACACCAGGCAGCGCCAGTCGACTAACGCCGGCTAACGTCATTCAATAAATACGGCGCCCGCATGGTGCTTCAGAATGGCGTTAGCCAGCGCTAATTTTTTTTGGCGCAAAACTGCGTTAGCGCAGTTTTGCATCAAAAAGTATAAATATGGCCCCAAATAAGTAAAAATATAAATAATGAGGACCCCCCACCCGCTAACACTAACTAAACTAACAGCCTATACTAACCTAACACTAAGCCCCCTAAACCCACTAACTATAAGAACAAGGAAAGAGGAGGGAGGGGAGGGAATCATGTCCATCAAAAAAGTGTCTAGAGGTTGGCCCTCCGGAGGGTCCTCTTAATGGACTTAACTCGCCGGTTAATGCGCCGCACGTCCCGGCTCAGGTGGCTCAACTTGCGCAGCACTTTGTCCATCTTATGTTCCATTCGGTTGAAGGCTGCAGGGTCAACAGATGGAGCAGTGGCAGTCTGGGTACCGGTGGAGGAGGTCTGTGTGGGTGTGGTGCCAGGCCTAGTGGGCTGTCCTGCACCGGTGGCAATGCTGGGGCCAGGAAGTCCAGCAGATTTTGGACCAACAGTGGCAGCTGTGGGTGGGGCCACCTGGCTCATATTGGTGGTTGTGCTGGTGGTGGCTGTGGTGGGCAAAGTAGGCCCACCCTGTGGGAAGGCTCTCCATGCCCCGGAGGCCCGTTCATGGCTATATCGCCAGGTCATCCTCCGGAACCCCGACTCCACCAGCAGGATGTGCTGATATCGCATGGCCCGGCGGTGAAATTCACGGACCTGGTCTGGAGTCATGTTAGCAGCTGTGAAGACAAATGCAGTCTACATTAGTAACTGCATTGTGTGAAATGGCACAGCAAGTTAATCAGACATTACATCTACTGTACTTGTAACAGCTCATATCACAATACAGAACATTGAATGTCCCTGAGGAAGTATATGGCAGGCCAGACTACAAAGGTCACATCACACAAAGCACATCCATAACCTACAAGATGGGTAATAACTGGCTTTGACTTGCAATCTGAGTTCTGACAGTTATCATCTAAGAATCATGCTGCATATCCTCCGCCAAGACCTGGGCTACAAATGTCAGTGTACGGAAAGCAAAACTAAAGCCACATGGTCTGCACGTTGTAACTGGACTTGCCAGTATAGTACCAAGTGCCAAACCTGAGTGTGTATACTAGTATGCAACCAAACCGTCACTTATTCACATGTATGTGTAACGTACTCGTAGCATCAGTACTAGGTACCCCATTCACAAACCCATGGCTGTGTTTGAGGGGGGGCGGTGGATACACAACTATAATTTGCCAACAACATGTATACCGAGGAGTGTATAGGAAACTCCACACATGTTTGTCTCTACAGACACACCACAGGTAAGGTCTATCTACAATTAGGAGTCAGCAAACCCTAGAGCACTCATAGGGTCAGACATGTCAGGAAATGCAGAACTTGGTACAAAACATATATTTCCAGTGAGGCCTGACTTACATCAGACACAGAGTTGCTAGAACACCCATGATCATGAATTGCATGCACACCTAGGCCATTGCACTCAGGTCCCACAGACTGGTTGCACTACATGTGGAAATACATGCTGCTAGGAGGTTCTACCTACTGTTTCAAAATAACGTAGGTAAATAGGGAAGCAGATGTCTATTGGAAAGCTATTTGCTGTACCAATCTTAGAGAATGTGGGTCTGACAGGCTGACTAAATTGGGGATGACTTCCATTGCGACTCTTGGTGATACAAGTGTCATACACATGACTAACCCCTGTACTCACAGTGGGGCCTACAGGGATGTCCTACAATCCCTACATGATACCATTGGATATGCATTGGCAAACTCAAAACATGTGAGAACTGCATTCTCACTCATGGAGCAAGAGAAAAGCTTGCCCAACACATCACACCTTGCTATGCGTCCAACTCACACGAGTCCATAACCAGCAAACACAACACATAACAGACATATCAACACTTACTGGAGTGGTCGGGGTCCTCAAATGTCGCCACCTCTCCCACAGTGTAGGGTGCCGGTCCACCTGTAAGGTATGGAAGGAAGACGTGCTCAAAATCTGTGCACAGTGCAACAATTTCATAAACATTTATAATGTGTAGGCGAATAAGGAAATGGCAGCCATTCAGACATGATGGTACTGCATCTGATATATCACGGCCAACTTGTACATAGCATGGGTCTCCTGTGACAGTTACACACATATCTGCACACATACATTGGCCCTAACTATCATGTGGTTGCAAACATGCCCCATAATTGGGGAGCACTAAAAAATATGGAGTGTAATCGTCTCATCATGTGCATCCAAGAGAGACATCCAAAGCCTGGTTACTTGAGTACTGCATTACCAGTCAAACATGCCTTGTGGCCATGACACATTTATTGCACATAGGCCCAATGTACAGAGGGAGGGGCAGGGACTTTTGTAAGCCATCCTGTTGTTACAGTATAGTCAATTGATGTGGCTCAGCTATGGTGATTTGCACCAACCATGGAGATGTGAGGCCATTTGCATACACTTGGACTGCCATCCATATTTTAATTGTGGCTCAACTAATTCCAACAAACATCTTAAGATGTTACCTGAGGGCACCTTACACCTTTTCACGATGTTTTCAAATCAAGAACTGACATGTATCCAAAAATATCAAGGAACACAATAATCCCACACATTCATAGTACTTCTGTGAACGCTTCCTTCCACACTCACCAGACTCACATGAGACATATGTCTGAGCCACTTTGCTTTTATCAATTGACGTGAAGGCAGCACTCATTTTCAGCATCATGTAGTGATTCTAAAGTCAGTCTAGCAATTGTGTCAACATAGTTGGCCTAAATGTTGGTACATCTGTACTTCTCTGTCAATAGTACCCTATATAGACATGATTGGCTCATATTTTGTTAGCTGTTCTGACAAAAAGGCCGCACCAATTTCCTTCATGGAAAAGTAACCTGTAAGTTTGCTGAGCAAGTGCTACCTGACAGCTAGCAATTGTGATCCTTGCCATAGTGCATCAATGATCCCCTTATATTTCCCCAGCATTACACACAGTCAGCAAGTTAGCTGGCAGACATTGTACTAATCGCCTGATGTCACTACAGAGCATTTAATCATGCACATTAACATGATTCGTACTCACCAACAGTTCCACCAATCATGATTCCCAGGTGGTCCAAGAGATCCTGCTCCCTGGTGATGAGGTCAGCCCACCGGTGCTTCAGCTGGTGGTCACTCCTCTGGCTGGCATACACACGCTGCAGGTAATGCAGCACCTTTCCCCACCGGATTCTGCGCACCTCTGTCGGATACCCCTGTATCACCCTGCCCCCTGCCTGGATCATGAGCGGCAAGAAATGTGTCACAAGCCAGATGAACCCCCCCAACTCCTCTTCCCCCATCCTGCCAAGACGTGGCCTACCAGACATACTTAGAAGTGAAATGGAATAGGGGTAAAATAAATAGAAAGGGTAAAAGGGGGAAAGTAGGGGTACAAAGACAGAAAAAAAGTAAACCTAAACACTAAAAGAGCCCAACTATCCCCAAACTAACACTACCCACAACAGACTCCCACAAACAAGAAAAACACAAGATAAATGGACAAATATAGGCAAAACACAGTAGTACAGTATACACCAACAATATTTATTTCACAAAATGACAATATAGATAGCACACAGGACAAAAAACAGCACAAAATCTCAGGACAACACTCTCTACACAGCCACACAGTCTAGTAGGATCATAGACTGAAAAGTGAAAGTGAAAGTAAACCCACTGTACATGATCTGTAAACAGGATATCCTATTACATCCCTTTCTGTATGAAAAGTCCTGCCTTTTTCGCGTTATGCGTCATTTTTTGTTTCCCAAAACTGTATTTGCGTCATTTTTTTTTGGACGCACAGACGTGAATATTAACCTGCATCCACATAATGATACATGGACTGTACAAATATCTGGATGCGGGCTAAATTACACTCCTGTGCGGGCAAAAAAATTACACAAATATAGTTTTGTTTGTCAAAAAATGACGCACAACGCTAGGGATGTCAAAATTACAGTGCATTAACTGGTTTGGGGCATTTTTACTTGTTTTTTGGTTATTTTACATTTGGGACACATAAGAGATTGGCTAATTGATGACAGTATGGTGTTGATGGTGTATGTTCACATGTGTGACACCATACTGCAGCGGAACATGATCCACTACTCCCTTCACAGTATTTTTACAGTTGGCTGACGCAATAGATGGTGATAAGTGTGGCCTATATATATATGTGTTTCACAAATTGTGCATGTTTGGAATAAGGAGAGGATAGCAATGCGACGCACATATGTTCAATACCTAAATGCCTTTGGCTCAAATTGTGTGCTTTGACAACTAATGTGTTGGTTGACCAAGTGTGTGTGTATCACATGAAGCATAATTGTACATATGGTTGTATGAATGTGATGTCCATGTGTCCAATCCTTAGATGCAAGTCATATTGGAAATGAGCGAGGGCATGTGTTAGTCATACATGTAACAACACCCGTAAAGTGTACTTCCAAGTTTTAGGGTCACGTAGACACCACATGTGACATAGCATGCATCAGATGGATGGCAGACGCTTGTTCATGTCAGTGGTCCACATTTTCTAAATTCCTATGTCCTAGAGTATTGGTAAGAGCTTCCTAGGCACTAATTGGAGAATCCCACAGTGAGTCATACACATGCATTGAGGAAGTGGGTACCATGTTGTTTGCACAGACTGACAAGGGTGAATCTCAAATGTATGATGACACCACAGTTGAGGACATAGAAGTGAGCCCCAACTATCAAGTGGCTGTGGTGGACCAGCATACAAGACAGCACGTGTCCACTTATTTCCAGTGATCAATTGCACATAGGTGTCTTGTTCATGTGTTTGGTCCAATGATGGTCCTGTATATTGTTTGGGGTGTAATTTGTCACAGTTCGGTCCAGGACTCATCATGAGTCAGTGGCAGCTATTCCTGTATCTACTGAGTATCCTTGGTTGATCAATGTGAGTAAAGTGGATTTAGAGATGTGAACCTACATGTGAATGGTCCCACTCTGTCACTAAAGACGTGTAATGAGACAGTTAACAGGGCAACCTTGGTGTGCTGAGTGAGATAATGTCTCAGGTGTCATGTTCCGGCAGGTGTCATTACAACATTTGTACACAGGTTGGCCTCTGCACTTCCCACTGCATCTGGGAACATCATAGCCTCTGTGCTGATTATTCTCGCAGCTATTCACCACACACGACCCATCACTATGTTGTGCGCACTGTGATTCTGTGTGTGAACTGTCATGGTCCTGATATTTGTGTATTATTCATGGACATTATCAGAGGTTGCTGGTTGTGCTGAAAGCCCCGTGCCCAACCCCTGCCTACGGCCCTGGGACACTGTCACAATTTGTCATTCATGCATAAATGCATCCCAGACAAGGGATGGGCCATGAATTTTGCTTTTCCAAGAGGATGTAACTCAAATGGTACAGTTAAAAGGCTGATGATGCTATACAATGTATTTGGGTATGCATGAAGAAGCCCATGCCCAATGCCCCCTGATGAATGAGAGGTTTGCTAACGCAAGTGTGGTACATATGTAGACACAAGGATACTTTAGTGTGACGCACAGACAGTTGCCAGTCAGGCTGACAGAATGCAAGGGGATTCAGGATCCAGTTACTTGACAAGTTACGTAATCAGTGGTCTGACTGAGACTGTTTGGAGGACAAACTAGACATTTGACATGTCAAACTGTGTATGTCCTGTGTTTTTGAAGGTGACAAATGAACCCAAGGGCTGTGTTACCCGGCTTGATTAGTATCAATGCCGGACGGTGTATTTGACATAATGGCAACTCCTATGCTGTTCCAGGCATCATCAGGGGCAGTGCTTTTTGAAATGGGTGGTGTGCATGGAGGTGATCACAGGTGTGGGCTGCATCTGTTTCTCGCCAGTCCTGTAGATGAGACTTGCATTCTAAGGGCCAACAGACATTATCACAGGGGAAGCAATCTACATGTGCTAATAGGGCTTTGAAACTAGAAGACATTGTATAAATTGACCTGACGTCCTTGCAGTCAGATGTTCTATGACAATGGCATACCATAGGAAAGGGTGTAGCACACTGGTTTGCTAATGTTGGTCTGTGTGTGTAGAGGAGGTAATATTAGGGTACACATCTTAGTATTCCAGGGACCTCTTCCGACAGGTGGGTTGTGACCAGGTGCATGGGTGTGTCAGGAGTTAGGAAATGGGCTGACATGTACATGGAATGTCATGTGCGCAATGCTTGTCATATGTGTGGCACTTGTGCTGTCTATGTTCTGCTTCTAGGGAACTCTAGTCACAGATAGTCCTTGCAAAGATTGGATGCAGTTGGACTTACTGCTGTCAAGGGTCTGGTCAGGCATTCCTGTTACTGATGCCAAAGCACATTGACTGCCTCATGTATGAGGCTTGTTTTCCCCTTATTGAGTGATGGTGTCTTAGTTGTGTGCCATATGCTGCGTAGGACCTTGATTTCAACATGTATGTGTGAAATAGTTGTGGTCCTCTGCTATTGGCCTTCAAAGGAGATATGTACATGATATATGTCATTAAGAGTGTGTGTGTATGTGACCATTGTATGTTAGGCATCACATTAGCTCTGAGATGTTCCGTGTCCTACTCAGTATCTCAGAAATGCTCCATGATGCAACACTTTTAATCTGATAAGTAGAGATGAAGGTGTGCGAAAAGGAATAGCCAGACCATGATATGGTGATTAGAATAGGTGTTTATTTAAATTAGTTAACTAAAGTGGTGAAGGTGATCATATTCAAAATAAATTATTTACGATCTGTTGCCACCGGCGTATAAAAGCGGCCGTGTTATGTAGTTCCCCCTCCTGTTGCAGGCCAGCATCCTCCTCTTCCTCCTCTTCAGGCATGTGTGGCTCTGGTTCCAGGAGGGGAATGTTTCTTTTGATACAAATGTTGTGCAATATTGCACATGTGAGGATGATCCTACAGACCATCTCCGGGGAATATAGGAGGCTACCACCAGTGATGTCGAGGCAGCGGAACCTTGACTTGAGGATGCCGAAGGTCCGCTCGACAATGCTGCGTGTCCTCCTATGGGCGTCGTTGTAGGCACACTCTGCAGCAGTACTTGGGTTGCCAAATGGTGTCATGATCCATGGCTGGATGCCATACCACTGATCAGCTGCAAGAGAAAATGATTGGGATCATGTTGATGTAGCTGGCACTCTTGAAAAGACCTTTCATGGCAGTAGTTGTCTTGTGTTGTCTGTGACTCTTTTGTGTACTAATGTGGCATCCTATGCTTGTAGGATGTACCATCTGCATTGTGTTGTTTCCTTGGCTGAACGAGTGTTTGTCTGCTAAACGTTGGTCAGCAGTATGTTTTGGGATTTGCAGTACAGTGTGCCCTCCCTAGCATTGTGACTTGTCATACAGGTGTCCGTGTGTCTTCACTGGGGGTGAGATGATAGTTCCATGCACAGTTAAAATTGACAGTGTTGTTAACATGTTCATATCAATGTACCCTGGATATCCCATACCTTTAGACTTATGCAATGAATTAATGCAAAGGTCATTGGGGCACTTACAATTTGCAAGGTGATATTTAGGCAACCACACTCATTGATGTCTTAACATTAGGCTGTACAGTAATTTCCGATGTGTGACAGGTTCAATGGTGACCTATGAAACATGGCTAGCGATGTCACGACCTCAGTGTGTTCCTGTTCACATGTTGCTGTTGCGGTGTATGTGTTGTTTGTCCCAGAGGGTTGCTGTGCAGTGTATATAAGTAGGTTTTTGTACTTACCAACAAGTAGTCCATTGCCATACCGTCCATCCTGGAAGTGTTTATTTATGGTGCAGTGACGGAAGATGTATGAGTCATGTACACTCCCAGGATATTTAGCCACGATGTTGGTGATCAATCCCTGGTGATCGACTATGGCCTGCACGTTGATGGAATGTGTGTGCTTCCTGTTGCGGTAGAGGTGTTCAGTTGCAGCAGGTGGCACAAGGCGTACATGTGTGCAGTCGAGTGCACCAAGGACGTGTGGGAAGCCACTGATGAGGTAGAACCCCTGTTTTGTTTCCTGCTGCTTCTGCAGAGTGTTAGGGAAGCAGATGTGGTGGGGTGTCAGTCAAATGATGGCATCCAATACTTTGGGCAAAAAGGCGGAGAATGATGGTTGTGATATTCCGCCAACCAGGGCAACAGTTGTTTGGAAAGAGCCACTTGCCAGCATATGAAGTACAGCAAGCAGCTTTGTTTCTGTTGGAATGGTGCGGGGTGTCACCAAAGTGGGGGCCAACTGCTGTTCAATGTTGCGCAGCAGCTTCTGAATGGCCTGCCAGTTCAACCGGTACCTCTGGATGATGTTGTGTTCCCTGAGGCCCTGAAGGGTGGTTCTTGGGCGGAATATCCTCTCCTGCCTTCTGCGCTGCCTTTGGGGTCCCTGCTGGTGTTGTTGTAGCTGCTGTTGTTACTGCTGGGCTCTGCGTCTGCGTGCACGCTGGATTAGTATCACCTCCAAGGCTCCCTGTTGCTGCTCTGCTTCTCTGCTGTTTGTTCTGTGTGTTCTGATTAAATAAAGGTGTGTTTGCCCCATTTTAACGCCTGCCCTGACCCAGGCGTTAATTTTTGACGCAAACCGGGCTGTGTGTCATTTTCTGGTTCCGCCTCCCGGCCGTGCGTCATTTTTGCCCGAAAGCATAAATACGACGCACGGCCCTTTAAGCCATTTTTTAGACGGGAACGCCTACCTTGCATATCATGAACCCAAGGTGGGTTGCCGCATCCAAAAAATTACGCACACAGCGGAATTTTGTCATCTGCGGGCTCGGGCATCAAAGTTTAAATATGGGGCAACGTTTGCGCTGATTGTGCGTCAAAATGTTTGACGCACAATGGGCGCAGACGGAGTATAAATATGCCCCTAAGTTTTTGTCTTATGCTGGAAAAAATCTTTGAAATGCATTTTAGTAGACCAAAAAAGGTTAAAGTGGATTTATACATGTGTATCACAGCCCATCATGCACAGTATCAATGAAGTCAGTTCAATTGTGAGGACTAATGTTATCAATGAAGTCACAGAACCTGCATGAGTTTTATAATATTTGAGGTCATAAGCAGTCATAGCGAGTTATAGGTATTGAAATAGCTATAAATGCTGAATTTCAGTGTTGTGTTTTTTAACTTTGCGTCTGAACTGACATGTTCACCTAAATATAACAGCACATAAACCTTTGTTTCGTCTATACATTTCTGAGTTTTTTTTATTGTAAAGGAAAATAATAATACAAAATCACTTTAACCTTTCTTATTTTCAGTGAATCTCTAGTGTTTTTTATTGTAAAATAATATTTTATTATTTGGCGGTGCATAGTGTGGAGCCAGCTGCAGCACCTGGTTTGTGGCAAAGCCCTGCATCCAGTCCCCTGCAGCTATCCAACTCCTCACCATGCACGGCTTGTGGCCAGGCCCGACCCCAATCCTCCAGCTGGCAGAAAATCTCCTGATATTCGTGGCTTTCGGCCATGTACAGCCTGGGGTTGGCCAAAGAGCCTGGCCTGCATTTAGGCCCTGCATCCAACCCCCCACGCGTAGCCAACTCCCCCTGCTGGGCATGGCCTTTGGAGCTGTCCGCAGGCAGCCAATGCCTCACTGTGCATGGCTGAAGGCCACATGGCTAACTCCCTATTTGCAGGTGCTCACCAAAGACACTCAGGCCTAGCCCCTTTTTATTTTATTTTATTTCCAAGGGCGCCCCACTAGAGTTACTGTGCCCTCCTGTTGGACTCCTACAGGAGTCCAGCAGCCTTGCTTACTCCCATGGTACTCAAGCAGCATTGCACAATCCTGTCACAATCAATGTATATACATTCCAGAGACCCTTTTAGTCCAACAGGAGCGAGATGACTGATTGAAAAAACTACCCCCCCTCCAATCAGATTGCTCTCCTATTGGAAGATGTGTGATTGCAGGAGTCTCACAACTGTAACATTAACCCAACAGTCCAGATACACAATGTTTTTGAATCTTCATTTCTCAAAAACTCCTGAACGGATTCACACCAAATCCCAAAATCACACTTTCAGGACCAAATTTGGTGTAATTCCGTTTAGCTGATTTCGCGGCATTGCTGCTTGATATTCCTATGGAAAAAATGAAGTGGAAAGTTGTGTTTTGGGTCCCCTGTATTTTCTTTGTCCACTTTTGACAGGTTCCCCAGAAACTTTCCAGGGAGAAGAAGCGGTGGATGAATTGTATTTTTTGGAAAATGTCATGAAGATTCATCAAAGAGCCCACAGTTATTAGCCAACCAAAGAAAAACACACTACAGTAATTAGGTCCTAACTGCAGCTACTGAGTAACATATCCGTCACTTTTAACTTTTTAAGCACTAATGTTGTATATGAGAATATGTATACTTACCACATATTTTACATCAGTAATAGCATCTTCTATGACATCATTGAGATTATATCACTACTACATTTGCAATAAAATTATTGTTGCAAAAACAATGAATGGTGGGGGCGCGTGTTATAGGTACCATAAACCACAAGTTATAGTGTCTTGAGATAAGTATAATAATAACTGTTGAATTTCTATAGTTGCCTCTTTTTGCATGATCACCCTCACAGTTTTGGACTGATACTGCTGGTTATAAGTCTCCTAGTGTGCACTCCTTTAATGAAGTCAATGGCGGTCCTGATGTAGAGTTTGGAACTAGACTGGAGAGCACTTTGATGGCCAGGTAACTGTGCAACTAATCCTTAGTGACCCCCCTGGTCTTCTCCCTGTCAGATTTGGTCACTTGAGTCAGGCCGAAGTAGCTGAATATAACTCTTACAAACTTTTCAAAAGTTACGTTTCAAACTTTATGGTTACCAATGCTTGTTTGCGGTTGTGCTTGTGAAAAAACAGAAATGTATAATTCTTTCGAAAATCTTTATGTCTATCTCTGGAACCCTTGAGTGGATCTTGTCCATCTTGGACGCTAAATAGTCATGAAAATATACATATGTCAGATTTTTTTGTGTTTTCTCACTTTCTGATTTTGGTGTTTAGTGTTTCTAAATGCTTTACACTGGTACCTTTGTTTAAGCCTTGCTAAACAAAGCAGCAGCTACCCAGGGTTGAGCTAAAGGTTTTGCAAACGTGCCTGACTGGAGCCAAGATAGTTTTATAAGTGCATTACACGGTATAGTCGCACAACCGTACCATGTAGTACACCTAAATCTCACATTTACTGAAAAAACAAAGGGTAAAGCGATGGTATAGGCAAGTGAAAATGTCAGTTTATACGCATCACTTTAAGCAAAAACAACCAGTCTCACCAACAGGAACCACAGCAGCACTCCATAGCATAAGATGTCACAATTTTTTTGTAAACTACATCAGACAAATGTATTATCATGGACGACGGGTTTAGGCTGTCATGGTAAAATCTTTTTTTTTTAAATCATTTCTGGCCCTGGGAGTCCCAGAGGACTTGGGGGGGGGCATGTATCCCTATCCTGCACCCTATATGTTTTTTTACATTATATTTAAGACAGGGGACAGATTACTGAGTCCTAAATTGGCTGCCACCAAAACTTTATTGATATGGTGGTAGCCAATCAGATCTTATCTCTGATCTGTCGGCCCAGCAAATTATCTACAGCGTGAAATACCTGCATTTTGTAACCTTAGTTTCTCAAACACTAGTAAATGGAATTACTCCAAATCACATCAAAATCACTTTCTGGACCAAAATCTTACTTTCTGCCAAATTTGTGTAAAGGTTTGGCTGTAGTTGTGTCTAATCTTCCTATCAAAACATAAGTAGGAAAATGTGTTTTGGAATCCCACCCTTTTTTCTCAGCCCCCTTTTGACGGATCACCCAAAGCTTTACAGGAAGGAGCAGAGGTGGAGGAGACTTTTTTTTTAAAAGTTTAGTGAATGTTTGTCCAATGGAACTAAAGTTATAGGCAAACCAAAAAATGTTTTTCCCATGGAAACATGATGCTAACTATAACATTTGAGTGGCACCGCCACTGGGTAACACACACACACGTTGGACGGTCACCCCCAGATTTTCACCTTCTGCCAAACCCATTTTTGTTGCCATTCCCAACTATTCGGTGCTAAAGATATTGTGCTCTCTTCTTCAAACTTGGTACAACTGGGATCTACCTGATTTGTACGTTTTCATTACATGCAAGCCCCTAGTAAATGGCACAACATATACAAAGAGCCTGTAAATTAAATAATACTAGTGGGCAACAGCATTCTTTGTTCTCCCCACTTAAGCAGCCCTTTAAAACATGTGTCAGGGCTGCCACTGCAACATGTGGTACAATTTTAAACTGCCATTTCAAACTGGCAAAATAAGCCTTTTGCCAGGCCTAAACCTTCCTTTTTAATACTTATAAGTCTAAAGTTAAAGACTGACTTGGAGACAGAAGTCACTGGACATCCGCACTCTTTGAGGGCAAGAGTGTCCAGTGACTTCTGACTCAAAGCCATGACCGTGGCATGGTGATACACTGGTGCACTCTTCTGTTGATGCACCTCAGTACCTGATGAAAGCATCAAGCCTCCCTTATGTGTGGGATTCAAATGTTGTCTAAGAACACAGCTCCAGGGCCACAAAATGAAGTACAGCCAGTATTTTGACATAGGCTGGAATAGCCTGGGATCAGGTTGAAGGTGAATCCAGCTTCTGCCCCCAGTCAGCATCTATGTCCGAGATCACATCAGGTGAGAACAATATATGTCAATGACAGCTTTCCAGGACATCCCATAGATGTTGATCCTTTGTCTGTAAACCCTACCTCTCCTTTTTCTCAAATATTTCCTCCTTGAAACAATAGCCAGTCCTACAAAGACATTCAGTGACATAGTGAATGTAGCTAAATTTGTTTGTTGTGTGAGCTCATGACATATGATTTGAGAGTGCTTGTGATTGGATGGTGCTGCAGTGAGTTTTAGCTGGTGATGGATGTTGGCGATGTGAATGGTAATTTTCCTTAACAGATATAGTACAAGGATTATAATCCTTATCATATAAGTCTCCTCTATTTGGTTCTATTTGTACATTTCTTAAATGTACAAACAAACAAGTTCAATCATTAAACAGCTTTTTAGTTATGGAGGCTCACTATGGTAAGTTTAGGGATAGTGAAGAAGTATACATTTTTTTAAAGTATTATTTTAAATTAGGGAGCATACTTACGAGAGCCTTGCATCATGTTTGCACCACACGCTGTGGTACCTACATGACGCAAGGCTCTAAGTCAGATTTATGAAGACATGCACAGCTACTTTGCATGACTTTGAGTGGCCTCATGAATCTTGAGAAGCAACACCGCAGAAGTTGCTGCATTGCATTACTCTGCCCTGTGTAGGCTTTCCATGGGTGTTGTGGTGGGTGCTCCCACGCAATACCTATGGATTTTGATGCATCCAAAGATTTACAAGACCGATGATGCTCCAAAGCTTTACACTTCACCAGGGGAGGCACAACAAGGAGAAATATCATGATTTTTCCTATTTTTTTCCTCTTGTTACATGTGCATAGAAAGAGGAAAAAGCCTCCCAGGATTGTTTTTGTGCTGGAAGATGCCCCTTCCTGCACAAAAATAATCCTGCATGCAACATAGGCAACCTTGTTCCACAGTGCAAGGCTGCCTACATTGACAATAGGTGGTCAAAACGGCACCAGCACAGGAAGAAAGGATACACATGCCCCGTATTGGATAAATATAGCACATTCCTGCCCTTTTCTTGTGACAAAGGGCAGTGCACTGCCCTGCACCAAAAACTTGTAAATATGCCTCTAATGGAATATATTTATTTAAAACCTTGTTCCAAAGAAAACAAATGCTACAGCATGATAAACTTAATATTGATTTGAATAGGTATTTATTTGTCATACATTAAATTATATTAAAATATGTTTTCTGAAGTTTACTTTAAAACACCTAAAATAAAAATATTAAATGTATTTATTATATTTTAATGATTATTCGAAGATGTTGCAAAATAGATTCTGCTACTTTAATATCCCCAGATTTGTTTACTGTTTTGATTACCCGTTTTTGGACTTTATACTATGGGTGATTCTCACTTCTTGTGTTTCTCCTAAGGTAATCACAAGGTAAACAGACTGAGCATGTTTACCACCAGTGTGCACCTGTTAGGATAAGGCTGCTGCCGTGCAGCGGAGTAAGGGTCACTTCTCTGTTTATACATGAACACGTGTGCACAAACGTGTGCACACCTGTGCAGGCTGCACATGTAAACCACGATCTTGTGCAGCCTGGCTACTCTGCACAGGTATCCTGGTGCAGAGAGAACTCTGGAGAGTCAGACGTTGACCTGGGCAGGCATGATAGTATTAGTGGGCACTCATAGGTAAAGTCAGTATGGTTTGCTGTTTTGTCTGCAGTAACACTTTATTATGCACACAGACGCAAATCTACGTTAGATTGCAGTTTTGCTTCCCTTAGCCCTTCAGGTAAGAAACTGAGGTGGAAAGTGACCGCCTAGTTGAAATGCACAGGTCCCCAGTTCTTGCATGTACAGTAGGAGTGGGTGGAATTTGCGGAGTTTCATTTTGCAGAATTTCAACCACCAGGGGAAAAATATGCAGCTTGTGCTGCTCGTGCTGCTCAAGCTGGAATTTTGCTCCAGAAGCATGAGCAGCACTGAAAATCCATAGCATCAAGCATTCGGCAGGAGAGCATGGCCATTCAAGCTGATTTTGCTGCAGCTCTAATAGAAAATCTATTGGAGCAGCAGCTATCTTCTTGAACGGCAGGCCTCTGATTATGATGGCTCACGAATGCCATTGACCTTCTGCATTAGGAAATTGTGCAAGGAAACACCAAATTTCACTTGTGCTTACCACCTCACGTATTTTGGAGGCCGGCGGGAGAATAATTCCACCACGCTGTGAATGGTGGAATTCGGCATGTTAAAGAGTAATGCACAATGGCCAAAATTCTGCCAGTTCCATGGATGGAATGGAATGTTTCACCCACCCGTAATGTACAGTTTATGGGTTGTGCAGGATGTTCATTTTTCTCTGGCTCAGCTCAGGATCAGAGCCCAGGCCTTTTATCACCGTGCTGGGCCAAGTTAATTAATTTGCTCCCCAGCAGAGGAATCAAAAGCGTCCCCACACAAAATGAGTAATTGACAGCGTTTCCCTGATCTCCTAAGGAGGAAGGGGTGGGAAAGAAAATCTGCATCTATTATTTAGCTGTCACTCTGTAGCACGGCTGAGACAACCCAGACCCATTGAACTATGTAGGAAGCACACAAAAGAGGTGCCAACACAAGAGGGGTTCATCTTTGAAATGTTGGTGGGAAAGGCCCTGGCAGTGAGGGGCAGAGCTGAGCCTCCCATAAGAGATGTAACCAGTGGTTTCTGAACAGCGCCATCTCGTACTGTTGCAGTATTCTGTGCAAGAGAGTTGGAACAGGGGTGGAGAGGTGATGTGGGACCCTGAAATTGGACAGGGATGCCTGGCTTCTAGAAACTTCCACCCACATTTAGAAACTATTGCGCAATAGATAGAGAGGGCCCTTGTGCTTTTCACTGGAACTGGACTGCACAAAAGCCATGGAATTGTGGAAGGACAAACACCCTGATTCCTTAAAGGACTAAAGACTCTTCCCACTGCTGACCCCAGGACCAGTGGGTCTCTCCAAGGGCCAGGGGGGCTAACCACCTTACACCTTCTGATGACCAGTTGGCAGAAGATCTGGACCACAGCACCAGAGACCAAGAGCAAAACAGGTGCAGCGAGCTAGTGGAACCAGCTTCTTGAAATGTATCCCTCCTTGGGGGCTAGAGGAAATTCTCAAACTGTTCCTCATGTCTAGAGCTTGCCATCAGGAGTAAAATGAGCCCAGGATTGTCTCAATAGGCAAACGAGGCCTGAGTTATGGCCTTTTTAAGGTTGGTGACCTTTGACCTTTTTCTGAGAAACATAGCATGTGGGGCTCTGCCTTGATACTCTTCATCTCCTCAGGGAGGGCCAAGCCTCAGGGAACGATGCAGCCTTGGTTAAAAAAAATTCCAGGGGGAGAGAATTGCACGAGGCCCCCTCCCATTTACTAGGATTGCCCCCAGGTGGTCCTTCTTCTCTGAGGTTCGATGTAAGATGCAGGGAAGCGCTATCACACTGCCCCCAGCAAAGAGAATAGGTGCCTAAGGCTCCATCTTTCACCCCTAATGAAGAAGAAGGGGGAGTGCCAGTGGGAGCAGGTAGGCACTGCATACCAAACACTGTATCGGCATGGAGTGGGTACAGGAGAAGCACACTGCCAGATGGCTTCAAGGAGTGCTGGCCAGGAACTAGCTGGGATAGCCGGTGGTGGGTTCCCCAAGCTGCCCCAATTAAGGAAGCAAGGTGAGACCAAGCACCCTCCAAAAAGCATAATACTTATAAAGAAAAAGGGCAGGCAGCATGAGGTCGCACCTCAGTAAACAAAGCAGCCATAACTGCTAATTATTTATTCACTCTCCCTTCCTCAAATGGCATACTTCTTTTCACTGTGGAGGCCCCAAAATTAGCAGAAGCACCATCAACAATGTTGTGAGGCACTGCAGGAGGCACAGCACACCCCCTCTCCTATTTTGGAGTTGTCAGAAATGCACGACTCCCAGATACTGTTTTCATTATTTTAGGCACTTCCAAGGCTGGAGCTTTTGCTCTTCAGCTGCAAGTGCAGCAACTCCTAGGGACTGGTTTTATGGCTGCAATTTATGCAGCCTGAAAGTGTATTAACCAAAGGCATGGATACATGTTATGTTCATTTTGAATGCTTTACTATCCATATAAGCTGACAATATTTGCTGAGCAATATTGATATTGTTTATCGACAGTTATTATAGTATCAACATAGGGCTATTTTTCATTATTGATTTTACACATAGTTATTAATGATTATAGTGAAAGGATAGTTTATTGACATGTAGTTTAGTGGCCTTTTCATGGAGTGAACATTTGACAAAGCCAAAAGTCTTCTCTTATCTGTTGTCAATTCCAATAGACCTGTTTTATTTAAATATATACATCCCATATTGTGATGTGCTATCTCGTATAGGAGAGGGTTACTGTGATTTTGGGGGCCATGATGCCTTTGGGGGTCAAATGTGATTACAGAATACCATCTAAGGTACCATAATCTGCCGTATGCATATATTTGTAAAATAGTGCATAGCATTTAGGGCCAGATTTACAAGGCCCTAGTACCACGTTGCGCCATATTAGCATTTTATTTTTTTACGCTAATGTGGCTCAACCGGGCAATTTCCGATGCACTAGATTTACAAAGTAATGCAACACATACATTGCGCCACTTTGCCCCTCCTTGTGCCACATTATGCTTGCGCCAGGCATGATGTATGCAAGGGGGGGGGCATTCCAGCGTTAGGAGGCCAGCAGAACTGGCACAGTCAAATCTACCGGATTTCACTGTGCCATTGCTGGTGTCATTTTTAATGCCTGCTCATAGCAGGTGTTAAATGGACGCACCCATTGAACTCAATGGGCTTCCTTGCACTTTGCTGCTCTAGTGTCAACATTTTTGATGCTAGTGCAGCAAAGCACCACAATAGCATAAAAAATGTTGACGCTATTGTCCTAACATGCGCCATGGTGTGCTGTATTGTAAAATACAGCGCACCCATGGTGTCGTTAGGTGCTGGCATGGGAGGACAAGAAAAGTGGTGCATCAATGCTGATGCACCACTTTCTTGTAAATCTGGCCATTAGTATTTTGTGTGTGTGTGTGTGTGTAATAAATGCATGTTTCTTTTCCTAAAGAAAAAGCACTAACTGGCAATCATTTATTGGTGTTATTTACTGTGTGCCAATGAATGGTGATTGCTAGCCCACACCACCTCCTCTGAGTAGGTCTTAGACTGCTCCACTTCACCACCCTGAGAGAGTTAAGCGCTACAATCGGGTGCTTGGTTCCAAACAAGGGTAAAGTGTGGAACTGTTACTTGTGCAGGCCTCACCTTCTGCACAACTACTAACCCAATTCCCTACAGCAGTGATGTATAAAATTAAATAACATTTGCTAAAAATTAAAATAATAAATATGTATTTTTATAATGTTTAACTTTAAATGATATGTTTTATATCTTTAACTATTTAAAAAAGTTACATTTATCCTTATTTCCTATGGGGATTTATTGTTAGTCCTTACCCCACTATATGGGTGGATGTTGCAGTACCAGTGGTTGGTCATGTGTGGCACTGGATGTACTGTTGCTATGATCTGGAGTAATTTAATACTGTTTGGGTTCCCTTTTTATTTGCAGTAACTTTAGAAGTGCAGCTTGTGAAGAAAAATGGGCTTACTATTATGTGAGTGTGTGCATACCCCTTCCTAAAACCCCTCCCTACCCTTCACTATCCCCCTCCCTCCTTAACCCCTATTAATAAGTATTTCTCATTTTGTACTCACTCTCTTTGTGCCTCCCACATTTATTACTACTACTGCTGCTACTACTACTATTACTACTACTACTACTATACTACTACTACTACTACAAGAACATATGCTCCAGCTGGGCTGGAGATCACCGCACATGGAAAGATGGGAGAGGTGGTGGCAGATATGCTGCACAGGTTAGTCAATAGCATTTTATAGTACATTTGAAGTGCTACAAAACATGCTACAAAATTTAGTTTATGAATGGGACTTTATGCCCAAAGCTCATAATGTGATCAATATTCCTTTTTCTGTTCTCCACTACAAAACATCATTGACTTTACCCATGAAAGCAATAAACAGCTTGTGACATCAATAGTAATAAATGCCAGCAAGATTGCTCAGTCAGTTAAATGTTCTTAGCTGAAATGTGCTGTGACCTGCAGGCTATGAGTATTAATCTTGAGAAGGATTAAAAAGAACTTTCCAAGGTACTCAAACTGGTCACCATTAAATTGGGCACTATTAATAGTTGTTCTGTAGAGTGCTTATAGATAGCATACATTGTGATATGAAGCACTATATGAACAAACCTGATGCTGCAAGCAACCTAATCCAGTGTCACAGCCAAATTGAGTCTGGAGAGGCGTTGACAGCAGCTCATGTTCCTGTGTTTAGCACAGTTAATTTATCCTTTCTCTGTGTATCATCCGATATGAGTCTACAGGATTTTCAGACCTGATACCATTAAGGAACCCCTGTACGTCATAACAAATATTAAATCCACTCCTTCCTTGGCAAGGCTTCATTTTAAACAGAAATTACTGTCGCACAAGCCGGTTAAAAGGTTTTATGAAAAACAGTGTTTAACTCTGCTGTCAAGAGATGATACACATAAATTTAGAGAAGCCATGCCTAACCACATTGAATACTTCCTTGAAGTGATTTATCTATGAATAAGGATCATTGCCGAACAAACACAACCACCAAAGGCGCTGACACTGCATTATGACAGAGGCAGTGTAAAATCAAAAAATGCTTTTGCTTTTGTTAAATTTTCCCTCACCTAATCTGAATCTAATCTTAAAAGAGAGAAACCATCACTTGTGTATCAGGAGTAAATCAATTTAAGTGCTTTGGGCCTGATTCACAAAGTTAAACTTAGACATTTGGGCCCATATTTATACTTTTTGATGCAAACAAGCGCCAGTGCAGGTTTACGTCAAAAAGTATAACGCCGGCTACTGCCATTCCAACCTTATTTATGGAATGACTTGAGCCAGCACTGCGGCCTGGTTAGCGTAAAAATAAATGGCTCTAAGGCCCATATTTATACTTTTTTACGCAAATCAGCGCCAACGCTGATTTGCGTCAAAAAGTTTACCACCGGTTAACACTATTCCAACGCGCCAGCCGGGCGCCTTTTTTATGGAATAAATTACTCTAACCGGGCAGCGGAGGCATAGGGAAGAATGAGGGTTTTGCATCAAAGAATGGTGCAAGTCAGGTTAGAGTAAAAAATATTGACTCAAACCTGACTAGAGTGATTTTTTGACGCACAACCCCAATGGAAATGACTCCTGTCTTAGCAAAGACAGGAGTCATGCCCCTCTGCCCAATGGCAATGCCCAGGGGACCTTTGTCCCCTGGACATGGCCATTGGGCACAATGGCATGTAGCGGGGCCCAAGATAAGCCACCCTATGCCACTTTAAAAAAAAAAAATACTTACTTCTACTTACCGTAGATGGGTCCCTCATCCATGGGTGTCCTCCAGGGGTGGGCGAGGGTGGCAGGGGATGTCCCTGGGGGCAGGGAAGGGCACCTGTGGACTGCTTCCATGGTCGGAGACCATGGAAATGAGGCCACAGTCCCTTAACGCCTGCCCTGACCCAGGCGTTAAAAATGACTCTAAACTCGTTTAGAGTCATTTTTTAAGGCCCTCGCCCTCCTGTGCATCATTTTTGTACAGGTGTATAAATAGGGCGCAAAGGCCTTAGAGTCAGTTTTTGCCCTGGAACGCCTACCCTGCATCTCATTAACGCAAGGTAGGTTTTCACGGTAAAATAAATGACTCAAACTCCATAAATTTGACACTAGACGGGTCTAGCGCCAAAGTATAAATGTGGAGTTAAGTTTGCGGTGGAGTTGCGTAAAAAAAGAGTATAAATATGCCCCTAACCAGGCAGCGGAGGCATAGGGAAGACTGGGGGTGTGCATCAAAGAATGGTGCAAGTCAGGTTAGAGTGAAAAAAAATGACTCTAACCTGACGAGCGCTATTTTTTGACGCACAACCCCCATGGAAATGACTGCCCCCCTGCCCATGACCATGCCCAGGGGACTTCTGGCCCCTGGGCCTAGCCATTGGGCACAGTGGCATGTAGGGGGGCCCATGGTAGACCCCCCATGCCACTTAAAAAAAAAAAAAAAATACTTACCTGCACTCACCATGGATGGGTCCCCCCATCTATGGGTGTCCTCCAGGGGTGGACCAGGGTGGCAGGGGGTGTCCCTGGGTGCAGGGAAGGGCACCTGTGGACTGCTTCCATGGTCTCCTACCATGGAAAAGAGCCCACAGGTCCCTTAATGCCTACCCTGACCCAGGCATTAATTTTGGACGCAAATCAGGGTTTACGTCATTTTACGGCTCCGCCTCCCAGCCGTGCGCTATTTTTGCCCAGTTGGCTAAATATGGGGCACGGGTGTTTAAGTCATTTTTTAGACGTGAACGCCTACCTTGCATTTCATTAACGCAAGGCAGTTTCACGCATCCAGAAAATGATGCACACTGAGAAATATTGACGTTCCCGGGGTCGGGCGTCAAAGTATAAATATGGTGTTAGTTTTGCACAGAATTTGCGTAAAAAAACAATTGTGCAAATCTGGCGCAAGCAGAGTATAAATATGCCCCTTGGTCGAAACTTAGACCAAAAATCTAAGTTTGCAAATTTTGGAATTCACAAAGGGCATTTAAGAGTACTACCTTTACGTCTGCCCTTGTGCAAATCCCCCCATAAACCCACCCCAAAAATTGCATTTATATTGGATCCCTTTGGGGCTACTGATATTCATTTAGGGCACTATCTCCTAAAACAGCATGGCCACCAAACACATTTTAGTCAATATTCTTAGGTTTATACTGATTCTAATTAATTATGTTGCTGGTGACTTGGGAATAACATGGCATGGGTTGCAAAGCCTGTAGGAGGCCAGCTCTCTATGAGGTGTGCAAAACCATGTACACTCTGCAGAGAGTTCGGGCAACCACACATTGGTTTACAGAGATAAAAACTATACCACCTAATTCTCAAATTTTTCTGGTAGCTTGGTCGAGCAATTAGGCCAATCTTGGAGACTGTACTCACAGTATCAATAAATATGGACACAACTCGAGACCAATTTACAAATATACTTCAGATTTTTATAAAATGTTTAAGTCCAAGATCATGAAAACCAGGTAAGTATTTTTTAAGTTATAATTTTACAAAGATTAGAAAATGTCTTGCTTTTGTGCACAATTATGCACCAAAGGAATCAATTGGAGAAAACTTGAAAATGCAAATATAAATTAGCAATGCATTTACTGGTGCATCTTGTTGTTTTTAGGTCGAGGTAACAAGAGGTCTTGTCGGCCAGCTGGGGAAGTACAGGCGGTTCCCGGTTTGGGTGGGAGCAGCTGCTGAAGAGTCCTTAGAGTTGGTACAGGACCACTGCCGGGGACCACTTGGAATAGCAATGCACAGGCGATTTACTAGGTGGGTCCATTGGGTCCCCTTGGAGTATAGAGGTTGCAAGGAGTGGAGAACCCTTAGAGCACAGCTGGTTCTCCATTGCAGAGCGCAGGGAGTCTGGGTGCAGGGCAGATAGGTGAGCCAAGAGCTGTGCGCAAATGTGCCCTTGGAAGCAGGAGGCAGGTCACTTTGAGGGTAGATTGCAGGTCAGCAGGGTCACTCTGGGGGGTGGTTCTTATGTGTCCTGAAGTCCCTTGTCTGCGGCTTGCTTCTGGACTTTTTGGAGTCCAGAGTGGACTTTTCTTCTAGGTGTCCGACGTCGGGTGTCCAGTACCACAAGCTATTGCACGGTTCAGCCACTGAAGGAGGCAGTGCCACCAAACTTGGTATACTTACAGTGTTTGTTCTCTGAGTCTGTCAGGTGAAATTTGTTCTGGTTGCTGTGTCCGGTTGGTTGGTGAGCAGCCGGTCAGTGTACTGGACTTGACTGACCTTTTGCTTCTTTGTTGCAGGGAGTGATGCATTCACTCTGGAGAGAGAACTTTGGGTGGAGGTGGTTTGTAGAGTCCGTTCAATGTCCATGCAACCACTCTGCGGCGATTGTCGAGTCCTGGGTGCGGAAGATGTGGTTTGGCTCTTTTTTTCTTTGTGCAGAAGGAATGCAGTTCTCAAGCCTTGGGACTTCTTTGTTGCACGCCTTTTTATGTCCTTGGAATCTGATCTGCATGTCTTGGGTGCCCACTAAATACTGCATTTAGTGGGCATTTAGGGGAGTATCAAGTAATGACTAACTGGTCATCTACCTTATGGTGGCTACACACACTACGTGACCACTTCCTGTGGGCAGACATGACTTCCCTATCCTTGATCGGCTATTTTCCTACCATGCAAGATGGAGGAAAATAAAATGGAGAGGTCACCTTGCGTGCAACACCATAGGAGTGGTGATAGCTGGGGGTGGCCACACCTCCTGTCCTTTGTGCATTTTACCTCCATTGCTCCCACCAAAAGTGGGAGTTTGTAATGGGGGCAGAATTCTGCTGCTGGCAGCAGGGCTGGGGGTCAATCTTCAAGGAGGGTAAGCCCTTTGAATCTCTTAGAGACGGCTGTGCACATTCCTGTGGGAGGAGGTATAACACCTCTGGCCAGGAAGGGCTTTGCTCTCTGGACCCAGAGAACACATTCTCTCAGCCCCTGGGTTCCCTAAGGTGGCCCCTGGGTACATTTTTCAATAAATCCAATACTGGTGCCAGTTTGGATTCATCATTCTGAGTTTTTGATACCAAACAACCCAGGGTGCAGAGTGGCCATCATGTAGCTGTGAAACTTGTATTGACCAGGGTCCAGCACTTTCATTTAAAATGGCTACCCTGTTCACTTACTATGTTCCAGGTTTTGCAAGGACACAGTATGGGCATATTGATCATGCATCTATGCCAACACATACAGAACACTGCACCCTGCCTTAAGGCTGAAAGGCCTGCCAGAGGGATGACCTACCTATATTACGTGCACTGTGTAGTGGACAGGTCACACAGGCTGTGTGCCATGTCAGCTCTGCATTTTAGGATTGCACCAGACACTCACCCTGCAATGGCAGTGCTGGGTGCACTCGGACGCATGGTTCCTGAGGGTGGCACAATCTGTGAATCTACCCTTAGTACCCCATGCCCTGGGTACCTACGATCCATTTACTAGGGATTTAAAGTGGTAGCTAAAGGTGGGCCAATTAGACATTGGGTCAATGCATCACAACAGTTTTGAGAAATAGATCTGGCCCAGGGAAACTGGTTAAAAGGGGCCCTGGGAACTAACAACTTTGAAACTACATCAAATGCCAGGCAAAAAAGAGGGAGACTAACCATGTCAAAAGAGGCATTGTCCTACAAAGACCCACAAATGTCAAGCAATATTTGAATGACGTTTTTCTCAGGAAAGACAAACATAACAATAAACATCTGTGATAAAGAGATGCATTTCAGGCTACTGAAATGTCCCTTAGAGAAAGTCACTGGTCAGGTTTTGTATTGGAATCAAGATTTGCCAAAGACATTGGAAATCTGTGCAACCACACCTAATTAGAGTAGTTGAACTTTTCTGTTGAGCTGGATGAGATGAGAGTTGTGATACCTTGTTGGGTGGGTAGATCTAGGCTGACGGTCATGGATATTGGCAAGTTACTGCCCAAAATAAATCAAATACTGGGCCATTAAAAACTTCATTTTTGTAACCTACCTCTTTCTCTACTTGCAATAACCAACTGGATAGCAACTGAGTTAAAATACATTAATGGGGCATCAGTCTCTAGCTTCCCTAAGGATATGTAAACCTGGGTTCTTCCAGATATTGGTAACCAGAGAGGGAGAGTTAGCAAAGCTGATTAGCAACCTCCCTATCAATAAATGAACAATGTAAACTACAATAGTGTCTCCATGTCTTCCTATTACTTTCTAATTCTGTGTGTATTTTTAGGATTAATTAAAATCATTGGAAGCCATACATCCATTGCACAAAGTGCCACAACATTAAAAAATACATAAAATGCACATACTGCATAAACAATTGAGAGACATACCGAATCCGTGCCCTAGGCCACTATGCAGCGTCATAAAGCCTATATTCCAGAAATAAACAATTCAATGCAATTTACCCTGGGTTGTAGAACCAGGAACTAAGGTCACAAATCTGCTGTGTGACATGTTACAAAAGGGGGGAGGATACTCGTAGGGCCTAAGGTGCAGGTACAATAGAGGGTAGATTCACCATACATTGATGGACACTCCCTGAGAAAGTGCAAGGATGTGCCACTCCCATCAGATTTGCACCAAAAGTTCAATACAATTCACAGCAGATTCTGATGGTGGAGTCTGAAGTCTAAAGTGCAAATGCAAGATGGTGCGCATCCACTTTATAGTCCAAGCCATTACCTTCATAATCCCAACATCTGAGAGTGACCTTCACTTCCTTCTTGAAAGTGTATGAAACAAGGGGCCCTGCTAATGCATCAATGTTGCCTTGCTCAGCAACAGTGATGCAGCCATCATGAACTCTACAAATCTTGCTGTTAATTGGCTTGATTCCCTTTTCAGGCATTCTTTGACTCCCACTTTACAGGTCCTTATAGTCAGCTTCTGAAGATCGGAAGAAGTCAATAGCGTCTGATAGCGGGCAGAAAAGGGCATCAGCAAAGCATGTGTAAAATATTTTCTTTCATAGTGCAACAGCCATTACATGAGGTATTCTGGTCACCTGTTAAACGTCCGTACTTATAAGCTTTGGACGGTTTCAGGCTAAGCTGCAATCGCAGGAGCTAGACCTTGATATTACATTTTATTGGGTGCAATAGATATGCCGGAAAGATTTTTGGTTCATGTAAGCCCACTGTAAGATGTGCATTACTTTTCACAGGACTGTTTTGTAGATCGTCATGGGATGAAAGTAGCCTGGCCTGCTTCAGCAGAATTTTTGAAAGTGTTTTTACTGGAATAGCAACTTGTAGGAGTTATTTGGCAGCGAGTTGTTTGATTGCCCTCTGATAAAACACAAACAAATCTAATGTTTTATCTTGGACAATTGCCTACAATAGCTACTTTAAAGTTCCAGGCGGAGCTGTTGACAGCTTGGCACAAATCGATTTTTTTTTTGCATCAAATGTGTACTCTTGGTGGGCCAACTTGATCTTCAGTTGGATTTGTGCCTGCCCCGTGCAGGCTGGTAGCTTAAATAGGCGTCTATAGATTTGGCATTGTGTCCAATCCAGCCAGCTTGTATTAAGTGTTGCACACAAAAGCGCCATATTCAAGTATTGACTTCAATTTACAATCAATGATTTCATAGACAGCAGAAAGATCCGGGCCTGAGTGGTTCTCAAGCAACTGTTGGAATTCAAAAGTGAGGGCATGCCCTGTTGTCAACACTTCAATGTGAGGAGCTGGAAGACGCCCTGCCGTTTAGCCATGCTCCTACATATTTAATGTTGGAAATTCTTTCCACTTTTTGACCATTCATGAACCAGGCCCCATATCTGATCTTCTTTTTACCAGAAACTATCATTTTAGTTTTGGTGGTGTTAATACTGAGCTCATTGATTTTTGGTATTCTAACAGGCTCAGCAAAGATCTTTGAAACCCCATCGCAGTTTGGTCTAGTAGTATGGTCTTGCCAGCAAATTGCAGCAAATGTAGACGTCTTTCTATAATTGTTGGTGGAAAGTTGTTGGTGGCACTTATATGGCCATCCAAGTCAGCAAGATATAAGTTGAAAAGTAAGGGGACCAAAATGCAACCATATTTGAGGCCTCTGTTTGAACAGGTTTTTGCTGACATAGACTGTAGGAAGCTTGCCCTTTATGTGGTATGTAAATACCATGTAAAAGTGTCCCCGCTGACTGGACATGGCTTGCTATGCTCTATTTAGGGGTAGTGTGGTCGAGTAGCCTTAGGCTTAACACAGAGGAGTGCAGGACATCTATCTAAAAATACACACAATAGTCAATAAATGAGACACATAACTCAAAAAGGAGGTCCACACCAATTTATAAAAATAGGAAGTGTCTTTATATTTGTTTATGCATGAGAGAAAAATTGTTCCAGTAAGTATGTTTTTAAATAGGAATTATTTTCACTTTACAAAGTGGGCAATTACATTTCTGAGTTCTGCAATGTGCCACAACGGTGCAATATCCTTTGAAAAACCTCCTGTAATACCCAGTCAAGCCAAGGAATGCTCTGATTTGGGTCTGGGTGGTTGGAGCTACCCAGGGCAGAATTGTCTGGAACTTGTGCTTTAGTGGTTGAAATTGACCTCCACCTACAAGGTGACCCAAGTGTACAATGTGACCCTGCCTATCAGGCATTTGCTTGCCTTGATAGTGAGGCCTGCCCCTATCAGAACCCTGAAGATCTAGCGAAGGTGGATCAGGTGATCCTGCCAGGTAGAGCTAAAGACAGCAATATCATCAAGACATGCTGCACTAAAGCCTTCTTATCCAGCCAGGACTTTATTCACCAACCTTTGAAAGGCGGCAGGGCCATTTTTTACTCCAAATGGCATAACAGTAAACTGATAATGGCCATCAGGAGTGGAGAACGTGGATTTCTCTTTTCATCCAGGGGTCAGACCTATCGGCCATTACCCTGATGTGAGATCAAAGTACTGATATGTTCAGCTGCCCCTAAACTGGCAATTTCTTCATTAGCTCTAGGAATTCGGGTGTGCGTCTGTTTAGGTCACAGCATTGAGGCCCCTACAGTCCATACAAAAAGGTGTTTCTCTCTTCCCACCCTGTGAATGAGGCTTGGGAACTAAAACAACTGGGCTGGCCCAGGGGCTCTCAGAGTGCTCAATGACTCCCATTTCCAGCATCTTGTTTACTTCATCATTGAGGTTCTCTTTGACATGATCACACTGTCTGTAGATTTTATTTTTCACAGGTAAGCTGCCCCAGTGTCCATATCATATGTACACCAGGTAGTCTGACCAGGGGGCAAAGAGAAGAGCTCAGCATGATGATGCAAAACTTGCTTACAGTCATTCTGCTGTTGGTCAGCTAGGGTACCTGAAAAGACCACTCCTTCAACTGAGCCATCTTTGGGGTTGCTGGAGAGGAGATCAGGGAGAGGTTTGCTCTCAGCTTCCTTTCCCTCATCAGTGACCATGAACATGGTCATCTCAGCTCTGTCATGATAGGATTTAAGGCAATTGACATTGATAACCCGTTTGGGGTTATTGTAAGAGCCAACGTGCATCGGGAAGGTGACTTCCCCTTTTCTTTCTGGGATAAGGTAGGGTCCACTCCATTTGTCCTGGAGGGCCCTAAGAGCCACAGGCTCCAAAACCCACACCTTCTGCCCTGGTTGGAACTCCACCAGTGCAGCCTTTTGGTCAACCCAGAGATTTTGGAGCTCAGCCATTCGAAATCTAAGGTCAAGCACATAGTTCACAATATTCTGTTTTAGTTCTCTGAGAGGTCTCTCCCAACCCTCCTTCACAAGACAAAGTGGTCCTCTTACAAGATTCCCAAACAGAAGTTCAAAGGGGGAAAAACCTACTCCCTTCTGTGGCATGTCCCTGTAGGTGAAAAGCAGACATGGAAGTAAGACATCACATCTCCTTTTGAGTTATTCAGGGAGTCCACCAATCATACCTTTTAATGTCTTGTTGAATCTTTGAACAAGGCCATTGGTTTGTGGGTGATATGGGGTAGTGAACTTATAGGTCACACTCCATTTCGCCCTCATGTGCTTCAGGAAGCCAGATATGAAGTTTGTACCTCTGTCTGACACCACCTCCTTTGGAAAGCCCACTCTGTTAAAGATACCAATGAGGGCCCTAGCTACTGCATGGGCAGTAGTAGTCCTCAGGGGAATTGCCTCAGGATGCCTTGTTGCATGATCCACTACAACCGGTATAAATGGGTTGCCTGGTGCTGTTGGTGGGTCTAGGGTACCAACAATTTCAATTCCTACCCTCTCAAAGGGAACCCCAACCACTGGAAGTGGAATTATGGGGGCCTTTGGGTGGCCACCTGTCTTGCCAATGTCTTGACAGTTGGCATAGGGTTACAAAATTCCTTTAACTTTTGGGACATACCTGACCAGCAGAAGTGGTTCACTAACCTACTCCAGCTTTAGCCTGGCCAAGATGTCCAGCTGGGGGGATGTCATGGGCCAATGTGAGAAGAAATTCTCTAAACTGCAGAGTCACTACCACTCTCTTGATGGCCCCTGATTTGGGTTCTCTGGCCTCAGTGTGACAGAGCCCACTCTCTCAATAGGTCCCTTGGGGGACACTGCCATCTCCCTCTCCTGATCAGCAGCTTGCTGTCTCAGGCCTTAAAAAGTGGGACAGGTCCTCTGTCCCTGGTACAGATCTTCCCTAGAGGATCCTCCTAGGCCCAAGAGATCTGCTGTGTTAGGCCAAAGTTCCTGAGGCTCAGTTCCCTCTGGGGTTGACAGGTCCTCTCCTGGACGAGAGGGGACCTGGTCTGGTATATGTTTAGAAGCTGGTTTCCCAGACGTTTTGCCCTTTCTCTTGGTAGGTTGGGCCATTATTATTCCAGACTCCAACTCTACTTTTTAACAGTGGACTTTCCACTGTGCTTTTGTTTTTACACATTATCAGCAATGAGGGTTGTATATGTCTCACCAGTCAAATATTGGTCTGAGGACACCAGTTGCTGAGGCACCATGGTAACACTGCACCAGTGTCTCTCAGGGCCTCAACTCTAACCCCAATAGTATGTGGCTGTCATCTGTATCTCTCCACATTACAGGAGTATCCAGCCAGGGCAGCTACATCCACCCCACCCTCTGAAACTAGAGTTGCATCAGTGTGTTCAATGACATGGTCAGGACCAAACTAGAATCCTATCTGGACACTTGCCACTGCATGTACTGCAGGTGCACTAGAGGTATTTTTTTTGTGGAGGCAGGTAGGGTCTCCAGTTCGGTGTTTAAGATCCTTGCAGTCATGACACCAAGCCTTTCTTGGATTCTAGTTTTTACCTTTGCACCCACCCTTGGATTGGAAAGAGTCTCAGGGCCCACCCTCCTGGGAAGATGTTTAGGGGCCTTTTGAAGACTCGTTGTTTTTATCCTTTGCTTGGTAACCATTTTCCCTTTGGGAGGGCTTTTTGGCCTCTTTCTTATATGCACCCAATGGTAGTTTTAGTCACCCTTGTTTTGACCCAGTTGTCTGCCTTCTCTCCCAGCTTCTGAGGAGAAAGTGGACCTAGGTCTACAAGATACTGATGTAACATTCCTTGAACACAATGACTTAATAGATGCTCCTTCATAGTTAAATTATAAAGCCTTTCATAAATGCACATTGTTACCTTTTAGGCAGCCATCTAGCATTTTCACTGAAAAGTCTACAAAATCTACCAGGTCTGACTCTGGGTTTTTCAAGTCTCCTTGAACCTGAAACTGTACTCCTCAGTGGTGAGTTCAAAGCCCTCAATCAGGGTATCCTTCATGAGTTCTTAGGACCCAGCATCTGCCTCATTCAATGTCATTAGACTATTCCTGCATTTACCAGCGAGAGTGAGAAAACAGTTCCCAAAGAAGAGAGCCCCAATACTTCTGTCTATAGTCTCTCTCAAAGGCTGTGAACCATTTGGTGATATCAACACCTTCTGAGTATTTTGGGACAATCCTTTTTAGGGATCTTAGGGGCCAAGTTTCCTCCCTAGTTATAAGTTTGCTGCCACCAGATATGGGTCCTACGCCCATCTCCGCTCTTTCTTTTTGTATAGCTAAGAGTTTAGCCTCTAAGGCTATCCTCTTGGCTAGCTTCTGAAGATCTGCATCTTGAGCATCTACATTTTTTGAGACAACACTAGTGTTCTCAGTGGAGGTCTTATCCGGGGGTTTGAGATGGAATCATCTTCAACTTCTTCCCCTTCTCCATACTCCTGCTCTTCCCAAATAGGGAGATTTTACTTATCAAGGCCTTATCATTCTCTGCCAGCAACTGCTGCAAATTGTCATTTGTGGGTTTAGGCCCTGTGACAGGTATCTATGCTTTACAGAGCTCCTTAAGTTGGGATACCTTAAGGTGCTGATAGGATGGCAGGTTGAGTCCCTGGGAAGGCCCTTGCTCAGACATGGCGTTTAAAGTAATTGAGAACTTTTTTAAAGTACTTACAAAAAAATTGCTAAGTACTTTTCTAAAGGCCCTAACTTACATTACTATTTTAAGTTCTAAAGAATTTTGCAAAAGGGACCTAACCGAGGCCTTATATACATTTAAAGCAATTTACAAAAAAGACAACAATCGAGAAAGAATACCTAACTAAAAGACATTTTTTTTATTCCTCTGTGAAATCATTTATCAACCGATTTGTACAGTAAATGTCAAATCTTGTATTCCCAACTGCTGCTCCACCAATGTAAGGAGCAGGCCCTTTAGGTGGTATGTGAATATAGTGTAAGGGGTCCACGGGTTCCCCAGTGAGTAGACAGGGCTTGCAATGCAATCCCTAAGTGCTCTATTTAGGGATAGTATGTTTGAGAAGTATCAGGATTAACACAATATTGCAAGACATCTACAAATACATATAAAGTCAACAATTGAGACACACAACTCAAAAAGGTGGTCTACACCAATTTATGAAAATGGTAAGTATCTTCATATATATTTAGGCATCAGAGGAAAATTGTTCCGGAAAGTATGCTTTTGAACTGGAATTCTTCCCACTTTAAAAAGTGGACACAGTGACATTTTTGAGTTCTGTAATGTTATCTCATGGGAGGAAAAACAAGTTCTGCAAACAGATAAGAGTACAGTGACTTACAAGGCCAATCTCCTGGGGTTATGGTGAGTAGTGGGAAAAGGTCCGAGCCAGCACCCACAGGACACCCTAAGCAGTATGGGGCAGCCACATGCTGAGTGCAAAACTGCATTGAGTGCCCAATGCGTTCCTATGGAGATCTGTCACTGCAAAGAGGCTTCAGGCACTGGCTATGACACCAGTCAGGCTGAACCAACAGCGGGACCCAGGACTGACTATGGTCAGGCATAGGTAGGCACCTTTGTTCCTTTTCTCCATGGCTGAGGGGCGACTGTTGAAGAGGTGTCCTCAGGTGTCCGATTTTTCTGACCGGAGCTGTTGCGGTAGAGGGGGGCTGCATGCAGAGGCTGCAGGCGTAGTCGGGGAGTCCAGGAGGGGTGAAACCATGATGGACTAGGACTCTGGAGGGCTGAGGAAACTTATTGGCATGGATGGTCTACTTCAACTCAGGTCGGAGATTGTGGGTGCAGTAGTGACTTCAGGTGTTGGATTTCGGTGGTTCCAGAGTCTTCAGAGTCCCTTGTTTCGAGTTTGGTGGAGAACAGGTCTGCTGTTCACAGGAAGTCTTGTGTCTTTTTTGAAGGCAAACAGTCCTTCCGGATTTCTGGAGTCACTGTTGCAGGACAAGTCAAAATTTGGTGCAGAGTTCGACCAAGGATGGAGACAGGCCAGTGGGGTTGGTACCAAGTCAGCTGCATCTTTTCTCCTCTTCTGGTTTTGTGGCTCTTCAGTGTCCTTGGTCTTCTTAGGTCATCAGGATCTGCTTCTCTGGTAGCAGGGGCTCCCCTAAATACTGAATTTTAATGACCTTATGTTTATGTAGGGTAGTAGCCTATGGGCTACTGACTCTTGGGGTCACTATGCCCCCTAGTTGGCCACTTCCCATGAGAAATGGGCAAAACTCTGTCCCAGAATTCCTAGGTATTCCAATTTAGAGGTGGTACTAGCCTGGAGGTGGCACACATACCTGACGACTTAATTTTCCCATCTGTCCAAGAGACAAATAATCTCTGGAAAGGGGGGGGCTTCCTCTCCTGTGAAGGGAGCCAGATTCACACTTCAAAGGTGGCAGCCCTTTAAGGCTTGCGCCTCAGGAAGGCTAATCAGGAGGTCGTCCTGTGGGAGGGGGTGTTTCACCTTCTTCCAAGACAGGCTTTTGTTCGGGCCTCCTGGGAGCAGAGGGCTCTCACCCGGGGGGTTCAGAATGGTGTCTCAGCTGACAGGCTAGCAGAAATGGGTCAGCAAGCATCCCAGAGGCTGGTAGGGTTTCAGGGGGCACCTTTAAGGTGACCTCTGGGTGCATGTATTGGTTAATCAAACACTGGCATCAGTGCAGATATGCCCTCACATGTAATATAATGTACTCTGTCTTAGGGCTGTCAGGCCTGCTAGAGGGATGACTTACATATATTGCATGCTGTGTTAGGGGATATGGCATACAAGCTGTGTGTCATGTGATGTTTTCACTTTTGTCTGCACCAAGACAGCAGCCTGAAATGGCAGCCTCTCATGTGTTTGGTGAGGGGTCCCCTTAGGTGGCACAATTCATGCTGCAGCCCTTAGGGACCCTCTTTAGTACCCCAGGCCGTAGGTACCAGCGGTACCATTTACTAGGGACATACAGAGGGTACTAAAGATTTTACCAATTGGAGAAACAACTGTGCAGTTTTAGGAAAAGTGATCTGGCAGCGGGAACCTGGTTAGCAGGAACCCAGTGCACTTTCAGTTGAAATCACAACAGATACCAGGCAAAAAGTGGGGGGCAACCATGTTAAAAAAATAGGCACTTTCCTACGTAGCACTTGCTTGACAATTATTTTGACCCATGTGTTGGAATACAGGCTTGTTATGGCTGACAAGAGGCAAGATGGAATTCTCCATTCTGAAAGTTTGGCCCACAACAGATCTCCATCTACTTTGTCAAAAGCTGCAACAAAGTGAATGAATGCACTGTAGAGGGAGACAGAACCCTTTGGTGTTGCATGTTAGATCAAGACAGATATACACCACACATTCACCTCCGTCCCATTGCCCTTTTGAAAGTTGGTCTGTGTGGCTAGGATAATACTTTTATATTGCGCCCATGCCTCTAGTTCTTTCTGCACAATGTTTGTGAAGCACCTTCCCTCCTTGTGCATTATGGTGAAAAGTCAAACATTTCAGCCTTGTCAAATGATCCCTTTTGTGTATAGCAACTAGGGCTGATACCTGCCAACAGTGCATAATCAGTCAATCAATCAAACATTTATAGAGCCAGGCAAACCACCCAGGAGGGTCTCGAAGCACTGGAGCTGTATGCTGCTGCTCGGAGGAATGATTATTCGAACATCCAGGTCTTAAGTTCTCTCCTGGATTGCTGGAGTGACGGTATGGTCCCAAGGTGCACGGGAGGTTGATTCAAAGCTTTGGATGCCAGGTGCAAGAAGGAGCGTCTCTGCTTTTCGCGTGGCGTATCTGGGGGGTATCTGCGAGGGGGAGGGAAGCTGATCAGAGGTGTCTTGTCAGTTGGTGGAAGGTCAGGCGTTTGTCAATGCATGCTGGCCCTTGATTGTGTAGGGCCTTTTAGGCATGGGTCAGCATCTTGAACTGACATCTCTTCTGAACGGGGAGCCAGTGTTGTTTTTTGAGATTGGGTGTGATGTGGGTCCTTCTGGGTAGGTTGAGTAAGAGTTTTGCTGCTGAGTTCTGTATTGTCTGGAGTCTCTTCAGGAGGCGTGCTGTGATTCTTATTTAAAGCGCATTTCCATAGTCCACTCTGCTGGTGATGAGTGCCTGCACGGTGGTCCTTCTGGTGTCTGCTGAGAGCCACCTGAAGAACTTGTGGAGCATGCAAAGAGTTTTGAAGCAGGAGGATGAGACTGCGTTGACTTGTTTCTTCATGAATAGCTTGGTATCCAAAATGAGGCTGAGATTGCAGGCATGGTCTTGGGGGCTTGCCAAGCTCTGTAGACCACCATGTGTCAGTCCATGGTAAAGTGTTGTTCCCAAAGATGAGGACTTCTGTTTTTTCAGTGTTGAGTTTGAGACAGTTGTCCTTCATCCAGTCCACTACGTTCATCATGCATCTGTGGAAGTTAGCTGTTGTGGTGGAGGGATTTTCGGACAGTGAGAGGATGAGCTGTGTGTCATCAGCATAGAAAATGATGTTGAGTCCGTGTGATCTGACGGTGACAGCCGGGGGGGTCATGTAGGTGTTGAAGATGGTCAAACTGAAGGACTATCCTTGCAGGACTCCACATATGATCTTCTTGGGCTCTGAGTTGAATGGTGGGGGACTTTTCCTTTGGATTCTGCCGGTGAGGTGTGAGGCCATACATTTGAGGGTTTTTCCTTGAATCCTGCTGTGGTGGAATCTGTTGATCAGGATGTGCTGAGAGACTGTGTCAAATGTAGTGGACAGGTCAAGGAGGATGAGGGCTGCTGTTTCCCCACGGACCAGGAGGGCTCTGGTGTCATCTGTGGCTGTAATCAGTGCTGTCTGGTGCTGTGGTTAGCTCGAAATCCAGATTGGGAGGGTTCCAGGAGGTTAGGGTATTCTAGGTGCTGGGTGAGTTGCTTGTTGAGTGGTTTGTTGAGGATAGGGGAGCAGAGAGATGGGCCAGTAGTTCTTAAATTTGACTGGGTCAGCGGATGGTTTAAACATGAGTTGAATAATGGGGTCAAATGGGTAGACCATTCCTCTTTGGCTGCTTTAAAATTACAGCCAGAAGACCATTAGGGCCAGGGGCACCTACCGAGTGAGTCGATGTCTAGGTACTTGAGACCATATCCCATGTGATTAGAGTCAGAGTTTTACCTGGAACTACCCTCATGCTTTGCTTTGTCATTGGCTTCTCCTGCAAGGTAGTATGATCAACATAGAGCAATTAAATATTTGTTGTTTATCCCGAAGCAGACATGTTAGTTAATTCTTTTTTTTTTCAGCTTCTCAAATTATAAACCATTAGCCAAAATAATTTAGAGTCACTGGCTTTACTTGCATTATTGTGTTCAGAGCATGCTGCCTTTTTTATGCCTGTAATTCTTACATAGCAATTTGATTCATCCTAGTGAGCTGTGTTTATTGAGTCTTTATTTGCTGCCCTGGTGTTTCTGTTTAGCTTTCTTTTCAGCAGAGACAGTTCGGGGCTTCTAACAATTCCTGTACAGTGGTTAAGGGAAGAACGTGGTGCAGGTTGAAATCTTAGAAAGGAACTATGCAGACCATTGATGAATTCCTTCCAACCTTCTATCGAAATTGAGAGCTCTTTTCCAATGGTCAGCGAATGATCTTGAGTTTGCTTTGTCATCAAGGTTTCTGCTTTTATATTCCACCTTACCCTATCAACCTGTTCCAGATATGCCTTGTTCACCTAGCAAGCTTTCTTTAATCAAAGAACCGACCTCCAAGCAGAGAGAGCAAGACAGTTTGGGGTAGTGATTTGTGAGGGTTTGCTTGATTTTAAGCTACGAGAACGGGTGAAAATATTGAATCGACACCCACAAATGGGCTAGAATTGCCAATCTTTGGTGTGGCATGTGGAGTATGCATTGTCATGATCAGTAATGATCCTACTATTCAGTGTGTGCAGACCCATGGTGTTTAGGGCACTAGGTAGTGTGTTACAGAGCTTAGAGCATTTGGTGGGCAGAGGAGTATTTAATGGCGGAATAGCCCACAACTCAATCTCCATGTCAAGCTACCTGCTTATTAATGGCTACTAACAGATTGTCACTGAACTCGCCCTCTAGAATCCATGTGGAGTGTAGATGATCTGGTCTAAACCTGTTTGAAGTCTCAGTTAGAAAATCTATCACTTCCTTCTTTTTATTCAAATTTGGATTTATATATATGTGACAACAACTAGGGAGTTTAAAGGAGTATCTTGACACATTGTTGTACCAAGTTTGAGTATCACAACAACATCTTTTAATTCAGCCAGAATAGCTGTAGTGAGATCCACTTGATTCAGAACATATGTTGAGATACCACCAGAGGGGCGCCCCCTCCCCCGATCGATCTTATAGCTGACTAATAATATTCGGTATAGTCAGGCCAAGGAATTGGGCCTAATTGACAGGTTTCTTGCAAGCAGAATAATTTAAACATGAGCAAATAGACCCAGTGTTCAGGTGAGGAGGCAAGATTGTTATAGCCCCTAATGTTCCATGACCAACCAGATATTAAGCAACTGTGAAAATGTACTTGAATTCACAGTAGGTTTCATGAGCACTCATACTTCGAACTTGGCCCAATTGACTTCAGATGCATTCATTAAGTGGCAGGCTCTACTGCCTGATCCAAAGTCTTTATACATAGGTCATTGTGGTATGACTTACGGTTAGAATGGCCAGTGACTGCCCTCAGAATTGTGATCCTAGGTGGAACAGAGGTTATGGTGTTGTGATCTCTTTTTGGCTGTCTGCCTAGGTCATACATTGGAATATATTTACCCCTGATTGGTTTGACAACCTTTATCCCCCATTGTTCAAGCTTGTCCTCTTTGCACTTGATGCAATACACCTTGATTTTGTCAAAAAGTCAGAGTTCCATTTTTACATTGAATTCATTGTTTATCCCCTCCCTGAAGGCAATAAAATCTATGCCACTTGAGGATGAATTTCTCAGTCTTCGGATGACTGTAAATAACTTTAGTAAGTTACCCCTATTTAGAATGCCACCGTTGCCGATTGAGGCATATCCAGGGTACAGTGTGACACAATTACTATTACTTCCATTAGCATCTGCAGAGCTATTCCGTAGTAGGCCACCTAAGGACCAACAATATCCTTCCAGCAGTTATTCTGTGGGCTTGAAAGGCCATTGCTTGTTATCTGATGTTAGAGCATGGCAAAGTAAGGGAGCTTTCTATAGTTTTCTATAGTTTTTTCAGCTTTCAGAGTACAGTCTCTGCAGTGGCAATGTGAGCCCGTTTATGCATTTCATTAGGCTGTATTCCTCTGTTTTATATTCCGAAATATTGGATTAATATTTTATCCTCAGCAACAGTTGTGGTCTGAGCTGATGTTAGGTATGAATTCTCCACTTTCAGTGATGGAACTCACTCAATTCCTTGATCGGTTTGTACAGCCTTAGTGGACTTGCTCTTGTTGGGAGCGGGAGCCATTGTATCTCTTAATATTAGCTGTGGAGAAAGCTCAGCAAGGCCATTATTCTCAGACTGCAAAGAGGGTTCTGTGATCATGTCAAATGTGGATGTCTGATTCTTAACCCTAGTTTCATCCAAATCCACATTTGTTGGGGCAGGATATAGTTGGCATCATCATGCTGCTGCCCTGCTTTAAAAAAAGTGGTGATTAGATTTTATTGTGAAGAGGCAACTGGTTTCTGCTTTTTCTTGACATAATCAGAGTTTTGAGACTGTAAACAAAGTCTATTGTCCAGTGAGGCAGGCTCAGATGAAATAAATTGACAAGGTTTTTTGTTGTTGCCTTTCCAAAATGGTGGTGGGTGGCCTGGAGGCATAATGGCCCAGTTGTATGTTTTGTAATTCCTTTTTTAATTAAAAAATACTTTATTGCAGTCAAAGACCATAAAAGTTAAAATTATCATAAAAAGCTTTACAATATTAATTAATTCCTAGAAAACAACATTTCAAGCAATTAAGATATAAGACCTAAAACAGGTCTAAAACACAATTTGCATAAAAGTCTGACATAGGGTACAAATATAAAAATACTTTAGTGTATTCAGAACTAAAAATGAGTGTAGCAGTCTTTAACAATGGAGAAGCGCACCAGCAATATTAGAAACTGTAACCAATGAAATAGTAAGGACCTCCATGGAAAAACTGGGACAATAAAGTGCAATAGCAGTTTCTAACAGGTACTATGTCATAAGCCTGCACTCTCGTCAGTGTTCCCCAAAACTGTCTAATAGCTTATCATACTTCTTTCAAAGTTCAAATCAGAAGCCACTTAGTGCAGAAACTTAGGGCCAGATGTAGCAAGGGTTTTGCGACTCGCAAACGGTGAAAATCGCCGTTTGCGAGTCGCAAAAGCCTCTTTGCTATGTAGAAATGCATTTTGCGAGTCGGATCCGACTCACAAAATGCATTTCCGACTCTCAAATAGGAAGGAGTGTTGCCTTCCTATTGGCGACTCGCAATGCTATTCATTTTTATTTGCGACCGCGATTGCGGTCGCAAATGAAAGCGCAGTTACCATCCACTTGAAGTGGATGGTAACTCAGGTGCAAACGGGAAGGGGTCCCCATGGGACCCCTTCCCCTTTGTGTCTGGAAAAATAAATAAAAATTCAGGGCAGGCAGTGGTCCAATGGACCACTACCTGCCCTGAAAAATACCAAAACGAAAGGTTTCGGGTTTTTTTTCCAAGTGCTGCTCGTTTTCCTTTAAGGAAAACGGGCTGCAGATGGAAAAAATAAAATGCTTTATTAAAAAGCAGTCACGGACATGGTGGTCTGCTGACTCCAGCAGGCCACCATCCCCGTGAGTGCCCATACTCGCAATGGGGTCGCAAACTGCGACCCACCTCATTAATATTAATGAGGTGGGTCTTTGCGACCCCATTGCGAGTTGCAGAAGGTGTCTGAGACACCTTTCTGCATAGCAAATTGCGACTTGCAATTTGCGAGTCGCACGGACTCGCAAATTGCAAGTCACAATTTGCTATTTTGCCTCATCTGGCCCTTAGTTTGAATAGGCCATATAGATTGAAGGTATTTCACAATAGAAAAAACTAATGACTGCATGGTTTCGGATCTGTATCTTCTCAAGGACAATTTATAGTGTCAAACTCTCATGAAACTGAAAGGATGCACAATCCAGCACCTACATTGCTCTTTGTCTCGTCAATCTCCCTGCACACAGGACAAAGGGTCTGACCCTCAAAAGAGGGCCTCTAATTCTTAGTAAAGGTTACAAGGGGTAAGATCTCGAGCCTGAATCTCATATAGGGAGATCTAGTAAATGGGGATCAATCTCATATTTCGGTGGAAGCTTTAGCTCTAAGAACTGGTTGGTCTGTCTACCATGGTGCATTGATTGGGATGCTTTCATATTTTCATTTTTCCAAAAAACAGCTTTATCTATTCAAAAGAAGAAGTAGTAATAGATGTGGGATTTTTCCTCAAGCCAGATAGTCCCAGATTGTATAGATTCTGTTTAACATACTTCAACCAAGGAAGTGTCACTACTCCTCCTTGTATACTCAGGGCACCCTTAAGTCCTTAAATATAGGGTTCTAGCTTATCAGTTAGCCATATCTTCAACCAATGCAAGACTGGTTTGAGCCTAATTTTTGAGGTTATTGATTGCAGGTCCAGATCCATTTTCATGAAGATGAATTGGGCTCTTTGTTGAAGTTTTACTGTGACCCTCAAAAATGTATTCTCATCATCCCTCAATGGCTCTACATTACCATGACCCAGGAGTTCAGAACCATATACTGCTGCAGTCACTGCTTGGGCTTTCCAAATTTCCATAAAGGGAGGTACTGAATGGAAAGAGAGTTTTTTGCAAAGCTTAACAAGGCTGCCGGCCAATGGTTGAGAAGGTGCATGTCCTTTGTTATCTGGTTGGTCAAGAGGTTTCTGCTTGATAGACGAATGCCTAGTTAATTAAAGTCCAATACCCTCTCCATATTTACTCTCTCCAATCTCAAGGCCCTTTTAAAATGTCAATTTGGATTTATTGCCATGAGTGTTGTGTTATTAGCATTGACAGCTAATCCGTGGTTAGTACAAAAGAGTTTGAACCTGGATATTAGAGTTTCAATTTCCCTGTTCGCTTTCAACACCAATAAGGTGTCTTCTGTAAACAATAGGGATGGGGTTTTTGTGCCACCAGGACTAGGCAATCATTTTGTCAGCCAATTAGAAAATCAACAGAACCATTTATAAATAGTAAAAATAGAGTGGGGGTGAGGACACAAACTTGTCTGACCCCTTTGAATATCGTTAATCAGTCTGTTGTGTCCCCGTTAACAATCCCATTTTATTTGTGCATAGTTGTCTGTATGAAGCTACACTATGATTGGCAATCAAGGTGTCCGCAACACAAAATCTCTTAGAATACTCCAGAGTCTAGCTCTTAGGACCATATCAAAGGCAGTCTTTAAATCGACTAACGCTACATATAGGCTGCCCCTATTTATATCCACCACTTTCCATCTTAACAGCTGAAATCTAAAATCTTGGTCTACTGTGCTTGTTTTACAATAGAACCCTGTCTGAAACTGGGATAATATCTTATTATCTTTCATCCAGGTCATCAATGTATCCAAAGTGTTTACTGAATATTTCTTTAGTGGTGTCTATCAAGCTTATTGGTTGATAATTTTCTGGTCTCATTTCGAGCCTTTCTTAAAAATAGGGATGATATCTGCTCCTCTTCAGGTTGTGGGGAATGGTGCACCTGCCATGATGGAATTGGCAATTTGATTTAAATACAGTGGCCAAATGTCTTGCTCTGATTTGTATGGATCTACAGAAATCTTGTCCAGGCATGGGGCCTTACCCACTTTCTGCGAGTAGATGGCTCTGCGTGTTTCGTCCAAGGAAAAGAACACTGTTACATCTATTACCTCAAGGGGGAATGCAGCAGTGTCACCTGGGGGGGTTAATATCTAGTTCAATGGACAGGGCCTCTGTGTCTGGTGCATCATGGGCTGCACTGACAGTATTATCCTCGCTATAAAGGGATTGGAAGTGGGTAACCCAATCCTGGTGTAGAATATAAGACTCAGGGATCATCATTTTAGTTTTGCCACAGTGACTGATTCTGTGCCTAAAAGCTGCCTGGTCCCCAGTCTGAACAGCATCCACAATGCCCCCCCGTCAGATGAATCCCAGGTAATTTTGTCTGCTTTTTTTCTCTGCCGTCTGTATTTCAGATGAGAGGCCACTTTTGATCACTTTAATCAAAAAGGGCTTAGCTTCTCCACAGTTGTAGTGGGTTTGGTAAAAAAAAAAAGCTTCTTCAGATCCTCAAAACAATTAATGTAGAGGTCCATAACAGTGTGCGGGAAAAGGACAGGGTCAACAAATGAGATAGAATTGAAATTAAATGTAGATATTGTTGGCTACAGGCAACTTCACTTTGAGATATAGGATTCCACTTAACATTTGTCCTATTGTTAGTAATAGTCGAGTCCCTACAGGGTTGCCTAAAAGATCTGGAACTGGACTGCCCTGAAGGGAAAGGAGAAGGGGCTAGTGATCACTCTCACATTGAGATATGACTTTCATGTTGATAAGGTCTGACCATGGTACAAGACTTTTAGTATATAATGGGCATCAATCAAATCTGTGTTCCTCCCAAAAGTGGGTTTCCTTAGTTTCAAGACCGTTCAAACATTACATTCTCTCAATTGGAAGGATAATGAGTCAGCTGTAGGGTGGCCCCAGATGCAGGTGAAATACAAGGGCCTTGTGAATTTGGGATACCCCACTGTTGATTGTCATCATGAGCTATGTCCCTTACGAGGACTGAGGGCTCAAAGCATTCATTAAAATCTCCCTTAGCTATAACAGCAGATGTCTTACCAGCCACTGCAATGTGCTCTGTCAATAATAGTATAACCTATGAGTGCGCAAACTTTGTTGTATTTCTGTTGTAAGAATTGCACAATTGAAGATTTTTGCCATTCCATAAGGAAAGTTTTATCCGTAGTATGTTGTGTGACTCAATATTTAATTGTTTAACCCGGCATCCTAGTGCACCACTAACTCATATGGTAAGACCCCCAGGTGATCTAGCAGCCCGAGTTACCAAGGCAGGCATATGAGATTTTTTGTAGCCTTGTCTGTGATGCAAAACTATGTCCCATGTTTCCTGGAGCACGATCACTTCGGTATTATCAACAAATGCACACCAAACTTCTTGAGACATTTTGCTGCTTAATCCTTCAATGTTCTATGACACTACTATGAATGTGTTGGTTTCTGTAGGGTCATTTTTCAAGCCTCCCAGTGAAGATGTTAATGTTAATGTAAGGGCCACGTGTGGTAAAATAGTGATATTTGAACATCCCTATAAAAGAGGGATTTTAGAGGCCTTTTCTAAAGGAACAGATAATTGATTTAAAGTCACTTGATCACGCTTCCTGAACAAATTCTAGATATTTATTGTGATAGCGCACTTTTTGTACTAGACTATTTGGTCCACAAGGTGCCTTAAGATACAGGAGGTAATGACAGTCAGTCCATCTACCCCTGTGCAAGGAAATAACTTCAGTTTCTGAGTACCTATTAATGAATTGTGTCTTGGGTGAAGGGTTAGATCCACAATGAGCCTGGTTAAACTGGGGGTTATCTCCCCTGCGGTGCTGAAAGGTGTTATAATCTACCCTTTCCCTTTAATCTCTGCCCCCTAAGAGAGGGATTTCAGGGACATGATGGTCTGGGAGTGTTGTGCAGGATGCTCAAACAGCAAGCACAACATGGCTGTTAAATGTGTTATCTCAGCCCTAATGATATTGATAATCAGTCTTGGCTCGCTGTGCGGTAAAGGGGAGAGGCGGCACAGCGCATGGCAGGGGGGAAGAAAACAAAGGAAAACATTACTTTTTTTTTTTAAACGTACCTGACTCCCCACCTCTGCGCTGCTCCTTTGGCTCCACTTGCAGGCACCGGCTCCCAGCCTGCCCTGTGGCCAATCCTAACACTGCTTTCATGCTGCTTGCAGCATGAAAGCAGTGTTAGGATTGGCCAGAGCGTCCTGACATTGCACTCCCAGGTACTGGAAGCCTGGGCCTGCTGTCTTTAACCAGGCAACACAGTGCCAAGTTGCAACCCGGCAACACAGTGCCGGCTTGGGGAGACCTCAGTGGGCATCTGTGTATGGCCAGACCAAGACGGCCAAACAAACACACATGCGCCTCCTCCTCCGCTCCTGTCATCCTCCATGGCCCCACCCCTTTAAAAATAAAATACTCATAAACATTGTTTACTATTGTTTTATGTTGAAAGGTTTGCAACTGCTGCTGCTCGCACGGAGCGACGCTCCTCCGCCATAGCAGAGGAGCTGCCACTATTGCGAATTTCCTGAAGTTCCATAAATGTACTCCTTAAATCATTGGGATTGATTAATTGAGAATTACTTGTTGGTTGTAAACTATGCACCATTTTAGTTGAGTTACAGGCAGCTAACAGGGAAAAACGGTTGGTGCAAAGTATCTAATGTTGAAACGGAACACAAGTTCACATTTGTACTTAGAGAATAGTTAAATGGCTACCTACCGGGATGGGTGTCAAATTACCGGGGGCCGTGAAGTCAATAATCATGGGGGGTGTATTTTTTAGTCTTTCTTTTTTTTTTTTTTTTTTTACAAAAAGCAAAGCTACTTTGGTTTCTTTTTTATAGGGTTTGTTGAGTTTCAATTATCTGGGAGTATAATTTGCTCCACTTCCTCAATGAAGTTATTGATTTCTCTTAGGTTCCAATTGCTTGAAGCTGATTTTTGGACTTTTTTGTGGGCTTCCCTTAGTGTTTTTCAGTATTTTTCCTTTTTCCTATTATCGCTGCTAACAGATCACGTATTATCATCAAGAGCCTCCAAATACGGTGTTAAGCACAAATGCCTTTGATAAAAGTATAAGAGGCAAGTAGCAGAGTACAATAGTACCTTATTTACCCAAAACAAATCACAAATAAACATACAAAAGCAACAACGGACAGTGAATAAAGTCTCTCAAACATTCAGCCAAAACAGGCTAAAATTGTAGTAGCTAATCTATGTGGGATCATTGGATGGTGTTAGAAAAATAAATGAGCAGTCAGATGTGTAAGGCCTTCCAGAGGTGAGGAGATGCCTTTCTAGTGGATGCTCTAGTGGATACTCATGTGCTTAGCAGGGCCTGAGAACTTTCATCCAAGGTCCAAAAAAGAAGGAAAATAATATAAAATAAAAAGTACCCTGTGTAAAGACCTAAAGGGGTGGTCATACAGGCCCAGCTTCATCGAGTTATGATGAGGGCAAACAGCCAGCTCTTGGCCCGGTCTTCAGCCAAGCATGCGCCCCAGTGCGTCTTGTGCCAAAAAAAAGCATAAAGCTTTTAATCTCTAGGTACTGCATGATGCAGGCAGTGTCCCCCTCCTCCTCTGAGGCAAAGTGACTCCTGGGGGAAGAAGTCCCACCCCAGCAGAGGAATACAGCAATGTCTGGCCCCACGCTGCAGGAAGAACAGGGTGTTTTAAATGTTGGGTACAGCATGCTGCAGGAGGTGTGCCCCTCCTCCTCTGAGGGAAGGTGACTACTGAGGAACAGAGTCCCACCCCAGCAGAGGAATACAGCAGTTGTTGGCCCCCTGCCAAGAGACAAACAGGGTGCATTTAAGCACTAGGAACAGCGTGCTGCAGGCAGCACACTCCTCTGTCTATGAGGCAAGGTGACTGCTGGGAGACAAAGTCCCACCCCTGCAGTGGAATACAGCAATGTCTGAACACTGTGCTGCGGGAAGAACAGGATGCTTTTAAGTACTGGGTACAGCATGCTGCAGGTGGTGTGCCCTTCCTCCTCTGAGGCAAGGTGACTGCTGGGGGACAAAGCCCCAACCCAGCAGAGGAATACAGCAATGACTGGGCCCGTCCTTTTTAAGTTTGCTGATAAAGATGTTGTCACCAATGGGCAAGCAACCAATTTTTCTGGAAGATGAGCACAGAATTAGGTGATTCAGGTTTTCTAATTATTGATCAATAGCTTTGGTGTGATCTGCAAGGATTTATAAGATTAAAATGTGCACATTCAGTTTGTCTGCATGCAGTTCTGCTGCTCTTCCACATGAGAAGATAGGTTTCTTTCCATTAATGGCTGCCAGGCAGTTTCTTCTCGAGGATGATTACTTGACGAGCAAGCATGAGCTGGGGGGATATCACCTGTCAGGGTTACTAAACAAAGCTTTGGATCACATGAAGCCTCCTTGCATTGTAGTTGGCCCATGAGTGCATCAAGTTTCTCTGAACGATGTGCTGCAATGTCCTTAGAGAATGTTCATATATCAGCTTGATCAAAAAAAGACGCATGTGCGTTTATGACCATCACTATCGGAGATAATGGAATATTGATTGAAGGACTAGCTTCTGTGAAATTTCTAGCCTGGCAAGATCCACCTGCTTTTGTGCCTTAAGGTGATGATCAACCATTTCCACTGGTTCTAGTGATGTGTTTGGTTCTGAAGGCTGCACAATCTTGAAGATCAATTGTGGGCCTGTTGCCCCTGTGGAAATACATGAATTTGTAGTGATTTCATCAAATAGGATTAGGCATTCCTCACCAGATTAGATCATAAATGATGAAATATCCTTAAAGGGATTTGTTTTTGTCCGTTGCCCCTTTAAGTGCAGCATGTGTATCCTGAGACAATTTCTCTGCACAGCTTGCAGTTTTAACTGGTTTTGGAGGCAGAGGAGCCAGCAAGAGTGAGTCTAATTCTACTTCATCACTGAAGTCAAAGTCGATGAGAGCGGTGTGGGATTAAATCCACCTCAAGTCACTATCTTCATTGTGTTTGAGCTTAAAATATTTCCTAATGCTAGCTTCTTGACCGGTCGATGTCTTACAATTGCAAACTCTTCAGTCAGAGACACAGTCTCAACTGAGGCAGAAGGTTCCATAGCTTGAGCCTCAAGTGAGTTCAATGGGAGCGAGGCCTTGAGCTTTACTTTCCTCTTGTTGACTCTGGTCTTTCTTACCTTCTCTTTGTTTGTGTTTGGTCTCATAGAACTGTGAGTGTGCATTCTGGCCCAAAGCTAGCTGAACTGAGGCACGCTGAGACAGTCTACTGTACAGGAAGCCGGCACACAAACATCCTTGCAAATATAGTATTTGCCACAATCATTCTCTCTGGTACCCTGCAGGGTGACACTAAAGCTGGATTGCAGTTTATGGATTTAAGGGGAGAGATTGAGATTTGAGTAACATCAGGTTGATCAGAAAAATCTAGTTGACTTAAGTGGGCAAGGAGGTTGGCGCGATGGATAGATAATCCTGTTGTCCTGGAGTCAGCTTAAAATGGCAGCAATGTGGCCTTAAAAGAAGGGGTGGAGAAGGTTTTTTTTTTTTCAGAACAGAAGAGCAGCCAGTGGAGAGCCAACACAAAGGGCCTGATTCACAAACTTAGATGTTTGGTCTAAACTTACACCAAGTCTAAGTTGGGAATTCCCAAAGGCATTTACTAGTAGTATCTTTGCGTCTGCACTCGGGGTGGTTCAAGTTGTCTCTTAGGCCCATATTTACAAGGATCTTGCGCTGCTGCATCACTTTTTTTGATGGTGCAGTGGATATTTCTTTGCTCCATATTTACAAAGTGAAGTTTTTGGTGAATTCCCTCATTTTTTTCTCCCGAGCATCTTTTTGAATCTGCACAAAAACTGGATGCATCAGGTTAAGTTGGTCATGCGCAAGGTAGACGTTCCCTCCCAAAATCCCGCCCAAAATCCATATTCACATGTTTTTAGGAAAGTGAGGCATCTTTGGCAAATGTCCAAAATCCATCAAAATTCCTGCGCCTTCTTAACCCAAGAAAAAATATGACGCATCGGCTTTACAGTAGCGACCCAACCAGCTGAAATCACTTTACACTAGAATATGTCTGTATTTCACTTCCCCTCTACTGGTAGTGGGTCCACTCATGCCACTCATGGTGTAGGACCCCTTGAACAAGCTGGGACCAAAGCACCTATGATTCTTTCATGCTCTGCAGCAAGGCTATGTGACGCTCTGCAGCAAGGCTATGTGACGTTATGTGTTGTTTTCACGGGACAGGCCAGGATTGCAACTTATCCATGGAGAAAGGGGTCCTTAGGTCCAGGTCTGCGTACTCAATGATCATGTTTGTTTGGAGATGTTTTTTGCTTATTCAGTGTGCACAAGAAAGATCAGCCAACAAACACTGTGGTTGATGCAGTTCCTCTTCCATACAGATATTCAGAGAAAACAGTAGAACGTGGGGCTATAATGAGAGTATTTTATGTATTAACAAAGACAAAGGGAAAAATGTATACTGATTCAAAGTGTGCATTTAGCATGTCCCATGGTTTTGGGCCGGTGTGGGAAGCTAGAGGATACCTATGCGTCTGGGTCACTGATAGAAAATGCTGTGCATGTTTATCTTTTGCTGCAAGTCATTTGACTTGCCGCTGCATTGTCTATTGTAAAGTGTGCAGCCCACACTCAGGCAACAAATGAAATGAGTAGAAGAAACGCCTTGGCAGATAAGACTGCTAGGTAGGACTGGCACCTTAACTATGACACCCCTGTGTGGGATACTATAAATATACCCAATGTTAACCTTGATTAAAAAGCCAGGTGTTCGTTTTTTTATTTTACAGAAATAATCACTGAAGGAGCTTAGCACAAGCCATTAGAAAGTTAATTTCAATGTTTGACATCCTCGAAAACAAAGGAATGTCTTCCAATTCTGGAGTGACGAAATTTGGTGATTCTCAAAAGCCTGGATCCCATAGACTTTACGACTCTGCTAGAACAATACAGTAGTGATACCTTCTGCAGCTAAACTGGTCCTTCTTTCCCATGAGTGCTGAAAATTAAGGGGCATATTTATGAGCCTCAAATGCCACTATTTCATCACTTTTTGTGATGCACCTGCAGTTTAGACCTTGCAACCATATCTATAAGGCCATGCAAAGCCGCTTTACGTGGCGTTGAATAGCCTCATAGGCATTGCCTTAATCTTCGCCAGGGAGGTGTTCCATGGGTGTAGTGGAGGGTGTTCCCACGCAACACCCATGGATTTTGGTGCATCCCCAGATTTAGCAAATCTAAAAAAACCTGAGGATGCACCAAAATCCTACGTCAGCCCCAGGTGAGGCGCAACAAGGAGAAATATCTTTATTTTTTCCACTTTCTATGTGTGCTGTATTCTGCAACAGACATAGAAAGAGGAAAACGCCTCCTAGGATTGTTTTTGTGCAGGAAGATGAATGCAAGACAGACACCCTTGCACCATGATGTAAGGGTTCCTGCTTTGACGTTAGGCAGCCAAAAAGGTGCCAGTGCAGTGGGAAAGGACAGGAATGTGCCATATTGCTTAAATATGGTTCATTCTTGCCTTTTCCCTTTGAGAAAGGACAGTGGAGGAAGGTAACTCGCTGTGCTGCTCTGCACCCAAATTTTGTAAATTTTGTAAATTTGGCGCTAAGATCACTGCCTTAAATAACACCCTTTTATGACTGGGAAGCCAGCGAAGCTTAGGTGACTGAGAAGAGATGGAGTGGTGCCCAGGTAAATCCATTTTAAGGTGTGGCCACGTTCTGGACGAATAGTATATTTAGGCAGACCTAAGTAAAGACAATAAACAGTGTTGCAGTTATCACACATGAATCACTGTTTTACAGCTAGTGGAAGAGAGAATGTCCAGTATCATTCTAAACGCTTTCAACAAAGTAAAGCAAGACGCCTATAGAGTTGATATCTGTTAACTAGTTGTAAGAAATTGGATCATTGGTTATAGGGTTGAGAACTCATATCAAATATTAATCACAATCCTTGTCTGGGGGATCCACAAAATTCACCAAATAAACCTGTGTTTAGCCCTCTGGTGGCTTGGTACAAAAGCAAATAGTCTTAATTTGGAGATAATGTGTAAAGAATGTATGCAGTACTCAAACTGTAACAAATGGAAAAACACAACACAAGGATTACCATAAAACAATTTAGGAAGCCAGAGAAAATAAAAAATAAAAAATACACCAAAATGACAAAAATCCAATCAATAGAACTAGATGAAGTTTTAGATAAAAATAGCACCACAAGGAGCGAAGCACCAACTTGTGGGTATTTAGTAGCACATGACCAGGACAAACTCACACATTCAGAATGACGGCACTGGAGTGCAGATCGGACCCAGGACCAAGTCCGTCCCCTGGAAGTTTTACCTTCTGCTTTTGATGAGAAGATGGTGCAGCACTGCTCTGCTGGGCTCTGTGTCACCTTGCATCGCATTTTGTTGGATCTGATGAGGCTTTCAGTGGGAAGCTGCACAACTCTGTGGGGCTCCGAGTTGTTCTGCATCCGATCCTGTAAGGCTGCCAATAAGGAGCTTCCTGGTGCTTTGATGCGAGGCCCTGCATTGATTGAGTCATCTGCATTGGATCCAGTGAATTCTTTAGTTAACCAGAAGGAAGTACACTGTGGCTCCAGCCAAGGGTCCAGGTCCTTGAGGACAGTACCTGGGGGTCGAGACCTATGTGTCCTGTAGGATGAGCATGTGTGTGCATGCTTCTTTCAGCTCCCAGAATATCTACTGGGGTGCGCACAGCGCTGCCAGGACCAAAAGAGATATCAACAGGGAGGAGTAAAAACTCCCCTTTCTCTTTTTGTGTGTTTCAGGCAACACTCCATGAGACCCAACACATCCACCAAAAACAAAGCGGATGCTGCTTTTATTTTGATTGGAGTGCTTCAAGGGACCGACTCCAGGCAGTTGGAAATAAACACATACGTGTGATTGCATTTCAAACGACAAAGGAAGCATGATAATGTAGCATCAGGGCCCAGAATTGATGACTTTGGAACTAGATAATCAGGTTCCAGGCCACTCACAGAAAGGCGCTAGATATGTTAGGCAGAGGAATGCCAACTTTCTAAAAGGGGCATTTCCAAAATAGTCAGGTGCTCATGTAAAATGCTCCAATTCTTTGTGGTCAAGTTTGAGCTGTATAAAACTGCAAAAATAGCAATGAAACTTTCAGATGGATTATTTCTGCTCATGTAAAGTGCTCCAATGCTTTTTGGTCAAGGAAGGACTATATAAAACTGCAAAAACATAAAAAAAGAAGATTTCGTGTGGATTTTTCCGCTTAAAGAATGGGCAAATACTTTTGACCAACACGCCTTTTTGTTCATCATCATCATATCTGAGCCACCTTCAAATACATGAGTTATGGCTGTGCAGTGTAGAAAATATATTTTATGTTTGATGTATTAGCCTATGATGTTGCTCCATCTACAATTATGTTCCAGGCCATATATACGGTACACATGATCCTTGACTTGCCTTTTACCTGACTAATAGTGTTATCATCAGTGCAGGGGCAGGAATGTTTCTCAGTTTAAATTTAAATATTTTTACTTTTAATAAATACTTCTCACATTGCCTGATGTACAGAGGTGCTTGAATTAGAGGTGGGCATAACTCGCATAATTCAGTGTAGCATGATCAGTGGGAATTACCTAACAATTCCTTGAGATTATGCATACTTATGCAAGAAGAGTAGTTCTGCATTTAGTGGTATTTCGTAGCACAAGAATTCCTCTTAGCGTCCAAAATGGGTGTGAGAATGCATTGTGCACTAAAGATGGCACTAAATGCAATAAACATGAATAGTGCGCATGAGCAGCAGCTTGTGCACGCTAAATGTGCTCTTGTGGTAGGATTTTTCCCCCAAAATAACTCTTAATTATGCGAGCAGAAGTGATTGTGTTATTATTGGTAATTTTGCATCAAAGAGTACTGAATGGATCAATGAATTAATGAATTAATTAAATGTATTGCATAATTACTGAAAATCATTGCAATCAGTCCCAAAGTCAAAACAATTACATAAAACCACAACTGTACAAGATGGCATGTGAAGTTTTAATAAAGGCACATAATACCTAAAAGCACATAATACCTAAAAGCCACCATATACCAAACTGACTGCATCCTTCCTTCTAGTAGGAGTGCTTACAAATAGATGGATTCATTCACAGGACGCTCTGCCCAGTCTATTATTTATTCTTTCCGGAATTGATTAAGACTAATCCATGTATTGCACAAGGTGGGTTCTCTACCCTAAAAGGTGCCTGTCTATTATTGAAGGTCTTAATGTAACCCCAGATCACCTCAGTCATAAGACTGATTGTAATGTTTCAAGTTGCATTCCCCCACTCTTCCTTTTGTTAAAGTAAAAAAAAATTGTCTTTGCACAGCCATCCCTTATGCCTCTGAAAGTGCTTCTGTCAGATTGAAAAGTCATCTCGCACCAGTGCTTAATTTGTGCTTGTTGTTTCCGGTGCAGAGCACCGGCAGTTATTTCTGAGGGCCGGCGCTTAATTTTCTGTCTCAAGCATTTACTGCGAGCAAAAGACAGTGGGAAAGACGGAGGAAGGGAGAAACGAAAAAGCGTCAGAAAGGGGAAAAGCAGGAAGCTGTCAGAGTCGGCAGAAGGGGCAGGGACTGGCTGTAAATGGACTGGAGAGGCCCGAGGTGGCTTCAGGATTACGCTGCCTTAGTATTATATGCTCGCACTTTTAATTGCGGCAGCCGCGTGTTTAAGAGGAGAGCTTTGAGCACCGGCACCTTTTTATTTCCTATTTAAGCACTCTCCAATAACCCCACCTTATAAAGTGCTTCTGCAGTTTCACATTATACCAAGCGATTCTTACCCCTGTAGAATGCTTTTTAAAACCCAACCTGGCCCTCAAAATTCACTAAAATACTGTTAAAAAAACTGAGTCGCTTACGTCTCAAAGCAGGAGTAACAGAGAGAGAAAGGCGCCACTATGTCCATATGGACTGCCGTTTCCCTGTGATTTACTCTTACGTAGAAAGTGTGTGCAGTTACGTCCCACAGTTTCAAGTTTTTACCTGCCTGCTCCTCCTTGCACTGCAGGTGAAACAGAAAGAGAAAGACGCCGCTTTGTCCATAGGGACCACTGCTTCCCTCTGATTTACTCTTATCTAGGAAGCATTTGCAGGTAATGGGGTAGTTATATCCCACTTAAACCCCACCAGTGGTGGCTGGTGAGGTTTGAGAGTGGTGGGGCGGCTGGACTTGGTCCAGCGGGGGAGCGGTATAAGGGTATTAGGGGGGATTTCTTCTTTTTTACTGCCTAGTCTCTGGGATAGGGGGCATTTCTTTGCACTGGGGTCCATGCCAGCCTTGCTGCCACACCGACTACTGTGGAGGGTCAACATAACTATGCTGCTGCACCAGTCATGTCTGAGACCGCCTCCCCCATGTAAAAGGACCCCTTGTGCACTTTCTTGTGAAGCCCGAGGCTTCTGCAAACTATGCCTACAACACTTGTAGCCCAGCAGTGTGCACTTGCAGTTATTGGTGCAGCAGTGACTATTACATTACATTGATAAATGCACAGTGGCTCCTCTTTGGTTGTGATTGGCATCAGCTTCTGTTACAATTTCCACAAAATGGAATATAACTTCTATTAAAATAATGTCAATGTCACATTTAAATGGCATCACCAAATATCCAGTGTGTAAGGAAAACACTGTGAAATAGAGTATAAAGGTGAAAGGCAGAGGGGACAAAGCGCAATAGAGAACAAAAGCACACCATAGGAGCGGCCAGAGGGCGACAGGAAGACACCAAAGGAACAGCAGGCAGAGACAATCCTGGCTTAACTGAGAACAGCAGGAAACGATAATGCGTGAAGCCGGTCAACCAACCCCAACTCCCCACTTGATTCCCCCAACTCTGTCAGCAGGTTTACAGCTTTACTAGCGGTAGCTTCTGTCTCCCCCTTGTATGCTCTATTAATTGCTCCAAGTCCACCTCTACCTCGTCCATCCCTGGGTGCAACAGGACAGGAACATGACCTGGTCAGGACCACCAGACAGATTGTACATTGATCAGCAGGATTTTAGTGTCCTGATCACCGTCTTGAAAAAGTGTGCCAGTTGCTGTTGGCACAATACAAAAGCTATTCAATGGTTGTTGGCACAATGCATACTAATTAGTACAATTATAATGTACTTAAGGCTGATTTCGTGAAGCAGGAAGATGTTCTGCAGATGTATTCCAACCACAATACTAAATATGATGGGGTGCGCTGCAGGCAGGCCTACCACTTGAATAAACATCGTACTTTCTTTTAATCAGGAAGCATGCTTGCTTGTTGAATAAAGGTAGCTTGATGATATGCCGCTTAAAAATCGCCGACTGTGACTGACACACAAGAGTGGCTGGAAGCTGTCAGTGCAGCCACGGAAGGTCAGTATTAAGAGTTGTGCTTTTAATTATAATGGTGTGCTGATCTGTGACCAGCACAGAGGCTCAGGAGCCCTAGCCTAACCATATGCAGGAATGGACATTAGCAGAAGAATGCCTGGTAAAAGTCCTCGAGCAGAGCCCTCGAACCACAGCACATCAACTAACATCCGCGTTGAGCTGGAAAGTGCTAGTCAAGCAAAAACCTTTTTTAAAAACAGGTTACCGTAACTTGTACATACGTGTCCAAAGTGCTCCGCACACATATTTTGATCAGGACGGGCAGCGGAAGGCTGCTGCCAGGAATCCTGAATGTAATCTTCGGGGCTCTGTGTGAAGTGAGGAATTCTTCTCAAATCCGTCGTTGCAAAATAGGAAGTGATGGGGACACTCAGACATGGGCAGTTGAACTAATAAAAGATGTATTGGTAATAAAGAAGGTTTACAAGTAATAAAGTACAGATCCCAGAACCACACAAACTTGCAGTGCTATATACAAGGACACTGCAGACTCTGCAGACTGCAGTAAATGTTCAGCCATGTGTCTGAACACTCAGCCACAGACCGGAGCTAAAAGGCATCCAGCTTCAAATCATGTGCACGAAGCAGTGTTTCTCATTCACACCACAAGTTGACTTGAGTCTGCGCAGACTCTATTTAGTGCATTCCAGCCTGCAGCCAGTCTACCACACCCATTTCCATCTCGTCACAGGGTGTGGGTCCCACCCCACCACGTGACAAGTTGGGAAAGGGTGGGGTGACAATGCTTTCCAGGACCTGATTGACGTGGAGACTTAGAGCTACAGGGCTTGCACATGAAATGCCCGTGGCTAACTTTTCCTCCACGTCATCAGGGGGTGGAGGCTGGGCCTTGATGCTCAGTCTTTGCCGAGCTGGTGACCTCACAGGCCTCAGGGCTGTGAGACTGTCAGCTCAACAAATACTTAGACTTTTGGCCCACCCAGGTTGAGAAACGCTGTGAAAGAGCGTTATTCACCTGTCCCCAGTACTTTTTTTGACAATCACAGCAGTAACACAGCAAGTGAGACAGACAGTGCCCCAAAGCAATTTACAAGCGTATATTAAACAGATTTTGTATTGCTATGTTTGCCATGTTTTAGTCTTTAAATGTAAGGAGGGCGTAGCCCCGACGCCCTTATACAGAAACCGCCACTGAACCCCACTATTTGTCATATGATGCAAACATCAAAGTGCTCTTTACACTTTTAAAGTGTTTCATCCTAGTTCTCCCATTGAAGACAAAATTCCCAATGCATGCACCATATACAAATCAAAGTTCTCTTTATACTTTTAAAGTGCTTCATCCTAGTCCTCCTGTTGAAGGCAAAATTCCCAATGCTTAGAGCCAGTATGTATCCTTTAGTACCTTTACTTTCTTCATGAGCTGCACCTCAGTTAAAAAGCCAGGAGCTGTGCGGCTTTGTTCAATTCCACCCATGTAACACTCATACTGTATATCTTCCAAACCTAGCCAGCTCTGAAGGCTCTGAGCAAGCAAAAAGCCAGGAAACTGCCTCAGCGTATGTCCTTATGTCCTTATCCCATGCTTCAGGAACAGTGCTCTTAAAAAAAAAGCCTACGTTTTTGGAGCAAGGCTTGGCAGCAACAGATAAGATGGACCAGAGTTTTCTTGAGGAAGTCACACAGCCGGCAGTTGGCTCTCTGTTTTAGATTCTTCCAGCCTGGAGTCAGCTCTTTGATGGGAAGATGCCCTACCCTTCCCATTGTATGACTTTCAAGCATTTCTCGCCCAACACACTGGTCAAATAAGGCTGGATTTCATTGGCCTCATAGGATGAGGTCAAGCCAGATGGCCTTCCACGTTCTTTGCATCTGGTAAGATCCTCTTCTCTAGAAAGCTTGAAGATTTGACTTTTTAGTTCTTTCTTTATGGCCAGGTGATTTACTTCCTCCTGTGACCAGTTAGATGTTATTAACTGGTGCTTCGATACTACAGTTTTCAAATAGCTATTCCAGGGGTTAGATTTCCCTGCAAATATTGCCTTCAACACTTCTTTTAGAGTTCCCATGTCAGCGTATATGGTTGCCTGTATTTTGGAGCTCAACTCTGTGCGGTGCAATGACAGTTTACCAGAGTCACTTAACCATGCACATAAGTAATTATAGGAACCCCTGGTTTGTAATGTCTGCATGCCCAATCTCCATTTCAAGGGCGTTTTCCTGGCATATTGCCCAAAGACTGCCACTTTTGACTTGTTTGCATCTGCTACTAACTCATTAACCTTATTATAAAGGTGCAGAGCATCTAGCCCTCTTTGCAGTCTAACACTAGTGTTGTCACAGATTGCCAGGTCATCTGTGTATTGTAATATCAGAATTTTATAGTGGCCTACTCTTGGGGCTACCATTGTAGCTCCCCAGAGACCTCCCCCGCAGGTCCGCCATATACAGGTTAAATAGAGTTGGTGTAATAAAACAGCCTAGTTGTAATCCTCTATCCATATGCAGCTTGTGTGTGACTATGTCCCTGCCTAATTTTATTCTCACCCAAGTATTGTTGTATTGCGAGATAATGGCCCTCAAAAGTTTATCCGGGATCCCATAATATTTTAATTTGTTCCATAATCTTTTCCTGGACACCCCTTCGAAGGCCAATAAATAATCCCCAAAGCAAGTGAACAATGGCAGGATATTCTTGTTATTCCCTTGGTGTGCTAAATATGATAACACGACTATGTTACCAACAGTTCCACAGCCTTTACGGAAGAAAGGATGGATGTCACAGGCCTTTATCCATTTGTTTAATTCGGACAGTGGCGTACTGGCATATGCTTTACCTTCTATGTCCAAGAGGGCGATTAGTCTATACTTTTTTGGTTCTGTTCTTTCACCCTTTTTATATATCGGCTGCAAAATGAATCCTCGCCATGAGTCCGGTATGTCCCCTTGAGTCCTGCATGCAATTTACAATTTGGCTAAGGTATGTGTCCAGTATTTAAGTTCTTCCTTGAACAAACCACCCAGGAGCCTGTTGGACCCTGGTGCCCCGTCTTCTCTTATCTTTTTTATTAATTTGACTACCACCAGTGGGCTCTACGCCTTGCCACGTTCCTCTACTTTGGGGCCAATACAAACTTTAGAACCACCTGATTCTCATGTCTCATGGCCCCATTGTCCAGATGCCCCTGACTCTTTGTACATGCCAGCTACGTATACTAGCCATGCTTTCGCCTTAACCGCATTCCGCCTGTCAGTTCAATCATTCTCCAATTTGGCTATATAATCCCAGAATTGCTTCTGTTTATTATTTTGACAGAGATCATATAATTGGATTAATTCTATTTCCATATATTTTTGTTTCTGGCTCCAGACATTATGTTTGTGGACTTGTTTTGCCTCTTTGTACACCCTCTCAGTGTTTTGCATCCTGGTCATTTGGTGCAGCCTCTTTGCCCTCCTTAAAAACTTCACACTTTCCCTCAAGACTGTGTGCAGGAATAAATGCTACCAACCTTCCCACTCCCCTCTGGCATAGTCATCCATGTGCCTCTTAGCAGGGCATTCCGCAAGTCAGAGATCCGGAGCCCCCAGTTTTGGATGAGAGAGGTTGTCTGTTTTAATAAAGCCGCTCTCCAGTGACCGCCCTCTTACCATTCCTTCAATTTTCCTGCATTGACTGGGTTCCACTTGATCCTTATTAACAATTGGGCTTCTCAACAACCCTGGTATGGCTGATGACCTCGATTTGGGTGTTCACTTTCGAGCTCCAATTCAGAAATAATCATGGTGTGATTGCTAGATTTGTGTCGTTTCATCTGAAAGCCAACCAGCCTCTTCCTAGTGTTCGTACTCACAAAGGTATAATCGGTAGTTGTACAGTTGTTAAAAGAAGGATTTTTTTTCTATTTTACAACAAGTTGTGTTAGCCCAGTTTTCTGCAGGTTAGTTTGTATGCTCATATGAAACTAATGAATGCTCTTTCAGCTGGAGTAGTGCTCCTATCTTTTGCCTCCTCATTGCCTAAATGGTGCAGATTGAAGTCTCCTGTTATCACAGTGGCCACCTTTGGATGCTCACACAGTAGGTCTTCTAGGGCTGATATTTCCTTTGCGGTTATCTCTAGCTTTGAGGTTCCCTGGCCATTCAAGTAGACATTGATGATTAGCAAGTCTTTGCCTCCTTTTCCATCCTACATACCTTCTGATAGCGCACTCTGGAGGATATTGGAGAGTCTCCTATGTTCTTTCATTTTAACTTGTAGATCATGCCTTACATAAATTGACAGGCCTCCGGACGGTCTCACATAGGTATGATCTTTGCTTGCTGGTAAGTGCAGGCCTCCAAAGCCTTCTAGGTGCACTTCTTCAATTGCTCATGGTTCTTGAGGCATAATACGCCCCCCTCCTGCAGTTCTTTGTTCACTGAATTATTATTTACGGTACTTATAATGCCTGCTACAGTCCATGAGTAGGTTGTAGGAGTGGCTTTTTGCCCTGAGTTAAGCTCTTTCAACTTGATCTGATTGAGTTGCCACCCCCACTCTAACCTGGGTGGGACTGGACAGGTTAAATTTGATTGTGTTACTGCCCATTGCTCTACCCTGGGGGGGGTGGCAGAGACTCTTCCCTTTTGCTAATAATAATTGGAGTGACCGCCCCAATGGGTGGTGAGTGAATGGTCCTCACTTTCACTTGCTTTGGCATCTGCTGTCTCACTTTCCTTGACTGTTCTCCCGAATTACCCTTCGGTTGTTCTGCATTCTATACTTATATTCTGGAAAAGTATGGACGATTGTAGCATTTGCCTCCCCCTTAGAAGGCTTTTCATACTTTCATCTTTGCTGTTAGAGCTGTCTTGATTGCCTACCTGGCAATTTAGTACATGCAGTATTTTTCTACTGGCCTGTTCTGGACCCGGATACCCCAGTCCTAAAAATGTTATTTCTCTTGACGAACCAGTTCAGCGATCCCAGCCACCCTCCAAGTGGCAATGGTATACTCTGTTGTGCGGGGCAAGTACCCCCCTCAAATTAGATACTTAGAAGATCTCTACTAGTTATATGAGCCAGGACAGGGATGTATTGGAGCAGTTTTAAAATGTTGTGCATTCCCCGGGATTTAAATAGTGGGAAAATATTGTTTTTCAGATATCACCCGCTTTAGCCCACGATGGTGTCATTTTCTTTGGCGCTATTTGTTGGGCCACACCGCCTGGCCAGCTTTCGTTGACTCTAGCAATTTTCTGTCCCCTTTGATCTTGATTGCAAAGGACTCCTGCAGGACTAGATTTCATTTTCATCTTGTTGCTCAAATAGTTTTACTGGCTGAACTTGTCATCTGCCTGTGTTGTCTTAAGTGTTCTCTGCCATCCCGGAGGAGCCGGTTCACTTGCTGAATGATCTTCTTGCACCATTTCGTGACCCAGTATTCATCCCTCTTACTACTGGTGTTATTAGTTTCTTCCCTTAGGTTCTTCTGTTCAGTCACTTGGCCCAGGCTTAGCCCCATACTGAAGAGGTTGTTCTTTCTTCACTTTCATCGCTTTGAGGGACCCCCTTTCTTACAAATATTGGGAAGAGATTTGTGCCTGCTTTATCCTCCACTAATATGACCCTTTCCCCCAAGTTCTGCTCCCAACTACTTCATGTAAGAGTCAGTCTTGATGTTTTTGACTCTTCTTCAGCCTTTTTTTCTCTCACCTCATTAATGGATTGGTCTCCCTATTATTAGTGGTGGCCTTCTGATTGCCTTTGCTATTGTCAATATTGTTCTAGTTATTATTGGGAGCATTGCTGTTGTCCAAATCCATTAGATTGCTCTTATTATTTTGATCTACTAAGATCGTGTTCATTGACTGAGTGTTTTTCTCGATGCTACTTGAGTGGTTGTTGTTTATTTATTTCAAGTTTGTCTGCTCCTTGCTGACCTCTATTGTAATGCCATTAGGGGGTTGGGCATTGCCTCTGGACTTTACTCCTGACTCCTCCTGGCCTGTTGCTCCTACTGATGGCTTCAAAACTCTGTTTTGTGTCATCATCCTCTCTTTATCAGAGGGATTTTTGGTGCCTCCCATCATCGTTAGACTACACAAGTCCATAATCATTGTTGGTACAACCTCTGGTAGCGTTGATAGCTTCTCCACTATGTTCTTACAATGGCACCCATTTATCTTGAGTCCTTCTTCCATGGCTTCCGATTTTGCAGCTATATTTGCTATTGCAAGTGCCAAGGTTTGCATTGTGTCCATTTATACCTCCAGCTTGTGAGATTGCCAAGTGAGGGCATTTGCAACTTCTACAAGGGTAGCATTAGTTGTTGTCAGTATTGTATTTTGAGATTTATCTATCTTGTTGCAGTTTGGACTTGATTCAAGGCTGGCTTCCTGAATGCTGTGGGCTTACTTGATTATTTTGTTCTAGATAACTCTTCCATAACATCCAATACCTGGGCTTGGGCAGAGAATGCAATCCTGACATGCTTCAGCCCATGGTCCTGCACTATCTCCATCTGGCCTTTCTGGGCTCCTTTGAGGTTGTGGGTGCTTAACACTGCTGTCTTCTACCCCCCCATGTGCTTCTCCATATATAGCTCTGCAATAGTCACCCCTTGGTCGATTTGTTGTTTTTCAGGCTTGTGTCCCGGCAGTCGAGCCAGTATCTCAATATTTTCTAAGCCATCTGAAAGTAGCATTGCAAATGAGGCCACAGACTGTTCTATCACATGGGGAGTGCTTTCCGCCACCCCTATAAGCTCCTGGGTTCCTTGACAGCTGGGGAGGACACACTCTGTTCCGGTACTGTGCTGTCTAGCATTACTCAATGTGCCCATCTTATAGGTTGTATGATTTGCTTTGTGATATTGTGTGACTAAATCTTCTTCATCAAGAAACTCCCCCCCACAGCTTCCAGCTTTAGGCTCTCCTTTTTCTGGATGCTTTCCCTTGCAGGTAATTTTTCTTCCTCTTCTTGGGTGCCTGGGAGGCCGCCTGGGCCCTCTTCCAGATTAACAAGTTTGATGGACTTGCCTTGTGTTTTACGAACAATTGTATTTGTGTTTCCTGCAGTGGGCCTTGGGCTGCTCCAGAAGTGCTCAATGATTTTCCCTCCATCCCTGCTGCCGCCATATCCTTCTGGCACGCCCCAGGCTCCCAGATTTTGACTGCTGTTTCCTTCTCCCCTCTCTTGCCATGACTGTCACTCTTCTTAGTAGGAAGATTCTGTGGTCAAATTTCCAGCTTGCAAAAAAACCCTGCCACCGCAGAGGTGCACCAGACAGTCCAGCCCCCCCCCCATCTCCTCTGTTTCTTCTGCCACAGGATAGGTCTTGCATTGCTATTTAAGGCTCCAGTGGCTTCCTTTAAGCTTTTCTGGGTGCAATCACCTGCACTGGTCATTAGGGTACCTAAGTCACTTAATCTGCTGAACTCCAGCCACAAGGCACCTATCCTAATGTGGGCCCTTTTTCTTCATTGCTTTACTCCTTTACTTCTGCTGCTTTGAGATTCCTTCTAAATCCTCAGTTGCACTATGGTGATTTAGTGCATGGCATTGCTGTTTGATCTCATGGGTTACAGGGGTTTTGCACGGCTTCTTGGGCACAGATGAAAAAGGGTGAAGGAGGGGAGCTCACCCCCAGGCCAAAAGCCACACCTGTTCCTAGACAGTCCGCCACCATGACCAGGAGGGCTCAATCGTTTTTGCCTAGGCTCTATCACCTAACCACCCCCTACTCCCTGTTTGGCCTTCATAAATATGCAGCTCTTTCTGCTCTAGATGGCTGTGGCCTGCTGTTGCTGTTGTAGTAGCCCCCACTTGACAACTGCCCAAAAGCCACTGCTGTCTGCTGTTATCTTCAGAAACCAATAACTTGGCCAGTAACATTAACACTGGCAGTGGGGAGCATGGAGGCAGCATAGAGCCACTGGGGCACATGGCGAGGCACGCAGTGAAAGCAGTACTGGGGGACGGGCTGTAGCACTTGCTGAAGCACTTGTGGACAAGCTGCATGTGGGGTGAAGGACAAACCTACGGGTAGACCAACGGACCTGCAAACCTATGGAGGAGGGGGAAGGCTGAGCTAAGAGTTAAACGATCACCGGCCTCTCTGCTACCCCTGGGTAATCCTCTGTTCACTGTGCAGCCAAGGCCCAGAAACGCACCCATTACCTCTATCTAATGCCTCTGTTCATTCTCCGCTCCTCCGCTCCACTCCTCCTTCCTCCACTTGCTTGTTTCTTCACTCCACGCTGCTCCTCATCTTGCCTCCTCTTGCGTCACACTGTTCACCTTCGTGCTTGTGGACACTACAGAATTCACTCAAAGTTCTGCAAAATAATCTGCAACACATACCATAACAGATTTATCAAAATTACTCTGATTAATCCATGTGAGGATTTGGGTGTATTATATGGTACAGATGTGGGGCTTTATCATAGAATACCCTAGCAAAAACTGTCTTGGGTCCAGTCAGGCTGTATAACTTTTAGCTCAGCTCTGGATAGCTGGATAACACGAAGGAACAGAAACAGCAATGTATGAATATAGAGTTCATTTTTATGACTTTTAGAGACCTTGATGAGCAAAATTCTCCTGAAGGTTTCTGGAGATACAGATTTGAAAATGGAAGCAATACTTTTAAATGCAATCGTTAGCAAGCATTGGTCAACAAAAAGTTTGTAAACTTTCGAAATGTTTGAAGGCTTTAGTTTGGTTAGTACAGCCAACCTTGGGCGCCCATATCTGACAGGGAGGAGGGTCTAGGGGGCAAGAGAGGACACTACGACCATTTACCTGGCCACCAGAGCATTTTTAAGGCAAATTCCAGACTTTATAGGATGACCACCATAGACTTCAGTAGAGTAGTCCAGATGATGAGGATACTCAAGGTTAAAAGATGCTCAAGGATGTTCCGGTTGAGGAGTGATATTAGACCTGGCACTTTCTGCACGCTCATCCCCAAATCTTTTGCCATCCTCCTTCCTCTTTTTGCTGAATTTGTTTCTGTTGGCTTTAGGACTCTGTGCACTTTACCACTGATAATCAGCTTAAAACATTGTATCATTGGCTTATCCACAATTGGCATATTTAATTTACTTGTAAGTCTATAGTAAAGAGCACTACCTGTGCCCAGAGCCTGTAAATGAAATGCTACCAGTGGGCCTGCAGCACTGTCTGTGCGCCCACTTAAGTAGCCCTTTGCTAGACTTGGCATCCTTGGTGTGGTCCTCCCTATTTTTTTGTCTGTTTCCTAGGTTGTTGATGTGAGCTGGCCTCTGTTTTTGCTGTTTTTGTTACTCTGGGCACTTTACCACTGCTATCCAGTGCTAAAGTGCAAGTGCTCCTATACAAAATGTGTATGTAATTGGTTCATCTATGATTGGCATATTTGATTTACCGGTAAGTCCCTAGTACAGTGCACTAGAGGTGCCCATGGCCTGTAAATCAAATGCTACTAGTGGGCCTGCAGCAGTTGTTGTGCCACCCACATTAGTAGCTCTGTAAACATGGCTCAGACCTGCCACTGCAGTGTCTGTGTATGCAGTTTTATACTGCCAATTCGACTTGGCAAGTGTACCCACTTGCCTGGCCTAAACCTTCCCTTTTCTTACATGTAAGACACCCCTAAGGTAGGCCCTAGGTACCCCATGGACAGTGTGCAGTGTATGTTTAAGGTAGGACATATACTAATGTTTTATATGTCCTAACAGTTAAATACTGCTAAATTCGTTTTTCACTGTTGCAAGGCCTATCCCTCTCATAGGTTAACATTGGGGCTGCCTTTAAATATGATTAAAGTGTAGATTCCCTTTGAGAGCGGATAGACATGTGGAGTTTGGGGTCTCTGAGTTCACGATTTAAAATACGTCCTTTAGTAAAGTTGATTTTAAGATTGTGTGTTTGAAAATGCCACTTTTAGGAAGTGAGCATTTTCTTGCTTAAACCATTCTGTGACTCTGCCTGTTTGTGGATTCACTGTCTGGGTCAGTTTGACAGTTGGGCTGGTTGCACCTCTCTCTAGACAGTGACACAAAGGGAGCTGGGGTGTAGCCTGCATACCCTGGTGAGCCATCTGTTCTAGGAGGGAGGGGAGGAGTGGTCACTCACACCTGAAAGGACTGTGCCTGCCCTCACACAATGCAGACTCCAACCCCCTGGTGTGTGTCTGGAACCTGGCCTGGGCAAGGCAGGATTTCCCAAACAAGAGAGACTTTTCTTTGAAGTACTTCAAAGGGCAAAATGGGTATAAGAAGGACACCCAAGACCACAGACTTTAGATCACTTCTGGAAATCAAAAGGAACCTCTGCTGAAGACCTGAGGAAGAAGAGCTGCCCTGCCTGTGATTGTGCCTTGTGGCGCTATCCTGCAGTTGCTGCTTCTGTGCTGTGCAAGGGGACAAAGAGTGGACTTTGTTGTGCATTCCTGCTTGTGAAGAACTCTCCAAGGGCTTGAAACTGAGCTTGCCTCCTGTTGTTGTAGTCTCAGGGCCATCAAAGACTTCCCCTGCCAGCATCTGGACTCTCTGCTGAGACCCCTGCCCTGCCAAGTGGCACCAAGGTTGGATATCCATGCACAGACCATCGTGCTGGGAACTTTCCAATGCAACCTCCTGAGCAAGGCTGAAAAACGGCGTGCCGCCGGCTTCGCAGCTGAAATCAATGCTCCACCTACAGCGCGGCTGGGAAATCAATGCACATGCCTGGAGAAATGACGCACAGCATCGCTGACGGAGGCTGTAATGACGCAACATCGCTGGGCATAGAGAAACAAAGCAAGCCTGCCCGGACCCGAATCTCTCTCCTGTGGGGACAGAAACTAAGCACACTGATCGGACCGGAGAAGGAGAAACAACGCACGACCTCGCTTGTGGGTGAGAAATCGACGCACCGCTAACCTTTTTCGACGCACACTCACCCATGTGTGTTATTTTGACGCTACCCAGGTACTTTTCTACGCTAACAGTGTCCGCATTGTTTTCTCAAGGATTTGAGACTATTTTTGATTTTTAATTAATAACTTGACTTGTGTATGTTGGATTTTTGTCGTTTTGGTCTTGTTTTGTTTAGATAAATATTCTCTATTATTCTAAACCTGTTTTGTGTCATTTTGTAGTGTTTTCATGAAGTTACTGTGTGTGTTGGTACAAATACTTTACACCTAGCACTTTGAAGTTAAGCCTGCCTGCTCATGCCAAGCTACCAAGGGGGTGAGCGGGGATTAGCTGAGGGTGATTCTCTTTTACCCTGACTAGAGTGAGGGTCCTTGCTTGGATAGGGGGTAACCTAACTGCCAACCAAAGACGCCATTTCTAACACCCTTCAAAATGTCTTGGTCCTGCATTTACCTATATGTGCAGTTTAAAACTGCCATGTCAACCTGACAACCTTCTTGCCAAGACCAAATCTTCCTTTTTAATGAAGATACGTCACCCCTGACATAGGCTCTCAACAGCCCAAGGGCAGGGTACACTGTATTTAAAAAGGGGGGGATAAACATTTAAGTTTTATATGTCCTAGTAGTGAAAAACTCTTAAATTCGTTTTTCACTACTGCAAGGACTAGCTCTCCTGTAGGATAACATTGTGATTGACTTACATTTTATCATTGTAATTTTGAATTGAGAAGAGCTGGGACCCCAACTTTGTTGACTTTGGAATCACAATTTAAAATCACAACTTATTGTGAAGTCGGATTTTAACTCGTAATTCCGAAAATTACAAGTTTAACTTTTAGAAAGTTTGTAGTGTTGCACAAATACTGGACACATTGCTTCTTATTTAAGAGAGCCTGACCTCCCGGTGCAAAGCTACCAGGGGGTGAGCACATGTTAATTTAGGATATGTATGTGACTTACCCTGACCAGGATTGTGGTTCCTGCTTGGACAGGGTACATATCTCAGCCAACCAGAAACCCAGTTACTAACATCAGGTCAAATGGGTGCCTTTGTGGTTATTCCTCGGTCCACAGAATATGTGGGACAACTTTGGTCACAGAGTTTTGGGTCCTTTGAAGTCTTCTACTTTGCTGTAGCTGGCCAGCTGATGTTGGGCTACTGGTCTCCTTTCATTGTGGTTGGGGCAAAATCTTTAGGATTAGACTAGTGTCTATGTTGGCGATGAATTTGGACTCTGGGGCCCAGCAGACTAGGGTGCACATTTTTGCTATCTCAGATTTGTCTTTAGGTGCGCCAAGCAACTGGTAGTGGCACAAATGCTGATATGGCTACCAACTAGTTGGTTTGGGCTTCTTCAGCTCTTTTGTTCCCAGAGCTGGATCCAGAGGATCAGCCAACTGATCCTTGGCATCATTGCTTTGATCTGAGCCAAGAGCAACAGGCACAGTTCAAACTTCACAAGCCCAAAGTGCAGCAGGTGCAGTCCTTCCAAAGGTGCAGCCTCTGTTTAAGCAGATTCAAAAGCAGCTTGGCAGTCCTTCTTCAGCTATTTTTCCAAATCCAAGTTGATTTGAGGTGCAGGGAGCCAGGGTTGCCATATTTATATTAGGAGAGTGCCCTGAGGGAATCATACAGTTACTACCAAATGGGCTCCTGAGTCCCCTACATTCAGGTGATGTGTTTCCTGCAATGTGGGCACCTGGCTACACATTATAGCCACATTCTAGCCACTTGCAAGATGTTAGGGCCCCTCTTTGGTCATCAGGAGCTTGTACAGCATCCTAGAGGGATCGGGGGAGAGCACGCCTATGGGAAAACCAGTTTGGCCTCTGGGTTTCCCTCTTTGTCTTTGTCTCCAACTTGTCTAGATGAACAAAAGGCAGTGTTATAACTATTTACCCAACAAAGGTGGCTTCCCCTTTTTGGGCTAACACCCCAAGTGGCCACCCTGAGAGAGGAGGTTACACTCGCTCTGTGGCAACTGCATTGGTTCTTGAGCCTAGCAGTTGTTCACACATCTCGCCAGGCGAGCAGGAAGATGTCTTTGGGCCAGGGCCTTTGTGAGACCACTGGACTAGCTGAGATACAAAGTGAAAACTTTCTAAAGGTTGCAGAACTTTCATTGTGACATTAAGGGGCAGATTTAGGATCCCCTAGCATCTCCTTGTGCCACATTAGCGTCATTATTTTTTTTAACGCTAATGTGGCAAAACAAGGCCAAAATCAAAGCACTAAATTAATACTTTGTAACCCTCTGTGCTACATTATGCCTTTGCCAGGCATAATGTATGCAAAGAGGGTGTTCCCCTGTTGTGGGGGCGGAAAAAATCGAAGAGATTTCTTTATTTCATTTCATTTTTTTCGGCACTTTTAATGCCTGCTCAGAGCAGGCGTTAAGAGGTGGCACACCATTGTTTACAGTGGGCCTCAATGGGCTTTGCAGGATTAGCGTCAAATTTTTTAATGCTAATTCTGCAAAGCTCTGAACGAGTGTCAAACGTTCTGATGCTAGTTCCCCAACTACCACCATTGTGCACCGTATCTTAGATATGGCGCACACATGGTGGCATTAGGGGGGCACTGAGGGGCGCAAGAAAAGTGGCACTGCACTGAGTGCAGCACCACTTTTCTTAAATCTGGCCCTACATTTGACCTGGGAATCAGGTTAGGTTTGATGCAAGGATTAATTTGCTACCTTACCATACCAAGTTAGGTAATCCCATTCAGGAGTTAGCCAGGCTGGGCACCAGCCAGTAACCCTGTGTTAGCCAATGGGGATACTGCATCCCGCAGCAAAACAGCAATTTTGAAGTGTTGCTGTTAAGACATATGGAAAAGATATGTCTTACTTAACAATATTCAGCTCCCTGTCATAGGGCTCTATTGACCTCTCTTACGGGAGACTTGCATATAAGGTTAAGGGAAGTGGTGGCTTTCCCATTAGTTAAAATGCCAATGTCAAACTAACAGGTGAAACACCGCCCTTCCAGTCTGCAGAGGTAGACTGGGAGCCATCTTGTACTCTGTCACACACAGGGTGGCACAATCAGAGCTGCAGCCCTGGGTGGACACTCTGCCTTACATGCCCTCAGTGCCCTGGCTACCATATGCTAGGGACTCATCAGTAAGTCAGTACTTGCTAATTAGATATAGCCAATTCAACATTCACTTTAGATGGGGTTGAACACTAACCCTGATGTCTGGTTGGTAGGCCTTGGTGCAGTCTAAATGTCGAAAAACTAGCAGCTAGTAGTACATGGCGGTAAAAAGTGGTGGGAAACCTGCAAAATGTCTGTTTCCTTACAGTCCAATGTAATTGAAATTCTACTGGAGCCTACTTTTAATGCTTTCAATTTTGATGATATTTTCAAAGCTTGTGCGGAGGTTCTCAAGAGCCAAAGCCGAACTTTGGCTCCGCTGTCACTCATATTATTTTGGCTTGCCCACCTCTATCTTGCACCATACTCAGGGCCACTGGAATTATGCAGCAGGAGAGGACCAAATCATGTAGCAGTGTTGACTTATGCAGCAGGAGAAGTCAAAATATGTAGCATAATGATGCACATTTTATGATATAATTACTTTATTGTTTTGTGATTTTTACACATGCTATCACTGTGCAGGCAACTGTCTCACTGTATTTGTACAAATCTAACAACAAAATACAGCACTTAACAACAGAAAGGTGATCAATTAACCTTGGTAAAGGGTTTTCTGATTTTCAGGAACACGGGTAGTCACGTCTTTAGAAGCTTTGGATTCATTTGAACTAGAAACATGTTTTTGTTGGGATTAAAATCTGCACATATTACAACAGAGGATAGATTATGTGGCACATGCGACAAATCCATGGTTATGAGTAAAATGCCACAGCTGCAAAATTGCATAATTCCAGTAGCTATGATTTTAGTACAAGGGTGTGAGCATTCTGTCAAGCATAGGTTTGCACTTGAAGGGGATATGAAGTAAAGAGAACAAAGGAAGTGGAAAGACTATGTCAGAAAATGAAAAACAAGTTAGGAAAGACATATAGGAAATACATGTTGGAAAGAAAAATAGGAGAGTAGAGATGATGAGAAAACATAAGAAAAGGGATTGTAAAGAAAAAAAGTTGCTTGATAAGAAAGAAAGGAAATGAGAATTGCAGAAAAAACAGAAATATGGAGAAGAAAGAATATTTGAAAGGGGAGATTTGAATATAGAGAGAAAAAGAGGTGTATATGGATAGGATGAGAGATGGAAGTGAAATAGAAATGTTGAATAAACGTGAAATGGTGAAGGACACAAAGGAAAGGGAGTGAAAAGTAGAAAGGAGAGAAAAAGAAGGAGGGAAAGAAAGAAGAAAATGACATTATGTACAACCAAAAGAGGACAGGAAGACAAATAAGTGACAAATAAGGAGGTCGGAGACAAGAAGAAGAACAATATGATTGAGAGAGAAGCATAGTCAAGGTATACTATTTGATAGAGAAAGGGTGGAATGAGAAGAGGTCAGGGAGGTTTGTAGGAGAGAGAAGGTTAGGACATAGATTGAAGAGAGGAGACAGGGTGAGGGAGAACTAGAGAAGAGTGGAAAAGGATGAAGAAAAGTGAGGAGGGAAAGGAGGAACAAGGAAAGAAGAAAAATCTAAAAAAGGGAAGAAGTAGATATGGACAATCAAGGGAGATTGCATGTAAGGGGAAAGTGTTAAAAGAGGAAGAAACAAGAGTGGAGTGAAGATAGTGAATTGAGAAGAATTACAGATAAAATGATTACAGTGTAACATGCAGTGGCACTGATACCCATAGGTGCAAGGAGTCCACTACACCCCTGTAATGGGTGTCTTTTAATACCAACCCAGAGAAGAAGGGGGTTAGTTGTTTTAATGGCATCCATACTATGCCACCAATTATGATATCTTTCACTCAACACATGATTGCATATTAAGTTGTTACGTGTCTTCAGTGCACACAGCCTAGTGCACAAACACTTTTATTGCTGCACATACAGGAAAACAATTAGCAGGAACATTGGTCAGGACTCACTCCTACAGGGGCCAGCAGAGACGACCAGTTCAGGTGAAGTGGGTCTGGTCAGCTGGAAAGCAAAAAAGGCCTTTGGAATATTGTGCCCCTGTAGCTGAAACAGGTGGACAGCCAACTGACTCTTTGAGTCACTGCTTGGGTCATGGGTTCAGGGCAAGCAGGTCAAATCTTCCTTCAGGATTCAGACAGCAAAATGGTTCTTCTTCTGATTCTCCACAGGTCCAGTAGAGTTCTGAAGTCAGACTCTGGGGGTGCCACTGTTATGCTCACTTCCAGCCTGTGGAGGGGGTAATCCCCTTTGTTTAAGTCTAAATTGGTTCGGGAAGCATCCCGAACAACAAGTCCTGAACAACAAAGTCGTGGAAAACAAAAGTGAAACAACACTTTTGTTTTCCACAATTTCCTTGTTCAGGGCCTTAACCATGCATGTGTGAACCACATACATACGTGGTTAAGGAACAGAAGAAGGGAGTTGATGCGATCAAGGAAGAGATAAGTTGGGCTGGGACTGGGGCTGTTTTTTTGGGGGTGGGGTGGGGGGCTCGGGTGAGTAAGGTTTAGGGGCGGGGGAGTGGGGATCAGGTTTTAGGTTTTAGGGGTGGGGTGAGGGGTTGGGGTGCTTTAGGTTTTAGGGGCGGGTGTGGGGAGTCGGGGTATTTTTAGTTTTTGGGGTGGGGTGGGGGTCTCGGGGTGATTAAGGTTTAAGGGTGGGGATGGGGGGTCAGGGTTTAGGTTTTAGGGGTGGGTTGGGGTGCTTTAGGTTTTAGGGGAGGGGGTTGGGGTTGTAGTAATTTTGGGGGTAGGGGTTGGGGTGGTTGTGGCGGTGGGGGGTCATGGTAATTTGTAGGGGTGGGGGGTCTGGGGGGACGCATGCAGGAACCATGCATGCCGTTCACTAATGCCCTTACCAGGAATGCCTTTACAATGAAAAATTGTTGTTAAGGCAGTCGTGATAAAGGCATTAGTGGTAACAACGAGGCCGTTGTTCCGACCACGTTGTTCAGGCATGGGTGGTTGAAGCACTCGTTGTTCCGACATTCAACCAATTTGTTCTGGTCAGTTCTTCCCTTTCCCCTGGGTTTGGCTGCAGTTTGTCAAGTGAAACAAAGGGCAGATACAGGCTAAGTGTCAGATTCATTTGTGTGCTGAGGCAGGTTCCTTAGAAGTGTAAAAAAAGCAGGACAAACCGCCTCCCCAGCCATTCTGTCAGAAAGACCCACTACTCTCTAAACCCAGGCCTCTTTGTCTACTGTCTTGCCCAAAATCACATTTCCTAGTGGGGGAGCCATCACCAGCCCAAGAGCAACAGGCTACTCACAGAAACACCCTAGAAATGTTAGGTAGGGGAATACCAACTTTCTAAAAGTGGCAGTTCCAAATTAGTCATTTAAAATACGACTTTAGAATCAAATAGGATTTTACATTACAATCAAAATGAGTGAACAAAGTATTTCTCTGTCTGTTCCAAAACTGCATTTGTCACTTATTTGATTTGATTTAGTTGCAGAGTTTTTCACTGTCAGGGTGTGGAAAACTTAAATACACATGTCCTTCTTTTTAAACTCAAGAAACCCTGTCCTCTGAGCCATTAGGACCTATTATACGATAAAGGAAGGTTTAGGCCTGACAAAAGATTTATTTTGTAAAAAGAACAGATGATGGACAGAATGCTGAATAATGTCAAAGATTCACCATCAGACACAGATCTGGGCATAAATCCATTGTTTTTTTGCTTGCCATGTCATTCCAGTTTGGGCCTAGTCATATGGAAATCAGTCTTGCCCCTGTTCACTATGGAAACAGTCCAACCCGAACTGCCTGACCAGGTCTTCCCTGGACTGGAAACAATCATACTGGAAGAGGTTTTGAGGTATCACCCCTCATCATCCAGGCCAGCTTAAATCTGGCGACATAGCAAACACCAGACCCATGTTGGGAATACCCTTCCCACTTAGGGCAACAAAGGCAAAAAGAACAGAAGATGGACAAACTTCAAATGTTCACCCCAGTCTCAGATCTGGGCTTCAATCCATAGTTTCTTTTGCTTGCCATGCCATTCCAGTTTGGAATTAGTCACATACAAATCAGTGTTGACCCTGCTCCCCTTGGGAACATTCCAGTCCAAACTGATAGTCCATGTCCTGGACCAGAAAGAAGAATCCTGGGACCACTTTCCAGGTATCACTCCTCATCAGCGAGGCTAGCTTGAATCCTGTATCATAGGGAGCACGGGACCCACATCTCGGCATACCCTTCACACTAAGGACAAAGTTGTTGTTTTTACACTTGCCTTCCTAAGTGCACCGGATATGCCCAGATGTGGGACTTGAATGCGATTGCCTGAGATTAATTCAAGCATTCAATCCATCACTTTGTTGTTTTTGCAATTGCCGTCTTAAGTGCGCTGGATATGCCTAGATGTTGGTCCTGGACTTACTGTACTACTGGATTCAAGCAGGTCTGGTTGATGAAGGGTTTTACCTCGAAATCATGCTTCTTTCTGGTCAAGGAAGGACCTGGCCTGGCAGTTTGGGATGAACTTTTTCCAAGGGGAGCAGGGTCGAGACTAATCTGCATATGACTAGGTCCACACTGAGGTGGCATAGTGGGCAAAAAAACAATGGATTGGAATAGCCAGTGGCTGAGATCCACTCAAACATTCCATCCATCACCTGGTTGTTTTTGCATTTGCCACCTTAAGTGCATTGGGTATGACCAGGCCTGGGTCCTGGGCTCACTGTGCCAGCGGATCCATGCTAGCCTGGCTGATGAGAGGTGTTATCCTGAAAGTGGTCCAGGATGCTCCTTTCTGGTCAGTGAGGACATGGCCTTGCAGTTTGGCCTGGACTGTTCCCATGGGGCGTAGGGTCAAGACTGATTTGCATATGCTCGCTCCAAACAGGGTGGCATGGTGGGCAAAAAAGCGATGGATTGGGATATGACCCCAAGTGATTGTCAGTGGCTTAGATTAATTCAAGTATTCCATCCATCACCTCATTGGTTTTCCATTTGCAGTCCTAAGTGCGCCGGGTATGCCCAGACGTGGGTCCTGGGCTCACTCTGCCACTGGATTCAAGCTACCCTGGCGGATGAGGGGTGATACTGCGAAACCGGTACCATGATGGTTTGTTTCGGTCTTGGGAGGACTTGGCCCAGCAGTCCAGGCTGGACTGTTCTCATGGGGAGCAGAGTCAAGACTAATTTGCATATGGCTGGCTCCAAAGTAGGGTGGCATGGTAAGCAAAAACAAGATAGCTTGGGATGCAGCCCAAGCAATTGGAAGTGGCCAAGATTAATTTAAGCATTCCATTCATCACCTTGTTGTTTTTTGCATTTGCAGCCCTAAGTGCCCTGGGTATGCCCAGACGTGGGTCCTGGGCTCACTGTGCCACTGGATTCAACCTAGTCTGGTGGATGATGGGTTGAAACTGCAAAACAGGTCCCAGGATGCTTCTTTCCGGTCAAAGAAGGACCACACCTGGCAGTTCGGAATTGACTGTTCCCAAGGAGAGCAGAGTCAAGACTGATTTGCATATGGCTGGGTCCACACTAGGATGGCACGGTGGGCAAACAAATGATGGATTGTGATTTGGCCCTGAGTAATTGGCAGTGGCTGAGATTAATTTACCCATTCTATTTATCACCTTGTTATTTTAATTTTTTTTTATTTTGTCAGGTCAAATTTCAGTTTAAAATTGCCCTACAAGCTGCAATAGGAGGCCTGTGACATACTTTAGGGAGCTGCTTTAGTGAGTGCCACAATGAGTGCGGATGCCAACTAGCAGCATTTAGTTTACTGCCATTTGGTTCATGTAGTGTCATGTACTCGGGTCTTATAAGTAAATTACATTTGCCAATGATTTATACGCCAATTTTATCATGTTTAAAGGGAAGAGCATATGTACCATACCAATTACTAGAGGTAAAGTGCAGGCGGTCGTATGGTCAACAAAAAAATCATCCAGAAGCGGAAGGCAAATATTTGGGGTAAAGATACAGAAAGGTAAAATTACTCAAAATGGTCAAAATGGTCAAACTGGATTCTAAGATTTGTAGCTTTCATAGAAAGAGCAGGGATCTGTCCCCATTCAGGTGGACACCAAGGAGGAAACTAAATGGCACTGGTACAAGGTCTAAGTATGAAATCTCTTCTTTTACCAAGTTAAGCTGGAGACAACTATTGTGCATCATTTTGTTTGGGTTTAAAAAATAATCTTTGAAAAGCTCTTGGGTATACAAAATCTGCTTAGTAATAAACAAAACTAACTGGTTATTGTCAGCCTAAGAAACTATAGAAATGCTGAAATAATGTAAATTCATGCCAGATGAGCTACCTAAACATTACAAAGCATGGAAATAAAAGATGATCCCCACAGGACACCTCATTTGATCCTAGGCAGTTTGTACTGGCCTAGTGTCACAGTCTGGAACTGGTTGGAGAAGAAGTGCAACCATTTTAGTGCAGTTCCACAGATTTACATAAAAGATAATCGCTCTTCCAAACTAACAGGGGAGATTGTGTCAAATGCACCCTAGCGGTCCAATAGTACCAATGCAGATCAACTACCATTATTTAAGATAGAGTGCAATGTTGAGAAACAGCTAGCAGCACCGTTTCTGTGCTCTGGTGTCACCTGAAACCAGATTAAGAATCAACTAAAACGATGGTTCCCAACCTTTTGATTTCTATGGACCCCTACTTTATACTTACTGGAACCCAGGAACCCCCCCATAATCATTATTGGAATCCGGGGAACCCCTAGTGAGTCATTACTGGAAGTCGAAGACCCTGGCCTAAGCATATTTGATGATGTGAAATGCACTACACAAAAAAATACAGAAACAAGCATTCATCAAACACTTACACAAATGATAACACATTCTATTTAATTTTCAAACAAATATAAATAAAATAAATAAAAATGTAACTTTAATAGGAAGGTTGGAGCTTTTCTAAATTCTTTTGAAGCCATACATTGGCCATACTACATTCTGTTTGATGCACCTGCACTGATCCCACAAATCAATTTGAGGATACTTATTCAGTATTTAACCTCCAATTTTAAATTGCTTGACAATATTAACAGTTGTTAAGTGGCATATTTAGCCACTTTATTTATATACACTTTATTAATCTCTTATTGTTATTAATTTTAGAAGCAGTCGCAGACCCCTTGAGGGAACTATATTGACCCCCGGGGGTCTCCAGACCACAGGTTGGGAACCACTGCAAAAGCAATAGATGGTACTCTTTTCAGAAGCTGGAGAATTGGTCATGAAAAGTGTTTTTCTAAGACAGTGTGAAAGACATATAGGCTCATAATTGGTAAATACAGTGATATCTTCTGATAATTCTTTTCAGCAGAGGCAGTATGGGCCTCAGTATGAGTTTGGCAGTCTGTGGACCGCCATCGGGTTGGCAGTCGGACCGCTGTATTATGAGCCATGGGGGCCTATGGAGCAAGGACCGCCACAGTCCCGCCTGCACTGCCAGGCAGCACAGACCACACGGCCATGAGGTAGCACAAACACGCTGGTTGACCCCTTGTTGCCGCCAGACACATTATGAGGTTGTGCACCGCCAATGTGACTGCGTGGTCCAACCACCATGTTTAAGCAGGTGGAAACGGGGACTGTAAAGGGTGCCATTCACCGGCAGGCAGCCTTACACATCCAGTGCTGCAGTGGAGCCCATCACACACATCCTGCCACTGCGGATGATCATCGATGAAGTACAAAATCCATCCCACCGTGGGCGCAACCAACCGTAAGTGCACACACCTACCTGTGTCATTAAGCTGAACAATAGATCTTCGCAGCGTCAGTCACATCATATGGGGGTCAAGCTACGGGCACAAGTACACTTGTCATTGTGTCCCACATTGTAGTCAGACACAAAGAAGGACACATTCACAGCCACAATATGCCCCATTTGGGCAGGTCACCCACACTACACCACAACACTTCACAAAAATACACATCTGCTCATCTCAGGCACAAGGACACAGCTTAATATCAACAACACACCAAGATCACATCTACAAATACTACTCACACACTCACATTCCTCACATGCCATTGACTGTGATCACATTCAACACGTATGTATGGATGTTTCATGGAACACAAGCACCACTTCCACTAAACAGTCCTGCAATGGATACAGACATCATCCATTTGCAATACAATGGAAGGACAATGGGATGCACAATAGACACAGAGACAAATATACAAATATCACTATGCAAACAATACCTGCACAATAGGGATGGCAGGATCAGGAGCACTCAGGAAAGGAGGCTGTGACACATTTCACTTTGCACATGCCCCTTAAACAACATTTGCACAGGAACTGGCCCTACATGTATCTCAAGGACAAACAAATCTAGACCCAAATGACATGCCTATCTGCACAGTGTGGAAGTGCAAGTCAACAAGGAACATACAGCTCCAACTGCATGGAAATACCTCTACATGAAGTTGCTGCAAGATACATGCAGCTAAATGGACACATGCACAGGCAAATGCTAACAAATGTAGCGCAATTGAACACACTCTCTGTCTGCACAAAAAAAATCAAGCTGCCAAACATTAGATTAATCCATAAGCCATATCAGAGGGACAAGTCTAACACTATACATGCTCACATTGGACAATACAAGATGAAATACCTACCATACCAAACAGTACACAATGCCATGACACCACCATTGCATTTACACCCATACATCCATACAGGCAACATAAACCCTTATCTTGGTGGACAACAGCACTGCCCACAAAGTCACATGCTGCAAACAACAGCAAATGGATCAGCAAGCAAGCTGAAACATACACAACTGTAGGCATACAACACAATTCACTCAGGAACAACATAAAGGTAGAAAAGGAATTGCAGGACACATTTATTCCCAAAAAAACCCACAACTGTTTGGATTTATTAAATGTAAAGTTTTTAAAGTCCAAGGCCATTGACTAGTCCATGTGGTTCTGCACGGGTATATCACTGTACCGTCACTTGACTCCTAACTGCCAGGGAACCTCCACAGAAAGGGGCAATAAGTGAGCAGGGAGGTACCTCTGAGATCATCTTTGGGGATGGAGGATTGGGTCACATTTGGGATGGATGGGTTTGGTTTTGGGTTTAGGAGGGGTGGACTTCTTCTTGGGAGGGGTGGGCTTCTTCTTGGGGGTAGGGGTCTGGGTGCTTGCAGGGGGGTAGGTGTGACGAGGAGGTTTTGGAGGTGGAAGGGAGGAGTTAAGAGGTAGTTCATGACCTCTTGAGTTGGGTATCTGTGTGTCTGCTTGGGTGGTGTCTGTGAGTATTATGCTTGTGATGAATGTCTGGGTGTCTGTTGGTGTGGTGTCAGCGGGTATGCTGGGCGGGGTAGATATATCACTGATTGTTGTGGTGGTTCCTGTGGGTATGCTTGATATTGTGTGCACTATGCTGTGGGTGGTTAGGGTGTTTTGGAAAGTGTTGTGGAAGCGGTGACTTATGTTGTGTCTGTGGGCGTCTATTATTTGCTTGTGTGCTGTGTCTGTGCGTGCTGCTGTTGTGTGTTGAGGTGGATCCGTGCTAATCGGTCTGTGTGCTTGGGGTAGTTGGACAATGGGGGATTTGGATGGGGAAGATGGAGGTGGAGGGGGGATGTTAAGTGGGGCGTGACTGGCTAGGCTGCCATCAGTGTGGAGGCCAGAGCCTGAAATGATCTCTCTGGGCCAGACATTGCACCATGAGTGCCTTCCAGAAGTGCATTAATCTACTGGAGTTGGGTTGCCAATCCCTGGATGGCATTCACAATAGCTCTATGGCCCACAGAGATACTTCTCAGGAGGTCAGTAGCCTCCTCTCTGAGGGCAGCAGGGATAACAGGGGCTGCGGAGCTTGCAGCAAAGGAGATGCCCACCTTATTGGATGAGTGGGCAAGGCCAACTGGGTTTTGAGCAACAGGGAGGGTGGTGTTAGAATGGGGGGTGGACAAAGATGGTACAGTGGTATGCCCTAATGTGTCCAACACCATTAGGGAGTGTCCACTAGAGGAAGATTCCGATGAAGAAGATGATGTTCCAGTCTCCCCATGGCACTCCTCTCAACCTCCGGGCCACTGGGTACCTCTGTGTTCATGGTGTCTTGACCTGAGGTCCTGTCACCAGATGCTTTCCCACTCGGCTGTGCCCTGTCTCCTTCACTTCCCTGGGCAGATGCTGGTAATACAAAGAGAAGTAGGGTCATCACATGTCAGTGATCACACTTGAACAACATCTCTGTTTGGCAAACATTACCATGATGTCGAGTAGGCCCCAGCAACAAACTACACCTAAGTGGCCCATACATGTGCCATACATGTACATGTATGCCATCTGAACTGTCAACAGTTGCCCACAAGAAAATCAGGATCTCAGAGAACTACAATTTCATGGCTGATGTTGTGCAACCACAGTAACCATTGAACTAGTAGGAGGCCTTATAACCCTCAAACGTTGCCCCATTGAGCAGACCTCAGTTACCTGTTGTCATACAAGACCATCCCCACAGATCCCACACAAGGTCTTGCAGAAATCTATTTGTCACATACATAATGACTCAATAATAAGAAATGATGCTCCAAACTCCAGCCATGTAGCTGATAAAAGTACAATACCCTGGAGAAGGTGAAATTGAAATACTCTTGTCACACTGGAAGCAGTTCCACAATGCGCACTTCACCAAATGGTATTTGTCCCAATGGATTTGTGGACGTAGTAGTAATGTTGCTCAGATAGGCCAGACATGTGGCATGGAAATGGACACTGTAGACATCAAGTGCAATATGTCAATGAGAGATATCACCAAACTCCACAACACAATGAATCAGCAAGCCCCAGGGTAATCCAGGCGGAGTGTCAGAACCTAATACATTCACTTGGCAATATGCCCTGATCTCACCATTTGTGGCTGGTGTGCTGCCCTCAAATGCCAATCAAGGTCTGGGTTTGCCACCTCTAGAATGTGGACCATTATGGGGGACATGGTCCGATGGACCAATTTGGAAGGACAGCCCCTGCTGGACCTTTGCAATTTTCCGGGCCCAGAGTCTCAGGTCCTTCCACCATTTACTGCAGTGGGTTCTCTGCCAGTTGTGGACCCCCAGGGTCTGTACCTTCTTGGCGATGGCTCTCCTTAGGTCCTTCTTTTTATTTGTATTGCATGGATTCAAAAGAGACATCAAGAGATTATAATCACAAGTTTCATCACAAATGTTTGAGTCACATACATGTCAGTAACATCAAGCTAGGACGCTTTTCTTTGTCAATACTCCACAAGTGTGAAACACACAAGCCAATAAGTACAGGGACATGACCATTTCCATCTGCAGACTAACCCACTATCCTGCTCGTGGCCTACAATGACAAAGCAAGCTTATTGGCATTAGGGAGCCCATGCTCTAGCAACCTGTGCTGTGATGTGAGCCACTATGAAATACTACACACCTATGTGGCATCTGAAGGATAAACTCCTTAGACAAGAATGGACTAACACATTCACACTCTGTGACAATGACTCACTGCATGCAGCCCCTACAGGCAACCGCCAGAGTACAAACTTCTATATTACAGAGGAGTTAAAATCAAGGGACTATCTTGGTGGATACAGAACGTGTCTTCCTTGTGCATGTGAGGACATGTGTCCTAACAAATGCAGTCTCAAGCCACTTCAGGGGGTGGGGTTCTGTGTTATGTACCACAGAACACTCCTTTGGACATGTGCCCATCTTACAAGGACGGCATCCAGCAAACAAATGCATGCATTGTACAGTTTCATTTATGTGACCAAGCTACTGAGTTACACATCATGGCCTCCCAGGAATCAGCACACTGTTTGCACTGTGGGACTGTCAGTTATGCAATACGCCTATACAGTACAAATATGACCTGTCGGAAGGTGACAACAGAGGTGTGCGAGTAAGGGATGTATCATGAGTCTAAGACACACATTGACAACGATGCACATATAGACTAGATTAATGATTTACCTCTGAACCCATTCGTAATTGAGTCAAAGGAATGAGGCATTCAGGGCAGGTTTAGCCACCAGAGATTCATATTGGCCACATGTCAGGATCTGCTGGGGTACAGGAAGTGGGCACAGTGCCACAGTTGCATAGCCACTGTGACTTTACCTCAGCCTAGCCTAGGTCCCATACTGGGAGATACATTTGACGGGCCCTGGTCTCTGCAGGCTGAGCTGACAGGACATACATGACACTCCATTCCCATCACTTCCATGCATGACAGTACATCATGTATCCACTGCCATGTGGTTTGTGCAAACTGAAGGGTAGAGTGACTCATGATATGCCTTCTGCACAACAGTTTAGCAAGGGCAGATGTGGTTTGAAAGATCTGGGGCACTGTACATGTTGCTCACATGACTCTCAAATGACTACTACAACATGTATATACAGCTCATGCTGTCATGCATATACATGTTGTCTGACATTTACAACAATCATGAGGAAAGAGATGTCAGTGTATGGCAGTGATATCTCCTTACCTAGTTAGATGCATCAAACACAAGGAGGATCTAGGACTCCGAAACATCATACAACACAGTGTGACTCAACTTAACATATGGCACTGGCCACCGATACCTGCACATTGCCCATCCCATTGATGCCACACAGACTGCAAAAAGAGGCACATGATTAGTCTAACTGGCACGCATGGGTACACTCTAGCCTGTGAGGAGGGACATGATGTTAAAGTACAGAGAAAATTGTGCACATGGTGTACTTACCTGCTCCTCTGCTGAGCCATAGAGCTGTTCATACAGGGGTTGGACGTCATTTACTAGCCATTACAGCTCTTTTGGAGAGAGTCAGGGTCTATATCACCTGCTGGTCATGGCATGATTGTTCTCAGAAGCAGCACACAGTAGCTCAGGTTGTGGAGGTGTTACAGGAGGCAGTGTCAGAAGTCAAGTGAGTGAATCTGTAGAAAATGTTGGCCACATCCACCCCATACACGGTCGTCACTGCTGGCGCACACAGCCATTGGCCTGTGACCACCACTGGCAACAATGTTAGCCTATGACTGTGTCTGTCACGGTTGCAACCACCTATAACAGCCTGAAATGCTGTATTTTGCCTTATAAACTGCACCACACCTACAAAAAAGGATTTCTAACCTCACAAACATGCTTATCCTGTCTTGTCATATAGGGCATTCTACTCAAACACCATTGTAGTTTGTTGCAGGGCACAGATGGCTTTTAACAGTGGGGCACAGTCCACCACCACCAATGGTCATTTTGGCAGTAGGGATATCTAGTCAGCTTTCAAGGGGCAATTGTGCTTCACAACTTTGAGTTTGGTCCATATACATGTGTGAAAAACTATGGGTGTCACATGTGACCCTTGTGTTATTTGCAGCTGTGATGTGTACTGGTTGCCATGTCTATCCATTCAGAAATGCCTTGTCACATGACATTATTGACATGCATCATGTATGTTGCTGTGGACACACTGACTAAGATTAGACATCAGGTCTTGTTATACATAGGCACTCAGGTAGATGGAGGATGCGACAACATCCTATCAACCGTCCACTTCCAGACCTGCAGACCATGGAGGAATGCCACATAATAACATATTATCACCTGGATAGGCAAACAACAGTGGAGTTAGGTTGTCAGTTGGAGCCCGATCTTATGGCAGCTATTATTTATCCAACCAGCATAGCACCCATTGTACAAGTCATGTCAGTATTGCACTTCCTAGCCACAGGGTCCTTCCAATATACAATGGCCCTATATGCTGGTATGTCTCAACCTGTTCAGTCTAGTGTTGAAGGATGCCCTCTCTGCAATGTTGAAACACTTGGACAGCTATATCCGTTTTCCCGGAGTGAACATTTAGCACATGTGAGGGCTGACTTTATGGTTTTGCACGCATCCTACATGTGGTGGGGGCCATTGAAGGCACACATGTTGGCTTGGTCCAACTGCAGGCCAATGAACAAGTATATCTCAAAAGAAATACCTTCCATTCCATCAACGTGCAGGTTGTCTGTTTGTCAGATGTTTACATTTCACATGTCTGTGCCCATTATCTGGGTTCAGTCCATGATTCCTTCATAATGCTGAACAGCACCATATCCCAGCTGATGTCACAACTGTACCTAGATAGGGCCTGATTGTTTGGTAAGTCACATCTATCCTGTTTGTGTTTGTGCAATGTCTGAAGCTACAATCATGAAGTGAGTGACTCATTGTTGTACATATGTTCTATTGCTTGACAGGCGACTCCACGTATCTGAACAGTCATTTGTTGTTGGCGCCTCTAATGAGACCAGCTGTGCCAGGGGAAGTCCACTTCAGTGAGGCCCATGGAAGAACAATGTGAGAGTGGAGCAGGCTTTTGGACTCCTGAAGGCCAGATTTTGGTATCTTGACCGGACTGGTGGAGCCCTCCTGTAGTCACCCAGAAAAGTGTGTCAGATCACTGTGGCATGCTGCATGCTCCACAAAATCGTCCTGCGGAGGAATATCCCATACATCCCAGAGAAGGGGAAGCCTGTAGTGCCACTGGGTGAGGATCCTGAAATGACAAGTGAGATTGACAGTAGTGAAGAGAGAGAAGCTGACTTGTGGGAACATCTCATCAACAGCTACTTTTCATGAGTGCCATGAGATGTCATGAGATGTCATGACTGTGATTGTACAATGAACTGTAGTTGTGAGAATGTGTGAGTTGAGTGTTTTAGCAACAACAAGGGAGCTGATACTCTGCAATATTCAGCCAAACGCTGTTTGAAGAGTTAGCCTTTGACATGTCCCCACCTTGATGATGTTGCTTTGTTTGTGTCAGTTTCATTAAAATGTAATTATATTTCCAGTAGCTTGCTATGTGATTTGTGTAATAGATCCATTTTCAAGCCTATACTCCTTGTTTTGTCTTTATATAGGCACCTTCACCATGCCGTCCTCATGTGGGCATTTCAGAGTTGTGACATTGGCAGGTATCTGATGCTGATCTGACACACAAAGCGGACATGGGTTGTTCCAGGTAATGTAGGTCACAGATTTCTAACATGGTGTATAAGACCTGTACCGGAAGGTAAGAAGTGCACATTGGACTTGTTTTGTGTGCAGTTGGGACAATTGCATCATGTGTATCATCATGTGGGCATGAAATATGTAGTCATCGATTGCGAGCAAATCATTCACCCTTCACATTGGCTAAACAGTTGTAGATGTGTTTCATTATTGCTTGTGCCACAACACTGACATATGTTTGTGTTATAGCACCAGATGCATTACCATTGGATTATGATGACTTGTGAGCAGGGACTGTTGCACTGCTATCTGTCTGTATCTTGGATTAGGTGACGTTGGATTACTTTGGTGTTGTATGCGATAAGGCTCAAGCTGCTTACATCATCCACTTTAATGTTTGCCTATTCTACAGGACGATGTCTAACATATCCCTCCCTTCCGTGGTCTGGCGGGCTGTACCCTGCAGTATATACTTTGACTCAGTATGAGTCACACATTCTTATGTCACAAAGGTAATACATATGGACAGCCTATGTGCTGTACACTTGAATAAAATGTTTGGTGGGACCAGACACTTGTACGTATGTGTTAGTGTGTAATGGTTTTAATGATGGGCAGGACACTATGTACCTGTAACATATCCCTTCTTGCACAAGTTAGCTATGTCTTCACCATATGGTTCACATAGTCTTACATCTCTACATAGCAAAATGTTGAAATTAAGCAAGCAGACAATGAGTTTGTGATTAACTAATTTATTACAGTGCTGATGCAGTAAATACATTTTTGACAGAAAAGATGAAAAATAGTAAAGTTAAGGTGGCAGTCATGGTGAATAAAAACATTGGAATAGATGCCACACCAAAGGGAATCCAAAGTCCAGAGTACTCCTAGATTCTTCATCTGGTGTCCCTACTTGCATGTTGGGGGGATCTGCTGCTAAACAGGAAGGGATGTCTGGGGCCTGTTCTTCTGGTAGGGCCTCCCTTCCAGTGGCTAGCACCGATGAAGAAGGGCCTGGTGTTGATGCACCAAAGGAAGGGGTAAAAGGGTGGTGTAGAGCCCTGCTCAGGGTGGTATTAATGTCCCTCATCACCCCTATTAGAGAGGCCATGTTGATATTGTGAGCTTCCCACTGTTCACGTATTTCACTATGCAGGTCCTGCTGTAGCTGCTTTATTTCCTGGAGTTCGGTTTCTACCTGGTCCATCACACCTTGGGATTCCTGATAGGCTCTCAAGACATGGCTGATGGTGTCCTGGCCATGAGCCTGCCCCAGTGGCCTCACCGAGCTGGCCCATAGCATCGCTCCCACGTACCCTACCCCCATGGGCCTCTGCCTTTGCCACAGGGTGCCCTCTCTCATTGAGTCCTGGACCCTCATTGTCAGAAGTGTTTCACTGCAACTGGGGATCCAGGACTGAAGGCATGAGTTGGCAGACACTGTGCTTTGGACACAGGTAGGGGGGCAAATGGTTGCCTGTGATGTTGAGGCAACTGGGCTGGGAGGTGTATGTGTGGCCTCAGTGAGACTTACTGTTGGTATCTGACCAGGTTGCCGAGATCAGCTAGGACTGTCCTTCTCGTCCAGACATCCAGGAGTGTCTTCTTCACTGAGGGCTTCATCCAGGAGGGTAGTGGAAGTCTCTTCTGTGGCCTCTGTGTGCCCAGTTGCAGCTTAACCTATTGATGTGAAAGATACAGTGTTACTGGTTGTAAAGTGACATCTACCTCCAGCAATTTAGTATTACAACAAGCACAAAGACCTTTCCAAAGTTATTTTGAAGTTAATGTTATTGTGGCAAGTAGCCATGATATTGGATGTATTGACCTGATATTTGTAAAGCACGCCAATTCCATCTAAGTCAAGCAGCTGCTAAAATGTGCAGATCATTAGCCCTTGGGAGGATGGCCTGAGAATACCATCTTGACACCAGTGCAGGCAAACCAGTGGCTAGGCAAGATATGCCTTTGTCTATTTTGAGGCCTAGTTCATTGTTTTGCAGGCAGACCTAGGACTATGTTGTATATGTGACAGGAGTCATCATGTGCCTACTGCAGTGTGAATGTGCCTGCTGCCAATACCATTCTGGTGATGCATCTTGAGGCCTTTAGGTTAATTGTTTTACACAAAGGGTAAGCTGTCCTTCCTGTCCTCAATAGTTTCATCTTGGGTTAGCTGGTCAAGATGGAGCTAGTTGGCCAGACACATTTCGGAGTTGAGCATGATCTGTATATTGGCGCCTCCCAGGTGAGTAAGCTTCAAATGAGTGTTCATAAATAGATAGATTTGGGCAAGTGAACAGTGTGTTTGTAGTGTGAGTTGGAGGCACAGGGCACATTGGGATTAGCATTCCGGTCACTCCCTCTGTTTCCCACCACAATACAGATGTTATCCTCCCAGATGAGTAAACTGTATTTGAGAGTTCAGAGCAGGGGTATTTGGGCTTGAGAGCAAAGGGCTTCTGTTAAGAGTTAGAGAGACACAGTCTCTTGGCCTTAGCAGCCATGTCACTCTTTCTACTGCCTACACTTGATAAATGTACAGTTCCTTTATGAGTTTAGAAAGAAGGGTATTTGGAGAACTAAACCCTGGACTGGTGTTTTGATTTAGTGAAACAGTGCCTCCCGACCTTAGCAGTCAAATAACTCCTTGTACTACATAGACTATACAAATAGTATCCTCCCAGGTGAGTACACTTCAATAGAGAGTTAAGACACAGGGGTCTTTGGAAAAAAGAACACTGGGCTAATGTTTGTAGTTACAGAAAAAGGGCCTCCTGGGAATTGCAGTCAGGTCACTCTCACCACTCCCCAGTACTTGACTAATGGTACCCCACCCCACCGGAGGAGTAAACTTCATTTGGGAGTAAGTTGCCAAATGGGGGTCTTTCGACAAGAAAACTCTGGGCTGGTGTTTGGAGTTACAGAAAAAGGGCCTCCTGGCCTTAGCAGTCATGGCGGTCCCTGTACTACACACTCTATACAAATGTTATCCCCTCAGGTGAGTACAATTCATGTGTGAGTTCCCAAACAGGAGTCTTTGGAGAAGAGCACACTGGGCTGGTGAGTGAAGTAACAGTGACAGACCCTCTTGGCCTTAGCAGTCATATCAGTCCCTCTACTACATACACTATACAAATGTTATCCTCCCAGCTGAGTAAACGTATTTGAGGGTTGCCAGACAGTGGTCTTTAAACTAGAGACCACTTGTTGGACCTGGCTTTTTGACAGGGTCCTCCCCAAACTTTTTGCCTCCTTCCTCCTATTTTTTCTGACCTGTTGTTGTTGGCTTTTGACTTCTGGGCACTTTACCACTGATAACCAGTGCTAAAGTGCATATACTCTCTGTGTAATTGTACTGTTGATTGGTTTATCCATGATTGGCTATTTGATTTACTTGTAAGACCCTAGTAGAGTGCACTATATGTGCCTAGGGCCTGTAGATTAAATGCTACTAGTGGGCCTGCAGCACTGGTTGTGCCACCCACTTAAGTAGCCACTTCACCTTGTCTCAGGCCTGTGTGAGCAGTTTCACTGCCACTTCGACTTGGCATTTAAAAATACTTGCCAAGCCTAAAACTCCCCTTTTTCTACATATAAGTCACCCCTAATGTGTGCCCTAGGTAACCCCTAGAGCAGGGTGCTGTGTAGGTAAAAGGCAGGACATGTACCTGTGTAGTTTATATGTCCTGGTAGTGTAAAACTCCTAAATTCGTTTTTACACTACTCTGAGGCCTGCTCCCTTCATAGGCTAACATTGGGGCTGCCCTCGTACATTGTTGAAGTGGCAGCTGCTGATCTGAAAGGAGCAGGAAGGTCATATTTAGTATGGCCAGAATGGTAATACAAAATCCTGCTGACTGGTGAAGTCAGATTTAATATTACTATTCTAGAAATGCCACTTTTAAACCTTTCTGTGCCTTACAATCCACGTCTGGCTAGGTTTAGTTGACAGCTCTTTGTGCATTCACTCAGACACACCCCAAACACAGGGTACTCAGCCTCACTTGCATACATCTGCATTTTGAATGGGTCTTCCTCGGCCGGGAGGGTCGAGGGCCTGCCCTCACACAAAGGACTGCCACACCCCCTACTGGGACCCTGGCAGACAGGATTGAACTGAAAGGGGACCTGGTGCATTTCTTAGCCACCCTTTGAAGTCACCCCCACTTCAAAGGCACAACTTAGAATACTAAAGGGCCTCTGCCCTACCTCATCAGACACTTGCTGGAGAAGAAACCAGAACCAGAACCTGCATCCTGCCAAGAAGAACTGCCTGGCTGCCTAAAGGACTCAACTGACTGCTTTCTTCAAAGGACTGCTGCCTTGCTGTTGCCCTGCTGCCTTGCTGAACTCTTGCCTTGCTGCTGAAGTTCTCTCTAAGGGATTGGATAGAGCTTGCCTCCTGTTCCCTGAAGTCTCAGGACCAAAAAGACTTCTCTTTTTCATTTGGACTCTTCGTGCGCCAAAACTTTTGACGCACAGCTTGCTCTGCGGCGAGAAAATCACTGCACGCCGATGCTGCTCGATGTGACACCTACGGGGCAGCCGGAACTTTGACGCACGGCCTCGCATGGACAATGCCGCCCGACTTCCAGAGGGGAAATCGACGCGACGCCTGTCGTGAGAAAGAAAATTACACGCACAGCCTCGCGGAACGACGCGCAGCCGGAAAACAAGCCGAAGAATCCACGCACAGACACTGGGACATCTGGTATTCCCGCGAACCACAGAGAGAGACTGTCTGCGCGCCGAAAAACGACACATAACTTTCCCGTGTGAAAAATAACGACGCAAGTCCATGTGTGCGGGGGAGAAAACGATGCACACACCATTTTTCCACGTATCTCTTCTTCTGCGGCCCCTTTGCGGAGATTTTCCACTTTAAACCAGGTACTTTGTGCTTGAAAGAGACTTTGTTTACTTTTTAAAGACTTAAGACACTTCATATCACTTTTTAGTGACATCTTTACAACTTCATATTGCATCTTTGATCGTTTTGACCTGCAAATACCCAGATAAATATTATATATTTTTTTCTAAACACTGTGTGGTGTATCCTTGTGGTGCTATATTATGTTATTGTATGATTTATTGCACACATACTTTACACATTGCCTTCTAAATTAAGCCTGACTGCTCATGCCAAGCTACCAGAGGGTGGGCACAGGATAATTTGGATTGTGTGACCCTGACTAGAGTGAGGGTTCTTGCTTGGACAGAGGGTAACCTGACTGCCAACCAAAAACCCAATTTCTAACACCACTGTTAGGGTGTTTGGAGTTGCTGAAACAGTAACTCCTGTGAGTTGCAGTCAGGTCATTCCATTTAGTTCACACACTTTTCCAATGTTCTCTCCCCAGGTGAGTATACTTAATTTGTGAGTGGACAAACAAGGGTAGATGGGCAAGTGACCGCTGTGCTGGTGTTTGAAGTTAGAGAAACAGGACCTGCTGGGAGTTGGAGTGATGTCAGGCCCTGTACTACACACACTATACAAATATTATCCCAACAGGTGACTACATTTCATGTGTGAGTTACCAGATAGGAGGCTTCGGAGGAGAAGAAACTGGACTGGTGATTGGAGTTACAGTAGGACAGCCTCCTGAGAGTTACAGTTATGTAACTCCCTGTACTACACTCACTACACAAATGGTATCCTCTCAGGTCAGTACACTTCAATTGAGAGTTCAGATACAGAGGTCCTTGGAAAAAAGTACACCGTGCTGGTTTTTGTAGTTACAGATACAGGACCTGTTGGGAGTTGTAGTCATGTCATTCTCTCTAGTACACACACTATAAAAATATTATCCCTCCAAGTGAGTACACTTCATGTGTGAGTTACCAAACAGGAGTCTTTGGAGAAGAGGACACTGGACAGGTGGCTGGAGTGACAATAACAGAGCCTCCTGGGAGCTACAGTCATGTAACTCCCTGTAATACAAACACTATACAAATGTTACAAACAGTTAGGAGCGCACCTGCCTGACATCCCAGCAATTAATCTGCCCCATTGCATCATGGTAGATGTAGTATCTTCAAAAAACGAACTCCATTAATTTTTAAATATTTCACCTTTAAGTTGGTACAGCCTTTACTGTGCATCTCTGGACACATGTGTTTCTGGGTTAGTCCCTTCTTCAGCAGAGAACATATTTGCGGGGTGCTGGGAATGCTGCCATAAATCACCCGGTTTCAGTACCTCTTCCCTGGCATGCTGGTGCCTGCTCCAGAGCTCGTCAGCCCAGTAGCTCAAGGGAGCCTTTAAAGTCACAAACAGTTAGGAGCGCACCTGCCTGACATCCCAGCAATTAATCTGCCCCATTGCATCATGGTAGATGTAGTATCTTCAAAAAACGAACTCCATTAATTTTTAAATATTTCACCTTTAAGTTGGTACAGCCTTTACTGTGCATCTCTGGACACATGTGTTTCTGGGTTAGTCCCTTCTTCAGCAGAGAACATATTTGCGGGGTGCTGGGAATGCTGCCATAAATCACCCGGTTTCAGTACCTCTTCCCTGGCATGCTGGTGCCTGCTCCAGAGCTCGTCAGCCCAGTAGCTCAAGGGAGCCTTTAAAGTCACAAACAGTTAGGAGCGCACCTGCCTGACATCCCAGCAATTAATCTGCCCCATTGCATCATGGTAGATGTAGTATCTTCAAAAAACGAACTCCATTAATTTTTAAATATTTCACCTTTAAGTTGGTACAGCCTTTACTGTGCATCTCTGGACACATGTGTTTCTGGGTTAGTCCCTTCTTCAGCAGAGAACATATTTGCGGGGTGCTGGGAATGCTGCCATAAATCACCCGGTTTCAGTACCTCTTCCCTGGCATGCTGGTGCCTGCTCCAGAGCTCGTCAGCCCAGTAGCTCAAGGGAGCCTTTAAAGTCACAAACAGTTAGGAGCGCACCTGCCTGACATCCCAGCAATTAATCTGCCCCATTGCATCATGGTAGATGTAGTATCTTCAAAAAACGAACTCCATTAATTTTTAAATATTTCACCTTTAAGTTGGTACAGCCTTTACTGTGCATCTCTGGACACATGTGTTTCTGGGTTAGTCCCTTCTTCAGCAGAGAACATATTTGCGGGGTGCTGGGAATGCTGCCATAAATCACCCGGTTTCAGTACCTCTTCCCTGGCATGCTGGTGCCTGCTCCAGAGCTCGTCAGCCCAGTAGCTCAAGGGAGCCTTTAAAGTCACAAACAGTTAGGAGCGCACCTGCCTGACATCCCAGCAATTAATCTGCCCCATTGCATCATGGTAGATGTAGTATCTTCAAAAAACGAACTCCATTAATTTTTAAATATTTCACCTTTAAGTTGGTACAGCCTTTACTGTGCATCTCTGGACACATGTGTTTCTGGGTTAGTCCCTTCTTCAGCAGAGAACATATTTGCGGGGTGCTGGGAATGCTGCCATAAATCACCCGGTTTCAGTACCTCTTCCCTGGCATGCTGGTGCCTGCTCCAGAGCTCGTCAGCCCAGTAGCTCAAGGGAGCCTTTAAAGTCACAAACAGTTAGGAGCGCACCTGCCTGACATCCCAGCAATTAATCTGCCCCATTGCATCATGGTAGATGTAGTATCTTCAAAAAACGAACTCCATTAATTTTTAAATATTTCACCTTTAAGTTGGTACAGCCTTTACTGTGCATCTCTGGACACATGTGTTTCTGGGTTAGTCCCTTCTTCAGCAGAGAACATATTTGCGGGGTGCTGGGAATGCTGCCATAAATCACCCGGTTTCAGTACCTCTTCCCTGGCATGCTGGTGCCTGCTCCAGAGCTCGTCAGCCCAGTAGCTCAAGGGAGCCTTTAAAGTCACAAACAGTTAGGAGCGCACCTGCCTGACATCCCAGCAATTAATCTGCCCCATTGCATCATGGTAGATGTAGTATCTTCAAAAAACGAACTCCATTAATTTTTAAATATTTCACCTTTAAGTTGGTACAGCCTTTACTGTGCATCTCTGGACACATGTGTTTCTGGGTTAGTCCCTTCTTCAGCAGAGAACATATTTGCGGGGTGCTGGGAATGCTGCCATAAATCACCCGGTTTCAGTACCTCTTCCCTGGCATGCTGGTGCCTGCTCCAGAGCTCGTCAGCCCAGTAGCTCAAGGGAGCCTTTAAAGTCACAAACAGTTAGGAGCGCACCTGCCTGACATCCCAGCAATTAATCTGCCCCATTGCATCATGGTAGATGTAGTATCTTCAAAAAACGAACTCCATTAATTTTTAAATATTTCACCTTTAAGTTGGTACAGCCTTTACTGTGCATCTCTGGACACATGTGTTTCTGGGTTAGTCCCTTCTTCAGCAGAGAACATATTTGCGGGGTGCTGGGAATGCTGCCATAAATCACCCGGTTTCAGTACCTCTTCCCTGGCATGCTGGTGCCTGCTCCAGAGCTCGTCAGCCCAGTAGCTCAAGGGAGCCTTTAAAGTCACAAACAGTTAGGAGCGCACCTGCCTGACATCCCAGCAATTAATCTGCCCCATTGCATCATGGTAGATGTAGTATCTTCAAAAAACGAACTCCATTAATTTTTAAATATTTCACCTTTAAGTTGGTACAGCCTTTACTGTGCATCTCTGGACACATGTGTTTCTGGGTTAGTCCCTTCTTCAGCAGAGAACATATTTGCGGGGTGCTGGGAATGCTGCCATAAATCACCCGGTTTCAGTACCTCTTCCCTGGCATGCTGGTGCCTGCTCCAGAGCTCGTCAGCCCAGTAGCTCAAGGGAGCCTTTAAAGTCACAAACAGTTAGGAGCGCACCTGCCTGACATCCCAGCAATTAATCTGCCCCATTGCATCATGGTAGATGTAGTATCTTCAAAAAACGAACTCCATTAATTTTTAAATATTTCACCTTTAAGTTGGTACAGCCTTTACTGTGCATCTCTGGACACATGTGTTTCTGGGTTAGTCCCTTCTTCAGCAGAGAACATATTTGCGGGGTGCTGGGAATGCTGCCATAAATCACCCGGTTTCAGTACCTCTTCCCTGGCATGCTGGTGCCTGCTCCAGAGCTCGTCAGCCCAGTAGCTCAAGGGAGCCTTTAAAGTCACAAACAGTTAGGAGCGCACCTGCCTGACATCCCAGCAATTAATCTGCCCCATTGCATCATGGTAGATGTAGTATCTTCAAAAAACGAACTCCATTAATTTTTAAATATTTCACCTTTAAGTTGGTACAGCCTTTACTGTGCATCTCTGGACACATGTGTTTCTGGGTTAGTCCCTTCTTCAGCAGAGAACATATTTGCGGGGTGCTGGGAATGCTGCCATAAATCACCCGGTTTCAGTACCTCTTCCCTGGCATGCTGGTGCCTGCTCCAGAGCTCGTCAGCCCAGTAGCTCAAGGGAGCCTTTAAAGTCACAAACAGTTAGGAGCGCACCTGCCTGACATCCCAGCAATTAATCTGCCCCATTGCATCATGGTAGATGTAGTATCTTCAAAAAACGAACTCCATTAATTTTTAAATATTTCACCTTTAAGTTGGTACAGCCTTTACTGTGCATCTCTGGACACATGTGTTTCTGGGTTAGTCCCTTCTTCAGCAGAGAACATATTTGCGGGGTGCTGGGAATGCTGCCATAAATCACCCGGTTTCAGTACCTCTTCCCTGGCATGCTGGTGCCTGCTCCAGAGCTCGTCAGCCCAGTAGCTCAAGGGAGCCTTTAAAGTCACAAACAGTTAGGAGCGCACCTGCCTGACATCCCAGCAATTAATCTGCCCCATTGCATCATGGTAGATGTAGTATCTTCAAAAAACGAACTCCATTAATTTTTAAATATTTCACCTTTAAGTTGGTACAGCCTTTACTGTGCATCTCTGGACACATGTGTTTCTGGGTTAGTCCCTTCTTCAGCAGAGAACATATTTGCGGGGTGCTGGGAATGCTGCCATAAATCACCCGGTTTCAGTACCTCTTCCCTGGCATGCTGGTGCCTGCTCCAGAGCTCGTCAGCCCAGTAGCTCAAGGGAGCCTTTAAAGTCACAAACAGTTAGGAGCGCACCTGCCTGACATCCCAGCAATTAATCTGCCCCATTGCATCATGGTAGATGTAGTATCTTCAAAAAACGAACTCCATTAATTTTTAAATATTTCACCTTTAAGTTGGTACAGCCTTTACTGTGCATCTCTGGACACATGTGTTTCTGGGTTAGTCCCTTCTTCAGCAGAGAACATATTTGCGGGGTGCTGGGAATGCTGCCATAAATCACCCGGTTTCAGTACCTCTTCCCTGGCATGCTGGTGCCTGCTCCAGAGCTCGTCAGCCCAGTAGCTCAAGGGAGCCTTTAAAGTCACAAACAGTTAGGAGCGCACCTGCCTGACATCCCAGCAATTAATCTGCCCCATTGCATCATGGTAGATGTAGTATCTTCAAAAAACGAACTCCATTAATTTTTAAATATTTCACCTTTAAGTTGGTACAGCCTTTACTGTGCATCTCTGGACACATGTGTTTCTGGGTTAGTCCCTTCTTCAGCAGAGAACATATTTGCGGGGTGCTGGGAATGCTGCCATAAATCACCCGGTTTCAGTACCTCTTCCCTGGCATGCTGGTGCCTGCTCCAGAGCTCGTCAGCCCAGTAGCTCAAGGGAGCCTTTAAAGTCACAAACAGTTAGGAGCGCACCTGCCTGACATCCCAGCAATTAATCTGCCCCATTGCATCATGGTAGATGTAGTATCTTCAAAAAACGAACTCCATTAATTTTTAAATATTTCACCTTTAAGTTGGTACAGCCTTTACTGTGCATCTCTGGACACATGTGTTTCTGGGTTAGTCCCTTCTTCAGCAGAGAACATATTTGCGGGGTGCTGGGAATGCTGCCATAAATCACCCGGTTTCAGTACCTCTTCCCTGGCATGCTGGTGCCTGCTCCAGAGCTCGTCAGCCCAGTAGCTCAAGGGAGCCTTTAAAGTCACAAACAGTTAGGAGCGCACCTGCCTGACATCCCAGCAATTAATCTGCCCCATTGCATCATGGTAGATGTAGTATCTTCAAAAAACGAACTCCATTAATTTTTAAATATTTCACCTTTAAGTTGGTACAGCCTTTACTGTGCATCTCTGGACACATGTGTTTCTGGGTTAGTCCCTTCTTCAGCAGAGAACATATTTGCGGGGTGCTGGGAATGCTGCCATAAATCACCCGGTTTCAGTACCTCTTCCCTGGCATGCTGGTGCCTGCTCCAGAGCTCGTCAGCCCAGTAGCTCAAGGGAGCCTTTAAAGTCACAAACAGTTAGGAGCGCACCTGCCTGACATCCCAGCAATTAATCTGCCCCATTGCATCATGGTAGATGTAGTATCTTCAAAAAACGAACTCCATTAATTTTTAAATATTTCACCTTTAAGTTGGTACAGCCTTTACTGTGCATCTCTGGACACATGTGTTTCTGGGTTAGTCCCTTCTTCAGCAGAGAACATATTTGCGGGGTGCTGGGAATGCTGCCATAAATCACCCGGTTTCAGTACCTCTTCCCTGGCATGCTGGTGCCTGCTCCAGAGCTCGTCAGCCCAGTAGCTCAAGGGAGCCTTTAAAGTCACAAACAGTTAGGAGCGCACCTGCCTGACATCCCAGCAATTAATCTGCCCCATTGCATCATGGTAGATGTAGTATCTTCAAAAAACGAACTCCATTAATTTTTAAATATTTCACCTTTAAGTTGGTACAGCCTTTACTGTGCATCTCTGGACACATGTGTTTCTGGGTTAGTCCCTTCTTCAGCAGAGAACATATTTGCGGGGTGCTGGGAATGCTGCCATAAATCACCCGGTTTCAGTACCTCTTCCCTGGCATGCTGGTGCCTGCTCCAGAGCTCGTCAGCCCAGTAGCTCAAGGGAGCCTTTAAAGTCACAAACAGTTAGGAGCGCACCTGCCTGACATCCCAGCAATTAATCTGCCCCATTGCATCATGGTAGATGTAGTATCTTCAAAAAACGAACTCCATTAATTTTTAAATATTTCACCTTTAAGTTGGTACAGCCTTTACTGTGCATCTCTGGACACATGTGTTTCTGGGTTAGTCCCTTCTTCAGCAGAGAACATATTTGCGGGGTGCTGGGAATGCTGCCATAAATCACCCGGTTTCAGTACCTCTTCCCTGGCATGCTGGTGCCTGCTCCAGAGCTCGTCAGCCCAGTAGCTCAAGGGAGCCTTTAAAGTCACAAACAGTTAGGAGCGCACCTGCCTGACATCCCAGCAATTAATCTGCCCCATTGCATCATGGTAGATGTAGTATCTTCAAAAAACGAACTCCATTAATTTTTAAATATTTCACCTTTAAGTTGGTACAGCCTTTACTGTGCATCTCTGGACACATGTGTTTCTGGGTTAGTCCCTTCTTCAGCAGAGAACATATTTGCGGGGTGCTGGGAATGCTGCCATAAATCACCCGGTTTCAGTACCTCTTCCCTGGCATGCTGGTGCCTGCTCCAGAGCTCGTCAGCCCAGTAGCTCAAGGGAGCCTTTAAAGTCACAAACAGTTAGGAGCGCACCTGCCTGACATCCCAGCAATTAATCTGCCCCATTGCATCATGGTAGATGTAGTATCTTCAAAAAACGAACTCCATTAATTTTTAAATATTTCACCTTTAAGTTGGTACAGCCTTTACTGTGCATCTCTGGACACATGTGTTTCTGGGTTAGTCCCTTCTTCAGCAGAGAACATATTTGCGGGGTGCTGGGAATGCTGCCATAAATCACCCGGTTTCAGTACCTCTTCCCTGGCATGCTGGTGCCTGCTCCAGAGCTCGTCAGCCCAGTAGCTCAAGGGAGCCTTTAAAGTCACAAACAGTTAGGAGCGCACCTGCCTGACATCCCAGCAATTAATCTGCCCCATTGCATCATGGTAGATGTAGTATCTTCAAAAAACGAACTCCATTAATTTTTAAATATTTCACCTTTAAGTTGGTACAGCCTTTACTGTGCATCTCTGGACACATGTGTTTCTGGGTTAGTCCCTTCTTCAGCAGAGAACATATTTGCGGGGTGCTGGGAATGCTGCCATAAATCACCCGGTTTCAGTACCTCTTCCCTGGCATGCTGGTGCCTGCTCCAGAGCTCGTCAGCCCAGTAGCTCAAGGGAGCCTTTAAAGTCACAAACAGTTAGGAGCGCACCTGCCTGACATCCCAGCAATTAATCTGCCCCATTGCATCATGGTAGATGTAGTATCTTCAAAAAACGAACTCCATTAATTTTTAAATATTTCACCTTTAAGTTGGTACAGCCTTTACTGTGCATCTCTGGACACATGTGTTTCTGGGTTAGTCCCTTCTTCAGCAGAGAACATATTTGCGGGGTGCTGGGAATGCTGCCATAAATCACCCGGTTTCAGTACCTCTTCCCTGGCATGCTGGTGCCTGCTCCAGAGCTCGTCAGCCCAGTAGCTCAAGGGAGCCTTTAAAGTCACAAACAGTTAGGAGCGCACCTGCCTGACATCCCAGCAATTAATCTGCCCCATTGCATCATGGTAGATGTAGTATCTTCAAAAAACGAACTCCATTAATTTTTAAATATTTCACCTTTAAGTTGGTACAGCCTTTACTGTGCATCTCTGGACACATGTGTTTCTGGGTTAGTCCCTTCTTCAGCAGAGAACATATTTGCGGGGTGCTGGGAATGCTGCCATAAATCACCCGGTTTCAGTACCTCTTCCCTGGCATGCTGGTGCCTGCTCCAGAGCTCGTCAGCCCAGTAGCTCAAGGGAGCCTTTAAAGTCACAAACAGTTAGGAGCGCACCTGCCTGACATCCCAGCAATTAATCTGCCCCATTGCATCATGGTAGATGTAGTATCTTCAAAAAACGAACTCCATTAATTTTTAAATATTTCACCTTTAAGTTGGTACAGCCTTTACTGTGCATCTCTGGACACATGTGTTTCTGGGTTAGTCCCTTCTTCAGCAGAGAACATATTTGCGGGGTGCTGGGAATGCTGCCATAAATCACCCGGTTTCAGTACCTCTTCCCTGGCATGCTGGTGCCTGCTCCAGAGCTCGTCAGCCCAGTAGCTCAAGGGAGCCTTTAAAGTCACAAACAGTTAGGAGCGCACCTGCCTGACATCCCAGCAATTAATCTGCCCCATTGCATCATGGTAGATGTAGTATCTTCAAAAAACGAACTCCATTAATTTTTAAATATTTCACCTTTAAGTTGGTACAGCCTTTACTGTGCATCTCTGGACACATGTGTTTCTGGGTTAGTCCCTTCTTCAGCAGAGAACATATTTGCGGGGTGCTGGGAATGCTGCCATAAATCACCCGGTTTCAGTACCTCTTCCCTGGCATGCTGGTGCCTGCTCCAGAGCTCGTCAGCCCAGTAGCTCAAGGGAGCCTTTAAAGTCACAAACAGTTAGGAGCGCACCTGCCTGACATCCCAGCAATTAATCTGCCCCATTGCATCATGGTAGATGTAGTATCTTCAAAAAACGAACTCCATTAATTTTTAAATATTTCACCTTTAAGTTGGTACAGCCTTTACTGTGCATCTCTGGACACATGTGTTTCTGGGTTAGTCCCTTCTTCAGCAGAGAACATATTTGCGGGGTGCTGGGAATGCTGCCATAAATCACCCGGTTTCAGTACCTCTTCCCTGGCATGCTGGTGCCTGCTCCAGAGCTCGTCAGCCCAGTAGCTCAAGGGAGCCTTTAAAGTCACAAACAGTTAGGAGCGCACCTGCCTGACATCCCAGCAATTAATCTGCCCCATTGCATCATGGTAGATGTAGTATCTTCAAAAAACGAACTCCATTAATTTTTAAATATTTCACCTTTAAGTTGGTACAGCCTTTACTGTGCATCTCTGGACACATGTGTTTCTGGGTTAGTCCCTTCTTCAGCAGAGAACATATTTGCGGGGTGCTGGGAATGCTGCCATAAATCACCCGGTTTCAGTACCTCTTCCCTGGCATGCTGGTGCCTGCTCCAGAGCTCGTCAGCCCAGTAGCTCAAGGGAGCCTTTAAAGTCACAAACAGTTAGGAGCGCACCTGCCTGACATCCCAGCAATTAATCTGCCCCATTGCATCATGGTAGATGTAGTATCTTCAAAAAACGAACTCCATTAATTTTTAAATATTTCACCTTTAAGTTGGTACAGCCTTTACTGTGCATCTCTGGACACATGTGTTTCTGGGTTAGTCCCTTCTTCAGCAGAGAACATATTTGCGGGGTGCTGGGAATGCTGCCATAAATCACCCGGTTTCAGTACCTCTTCCCTGGCATGCTGGTGCCTGCTCCAGAGCTCGTCAGCCCAGTAGCTCAAGGGAGCCTTTAAAGTCACAAACAGTTAGGAGCGCACCTGCCTGACATCCCAGCAATTAATCTGCCCCATTGCATCATGGTAGATGTAGTATCTTCAAAAAACGAACTCCATTAATTTTTAAATATTTCACCTTTAAGTTGGTACAGCCTTTACTGTGCATCTCTGGACACATGTGTTTCTGGGTTAGTCCCTTCTTCAGCAGAGAACATATTTGCGGGGTGCTGGGAATGCTGCCATAAATCACCCGGTTTCAGTACCTCTTCCCTGGCATGCTGGTGCCTGCTCCAGAGCTCGTCAGCCCAGTAGCTCAAGGGAGCCTTTAAAGTCACAAACAGTTAGGAGCGCACCTGCCTGACATCCCAGCAATTAATCTGCCCCATTGCATCATGGTAGATGTAGTATCTTCAAAAAACGAACTCCATTAATTTTTAAATATTTCACCTTTAAGTTGGTACAGCCTTTACTGTGCATCTCTGGACACATGTGTTTCTGGGTTAGTCCCTTCTTCAGCAGAGAACATATTTGCGGGGTGCTGGGAATGCTGCCATAAATCACCCGGTTTCAGTACCTCTTCCCTGGCATGCTGGTGCCTGCTCCAGAGCTCGTCAGCCCAGTAGCTCAAGGGAGCCTTTAAAGTCACAAACAGTTAGGAGCGCACCTGCCTGACATCCCAGCAATTAATCTGCCCCATTGCATCATGGTAGATGTAGTATCTTCAAAAAACGAACTCCATTAATTTTTAAATATTTCACCTTTAAGTTGGTACAGCCTTTACTGTGCATCTCTGGACACATGTGTTTCTGGGTTAGTCCCTTCTTCAGCAGAGAACATATTTGCGGGGTGCTGGGAATGCTGCCATAAATCACCCGGTTTCAGTACCTCTTCCCTGGCATGCTGGTGCCTGCTCCAGAGCTCGTCAGCCCAGTAGCTCAAGGGAGCCTTTAAAGTCACAAACAGTTAGGAGCGCACCTGCCTGACATCCCAGCAATTAATCTGCCCCATTGCATCATGGTAGATGTAGTATCTTCAAAAAACGAACTCCATTAATTTTTAAATATTTCACCTTTAAGTTGGTACAGCCTTTACTGTGCATCTCTGGACACATGTGTTTCTGGGTTAGTCCCTTCTTCAGCAGAGAACATATTTGCGGGGTGCTGGGAATGCTGCCATAAATCACCCGGTTTCAGTACCTCTTCCCTGGCATGCTGGTGCCTGCTCCAGAGCTCGTCAGCCCAGTAGCTCAAGGGAGCCTTTAAAGTCACAAACAGTTAGGAGCGCACCTGCCTGACATCCCAGCAATTAATCTGCCCCATTGCATCATGGTAGATGTAGTATCTTCAAAAAACGAACTCCATTAATTTTTAAATATTTCACCTTTAAGTTGGTACAGCCTTTACTGTGCATCTCTGGACACATGTGTTTCTGGGTTAGTCCCTTCTTCAGCAGAGAACATATTTGCGGGGTGCTGGGAATGCTGCCATAAATCACCCGGTTTCAGTACCTCTTCCCTGGCATGCTGGTGCCTGCTCCAGAGCTCGTCAGCCCAGTAGCTCAAGGGAGCCTTTAAAGTCACAAACAGTTAGGAGCGCACCTGCCTGACATCCCAGCAATTAATCTGCCCCATTGCATCATGGTAGATGTAGTATCTTCAAAAAACGAACTCCATTAATTTTTAAATATTTCACCTTTAAGTTGGTACAGCCTTTACTGTGCATCTCTGGACACATGTGTTTCTGGGTTAGTCCCTTCTTCAGCAGAGAACATATTTGCGGGGTGCTGGGAATGCTGCCATAAATCACCCGGTTTCAGTACCTCTTCCCTGGCATGCTGGTGCCTGCTCCAGAGCTCGTCAGCCCAGTAGCTCAAGGGAGCCTTTAAAGTCACAAACAGTTAGGAGCGCACCTGCCTGACATCCCAGCAATTAATCTGCCCCATTGCATCATGGTAGATGTAGTATCTTCAAAAAACGAACTCCATTAATTTTTAAATATTTCACCTTTAAGTTGGTACAGCCTTTACTGTGCATCTCTGGACACATGTGTTTCTGGGTTAGTCCCTTCTTCAGCAGAGAACATATTTGCGGGGTGCTGGGAATGCTGCCATAAATCACCCGGTTTCAGTACCTCTTCCCTGGCATGCTGGTGCCTGCTCCAGAGCTCGTCAGCCCAGTAGCTCAAGGGAGCCTTTAAAGTCACAAACAGTTAGGAGCGCACCTGCCTGACATCCCAGCAATTAATCTGCCCCATTGCATCATGGTAGATGTAGTATCTTCAAAAAACGAACTCCATTAATTTTTAAATATTTCACCTTTAAGTTGGTACAGCCTTTACTGTGCATCTCTGGACACATGTGTTTCTGGGTTAGTCCCTTCTTCAGCAGAGAACATATTTGCGGGGTGCTGGGAATGCTGCCATAAATCACCCGGTTTCAGTACCTCTTCCCTGGCATGCTGGTGCCTGCTCCAGAGCTCGTCAGCCCAGTAGCTCAAGGGAGCCTTTAAAGTCACAAACAGTTAGGAGCGCACCTGCCTGACATCCCAGCAATTAATCTGCCCCATTGCATCATGGTAGATGTAGTATCTTCAAAAAACGAACTCCATTAATTTTTAAATATTTCACCTTTAAGTTGGTACAGCCTTTACTGTGCATCTCTGGACACATGTGTTTCTGGGTTAGTCCCTTCTTCAGCAGAGAACATATTTGCGGGGTGCTGGGAATGCTGCCATAAATCACCCGGTTTCAGTACCTCTTCCCTGGCATGCTGGTGCCTGCTCCAGAGCTCGTCAGCCCAGTAGCTCAAGGGAGCCTTTAAAGTCACAAACAGTTAGGAGCGCACCTGCCTGACATCCCAGCAATTAATCTGCCCCATTGCATCATGGTAGATGTAGTATCTTCAAAAAACGAACTCCATTAATTTTTAAATATTTCACCTTTAAGTTGGTACAGCCTTTACTGTGCATCTCTGGACACATGTGTTTCTGGGTTAGTCCCTTCTTCAGCAGAGAACATATTTGCGGGGTGCTGGGAATGCTGCCATAAATCACCCGGTTTCAGTACCTCTTCCCTGGCATGCTGGTGCCTGCTCCAGAGCTCGTCAGCCCAGTAGCTCAAGGGAGCCTTTAAAGTCACAAACAGTTAGGAGCGCACCTGCCTGACATCCCAGCAATTAATCTGCCCCATTGCATCATGGTAGATGTAGTATCTTCAAAAAACGAACTCCATTAATTTTTAAATATTTCACCTTTAAGTTGGTACAGCCTTTACTGTGCATCTCTGGACACATGTGTTTCTGGGTTAGTCCCTTCTTCAGCAGAGAACATATTTGCGGGGTGCTGGGAATGCTGCCATAAATCACCCGGTTTCAGTACCTCTTCCCTGGCATGCTGGTGCCTGCTCCAGAGCTCGTCAGCCCAGTAGCTCAAGGGAGCCTTTAAAGTCACAAACAGTTAGGAGCGCACCTGCCTGACATCCCAGCAATTAATCTGCCCCATTGCATCATGGTAGATGTAGTATCTTCAAAAAACGAACTCCATTAATTTTTAAATATTTCACCTTTAAGTTGGTACAGCCTTTACTGTGCATCTCTGGACACATGTGTTTCTGGGTTAGTCCCTTCTTCAGCAGAGAACATATTTGCGGGGTGCTGGGAATGCTGCCATAAATCACCCGGTTTCAGTACCTCTTCCCTGGCATGCTGGTGCCTGCTCCAGAGCTCGTCAGCCCAGTAGCTCAAGGGAGCCTTTAAAGTCACAAACAGTTAGGAGCGCACCTGCCTGACATCCCAGCAATTAATCTGCCCCATTGCATCATGGTAGATGTAGTATCTTCAAAAAACGAACTCCATTAATTTTTAAATATTTCACCTTTAAGTTGGTACAGCCTTTACTGTGCATCTCTGGACACATGTGTTTCTGGGTTAGTCCCTTCTTCAGCAGAGAACATATTTGCGGGGTGCTGGGAATGCTGCCATAAATCACCCGGTTTCAGTACCTCTTCCCTGGCATGCTGGTGCCTGCTCCAGAGCTCGTCAGCCCAGTAGCTCAAGGGAGCCTTTAAAGTCACAAACAGTGAGCGAGCCTTGGTGAGGCACCTGCACACCAGAGTGGTACATAAACCTGAGAAGACGTTTGGTGGCATTTCAAGCAACCCCACAAAATATGCTGCTCTCTGCTGATGACGGGCGAAACCCAGAAACACGTGTCCAGAGATACACAGCACTTGCTGCACCTACTAAGGTGAAAGACTTTGATTACTTTTGTTAATGTGAAATTAATCTGACTGCATTTATCAAGATGCATTGGGGCCAACTTTTTGCTGGAGTGTGAGGCAGTGTGCTCCCTTTTTTTTTGCACTGTGTCGAATGACGGCTCCCTTGAGCTAACGGGCTGACGAGCCTTGGTGAGGCACCTGCACACCAGAGTGGTACATAAACCTGAGAAGACGTTTGGTGGCATTTCAAGCAACCCCACAAAATATGCTGCTCTCTGCTGATGACGGGCGAAACCCAGAAACACGTGTCCAGAGATACACAGCACTTGCTGCACCTACTAAGGTGAAAGACTTTGATTACTTTTGTTAATGTGAAATTAATCTGACTGCATTTATCAAGATGCATTGGGGCCAACTTTTTGCTGGAGTGTGAGGCAGTGTGCTCCCTTTTTTTTTTGCACTGTGTCGAATGACGGCTCCCTTGAGCTAACGGGCTGACGAGCCTTGGTGAGGCACCTGCACACCAGAGTGGTACATAAACCTGAGAAGACGTTTGGTGGCATTTCAAGCAACCCCACAAAATATGCTGCTCTCTGCTGATGACGGGCGAAACCCAGAAACACGTGTCCAGAGATACACAGCACTTGCTGCACCTACTAAGGTGAAAGACTTTGATTACTTTTGTTAATGTGAAATTAATCTGACTGCATTTATCAAGATGCATTGGGGCCAACTTTTTGCTGGAGTGTGAGGCAGTGTGCTCCCTTTTTTTTTGCACTGTGTCGAATGACGGCTCCCTTGAGCTAACGGGCTGACGAGCCTTGGTGAGGCACCTGCACACCAGAGTGGTACATAAACCTGAGAAGACGTTTGGTGGCATTTCAAGCAACCCCACAAAATATGCTGCTCTCTGCTGATGACGGGCGAAACCCAGAAACACGTGTCCAGAGATACACAGCACTTGCTGCACCTACTAAGGTGAAAGACTTTGATTACTTTTGTTAATGTGAAATTAATCTGACTGCATTTATCAAGATGCATTGGGGCCAACTTTTTGCTGGAGTGTGAGGCAGTGTGCTCCCTTTTTTTTTGCACTGTGTCGAATGACGGCTCCCTTGAGCTAACGGGCTGACGAGCCTTGGTGAGGCACCTGCACACCAGAGTGGTACATAAACCTGAGAAGACGTTTGGTGGCATTTCAAGCAACCCCACAAAATATGCTGCTCTCTGCTGATGACGGGCGAAACCCAGAAACACGTGTCCAGAGATACACAGCACTTGCTGCACCTACTAAGGTGAAAGACTTTGATTACTTTTGTTAATGTGAAATTAATCTGACTGCATTTATCAAGATGCATTGGGGCCAACTTTTTGCTGGAGTGTGAGGCAGTGTGCTCCCTTTTTTTTTGCACTGTGTCGAATGACGGCTCCCTTGAGCTAACGGGCTGACGAGCCTTGGTGAGGCACCTGCACACCAGATTGGTACATAAACCTGAGAAGACGTTTGGTGGCATTTCAAGCAACCCCACAAAATATGCTGCTCTCTGCTGATGACGGGCGAAACCCAGAAACACGTGTCCAGAGATACACAGCACTTGCTGCACCTACTAAGGTGAAAGACTTTGATTACTTTTGTTAATGTGAAATTAATCTGACTGCATTTATCAAGATGCATTGGGGCCAACTTTTTGCTGGAGTGTGAGGCAGTGTGCTCCCTTTTTTTTTGCACTGTGTCGAATGACGGCTCCCTTGAGCTAACGGGCTGACGAGCCTTGGTGAGGCACCTGCACACCAGAGTGGTACATAAACCTGAGAAGACGTTTGGTGGCATTTCAAGCAACCCCACAAAATATGCTGCTCTCTGCTGATGACGGGCGAAACCCAGAAACACGTGTCCAGAGATACACAGCACTTGCTGCACCTACTAAGGTGAAAGACTTTGATTACTTTTGTTAATGTGAAATTAATCTGACTGCATTTATCAAGATGCATTGGGGCCAACTTTTTGCTGGAGTGTGAGGCAGTGTGCTCCCTTTTTTTTTGCACTGTGTCGAATGACGGCTCCCTTGAGCTAACGGGCTGACGAGCCTTGGTGAGGCACCTGCACACCAGAGTGGTACATAAACCTGAGAAGACGTTTGGTGGCATTTCAAGCAACCCCACAAAATATGCTGCTCTCTGCTGATGACGGGCGAAACCCAGAAACACGTGTCCAGAGATACACAGCACTTGCTGCACCTACTAAGGTGAAAGACTTTGATTACTTTTGTTAATGTGAAATTAATCTGACTGCATTTATCAAGATGCATTGGGGCCAACTTTTTGCTGGAGTGTGAGGCAGTGTGCTCCCTTTTTTTTTGCACTGTGTCGAATGACGGCTCCCTTGAGCTAACGGGCTGACGAGCCTTGGTGAGGCACCTGCACACCAGAGTGGTACATAAACCTGAGAAGACGTTTGGTGGCATTTCAAGCAACCCCACAAAATATGCTGCTCTCTGCTGATGACGGGCGAAACCCAGAAACACGTGTCCAGAGATACACAGCACTTGCTGCACCTACTAAGGTGAAAGACCTTGATTACTTTTGTTAATGTGAAATTAATCTGACTGCATTTATCAAGATGCATTGGGGCCAACTTTTTGCTGGAGTGTGAGGCAGTGTGCTCCCTTTTTTTTTGCACTGTGTCGAATGACGGCTCCCTTGAGCTAACGGGCTGACGAGCCTTGGTGAGGCACCTGCACACCAGAGTGGTACATAAACCTGAGAAGACGTTTGGTGGCATTTCAAGCAACCCCACAAAATATGCTGCTCTCTGCTGATGACGGGCGAAACCCAGAAACACGTGTCCAGAGATACACAGCACTTGCTGCACCTACTAAGGTGAAAGACTTTGATTACTTTTGTTAATGTGAAATTAATCTGACTGCATTTATCAAGATGCATTGGGGCCAACTTTTTGCTGGAGTGTGAGGCAGTGTGCTCCCTTTTTTTTTGCACTGTGTCGAATGACGGCTCCCTTGAGCTAACGGGCTGACGAGCCTTGGTGAGGCACCTGCACACCAGAGTGGTACATAAACCTGAGAAGACGTTTGGTGGCATTTCAAGCAACCCCACAAAATATGCTGCTCTCTGCTGATGACGGGCGAAACCCAGAAACACGTGTCCAGAGATACACAGCACTTGCTGCACCTACTAAGGTGAAAGACTTTGATTACTTTTGTTAATGTGAAATTAATCTGACTGCATTTATCAAGATGCATTGGGGCCAACTTTTTGCTGGAGTGTGAGGCAGTGTGCTCCCTTTTTTTTTGCACTGTGTCGAATGACGGCTCCCTTGAGCTAACGGGCTGACGAGCCTTGGTGAGGCACCTGCACACCAGAGTGGTACATAAACCTGAGAAGACGTTTGGTGGCATTTCAAGCAACCCCACAAAATATGCTGCTCTCTGCTGATGACGGGCGAAACCCAGAAACACGTGTCCAGAGATACACAGCACTTGCTGCACCTACTAAGGTGAAAGACTTTGATTACTTTTGTTAATGTGAAATTAATCTGACTGCATTTATCAAGATGCATTGGGGCCAACTTTTTGCTGGAGTGTGAGGCAGTGTGCTCCCTTTTTTTTTGCACTGTGTCGAATGACGGCTCCCTTGAGCTAACGGGCTGACGAGCCTTGGTGAGGCACCTGCACACCAGAGTGGTACATAAACCTGAGAAGACGTTTGGTGGCATTTCAAGCAACCCCACAAAATATGCTGCTCTCTGCTGATGACGGGCGAAACCCAGAAACACGTGTCCAGAGATACACAGCACTTGCTGCACCTACTAAGGTGAAAGACTTTGATTACTTTTGTTAATGTGAAATTAATCTGACTGCATTTATCAAGATGCATTGGGGCCAACTTTTTGCTGGAGTGTGAGGCAGTGTGCTCCCTTTTTTTTTGCACTGTGTCGAATGACGGCTCCCTTGAGCTAACGGGCTGACGAGCCTTGGTGAGGCACCTGCACACCAGAGTGGTACATAAACCTGAGAAGACGTTTGGTGGCATTTCAAGCAACCCCACAAAATATGCTGCTCTCTGCTGATGACGGGCGAAACCCAGAAACACGTGTCCAGAGATACACAGCACTTGCTGCACCTACTAAGGTGAAAGACTTTGATTACTTTTGTTAATGTGAAATTAATCTGACTGCATTTATCAAGATGCATTGGGGCCAACTTTTTGCTGGAGTGTGAGGCAGTGTGCTCCCTTTTTTTTTGCACTGTGTCGAATGACGGCTCCCTTGAGCTAACGGGCTGACGAGCCTTGGTGAGGCACCTGCACACCAGAGTGGTACATAAACCTGAGAAGACGTTTGGTGGCATTTCAAGCAACCCCACAAAATATGCTGCTCTCTGCTGATGACGGGCGAAACCCAGAAACACGTGTCCAGAGATACACAGCACTTGCTGCACCTACTAAGGTGAAAGACTTTGATTACTTTTGTTAATGTGAAATTAATCTGACTGCATTTATCAAGATGCATTGGGGCCAACTTTTTGCTGGAGTGTGAGGCAGTGTGCTCCCTTTTTTTTTGCACTGTGTCGAATGACGGCTCCCTTGAGCTAACGGGCTGACGAGCCTTGGTGAGGCACCTGCACACCAGAGTGGTACATAAACCTGAGAAGACGTTTGGTGGCATTTCAAGCAACCCCACAAAATATGCTGCTCTCTGCTGATGACGGGCGAAACCCAGAAACACGTGTCCAGAGATACACAGCACTTGCTGCACCTACTAAGGTGAAAGACTTTGATTACTTTTGTTAATGTGAAATTAATCTGACTGCATTTATCAAGATGCATTGGGGCCAACTTTTTGCTGGAGTGTGAGGCAGTGTGCTCCCTTTTTTTTTGCACTGTGTCGAATGACGGCTCCCTTGAGCTAACGGGCTGACGAGCCTTGGTGAGGCACCTGCACACCAGAGTGGTACATAAACCTGAGAAGACGTTTGGTGGCATTTCAAGCAACCCCACAAAATATGCTGCTCTCTGCTGATGACGGGCGAAACCCAGAAACACGTGTCCAGAGATACACAGCACTTGCTGCACCTACTAAGGTGAAAGACTTTGATTACTTTTGTTAATGTGAAATTAATCTGACTGCATTTATCAAGATGCATTGGGGCCAACTTTTTGCTGGAGTGTGAGGCAGTGTGCTCCCTTTTTTTTTGCACTGTGTCGAATGACGGCTCCCTTGAGCTAACGGGCTGACGAGCCTTGGTGAGGCACCTGCACACCAGAGTGGTACATAAACCTGAGAAGACGTTTGGTGGCATTTCAAGCAACCCCACAAAATATGCTGCTCTCTGCTGATGACGGGCGAAACCCAGAAACACGTGTCCAGAGATACACAGCACTTGCTGCACCTACTAAGGTGAAAGACTTTGATTACTTTTGTTAATGTGAAATTAATCTGACTGCATTTATCAAGATGCATTGGGGCCAACTTTTTGCTGGAGTGTGAGGCAGTGTGCTCCCTTTTTTTTTGCACTGTGTCGAATGACGGCTCCCTTGAGCTAACGGGCTGACGAGCCTTGGTGAGGCACCTGCACACCAGAGTGGTACATAAACCTGAGAAGACGTTTGGTGGCATTTCAAGCAACCCCACAAAATATGCTGCTCTCTGCTGATGACGGGCGAAACCCAGAAACACGTGTCCAGAGATACACAGCACTTGCTGCACCTACTAAGGTGAAAGACTTTGATTACTTTTGTTAATGTGAAATTAATCTGACTGCATTTATCAAGATGCATTGGGGCCAACTTTTTGCTGGAGTGTGAGGCAGTGTGCTCCCTTTTTTTTTGCACTGTGTCGAATGACGGCTCCCTTGAGCTAACGGGCTGACGAGCCTTGGTGAGGCACCTGCACACCAGAGTGGTACATAAACCTGAGAAGACGTTTGGTGGCATTTCAAGCAACCCCACAAAATATGCTGCTCTCTGCTGATGACGGGCGAAACCCAGAAACACGTGTCCAGAGATACACAGCACTTGCTGCACCTACTAAGGTGAAAGACTTTGATTACTTTTGTTAATGTGAAATTAATCTGACTGCATTTATCAAGATGCATTGGGGCCAACTTTTTGCTGGAGTGTGAGGCAGTGTGCTCCCTTTTTTTTTGCACTGTGTCGAATGACGGCTCCCTTGAGCTAACGGGCTGACGAGCCTTGGTGAGGCACCTGCACACCAGAGTGGTACATAAACCTGAGAAGACGTTTGGTGGCATTTCAAGCAACCCCACAAAATATGCTGCTCTCTGCTGATGACGGGCGAAACCCAGAAACACGTGTCCAGAGATACACAGCACTTGCTGCACCTACTAAGGTGAAAGACTTTGATTACTTTTGTTAATGTGAAATTAATCTGACTGCATTTATCAAGATGCATTGGGGCCAACTTTTTGCTGGAGTGTGAGGCAGTGTGCTCCCTTTTTTTTTGCACTGTGTCGAATGACGGCTCCCTTGAGCTAACGGGCTGACGAGCCTTAGTGAGGCACCTGCACACCAGAGTGGTACATAAACCTGAGAAGACGTTTGGTGGCATTTCAAGCAACCCCACAAAATATGCTGCTCTCTGCTGATGACGGGCGAAACCCAGAAACACGTGTCCAGAGATACACAGCACTTGCTGCACCTACTAAGGTGAAAGACTTTGATTACTTTTGTTAATGTGAAATTAATCTGACTGCATTTATCAAGATGCATTGGGGCCAACTTTTTGCTGGAGTGTGAGGCAGTGTGCTCCCTTTTTTTTTGCACTGTGTCGAATGACGGCTCCCTTGAGCTAACGGGCTGACGAGCCTTGGTGAGGCACCTGCACACCAGAGTGGTACATAAACCTGAGAAGACGTTTGGTGGCATTTCAAGCAACCCCACAAAATATGCTGCTCTCTGCTGATGACGGGCGAAACCCAGAAACACGTGTCCAGAGATACACAGCACTTGCTGCACCTACTAAGGTGAAAGACTTTGATTACTTTTGTTAATGTGAAATTAATCTGACTGCATTTATCAAGATGCATTGGGGCCAACTTTTTGCTGGAGTGTGAGGCAGTGTGCTCCCTTTTTTTTTTGCACTATACAAATGTTGTCCTCCAAGGGTGTACACTTCAATTCAGAGTTACCAAACAATGGTATTCGGACAAGAGAACCCTGGGCTGGTGGTTGGTTTCACCGACGCAGGTCCTTTCTGGCCTTAGTAGTCATCTCACTCCTCTACTTCCCATATTTGACAAATGGTATCCTCCCAGCTGAGTAAACTTAAATTGTGAGTTACCAGACAGTAGTCTTTAGGCTAGTGACCACTGTTCTGGTGGTTGGAGTTGCTGAAACAGTGCCTCTTGTGACCTGTAGTTAGGTCACTCTCTCTAGTACACACACTTGACCAATGTTCTGTCCCCAGGTGAGTCCACTTCAATTGAGAGTTCACTAATAGATGTGTTGTAGCATGTGACCACTGTGCTAGAGTTTGTAGTTACAGGAATAGTGCCTGCTGGGAGTTGTAGTCATGCCAGTGCCTGTAGAACACACACTTGACAAATGTTATCTCCCTGGATGTTTACCCTTAAACCTATAGGTATCAAAAAGGGGTATTTGGAGAAGTGGCCACTGGATCTGGTTTTTGGAGATTTAGAACAGTGAGTGCCTACTGGGAGTTGTAGTCACACCAGTCCCTGTACTACACACACCATACAAATGCCACCTCCCCAAGTGAGTACACTTCAAATGTGAGTTGCCAAATAGAGGTCTTTGGACTGGTGGACTCTGGGCTGGTGAGTGGAGTGACAGTAAAAATTGCAAAAGCTGAGCTGTGAGCATTTATGACATGGCATTTTTATGACATTTTAGTGGTGTGACTTAATAGACTCCATGCCCCCAGGTATTCCTGTCTAGCCCACAGGATGCAGGATGGCCAAGACTTTCTACTCCCAGGGAAAGAGATGTAATGGAGGGCCACTGCCAGTTTACTTGGCCTGCAGCTGGTGCCTGGAGACCAGGCAATGGACCTTGCCCTGAGATCATTCCACATCTTCCTAATGTCATCCCTTTTGTGCAGGATGGTGCCTACAGCATTCACTCTGTCAACGATCCTGTCCCATGTTTCCATTCTCCTACTGAAAGGAGTGCGCTGGACTTGTGCTCCAAACAATTGTGACTCTTCTCTTACGGTTTCACCCACCATGACTCTTATCTTCTGAGAAATAGGGATTTTTTAAATATGCCATTGAGGTTAAAAAAAAAGAAATGGGTGACAGTGACTCTCTAAAGAAGGGAAGTGCCAAAGGGTGTGACTGTACAAAAGTGTGTGCAGGATGTTGTATGGGATGGTGAAAAAAAAAGTGGTGCCCAGTATCTGTACTGTCTGGAAAATAATTTGCTCTGGCTTCTGTGTGTTGCGGTGTAAATACAAAGGACTGTGTTCTGTGAAAGGGTGTGATTTATAGTGTACTTTTCAGGTTTGTCCAGTCTGGCAATGTGTGTCAGTCGTGTTGTTTTCAAATTCATCCAATGTGCAGTTGTGTATTACTTAGGTGACCGCAGACCACTGTGGTTCAAACCGCCATTGGCTGACCCCCATGGGGGTCTGCATTGTGACTGGGTGCTTGTGATACGGTGCTGGAGGTTGGACCACTTATTTCCTGGCCTTCGCGTCTCTGCCGGTCTGTCTTTTTTGGTTGGCTGTCTTGCCTGCATGACTTGAAACAGGGCGTTTTGAAAGACCGCCAACATGGCAGTCTTTTCAGGACTGCCAACACGGTGGTCTGGCGGTCCGACCGCCAAACTCATAATGAGGCCCTATGTCTGCCTTTTTAATCAGGAGGGTAACTAGCTAATTGAATTGACTTAGTCAGAAGACTGTGCAGCTGCAGTCCAATGCAATTGAGACCATGCTTTACAATCTTTTGAGGGCAAGGTTTGTCAGGGTAGCCAGAAGAGCAGGATTAAACTATACTTATCATATCCACTAAGGTTATAGGAAGAAAAGCAGTCTCAGAAGGAGAAGAGACATTCTGGTTGAAGTCAAGAGTATAAGCAAGCTGGGTCATATCAATTTAATAGATAGCAGCATTTTTTTTAAAGACCAAAGCTGTATGATTGTGATACAGCTCTTCAGAAATTGAAGCAGGCTTCTGGCAGAACCAAGGATGAAAATAGGGTCAACAACAGAGAAAATAGTTTTTAGCAGAAATATAGGTTGATGAGCCAATCTATAAATGTTTGTTATTTGTTTTAATTCAAGACTGCAAGTGAGTCTCTTTTTGCGTTCCATACATTTGAATCTATTTTTTTCTCCAGTAAAGCCTTGGAAAACCAAGAAGGCAAGGAAGAGGTCTGTCCAGAATTCTGACTGCTAAACGGAGCAGTTACTATCTAGAGCAGTGGGCATCTAAGAGATAAAATTATGAGCAATTATTTCCATATTTTCTGAAAAGTGAGGACAGATGCTAATAAGAGACGTTACAAAATTAAAATTTTTCACCCTGGACCATGCGCTATAAAATACAGAGCGGACAGCAAGGGGCGGACGAGATTTAGGAATATTAAAATGACAAGGATTAGCTCAACACCAGGCAACCAGAGAGGTAAAGCTACTGAAAGGTCGCAGACATCTGTATATATACGGTCCAGTGTGTGTCTTGCAATGCACATAAAGGATGAAACGAACTGCTTCAAATCCAGTGCACCTAAGGCCTCTAAAAATTTCTCACATAGGAATTTGTAAAACTATCCCCATGTATATTGAAATCACCCAGCAGCTTATAATTGGGAAACGTTCAAATATAAGGCACAAACCAGTATGGTAAGGATATATGAAAACCTTCAATTTGCTCTAAATTATCGCATTTATTTATGTTGCAAACATACTGAAATCGAAAATTAAAAGCAAGGCAACCCCTATACGAATGGAGCAATCTCTCCATACAATAGAAATTTCTGGAGGAATGGCCAAAGTTAGGTTATGCCTAGGAGCATTGCTTTTTATTATACAACTGATATCATTTAAATTGTGCCTAGAAAAAAATATGCGTAACATTGATTTTTATAATCTAATACTTTAAAAAATGAAAGCTATGTATCATAAATTCTGGCTTGGTCATATATAAATGAAACGAACCATTCATGAAACATCCAGGTTTCAGTCACAAAAACCATAACTGGTTTGTATTTCTCAATAAAATCCCACAAGTGAGAGGTGCTGAACTGTGAGATTGAAACACTTCCTAATCAGTGAATTCAATAATTCAGTAATGTGCTGTCCGAATAACTGAATCACAATTATGTATTGAGCCATGTCGTTCACAAATGTTATACAACCTTCAGACTTGAGGCAAGCTTTATTATCTATTTTGGCTTTTAACCACGCCCACTTCACGGCCATCACTATCATTCGTTCATGGGCATGCCCATCAAAAATACTTTGTTATCATTGGTAAATGTCTTACATTTGTCCCTCCTTGGGGTGGTTTGGTTACCGCCTTGGACATCGACCCTAGTACATTGCTAATTGCGCTTTTGCTGATACATTTGACTGCGAACAGACTTCTTTTTTTTGTGTGTGTCTCCTTCATGGCATGGCGCTTTGAATCGACTTGCTTATGTGAAACTGTTTTTTTATTTTCAATTTATGTGGCAAGAAAAGTCTGGTTAGGAGTTTACAACGCTAATAGCTCTAACTCGAGCAGATGCGAGACCCATTGCATTGCAAATTCTTGTCTGGAACTATAGGTACCAGGAGAAGGGCAGGAATGTTGGCCGGCTCCTGCTTTACAAAGGAGCTGCACCATAACCCCCATGCTGCATATGGAGTTATTTTCAGTGCGAGGTGTGATGACGCAGAAAAAGAGGGTCCAACATATATTCATACATATCATGTAATCAAAAGCATATAATGTAGTGTGATTTTAGTAAAGAAAATAATGTACGAGGGAAATTGTGCCCTCGGGGTAGTTCGCCAACATTGTAAACGAGCTTTATTAATCATGAAGTATTGAAAATGTAGTAATCCGTCATAATTGCAAATGTATGCCATGATTTCTCGTTTGAAACTGTTTTGCTTAGCTTAAATTTAGTAGAGGCTTTGGCCTAGTTGCCTGGTCTCAATTTCTAACTGTGTGGCTTTTTCCTTGAACTAATGAAACATATATTCTTGTTTGAAGTTGTATTTTTCCAGCAGAGATGACTAATACACTTATCTCCAAGGTTTCGTACTAGGCCGGTTTCATCCCCTTTGATACAAGGCCAGTCTGCAGGTGCGAACAATGAAGGTACAGATAGTAAAATAATTGGCAAACCATGTTACAACTTGTGTTCCAAGGCTCCAAGGACAGTGTATGCATAAATGAGTGCTAGTAAAAGACAATTTTCATTGGACAATTTGAAGCCAACCTATGAACCCCCCAATGGAAGTCCCTGCAGAATTTGGAATGTTTCTTACTTAAATCCACTGGACAAAGAGAAGTCAGCCATTTTCCTTGATGCCAATTTGAAGCCAGATGCCAGACTCCATTTTGGACGACACCCTGATGCCCTTTTCTCTATTCTAGAGAAAGAGACTTTTAGAATTCTCACCCTAGAGACTTTAACTTTGATTTGCCCCCGTCTTGCCCATGCAGTAACTTTGCCCCATTTTCCTTGCTATTGCAAGGAAGCTTGCCCTTACCTTTGCCCCTTTGAAATCTGCCCTATGCTGATCGAACCGGCACCTGAAGGACGAAGACTTTCTTGAATGCTGATTGTATTTGGTAAATATGAAAGGATAAATGTATTATGCATTGTGTTTTCCCTTTTTAGGTACCAACTGCTATTTTGATAGGGTCCTAGCTAGAAGTTTTCCAAATTTGTGTTGACTAAATTCGTTTTGCATGAAGTCCCACATGCCAATGCTAATTAGAGGTTAGTCGAGGGATTCATTCGATGCACCATGTTGATTTGAAATCTTGTTATGCTGACCAATGTATGAAATCAGTCAAATACAGTTAGTCATATTAGTTATTTGCATTGCCATAACTGAGTGTATCATAATCCAGATTTTGCGTAGATTGCGTTTCTTCCGCCGCTATGGACAGCTAGTAATGTTCATCTACATATATCATTTGGTTTTGAGACTTATATACATCGTGCTAGCTTTGTTAAAATAGGGAAATAAATTCACTAACTTTTAATAAACTGGTGTGGTTATTCATGACTGAAAGGTCAGGGTGCGCCGAATTACGAACTGTTACTGATTTCTGATGTGTTATTTTGATCTATTAATTGATTATTGATTGCCGATAATAATAATTATTGATTATTGATCTGAGTGACCCGATTATTCTAGGATGAGGAGAGCCCGACTCGGTTAAAAGATCCACCGACCTCCAGTGTGTCCAGGTATAGGTAATTTATAAGGGCTGGTGGCGTTATCAGTAGATGGTAGCAGAGATTGATAGTTTAGCCCTTTGGGACCCCATCCGAACAATAGATAGAGTCAAGTTAGAATTTTCTTTGATAAAACAAGTTGGAGGGATGATGATGCCCTAAGTCCCCAATGACTTTCCCGGGATCTCGGAGCTTGCGAATGTAGGACATGGAGGTGTGAGAATGTTTTCGGCGTTTCTAGTGACGGTATGAGTGGAGTTAGGGTTTTGCGCTTGCACAGCTTATTGCCGCAGATTAATTGAGAAGCTTGTGAGGATTTGAGGGGGTTAAAAGATATTAGAAGAGTGTTACTCTAAAAGTGTGAGAGTAGGGAAGTCGTCGAACTTCACATGTGTGTAGCGCTTTGTGCAGAAAAATTGTCCACGTGGTTGTTGATGTTGAGACGGGCCCTGCGAGGTCAAGAGACTCCGGAGTATGTTGAAAAGTGTATGAGACACTTGTTTAATGTTGTAATCTGGTCGGTTTAATAGGTTGATCGAGCGTGGTCAACAAGTCGGTATGAATGTTGCGGAGTGAAAGAAAAACTTCGACTTTGAGATTTGACGAATTCTAAAGTGCACTAGAATAGTTCATTGATCAGTTGAGAGTAAAGTTTGCGGGTCAAATTTTGCTTGCGAAAGTGGGAAACCGAGAAAGATGGAATAACTGCCGAGGCTAGTGAAAAATCCCTAAGGTTTCTGAAGCGATTGTGTTACCCTTCCTGTGGTGAACCAACAGATTTGTTTTATTCTTTTGGTTAGCGCTCGCGTTATATTGCAGAAATTAGTTTGTGAGTGAAGACGAGTGAAAGAGGACAAGCCGCGGGACTTTGTCAGCCGCAGTGTGTGAGTGTGACGTCACTAGGAGCCGCGCTGGGATAGGTCGATTGGAGAGAAGGGTCGCGCACGGATTGGACAGAGTCCATGAAGCGCAACTGGTAGGAGAAAGGCAAGCGAAGAGTATTCCGGGAATTAAAGTCACTTATTGATTATACATTTTAAGAAAAATAAGAGACGGAAAGATGACATTTTTCAAAGCATTCAAGAGTGCCATTAGGGGAGATGTTTACATTAAAGCAAATGTAGGAGAAGAAACACCGACTGAGGGTACACCAGCTTACATTGTCATTGAAGAAAAGGGTGTAGCACCATGTCTATGGTTAAAACAATGGTGCAAATTAACGGAGAAGCATGGAAGTGTAGCGTTCCCTATCCACGGGTCGTTTAATCTAAGGGTTTTAGAAAATTTGAGATTTGCGCTATACGACATGAAAGTACCTCCGAGACCAGCACAGTTTGAGGCACTAGCAATTTGGGAGCTAATAGCTAGAAACCAACAACAAAAGAAGTTTGAGACCAGAATAAGAAAGATAGAAAAGACACTAGCGGATGCTAGATGTGACACCACACAAAAGGTTTGGAGATCAGACGTATTGCAGGGGATTAAATTGTTTCCAGCAATTACCAATGAAGCGGAGACGGAAGGAAGGAAAGCTACCTATAAGACAAACAGGAGTCAGTCCAGAGATAGAGAGAACAATAGAAACTCGAAAAGGGGAGACGAGTCAGATGATGAGGAGTTTATTATACAATTGCTGAATGATCGCCCGCCACCATATGTGGAAAGCGAAAAAGGCTCAAGCATTAGTACTGCCCCTCCAGAACCAATACAGGATAATGTAACACCAAATTTGAGAATATCTCAGAGGCTGAGCAGTAACGAGATGCCTTTCTCACCACAAATACCACAACTTCGGAGAATATTCCCAGGCGTGCCTACGTTGAAACCTGCTGATAATTATCAGCCCCAGGTTCAAAGACACTGCTGTGATGAGCATAACATGGGAATGACTTCTGATTTAACGGCGCAGGGAGGACAGAGTTTTCAAGGACCAACATTGATTCAAGCTGAATCAACACAGTTCTTGATGCCTCAAAAACAGACACAAGAAGTGCCGAAGCATACCCAAGTGACAGGGAGCCAGTTAGGTATGCCAGCAATGATGAACCATAATATGGGGATTAACATGCCACAGAATTTGGGGAACGGACAGAATCCAGACGCGATATCTCTGCCTATCACTGTAGGTCCACCAGTACCACTGTACATACAGGCAAATTCAAGCACAAGCGACCAAGAGTTAATGGTACAGAGTGGGACAGGGAGAAGATGCATAGAGACCACTCCAGAAACAACTCCAATAGCGGCACTGCCAGATGGATCTGGGTCCTTGTCGGATTTCAGTCCAATTTCAATTTGTGCTCCGTCGACCGTGGTAAGGTCACATCCACCACTATTAGTGCTGTTAACCTCACAGACTGAAACATTACAGAAACCATCAGTGGCAGTTGATGTAACTGCTACACTGATGGGACTGAATGCGCAACAGTTAACACAATGGTTCAACAGCCTGAACTCCCCACAGAGTACATCCAGCGGGAAGGGAGAATAATACCTGAATAAAATAAGGTTGGGTATGGAGGCAGACGAACTGGTTGAGGGAACAATGGGTTTGAACAGATTAGAATCATACACAGAGGAAGAACTAAGATACATGTGCCCTAGGATTACAAGAGAAGTAAGCGGCATACATAAGAAGTTTACAAGAAATTGCAGACAGAAACGAGATTGATATAAGTAAGACTAGACACCTGAGCAGAAGTTACAGGTTAGACTTTGAGACAAAAGATTTTGAACACATGAGATCCGCAGGGATGAAAACACATCTTAAAGAGATACTGCAGAGTGCACAGGTCTTGAAATGTTTAGACAAATGGGAAAGCAGGTGGGTTAAGAAAAAGGACAAAAAGAAAGAAAATACTCCAGAGCGGAACGAGAAAAAACAACAGAATGACGATCTGATAACTATGTTACCAATGAGGGAGACAGCAGGGGGAAAACTTGTACATGTACCATGGCACAGGTGCGATATTCAATCCTTTACGGATGACTTTCCCAAATTGAGAGAGAAGCCGATTGAGTGGTATCAACAAACGGATAGATTTGTGAAACTCGCAAAATGTCTCTGGGAAGACTTGAATACTTTATTTGAAATTGTGGTTCCGGCAGATTTGTGGAAAGATTGTAAAAGGGCTGTAGGTTGGCCGACGAGTAAACCAGAGAGAGATAGGGACACAGGTGCGCCATCACCTACGGTAATGAGTTTGTACCACAAGGTGATTGAGCACCTGAAAACCAAGGTTGCGTCGAAAAATGTGGATTGGCAGAGGATTGACAGGACCGCCCAAGAGGTTAAGGAATCTATACATGCGTATTATGAGAGGTTGTTAAAAGCGTTTAAAAATTACAGTGGCACAGAAACGATTGAGGCAAAGGACATGCTCCATTTTGTGTTCAGATTTGTGGAAGGGTTGAGACCAGAAATCAGCCAGATGATCAAAACGCATTTGATTTGTTGGCAGTCAAAGTCGATCGATGAGGTGTTGAATTATGAAAAATACTGCAGTGATGAGATTGAGACAAAGCAGAAAAGATTGAAGGAAAAGGTGATGGTGATGCAGCTTAGAGCAGCTCAGACAGGTTTGCAAAGTTTATAAGGTTTCCAACAACAGATGCCGCAGCAACAGCAACAGGGAAACGCTATGTTTCAGCCGCAGATGAGAGGCAGAGGCCGAGGAGGTTTTGTGAATAATGCTCCTGATTTGAATACCGTTATGATTCCAAATGGTATACAGGCAATGAAGAAGGTGATGCCATGTCACACGTGCGGAATTGTCGGGCATTGGAAACGGGAGTGCCCAATGATGGTGCAGGAAGGTGTAGGTCAGCAAAACAATGATGTCAATGCATTCCAGACTATGAGAGGACCGAAACTGAGAGGTCCAAACCCAAATTTCCAAAACAATATAAACCAGCTGCAGGGTTTACAACCCATGCAACCGCAACAGGTGCAAATTCCCCGTGTGCAAATGGCACAATTACAGCCAATGAGGCAGCAGTTTCCTATGGTACCTAATCAGCAAATGCAAATACCCTTAGCACCAATGAATCAGCAGCAAGCAATGCTTCCTCAACAGGTCACGGGTCAAGGAATGAATCAAAATGACACAGTACACCAGTTCCCATTACACAGTGAGAATGGAATAAACGATGTATGGGAGAGTGAAAGTTCAGATGAGGAGGGAAATTGTATGCTTGCAGCATCTTTGGAAGTTGATCAAAAGGGTCCGTATGTGGAGGGAAGAGTTATGGGTCATCGCGTTTCATTCTTGGTTGACACAGGAGCTACACGTTCCACTGTTAGGAGCATTGAAGTACCAAATTTGCCACTTTCAGGGAGAACAGTTCAAGTAGTGGGAGTAGCAAACAGGTACCTGACGAACCCAATCACAGACCCAGTGCAAGTCAGAATTGGTAACTACCAAGGGTCACATAAATTCGTGGTGTGTGACTCAAGCCCGATATCACTGTTAGGGAGAGACCTATTGTGCAAATTGTGATGTTCAATTATGTGTTCAAACAATGGAATTAAAATTCAGACGAGCAGTGATGGGGAAGAAGAGGACAGTGTAGGAGGGGACGAAGTGAAAACTGTCGATGAAGAGTATCCCCTGATTACCCTTTACCCAATGATCACTGAAGCAGACATTCCTGCTGAGTTACAGGAAACAGTCAGAAAAGAAGTGTGGGATATGACAGGGAAAGAGGTGGGATTGGTGAAAGGAGTGGAACCAGTGAAAGTGACTGTAAAACCCAATGTAACCTTTCCCCAGACCCCACAGTACCATATGGCACAAGACACCCTCATGAAAGTCACACAACTCATTGATGAGTTTGTAAAACAGGGAGTACTGAAAGAGGTGTTAAGCAGTCCATGTAATTCACCATTCACGGGACTAATAAAACCAAGTGGAAAGGTCCGAATTGTTCAAGATTTGAGGAAAATAAATGACATAATGATCAAATGTTGTCCCGTAGTACCAAATCCAGCTGTGATAATGTTTCAAGTTCCCTGTGATGCTGAATGGTTCTCAGTCATCAACTTATCACAAGCATTCTATTCTGTGCCCCTACATGAGGACAGCCAGTTTCTCTTTTGTTTCAAATTCTTAGACAGAGTTCACAGTTGGTGTAGAATTCTTCAAGGGTTTTCGGAGTCACCGTCAATTTTCAATCAGATTCTAAAGAAAGATTTGGAAGCGCTGGAGTTGCCATTCGAGTCAACCCTAGTACAGTACATTGACGATTTACTGATCGCATCCAAGACAGAAAGCGACTGTACAGCTGACACCATTGCCCTATTGAACCATTTGGGAAGGAATGGACACAAGGTGTCCCCTTCAAAATTACAGTTCTGTCAGAAGAAAGTGAAATATTTGGGTCACCAAATAGAGAAAGGGTCACGGAGAATAATGAAGGAAAGAATAACAAGTGTACTTCAAATGAGTCCACCAAAGACGAGGAGGGAGGTGAGGAAGTTTTTGGGAATGGTGAGCTACTGTCGCCAATGGATTCCCAACTTCTCAACTCTAGCAAAACCTTTACTGAAACTGACCCAGAAAGATGCACTGGATGAAATTGAGCTGAAAGGAGATGAGATGGATGCTTTTATTGAATTGAAAGAATGCATGTGCAGGGCTCCAGCTTTAGGTATGCCTGATTACACAAAGCCTTTCACATTGTTTTGTCATGAACGTGATGCATGTTCCTTGTCTGTCTTGACCCAAGCCCATGGTGGCGTAAACAGACCAGTAACATATTTTTCAGCTACTTTGGATCCGGTCGCAGCAGCTCTGCCAGGGTGCTTGCGTGCCGTAGCCGCAGTTGGTATCAGCCTCACTCAGAGTGAAGGAATAGTGATGGGACACCCTTTAACAGTCATGGTCCCCCACTCAGTCGAAATACTTTTGACACGTTCCCGAACACAGCACATGACTGGTGCTAGACTCACAAGGTATGAAACAATAATTCTTGGATCACCTAATGTGCAGCTGAAACGGTGCACTACGTTGAATCCAGCAACCTTGTTTCCCAGTGAAAATGACGAAATTGAGAACGCTGAAGACATCGAGCACGACTGTCTTCAGGTGACTGAATTTTGCACCAAACCAAGACCTGATATCAAAGATACCCGATTGGAAGAAAACGATCAAGTTATTTTTGTTGATGGTTCATGTTTAAGAGATGCATTGGGAATATTGAAGGCAGGATACGCTGTATGTACGGTAACAGGTGTTCTGGAAGCATCTTGGCTTCAAGGAGTTTACTCTGCACAAGTAGCAGAATTGGTAGCCCTTACTAGAGCTTGCCAACTCTCTGCATTAATGAAAGTTACCATTTACACTGACAGTCAGTACGGATTTGGAATAGTGCATGATTTTGGACAATTGTGGTCACAAAGAGGCTACATGACCTCTTCAGGATCACCAGTGAAAAATGGTGAAAGAATAAGAGAATTGTTACATGCCATCCAACTACCAGGAGAAGTAGCAGTGGTAAAATGCAGTGCACACTCGAACGGACAAGACTATGTTTCTCTGGGAAATGGATATGCGTATCAAGTCGCAAGGTTTTGCGCATTGAACTGTATATTGCTCAGGGATGAATTGAATTTGATAAATGAACCAGAACTTGAACCAAGCCAAATCTTTGCCCTAAAGGTTGTAGATACAATGGACGAATTGAAATCCTTACAGAATGATGTCAGTGAGGATGAGAAACTCTCTTGGACCAAATCACAATGTGTAAAGAGACTAGATAAATTATGGGTTTCAAGTGAAGGGAAATTTGTTCTTCCAAACAGCCTTTTGACACAGATAGCCAGATTTTACCATGGACAAGCTCATCTTGGGAGGGATGCCATGATTAGATTGTTTAAAACTGATTGGTTTAACCCCAAATTCCGTCAAGTTGCTGAAGCAGTTTGCCATCGTTGCGTCATTTGCCAACAGATGAACGCAGGGAAGGGGACCTTAGTAAATTTGAGCCACATTGGAAGAGCAGGGGGTCCCTTCAGCAGGATGCAAATGGACTTTATCGAGATGCCTGTGCATGGAGGCTTGAAGTATGTGTTGGTGGTTGTGTGTATTTTTAGTCACTGGATTGAAGCATACCCTACACGCAGAAATGACAGTCTCACAGTTGCAAAACTAATCTTGAGAGAGCTAATACCACGTTTCGGATTTCCGATCTCCTTAGAATCAGGTAGGGGAAGTCACTTCAATAATGAAGTAATAAAATTGCTTTGTGCAGCGCTGAACATTGAGCAAAAGTTGCATTGTAGCTACCGCCCTGAAGCATCAGGTCTAGTGGAGCAAATGAATGGCACATTGAAATCAAGGATGGCGAAAATATGTGCATCAACAAACTTGAAATGGCCTGACGCATTGCCTTTGGTGCTAATGTCAATGAGAAACACCCCTGACAGAAAGACTGGACTGTCCCCACACGAGATCCTCATGGGCAGGGCTATGAGACTTCCAGCAGTTCCTGCAAATGCTCTTTTGAATATTACAGATTATATGGTGTTAGACTACTGCAAAGGTCTAACTGATGTGGTCCGCTCTTTCTCTCACCAGGTGGAGGCAACCACCTTGCCACCGATCCAAGGTCCAGGACACGCCCTGAAAGCAGGTGACTGGGTTGTGATAAAGAAGCACGTGAGGAAGTCGTGTTTGGAACCCCGTTGGAAAGGACCTTTTCAAGTGATTCTGACGACTACCACCGCTGTGAAGTGTGCGGGAGTTCCCAACTGGATTCACGCCAGTCACACAAAGAGGGTATTGTGTCCCACAGATGAGGAAGTTGAAGCGCTGAAGTCACCAGTACCTGATAACAAAGTGCCAAGTGCCGAGACAGAGCGAAAGGGAACTAGAAGCGAACAGGTAGAAATAGAGGAATGAGAAATATTCTCTGAGGACGAAGCAACTGACTCATTTGGGGAAGACCAAGCCTCAGAGAGTGACGAAGGACCGGAAGGCGACAAAGAACCTGAAACAGCTGAAAGTGACAAAGAGCCTGAAGAAAGTAACGGTGGCAAAGAGCTCGAAACAGGTGAAGAAGCAGGAGAGCCTGATCAGAGGAGGGCTTTCCCAGAAGCAGACGATACAGGAAAAGAAAAGGAAAACCAAATTGACTCCCCAGAAGGAGGGGACAAGACATAACAGATCGAAACTGCTCAAACTTCTTCAGAAGAAGTTGCGGGTCCATCAAGTGGACACAGTGCAAAAAGAAGACAAAGCATATCGCCAGTAAAATTAAGAATCAGAGAAACGTTGAAAGACAGTGAAGGGCCAAAAGTGAAAGAGAAAAGAAAGGAAGTGTCTGTCGTAATACCAGCACCAAGTGAAGAAAAGGACTTGGCAAGGGAAGAAAGTACCAGCGAGAAAGAATCAAAGAGAGATGCAAAATTGAAAAGAAAAAGAATACCGAGCAGAAGGTATTCTGGTCCGGAGTGGGCATACTTAGCCAATAACGATTGGTCAGACGAAGTCGTGTCCCTCAGTCTTGAGAACGAAGAGGCAGAACTTCATTTTGGCACATGAGAAATAAAAACTTCATGAACTTCATTGATTAAAGACATTGGTCACCTGATTGACTTTTCAACCGGCTAAGACATTGCTAACTTGATTGACTTTGAAACCGATCTTGAGACAACGCTGCTAACCGATAAGAGACTAAAGCTGCTAAAGAAAACTGTGTGAACACTGAACTCGTTCAGCTTTGTAAATATCTGCAAATCCGCTTTGATAAAGTGTCTTCAACTTTCTGATTCTATACAGATCATGACTAGCTTCACTACACAGGGGCGTAAAATGAAGTGTTGTAAATATATGTGTATAGGTCTAATAACCGCATGCGTACTAATCATTGTAGCGATAGTTCTTGGAATGCATGGTAAGAATGAGAGTGAGACGAATGATGCTTCTACTTCTAAACCTACTATTGTTACTGAACTAACAGCTCTAAAGAGACTCGAACAAGACGAGAGACACCTGCATGAGAAAAAGGAACTTTCATCTAACGTTTTCTATCTCTTGCTGAGTGAGTATGTTGAGACCATGGATGCAAAAGATTGTTATGTGTGTACACAAATACCTACCTCAGTAGTGGAAGGGGTGACATATCACAGCATGCCTCTTACTTACGGAATTACATGTAGTATAATAACGTCCAGATTTTACGGTCAGACGTACATTCATTATTTTTACTCTAACTATGATGTTACATTTGCATATGTCCCCATAATCGAGTACCTGAGTAAAATAGCTAGAGATTATTATTTCAAATTAATGAGAGAATTCTTTGAGCCGTTGTCACCTTTTCACACAGCACACGCACATAGAGAGAACCTTACATGCTTGCTTTCACAGGTAGAGATACATTTTCTAGACCGCACTGATGATAGGAGAAAAGAAATGAAGGAGGAATTAGAAAGGGAATTACATCTGTAGATAACTATGCTTTTGCCGCAATAAAGACACAAGGGAAAATAGCTTTAGATACATTGCATGTAGGGAGAGTTTGTATACATAGACATAAATCATACTATGACACAGTTTTTGTGGGAACGAGTGAATGCAAACATATGTTTTTGTTTCAACCTAAGTGGACGTTCATGCTGAATGGACAAGACCCAGTTATTCCTGGAACATATTATATTTGTGGACTTAACGCCTATTATCGTCTTCCTAAAGGATGGTATGGGAGATGTTATTTGGGAATAGTGTTCCCAAAGATTTACCAGCTGGATGACTTAATGAAATTTACAAAGCTGTCTGAATCACATCATGTTCAGAAAAGAGAGACAGCTTCTGGTGTGGTAGGAGATATATTTGGAGCATTGATTCCTTCAGTGGGAGTCATATTGAATTCAATCAAAATACGAAAGTTGTCTACTATTGTGGATAACATGCTGACTAAGTTTTCAGGAGCTATAATCCTGATGGATGCTGAACTTGCTGCAGAAAGAGCTATGACTCTTCAAAATCGGCTTGCCTTAGACATTCTTTTAGCAAATGATGGCGGCGTTTGCAAAATGCTTGGTACGCGTCACTGTTGTACATATATACCAGACAGCAGTGGGAAAATTAGAACGATGCTTACAAATTTAACTAAAGAAAGTGTAGATTTAAAGGAATTGAAAGAACCAGGAGTTTGGGAGAAAGTTGGAAAAGGATTTGCTTCTGTGGGAAATTGGCTCAGCAACGTTTGGAACGGATTGTTACTAAAAATAGTAAAGGGAATATTGATAATATTAATTTGTTTATTAGGCTCTTGGGGAACATGGAAAGCTATCAAAATATGGAAAATAAGACGTGAAAGGAAAAGAGAAGAAAAAGAACAAGCTAAAATGGTGGAAATATATAGAGAAAAATCTAAAGGGACTAAAAGAAAAAGGGAATTGACTGAAGTGCCAAATTACTATACAGAATTTTAATGGAATAAAATTTGTGGGTAGATTTGATGTGATGACATAATTAGTCATCAGAGGAGGGATTGATGACGCAGAAAAAGAGGGTCCAGCATATATTCATACATATCACGTAATCAAAAGCATATAATGTAGTGTGATTTTAGTAAAGAAAATAATGTACGAGGGAAATTGTGCCCTCGGGGTAGTTCACCAACATTGTAAACAAGCTTTATTAATCATGAAGTATTGAAAATGTAGTAATCCGTCATAATTGCAAATGTATGCCATGATTTCTCTTTTGAAACTGTTTTGCTTAGCTTAAATTTAGTAGAGGCTTTGGCCTAGTTGCCTGGTCTCAAATTCTAACTGCGTGGCTTTTTCCTTGAACTAATGAAACATATATTCTTGCTTGAAGTTGTATTTTTCCAGCAGAGATGACTAATACACTTATCTACAAGGTTTCGTACTAGGCCGGTTTCATCCCCTTTGATACAAGGCCAGTCTGCAGGTGCGGACAATGAAGGTACAGATAGTAAAATAATTGGCAAACCATGTTACAACTTGTGTTCCAAGGCTCCAAGGACAGTGTATGCTTAAATGAGTGCTAGTAAAAGACAATTTTCATTGGACAATTTGAAGCCAACCTATGAACCCTCCAATGGAAGACCCTGCAGAATTTGGAATGTTTCTTACTTAAACTCACTGGACAAAGAGAAGTCAGCCATTTTCATTGATGGCAATTTGAAGCCGGATGCCAGACTCCATTGTGGACGACACCCTTTGCCCTTTTCTCTATTCTAGAGAAGGAGACTTTTAGAACTCTCACCCTAGAGACTTTAACTTTGATTTGCCCCCGTCTTGCCCATGCAGTAACTTTGCCCCATTTTCCTTGCTATTGCAAGGAAGCTTGCCCTTACCTTTGCCCCTTTGAAATCTGCCCCATGCTGATCGAACCGGTACCTGAAGGACGAAGACTTTCTTGAATGCTGATTGTATTTGGTAAATATGAAAGGATAAATGTATTATGCATTGTGTTTTCCCTTTTTAGGTACCAACTGCTATTTTGATAGGGTCCTAGCTAGAAGTTTTCCAAATTTGTGTTGACTAAATTCGTTTTGCATGAAGTCCCACATGCCAATGCTAATTAGAGGTTAGTCGAGGGATTCATTCGATGCACCATGTTGATTTGAAATCTTGTTATGCTGACCAATGTATGAAATTAGTCAAATACAGTTAGTCATAATAGTTATTTGCATTGCCATAACTGAGTGAATCATAATCCAGATTTTGCGTAGATTGCGTTTCTTCCGCCGCTATGGACAGCTAGTAATGTTCATCTACATATATCATTTGGTTTTGAGACTTATATACATCGTGCTAGCTTTGTTAATATAGGGAAATAAATTCACTAACTTTTAAAAAACTGGTGTGGTTATTCATGACTGAAAGGTCATGGTGCGCCGAATTACGAACTGTTACTGATTTCTGATGTGTTATTTTGATCTATTAATTGAGTATTGATTGCTGATAATAATAATTATTGATTATTGATCTGAGTGACCCGATTATTCTAGGATGAGGAGAGCCCGACTCGGTTAAAAGATCCACCGACCTCCAACGTGTCCAGGCAATAGGTAATTTATAAGGGCTGGACGCGTTATCAGTTGTGTTTTTTTTTTCTCCATGCAGCCTTGCAAACTTTCCATAGGGAGGTGGTAGAGCTACGGAGATCTTTGCTGTCATTATTCATCTGGCCGGATCCCTTTTGAGAAGAGATAATGAAGGTACACACCGAAACCAGATAGAATCCGCCATAAGGTAGGAACGTGAATGCACATTTGCCCTAATAAAGACAAGGGAATTATTGGAGAGACAGAGAAGGGTAATTTAATGTGTTTTTCCTGGGAACAGTGTGAAAACCTTTTTTGGAAGGATTGGGGGAAAACTTTAAAAAAAGTGAGGTAGTGAAACCTGTTAAATTTAATCTGGATGAAAGATAAATCTCTGCTGAACTGTAAACCTAAATAAAGTACTCCATACGGCAACCACAATTAATCCTAACCCAGTGTACTTCTTATGGAGCATAAGATCATTGAATGCAAAAGATGACAAGAAGTAAACATTAAGGGGCATATTTATGGGGAATTGGCGTAGGGTAGCCCCATAAGACTTCTTTAGGGATGGGCAAATTGTTCTGCACCACCAACGAAGTTTTCGGAAAAACTCAGTGGAGTGATGCAGAGCTTTTTCTCTTGCGCGGCTCACCAACATTAAGTTGGCGAGCGCGAGAAATTGCTATGTTGATGAGCAAGAATTCTGAACCTAGGCGGTCGCAGCAGGTCATGCCCACCCGCATTGAGAAAGCTCTGCATGTGTTGAGGGAAGCTGACACTCAAGTAGAAAATCTACTCTAGTGAAAGAAAGAAGTTAGCGTCCTCTGGTGCTCTGAGTGATACCATTCACGCTGATTTTACAGTGCGGGAGAAACTCTTAGTGCTGAAAATCAATGCAAACAGCGTCACTTACCCAATCGCCGACACTCGCGGAACTCCGGATAGCGCAGCAGAGTTTTTTAGGCGCTTTAAGGAGTTCTGCATGCAGAACTCCACAAACTCCACCAATGCCTAGTCTTCTTACTGCTCCACCATACGCCAATGTCAAAGGGCAGGAATGCACCATATTTACAAAATACTGTGCATTTCTGTCCTTTCCCCCTGCGCTGTTGCACAGTTGGCTGCCTAGCTCCAGCACAGGCACCCTTGCACAACAGTGCAAGGGTGCATTTGTTGCATGAAGGATTGCTTTTGTGCAGTAAGGGGCGTCTTGCTGCACAAAACAATCAAGAGAGGTGTTTTCCTCTTTCTATGCATTCTGCAGCACACATGGAAAGAGGAAAAAAAAGTGTAAGATTTTGGCACTGTCCCAGTTTTACCTGATTAAGTAAATCTGGGGCAGGGTCAAAATCCATGGGTGTTCTATGAGAAAACCCACTCTCGTGCCAGACCTCCCTGGTGCAGAGTAAGGCAATAGAGCAACTTGTACTGCTTCATCTTACACCATATGCATGAGGCCACAAAAAAACATCACAAAGTGGCTTTGCCTGGCTTCATAGATATGGCTGTGATGCTTGTGCCGCCAAAGTGTAAAAAATAGTGATGCTCCAGCAACACAAGCTTCTCGTAAATATGCCCTAAAGAGATTGTCATTTAACGATTTTCTAAAGGTCGTGTGAGTGCTGATAATATGAGATTATATATCATATTAACAATTTAGCTCTAAATTTTGGGCCATTTATGTCATTGATTGATATATTATCATACCCAATGTGGATTTTGTACCGCTAGTGTGATAGATCTGTGTTTGAATTGTGACCCACACCTTATGTTTTTTTGAGTTTCAGATATTTACTTGGGTTCCAGTCTGGGAATATGAATCAGTGTTTGTGCATTGTTATTTAACAAATATCACTGCAGAGATTGTATCCATGAAACAAGCAGTATTAGATAATAGGGTTACAATGAATTTTGTACTGATGTCAAAAGAATGGGGATGGGATATGATAGGGGCAGAATGCTGCTCTGTATTCCAGAAAAATATGCCAATGTCATAAGTATAGCGGGGGAAATAAGAAAGTTGTACGCATGGTACAGAAACGGTTTGGGAGACAATAGGAGCTTGCATAGTGAGCTCTTAGCTACAGTACTACAATGGATAATACATATATTGACCGTTTCAGTGATGAGTGTTTGCTGAAAGAAGTCATTTCTTGTGGCATGAAAGGAAAGGAAACTGGTACTCCAGTAGAGTATGAACTGCATGGCTTCAATACTGAAAACTGGTCACAAATTCCTCTCAAACCAGAGAAAACAAAGGTTGTAGGAGTTACATTTGACAATGAAGAGAGAGAGAGAGATGGGTGAAAGCACTGATGGATGTTAGGGTATAATCGCAGCTAAGCATTCCAAAGGTGGTGACTGAGTTAGCTATTCACCCCTAAGGTGAGGGTGAGGCAAGAAGATAGGTAAATGAAAGCTACATGGGGAAGGTGAATAACTGCATATGTTTGTGCCTAATTAAATATGAACGGAGGAACAAAGCAAACACGTCTGAGATTAATGTGGCAGATGTCAGACACCGTAAATTATGAAAATTCTAGTTGATGTCTTTGGGCCTCAGGTGTAGGTCAAAAAGTATATAGCTTGTGGAAGTAGCATAGCCGCGTGCAGCATTAGGCAGCTTCAGTTTCATGCAGATAGAGAACAAACGTATTCGAGTGATCTGGGTTGGATATCTGTTTTTTTGAAGACTAAGGTCCTCATTACAACCCTGGCGGTAAATGCCACCTACCGCCGCCAATATACCGTGACCTCAGCAGTATACCACTACGGGTATTATGACCCACACAGAGAAATCCGCCACTATACAGACACCCACACAAGTCCACCAGACCAAAGGTTAGTGATAAACTGGCGGTACCAAAACCCACACCGTTACGCCAACAGAAAGAGGCCCACAGTATCAGGACCCACGAATCACTGCAGCGGTCTTTCAACCACAGTTAACCATTGGCAGTGCCCACCGCCCTGCTCAAAATACACACACACTAACAAAACTACACCACATTGGACAATTCAAAATACAGGCACCTGGCACACATACCCACACCACAACCACACACTCAGACCACTATAAAACACACACCCACATTACCCACAACCCTTTCAATAAAAAAAAAGATTGCCAAGAGAGAGAGACACAAGCCAGGAGCACCCACCCAATCTGAGCCACGGAACACCATCACACATACACCCTCCACACACCTCACAGCACACACCACAATACATCACCCCACACATCACCCCACACATCCTCACACAGATCACTCACACCACATCCATGGCACCCCAAAGACACCCCAGGTTTTCAGAGGAGGAGCTAAGGGTCATGGTGGAGGAAATTATCAGGGTAGAGCCACAGCTATTCGGATCACAGGTACAGCAGATGTCCCTTGCAAGGAAGATGGAGCTATGGCGGAGAATCATGGACAGGGTCAACGCCGTGGGACAGCACCCCAGAACAAGGGATGACATCAGGAAGAGGTGGAACGACCTACGGAGAAGATATGTTCCTTGGTTGCAAGACACCAGGTAGCTGTACAGAGGACTGGCGGTGGACCCACGCCTCCTCCCCCACAACTAACAACATGGGAGGACCAAGTCTTGGCAATACTGCATCCTGAGGGCCTTGCTGGAGTAGCAGGAGGACTGGACTCTGGTAAATCAAATCTTTACTATTATATCCCCCACCCTACCTGCATGCCATCACAAACCCCCACCCTTACCCTCACTCCTATCACTTCACCATCTCCCACATACCCCACAATCACAACCCACCCATCCCAATACCAAGCCCTGCATGCCACACCAATCCATTGATCCCCATCACAGACCTGCATGGACACCCATCACCACAGCATGCCCATTAGAGACAATCACCTAACCCACAAAATCACCACTCACACAAAGGAAAGCTGACAGGGCAATCACAACCATACTGGGAAACACACCCATGCACAAGATGGCACACACAGATACATTAACACTGCATTTGCATCCCCACAGGACCCCTACTCAACGTCACCAGAGATGAGTTGCCAGCAACATCCAGTCCCCCCCAGAAGAGGCCCACAGTGATGACAGCAGCTATGCACGCCTGGATCACAATGACCAACCTGGCCTATCAGGGACCTCTGGACAGTCGGTTACCCTGCCACAGTCCCATACCACCACAGAGCCTCCCCCAACACCAGCACAGCACCCACCCAGCGGGCCCATGCCACTGTCCCCAGGATACATCAATCAGCAGTGTGTCCGCCACTGCAGGGACCCCAGGCAACCCCACAAACCCAAGAAAATCAGGGACCTGGGGTCAGTGGCAGTGGGCACACGATTCAGGGGACAGAGGCACAGGACAACAGGACAACAGGGAAGCTGGAAGGACTGCTGTGTGAGAGAGGGAGGACAGGCCCAGGGAACCGACTCTCCAGGAGGCACTCACAAACATCCTTGGAGCATACCACCATTCCCAGGAGACCATGGGCCAGATACTGGCCAAGTTGCAGGAGACCCAGCAGCTGCAGGAGGGACAGTAGTTGGTGGAAGCCATTGTACCTGTCTCTAGCCTGCCCCCTCCAACCTCCTCTACCCAGTCCCAATCCCCTCAACCCCAGCCTATCCCAAGGGCACCTTCAGACCAGCATTCACCCAAATCAACACACAGAAATGGCTCAGGCAAGGACAAGCACCACACTTCATCTGACAAGCACTCACACAAGCGCCATCCCCATGCAGACAAACCAACATCCACTTCCTCCACTGTGCCCCTCTCCTCCTCATCATCCACTTCCCTCCCAGTAGTGTCTCCACTCACACCTGCATGCACTACATCCTCATCCACTACCTCCATCACCAGCACGCCTATCACCACATGCATCTCACTGGCAGTCACCAGCCCTAATCCATGCACACGTCCCCTGTGTCCTCTCCCACTTTGTCTGCGACCCCTCCTCCCAAAGTGCACAAACGCAAGCACCCACCCACCTAACAGCCATCCACCTCTCAACAGCACCCAGCCCATGCACCTGCACCCAAACCCAGCCGAGAGACACCTCCTACAACCACTCCCTCTTCCTCCACTTCCAAACCTTCTCCCTCTTCCCGCCCTAGTGTCCCTAAGAAGCAAATATTGACCTATTCCCTACCCCTCCTCCCCCATCCTTCCCGTCGGGCCAGGGTGGCCAAAACCCAGCCCAGCACCTCAGCCACCAAGTCCACGTCTGCTGTGGTTTTTGCAGCTGTCAGAGGCTCAAAGGGGCACCCGTCAAACCAGCCAGTGTGCCACCAACCCCTGCCAAGGCAAAAAACATTCTGCCACCTGACAAGGTGATGAAGGGGACAGCATCCAGCAAGGTGAAGGAGCCACTACCACCCAGCAAGGCCACCTCAAAGACTCCAGCTGCCAGACCCAAGGTGACACCACCATCTGCCAAGGTCAGGAAGGGGCCCAAAACACCAGCCAAGGTACTTCAGCCGTCTGAGCCTGCAGGTGTAGGCCTGGTGGCTACCTACACAACCACCAGCACTGCCACCTGCACTGCGGCCAGCATCGCCAGCAGCCCAGTCGCAAGCACTGCCACCTGCACCGCCACAAGCATCACTACTGTCAGCAGTAGCAGCCCCAGTGGGCAGCTGTCCAAGGCTGCAGGAGAAGGGCTGGAGCCTCCACCTACCACTGACAGCACCAGCACCTGCATCGCAGCCAGCACCGCCACCTGCACCACTGCAAGCACTGTCGCAAGCCCCACCGCAAGCCCTGCCGCAAGCCCTGCCACAAGCCCCATCACAAGCCCCACCGTAAGCCCCACCGCAAGCCCCGCCACATGCACCGCTGACAGTAGCACCATTGCCAGCAGTAGCAGCTCTAGTGGGCAGCCGTCCGAGGCTGCAGGAGAGGGGCTGGAGCCTCCCTTCACCACCTGCAGCACCCCCACCAGCACCAGCACTACCACCACTGTTCAGCCGTAGCCGTAGCCGCCGGCAGATGGACTGTAGCCCTGCCTCCATGGACTATCATGCATCCTGACCATTGAAAATCTCATGGCTCTGACACCCAGGTGAGGGACTGTGACCTGACACCTCCAATTGCTGCATCACTGGGCACACAGCCCCCTCCAGAACCAGTGGAGAAAGGCATCCACTCACCCTATTCTTGGCAGGATGAAGCACACTGGGTACAAAGCCCCCTCCAGAACCACTGGAGAAAGGCATCCACTCACCCTATCCTTGGCAGGATGAAGCACACTGGGAACAAATGCCCCTCCAGTACAAGTGGAAGAAGCCATCCACTTGAGAGACTGTGGCCTTGCACTCCCCAGGACCAAGCAGTGGGCAACCCACCCACTTGAGAGACTGTGGCCTTGCACTCCCCAGGACCAAGCAGTGGGCAACCCACCCACTTGAGAGACTGTGGACTTGCACTCCCCAGGATCAGGCAGTGGGCAACCCACCCACTTGAGAGACTGTGGCTTTGCACTCCCCAGGACCAGGCAGTGGGCAAACCACCCACTGGAGATACTTGAGAGACTTATGGCTTTGCACTCCCCAGGACATCACAGTGGGCAAGGAGCCCCCTCCAGGACCAGTGGCGTAGTACCATCTTCCAGCTGAGGTGCCTCCCTCTCCATGTCCCCCTGAGGTGCCTCTGTGTTTTTGACCTGATGCCCCTGCAGTGTTCTCTCCGTTTTGAGGCAGGAGTCAAGTGTGGGCTTGGCCTATGTGTTTTGGCCCAGTGGGCCACAGACTATTTTTGTGTGGACATTGTCCCTCATTTTGTATATATTGTATATACTGTTTATTTATTTATGAACGTATTTCTCTTAAATTCTAATATTACACACATTTGACTCAATACCTTTTGTCCTTCTGTTGTTCCAGAGGGTTACGGGGTGTATATGTAATGTTGTAACATGTGTTTGTGTGTATAGTGTTGGGGTGAGGGTCGGGGTGGGGATGTTGCGTGTTGTATGTGTCACTCTCTTCCCCCGTCTACTGGGTGCTGTACTCACCATGGTTGTCATTGCCGCCGTTGGTACTCCTGATTTATCAGAAGATAGACCAGCATGGGCAGGACCTGCAGCTCGGGATCCGTGGCGTCCTGGTTCTTCCTTGAGTGTAGAGAAGTGAGTGGTTTCCCTTCCAAGTATTGTTTCCGCTGTGCTATTGATGGCGTTGGTACCACCCCGGAAAAGCGGGCGGATGGACATGTTGTAATGGGGTGGGCGGTACATTGTCTTCCATCTGTCTGTTGGCGTTTACCGCCTCGGTGTTTGTTGCTACCACCATGGCGGTCGGAGTGTTAAAATTGCTGTATCTGTTGCAGGTTTCTGCCATGGTCGTGATTCCAGTTTTTTCACCGCCAGCCTGTTGGCGGTATTACTGCCACTTTAACACCGACCGCCAGGGTTGTAATGAGGGCCTAACTGTTTGCATATGAATACTCAAGCTTGGGAATGTACCACATAGAATTATGAGATTCTTAAATCTGGCGCATGTGGTGCTCTTATCTTTTTCATTTTTATGCAGTGATGTAGAGTGTAAGAAAGTGAATTATCAATTGCGATTATCTCCTGTGCTAGTGCAATGTGTGGTGCCTAGCGCCAATGCAGCCACCCTTGGACCTTAGCACACAGGTGCCTCTGTTATGGACAGAAATGTTTTTGTGCAGGATGGAACACCATCCTGCCCAAAAACAGTCCTTAAAGGCCCCTGTTGTTATGTGTGCTGCTGAATCCAGCCCACATAGAAAGTGGAAGTCACCAGGAGAAATAAAGATATTTTTGTTTGTTACACATCTGTCGGGTAGGCACACCACTTTGGTGCAAACCCAGGTTTAAACCTCTTTGTAAATCTGTGTTTGAGTCAAAATACATTGGTGGATGCATGGGAATGCCCATTCTCCACCTACGTAATGCCTATCTGATACAAGGTAGTGCAAGGCAGCTCTATGTGCTGCATTGCATTACTTAATATATACTAAACCAAGTAAAACTATACAAAGTTGCTTTGCTTTGCTTAGTAAATATTGTAAATGATTTTGAATTGGTTTGCTTTGTAACCATCTTGATTGATTCTCATAATCCTTCAGCAAGCAATGCTGCAGGCTGCACCTGACAACGTCGCACCATAGTCGGGTGGGCTTGCCAGGAAGGTCTGCTGAACAGGTTATTCAATCAGCAAAAGGTTCCAAGAAGGGTCAACTTGATTTGGTCTTCAGTGTACTGACAGGTGAATGCTCACAGTCATCCAGAGGTCTGGTATTCCTAATGTTTCAGAGATTGAAGGAGAAGTCTAGATAGACAGATCCGAGAGTCCTATGGTCTGAGCTACAGCACTTAAGGGTCTGGCCTCATTCCAGCAAAGATGACCAGCAGATCCAATCGAGGTCGAATTGCAACTGGTCAGGAAAATGCATGCCTCTTGCTTCTTTCTGTTTCTCTTTAGCCACCCAGGAGGTCAGTCAACTGTCCCTGGGAATCCACTTCTTTGTCTTGGCTAAAAGTTGCAGCAAGTCGACTGCTGTAACCTACAGGTCTCTGACGGCAGGTAGAAACCTTTCTTCTGATGTTTCACAGGTACAGGAGGAGTTTGGAGGAACTGTAGGTGAGGTGTCAACTTTGTCAGTTTCACTAGCCAGTGGATGAGGGTGACGACTGTACATTCCCTAAACAATGGGGAAAATGTTCTCAGGTCAACCCGACCTACTTATACAGAACATCCTGTTTGTCTTACTGTAAACTATCCCAGAGTGCAGTATTCAAAGGAAAATCAAACGGTAAAAGGCCTTCTGCGCCTGGAGGGCATTCAGCTGTGTGTTTGGCAATTAAGCAGTGTCCTATTCCTAAGCTAAGCAATACGCTCAAGCTGTGCTGTTTCCCAACTGACCACCTTGAGACTGAAGAAGAAAGGATGTTCCCTCTCTAAATCTCCTGTTCCAATGTGCTATGAATTGGTAGGCTTCATCTATTTCTTTTTCAAGTTAGTGATATTCCTGGAATCCCCCTCCCAGTTGCCCTGAGTTGATATGTATCACACCATCTTTCCCTAGTCCATTCAGTCACCAGGTCTATACCATTGTCTTAGCCGTGGGAGCAGTTTTCATACCACATTAAGGTCAAGCACCAGCAAAGCAGTTACTGTCAGGATAGTGCAAATTAGCCTCCAGACGGGTCAGGCTGACCAGTGCTAAAGTGCAGGTGCTTTTCACTGGAAACTTGGTTATGTTGACTTCTCCACAATTAGCATATTTAATTTACCTGTATGTACTTAGTAAAGTGCACTATATGTGGCCAAGGCCTGTAAATTAAATGCTACTAGTGGGTCTGCAGCACTGATTGTGCAAACCACAACAGTAGCCTTTCTCAAACATGTCTCAGGTATGCTTGCCAGGGGCATACCTTCCTTTTTTACTACATGTACGTCACCCCTAAGGTAGGACCTAGTTAGCTCCAAGGGTAGGGTGCATTGTATTTAAAAAGGTGGACATGTACTTAACATGTCCAGATAGTGAAAAACTCTTAAATTTTGTTTTTACCTTTGCCAGGTGTTAGACCTGACAGCCTTACGGTGGTCACCCCTAACTTTTTGCCTGCCTGCCTCCACTTTTTAGATACTGTTTTTGATGGTTTTAAGACTCTGTGTACTTTACCACTGCTAACCTGTGCTAAAGTGCATATGCTCTCTCCCTTTAAACATGGTAACACTGGATCATACCCAATTGGAATATTTAATTTACTTATAAGTCCCTAGTAAAGTGCACCATATGTTCCCATGACCTGTAGATTAAATGCTACCCCTACCAACTTCCAGGAGAAGAGAACCTGAACCAGAGCCTGCATCCTGCCAAGAAGACCTGCCTGGCTGCCCAAAGGACTCACCTGTCTGCTTTCTGTGAAGGACTGCTGCCTTGCTGTTTACTGCTGCCTTGCTGCTCTCTGGCTGAGGTGAAGAAGTGCTCTCCAAGGGCATGGATAGAGCTTGCCTCCTGTTCCCTGAAGTCTCAGGACCAAAAAGACTTCACCTCTACAAGGAGAATTCCTAGTCGGGCGAAAATAGGTGCACAGCCTGCCAGAAACAACGCATAGCTCACACCGCGGTGAAAATTTCACCGCACTCTGAACCGGAACAATGCAGCCCGACTTTGCATCAAGAAGATCAATGCAGCACCAGTGTAGCAACTGGAAATTCGATGCACGACCCACTGGATCGACACACAGCGAGCTGGAACAATGCGGCCCGACTTCCAGAGAGGAATCGGCGCAGCGCCTGCCGTGCAGTATAAATTTCCTCGCATCACCCACCAGATCGACCCAGCCCCTGTGACTTCGTCCTATCAGTGAAGGAAATCCACACATCATCCCCGGGGCATCCGAATCCCCTGAAATCCAAAGAGGATCCACGACCGAGCGCTGGAAGATCGACGCACAGCCGTCCCTCGTGAAAACTAAATGACGCATCGCTGTGTGCGGCCTGAGAAATCAACACACATCCCCTTTGTTTCCACACATCTTCTCCTCTGCGGTTCTTTGCGAAGATTTTGCATGCGAACCAGGTACTTTGTGCTTGAAAGAGACATTTATTGTTTTTTAAAGACTAAATACACTTTATATCACTTTTATAGTGATATCTCAACAGATACATTTTTACCTACATCTTATCAGATAAATATATATTTTCTAAACACTTTGTGGTGTGTTTTTGTGGTGCTATACTGTGTTATTGTATGATTTCTTGCACAAATACTTTACACATTGCCTTCTAAATTAAGCCTGACTCCTCAGTGCCAAGCTACCAGAGGGTGGGCACAGGATAATTTGGATTGTGTGTGACTTACCCTGACTAGAGTGAGGGTCCTTGCTTGGACAGGGGGTAACCTGTCTGCCAACCAAAGACCCCATTTCTAACACAAGGCCTATCTCTCCCATAGGATAGCATTGGGATTACCTACAACATAGTTTAAGTGTAATTTCCATTTGGGAAAAGATAGAAATATGGAGTTTGGTGGTGTCTTTTCAGACTTACAATTTAAAATCACAACTTATGGTGAAGTTGGTTTTTAAATTGTAAGTCTGAAAATTCCACTTCTGGAAAGTTAGCATTTTCTTACTTTAACTATTCTGTGCCTCTTCCTGTCTCTGAATACACACCTGGGGTTGGTGACAGGTGGGATCTGTGCATTACTTCTAAACAGTCACACACGAAGGGAGCTTGGGTGTGACATCTGCATCCTGATGTCCCATCAGCAGGCTGACGGGCCTCCCTGAGCTAGATGGGTGGGAGGAGCTGACACCTTCACCTAAATAGGGCTATGCTTCTCCTCAAACAAAGGGCTGCATAACCCCCTGTAGAGTGTCTGGAGCCAGAGAAGGGAAGGGCAGGGACATTGTGATCTTCAAAGGCCTCTTTAAAGTCTCCCCCACTTCAAAGTTCTATTTGGGTGTAAGTACTGGATCCCAATCCCCAGCAAATCAGATCTCTACTGGAACCAAGGACACTCTACTAGGAAGAAGGACTGATGTGCTTCCAGGAGGGACTGCCACTCATCAACTGTACTGCTGTGTTGGCCTATTGCTTGCTGTGCTATAGGAGGGACTGCCACTTTGCTACTTGCTTTGCTGTGTTGGACTGCTGGCAGCTGCTTCTTGCCTGCAGGGAAAAGGACTGGACGTGCTCTCTACATCCTTGAACCAAGAAATTTCAAAGGGCTTGCTGGCTTGCCCCCTGACTCAGGGACATCAAAGACTGCCTGCAACTCTTCTGGTGCAGCTGGACTCAGTCATTTGTGAGTCATACCCGTGCCTGAGGTATTCCCCTCCAGTCCTGGGCCTCAGAAGTGGTTTCTGCAGCTAAAACCTACAAAAAGTAACACATCACCCGAGTACAGAGGAAAAAATGGTGCATCACTCATCAACTGTGATGCAGTGGATGCCCAACGACAGCAGACTCACAAACTGCACAGCTCGGCGACTACGCTCTGCGCTCCCCGACAACAACACATTGATGCATCATGTCCTTGTCATTGATGCATTGTTCCATTAAAGGTACTGTTTGACCGGACTCTGCTAGGGTTCCGTAGCTGGCCTGCCCTCTATTACGGTTGGCCTGGTCCCTAGTGACCTCAAGTAACATTTTGACGGGTAGAGACTTCTAAGCACCGTTTTCACGTTTAGGTCCTGATTTAGATGTTGGCCAATGGGTTACTCTGACACAACAATGACAGTTATCCTGTCCACTGACATATAAATCCCATAGAAAATAATGGGATTTAAATTTCGGCAGACGGGAAATCCATTACTGTTGTGATGGAGTAGCCCATTCACCAACAACTAAATCAGGCCCTCAATCTTTAAAAATTCATATCACAACTTCTACATATTGGATTTTTGTTTTAATGGTCTTGTTTTACTCAAATATTCTCTATTTGTGTAAACTGGTGTGGAGTCTTTTTGTGTTTTTTAATTAAATTACTTTATTTTACGTGTGTTGCAGAAATGAAAGCATTTGTACAGTGTGCATACCTTTGCAAATGACAGGCCCAATTTCTAACATCTACTGTGTCCTAAACCTAAGATTGCATAATTAATGTTTTAATCAGTACTCTAGTTTTCCTCCAAGGAGACCCAGACCCTCCCTTAGTGAAAACAGTGGATGGGGGCTTACCACTGCATGGGCATGGCAGCATCACATTTCTACATATCCTAAGTTTAAACACTGAGCACCATGCATTGTGGTTTACAATGCCTACATAGGGATGACATTAATATTTAAAAAGAGGTTTTTCCTGTGTCAAATTGGTTATTTTGACAGGACTGGCTCCAGGTTTAAAAAGCAGCAGTCAGTCTACAATGGTAGTCCTGAATCCATGTGTTCCTTCATCACACCAGTAGATGGCACAATGTGTTCTGCAAATGTGATATTTAACTTTCCATGCCATGGGTGTATTTCAGCACCACATACTCTGGCTTTAGAGAAAAGTTAAATATGTGTGAGAAACTGGGGCTGATTGCAGAGGCCCCCTAACTTTTTGCCCCCATTTTCCACTTTATGCTGGTGTTTTCCTGACTCTGATGGTGCCCTGGGTACTGCTAACAAGTCCCAGGGCCTGTGCTCTGTGTAAAATGGATATGCAAATTAGGCTAATTATAATTGGCTCAGTTAACCTACCTATAAGTCCCTAGTATATGGTAGGGCATGTAGGTTTAGGGACCACAGCATAGGTGGTGCACACCTAGGTGCATTGCTGAGGTGCCCAGTGTCATTTTAAAAGCAAGCCTGCCTTGCTGGCTGCTTTTAAATTAAAGTTATATGCAAATTCGACTTTGGAATTAAAGGTACTTCCAAAGTCTTAAACTACCTTATTTTTACATATAAGTCACCCCTAAGGTGTGCCCTATGTGCCCCTAGGGCTGGGTGCCATGTAACTATAAGCAGGGACTTTATAAAAATAGATTTATAAGCCCTGGTGAGGTAAAAACAGCCAAATTCGTTTTTCCCTCATTGAAGTAAATGGCCTTCATAGGCTAGAATGGGCAGACTTTATTTAAAATTTTAAAGTCTCCTTAAGTGTTACATACCAAGAATTTGGTATCAAATTGATTGTTATAATAAATCCCACAACTTCCAGTTGTTGGATTTAATATAACTAGTGCAGGTAAAAAGTTTAGACTTTACCTAAAAAGTTGCCAATTTCAGCTCTGCATTGTTTTTGCTGCTGTGCTCTGATTGGCCAGCCTGCAGCAGCTTCTGCCAGGCTACTTTAATGAGGTGTGAAGTGGCCTGACTTCACACAAAGGAATGTGCTTGGGGGAGAGAATCTCCCCTCAGCAGATGGGGAAGCAGGAAGGGGGAGGGCTGCCAAACTGGTCTTCAAAGGCAGAGAAGGACATCTGGAGCACCCAGCAACACCCCCACATCCTGCAACCCCAGACAGCTAGGTGCCCCCTTGATTAGATTAGGAGAGGGCAGGAGAGGGGTGTGTTTATGATTTTTAGCCACACCAGTGGGTGGGCTCAGCCAGATCTCTCCTCCAAAAATCAGATTCATCCATTTTGGATTTTTAGAGACTATTGCCTTCTGGGATGGATTTTTGCCACACTTCCCAGGAAGTGGTCATCACAGGGGGACGACCCTGTCCCTGATTGGAGGACCAGGGCCCCCCTGCTTTTCACCCAGGAGCAAGGATAAAACTGGCAGACCTGCACCCACGCCTCAGATCCCCACCAAATTTCAAGAAGAAAGAACTACAAGGAGAAGAAGGACTGCCCTGCTGGACCCCTGGCCTGCACCTGGACCCTGCACTCAGAAGGACTGCACCAGCTGCACACTTGGGCTTCACCACAAGAAGGACTTTGCCTGGCTTCAACTGGTTCAAGGAGGGACTCCCTGTTTGCTACAGGTGAAAAATTGCTAACCAGAGTCCCCTGCACCAACTCCTGAAAGAAGCGACCAGCTGACCACTGCCCAGTGGCCAAAAAGGAGTTTGCGCCAGGTGCATTCTGGGAGTTGAAGTCCGCACCCCCAAGGACCATCACAGAACTTCTGGACCCTTGGGGTGAGCTGTGGACCCCAAAAGAACCTTAAAAGAACATCTGGGTGAAGCCCCAGAAGTTTGGAAAAGATTGGAGAAATTTTAGAAAAAAGCTCCATAAAGTGACCGACTCGACGCAGAAATTCTAGCCGGCTTGCCTCAACCGCGACCCGGCCTGACTTCGTGGTTCGTCCCGGTCAAGAAAAACATCCGAAAAAGAGACTAAGTCCGAACGTAAAAAGTTGACCGGGACCTTCCAGCCATCGTATCCGAGAAGGGCTCCACGGACGTCGGATCAAGATCCAGGTTTACCCCGGTCGAAGGATTTTCATCTCGAAAAAACGACTAAGTCCGAAGGTAGAAATCACCACCGAGGAAACCGACTTCGCGTATCCGGACAAGGGCTCCAGGAGGTCGGATCCAACTGGCAGGTTCGTCCCGGTGAAGAAAAACTTCAAAATAAAGACTAAGTCAGAAGGTAACTTTTTAACCGAGGCCTCCCGCGACCTGTAGCCGAGCAGGGCTCCATCGCGGTCGGCCTGAAAGTTTGACTTTGTCCCGGTCCTGGTGCAACCAGATGACCCGATTGGCGCTTTTTGTTTCTATGCGCTAGAAAATAATAATACTTTAAAAATTCATATATCCGGTTCCCCTGAACCGATTTTAATTGTTTTTGTGTCATTTTAAAGATAAAAATATAAGCTATTTTTATAAATTGGTTTTGGATTTTTAAACTGTTTCCTGTGTTTTATTTAATTACTGTTTTGTGATATTTGAATGCTTTACACTTTGTCTCCTAAGTTAAGCCTTGACGCTCGTTGCCAAGCTACCAAGGGTAGAGCTGGGATTAATTTACTGAGACCTAACTGTACTTTTGTGGAGGTTAGTGGCTTGTTGCTAGGTGTAGGTACCTACCTGCCCTACCAATAACCCATTTTCCAACAATATGTAAGTAATGAACTAACACATTTTGTTGCGTTTTAAGACACTTTTCAACTGTGGCTAGTTTGTGCAGGTGAGGAGATGAGCAGACAGTCTGCAGCAGGACAAGCAGGCAAGGTGGACCTGGGCATTTTTGGGAACATGTGAAGTATGCAGGCATGGGATCAGTGGGAGGCTTTTTTACTAGCTTTACTAGCTGGGTGTCAGTTCCATCTCTACCTCCAGTCAATGATGTAGGCCAGGCAGCCACTCATCCCTCAATGTGGAGCAGCAGGCTCTGAGGCTCTGGCAGTGAGTGACAGTGACATACTTTGGGCTAGACTCCTGCTGTGGTCTGCTTTCTCTCTGCCTCTCTGTCTCTGTCGCTCTTTCTCTCTCTCTCCTTTTTTGTTTGGTACCAGTTCCACTTTGACAGGAGGAGTTCCACTCAGACACCGTGAAAAATACACAATCCTTATCTTTTCATGTTCTCCGGATAGTCTACTCTTGGCAGCAAACTATTCTTCTGTAGACAGACACTGATGCTGGATATGAAAACACTCTGATGAGTTCTCAGATCAGATCTTACCTATAGCATTATGGTATAAAACAAAATATTGGTTTAAAAATATTGAGCTGCAGTTTTTAATATTGTGACCCAAATTTATTGTTTGCAAAAATATTGTTGAAAAAATGTAGATTTTTGGGGTAGGAAATATTGTTTTTTAAGTTTCTGTATGTGTTTAAATAAATGAATGTTGAAGTGTATGACTGTGATTAAATGTGTGTATGTAAGTGTAGGTGAATCGGTGTATGCGTGGTGCGTGTGGATGTCTGTGTGCATGTATGCGGAGAGGGGGTGCTGTATCTGGAGGAGGATTTGGGGGTTGGGGGAAGGTGTGCTGTGTCTGGAGGGCATGGGGGCTTGGGGAGGGGGAGCTCTTTCTGGTTCTAGTGCTTGCTGGGGGGGTCATCTACAGATGACAGTGAAGGAATTCCCTGTCACCAGTAGCCTTTCCACCACGGTTTTCGTGGTGGTGCTACCGCCGCGGACACCATTGTGGAAAGCCGGTTCCTAATACCGCCGGCAGTCTTCTGTGGACCTGGGTCAAAATGAGGGCCTGTGTCAGGGAAACTGTTTACTTCAAAATTAAACTTTGAACTGAGACATGCAAACATAATTAGTAACTGAAATATTGTTAATTGATTCTGCAGATGTCCCTGCACCACATGCAGCAGAAGCAGAAACTGGGGGGAAAGAGGAAAGCCAGCCACTGTCCCAAGTCAAAAATGTTGTGTCCATAACACCAACAACACTTGTACAACCCAGATGCATAAGATCTGGAGTCCGATGACATAACACAAGATATGTATATACAACCTTCAGAGGATCAACGCACCCACAGACGTCAGTCCCTTTTCCAGAGTCACTACACTCCCCTCATGAAACGTAAGCATATGTCAGCAGACTTCAGAGGAAGGTGAGGGTCCATCTATGTTTGGAGATCTTGAGACATCAATGTTGAAGGTGCAGAGCCTACAATGTAAACAGATGAAATCAATGTACAGACAGTTGGTGTCTCTGAATCACAACGTGTGCCAGCAGAATGCAACAGTATTGGAAGTACAGAAAGCAATAGCAGACAATTGACGAATGCCATTAGGGACCCTGCACAGTAATGCAGCAAGACCATGTCACCCACCATAGGCGACATCACCAATTGATGGGTCAATTGGATGGGGTTAGCAGATCTGTCCACCACCTCAAAAATGCAATTGCTTCGCTGTCAGGACATGCCATGGGCATGCAAGTGGAGATGGCACATTGCAGTGGAGACGTTTCACGAGGATTGGTGCAGGTTACCAATGCACCAGAGAACATGCAGATAGCCTGGATCGCTGGGAACAGCTACCTACGCGGTGGCGATAGTGAGGAGCTCTCTTGCCTCAGTAGTGTGACTGCCCCTATCATGTGTAATAGGCATTGCAGTTCCAGTCACAGTTCTGTCTCAGAAGTCTCAACAAGAGATGCCGCTGAGCCCACTGAGCGTTAAAGTGGAGTGCATGGATATAAAAAGTAATGGGGACATGTTCCATGGCTTGTTGTTTTGTGACATTGCAATACCATTGTCATGTTATTGATGGAATATATTTTTTAAGTATAGCTTGTACTTTTGGACTACCTATATTGTATGCCTACCTATTTGGTCTGTAATTAAGGCAATAAATGTCATACCTGTAGCAATAAGGAGCAATACATGGCCTCTTCATTGCTTGCATCAAAAACAATCGCACATGATCTCAGCGCTTCTTTGTCTGCCTTCTGCTGCTCTTGATCCATCTGGTGGGTGACGGGGTGGTAATGGGTTGTCGTCCTAATCAGATTCTGTATCAGAGTGTTCCAGGGGTATGCCTCTCAATGTTGCAACATTGTAAATGTAGCCACAATCTTGCAACAGGTCTCAGGACTGTATTGTAGTGCTTCTCAAATTTATGCAAGAATCTAAAGTGACTCTTCACCAGGCCAATGTCATCTTGACTACACTTTGCATTCTCCTATGTGCAGCAATGCCACACAGTTCACTTGGTGTGGCTGGATTGAGGTATGGTGTGAGGATGCATATTCACTGTCTCCTGCAATGACAGTAGTGAATATCTCTAACTGCATCTGTTAGAAATGGGGTCTTTGGATGGCAGTCAGGTTACCCCTATCCAAGCAAGAACCCTCACTCTAGTCAGGGTAAAGGAGAATCACCCTTGGTTAACCCACTCTCACCCCCTGGGTAGATTGGCACGAGCAGACAGGCTTAACTTCAGAAGCAATGTGTAAAGTATTTGCACCAACACACACAGCAATGCAGTGAACCTCTACAAAATGACACGAGACAGGTTTAGAAACAACAGGTAATATTTATCTAAACAAACAAGACCAAAATGACAAAAATCCACCATACACAGGTCAAGTTTTGAATTTAAAAAGTAAACGAGTCTTAAATCCTTTAGAAAACATTGAGAACATTGTTAGCGTACAAACGTACCTGGGTAGCATTAAAATAAAGCTGAGAGTGCTTTGGAACAGGTCAGCCATGCGTTGATTTCTCATCCGCAAGTAAGAACATGCATCATTCCTCCTCCAGTTGGGTCGGCATGAGTCACTTCTTCTCTCCCTCAAGAGAGCAATGCGTTGATTTTCTACTTTCAGCGATGTTGCATTGAAATCCGGTCACATGGTGTCAAGAATCCGTGCTGCATGGGGGCTTGCATCGTTAACTGCAGCTGCTGCACATTGCATCAATCTCCCAGCCGCAATGCAGGTGCAGCTTCGATTTTAGCCACAAGGCTGGTGGCACATTGTTTATCAGCTACGAGGCAGGGAGTCAAAATTTTCCCTGCACGTCGGTCTTTGCGTGGATTTCGGTCATTTTCCACCAGCTTCACCTTTCCAGGGCCCGGAGACAGTTTAGGGCACCACTTGGCAGGTAGCACTGTCATCAGAAAGCCCAAGTGCTGGCAGTGAGAACTCTTTGTTGCCCCTGAGACTTCAACAACAGGAGGCAAGCTCAGTTCAATCCATTGGTGATTCTTCACCAGTGGGAAGTCACACAAAAGTCAGTCTTTGTCGTCTCTCAGGCAAAAGCAGCTACTGCAGGATAACCCAGCAAAGTACAGTCACAGGCAAAGTGACAGTACTCCTCCTCCAACTTCCAGCTCTTCTCCTTGGCAGAAGTTCCCCTTGGTTCCAGAAGTAATCTAATTTTCAGGGGTTTTGAGGGCTTTTCTTATACCCCTTTCTGCCTTTGAAGTAAGCAAACTTCAAAGGAAAGTCTCTCTTGTTTGTAAGATCCTGCCTTGCCCAGGCCAGACCCCAGACACACATCAGGGGGTTGGAGACCCTTTCAGGTGTGAGTGATCACTCCTCCCCTCCCTCCCAGCACAGGTGGCTCATCAGGATGTGCAGGCTACACCCCAGCTCCCTTTGTGTCACTGTCTGGAGAGAGATGCAAACAGCCCAGCTGGCAAACTGACCCATACAGTGAATCCACAAACAGGAAGAGTCACAGAATGGTTTGAACAAGAAAATGCCTTCTAAAATTACAAAAACAAAGAGGGAGAGGGAGGTTGTGGAGCTGGGTCTGTCCTCCTTAAAGCCTATCTAACATTACAAAAGAGGCCCAGCTAAAGAACTACCACAGGATGGACAGGAAAAAGGATTTTCCTGTTAGAAAAACCCTCACTTACCAGGGTTCCCACTTGGTGACATGCTTCATCATTGGGTTTCTTCCCGTTCCGCTACGGAGCGGGCGTGCTGGGACCTACAGGATATGTGGGAGCACTGATGTAGTCTTGTCAATGTAAATCAAAAAAGGGATAGGAGTGGTGGGGTCTTGGGTGAGTTAAAAATACCTGTCTCCGGGTAATTCCAATGATTTAAAAGATCTTTTGGAGGCGGTTTAATTAAAAAGGGGATGCAGAAGTAGGGGATGTAATGTACCTGACTTCCTAGGCTACATGTTTTGAAGCCTAACCCCTAGGCTCCTCTTCAGGACCACTATGGACCAATATGGACTCCCTGGTGCCACTTCTTGTTTGACTACCTCTAATGAAAGTATAAACAATACATGCTCTGTGATATGGTGCAATTCACCTCACTAATGTGGTGTCATAAGATGATACCTATTGTTACTGGTGTCCATCATTGATACTCAGTAATATTTGGATTCTCATATTATAGCTCCTCTGGGAGGAGGGAGTGCTTGTAGTCACACCTTCCTCAAAGCAACACTCCTGCTCTGTTCCTTATGCTCACCTCCCCGGGGGCTGAAACTTTCTAAAAGTGCCATTTTCAAACACACAATCTAAAGACCAACTTCACTAAAAGATGTTTTATTAAATTGTGAGTCCAGCGACCCCAAACTCCACATGTCTATCTGCTCCCAAAGGGAATCTGTGCTTTAATAACATGTAAAAATCACAGGAAATATATGTAGCAGGTAGGGACAAATCTATTCATTAATTGAACTAACCAGACAATCCACTTCTGGTTAATCGGGATACTTGATTTCCCAAAAATATTTATTTATTTATTTAGAAAATAGCAGCGCATACCTAGACATAAGTACATCGATAAAACATCTCAAGACAATGACTAAACACAACTTACTTTACTCAATTACAAAAAAACAAAATACATCATAGAAAAACTAAAACGTCCAACGAAATGATTCATAAAGGTCACTCTAACTTCATTCTCATAGTGATCCTGTCTTATATCGGTAACCAAAGGGGTTAGCACCCAGCTGAAAACACCTCACAGACTTTAAAGGTATTTATGTAGTGCTTTCCAATTATCTCAACCTTCAATATATTAATTCCACACCCTTGGTTCCGTAAGAATATGTCAACGCGTTTCGGCCTCTAAATTTATGGCCTCCTCAGGACAGTCGAAGAACACTGGCAATTCTATAAAGAGTAACATATACATTACAGATTAAAAAACAATTAATTACACAATATAAATTCTCTATCATTCTCTCAATTACTAGAGTGTTAGAGTATTAATGTCTGAATATCGTGCTGGAAACCAAAATATATAATATATTGTGCTGGAAAGCAGAATATAATAGCTAAAAAAGCTATAATTATTAAATCACTGAATAGCTCCCAGTGCACTAATAGGGTGAGCCCAAAAGCATATAACCCAAAATCACAAAATCAATATCACCACCATGCATCTCAGTGTGGTGTGTGTAACCAACCAAAAGAGAAAATCTGCTTACTACAAACTAAAGCTAGACCTACCTTTCTTTCAAACAACAGAGTCACTGCAACCTTCTAGTTAATTTGCCTATTTTAACTATTATCACCATCTTGATGTTTCTGGTTACGCTAGGCAGTGTTAACACCATCTAGTCAAATATCCGCCTCGGCTGCCAAAAAGAAGGAAATAAAAGATACCTCAACCATAGTTTACCGGGCGTTCGGTTATTCGACCTTTTAATTGATTTTAAGCCAATCTTTTCTAATTCGACTTACGCTTACTTGGCATCAGTTAGTTTTATCCTTTTCACCACGCCAGACCTTAGTCCTCATCGTTACCTTCTTTGTGCCTACTCATGCGAAGAAGCAGCGAACACGAGCAGCAATCCGTCATTTACAAATCAACTTGGCAAGTGCTTAACCGCTGCTGTTTCTCTGCAGCGTCTCGCATTGAGCGCCATGTTGGAAGAACCGCGGCTATTTAAATAACACTCACCGCGTCTTGTATGATTAAAACACTGGCCTATTTTTAAATGCCCATCTAAAATGTTTGCTGCGCGGCGTAAGCCCAACAGTAAAAACACAGTTAACAGACTCTTCTGACCTCTAGGAACATTTCAAAACCCGAATCCAGGCTATAGAGTTATCACACATGGTTAGCAGCATATTTCCTACAACATTTCTGCTAATAGTACAACACACCTTTCTTATATTACCTTCAGAATGACTTATATATAGCAGCATCATTTTGTTGTTAGGTACACATATAATTCTACTGCAAACATCGGATTTTGATACAAATTTCGAATACTATCCAATAACACTTATTGATTAGACTGGAGGATTACATTTCCTTCGCCAGAGGTTCCTAGGCTCCTCTTCAGGACCAATATGGACTCCCTGGTGCCACTTCTTGTTTGACTACCTCTAATGAAAGTATAAACAATACATGCTCTGTGATATGGTGCAATTCACCTCACTAATGTGGTGTCATAAGATGATACCTATTGTTACTGGTGTCCATCATTGATACTCAGTAATATTTGGATTCTCATATTATAGCTCCTCCGGGAGGAGGGAGTGCTTGTAGTCACACCTTCCTCAAAGCAACACTCCTGCTCTGTTCCTTATGCTCACCTCCCCGGGGGCTGAAACTTTCTAAAAGTGCCATTTTCAAACACACAATCTAAAGACCAACTTCACTAAAAGATGTTTTATTAAATTGTGAGTCCAGCGACCCCAAACTCCACATGTCTATCTGCTCCCAAAGGGAATCTGTGCTTTAATAACATGTAAAGGCAGCCCCCATGTTAACCTATGAGAGAGACAGACCTTGCAACAAAGAAAACCAAATTTGGCAGTATTTCACTGTCAGCACATGTAAAATAATAAGTACATGTCCCACCTTTAACATAGAATGCACCCTGCCCATGGAGCTGCCTAGGGCCTACCTTAGGGGTGCCTTACATGTAAGAAAAGTGAAGGATTAGGCCTGGTAAGTGGGTACACTTGCCAAGTCGAATTGGCAGTTTAAAACTGCACATACAGACACTGCAGTGGCAGGTCTGAGCCATGTTTACAGGGCTGCTAATGTGGGTGGCACAACCAGTGCTGCAGGCCCACTAGTAGCATTTAATTTACAAGCCCTGGGCACCTTTAGTGCACTGTACTAGGGATTTACTAGTAAATCAATTATGCCAATCATGGAAAGCCAATTACACATACATTTTACATAGGTGCACTTGCACTTCAGCTCTGGATAGAAGTGATAAAGTGCCCAGTGTATCAAAAACAGCAAAAACAGAGTCCAGCATACATCAACAACCTGGGAAAGAGAGGCAAAAAGTTAGGGGAGACAACACCAAGGATGCCAAGTCTAACAGCATTTTTATACTATGCTACATTGTTCTGTGATAAATTACCAAGTAAGTATACTTCTCCAACCTCTCAACCAAGTAGCCATGTGTAGATTCCACTATGCCTAAATATAAAGGGGTCATGTGTGCTCCCAGGGAATATGACCCCTAAATCAGTGATGATGTTTGAGGCATTGCAGATGACCTGTAAGTCATGGAATGGCTACATTTCCGATTTCTGTAGATATATTCATTGCCAGGTGGTCAACAGATTGCGACGTGTCCTGTCAATGCAGCCAATGACATATGGGAACTGGGTTACCTGATAGAAGTGTAATTTTGTGAGCTGCATGTCATGTGGGGTGTTGGGGAATTTTATGTGCTCATTTATTTTTATAAACATTGCATTCAGGAATGCATGGAAGAAAAATGAGGACACTTTGGGACACCCCCAGCTGTGGCTATTACCACCTGATAGTTTCCTGAGTCTAAGAGGTGCAGGGAACATCACACCTGCACATGAGAGGGTATTGCATTGTTTCTGAGTGTGTGTGTCGCTGCAATTGTGGTTGCAAATCTGGTATTAATTTAAAATCATGGCTGAAGTTATCCTATAATTGTCATAGATCTCCTCCTCTGTATGGTCAAACAATGTTATGTGCACTCTGAAGATGCGCTACTGTCTCCTCCTCCCGCTCCCCACACCTGCCAGGATCCTCCTCCGCCTCGCCATGACGTAGTGTAACGCCATTGTTAAAGAAGCAGGCACATTCTGACCCTCTCTATATAGGTTGCACCTGATTACCACCTGATTTGAGTTAGTGGTAAATTGCACATGCAAATTTCCTGTTTTGTGACCATTCACAATTTGTGAATACATTATTAATTGGATTTGCGATTACCCATTTGTAAATTGCAATTTGCGATTGACAAAATTGAGTCACAATTTTAGGGAATCGCTACTTTTTTGATTCCTTAAAATTGCCTTGTGAATGCCTTTCATACGTTGTGGAAGGTAAATTTGCATTCTCAAATGGCCTATTTTTTCCATTCGCATTGTTTGTGACTAATGTAGTTCAACTCCGGAGTTTTTGTTTTAAGAATTGCCTCCATTAATAATGTCTCTTTTCCAGACGTTATGGCACCTATTAGCTAAGCAGGTAATAACATACCACTGATAAAAAGTCACCAATTAGACCCAACCAATGCTAATAATTTCAGATCTAAGGCAGGCATACCGAGTATCAGCAAGATTCCTGGGAAAGTTATCAATTAACAATTCTGGGTCCATTGGGAAAAACATGACATTTTGGGATTAAGATCACATTAACAGATGTGATAGAATCTATTGATCAAGGAGGCATTGAGGTATTTCTGCTACTGGTTCTGGTCACAGGCTTCAACATGGTGGACCATAATATCTTGGTCCACAATTGATATCAATTGACTATGTTAATAAACTTGCCTCTAAATTGGTTGCATCCTTTTGACTCATATAAGCCAAGTAATGGAATTTAAAAAAATCCAATTATATAGAATATGTGTTACATGTCATAATGGTTATCTCTACCTCTAAGTCTTTTTAATATATACCTTAGACGACTAATGGGGATCACCAGCAACAATGATCTTTGGTCTGATGCATGGTCACATGCAAATGATGGCCACATTTAATTAGGGTAGATGGGATTAATTGCTTATTGTTCACTCAAACCTCCTGTTTAAAGGGAATTTAATCATGGATGTCGAGTAACTATTTACAGCGGACTAAACAGTGCATATTTCATAAAAATAAATAAATAAATACAGAGTTTCAAAGTTTTTCCAAGGAGTCTATCACTGATAAATGCTGGGTATCCAAATAGTAAGGCTTCCTAGTCCTGCTTCCAATCATTGTCTCTTATCGACCACCAACACTTCCGGCCTCTTTAACTCACTGCTGTAAGTTATTTTTTATCCCTGCTTTCTCTGGGGGTCGTTGTTAGAAATGGGGCTTCTGGTTGGCTGGGGTATGACCCTAAGCCAGGCAGAACCCACCATTCTAGTCAAGGTGAGAAAGTTACACACCAGAGATAACCTGTGCTCACCCCCTGGTAGCTTGGCACAGAGCAGTCAGGCGTATCCTCATAAGCAATGTGTAAAGCATTTGCACAACACACTCACACCAGTGACACAATAAATACACCATGAAAGAGACTCCACACAGGGTGTTTAAAAATATATAGGGCCATATTTATACTTTTTGACGCAAAACTGCGCTAACGCAGTTTTGCGTCAAAAAAATTAGCGCCGGCTAACGCCATTCTGAAGCGCCATGCGGGCACCGTATTTATTCAATGACGTTAGCCGGCGTTAGCCGCCGGTGCTGCCTGGTGTGCGTGGAAAAAAACGACATACACCAGGCAGCGCCGGCGTAGGGGGATATGGAGCTTGGGCGTCAAAAAATGGCGCAAGTCAGGCTGAGGCAAATTTTTCACCTCAACCCGATTTGCGCCATTTTTTTCGACTCCCAACCCCCATAGAAATGACTCCTGTCTTAGCAAAGACAGGAGTCATGCCCCCTTGCCCAATGGCCATGCCCAGGGGACTTCTGTCCCCTGGGCATGGTCATTGGGCATAGTGGCATGTAGGGGGGCACAAATCAGGCCCCCCTATGCCACAAAAAAATAAATAAAAAAAATTACTTACCTGAACTTACCTTAATGTCCCTGGGATGGGTCCCTCCAGCCTTGGGTGTCCTCCTGGGGTGGGCAAGGGTGACAGGGGGTGTCCCTGGGGGCATGGGAGGGCACCTCTGGGCTCCTTCAGAGCCCACAGGTCCCTTAACGCCTTCCTTTCCCAGGCGCTAAAAAACGGCGCAAAAGCGGCAGTACGTCATTTTTTTTTGACCCGCCCACTCCCGGGCGTGAATTTTGCCCGGGAGTGTAAATACGGCGCACATGCCTCGGAGTCAATTTTTTTGACGGGAACGCATACCTTGCATGTCATTAACGCAAAGTAGGTGTCCACGCTAAAAAATGACGCAAACTCCATGGACTTTGGCGCTAGACGCGTCTAACGCCAAAGTATAAATATGGAGTTAGTTTTGTGTCGGAATTGCGTAAAAAAAACTGACGCAATTCCGGCGCAAACGGAGTATAAATATGCCCCGTAGTGTATATTGTATATAAAATAGACCAAAAAACCATTACTCATAAATACAGAGTACTCTATGCAAATCCTGAGTCAATGCCTATTAGCAAGGCACAATCAGTATACCCCGAAAACATGATTTCGAAAATAATGCAGATAAATCACCCAGACTGTATTAAGTCAGAGACATTGTGTGAGATGTGCCATTGGCACATGTCCCAGTAAATGCAATTCAGGTTATATCATAGAACTATTACATCTATCACAAGAATCACCATTGCCTAGGCCCTCGCAGGGCACCATGACCATATATCTCACCAGATGTCACCCTGATGTGTTATGTTAGGAGTACTCATGAATAGTACAGTTATTTTACCACTGATAGTAAGCTTCATGCTCCAGGCTGCAGAATAAAAGGTGATCTTAGGCGCTGTGCAATAACCATGGCAATGATATCAAGAAACACCATGGGGCGCAAGAGCACCCGCACTTCCATTAGTGGTTATACGGTAATATTTGGACTCCTCATGGAGGCAACCACACACCTCTCTCAGTGTCCGCTGCAGAGATTCTCATCTCCCCCACAAACTATGCACCCAGGAACTGCTAAGGTAAGGAGAAGGGGATGAGGTACCCACACATGGTAGTGTATAGTGGGGGGACCCCGGTGGGCCCCCTCCGCATGTAATATCACCAAGGGCAGCTGCCTAGGAACATGTGACTCAGTTGCAGCAAGCATATGATGAACTCCCTTGTGGCAGTCACCGCCCTAGCAAAGGGATTCCCTCCCTGCCTCAGAAAGGGGGGAGCCATGCTATGATGCGGCACTGGCAGGCAGGCGGGTCTGGAGCACAAGTGCAGCTCCGGACATTTCATTGTGCTCAGGCATGTTTGTGCAAAGTTGGCAGCTTTCTAAAGCAGGTCCACGACGCCTGAGTCCAGGCACTCCCTGGGAGATGGGACATCAATGGAGATCCTCCATGGCTCTGGGTCGCTCTCCAGTCAAAGATGGTGGCATCCCTCTACTACTGGAGAACGTGATGCTGGGGGGAAAACTCACAATGCTATTGTAACCTCTGATGAAGTGCTCACCCGCGCAGGTCCCTCTAAGTTGGTGCAGAGCTCAGTAAGCCCCTTTTGGGGAATGAGGCATCCTCCCCTGGCCTCCTCACGCTGAGGGCCTACTCCAAATGAAACACTGAAACCGTGCTAAGTGATAATCAAGCACTCACCAAGTGTTAGTGTAAATAAATATTTGGTTGGCTGAACTCAAAAGTCCCATGGCCAATTCTGCAGTCACCATCAGCCCAGGAGAACACTTAGGCACAAAGCAGGGCAGTTATGCAGCAGGCCAGCACATGGTTTTCCTTGAGTTGGATTACAGTTTCTCCAGCAGACAAGCAGGTTGGCACCACAAAGCAAGTAGCCTCAATGGCAGTTCCTCCTGCCCGCACTAGCAGTGCCTAGGGATACCTACATCAGAGAGCAGCTATCAGCAGGGTAACAAGCAGAAAAGCAATCCAGTGAGTTCCTTATTCCCCGAGCAGATAAGAGGCAGCAAGGCAACAGCCAAAGAGCAGTCCCGATGAGTCCTTTGTGCAGCGCAGCAATCCTTCTGACAGAGGTTCAGTCCCAGTTCCAAAAAGAGCCCCAGTAATTATATTACAAAACGTCTTTGTTCAAGGGGTGACTTCAAAGTAACCCTTTCAAGTGTAGCACAGACCTTTTCATCCGAGCCCTGGCTCAAGACATCCCTTGGGGAAAAACAGGCCTTAGTGTGAGGGCAGGGCACAGCCGATTGACATGTAAGATGAATGACCTCCCTCTCTCCCACCCCAGGAAGGCTATCAGAATCGAGATGGATGCAGATGCCTCCCTTTTCACGTGAAACCCCTACTGTGTTCTGGCTGTCTGGAAAGTATGCACAAAGTGTAGCTATAACTCATCCCTAGACGTGGATTGGGGTCAGGCTGCAAAACACTGGAGTTATAAGCACAGAGGAATGCCTACTTTCTAAAAATGGTATTTCAAAAATAGTAATACAAAATCCAATTACGCCAGTAAACAGGATTTCTCACGATCATTCCAAACATACCAAATATGCCCACGCTACTCGTCTCAGACCAGAAATTACCACCTAAAAATATAAAAGGGAACTCCCAAAGCTAACCGATGAGAGGAGCAGCTCTCACAGTAGTAAAAAATGATATATGCTGTTTGGCACCACTAGGACATAAAAACATAAAGGTACATGTCTACCTTTCACATACACAGCACCCTGCCCATGGGGCTACCTAGGGCCTACCTTATGGGTGGCTTGGGCATAGTAAAAGGGGAGTTTAGGTCTTTGCAAATGGTTTGAAATGCCAAGTCAATGTGGCAGTAAACTGCTCATGCAGGCACTGCATTGTCCTTCCTGATACACATTTGAAAGGCTACTTCATTGAGTGGTGCAATCAGCACTGAAGTCCCATGAGTAGAATTTAATTTACAGGCCCTAGGTATATGGTATACCACTTTACAAACAACTTACAGGTAAATTAAATGTGCCAAACAGGTAAAAGCCAATAATATCAAGTTTTAGGGGAAACAGCACATGCACTTTAGCACTGATTAGCAGTGGTTAGGTATCCAGACTCCTAAAGCCAACAGAAAGGTCAGAAAAATAGAAGGAGAAAACCCAAATGTAGGGCCATTTCCTATAGTCACCTTCTCTCTCCTTTTTCTCTCTTTGGCCTTTTTAAATGATAAAAACTAAAATTTCAAGTCCCTAAAAAGAGTGCTGTTTCCCACCACTTGCAATCACCAACACAAATTAAGTACTGCTTGCATAGATATAATGATAGCAGAAATAAAAACAAATGGAACATAGACACTTTAAATGCTTCCGTACTGTATGCTTGACTTTATCACGCATTCAAAAGATAATTTTCAAAAACATTGGACTCTATTTAGACGTTTATGAAGCATCAGGAAGGGAATGCTGCGAGGCGCATTATCCCGCAGTTGAATTGCCTAACTTAAATAATGCAGTATGCATCAACAAGAATTAGGACCATAATCATTAGATTCATAGTAGATTGAAGACTAGACTATGGCAATGCCATGTATCTCGGTATCTGTAAAAAGGGGTTAGCTGTACTCCAGAGAGTTCATAATGGAAGGCTACATCGCCTAGCAGGATTAACAAAGAAACACATAAATAAAGAAAACTTGGAAAGCAGTCAACTGGTTCCTGTTTGGAGAGCAAATACATAACCACCTTTACCTTTTATTTAGTAGGAAGGGGGTCAGTGCTACTTTACACCAGAGGAATACAACTAGATGTTTCTGCCCAAACTGGACTCCATACTGAAGTAAAGGAAATCTATTGATTCAGATTCTGGTGAAGCTCACTATTGTAAGCAGAGTAAATTAGTGAAACTACCATTCCAATTCCATTAGGCAAGAATCCAGCTTTTAGGGCTGTAAGAACAAATTCAATCTGCACCTATTTTGATATCCTCGCCATTGAATTAACATTGGGTTCACCACTGCTCAGAGGTGTTTTGTGGTAAGCACCTTATACATTGCTTAGTAATAATAATAATGATGACAATCAATAGGGCTGATTTCATGGATAGTGCCAGTCCTCTGCGGCAAGGCTGTCATATTTGTACTGTACAACACAGGAGGACTTATGTTTTTCATGGGGAGTGTCAGCACATCTCAGTAAGGCTAGCATACATTTACTGGGAGTGGGACAATACCAAAACATTTTTGCAGGTCTTTTATGACGAGACAGATCAAATGCTTTTAGTCCATTACAGTAAATCTCGTAAAAGTTTGCCCTGATGATAAATTCTTCAAAAAAAATTGGCCTTATGTTATCTTCCTTCGTCAGTGAGACATCCTTTTTAGGTTCCTGATATGAAGGTTGCTTCTCTGCATAAACATAGTACCATAATGGCTTCTGGAATGGGTTTATCATGCCCTGGTGAAGATGGTGCTGAGCTTCTCCAATCTGCTACCAACTATTGTCGGGCAAGGAGTAGGAGCTTTGGCACAAACTAATCCACTGTTGCAACCCTTCCTGTAAAGAATTCCTCTTGAGTCTCATATGGACTTAATGGGACATCACTAAGACTTCTTAATAGGACTGCTATGCTTTCCATGATCAGTAACAATACTCAGCAGGGCTGCTTCCCTTTTTTTATGAAGAGTTGAAACACTTCTCAGCAAGGCATTTTATTTATACTGGAAAGAGCCAAGACTTTTCAGTAGTGCCATTATACTTTTATTGAACAACACAAAAATGTTTTAGCAGGCCGCCATAACTTTGTTGGACTATACAGCAAAACTACCATACAGTTTATGGACAGGACCAACACTTGCATTAAGGGCCTTATTACGAGTTTCGTGGTCTTACGACTGCCAAACTCGCGCTGGTGGTCGGACTGCTGCACTCCTGGAGGTTCAACATCCAGATTACGATCCTGGTGGTCGGACTGCCAGGAGACCGCCGCCTCCGCTAGGATCAGGAATCCTGATGGGTTGGCAGCATCCAAAGTCGTGGTCAACCATGCCGGTGTCGATCTCGCCACTGCTGTGCTGATCACAACTTTGCTTTACACCAGCCTTTTCGTGGCAGGGTCCCCGCCATGAAAAGGCTGGTGGAAAGGCATCATTGGGTGCCATTGGGGAGCACCTGCACTGCCCACGACCATGCCATGGCAGACAGTGGGCATTCCGAGGGTGCTGTGTGTTTATACCTAGATACATCAACAGGGCTGCAATACGTGTATCAATTGATAACAGGGATTAACAGTATTAACTACTTTTCTATGAAAGTAGAAATGCTACTCATCAGAGCTGCTATGCATTTAATGAAACAGTGCCAGAACGTCATGGCTGGCTACTATATGTAGCCAGTAAAAACAATTCTCATCAAGGCTGCCATAATTTTATTGAAAGTTTTACATGCTAAGTCAGCCATCACTAATAGCTCTTAGTTTGTGATGTGTTTGGTTAAATCTGGTAAGGCTTGTAAATTGGTTCAGTGAGTTCATTTCTTGGTGGTGGTGGTTTGTGCGTGATCGTCAGATTTGAACCCGAGTAATGCTAATTGGATACACAAATGTTCCATGTAAGGCGTCTTTGGCAAAGAAACCATATAGAAAATACATTCATATTATTTTTCAAAGACTGGAAAACCTGCCAATTTTTCATCCATTCTACCTTTATGTTAAAATTAAAGCAGCAGGTGACCGAGCAAGTCTGGAGTGCAGCGGTCCATTGTGCGACTAGAAGGCCATTTTAGTGCATACTCAATATAATAACTGGAATAGAAAGTTACACATGCCTCTAAAAACGGTCTTCTCGCCGAAGCCTCTACGAGGGCATGGAAAAGGTTTCCATTGAACCTCCGGAATGTATCATTTGTTTACCCATAAAAAGTATGGACCTACATGTTACAGCATGCAGTGTGCTGCAAGTATTAAAAAAAAACAAAAAGAAACAAAACTGGACAGATGATGTCAAAGATCAATCCACGGGCTCAGTTAGAACTTTAGGTGGATAAAGGTGAGCTAGAGACGTGGATTGTTCCTCAACGAGCATTTTTTTAAACTATTTTGAAAGGGAGAAGGGTTCGAAAAGTCTATAAACACTTTGGGAGAAAGTGAAGCTACACTTTTTGAGCTTAGTTCTAAATGGCCATTGTTAAATAATCCCCATGAATCTGCTTTTAATTCCCATTCCTAGCTAAAGTACTATTTTCTAATATTCAGAAATATACCCCATTATCTTTTTGACTACACCCAATAACGATTACTGATTTATTCTTTCATTTTAAAGGCAATGAAATGTGTGCTATCCCTGAAAAAAAGTATTGTATAATGCAAATCACATTTTTCACTTCCGTGGACCTGCTATGCGTACTCCCCGAACAAAGCACATTTAACATGAGGTACATGGATCAGTTAAAACAAGCAGCTGCATTCTGGCCACTGTTAGGAAAATGTAGGGGGTTCAAACAATAATATGGTCTGACTCGGGCCTGCCAGGCCCTCCGAGGCTATGGCTATGCTTGTACTTATGGTATTGATTGACTTCTGTTTTAATGGTTTTGTTTGTTTATATGTAAAATCACTGACTGTACATACCGATGCTATTGTTGGGCGCACATTTTCTTGTAAGTGCAACATCATTTGCACTAATAATACGTCTGGGAGGCACTGTTATGTAGGACCTGATTATGAGTACAGCGGTCTTGGGACTGCCCTCCCATCCTTGGCAGTCTGACCGCAGTTTCCTCAGTGGTCCCTTTGCCCAGTTAGTATACTGGTGATCAGACTGCCACAAGACCACCACCTCCACCTGAGATACTTCGGCGGCGGCACTAGGGACAGCAGCAGTCAAAGGTGGTGGTGCCAGCATTGACATGCCATGTGGATTCTGACCTATCTTTCTGCTGAACTTTTCATGGTGGGAAACTGCCATGAAAAGGTCAGTGGAAAGGCAGGTAAAAGACCACAAGAAGGGCCCCAGTGCCAATATGCCCAGGTTATGTGTGGCCAGGGCCCATGTTGTGCCCCCAATGCTAGAAATGTCGGCGCACACACTGTTTGCCATGCACAACATGGTGCATGGAAACAGTGCCCCCGACTTCCTGGATGCCCAGAATTTCAGCCGGCATTAGCTTCAGACTGACCAAAACGTTGAACCACACTAACTGTGCTGCCTACAAACCATCAGGCCCGCCACAATGTTGTGATGCAGCAGTCAGGATGCCGTCGGCTTGGCAGCATTCTACCAACTGCTCCCATCCGCCGTACTGATAATCAGGTCCTTACTCCTTTTTATGACTCTGCTCTATTCTTATAGATTGATTCTGTCCCAGTGTTAACTGTACTCTGCAACACCTTTTTATCTCTATGTTTTTTGGATTTGTACGTAGCTGGATATTTTCACTTATAACAACGTTGGCATACTTAATCTTACTATTACCTCACTTTACTCTTCTTCTCAGTCTTGGTGTTTGAGGGTCTGTTTTCACAGGTATTATATATGGTGCATATTATTGTATAAGCAATGTTCTGTTCAGTACCATGGTTCACCCTTTCTTGTGTCTATTTCCCCATGCATTCCTTTTCTCCCTTTATTTCCCTCCCTCCTTGATTATGAATTGCAGTGCGCCGAAACTAAAATTTTGAGAGGTCTAACGTTCGATGTTTGACAGTTGATTATTCAGTGGGGCATGTGGAGGATAGATGACACGCAAATAAATAGCTCTTCCACACATATTACTGGCTACCTGGTTTTCTTTCTCTGCATTATCTTGTTTCTGAAATGAGGAACGGAATACGCTATCCATGACAGCCTGGATGGCGGAGTTGGCGCAGATTTGAAGTCGCTCCATGTGACTTTCTGATGCGCTGATCCTTAACTGCCACACCGTGCGCTGTTTCCCTTTAGGGCATTGTGGAAGCCAGGAGTGGTTCGTTCGGCTGCCTGAGTGCCACATTGATGTTGGACACGGTATGCCAAGAAGAAAGTATGCCATTCTGAAGAGAACCTGGGTGCTGTGGTCCCCACGGAATGAAGGAGAATCCATCCCGTTGCAAGCCTCATTTGTGTTCCTCCCTTGCAATTCATCTTGTGGCCAGTGTTTGTGTGGAAAAAAGGGGGGGTTGAACATAGATGGTCCATTTAAGAATCTGCCATGTAATTTACAGTTTGCTATTGTTTCTTATAGACTACTAATCTAAGTGGCCAAAGCGATGTTTACTGAAAATTTGGCAACAATTGTGGCACTTGATTTTTAATGGAGACAAGACAAGACTGGAGGTGACCTTCCCAGTGCCCTATTACAACTGTTTCTCTGGGAGGAGAAGGTCTTGGCCATCCTGAATCCTAAGAACTTGACAGGAATGCCTGGGGGTGTGGAGCCTGGTAAATTACAACACAACAACTGTCAGTAAACTGGAATGCCATGCATGCTCACAGCTCAGCTTCTGCCACCGGGTAGTTCATTAACTTTAACAACATTCAATACCCAGAGTATCAGATATGTAAGACTGTCAATGTGTATTGTTGGACCTCACATCACAGCTACCAAGGCCCATCACATACCATAAATTGGAATTGTGCCTGCAAGTGTTCCACTATCAAAATTGCATCCCAGGATGTCTCAGCATGCACATGTATGCTCCAACCTAAATGTAGTCTGACAACAGATATATACCTAACATTTGTCTAGTGTGCGAATTAGAGGTTAGTGACCTGACTGCAACTCCTGGAAGCCCTGTTTCTGTAACTGCAAACACCAGCCCAGGATTCACTTGTCCAAATCCACCTGTTTGTGAACTCTCAAATGAAGTTTACTCACCTGAGAGTATACCATTTGTCAAGTGTTGGAAATAGAGGGAGTTACATGACTGCAACTCCCAGAAGGCCCTATTTCTGTAACTCCGACAACAAGCCCACTGTTCACTTGCCCAAATACTCTTGTCTGTGAACAGTAAAATGAAGTTTACTCACCTGGTAGTATGCTAATTGTCAAGTGTTGGGAAGTAGAGGGAGTGACCGGACTGCCTTGCCCAATAGGCCCTGTTTCTGTAACTCCAAACACCAGCCCAATGTCCACTTGCCAAAATACACCTGTTAGTGAAATCTCAAATGAGATTTTCTCACCCAGGAGTATACCATTTGTCAAATGTTGGGAAGTAGGGGGAGTGACTTGACTGCAAAGCCAATTGGGCCCTGTTTCTGTAACATCCAAAGTGCAACTGATCATCACATCTAATGAGCTGCTTGAGTCTAATAGTTTATGCAAGCTTTACACATGGCATGTCAAATACTCCAGTACCATGATAACATGGCACAATAGGCTAACCTACTACTTAAGAATGTCCTATGTCTCGGCTTACTGCAACACAAAACATTTGGAGGTAGATGTCACAATTCAACCAATAACAATGTAGTCTTCACTCAACAGCTGGAGCTGGCAGAGCCCCTGGGTAGACCTCTTCCACCAATCAATACATATGTCCCTGATCACAGGGTCATTACAATCCAGTGCTACTGCATTTGATGGTATGATTCAAACAAATGTTAGTGATGTGTCACAAGCACAAGGCCTACAGTGATGAAACACATTCATCGCTACTACAGTTCACACAAAGTGACATTTATTTGGCCTACCACTTTATTTTTACTGACCACATGATGACACACATGATGCATCATAGCCACCACACAACAAACAAGAGTCTTCTGAACTTTCATCCTATCACTGTGCAAGTTGCTTTGACACAGATCTTCTACACCCAAAGTCTGTGTAATACATTCCCAGGAACAATCCATGTCTACTTTGTATGTCCCAACAGCACGATTACCTGCCAATGCCACAATTCTGAAATGCCAATTGACAATCTCAAGGTGAAGGTACCTGAATGAAGGACAAAGCAATGAGTATGTTTATGAAACCATACATATGACACAAGTCACATAGCAAACATCTGGAGGTCCTTTCGAAAAATCTGACACAAACAAAGCAACATCAAGTTTGGGGATGGCCATGCAACAAGGGCCAGATCCAACACAACCCTCACCAGCCTAATGCCAGGGGAGACCAATCAATAGCTTGATAGACTTCCCTTATTGTGGCGATAGAACATAGACCCAGGCCCGCAACAGCAGGAGGATGTTCCAGCTCTACGCATTCCTGAACCCAGTTGGATCCCTCTGTCCCTATTCTCAGGGCCCAGGAGAGGCGAGGGACCCCTCACCTTACCTGTGGATACCATCAGTGGAGCACCTAACTTTACTTTGCTCACAGATGTATCCCAGTGGGCAGACAGTACCACTATGGCCAATATACTGGTGTTGCCCACTCCACCCCTGGGGTTTGACTCCTGTCCCCCCTAGGTACAACTCTGCCCACCAGGACAGCAGGCCACAGTGGCCACTGACAGTTGTCAGGGAAGAGAGCCAGGCCCCAGACCTTTCAGGGCTCTCCAACTACTGTGATGTTGGAGAGTGGGGGGCAGTAGCCCCAGGACCTGGCACCCTTTTGTCCGCTCTCCCTTCCACCAGGTCAGGGGTGGCAGCCTAACACTGGTCCTCCCCTCCAGAGCGGTACCCACACAGTCCAGAATTGTCAGGACACTTGTAGAAGCAGTCCTGCACAATTCTCCTACCCGTGTAGGAATGTTAACCTGCCACTGGTCTTCCAACCTGGAGTCTGTACCCTCAGGTTGGACCAGGGTCAGGGGAGAGGCAGCTATCCTTCTGCCTACCCCCCCTTCTGGGGCTCTGCACCCTCTCGTCCAGAGCGGTAGCCTCAGAAGACAACAAGGTAGGGGCACTGTTACCAGTTGCCCCTCCATCCAGGTCAAGGGGGACACTCTGAACCTGGCCTTTCAACCCAGGGTCTGTACCCTTGAATTGAATTGGGGTCAAATGTGTCTCTCCCTCCACTGTCCCTACTCCCAAGGTTCTGAGACCCCCACCACGGAGAGTACGGAGAAGTCACACCAGGAGGGTGATTGGGCAAACTACCCCCCCAATCAGGTCAGAGTTTTACCCCCTGCACCTGACCCACCAGCCTAGGGTCTGTACCCTCAGACTGGACCACTGCCTGGCAATCCAGGACTTCCTGGGAAACACACCTACCCCCTGAAGGGAAACACCTTCCATAAGGGCTTCACTAGAGTCTGGCTGTTGCCTGTCTCCTGATCTCTGCCCAACTGGCAGAGCCCGGACCCCCCCAGACCAGAAGAGGTATCATCAGGGTCATTCCTGGTGAGCTCTGACCCCAGATCTGACCCCTGGCCCTCCAGGTTTTCCACTGGGGACTTTCTCTCTCCCTCACCCCTTTCTCTGGACCCCCCACTAGAAGTGGTGCTGCCAGATACTAGAACTGTTGGGACGCTGGCAATAGCCGCCCCCCCCACCCCAAGTTCTCCTTACGCTATGGGTCCCCCTCAGCAGATGGCCCTAAGGTACAAGGTAGGTTCCCTTCCTGGTGTTCCCTCATGGAACCCTCCAGGCTCTGGGACTGGATCGCTGGCATCCTGGGACACAGCCCACCCCAATTCCCTCCCCTTTGAGACTGGGTATGGGATCCCTCACCTATCCTACTGATCTCTGACCTACCTGGGACACTACAAGCCTTACCCAACTCACCTAGTTGAGAAATACCTAAGCCACTCCCTTCAGGAGCACCCCCAAATGCCTCTTCAGACCCTCTGGTACTCACCCAGAGGTCTGCCACCAGCACAAGTTCCCTGGGGTTAGAGAACTCACACTACACCTGGTGTTTGTGTATCTCTGGAAAACCAGGACCGGACACATGCTCTCCAGGAATCACATCACACAGCCCCTAAAACCTTACCATCCAGTGCCTTTGAAAAGTACCCCATCTCACTCTCCTGAGACTGGTGAGACAGTACCTGACTGTCCCTGACACTCAACCCACACTCTTCTGGGGTGTCTCCATACCTCACAACCAGGACTTCTACCTGGGGGGAACCCATCTCCCTGTCACTCTCACGTAGAGCTAGTAGAGTGTCTCTCCCACCACTAGGAATATGACTCCTTATGCCAGTTTCCCTATCCACCTCAGGGACCATGCACACTAATGGAGCTACCCATACCCCTGAACCTCATGGTGTATGTCATCCCCCTCCTTGAAGCTGGGCATTAAGGCCCATAGTTATACTTTTTTAGCGCCGCATTTGTGCCGCTTTTTGTATTTTGTAAGTTTGTGCCACTTTTGCGTCAAAACACAGCGCAAATGTGGCACAAAAAAAGTGTAAATATGGGCCTAAGTCTCTGAGCATGTGCACGTCTTCAGTACTGGACATAAGACTTTTGCTGCCACCATCTGAACTGGACTCAACCCTCATGGCGTCCAGCTTCAGCTCTTCACAGTTTAGTTCATGAGCCCCCAACATCTCTCTTTCCTGGGCTACTGCTCTCTCAGCTTCAGCCCTCTCAAGCTCCTCATCTATCTCTCTCATCCACTGCTCCTGAGCTAGGAGCCATCCCTCTCTCTCTGGTTCCCTACCAGAGCCACTGCCCTTCACATCAGAGTAGTCCTCCTCCTCATAGTTATCTGGTATGGTTGCTTCTCAGTGTTTCATCTCATACTGAAACAGGGCTGTCTCAAGAACCCATCTTTGGGACCTTCTCTTCACAGCCAGACCCCTTTCCTTGCAGAAAACCTTTAGCTCCATCATTGTATAGCTCTTCAGGTGCCAGAATTTGAGTCCATTCTGCAAAGGCATCATAGGTGCAACCAAAAACTAGAGTCCAAAATGTCACAGTACCTCCAGGAGGACACCAGAGAACAAAAAGGAAAAGGCAGTATGTGATCAAATAATGGTCTGCCCTGAAAACAGTAGTGTACACTTAATCACAGTATGTCAAGTACAAATACAAGTTCAACCTCAACTGCTGATAATGAATGTTAGAAATGGGGTCTCTATTAGGCAGTCAGTTTGCACTCTACTCAAGAGGGGACCCTCACTCTAGTCAAGGCAATGGAGATGCACACTTAGATGACGCCTGCTCACCCCCTTGGTAGCTTGGCACAAGCAGTCAGGCTTATCTCAAAGGCAACGTGTGAAGTTTTTGTACCAAAACACAAAGTAATACAATGAAAACACTACAAAATGGACACCACACCAGTTTAGAAAAATAGGCAATATTTATTTAAATCAAACAAGACTGAAATGACAAAAATCCAACATACACAAGTAAAGTTATGAATTTTCAAAGTAAAAAGAGACTTACTTCATAAAAAACAATGGAAAAGTTGTTGTAACACAAAGTACGTGGTTTTCATAAAAAATAAAGCCGCCTGGAAGAGCTTGCGTCAAAAAAGTTAGGGATGCGTCATTTTGTTACTCGCAAGTGAGGCTTGCATTGTTTTCCGGACAGAGCACCTTGGATCCGCGCATGTTTACAGTGATTTTTGCCACCCAGCGATGATGCGTGAGAAATCCAGCTGCACGGTGATGGAAAACAACGCTGCATGGTGTTTGCATCATTTTCAGCAGCCGCAAGCAGTTGTTGCGTCGTTTCTCCAGCCGCAATGCAGGAGATATGTCGATTTCCCAGCCGCGACACAGGTAGTAAGTTGATTTCAGCCACAGGATAGGTGGCGAGTCATTTTTACAGTCGCGTTGCAGGTGGTGGATTGAAATGTTCCCCGCACAGAGTCCTGTGAGTGGATTTAACTCTTTGCTCTACCACCTTCACCATTCAAGGGCCCATGAGCTGGATGGGGCACCACTTGGCAGGGCAGGAGTCTCAGCAGAGAGTCCAGGTGCTGGCAGAGGAAGTCTTTGATCGCCCTGAGACTTCAAAACAGGAGGCAAGCTCAATCCAAGCCCTTGGAGATTCTTCAAAAGCAGGAATATACCAAAAAGTTCAGTCTATGTTTTCTTTCAGGCAGAAGCAGCAACTGCAGGCCAACCCAGTAAATCACAGTCATAGGCAAAGGGGAAGTACTCCTCCAGCTCTTCTCCTTGGCAAAGGTTCCTCTTGGTACCAAGAGTAATCTGAAAATCTGGGGTTTTGGGTCCCCTTCTTATGCCCCTTTCTGCCTTTGAAGTAGGCAAACCTCAAAGGAAAGTCTTCTTTGTTCACAACATCCTGCCTTGCCCATGCATGGCCCCAGACTCACTCCATGGGTTTGGAGACTGCGTTGTGTTAGGGCAGACGCAGCCCTTTCAGGTATAAGTGACCACCCCTCCCTCCACTCTAGCCCAGATGGCCCATCATGATATGCAGGCTACACCACAGCCACCTTTGAGTCACTGTCTAGTGGAGATTGAAAAGCAGCCCAACCTCCAGCCTAACCCAGAGAGGGAATACAGAAGCAGACAGAGTCACAAAATAGTTTAAGCAAGAACATGCCCACTTTCCAAAAGTAGCATTTTTAAACTGCCAATTTAAAAACCAACTTTACCAAAAGATGTATTTTTAAATTGTGAGTTCAGAGACCATAAACTCCAAATCTCTATCTGCTCCCAAAGGGAAACTTCACATAAAAGATACTTAACCGCAGTCCCCATGTTAACCTATGAGAGAGATAGGCCTTGCAACAGTGAAAAACAAATTTGGCAATACTTCACTGCTAGAATGTGTAAAAAAAATCTTTACATGTCCCACCACTAACATACACTGCACCCTACCTATAGGGCTACCTATGGCCTACCTCAGGGGTGCCGTTCATGTATAAAAAGGGAAAGTTAGGGTGTGGCAAGTGGGTACACTTGCCAGGTCGGATTGGCTGGTTTAAACTGCACACACATGCAATGCAGTAACAGGTCTGAGCCATTTTATACTGCTACTCATGTGGGTGGAACAACCAGTGCGGCAGGTCCTCTAGTAACATTTGATTTACAGGCCCTGAGCACCTCTAGTGAACTTTACTAGGGACTTACTAGTGAATCAGCTATGACAATCATGGAAAAGGCAATTACACATACAATTTACACAGGGAGCACTTGCACTTTAGCACTGGTCAGCAGTGGTACAGTGCCCAGGGTAACCAAACCAGCAAGAACTGGTCAGAAATAATAGGAGGAAGTTGGCAAAAGGTTTGGGGATGACCCTGCAACAATCATCAAAATGTGAATGTGTGAAAAGCTTCCTCTTCAAACACCCTTTGGCAGATTTTGGCTGAGCATCAGCTCCCTATTTCCCAAAATATACTCCACACTACAGTTCATTGTACAGTCAAAGTCATGACATCTCTTTACATACCTACACTCATGAGAAGAAACTGTCAATGAGATCTTTTCGCAAGTCAGCTCCTTCCTTTTCACCACTAGCATCTTCATTTGTCATTTCAGGATTCTCACCCGGTGGCACCATAGGGTCCCCCTCCTCTGGGCTATAAGGGATATTCCTCTGCAGGACGATGTTATGGAGCATGCAGCATGCCACAGTGATCTGACACACCTTCCCGGGTGAGTAGTGGAGGGCTCTCTCAATCTAGTCCAGACAGCAGAATCCAGCCTTCAGGAGCCAATAGCACGCTCCTCTGCCTACCGTGTTTTTTTCCATGGGCCTCATTGAAGCAGACTTCCCCTGGCATAGTTGGATTCCTCAGCAGTGTCAACAGTCTAGGATGGTTTGGATAGGTTGAGTCTCATGTTTTGGAATAAGACATAAGTTTAACAATGAGTCACTCACTCCATGATTGTAGCGCCTGACATTGCAGACAGAGGAATCATGGGCTGAACCTGGAAACTGGGCACACATGTTTGAGATGTAGAGATCTGACAAGCAGACAACTTGCATATTGATAGAATGGAAGTGCTTCCTGTTGCAATAGACTTGTTCACTGGCCTGCGTTGGCACCAATGCAATCTGTGTGCCATCAAAGGCTCTTACCACATGTGGGAGTCGACCAAAACCATAGAAGTCAGTCTTCACATTGGCTACATCCTCATGTCTGGAGAACATGATATAGCTGCACATGTGTTTCATCATTGCTGATAGCATGTCTCTTAACACACCCCGGAACATTGGTTGGTACCTACAACCAGATATGGCCACTGTGTATTGGATAGACCCTGTGGCCAGGAAGTGTAATACTGCCTTGAGTTTTACAATGAGTAGAATGTTGGATTTGTGATTTCAGGCATCAGATCTGGCTCCAACAGTAAACATAAATCGACAATATTTTGCCTCTTTAGATGGGACTGTTTGATTATGTGACGTTCTTCCATTGTTTGAATGTCTCGCAATAGAACTTGTCACCTCCTCCCTCTCCCAGAGTACCTATTTATGAAATTAAGTGAGTTGGAGCATGAGTCACTGTGTCCACAACAACATACTTAATGAATAGGTCCCAGAAAGGTGTAGCCAAGATGGCGAGGGGAGCGGCAGCTTTCCAGTGAAGCTCCGGATCCATATGGGCCCATCGACTGGTAGATTGCATAAAAACTGGGGGCGATCCCCTAGCACTGGTGACTTTCCTCCTCACCTCCTGCCATGAGAACCAGAAGAAGTGCCAAAGCTCCCAGCAAAGGTAGTGGAGCTGCGGTATCTGCAGCCTAGAGCACCCGAGGTCAGGCCCGTGCCTGTATGGAGCCCCTGGGTGATCTGGCTTCACTCTCCCTCTGAGCGGGTGACCAAAAGATAGAAAAGTGATGGGTGTCTGGTGACCAGCCTCACCCCAGAAACCTGGATCTATGCGGCCCATGCTGACATGTCAAGACAGGGCACACCTTCGATCAACACCCCCTGCCACTGGGAACAGTGAAGATCGAGACACTTACCATAGTGGTAGGCTCAGCTCTGCTGAGAGACACAGTGGGGTTACCATCACCATTAAGAGTTTGATTGTTGCTGGGGCCTCCTCCTGGAAACATTTTGGATGAGCCCTTTACACAGCAGCAGCACTAAAACATAAGGGACACTTGCGTCATCAGACTGACTCCGCTGGGGGCACATCAAACAAGATAAGCAAGCCAGACAGGGGTCACATAATCAGTTCAGTGCTGGAAAGGTGACACGCCTCCATTACTGCAGCAAAACATGCATGGTTAATCGGATTGAGAATGTTTGGGTTGTTTTTATGCCGCTGATGCTGTTAAACTGTTCTCTGAGTGAGGGTACAGCAGAATGCAATCTTATACCCGCTCCTTGAAACACTGAATTTCCTGCCCATGGTTGGCAGCCTAGTTATATATCAGAACCTGCCCTTGCACCTGATTGACTGTTTGGAGGTGAATGCTTAGAGTTGCCTCTGAATGCCACCTTGGGGGACTGGAGTTACCACTATCTATAGATGCTTCTGACTTCCAGGTGGGGCACCTTGCCTTTAGGAACTATATCTGCTAGCGCCGCGGGATAGATATCACTCCGTTTGGTCCTGCCTACTTGCTGCCAATACCCGATTTGCCTTACACCATCGCGCTGGCCGTCATGAATGGTGGTGAACAGATAATGGTGAAACTGAAAATGCCTAAATCGCCTCTGCAAAAAACCATCATGGACATATTGGTGACTTCCCCTGTGCCCCTAGACCTGATCTGGCAACTGGAAAGTACCTTGGAAATACACACAGGGATATTTAACAAGGTGTTACATGCATTGCAAGACTTTAAAGCGGCCATGGAAGGTCAGCTGGGGGCCATTCAAATTGAGACAGGCCTACTGAGGGCTGACCAGGGTGAGCTCTTGGAGCGAGTGGATAAGGTGAAGTCCTCTTTGACATCGCTTTGCCCCTCAGTGGTCACCCTTCAGGAGCAGGTCACCACTCTACAAACCAAAGTGACAGATATTAAGATGAGAGCAAAGGTCGCTGAAGGATGCTCCTGGCATAACAATGTCAGATTCCATTGCTTCCTCGAAGGGGGTGGAGGGCCACAGCACACAGTTATTCCTTGAAGACTGGATAACCACCATGGTCCTGACCAACTGTATCCCCAAGTTTTTCTCTGTTGAAAGTGCACATAGAGTACATGGTCGATCGCCTGTACCTGGAGTGCCACCCCATCTAATTATAGCATGCCTTCTCAACTATTGAGATAGAGATCTTTTGCTACAAATATTCTGCACAAAAGGCCCCTGGGAATACAATGGTAATATAATTACAACCTGCCCAGATTATACAGCAGATATTCAGAGGCTCTGCAATACACTTGGGGTAGCCAAGGCACAGCTACACATTTTATGATTGAAATATGCACTGTTTTTCATGCCAAATTAAGAGTTGTTGATGCGAATGTGACACACTTTTTCTCTACTCTAGAGGAGACATGGAAGAGGTTGCACACTAAAGGAATGCAGGCTACAGTGGGAATGTCAGGTGAAGATCAGCCACAATGGACAAGAGGAGGATCCAGGAGCAACCGTCACCACTGCCGGCCTGCTCTCATCCCTCCGAGCAACAAGCTGCAATAGAGAAGGTACAGGTGGTAGTAGAGATTTAATTGCATGGTGCCAATAGTTTTAAAGCCCTCAACCAAGAGGATAACCGTGACTTGACAACAGGCGCTCCTGAATCAGCACTGTTGAAGGGCGAGTCTGACACTAGATCAGCAAGATCACTCTAGGCGGAGGCTCGGGCCACATAACTTGTGACTCTAGAAGATTTAAACACTGAGGGTGGCTGTGTATAGGAGGAGGAGAAAGGTGGGGAGTATGGGGGCCATCGGTTCTCTTAATGAGACCCCCCATGCTGATTTTTACTGCATGGGTCCAACAGAAAATAGCGGATGACTTTGAAGCTCAATTTTAGACACATAACTCTTTTCCTATCCTCAAAAGGCTTCCATAAGGACTGTAGTACTCTATATACAAGTGTTAAGCACATAAGGGCATATTTACAAGCCCCTTGTACCACCTTAGTGCCATTTCTTGACACTAAGGTGGCGTTAAGGTTGCTTTTCTGCTGCACCATTTATACAAAGTGGTGCAATGCTTTCACTGTGCAAATTTGCGACCCCTTGCACGAGAATATGTCTGTGTCAGGCATAATGTGTGCAAAGGGGGGAGTTCCGGCACACAGAGACACGAAAAAATGGCATAGTGACATTTTTCACAGCAGATGCTAAAATGACGCACCCATAACTTCAAAGTGCCTCCCTGTGCTTTGCTGCACTAGTGTCAAAATTTATGACGCTATTGTGGTAACGACCACTATGGTGCCCCATATTGTAAATACAACACAACCATGGTGTCGTTAGGTGCCGGTGGGGGGGTGCAAGAAAAGTGGCACATCATCTAGCATGCTCTACTTTCTTGTAAATATGCCCCACAGTGCTTTAGGGGACTGTTGTGGCACAATGATGGAGTTATTGTTTGTTTCCTGTTATGACTAAGCAAACCGTTATCTCTGCATTACTTTGTGGGCTAGGTGGGCAGGGTGGAGGCACGTTCTGGGTAGCAAGACATACGTGATCTTGGTAATACCATGGCACTCACAATGTCTTGACCTGGATACTCAGAGGCATGGCGACACCAAGGAGGTGGCATGGGGTGTACGCTTATCTATGTCGCAGACACATTCACATTGCATGTGTCCAGGAGACACACACGATTGCTTTGGAACTAGATTAAGTTACTAAACGATGGAGTGGCCAGATAATTGGTACTATTTATTCAGTCTATGCTAAGGGGGTCATGTTATGAGTAGTACCAGGAGTTCCATATGTGTCAACCAGGACCACAGTAGACCCTAAAGGATGGTATGCAATACTGGAGGGGACCTTAGATGGCAAACCTTTGTCAATTATAGCACTTTATGCACCCAACATGCTCTAGGGTGAGTTCCTTTGCATACTATCACCTACCCTGCTTCTAAATCCTCAATCACGACCAATCGGGGGAAAATTTCAATTGTGTAGACTATTCATGTAAAGATCGTCCTATACCCCCACTTCTGGGATTCGTGGGGCTTCATGCAATCAAACACTTAAGAGCGTTGATGGAAGACATGCAGCTGATCGATGTTTGGCAACTGGGGCATCCTGTAGAAGCTGAATACTCCTATTATGCCCCAGGCCACCAGGTACATACGAGACTTGATTATATCCATTGCAATATAGATTTCTGGCCTCAAGTGGCTAGCTCTGAGTACTTGGGGAGAACCTTGTCTGGTCATAGCTCTCTTAAAGTCACCTTCCTGTGGAGCATTGACTAGCTTCTGATCCCCATTTGGAGGCAATGTATAGAGGCACTATATGATACGGCATATAGAGACACAATTGGCACACACCTACAACAGCATTTCACTGAAAATGCAGACTCAGTGCGTTCCAGGGGTTTGGAATGGGATACTATAAAGGCAGTAATGCAGGGACATTGCATCAAGACCACAAGTAAGGCGCTAATGCCTTGGATACACACCATATCAGTGCTTGAGACGCAGCTTCATAGGACTGAAATAGAAGCGGTAACAATACCAGATGCGCGACCACGTCTGACAGAACTCCAGGCATGACATAGGGAAGAGGTATGTCACCTCAGTAACATAGACTACCAGGCCTCACTTGCACATCATTATGTGGCAGGTGACAAACCTGAATGCAATCTGGCTTGGCTACTGCGTTCTGCACAACCTAGGGCCATGATAGGTGTAGTTCATACTCCTACAGGAGACATTGTTAATACACAGGCTGACATAAGTGAAACATTTGCTCGACACTATGAGGCTGTCTATTGGCCCCCCTGGAACCATCCCTAGAACAGCTGAGAGACTACATTCAGAATGCTAACTCCCTCTACTGACTCCATTACAGTTCCAGGAGTTGAAACTTCCCCTACAGATATAAGAGGTGCAACTGGCAATCCGACAAATGGCCCATAATAAGGTTCTGGGTAGGGATGGATTCCTAGTAGACATTTATGCCATATACAGAACACCTCTGGCACCTAGAGTGCTGCAGATCTATCAGGAAGCTCACCAGAGACAAATACTGCCAGAGTCCCTGTGGAAGGCCCTTATTGTAGTGCTTTCTAAGCCAGACAGAGACCCACTAGCGGTGAGCTCCTATCGCCCTTTATCAATGCATAAGTTTGATTAAAAAATCTTAAGCAAGATCCTCGCTAACTGGCTGCTACCCCTACTCCCGGCACTAATACACTCTGATCAATGTGGGTTTATCCCTTGTAAAGCAACTTTTTATAACACCCAATACTTATGCCGCATTATGAGCGCAGTTAAAGAGATTGAAGGACTGCCTGTCTTGGTCTCCCTGAACTTTGAAAAGGCCTTTGACACCTTGGGGTGGCCTTGTTTTCTCCAGCTGCTTGAGGCCTTTGGGATAGGACTGACTTCCTTATGATGGATCAAGCTACTCTATACCATGCATAAGGGCAAGAGTCAGGACAGGACACCAGATATCTTGCCTGTTAATTATCCACAGTGGCACCCGTTAGGGTTGCTCCCAATCGCCCATAATTTTTGCGCTAGCCATGGAGCCCCTTGCCGCCCTGTTGCGAGTGAGGGGCCCAGACTGGGGTATAGTGACAGGACTGACGTGGTATACAATGTTCCTATATTCAGATCATGTCCTGATACATCTACGGGACGCTGAGCATGCAACGCCAGAGCTGTTTCACCTCCTTGATCTCTTTGGCGAGATGTTTGGATTACATGAGAATTGGGATAAATCCTGCATCTTCCCCCTGGGCAGGCAGCACCAGAAGGAGAGTGAGTTGTTGGGAGGCAACCGCCTCTGGTGGCATCATGAGACATTGTGATACTTGAGCATCAATCAACAAAGGTTCCTGACCTCTGCTTGCCTATATCAGGACTTCTGGATGCGCTTGCCATATCCCCAATGGGAAAAGAGCCTCACTAGCCAAGATGATTCTACTCCCACGCATTTTATACATTTTCACAGCAATACCAGTGGTCCCGCCCAAAAGGATTTCCATGACCTCCGCACATTGGTATCTGACCTGGTATGGGGTGGGGCTCGCAAGTGGGTGTCCATTCAGATACTACAGCGTCTGACACTGAAAGGGGAGTCTAGGAGTCCCTTGAACTTTACTTCTCGACTGCACAACTACAATGGCCCATGTGATGGCTGGTGGGAGACCCAATGGAGGAGAGCAGGGATGTTAAGGCAAAGCTGAATGGCATTGCTATCATGGACTAGCTGCTCTTGAAAGACAACTCGTATGAGGGCTTAGGCACCTTGGCACGAACCGCAAAGGTATGTTGGAAAAGATATATATACCCCAGACAGGGTATATCACCTTATGCACCACAGCATGGAGTATGCCTGAGATGAGAGCCCTAGAAAGAACACATGACCCAACTCCTTGGCGCGATGTGGCTATACTTACAATGAGTGACCTTTACGAGGATGGAGCCCTACGTTCCTTTCATAATTTACGACATAATTATAGACTACGAGTGGGATCATTTCTGACTAATAATGCACTTCTCTTAGTGCTCAGACACACATGGAATTTGGCACAAGAGGAACCACACATACATTGTGGTTTGCAGTGCAACCTGACACATGGCCTGGGACACAAGGCCACTAACCCCCTATATGTGGCCCTTCAGAAGGCTGATTCTGGGCGTCTTATGTCTAGCAAACACAGATAGGAAGATGGCCTGGGGACAGTGCTAATATCTAAAAAATGAGTAATGGCTATGGAACAGGTACAACAGGTGTGGAGCAATGTGTGCCTCAAGTTTGCACAGTTCAATATTTTATACCATACATACCTCACACCCCATAGACTACACAAGATGTTCCCGGCAGTGACTCCAGTGTGTCCGCATTGTGGCCATCCTAATGCTACACATTTCAGATGTATTTGATGTGCAGTTGCAAGCAGCCCCCCCTACTTTGTTTATTGGGAGTTACTAAGAGATCAAAACGATCCAAAGGCTATCTGAAATTCACTGACCTTGCAATGGCTCTTTGTAAGTGTCTCATTGCAATCTCCTGAAAGGCTGGACAACCCCCCTCGTTTACCTGCTGGCTACTGGTAACACATAAATGGGCTGCTGCAAAGGCGCATGCTATGGCCCGGGATGCTCAATATACTAGGAAAGTGGGAGCGGCCACACTATGGGACATACATATTCTCAGGTTACAGGAGAAATGTGAAGCCCCTAAATAATACATGTATGCTTGGATCGCCTACCCTCCCCATTCCCTCTAGGCGTTAGTCTGGTCACACTGTGCCGATATATCCGGGACCGTGATCCCCTCCCGGAGTACCCACTAGGTTTGGAAAACAAAGAGATGAGTCTACGCATGTGCCTCTCCTTCAGCCATACCCTCCCACGCCCATATACACTTGTCATTGCCGATGAGTAACATGCATATTATCCTGTTTGGTTTTGCTTCATCCCTAAAGTTTATGTTTTAGTTCCTATAATGTTGATCTGCTAAATGAGCAAAGATATAGGCAATGATCCTTACCTTCAGATGTGATTATACCTGCTTATCATCCAGTTATTGTCACAGATGATTGGACGCAGGCAAAGAGCAAATATTTGTGTAACACTAGCATTATGGATACCTCTTGCTACTCTGTGCTTTTAAACATTATTGATTTAATTTAAGGGAGATATACCAACACGCATATCTATGTACATGCCTTACTGTTTCTCGCCATTAAATGCCAAATAAAGAAAGATTTAAAAAAAACGAATAGGACCATAATCATGTGATAAAGCATTACTGACTGGAAAAAGATTACAGCCATTATATATCAAAGTTGTCTACTACTCAAGGGGAAAATGTGAGCCCCGTGGTGGTCTACACATGTCCACAACATGGATTTGGGCATTTTCCAACTATCTGCTCCTCATGTGCCACTCGAAATGTAACAGTCCGTTCTGACTGCCAAACATACTCTCACCAGGGGCTGGCAGTGCACTACTGTAATTTCCCAATTATAACAGCAACATGCTACACTGGTGAATGTGTAGGAGAACCCGCACAACAATGGCTACTTTACATTGTTTTAGATGATCAGACACATATATTGATGTTGTGACAGATTTAACTGTGCCTAACACTGTAGTTGCAACAGCCAAAATGGCTGACGCCGAACCTAGTTCATTGGACATTAGGTACCGGCCGCAGCCACCAGCAGAAGTTGACCACGTGGTGTGCGGTTTCAACTGCAGCAGATACACCCATAGGGTAACACTTGTGACTGTGACGGTCGCAGGCCAATGGCTGTGGCCCTAGGCAGTGATGACCACATATGTGGCATACAAGTATGCAGATTTTTGCTAAATCACTCACTTGACACCTGACACTGCTGCCATCAACATCTCCACCATCTCAGCTGCTGTGTGCCGCCTCTGGGAGCAATCATGCCACCAAAAGCAGGTGAAAGAACCCCTGCCTTCTCTCTTGCAGAACTGCAGAGGCTTGTTGAGGAGGTCTTTCCAGTGTATGGTCAGCTCTATGGCTCACCACAGGAGAAGGTAAGAACCTCATAGGCATATTTGACACTGTTTGACACTATCCTTTTCTTCCTCATAGGCTCCAGTGTGCCTCTGAATGGCAGCAGGACTTTTCGGGTACCTTTTGTCACATTTTGTCTTCAATACATGGGATGTTCATGGTGCTGGTAGTGGAGACTAGTACTGTATGTACTTCACATTACCATTGTGTTGTGTGTTATATGATGAGTCCTAGATCCTCCTTCATATTCATTCATATATCATATTATTCATATTCATATATCTAGGCATGGAGACTTTACAGCCATACAATGACATATCTTTGGATATGATGTTTGTAAATATAAAACAGCATGTATGTGCATTACAGCATGAGCTGTGCATGTATACTGTTTGAGTCATTTTAGGATCTTGTTAGTAATGTACATACTCCCACAGATCACTCAGCCCACATATGCCCTTGCCAAACTCTTGTAAGAGAACCATGTAAATCTCACTGTGCTCTTCAGAAGATGAGCACAGGATGTACTGTCATGCAAGGAAGTGATGGGAATGTAAGTGTCATGTAGGTTCTGTATGCCCAGCCTACAGAGACCCAGGCCTGTCAAATGTTTCTCCCAGTATGGGACATAGTCCAGGCTGGGGTAGAGTTACTGTGGTTATGCAACTTTGCCAACAGTCCCTCTCCATCTAGACCTGCAGAAACTTGGATGTGGCCAAAATGACTCTTCAGTGGCAAGACTTGGCCTGAATGCCTTTGTATATTGACTACATTGAGAGTGGGCACTGATGTAATCCCCTGACCTAGTACAAATTTGTGTTGACCCTTATTGGCAAGCTGTGTCATTGACCTATGACAGGTCCCTTACTCCCACAGCTCTATTGTCATCTTTACAAGTTTACATGAGTCATATTTGTGCAGTACAGGCGTATTGCACAAGTGACAAACCTACAGTGCAGATAGTTGGTTGATTCAGGGGAGGGAATGACATTTGACTCTTTAGCTTGGTTACATGCAAACAATCACACCAAACAAACCTTAGTATGTTGGATGCCATCTCCATAGGATTGCCACAGATGGTAAAAGATGCGTTCTGTGATACAAGTACATACAATGCAAACCCACTCTGAAGTGGTATGAGATTAGATTGGATAGGCGACATATCCATACATGCACTTGGAAGAGACGCTCTGTGCTGCAAAAGGCAGCCCTTTCATTGTCACTTAAGTCTTTGGGTGTAGTCTGTACTGCCTGTAGAGACTGCATGCATTGAGTCAATGTGGCTGGATGGAATTGTGTCTGTCCAGTCAGGCCCAAGGAGTTTACCCTTCGGAAGGTCACAATTGTGTGTTGTGTTTCATTGGGGCTCACATCACAGTACATGTTACTTGATCCTGGGATACGTGATGTCAGTAGGCTAGCTTAGTCAGAGTAGGCCATGAGCAGGATAGTGGTTTAGTCTGCAGATGTCTCCAAAAGTGTGTATTTCTGTCCCTGTACTGTACTTGTCAGACTGTGTTCTTCACACTCGTGGTTTGTTGACAATTACATTTTTGTGCCTGGCGTTTCTGAAATGTGTTTGATACAACCAGTTGGACAAAGAAAGTGAATTATAACATTTCCATTTGTCTTTTGCATCTATTCAGGTCAACGTTCATCAGAAGAAAGGGATATGGAGAGGCATGGCCCGGAAGATGCGGATCCTAGGGGTCTATAGCTGGCAGAGCACCTACTGTCACAAGAGGTGGGAGGGCCTGAGACAGTGGACCCGGAAGATCGTGGAGGTCCAGCTGGAACTGCCTTCCCAATGTGGGCAGGGTACACACTGGAGCCTGACCCCACCGATGGCCCACATTCTGGCAGGGGCCTACCCCGAGCTTGATGGACATTTGAGGGAAGCAGAGCAGCTACAACTGGGTGAGTCCTGGAGATTTTTCTGCCTGTTACATTACCAAGTTGAAGTCTTAGATTCTGCTATTTCTCCCTGAAGATTGGAGATGGGCCCTGTGTGTCACACAAGATGAGTAATTGTTTGTGTAGGTATGGAAGGTAGTGCATACTGATGTGCCTTGCCTACGGCGTAGTGACTGTGTTTGCACGACAAAAAGGGACAGTGGTGTGCTTTCCCATTGGGCAACATGTTAAGGGCCTTCCACAGGTACTGGGGATTACCTGAGCCTCAACAATATTGAGTGAACTATTGGCTTCTAATTATGTAATGTTAGTAAGGTATTGCCAGGAGTACAAATCAAGGTGATTTCCCTGGGGTTAGCTGATTCATTGTGGTGTGAACATTTGTAGACAATTCTCCCAGACGTTTTGGCCAAATTGTCTCCAGTATACTTTTCTGTGCAAGATGTGTTGTCTATCAGAGCAACATTAGTACAACTACCATGAAACTATTTAGACTATGGACATATTGTAAAGTTACCATTAGGGATTTTTTACAGTGTGACATGGGTGTTCTGGCTACTGTACTTCTTGCTGCAACATGGCTGGATTATTTGGCTATTATTTCATCATGGTGTGGTATTGTGAGATTTGTGAGATTGAATTTAGCATTGTCATAATATTTTGTGGCAACAGGTTATTGAGGGATGCAACATAAGCCTAACCATTTAAGGTGATACGGTCTCCTATTTGCTCTATGGGTATTGTGATTGCACAACTCCACCCATTCAATTGGAGTTGTCTGTGGTTCTGATTCTGCTGTAGACAACTCCTCACAGTTCATGAAGCATGCAAGCATATGGGATAGCAAATGTTGGAGCCACTTTGCTGCAGCTTGTGGCTGGGGCTACTGTACATTAGGGTAATGTTTCGTGATCAAAGCTATTGCTCAAGTGTGATCATACCCATTTAGTGACCCTATTTGTCTTTGTAATTTTAGCATCAGCACAGGCAAGTGGAGGAGACAGGCTCAAAACTAGTGGGGAAGCAGCTTGTCATGGTATCTCCAGTCAAGAGACATCAGATACGGAGGTACCCAGTGGCCTGGAGGGTGAGGTGAATACCACGGAGGACAGAGGATCAACATCTTCATCTTCAGATTCTTCCTCCAGTGGCCACTCCCTAGTGGTGACAAAAGCAAAGAAACACAAATGATGGACAGAATGCGGAACCAAGCATCCTGGGACCAGTTTCAGGGTATCACCCTTAATCAGCCAGGCTCACTTGAATCCAGTGGCACAGTGAGCCTTGGACCCACGTCTGGGCATACCTGGCGCACTTATAGCGACACCCTGAAACCGGTCCCAGGATGCTTGTTTCCAGTCCAGGAAGGACTTGGCCTGGCAGTCCGGGCTGGACTGTTCCCATGGAGAACAGGGTCAAGACTGATTTGCACACGGTTCAGTCCAAACTGGGGTGGCAAGGGGAGCAAAAGAATTGATGGATTAAACCCAGATCTGTGACTGGGAGTGAATGTTTGATTGGTTCTGCATTCCGTCCATCATTTGTGTTTGTTTACTCCCTAGTGGTGGCAGACCCATCAGGACCTGTACCTGTTCCATCCTTGTCTGCCACCCCCTTGTTCCATTTTTACCCTCCTTGTTGCTTTCCACCTAGTTGGCTGTGCCCTATCACTCAAGAGGTGGGTGTCTCCTTCGTACAAGTCACCTCACCCCCTACCCCATTACCCCTGCTGTCCTGAGGGTGGAGGCTATTGACCTCGTCCCATACCTGTCCCAAACACACATTTGCACGCACCCACCTGAACACACACAAACAGCACACATAAGCACAAGTACCACAAGACACACCGGCATGCAAACACTCACCAGTAACTCACACACACCACCACTCTGACCATTCCCACAGCTACCACCCCAAAACATGCATACCCACAGACTACACACACCATACACCCAACACCACCCCTAAACACACACACACAACCATCACACACATTGTATCCCCAGACACCACCCCAAAAGAACCAAACACCACACATGCCATACCCTTGATAACACCCCAACACCTACAGACTCACACACCATGCACATCAGACCCCCAGACACCACCCCACCACCCACAGACTCACATACCACACGCACCACAGACACTACCCCAAAACCCACAGACAGCCACCATACACACCATACCCCCAGACAGCACCCTAACAGACACAGCTACCACACCCACCTTATTCATCACCTCTACCTCACAGCCCCCTGGAGATGCAAACGCCCACACTCACACATGCAGCAGACACCACCCAAACCAAAGCATATCTCAGACACACACACACCAGCACCAACACCCACAGCCAACACATGCAGTTCCTTGACCTCCCAACCGCTAATCCCTTATGCAGACCCTACCTGTTTCCCAAAGACGTTTCCTGTTTGACCTTGCCCTTATTCCTGTGAACCTTCTGCCCAAAACCAAAAGCACCCTACCCACATCCCAACCCATTCCTTCCATGTCCAGGACCTCCCTTGTCACACCTGCCCTGGCCCCCCGGAACCATCCATCCCCCTCCCACCCCCAAGAGCAAGCCCAGCATTCTTAGAGTTAAGCCCACCCCTCCCAAAACCAAGCTTACCTTCTTTATCAGACTCCACCCCACCCAAGGGTAATCACTGAGGTGCCTGGCATACCTACTTGATGCCTCTTCCTATGGAGGTTCCTATGGCAGTGATCAGGAAGTCCTGTTTTGGTACACAGCAGTGTGAATGGCCTACTGTATGTGGACTGGCCAATGGGCTTTAATCAAAATATAAGTTATGCTAATAAAGTTAACCTGTTTTTGTGGGGGTACACATTTATCCTGCTATTAATTTTCTACGTTTTTGTTGTTCCTGAGTAATTTGTGATGTATGGCTACAGTTGAGTTTGATTCACCCTGTTTGCTGATCCATTTGCTGTGGTTGGCAAGATCTGACTTTGGGAGCAGTGCTGGTGTCACCCAGGATAAGGGGGATGTTCAATTGATGGATATGTGGGAGGTAATCCAAATGGGTGTCATTGATTGTGTGTTGTTTGAAATGGTATTTCATCTTGGCTTGGCCAATGTCAACATCTATTGGGTTACATTTGTTGCTCTGATGTCGACTGGACATTTGTATCATGTGTGCAAGCTAGATTTTTGTTTGTCCACACTTGTAGGGTGTTTAATTGTTCCTATACATTTGACTGACAATGTGTCCATTTCCATGTGTAAACCTTCAAGCTAATTCATCTATATGTGTGATGCATGTTGTTGCTGTTGTATTTGCTTTCTTGGCTTGCAATTACTCATTTGGCACATAGGCATGGTCCTTGGTTAAACAATTGGTTGTTCCTGAGATACATGGAACCCCAGTTCCTGTGCAAATAGTGTTTTAGGGGCATGTCCAGAGTGAAATGTGTCCCAGGTCTGCATCCTTACTAGGGGCCCCCTGATGCCACCATCCCTATTCTGCAGGTATTGTGTACATTGTGAGCTTTGGATAGCTGTCACAGTAGACATTGTGCAACCCATTTACCTTCCATTCTCTTGCAATGTGAGTGATATGTGTGGGTCCATTACAGGGATGTTACATGGAAAGGGTGATTGGGTTAAATGACACATCCATACATATGTATCTTCAATATCACAACAGGCCATGGCATGTGAACAATGTGAGGGTGTGAATTCAATTAGTAGGTGTGATATTGATGTGGTGTTGCTGTTGTGTGACACAATATTATGTGTACTTCACTGTCCCTGAAACTAGGATGTGCAGACATGTGTAGTTTTGTGGAGTGTGATGATGCAGTGTCGGTGACCTACCCACAGGGGAAATCATGGGGCTGTGATTGGGTCATACGTTGTGTACTACTCTGACCCAGGACAGACAAATGTATATTTAGCCCACGGTGCACAACTGCCATACCAGGGGCCATATTTATACTTTATCATGCAAAACTGCGCTAACACAGTTTTGCATGAAAAAGTATACCGCCAGCTAGCGCCATTCCAAGATGTCGGCCTGGCATCATATTTATGGAATGACGGTAGCCAGCGGTAAGGACTGGCTAGCGTCATAAAAAAGGACGCTAGCCGGGTCGGGGAGGCATATGGGGAACAGGAGGTTGTGCATAAAAGGATGACGCTAGTTTGGGCAGAGGCATTAAAATGCCTGTAACCAGACTAGCATCAACTTTTGATGTAAAACCCCCATGGACATGACTCCTGTCTTAGTAAAGGCAGGAGTCATACCCACCACGCCACTGGCAATGCCCAGGGGATATGTCCCCTGGATATGGCCATTGCGCCCAGTGCCATGTAGCGGGGCCCAAGTTAGGCCACCCCTGTGGCACTTTAAAAAAAAAACCAATACTTACCTGTACTTACCTCACTTGGGTGGGGTTGTCCATGGGGCTAGGGAAGGGCACATATGGGCCCATTCCATGGTCTCTGACCATGGAAATAGGCTCATAGGTCCCCTAATGCCTGCCCTGAACCAGGCGTTAAATAATGGCGCTAAGCAAGCTTTGTGCCATTATTTAAGGCTCTCGTGCTAAGACCATATAATCATTTCTTGCCTAGGAACGCCTAACTTGCATCTCATTGACACAAGGTAGTTTCCCGCTAGTAAAAAATGACTTTAACTCCAAAACCTTGGCACTAGACGGGTCTAGTGCCAAAGTATAAATTTGGAGTTAGGTTTGCACTGAATTTGCATAAAAAATGACATAAATTCAAAGCAAAGCAAGTATAAATCTGGGCCCACGTCTATGGCAACACATCGATTGTCTGTTGAGTTTGGGGACACAGGGGTGTTTTGTCTTACCGACGCTTGTGTCCACAGCGGTGTTGATTTTGGGCTCCTATCAGCAGCAGCATGACATGAAGGATCAGCTCCATGACAGCACAGGATGTGTGAAGCTGTCCACAGATGGGTTACTGCCTTATATGCCTCCATTTCTGCCAGCTGAGACATGGTGGCTGAACTGCCACAGTGACGTTAGCGAAAAGCTACATCATAATATGTTCGGTGGAAAAACTAGCGGTCCATCCTCCAACAGTGACATTGGCCTATCTTGCTGCAGTCTGCGCTGCCTGACGGTGCTAGCGAGACCGCAGCAGTATTCCGTCTGTGGAACCACATGCATTGTAATACAGGGGTCTGACGGCCAACCCAATGTCGGTCGCACTGCTGCCACCACCATGAAGGCCCACATACCTCCAAACTTGTAATCAGGCCGTAAGTTCTTCCTCTGCAAGTTCACCTTCTGCAACTCAGCACAATGGATAGCAGAGAGATGACCAGAGTGAAGTATGTCAGACCAGTAAAGATGGAGAACACGGCTGCGTTGCTCTTCTTAGCTCAAAGAATACCTGTTTTTCACTAACAAGTCAGTTGGATAGAAGAAAGAAAAACAATGTGCAGTATAAGAAAGAGGATCTGCCCATTAAGGTGAATTTGGATCAGTGGAACAGCCCCCAAATCAGAGACCCCACCAGCAAAGTGCTGATTCATCTAAGGGCAGAAGTAATTCAGTCTGATCAAGTGAATCTGGATGCAACATACTCTGCTGATAGTTAGGATCAAGAAGGCTCGCTCCCTGTAGATATGACTACCTTTACTCAGACTGCGAATCACAGCAATATAGGCAAGGATTGGGCCTCTACATCACAACATCAGGCACTAAAATTATTGTGGGTGACATTAATAATAGAAATAAGGAAACTCAAGCAGCAACAGGCCTATGAGACCGAAATATTAAATCAAAGATTGACCTAGATCGAGCAAAGACTTGAGCAGTTCCCACAAAGACTCCAAGAGGCTGAGCACATCAGCCCGTGGGCATGAAATATACACAAACAATCTTGGTTAACTTTTCAGACTACAGAATTAAAGAAAATATTTTGACCTTAGTAATTCAAAGAAGTTGTTTCCTTTGGGGGAGAATATCCATCTGAGGGTGGAGTCAAGTTTGACTATCGTGGCCGCTCAATGGCGAAACTCTTTCTAAGGACTGGCGTGAATTTAAGCTTCTGGGGGTGCAAGCCTTGCTAGTCAAGAAATCTAAGTTAAAGGTCTTGGCTGGTGGTCAATTTCATGTCTTCAAGACTTTCAAAATCTTAGAATGATAGTATTTAGGGGCATATTTATACTCCGTTTGCGCCGAATTTGCGCCGTTTTTTTCGACGCAAATTTGACGAAAAACTAACTCCATATTTATACTTTGGCGTTAGACGCGTCTAGCGCCAAAGTTCATGGAGTTAGCGTCATTTTTTTGCGTGAACACCTTCCTTGCGTTAATGATATGCAAGGTAGGCGTTCCCGTCTTAAAAAATGACTCCGATGCATATGCGTCGTATTTATACTCCCGGGCAAAAATGACGCCCGGGAGTGGGCGGGTCTAAAAAACCCGCATTAGCGCCGGATTTTAGCGCCTGGGTCAGGGCAGGCGTTAAGGGACCTGTGGGCTCAGAATGAGCCCAGAGGTGCCCTCCCCTGCCCCCAGGGACACCCCCTGCCACCCTTGCCAACCCCAGGAGGACACCCAAGGATGGAGGGACCCACCCCAGGGACATTAAGGTAAGTTCAGGTAAGTATTTTGTTTTTAATTTTTTTGTGGCATAAGGGGGCCTGAATGTGCCCCCCTACATGCCACTATGCCCAATGACCATGCCCAGGGGACAGAAGTCCCCTGGGCATGGCCATTGGGCAAGGGGGCATGACTCCTGTCTTTGCTAAGACAGGAGTCATTTCAATGGGGGTTGGGCGTCATATAAAAATGGCGCAAATCGGGTTGAGGCGATTTTTTTGCCTCAGCCTGACTTGCACCATTTGTGGACGCCCATACGCCATTTTCCCCCTACGCCGGCGCTGCCTGGTGTACGGCGTTTTTTTTAATGCACACCAGACAGCGCCGGCGGCTAACGCCGGCTAACGTCATTGAATAAATACGGTGCCCGCATGGCGCTTCAGAATGGCGTTAGCCGGCACTAATTGTTTTGGCGCAAAACTGCGTTGGCGCAGTTTTGCGTCAAAAAGTATCAATATGGCCCTTAATGTTTAGGAGACACTAGTCTGAGGGACGATAGTGTTTTGATAATAATGACAGTAGCTATTATTTCATTGTTTTTCTGTTTTTGGGGTCATTTTCTTTCTTTTTTTTCCTCTCTTTCACAGTTGTTGCAAGGAGAGGGTCACATAAGGGATGTCAGGTACAGCAACTGTTCACCAAATGAGGGTAGGTTAACTTGGGAGGGAAGGCGGATTATTCCTGTGTCCAAGAAAGGGAAAGAAGTGGGGAGGACGGTCGGGGTAGGTGTGCTGAGAAAATGAACAGGGAAAAGGTGTGGTGGTTCTTAAATTTAATTCGGAATAGCAAGAACCAACCATGGAGAAGTGTGTTGTATGAAGAAAAAGGTGACTCTTACAGGGGATTAAATGTCAAATACTCAGAAATAATGGGTCAACAAATTAAAGTGATTACTTGTAATGTGAATGGGCTCTCGAATAGGAGAAAGAGTGGGGCCTTGATGAAGTGGTTAACTTCTTTTTACAAAGAGGTTATTTTTCTCCAGGAAATGCACCTCAAAAGCAATATGCCCAAACTTCAGATTCCTGGGAAGTATTTTTTGGTATTTTATGCCTCAGTTGGGGTGGCAAAGTAGGGGATGGACATATTGTTTTTCATTTCTATAGCCTGGCAAGTCGAGATGGTTTAAGGGACAGTAAGGACCATTAAATCTGGGTGAAAGCGTTGCTAGCGAGGTGTTATTTTAAAAAAAAACTATTATTGCCCCATGTCTGATGATACAGAGGTACTGGAACAAATGTTTAGTCAGGCATTACCGACTGGGGGATCTCTAGTAATAGATGGGAATTTTAATTTCATACAGGACCTAAGCTATGATACATCTAATAGTGACAGGAGGCAGATCAAGGCAAAAACCACCAACCTTCTTGGGATAATTAAATAAGATATGGTTTTGGTGGATCCTTGGCGGGTAAATGATCCCAACTTCTCCCAATTTACATAGTATTCCCCGGGATGCCAGTCTGCTGTTGCCTAGATTTTTTTCTTCTGGTACAATATTTAAAAAGGGCTACTGTTGAGATAAGAGTGAATCCTTTTTCACATCATTCTATAGTCTCGATAGTCATCATTTTTTTAAGGACTCAGAGGGAGAGACCCAGATGGCAATTCGACAAGACACTGGTATCAGATCAAACATTGGTCAGCAATATTAAACATTTTGGGGATAAACACTAATTTTGCCTTTGTTTTCTTGCTTTGGGAAGCTTTTAAGCCTGCTTTTAGAGGCCTAGTAACTCTATACAAAGCCAAATTAGCTAGAGCTCAGACTAATAGGATTCAGGACTTGTAGACAGTGGTAGAAAAAGCCCGTAGCCAGCTCATGGGGTTGCTGGTGGGCTCTGTCCCTATGGGAGCCCACCAGCCATTCCTAGATCAACTATCAAGAGCAGAACGACAACTTAGGGATTTTTTTCTCCGAGAAGCAGTAGAGCTTAGAGCTTACAAACAAAAGCTCTAGGAGGAAAGCCAAAAGGTTGAGAAATTTTTGGCTTGGACAACCAAGACCCAAAGAAATAGGCAAATAATTAATCAAATCAGGAGCTCTGGACCAGGAATAATCAAGACCGAAAATGCGGAAATAGCTGGAGTATTTATGATGAAGCTCACACCGCCATCCACGTGATATAGGGGTAACGCTACTGGCATCAAATTCAGTTGTCATTGTGTACACAGTCGGAGTCGTTATCAAAGAAGGACACATTCACAGCCATTGAACACCTCCTTTAGGCAGGTCACTCACACTGCACCACAACACTACACAAAAACACATGTCTCCACATCTTGGGCACAGGGAGAGTGAAGTGTACACAAAATTGTGTCACACAACACCAAATACAGAGCAACATCACATAAACAAATACAACTGACACCCTTACAACGCACACATGCCATGGACTGTCGTCAGATTCAACACACATTAATATGGATGTGTCCTGGAACACAAACACCACTCTCATTAAACATTCCTGGTATTGACCCACCCATTACCCACATTGCAACACAATGGAAGGACAATGGGATGCACAATAGTAGAGAGACAAATATCCAAAGCTCACTATGCAAACAATACCAGCACAATAGGGATGGGGGCATCAGGAGCACTCAGGGAAGGATGCTGAACTGGGACACATCACACTTTGTACATGCCCCTAAAGCAACGTTTGCACAGGAAATGGCCCTATTGTATCTCAGGGACAAACAATACTAGAGCGAAGTGACATGCTTACCTGCAGAATGTGGAAGTGCAAGTCAAGAAAACAAATAGAACTGCAACAGCATGGGACATATATATATATGAAGAAGCTGCAAGGTACACACATCAAATTGGAGACATGCACAGTCAAATACAAACAAAGGTAGCACAATTGAACACCCTCCATGTTTGCACAAAGAAAACTCAACCTGCCACACATGAGACAAATGTACAATCCATGTCAGGAGGACAAGTCTAACACCATACATGTTAACGTTGGACCACACAAGATGAAATGCTTACCAAACAAAGCCTTGCCTTGGGTGACATCAGCACTGCCCACAAAGTTGGATTTTCTTTACAAAAGCAAATGGATCAGCAATCAGGCTGAACGCTCACACAACTGTAGGCAGACAACACAAATTACTCTGAACAACATAAAGGTAGAACAAGAATTGTGGAACAAATTACAAATAACAAATAACAAAACAAAACTACTTGGATTTTAACCAATAGTATCAAAGACCATTGGCCAGTCCATCTTAAAGTCTTTACACAGTACTGATTTCACACTTGACTCCAATTACTGATAGGGAACCTCCACTGGAAGGGGCATCAAGTGGGCAGGCTGGCAGCTCAGGGATCATCCTTGGGCGGGGGTTGGATTTGGGATAGCTGGTTTGTGGTTTGGATGGGTGGACTCTTTCTTAGGAGGGGTACACTTCTTATTTGGGTGGGAGGGGTATGGGTCCTTGCAGGGGCAGGTGTGACAGGGGAAGACTTGGATGTGGGAGGGATGGTATGGATGGGAATCGAACACTCTTGGGTTTGGGATGGGGTAGAAGGAACAGGGGATGGGCAAGATCAAAAGGGAAAGTCTCCTTTGAAACAAGGGGATGGTCATCAGAAGGGGTTGGGGATTTGGAGATTAAGGGACTGGTCATCTGGTGTGTGGGTGTAACTGTCTTGGGTGTGTGCATGTGTGAGGTATGCTTTTATTTGGTTGGTGTCTGTTCCGTGTGTGGGCGTTTGCATGTTGGGGGGGCTGAAAGGTAGAGGTGATGGAGTGGTGGATGTGTGTGTTTGTTAGGGTGGTGCCTGCAAGTATGCTGGTAGCGGTGGATGTTTCTGTGTCTGTGGGGGTAGTGTCTGCAGTAATGATGGATGTGGTGGATGTCTGTGTGTCTGTTAGGGTGGCGTCTGCGGGTATGGTGTGTGTGGTAGATGTCAAATACAATAATGGTACCCTGGGCCAAAGAATATCTATATCAGCTATTCATTCCATATAATATAATTATGTTTATATTTGGGTATAGAGGCCCTCATTATAACCTCGGCAGTCTTTTCAAAACACCGCTGAGCATGCGGGAGCCAGAATACCGCCAGTGTTGGCGGTATTTCTGGCTCCCTTATATGACTTTTCTGCTGGGCCAGCCGATGGTAACAGTGTTACCGTCCGCTGGACCAGTGGAAAAGTCACATCAACATTGCTGCTGACTTGTAATAGAGCCGGCGGCAATGCTGATGTGCAGCAGGTGCAGTAGCACCTGTCGCACATTTTAGTGCCCGAAATTTGGGCATTGAAATGCGCGATGGGGCTATGCCTGGGGGCCCGTGCACTGCCCATGCCAAGTGCATGGGCAGTGCAGGGGCCCCCAGAGGCATCCCAAGTCCCCTTACCACCAGCCTTTATGCCATGGACAGGCTGGCGGTAAGGGGAGTAGAAATCCCCAGCCCTGGGGGATTACGACCGCCAGGACCGTCATGGCAGTATACCGCCAGTCCCAGCAGTGTTACTGCGGCGGTACCGCCGTGGTCAAAATATGGTGTTCTGTACCGCCAGCCTGTTTGTGGTACAAATGTGGTACGAATGCCACTATAGCCCTGGCGGTCACCGACCGCAAGGGTTATAATGAGGGCCAGAGTGTGGGTTTCACATATGTATATATATATATTGTATGCTCAACACTGTTTCATTTTGTTTCATGATTTTTGTTGAAACCTTCTTAGGAGGTGGGTTTTCTTTCGTTATGAGTGTGGTAGATGTGTCGCTGGCTTTTGTGGTGGTGCCTGGGGGTATGCTTGATGTGGTGTGTGGGTCGGTGGGGGTAGTGAGGGCCTGCTGAAGTGGAAGCTAATGTTGTATTTGTGGGTGTATATTGAGTGCCTGCATGCCTGTATGTTTTGGTTTACGTGTGCTGCTTGTGTGTGTTGAGGTGGGTGCATGGAGATGCGTCTGTGTGCTTCGGATAGGTAGGGCACTGGGGGATGTGGATTGGTAAGAGGGAAGTGGAGGAGGAGGAAAGTGAGGTGTGACTGGCTGCTGTCAGTGAAGAGACCAGAGCCTGAAAATATCTCTTTAGGCCAGACACAGCACTATGATTGCCTTCCAGGAAAGCAATGGTCTCCTGAAGTTGGCTGGCCAAGGCCTCGATGGTAATCTGACCCACAGAATATTCCTCAGGAGGTCAATAGCCTCCTCACTCAGGGCAGCCGGGGTAACAGGGGCGGGGGCGAAGGTGCCTGTAGCAAAGGAGGAGCCCACCCTCATTGGTGAGCGGGCACAGCCAATTGGGTGTGGAGCAACGGGGAGGGTGGCAATAGAACTGGGGGTGGTGGACAAAGATGTCTGGATAGGTCCATCACCACTAGGGAGTGGCCAATTGGAGGTTGAATCCGATGATAAGGATGTAGATCCAGTCTCCTCTGTGGCACTCCCCTCACCCTTCGGGCCACTGGGTCCCCCTGTGTCAGTGGTGTCTAGACCAGCGGTACAAGGGCCAGATGTATCCCCACTTGGTTGTGCCCTGTCTCCTTCGCTTGCCTGTGCTGAAAATACAAAGTAAAAAATGTTTACCACATGTTCCTGATCACACTTGAACAACACTTGTGATTAGCAAACATTATGATTATGTCAAGTAGGCCCCAGCAACAAACTCCACCAAAGTGGCCCCTAACTGTACCATACCAAATAAAAACATTTCATCCGAACTGTCAGCAGTTGCCCAAGGGAAAATAAGGATCTCAGATAACTACAATTGCATGGCTGGAGTTGTGCAATCACAGTAACAATTGAACAAGTAGGAGACCACATCACCTTCAATGCTTTGCCTTATGGAGCATACCTAAGTTACCTGTTGCCATACAGTAGTAGGTCAATACCAACTTCACTCCCACAGATCCCACACAAAGTTGTGCAGGCATCTATTTGTCACATACACACTAACACAACAATGAGAAATTATGCTCCTAAAACCTGCCATGTTGCTGGCAACAGTAATATGGAAATACTCAAGTCACTCTGGAAACATATCAACAATGCACATTTCACCAAGTGTATTTGTCCTAATGGAGTCATGGATGTTGTACCAAAGTTCCTCTGATATGCTACAAATTTGGCATGGAAATGTACACTGTAGGCATCATGTGCAAATTTACAGGGAGATATGTCCCTAAAATCTACAACCCAATGAATCAGCAAGCCCAAGGGAAATCACCACAGATGCCTGGCACCCCTAACAATTACATACTCTGATTGCATCTCAGAAGGCCCTCAACATGTTGCCCAATAGAAAGCTACATCACTGTCTCCATGTTGGCCCTGCAAACCTGGATGTTTGTGGAGGAATGGTTGTACTCAACCACATGTGAATTCAACATAACTGCAAGTCACTCTATGATGCATACAAACCTTCCCCATTACACATGTGCAGTGCACTATGCTACATGATGCCACTGGATGGCCTAGAAATGCACAAAATCTAGTCATATATGTATTGTCCCCCATTGCTACTGCAGTTGTACATGCCAAATGACATACAATGATGATTGAGGGTATGTGTCTGCCAACAATCGATGCTGTCACACTCCTTTCTGTGGCACTACATGAAATGTACCCCCTTTGCAAATGTCCCTTTCCACACACAGGTTGGCATGCACATATATGTGAGGGAATACAAAAACCATTACATTAACACATGTCGATCATGCATGAAACAACAGAGTACACATTTTGTCAAAGGAGAAAGGAACACAAACTAACATGTAGACACAAGGAATGTTGGCAATGGTGACTGCACATAAATCATATCAATGGACATTCCTCACCTACCAAGGGAAGGTATTGATCTGTAGCTGATCCAAAGAACAATGCATGCTCTATCATATGTATGATGGTCATCTTCATAGTACAGACAGCAGTGAGGCACAAGCACCCTCACACAGTGAAGACAAGTAGCGTTTGGGTGGCATATGCCAATATGCTCATTTGACCAGACACATGGCTGAGAACAGTGATCTATCACTTCTTTTCCTTTGGCCTGTAACATTGAGGAGTAGTGGTATGCTGTAGAGAATTTACGACCACTACAACAATAAACAGTACTTGATCGATCAATGTACACAGCCATATGATGTCCCTGGAGAGAAAATTGTTTGTGGATTGTACACAGTTATGTCCTAGAATCCCTGGGCCAATAGGCAAGGCACATTAGTATGCACCACATGACATATCTACACAGTCACTCATCCACTGTCTCACACATGGCACATCCCTAATCGTTAGGTAGAGATGCCAGAGTTGCAGGGGTGCGACGGGTGCAGTTGCACCCGTCGCGTATTTCAGTGTCTGCTTAGCAGACACTGAAATACTTTGCGGGGCCCTCTTACGGGGGCCCCTGCCGTGCCCATGCCATTGGCATGGGCACGGCAGGGGCCCCCAGGGGCCCCGCGGCACCCCCTACCGCCATCCAGTTCCTGGCGAGCGAACCGCCAGGAACAGGATGGCGGTAGGGGGTGTCAGAATCCCCCATGGGGGATTCTAAGGGCAGCGGTAAACCGCTCCCACCGACCCTGGCCCCGGCGGTCTTAGACCGCCGGGGTCAGAATGACCCCCTAAGTCACACACATGTCTGAAACACCAAGCTGGACATTTTAAATTTGTTTGCACACCATAAGGGAAAAGCACACAAGCCAATAAGTACAGGGACATGACTACAGACATATTTACCCATCTCCAGGCTAACTCACTACTCTGCTCAGGGCCTACAATGACTAAGCAGGCCTACTGACACCAGGTAGCCCATGCTCCGGCAACATGTACTGTGATGTTAGCCACAATGAAACACAATACACATAGATGTGGCTTCTGAAGGGTAAACACCTTAGGTCTGTCTGGGCCAACACAGTCACACTCTGTGAGATTGACCCACTATATACAGTCTCCACAGGCAACTGCCATAGTAAAGACTTCACCCTTACACTTGAGTAACAATGAAGGGGCAGGTATGGTGGATACAAAAAGTCTTGAAGTTGTTCAGGACAAAACAAGTAAATAAAGGAGATAAGTGTGTAACAGGAAGAACCAGAATTATACTTACTGTTCAATGTAGAGCACGACAGCTTACAAATGGTGATATACAATTTCCAATCATAAGGAGGCAGGCAGGCACGCTGGTATAGAAGTAGTGAACCAGCACTCACAGGGAGGCAATTGTGAACTACGACTGAGACAAACAGAAAGCCAACTGGTCTTAAAATATCAAACTGTAAAATGAGGGTTCAATAAGAATGCAGATCTAAATTTTTGGTTCTATGATGTATCTTTCCATCTCATCTTTTTTATGTTTTGCGGCTGAGTGTCGATGGATACCTTCATAGAACCAGACACGATAATATTCAGACTTAAGGGGGTTTGTTTGCTCTGGAGCTATTTGTGAAACTGTGATATCCTTTCCTTTCTCCTCCCAACATTTTTTGTTGTATTACTCGATTATTACATCTTACCCTCAATTTTCCAATTGTGTACTGGAAATCTGGAAATATGCACTTTATATTATTATCCTTTTTCTTTTATTAGTTCACATTACACAAACCGAGCCTAGGGCATAACATCCTTTGACCTAGTTCTTGTGCGATCAATTATCTACTCTGAATACACACACAAATATGGTGCCCATCACTTTACCTCGCTCGCAGTGACCTAGCACAGTTTGACAATTTATGAGTTAGGCACATTCCCATTGGGACCAGGCTTTAGATTCCCTTTCTTCCTCCCAGGATCTGCCCTTCACTACTCAACGTTTACGTTAATTTGTCTAATTTTCCTTCTCTTTTTTTTTTTATTTCTTCATGGTGATGGTCCAATCTGCATTATAATTTAATTTTGTATTTTTGTCTGTATGTTTTCTGTGGGTATTGCTTTGTGTTTCATGCCTTAAGATGTGCTATGTATTGTCAGTCTTGAAAAAGCCCCAGGCTTCCAACTCAGGAGGAGGCGAAACATGTGTTAGCTGTTTTCTACTGGATGTTTTTGTGCTATTTCTGAAAACCTACTTGCACAGAATAAATATACACCTACTTCATGCATCTCGTTGATAAAATGTGATGGTCTCAATTACAATTGGGATTATGCCTAAAATTATTTACTTCAAAACAGTTTTGTCCTGAACAATTTTAAGCATATTTGTGTGAATGAGTGAAGGGTCTCCCATTCTGGACGAAAAACTGGCTTGCAAACTATCCCATCATGTCTATGTGGCAAGTCCAAAATGTTGAACCCCTGTCCTTGTAATGGGTACAGACAGTGTCTTACTTGTGCATGTGTGGAAATGTGGTCTACCAAATGCAGACTCATGCCACTTCAGGGGGTGGGTTCTGTGGCATATACCTGTGCCACAGAACACTCCTTTGGACATATGTGTCTATCCTACAGAGATGGCATTCAACATACAAAGGCATGTGTTGTACAATTTCTGCTATGTGACCAAGGTACTGACTTGCATATCATGGCCTCACAGGAATCAACACACTGTCTGCGCTGTAGGACTGTCATTAATTTTTTCAGTAAGCCTGTACAGGTCAAATATGACATATGTGAAGGTGACAACAGAGTTGCAGAAGAGACTTGCCATGACACACATTGACAATGATGCATAATGCACATATGGTCTACTGGGATGTACCTAAGTACCCATTCCTAATTCAGTCGATGGACTGAGGCATTCAGGGCACTATTTGCCACTAGAGCATCATAAGTTCCACATGCCAAGATCTGCTGGTGTACAGGGAGTAGGCACTGTGCCACAGTTGCATAGCCACAGTGACTCTACCCCAGCCTGGACTATGCCAGATACTTTGAGAGACATTTGATAGGTCCTGGTATCTGCAGGCTGAGCATTAAAAGCTAACATGTCACTCCATTTCCATCACTTTCATGCATGACAGTGCATCATGTGGCCATCAGCAATTTGGCATGTGGTGTGTGTAACAACCTGAAGGGCAGAGTAAGTCAGCATATTTATTCCAGACTACAGGTTGGCAAGGCCAGATATGGGTTGAAAGATCTGTGGTACTATACGCATTGCTTACAAGATCCTCAAATGACTCATACAAGATGCATACAAAGCACGTGCTCTCATGCACATACAAGTTGTCCAACAGTTACAACAATCATGATGAAAGAGATATCATTGAATGTCAGTAAATCATCCTTACCTAGTTATGTGCATCCAACACAGGGAGGATCTAGGACCCCAAAAACCTCACACAACACAATGTGACTGAACTTAACATATAGTACTGGCCACCAATACCTACACAATGTACATCTCATTGATGCCACACAGACTGCAACAAGAGCCACACAATAATTGTGTCTAGCTAGCACACAGGGGGCACTTTGCAGCCTGTGAGGAGGGAAAGGATGGTGTAGAAGAGAATCAATTGTGCCTATCAGATTCTTACCTGCTCCAATGGTGAGTCATTGAGCTCTTCATACAAGTCTAGAACCTCATCAACAAGCCTCTCTGGCTCCTCTGGAGAGAAGGCAGGGGCCCCATCACCTGGTGGAAGTGACATGACTGCTCCTAGAGGCAGCACACAGCAGATCCTGTAGTGGAGGGATAGCTGGCAGCAGTGTCAGCAAATAAGTGAGTGAATGCTCACAACATGGTGGTCATGTGTGCCATGTATGTGGTCATCACCACTGGCAGACACAGCCATTGGTCCACGACCACCCTTAAGGCAACAACGTTAACCTATGGCTGTGTCCACCACAGTTGGAACCGTCTACCACCATGACGACTCCTGCCGTTGGTCATAGGTGGTTCCTAATGTCCAGTGGAGTAGGTCAGGCATCTGCTGTTTTGAGGGCCTGAAATGCTGAATTTGGCTTTGTAAACTGCATCACACCTACAATGTATGTGTTGTAGCATCACAAACATCCTTATTCTGTGTTCTTATGTAGGTCCTTCTACACACCCACCAGTAAAGTGTGTTGCAGGGCACAGATGGCATTTAATGGCAGTGCATGGTCCACCACATCCGACGGCCATTTTGGTAGCCGGAATATACAGTCACATTTTGAGGAGCAATTGTGGACACATGTTTGAGTTTCATCAAAATCCATGTTGTGGACACCTGTGTTGACAACCATGGGGGGTTACATGTAACACTTGTGTACTTGCCAGCTGTGATGTGTACTATGTGTTCCATCTATCCAGTCAGAAATTATTTGTGACATGACATTTTTGAAATGCATCATGTATCTTGCTGTGGATACACTGACTAATGTTCCAAATCATGTCTTGTCATACATAGGTACTCTGGGACAGGGAGGATGTGACAACCTTCTGTTTACCATATACTGCCAGACCTTTAGACCATGGAGCAGCAACATATTATTATGCTATACCCTCTAGATAGGCAAACAATAGTGGACTTATGCTGTCAGTTGGAGCCAGATCTGATGCCAGCCATTAGTTATTCAACTAGCATATCACCCATTGTAAATGTCATGTCAGTATTGCACGCCCTAGTCACAGAGTCCAATATACAATGGCCCTATCTGCTTGTATGTCCCAACCAATGTTCAGTCTGCTGTTGAAGGATTTTCTCTCTGTAATGTTTTAACACATTGACAGCTACATCAGGTTCCCCCAACATGAGGATTTAGCCAATGTGAAGGCTGACTTTTATGGTTTTGCCTGCCTCCCACATGTGGGGGTCATTGACGGCACACATGTTGGCTTTTTGCCACTGCAGGCCACTGAACAAGTCTATCACAACAGAATGAACTTCCATTCCGTCAACATGCAAATTGTCTATTTGGCGGATCTCTACATCTCAAACGTCTGTGCCTGTTATCCAGGATCAGTCCATGGTTCTTTCATAATGCGGAACAGCCCTATACCTCAGCTGATGTCACATCTGCACCCAGAGAGGGCCTGGATGGTTGGTAAGTCACGCCTGTCCTGGTTGTGTGTGTACAATGTCTGATGCTACAGTCATGAAGTGAATGACTCATTGTTGCACATCTGTTCCATTCCTTAACATGAGGTTCCTGAAGGACAGATTCAGCTGTCTGGACAGCACTGGTGGAGCCCTCCTCTACTCACCTGGGAAAGTGTGTCAGATCTCTGTGGCATACTGCATGCTCCACAACATTCCCCTGCCAAGAAATATCCCATACATACTCCTTGCCAAGTGAGGATGACACTGGTGAAGAGGAAGGAGATGAGAAGATCTCAACAGCTTTTTGAATAGGTGTAAGTATGTCATGTGATGTAATGACTGTGACTGTAAAATAAAGGGTAATTGTGGGAATGTATGGAGTTGAGTATTCTTGAAACAGCTAGAGAGCTGATACTCTTCAATATTAAGTCAGGGGCTGCTTGATAGGATAGCTTTTTACATATTCCCACCTTGATGATGTTGCTTTGTTTGTGTCAGTTACCTTGCAATGTACTTTGTTTTCCAGTTGCTTGAAGTGTGACTTGTGCCAAAGGTATGGTTTCAAACCTATACTCCTTGTTGTGTTCATTGAACATGTACCTTCACAATGACAACTTCATGTGGGCCTTTCCGAGTTGTGACATTGGCAGGTATCTGATGCTGTTCTGACATATAAAGTGGGCATGAATTGTTCCAGGTAATGTAGTTTATAGAGTTTGGATGAATGAGGCCTGTACCAAGACTGTTTGCCCAGTGTTTGGGTGGAGGTACAGAGGTGTCCATTGCACTTGTTTTGCATGTTGTGGTGGGCCTGATGCATCATGTGTGTCATCATGTGATATGAAAATATGTAGTCCTAGCTTTTGCCAAGTAAGTTTCCCTTCACATTGGCACTCTTTTTGTCTGACCTGTATATAGCTGTAGATGTGCTTCATCATTGCAGGCAGCAGTGTCTGTGCCATAGCACTAAAATATGTCTCGTGGCATACCACAAGATGCACAGGATTTGGATTATGATGTCCTTGTGATCAGGGACTGTGGCACTGCCATCTGTCTGTATCTTGGATTATGTTATGTTAGATCACTTTGTTGTGGTATGTAATGAGGTTCAAGTTGCTGACATCAACCACTTTTTAGTTTGCGAATTCTACAGGACAATGTCTGACAAATCCCTTCTTCCGTGGTCTGGGGGTCTGTGCCTTGAAATATATTCATTTACTTGGTATGAATCACTCATTCTTGTTTCCAATAGTCCAGACAAATTTCCAGTCTATGTGCTGAACACCTTAATAACATTTTTGGTTTGACCAGATATATGTACTACTGAGTTGGTGTGTGGTGGTTGTAATCCTGAGCTGGACACTGTATACCTGTAACATACCCCTGCTTGCACAAGTAGCTTCTATCTTCATTGTATGGTTCCCATGGTCTAAAATCCCTAAAAAGCTAAATGTGAACATTAAGCAAGCAGACAATGAGTTTCTGATGGGTGACTATATTACAATGCTGATACAGAAAATACATTTTGAACAGAAAGAAACAAAATTATAAAGTTAGGAGGTCAGTCATGGTGAATGACGTTGTTGGAGTAGATGCCACACCATTAAGAGTCCAAAGTCCAGGGGGGCGTGGCCAAGCCGGCGTTAATGGCGGATGCGAGCTGAGTGAGCTCTGCATCTCGACCGGCTCATCCGGCGGCATACATGGGGTTTGGAGGCCGGCGGCACCCAGTCGACAGGGGTGCTGGACTACTGCGGCACCCCAGATTGTGGCGATCCTGGGTGCCGGCCCCCGGAGGTGGCGCACATCGGTGTCAGGGCGGGCCCACGAGGATCCGCGCCCTGCCGGGCTCAGGTGAGCGACGGGCGTGGACTCATAGAGGCGTGTGGTTGAAGCGCCGAGGGGCCCGGCTTCCGGGGCCTGCTTGAGGGGGACGCCTGGGAGGCCAGTGCCCCTTTAGGGGTGAAACTGAGCCTGAGGAGTTCAGAGGCGCACAGCGGCGGGGACCGGCCTCCCGGACAGGCGCAAACACACTAGGGGGGAGGGCCGGGTCTGCTGCCCGCGCTGCCTAGATCGTGCTGTCTGCCCCTGACTGGGAAGTCTGCCTGAGGCCCCTGGGGCCTGGAGTTGGTGGTCAGCGGCCTGGAGTCGGGCGGAAGGAGGAAGGCTGCGGGACAACCGTAGGTTGGGCTGCTCCTCCTGCAGCGCGGCACCGTTCTGGGGGCAAGCGGGCCCGGCCTTTCGGTGGGCTGGTGAGGCGCTGGTCTAGCGAACGCCAGAAGTGACTTGGAGGCGGATTTGCGGCTGATTACAGAGCTGGTGGTGGGGAGTTGGTCCCCACCGGCTTACGGTGCTGACAGATCAGGCCATCGAGGTGGCTGATTGAGAGGAGCCGGGGGCTGACCTGGAGGGCCCGCTCTATCGCACGATCTCCTGGCCTGGTTCTCTTGTTCTGGTTGGGTGCACCAGTGGACTCTTGGCTAACAACGCTGGTGGTGTGTCGGCCGGTGAGTGGAGTGGCTGCAGGTAGAGTCCACATAGACTTTGGTCAGGGCGGGGACGGGCCACCTTCGCTTGGCACTGGAGCTGGGAGGTCGCAGGACGCCGCAGCTCAGGACAGCCAAAAGCTGGATGCTGTGCTGGCTGCGGTTGAGCGCATTGGCAACACCCTGGAGCGAGCTCGCACATCTCTGGAAGCCAAGATCGACAAGGTGGCCAGTGACCTTGTCCTGCTGCACGCTGACCACCGCAACCTGGCGTACAAGACAGGTATGACATAGGCGCGAGTGGATGAGCTGACCCTGGTGACGTCTCGCCTGGTGGCCAAAATGGAGGATGCTCTGGCACGTGTAGCAGAATTGGAGCGCCGTGTGGAAGACGCAGAAGGCCGCACCAGGCGAAATAACATACGGGTGGTTGGATTACCGAAGGTGCGGAGGGCTATGATGCGGTGGCTTACTCTGAGAACTGGCTTAGGGGGCTAGTGCCGGATGGTACACTGACCCCATTTTTTTGGGTAGAGCAGGCTCATCGAATCCCCACGCAGCCAATGCCTCCAGGCAGCGGCCCTCGTCCCTTTATAATTCACTTGCTCCACTATGTGGACCCAGATATTATTCTCAAAACTGTGAGATCCTCCCCGCCGCCTCAAGTGGATAATGCTGTTCATGGACTACACTCTGGCGGTACAAAGGGACTGGGCCTCCTACCTGCCCTTGAAGTGCAAACTTCGGGTGCTGAACCTGGAGTACTCTCTACTATTCCCAGCCAAGCTCCGCATCATAGCTGAGAACAAATCTCACTTCTTCACCACGCCAGAAGCGTGGGAGTGGCTTGGGTCAACAGGCCACGTTTCAGGCTGCGAAGTGGAGAGGAATCCGCCTGCGTCGAAGAGCAGGCGCAGCCGGGTGAGATGCAGATGTACGGGGGGCGATGTGACTGCTAAGGCTGCGACACACGCTCCTGACCTGGAACAGCTCATACAGGAGCGGCGTGAGGCGCTACAGTTGTCGGCGGCTATGAGTGCCTCTCTGGCGGCATCGGAAACTGACATTTTGCAGCCTCCCAGCGATCACCCTACCACACCGGACCAGCCCTCGGAGTTGGGTTTTCCGGACTGCCCGACTGTGACTCTTGGCACTGCGGATGATCTTTTCTAGGCCCTGCAGGGGCCTATTTGGATGGCCTGGAACTGATGTAACTTTTTGCTTGATGTAAACGGGGCGCCTGGACCACAGAGATGACTTGCTACTTAATATGTGCCGACTGAAGGCCCGACTGCCAGGCATGGGATGTTTTCTGGGTAGACTGTGCAGTTTTCACTGGTATTGTAATTGTCTCAGATCACTGTTCAAAAGTGCAGTTCGCCGCTGGCCCCCCCTCTCTGTTTTCCACTCTCGCCGGGATGACTGGCTTAGTGCACGCTTAATTCCTTATGTGATCTGGCCTACCCCACTATCTTACTATTGGAGAATTAGCATGTGTGATTATGTTGTTGGGTTTGGGCGGGGACCGGTTGTTCATCTGCTCTGATGGTATTGGTTTTGTTCTGGTTATGTTGGAGGCTCTACACGGGATGTCTGACCGGGTGCTGGGAATCCGCCATTGTGCGCGCAGTATTACGCTTAAGGGCGGGACGGGTAGTATGCAGGCACACTAAACTGATGCCACCATGAATCCATATATTGTGATTACTTGGAATGTGCATGGCATACACACGCCTAGGCGCAGGTACTCCATATATTCATATCTTAAAAGGCACTCAGTCCACCTCGCCTTTTGGCAGGAGACCCATTTGGCGCTCTCAGAGGTCCCTCGCTTGCAGCGGCGCTGGAGAGGGCAATTATATGCAACAGGCCACTCCACTTATGCTAGGGGAGCCCTGATCTAGATTAAATCGGGTGTCCCTTTTGTAGCAGAGGATCAGATCATACACTGACTTAGATTATTCCTTTCCCCCACTGCCTACATCACCTACTGTGGCAGCTGCGCGTGGGTTGGTCAATTGGACCCAACATTGGCATCTGATAGATATATGGCGGCAGCGGAATGCTACAGACAGAATTTACTCGTATTATTCTTCCCCGCACTCACGGCATGTGCGACTTGATAGAATACTCTGCACGCAAAACTTGACCTCTGCGGACTATTTGGGATGCACGCACTCAGACCACAACCCACAGATTGTGCGTTTGGGTAGGGTTGTCTCCCCTTCAGCTGTCCCTACCTGGAAACTCAGACCTGAGCTCCTGGAGGATGCTGCCTTTAAAGCATCGCTAGATACGGCAATCCCAGAATTTTTTTAGCATAATGACGGTACTGCCTCTACTGGCCTGTTAAGGTCTTCATCTGTGGTCACTGTATGTGGACTCAGTGGAATTTGTGCCGCTTGATCGAGCATGACCTTGCTCGTATAGAGCGAGACTTGCGCCCAGAGAGGGAGGCTGCTTGAAAACCCACAGAGGTGTCTTCGTTATCCAGGGCCCGTGCTGAATGCTTATCTCTACTTGAACGGCTGCGTCGCTTGAATTTCACTGCTCACTCTGCGGGAACGCACGCCTCAGCAGACAAGTCGGGCAGACTTCTGGCCTGGTTGATTAGAGGTGATCGCGACCACAGCCTGATTATGGAGGTTCGCTCGGAGTCTGGTCGTCTGTTGCATACACCTGGGGAAATACATTCTGGGTTTACGCAGCATTACAAGACACTGTATACCTCAGCTGTGGTTTCCTCTGAACGGTCCTCCCATGTTTGACGGCCTACCAGAGGAGTGCGCTGGAGGAGCCTCTTGACCTCGCTGAGATACAGGCCAGTATTCGTGAGCTGGCGTCTGGCTAGACGCCGGGTCCGGATGGTCTGCCGGCCAACATTTACAAGGCATGTGTATGAGGAGGCAGTACAGAGGGGATGCTTGAAGACATCTCAGAGAGAGGCGATGCTCGTGTCCCTCCCAAGCCTGGCAAAGATCTGGCAGAGTTGGGCTCGTACTGACCGTTAGCAATGCTTAACACAGACTATAAAATACTGGGCAAAACCCTAGCAATGTGTCTAGCGCCTATAACGCTGGGCCTGGTGCACCCGGATCAAAACGGGTTTGTACCGGCGAGAGATACATCACACAACATCAGTCGGCTGTTCCGTGTCATGCACTACGCGAGACGAGACTGGCCATGGGCGGGATGTCTTGTCCTTGACCTGGAGAAGGCCTTTGACTCCTTAGAGTGGCCTTACCTTTTTAGGGTCTTACAGCGGTTTGGCATTGGGCCCCTCTTTATTAGTATGGTTAAGCTGCTATACACTAATCCTCAGGTCCGGGTCAAGATGGGGGGCATTATATCAGAGTCAGTCAGTGTGTGCAGAGGTACAAGGCAAGGTTGCCCCCTTTCCCCATTGTTGTTTTCCCTTGCCATGGAGCCATTGGTGGCGGTTCTGCGTGAAAGGGGTTCTGGTTGGCGTATTTCCCTGGTGGATGGCCTGCACATGGCATCGCTCTACGCTGATGACCTTTTGTTGTATTTTAGGGATATTTTGCGAATCCCCTCAGAGGTTAGGACCCTGTTGCAACAGTTTGCCTTGTTATCTGGCCTCAAGGTAATTGGTCTAAATCATACCTTTTCCCTTTTGACCCCGTGCTTTCACCCAGAGCTTTGTCTCTCTGGGAGCACTGTTCCTTGGCAACCCCACGCATTCAGATACTTAGGCATCAGTATTTACCACCCTGAGGGAGACCTAATTGATGGGAACCTTAAGAGAGCGGCGTTCTCAATCAAATCCCAGATGGCTTTCTGGCAGACATTGCCACTGTCGGTGGCAGGTAGGATAGCGCTGCTAAAAATGATGGTCTTACTGCGCCTATTATATTACTTTTCTAACCTCCCGCACTATATTCCTCCCAGTTTCTTCAGGAGCCTGGAGTCTAGGTTGAGGGAATTTATTTGGAATGGGGGACGCTGCAGAGTTGCGCTGAGAAAATTGTATTTGCCACTGGAGAGGGGCGGCTTGTCAGTCCCTAATCTGGAGCACTACTACTTGGCCTCTCAACTCCAGTGGGTGTCCAAATGGCTGGCAGGCCTCCATCTCACAGACACGGCGACCACAGAGGGCCCTTGGCCCCTAATGCAAGTGTCGCATCACCCACTCACACGTGTGGCGTTGCCGGGACAGATATTCCTTAAGGTGGCTTATAGCTGTTATCGTAGGTCCTTTCAACTTACCGGGGGGATAGTCCCATTGCTCCAGCCTTGGTGTTGCTGGGTACTTCCCATGGCCCCAGGGTTACATCAGGTCCCGAGCTACATGCGTGGCATGCAGCGGAGCTGTATATACTGGGAGACCTCTATGATGATGGTAAGCTGATCTTGTTTCCCGTAGTGGTTCAGGAGTCAGGCCTACCTGCAGGACAGTTTCTGCTATATAATTCACTGTTGAGGTCATTAACATCTAAGTGGTGCTTCTCCCACGCATCTGTTGGTATAGTACATACAAGTGATGGGGCAGGCACGGCACCTGATTAGATGGGTAACTGACGAGCTGCGCGTGCACACAGCCCTAGAATGTGATATACTGCATGCGGCTTGGGACAGGGATGCGACCACCTCATTCACAGATGCGCAGTGGAAATCTGCTCTCTCCGGCCACGTTAATATACACTGCAACTCCAGATTTCGCTTGATCCAATTCTATGTCATTCATAGGGCATCCCTCACTCCAGCCCGAGTGAACAGATATTTTGCTCGTCGCGATGCAGCCTGCCCCCCTTGTTCCTACATTGATGCAGACATGATTCATATGCTATGGTCCTGTTCATCCTTGCACCGCTTCTGGAGGGCGGTGGTAAGATGCTTATCGGAGTGCATGTTGCGCTCGGTTCCGTTCACCTGGGAGGTTTGTGTGCTGGGCCTCTTTCCCAGGGGCAGGCGGCATAGAGCTGCTGCGAGATTTCTGGATCTTGGTTTGATAACGGCTAAGAGGCTGATAACCCGCAGGTGGAAGTCAGCCGACCCACCAGCTGAGCGGGCCTGGAAATATTCATTTGAGGTTTGGGCAAATGTGGAGGGAGTGGCGTTAGGAAGGGATGATGCGCTAGGGCTACGCAAGTATCCGTTATCAGACAGCTGGGAAGCAATGATGCCATGCCTGCGAGGTTTGGGACAGGGCTCGGATGTGGAGGAACTAGTCTAACTGCCGAGGTGGGTGCGCACCTGCTCCTGACGTGGGAGTGCGAGGCCGAGGGTGCTGGAGCTTGGGTAGCCGGTCCAGCCTCAGTTCTGGGGGTGTGGCTGGATCCTATCTAGGCGGTGGGTGTCTGTGGTTTGCATGCGCTCCCGTCCTATATTGGTACGAATGGATAGAACAGAGAGGTTCCCGCACCCATGACGACGCGCTTCAATCACAATCTATTGACTGTAGGAATAGTACTCCAAAATTTGTTCATGTTCTTATTGTTATCTGTGGTTTGCTTAAGATAAATACCTGCAAGCATCATTTTGTATGAATACACTGATCTTCATGTGCGGATTAAAGGGACACTGGGGTATTTATCGTCCTTCAAGTTATCCATGGGTTTCAAGATTCTAGTGTATGGACTTTTACTTTAGAATTCGTATGTCAATTAATCCTGATCTATGTAAGTTCTGGCAGAGTGTGGTCAAATACTGCGATTAGAGGTCTAGCTGTCAGCTGTTTTGACGCCTACCTTCTTCTGATATGCTTATACAATCGACTAGTAATTGCACAAATTTGTTATCCTAGTGTTGATGTAAGTCAAAATGTTACAGTACGCTGGAAAAGAAAATAATAAACAGATTTTTGAAAAAAGAGTCCAAAGTCCAGAGTACTCCTCCTACAGGTAGGTGGTTAAGGATCCGTCAACAGAGTCAATGTGTAGAACACAAAGGAGGTCCTTTAGGAAGAGGTCACTTGCTGGCAGAGTGGGTGTCTTGCCCTCCACACCTCCTGAATTCTTTTCTGGATATCCCTGCTTGCCACTGAGTGGGATCTGCTGCTACAGAGGCAGGGGTGTCTGGGGCTGGCTCTTCCTCTGGCAGGGCCTCCCGTCCAGTTTCTGGCACAGATGTTGATATGCCTGATGTTGATGAGCCAAAGGAAGGGGTAGACTGTTGTTGAAAAGCCCTGGTCAGGGTGGTCTTACTGTTCCTCAGTACCCCTATTAGGGAGGCCATGTTGTTATTGTGAGCCTCCATCTCTTCCAGCATGTCTCTGCGCATGTCCCTCTGTAGCTGCTTGATTTCCTGGAGTTTAGTCAAGACCTCATCCATCACACCTTGGGACTCCTGATACAACCCCAAGATGTGGTTGATGGTGTCCTGGCTGATAGCAGCCCCACCGGCTTCACCCCGCTGGCCCACAGCATCTCTACCATGCATCCTATCCACACAGGCATGTGCCCTTGCTACAGGGTGCCCTCTCCAGCTTATTCCTGGACTCTCATTGTCAGAGGTATTTCCCTGCAACTCAGGATCCAGAACTGGGGGCATGAGATGGTAGACACTGGGCTAAGGAAACAGGTTGGGGTGAATGGTTGCCTATTATGTGAAGGGAACTGGACTGGGGGGTGTTGATGTGGGCACAGTAGGACTCACTGTTGCCGTCAGACCAGGTTGCCCAAATGGGCCTGATCTGTCCTCCAGATCCAGATGTCCAGGAGAGTCTTCTTCACTGAGGGCTTCATTCAGGGGGATGGTGGCAGTCGGTTTTGTGGCCTTTATGTTCCCAGCAGCAGCTTGACCTGTTGAGGTGAAACATACAAAGTTACTGCTTGTATTGTGACATCTACCCGGTACATTCTAGAATTACATTAAGCAGAGACCTTGTACAAAGTTAAGTTGCATTTAATCCTATTGTGGCAAGTAAGCATGGTATTGGGTATATTGACATGACATGTGTGAAGCACGCCTATTCATTTTGACTCAAGCAGCTGCTGAAATGTGCAGATCATTAGCATTTTGGAGGATGTAGTAGCAAAGCAAGATAGGGCTTTGCCCATTTGGAAGCCTAGTTGAGTGTGATGCAGGCGAACCCAGGACTTTGTTGTATATGTGACTATAGTCATCATGTGCACAGTGCAGTGTGAATGTACCTGCTGTCAATACCAATGTAGTGAGGCATCATGAGGCCTTATGAATACTTGTTATACACACTTGGTAAGGTGTCATTCATTCAATATTTTCTCTTGGGTTAGCAAATCAAGATGGAGCTATGTTACCAGCTATGTCTCTGATTTGGGCATGATCTGTGCTTTATCACTTCCAGGTGAGTATGCTTCATTTTAAAGCTGACAAACAAGGGTATTTGAACACGCCACTTCTGGACACTGTGCTGGTGGCTGTAGTTAGCGTAACATGGCCCATTGGACTTTGCAGTCATGCAACTCCCTCTTCTTCTCAACACTTAGGAAATGGTATCCTCCCAGGTGAGTACACTTCATTTGAGAGTTGCCAAACAGGAGTCTTTGGACAAGTGAACACTGGTCTAGTGTTTGAAGCTGGAGAAACAGTGCCCCCTGGCAGTTGCAGTCAGGTCATTCGCTCTACTTCACACAATATACACATGGTATCCTCCCAGGTGAGTGCACTTCAAGTAAGAGTTGAGGAACAGGGGTATTTGGACAAGTGAACACTGGGCTGGTGGTTGCAATAATTGATACATGGCCTACTGGCCTTAGTAGTCCTGTCAATCCCAGTACTACACACACTATGCAAATGTTATCCTCCTAGGTGAGTGCATTTAATTTGTGAGTTACCAAACAATAGTATTTGGGCAAAAACACACTGGGGTGGTGAGTGGAGTTACAGTAACAGAGCCTTCTTGCCTTAGCAGTCATGTAACACCCTGTACTACACACACTATACAAATGTTATCATCCCAGGTGAGTAGACTTCATTTATGAGTTTCAAAACAATAGTATTTGAACAAGAGAACACTGGGCTGGTGAGCCGAGTAACAGTAACAGAGCATCCTGGCCTTAGCAGTCATGTCACTCCCTGTACTACACATACTATACAAATATTATCCTCCCAGGTGAGTCCACTTCAATTGAGAGTTCGGAAACAGATGTATTGGGGCTGGTGACCACTGTGCTGATGGTTGGAGTTACAGAAAACATGGCCTGTTGGGATTTGCAGTCTTTTCACTCCCTGTACTATACCCACTTTACAAATGTTATTTCCCTAGGTGAGTACACTTAATTTATGTGTTACCAAATTGGAGTATTTGGACAAGTGAACACTGGTCTGGTGTTTGGAGTTAGAGAAAAGGTGCCTCCTGGGAGTTGCAGTCAGATAATTCTCTGTACTACACACAGTAATTAAATGTTAGATATTACATATCTGTATGCAGATTGTATTTAGGTTTGGGCATACATTTACCTGTTGAGACATAGCATGAGTCCTGGGATTCTTTTTGTTTATCAAAAGAATTACAGGCCAATTTGGACATATGGCATGTGATGGACCTTAACTGTTGTGATGTTGGGTCCAACAATACAGGTTGCCAGTGTAAACTCCCAGATACTCTGGGTATTGAATGCTGGTAGGATACATGAACAAGACAATGTCTAAAGATGAGCTATGAGCATGCATGACATATAATTTTTGTGACATATTTTTGTGATGTGACTTACCAGACTTCACTTCCCTCAGTATTCATGTCAAGCCCTCAGGATGCAGGATGCCAAGACCTTCCCATCCTAGGGAAAGAGATGTAATAGGGCACCATGATGGCCACCACCAGTCGTCTTGGTCGGCAGCTGGTGACTGGAGACCAGGGAATGGGCCTTGCCCCTGAGGTCATTCCATCAATTCCTGATGTTCTCCTTTGTGTGCAGGGTGGTGCCTACATCATTCACTCTGTCAAAGATCCTGTTCCACATTTCAATTTTCCTACTGAGAGGAGTGTGCTGGACATGTGCTCCAAACAATTGTGGCTATGCTCTTATGATTTAATCTACCATGACTCATCTTCTGAATATTAGAACGTGGCATGGTAGAAAAAAAAGGTGACAGTGACTTACTAAACAGGGGACGTGCAAAAGGGTGTGATTGGACCAAAGTGTGTGCACAGTTTCCTATGGGCTGGTGAAAAAAGGGGTGCCTAATATATAAACTCTGTGAAAAAAGGTGCTCTGACATTTGTGTCTTGCTGTGCAAATGCAACGGATTATGGTTTGGGAAGGGGTGGGTTTTATGGTGTCCTTTGCAGGGGTGTCCACTGTGGCAATGTGTTTCAGCTGTGTTGTTTTAAATTTTTTCTAATGTGCAGTTGTCCGTTACTTTGCTGACCACAAACCGCCGTGGTTCGGACCGCCATTAGCTGACCGCCATGAAGGGACTGCCAAGGCGACTGTGTGCTTGTAATATGCTCAGTGGTTGGTCACAGTGCTGTCGATGCGGGAGGTCAGATGGCCTATTTCCAGGCTTCTGCACCACTGGCAGTCTGCCATTTTGACTTGGAGGTCGGCAGTCCTGCCTGTGTAACTCATAATTGGACCATCTGAAAGACCACCAACATGGCGGTCTTATCAGGACTACCAAAATGGCGGTCTTATCAGGATCACCAACATGGCGGTCTGGTATTGTCAACCGCCAAACTCTTAATGAGGTCCTGCGACTTTTCTAGTTAAACTACTTCCACTCCTCTTAATCCTTTTTAGTAGCATAAAGAACGGAGCTGAAATACCTACAAATTTCAAAGAATTGGTCATTGTTAGCTTTATTAAAAATGACAAACACCCAGTTAACCCTAATTCATATCACCCCTTAAGTCTACTGAATGTGGACTATAAATTATACATGAAGATCTGGGCAGATAGGCTTGGGCCATGTGAGCAGTCATTGATTCAGTTGGTTCAAAGTGGTTTCCTGCCTAAAAGATCAATGGCAGCTAGCACCTATCAATTGATTCAAGTCATTGATTACTTTATCTTGGCTATATTTAGCTTCCCACTGGTAACTGTCAATATGCTTAAGAAACTTTATCAGGGGCCCGTGGCTAAGATTATTATTAATTTTCATGAAACCAGGGTAGTAAAAATTAACCATGGCACTCGCCAGGGTTTGTCCCCTTTCCTCACTTCTTTACTTTTTTTATCGAACCCTTAGCGACCACGATTTGTAAGAACCAAATTATTTAACCAATGTTTGAGGGGATGGCCAGATCAAGGTATTCACAGATTACATGATTTTATATCTAAGGGCTGGTAGATCAAATATCCAGAATGCTTTGAATTAAATAGATAATTTGATGTTAATTGGGGAATATACATTCACTCAGGCTAAGACCGAGCTTTTGTTTTGCAATTCTTTATTACAGGATTATAATAGTGCAAATGAAGGCTGTACAGATTGTAGCACATATTGAGGAACACCACAATGGTCGTGATGCACATTACAGTACAGTGCGGGAGATTAATAACTTTTCAAACCTGTGGGAAGAAGCAATTCTTGGGAAAGGGAGGGGTAAAGGGCGGTGAAAGAGATGTGAGATTACAAAATCAAGGAGGAGAATTAGGATTTGAGAGTACACATCTGCAGACTGGGGGAAGCATGCGCCATTGTTTGGGGCACAGTGTCCTGTAGGCTGTCATGCCTGAGTGTTCAAGTAGGTGCTGACATGTGGTTTCACTGTATAAGGGCAATAATCATGATGCCTAGCAGCAGCATATTTCCAGGGTAGTAGTCAGTGAGTGGGCAGTCCAAACTATCTATTGGTTCGAATGCTAGATGCTGGCAGTCAGGGTAAGGCTTTATTTAAGAGGGGACGCAGGTCCCTGAGAGGTGCAGTCCATAGTAGGGTGTATCAACAGGCCATGCCCTGTAGCTTGCAAGAGACATAGGTGGTCATTCTGACCTCGGCGGTAAAAGGCGCCTACCGCCGGTCAGAAATCCTCCATAATCCCGCCGCGGTCGCGGAAACCCGCCACGGTCATTCTGACCCGCAGAAGGCAAACCTCCGAAAATCCGACCGCCACAACAGACCGCCAGACCAGCGGTCGGCGGAAAGGTGGAGGTGACCAAACCTCCACCGCCACGCCAACAGAAATACGCCCATGCCATTACGACCCACGAATCCACGCGGCGGTCATTCAAACGCGGTATTCCATTGGCGGGACACACCGGCGCGGTCAGAATACACACAAACGAACAAAACTCACCCACATTGGACGATTTGAATCCCACACACCTGATACACATACACACACCACTCCCACACACACAATACAATATAAAACACCCACCCACATCACCCACAAACCCCTACGCTTAAAAATTCGTAAAGAAGGCAAGAGCGAGACACCAGCATCCAAAACATAACAGCCACAGCCACTCAACACCATCACCCACACACTATCCACACACAAAACAACACACACCACCACACTCAACTCACTTAAATACACATACTCCACCCCACACATCATACACACCACCCCATGGCACCCCAAAGACAACCCCGCTTCACAGACGAAGAACTCAGGGTTATGGTGGAGGAAATCGTTCGTGTAGAGCCCCAGCTGTTCGGCACACAGATACAATACACCAGCATTGCCCGGAGGACGGAGCTATGGCAGAGGATTGTCGGCAGGGTGAACGCAGTGGGACAGCACCCCAGAAATCGGGAAGACATCAGGAAGCGATGGAACGACCTACGGGGGAAGGTGCGTTCCATGGTATCCAGGCACAACATCGCCGTGCAGAAGACTGGCGGAGGACCCCCACCTCAACCCCCACAATTCACATCATGGGAGGAGGAAGTCTTGAACATCCTGCATCCTGACGGCCTCGCAGGAGTCGGCGGAGGAATGGATACTGGTAAGTTGAAGCTTCAATACTGCTTCCCCCCCACCTGCATGCCAAATCAGACCCCAACCCTCACCCCCATCCTCGAACCCCACCCTCACCCCCACCCCCACCCTCACCCCCACCCTCACCCCCACCACCATCCTCACCCCCACCACCATCCTCACCCCCACCACCATCCTCACCCCCACCCCCAGCACACCTATTCCCCGCCAATGTCTCACCATCACAACCCACACATCCCAAAACCTAGGCCTGCATGCGTCCACTAAGCATGGACACCCATCACCAAAGCATGCCCAATGCATATACACATCCCCCCCACAAGCCACCCTCACCAAAGCCCCCACACACGAATGCCAGCACTTGGGGACACGGGAACCCACAGATACACCCATATGCCACACATTGAAACTATAACCATACCTCTATACCCCTGCAGGACCCGACCGTCAACACACCGCGGCGGAGGGGCCAGAATTATCCACACCCCCCACCCAAGAGGCCGTCAGCGATGACAGCAGCTCTGTCGATCTGGACACCGATGACCAGCCCGGACCATCGGGGACCTCTGGACAGTCGGTTCCCCTCACACAGGCACAGGCCACTATAGACCCTAACCCCCCTGGGAACACCAGCACAGCTCCCACCCAGCGGGCCCATGCCTCTGTCTCCAGGGCGCGTCAATCTGCGGTGTGTCTACCACTACAGGGCACCCAGGATAACCCACCACCCCAACAACAACAGGGACCTGGGGGCAGTGGTAGTGGGCACACCGGGCAGGGGGCAGAGGCCCAGGGAAACAGGGCAACTCGGCGGGCAGCTGTGCGACAGGGGGGGGAGGAGAGGCCCAGGGAACCCACTCTCCACGAGGTCCTCACCACCATCATGGGAGCATACAACCGCTCCCAGGAGACGATGGCGACGGTACTGGCCCGGTTCCAGGAGATCCAGGTGCTGCAGGAGTAACACTATCGGGGGTACAGGGAGGACATCCGAGCCATCAACACCACCCTGGTTACCATGGTAGGGCTGCTGCAGGACCTCGTAAACAGCAGGGCGGACACTGAACAACACCCAAGGGCCCCTGCCACTAGCCGGGACCAAGAACAGCCATCCACCTCCGCCGGCGCTAGTGGACAGGAGGCCCCCGCACAGCAGCAGCCCACCAGACCCCCACCTCCTGCAGGAGAAGAACCACCCCGCAAGAGGGCCCTGAGATCTCGCAAGACAGAGTAGGATGTCAAGACCCCCGCCAGCAATGGATACCACCTGATGTCATCCCACTGTCCCACATTGTCACCCTGTCCATCCTCGAACTGCCCATGCTCCATCTCTCCACAGGCCTCTGGACAATGCACCTGTGTGACTGTTACTCTGGACTCTGCCATGGACATTCCTTCACCATAGCCCCCACCCACTTGAAACCACCCATCCCATTTTGAGCACTTCAATAAACACCTATTTTGCACCAAAATATCAGGAGTCTGGCTGTGATTTCTGTAGATTGTAATTGACATGACAGTGCAAATATGTCCTTGTACATGGTGAAGTCAACAAACAGCTGCCACAAAGCTGTAGTCCATGGGGAAACGAAGCACAGGACTCGTAGTGGGGACCCCAGATCTGAAATAGGGAGGGAAAAGCCAAAACTCAGTCATCATACACTGGGGCAAATAGACAGGCAGCAGAGATGCTGCAGAGTAGTTAACATTTACTAAATTATCTTTGAAATGTTACCTGTGTCCTATTGTAAGTACTGTTCAATGATTCTGTCCCTGTTGTCTGTTTCAGCCCCGTCGTCTTCCTCCTCGTCACTCTCCTCAGGTTCCACCGCTGCCACAACACCACCGTCTCGACCATCCTCCTGCAGGAAAGGCACCTGGCGGCGCAAAGCCAGGTTGTGAAGCATGCAGCAGGCCACGATGATGTGACACACCTTCTTAGGTGAGTACATTAGGAATCCACCGGTCATATGCAGGCAGCGAAACCTGGCCTTTAGGAGGCCAAAGGTGCGTTCGATCACCCTCCTAGTACGCCCATGGGCCTCATTGTACCGTTCCTCTGCCCTGGTCCGGGGATTCCTTACTGGGGTCAGTAGCCACGACAGGTTGGGGTACCCAGAGTCCCCCACTAGCCATACACGGTGTCTCTGTAGCTGTTCCATCACGTAAGGGATGCTGCTATTCCTCAGGATGTAGGCGTCATGCACTGACCCTGGGAATTTGGCATTTACATGCGAGATGTACTGGTCAGCCAAACACACCACCTGGATGTTCATTGAATGGTAACTTTTTCTGTTCCTGTACACCTGCTCCCTGTCTCTTGGGGGAACCAAAGCCACATGGGTCCCATCAATGGCACCAATTACGTTGGGAATATGTCCAAGGGCGTAGAAATCACCCTTCACTGTAGCCAGTTCGCCCACCTCAGGGAAAATGATGTAGTTCCTCACGGATTTCATCAGGGCAGACAACACTCTGGATAACACCTTTGAAAACATGGGCTGAGACATCCCGGAAGCAATTCCCACGGTTGTCTGAAATGACCCACTTGCCAAGAAATGGAGTACTGACATGACCTGCACCAGAGGGGGAATCCCTGTGGGTTGGCGGATGGGGGACATCAGGTCGGGCTCCAGCCGGGCACACAGTTCATGGATAGTGGCACGGTTAAGACGGTAGGTCAGGATAATGTGGCGTTCTTCCATTGTCGACAGGTCCACCAGCGGTCGGTACACGGGAGGATTCATCCGTCTCCTCGCCCAACCCAGCGGACGGTGCCTAGGAAGGACAACATGGAGCACACAGTCAGGCAACCCACAGGTACGTACTCACAGCTAGCACAGTATACGATTCTCTATGCAGTGAATGGCGTGTCTGAGTGGCTATGCAAGGCCTAGGCCTGTGTGACGCAGTTGAAATTGAGCCATGTGGGCCCTGGAAATGGCGGCTGCCTGACCTGTGAAGTGTGACAATGGGATGTGAGGTCAATGCGCTGGCGTGGCACACCGCGGCGGGCGGCGGGCGAAGACCGCGGCGCGAAGCCGCATTGGTTAACATTGAAGCCTATGGGTTTCAGGAGCCAATGGCGAAGGGCGCCGGCGGTGGCGGGACGCACCGCCGCGGTACGCACCGCCACGGACGTGACCGCCATTTTCTATCTACTTATCCACTTGCGACTTGAACTTTCACAGGAGAGGACCTATACTGCAAGTGTTGCTGTGACCTCGGTCTGGAAGGGACAATGGCTGCTGCGACTGGGGAAAGGGCCCCTGCCTTCACTGGAGAGGAGTTGGAGAAACTTGTGGATGGGGTCCTCCCCCAGTATGCGCTACTCTACGGTCCTCCAGACCAACAAGTGAGTTTAATTCTATCTGGATTTGGGGCCACTGGCTGGCTTGGGGGCCTGGCGGGGATGGGGGGCATGTTGGGGCTGGCGGGGGGCCTGGCGGGGATGGGGGGCATGTTGGGCATGGCGGGGGGCCTGGCGGGGGGCCTGGCGGGGATGGGGGGCATGTTGGGCCTGGCGGGGGGCCTGGCGGGGATGGGGGGCATGTTGGACCTGGCGGGGGGCCTGGCGGGGATTGGGGGGCATGTTGGGCATGGCGGGGGGCCTGGCGGGGGGCCTGGCGGGGATGGGGGGCATGTTGGGCCTGGCGGGGGGCCTGGCGGGGATGGGGGGCATGTTGGGCATGGCGGGGGGCCTGGCGGGGGGCCTGGCAGGGATGGGGGGCATGTTGGGCCTGGCGGGGGGCCTGGCGGGGATGGGGGGCATGTTGGGGCTGGCGGGGGGCCTGGCGGGGATGGGGGGCATGTTGGGCCTGGCGGGGGGCCTGGCGGGGATGGGGGGCGTTGGGCCACTGGAAAGGAAAATGCTGAGTAACTTGAACGTGGTATTTCTCCCTCCCTGTACGTGTCACATAGGTCCGCGCCCATGAGAAGATCGGGATTTGGCGTGCCATCGCCAAGGAAGTCCGGGCCCTGGGGGTCCACCATCGACGGGGCACCCACTGCCGCAAGAGGTGGGAGGACATCCGCCGCGGGACCAAGAAGACCGCCGAGTCTCTGCTGGGGATGGCCTCCCAACGTAGGCGGGGTGCCTGCCGTCAACTGAGCCCCCTGATGTTCCGGATCCTGGCGGTGGCCTACCCTGATTTGGATGGGCGCGTGAGGGCAGCACAGCAGACACAAGGGGGTGAGTCCAAGCATTATCTACTCTTTTGTTGCGCAGTGGAGGTGTCTGGGTGGGGGAGGAGGGCTGTGGGTCCCCCTAGGCCAGGGCGATATCTGTAGGCTGGGCACCCCCGTAAGCCCCTGTGTCCCCAGCCACCACCCTCAGTAGTGTGTCAGTACAGCCATCCCTGGGCCGTGTCATCCATGGGTGCAGTTGTCAACTCTAGGCGTGTAGGGCATGTTCCACGGAATGCGTAGCGGACCCCAAGTGCGCAACTTAGTGCAGGGGGCATCTGTGTCTGTCATGTCCGCTAACTGTACCGGAGATCCATGTAATCAATATCCCTTTATTTCTCTCTCCCCCCCCCTTTTTGTTTGTCTTTCTGTGCTTGTGTGCATCAGCATCATCAGGCGGAGGAGAAGTGGCATCGGGGCAGGAGGGAGCTGCATCTCACATGGCCCAGGAGGGCCATGCCACAGAGTCAGACTGGACCAGTGAGACGGAGGGCGAGGGGAGCTCCACGACGGGGACGACTGGAGCCTGCAGCGACACGGACACGTCCTCGGAAGGGGGCTCCCTTGCGGGGGTGGCACCATCCGTGCCCCCCGCCATTACAGGTACAGCCGCCACCCAGCGCACCATCTCCGCCCTCCCAGCAGCCCCTCCGCGTTCGCCCCGTGCCCGCTCTGCCAGGAAGCCGGGCATCTCCTTCGCCCCAGGCACCTCAGGCCCTGCCCCTGTTACCCCCGCTGCCCTCAGTGAGGAGGTCATTGACCTCCTCCGAACGCTCATTGTTGGGCAGACTACCCTTTTGAATGCCATCCAGGGGGTGGAGAGGGAGGTTCATCGCAGCAATGCGTACCTGGAGGGCATTCATTCGGGTCAGGCTGCCCATCAGCGATCGTTCCAGGCTCTGGCCTCAGCACTGACGGCAGCCATTGTCCCTGTCTCCTGCCTGCCTCTACTAACTCCCTCCTCCCAGTCTCCTGTTCCTCTGCCTGTCCCACCCACACCATCAGACCAGCCTGCACACACCTCAACACCCAAGAGAAGCTCATCCAAACATAAGCACCACAGATCACGCAGACATTCACACACGCAACATTCCGATGCAGACATGCCAACAGTCACTACCACCTCTGTGACCCCCACCTCCTCGTCTCCCTCCTCCCTCCCTGTGACGTCTACACTCACACCTCCATTCACCTCACCATCAGCCAGTGTTTCCATCACCAGCACACCCTCCACTCCAGTCCGCACACGTGCAGTCACCACCCCCACTGCCATTTACACGTCCCCTGTGTCCTCTCCCACTGTGTCTGTCACCCCCTCTTCCACACCACACAAACGCAGCCACCCACCCACCCAACAGCCATCCACCTCACGACAGCCTATCCCTCCTGCACCTGCACCCAAAGACAGCAAACGTGACTCACCTACAACCACATCCTCTCCCTCCACTCCCATTCCCACTGTACCTACCACTCTCCATTGTCCCAAGAAGCTCTTCCTCGCCACTACTAACTTCTTTCCTGACCCTGAGCCCCCCCCTCCTTCTCGTCGGGGTAAGAAGAGCACCTCAGCCACCACCAGCCCTGCAGCCCCCTTGACAAGGGTGCAGGGGTATTGGAGCCCGCCAGCCCGCATGTCTGGATCTTCGCCCAGCAGCAAGGGGACAGCCAGCCCACCCCCTGGGAAGAGGAGCAGAAGGCGGAAGGGGCGCCGCAGGAGCCCGCCTTCTACATCCCCCCCGGACACCACCCAGAGACAGTCACCAGCCACAGCTCCAAAGGGAGGAAAGGGCCACAGGCCGACGACTAAGGAGGGCAAGGGCAGCAAGTTGGAGAGGTCAGGCAGCAGGCCTGCTGCCCAGGAGGAGCCCACAACCCCCATAGCCGCTGCCCCGGGAGGAACCGGCACAGCTGCCCCGGGAGAGCCCACCAGCCCCATAGCCGCTGCCCAGGGAGGACCCAGCCCAGCTGGCCAGGAGGGCCCCACCACCCACAGCCCAGGTGGGCAGTGAAGGAGCACCATCCCCGCTGCCCAGGAGGGCACCACCAGGCATTTAGCAGTTGGCCATAGACCGTCCGCCGTCTCAAGAACCGCTGAACTGGGCCCTTCAAGGCAAGAACCGCTGAACTGGGCCCCGCCGTCTCAAGAACCGCTGAACTGGGCCCTTCAAGGCAAGAACCGCTGAACTGGGCCCTTCAAGGCAAGAACCGCTGAACTGGGCCCCGCCGTCTCAAGAACCGCTGAACTGGGCCCTTCAAGGCAAGAACCGCTGAACTGGGCCCTTCAAGGCAAGAACCGCTGAACTGGGCCCCGCCGTCTCAAGAACCGCTGAACTGGGCCCTTCAAGGCAAGAACCGCTGAACTGGGCCCTTCAAGGCAAGAACCGCTGAACTGGGCCCTTCAAGGCAAGAACCGCTGAACTGGGCCCCGCCGTCTCAAGAACCGCTGAACTGGGCCCTTCAAGGCAAGAACCGCTGAACTGGGCCCTTCAAGGCAAGAACCGCTGAACTGGGCCCCGCCGTCTCAAGAACCGCTGAACTGGGCCCTTCAAGGCAAGAACCGCTGAACTGGGCCCTTCAAGGCAAGAACCGCTGAACTGGGCCCCGCCGTCTCAAGAACCGCTGAACTGGGCCCCGCCGTCTCAAGAACCGCTGAACTGGGCCCCGCCGTCTCAAGAATCGCTGAACTGGGCCCTTCAAGGCAAGAACCGCTGAACTGGGCCCTTCAAGGCAAGAACCGCTGTACTGGGCCCCGCCGTCTCAAGAACCGCTGAACTGGGCCCTTCAAGGCAAGAACCGCTGAACTGGGCCCTTCAAGGCAAGAACCGCTGAACTGGGCCCCGCCGTCTCAAGAACCGCTGAACTGGGCCCTTCAAGGCAAGAACCGCTGAACTGGGCCCTTCAAGGCAAGAACCGCTGAACTGGGCCCCGCCGTCTCAAGAACCGCTGAACTGGGCCCCGCCGTCTCAAGAACCGCTGAACTGGGCCCTTCAGGGCAAGAACCGCTGGCCCTTTGGCAGACGTGGCAGGGCAGGATCTACCTCGGGCAGGGCTGCAGGATGTCCTCTGGCCAACTTGCCTCCTCCAGTGGCAGTGGGGTCTGTTATGGACTGTATGGACTGTGGCTTTGCTCTCCCCAGGATGGCCCAGTGGGCAGGCCACCCACTGTATGGACTGTATGGACTGTGGCTATGCTCTCCCCAGGATGGCCCAGTGGGCAGGCCACCCACTGTATGGACTGTATGGACTGTGGCTTTGCTCTCCCCAGGATGGCCCAGTGGGCAGGCCACCCACTGTATGGACTGTTTGGACTGTGGCTTTGCTCTCCCCAGGATGGCCCAGTGGGCAGGCCACCCACTGTATGGACTGTATGGACTGTGGCTTTGCTCTCCCCAGGATGGCCCAGTGGTCATGGAGTCCCCTCGTGGATCTGGCGTCGTGTACTCAAGTGGCTGAGGTGCCCCCCCTTCCCTTCCCCCTGAGGTGCCTGTCCTATTTTCTTTCTGATGCCCCTGCAGTGTTCTCTCCGTGGAGTTCTTGTCGTGGGACTGGGCCTTGCCCCTTTGCACAGGACCCCTGTGATCCACGGACAGTGGTTGGACTACATTTAGTAGCTGTATATATTTTGTACATAGTTTATTTATTTTTTGGGATTAATGGCGTACATATTTCAATATATCTGCCCGTTTATGATCTCTTCTTTTGGTCTTTGCATTATTTCGGAGGGGGGTGGTTTGTGGGTTGTGACAGTGATCTGTGGAAATGCATTGATGTGTGTGTTGTAGTGGGTGTGGGTGGGTGGGTGTGTGCCGGTAATCTTTTCCCTCCCCTGTGTCGTAGGTGCAGTACTCACCGATGTCTTCCGCGCCGCCGGGCGTGCTCCTGGTATATGAGGAGGAATAGGAGTGCGGGGATGACCTGTAACTCTGGCTCCATACTGCCGGAATCTCGCCTGGAGTGCGTAGAGGTGAGCGTTTTCCCGTTCGTAGTCTGTTTCCGCCGTGTTCTTATCGGCGGTGCTCCCGCCCCGGAAAAGGTGGCAGATTGGTGGGTCGTAATAGGGTGGGCGGTACTTTGTCTGCCGCCGGGCTGTTGGCGGGAACCGCCGCGCTGTTTGTTTGTACCGCTGTGGCGGTCGGAGTGTTAAGTTGGCGGGCTGTGTTGGCGGTTCCCGCCAGGGTCAGAATGCCATTTTTAATACCGCCAGTCTGTTCGCGGTCCGACCGCCGCCTCTCCGCCGACCGCCAAGGTCAGAATGAGGGCCATAGTCCGCAAATGGGCTGATGAAGGACCCTTGATAGGTGTGGGGGTGGAGGAGGGGGAGGAAAAGAAAGGAGAAGGAAGGGGGAGAAAAGGGAGAAAGGGGGAAGAGATAATAGGAAGGTGGGTAAACAAGGGAACACTTTCACAGGTCGAAGGGTGAGGGGTATAATGAGGCTGTGGCTAAAGTTCTGCAATACCCTGCTTGGGGTGTGTGAGGGGGGAGCTTAGCGACTGCAAAAGAGGATTGTGTGCCTCCCTGGGGAGATATACTTGTATGATGGGGAGAGGGAAGGGGGAGAGAGAGAGACTGGCAGGGGAAAGTACGCAGAGGGAAAGAGGGGGGAGGGGCGGAAGAGGGAAAAATCAGTGTGGTGGAGGGAGGCATTGATGGCAGGCCAGGCTGGGAAGTACGGGAGAAGTGGGGGCGGGTGGTGGGGGAGAACTGGAAAAAAGGGGAGGGAAGAGGATACGATCTCGGAAAGGGGGAGGAGGAGGAATAATGATGTCCCGTCTGAGGCAGCAGTCACTGGGAAGGGTGAGGAGGAAAGGTGGTCAATGATGAGTGAGTCATGATACCCCTGTGAGGAAGGAGGCCCACACCTGGTTAAACAAGGCTGCCTGGTCTTGTACGTTATAAATGACACGTTCATGGGTGGCTATTCGAATCATAGCCGTCATCCATTCTTCCAGGGCAGGGGAAGCTATTGACCTCCAGTGCCGAAGGATGCAGATCTTTGCTGTTGCTAGCAGCGTATACAGCAATCTCTGTTGCGGTCGCAACAAGATGGGGAGAGGACCTGTATCATGTAAGAGTATGATCGAGGGATTAAGCGGTGATTGGAGTGGTATGGAATATTTTTGGGTAGAGCTCACTGTTTTTCATAGGGGCGGGGTCGAAGGACATTCATAACATATGGAGTAAATTGTATTGGGTCTCCGGACATCGCCAGCAATTCGCATGTGGTAGGAGTCCTGCTCTGTGCAGTTTCAGAGGAGCCCAGTACCAGTCATGGATTATCTTAAAGAGGCAGAATTTAATTTGGGCTTCCGAGTACCTCTGTATAAGGATCTAGGTGGTCATTACAACCCTGGCGGTCAGTGTTAAAGCGGCCGTAAGACCGCTAACAGGCCGGCGGTAAAAAAAATTGAATTATGACCGTGGCGGAAACCGCCAACAAAGACAGCCAATTTAACACTTCGACCGCCACAGCGGTACAGACAAACAGCTTGGTGGTCACCATCAACAGACAGCGGGAAGACAAAGTAACGCCCACAGTATCACACCCTACCAATCCGCCACCTTTTCCGGGGCAGATTCACCGCGGATAAAAACACGGCTTAAACAGGACTTTGAAGGGAAAACGCTCACCCTTACACACCCCACGAGGAACCAGGACACCATGGAGCCGGAACTCCAAATTCTCCCTGTGATAGTCTTTCTGCTCCTCCAACCAGGAGCACGAACGCCGGCGGCGCAGACCACAGTGAGTACTGCACCTATGACACAGGGGAGGGGGGAGGGAAAAAACAGGGACACACACATGCAACACCCACACCCTCACCCACTACAACACACACACTAATACATATTTATACATGATAGTTACACCCCCAACCCCCCCAGAAGAATGCAAAGACAAAAGAAAATTAGTGTAACCATTGTAATATATTAAAATCAAGTATGCAAAAATATATATATACACCATAAACAAAATATACACCAAGCTTAGTAGTCCAGGTAGTGCTCCAATGAAGTCCGTGGAACACTGGGCCCACACGGTATGGGCGAGACCCACACAAGATCCCTGACCATGATGGAGAGAACACTGCAGGGGCATCAGAGAGCAAGAAAACAGGCACCTCATGGGGAGGGAAAGGGGGGGGGCACCTCAGCCGGTTGAGTGCACAATGCCAAATCCACGGGAGGGCCACATGCCCACTGTTCAATCCTGGGGAGTGCAAAGGTACAGTCTCTCAAGTCTATACAGTGGGTGGGTTGTCCACTGTTCCATCCTGGGGAGTGCAAGGCCGCAGTATCTCATGTCTATACAGTGGGTGGGTTACCCACTGTTCAATCCTGGGGAGTGCAAAGCCACAGTCTCTCAAGTCTCTACAGTGGGTGGGTTGCCCACTGTTCCATCCTGGGGAGTGCAAAGCCACAGTCTCTCAAGTCTCTCCAGTGGGTGGGTTGCCCACTGTTCCATCCTGGGGAGTGCAAAGCCACAGTCTCTCATGTCTCTACAGTGGGTGGGTTGCCCACTGTTCCATCCTGGGGAGTGCAAAGCCACAGTCTCTCAAGTGGATGACAGTCTCCATTGGTTCTGGAGGGGGCTCTGTGCCCAGAGTGCTTCATCCTGCTAAGGACAGAGGTAGTGGATGTATCGCTCCACTGGTTCTGGAGGGGGCCTTGTGCCCAGAGTGCTTCATCCTGCTAAGGACAGAGGTAGTGGATGACAGTCTCCACTGATTCTGGAGGGGGCTCTGTGCCCAGAGTGCTTTATCCTGCTAAGGACAGAGGTAGTGGATGTATCTCTCCACTGGTTCTGGAGGGGGCATGGTGCCCAGAGTGCTTCATCCTGCTAAGGACAGAGGTAGTGGATGTATCTCTCCACTGGTTCTGGAGGGGGCCTTGTGCCCAGAGTGCTTCATCCTGATCGTGACGGACTCAGTAGGGTCAGTGCCCTTGGCGCTCATGGGCCAGCGGTGCTTGGAGCGGCGGTGCCCTGTTCAGCGGTGCTTGAGGCGGCGGTGCCCTGTTCTGTGATGCTTGAAGCGGGGGGTGCCCTGTTCAGTGGTGCTTAAGGCAACAGTGCCCTGTTCAGTGGTGCTTGAGGCGGCAGTGCCTTGTTCAGTGGTGCTTGAGGCAGCGGTGCCCTGTTCAGCGGTGCTTAGAGCGGTGGTGCCCTGTTCAGCGGTGCTTGAGGCGGCGGTGCCCTGTTCAGCGGTGCTTGAGGCTGTGGTGCCCTGTTCAGCAGTGCATGAGGCGGCATGCTCCTTTGCAGTGACTCAGCTGCTGGCGGTCCTCTCTGTCCCAGCGGGGCTTGTGCTGGCGGTCCTCTCTGTCCCAGCTGGGCTTGTGCTGGCGGTCCTCTCTAGCCCAGCGGTGCTTGTGCTGGCGGTTCTCTCTAGCCCAGCGGGGCTTGTGCTGACGGGGCTTGTGCTTGCGGTCCTCGTGCTGGTGGTCCTCTCTAGCCCAGCGGGGCTTGTGCTGGCGGTCCTCTCTAGCATAGCAGAGCTTGTGCTGGTGGTCCTCTCTAGCCCAGTGGGGATGATGGCGGTGGCCTCCTGGGCAGCGGGATGATGGCGGTCTCCTCCGCCGTGCTGCTCTTCCCAGACTTTCCTGGTTTCTTGTGGCCCTTCCCCACCTTGGAAGGTGTCACAGCTGACTCCACATTCCCACCGGGACCCCTGGGAGCGGCTTTGGTGGCTGGAGTCTTCCCCCTCTCCCGCCGGGCACTGGCCAACTTTTGATGCTTCACAGGTGGGGGACTGTCCGTGCTGTGGCTCCCTGCCACACTGGCTGCCCTGGTGGCCAGTGCACTCCAGATTCCGGTGACTACAGGCACCACTGGTCCCGGAGATGTTGTGGCAGAGGTGCAAGTTCGGGACCTAGGAGATGGAGTGGGTGGGGGAGGTTTGGGAAAGAGGTCAAGATTAGACAGGAAAAGGTTTTGGGAGACACTGGGATGGGTAGCTGGAGGGGGTTTGGGAGTGGAGGAAGAGGTTGTGGTTGTAGGAGGTGTTCGTTTGCTGACTTTGGGTGAAGGTGCATGGGCTGGAGGCTGTCGTGAGGTGGATGGCTGTTGGGTGGGTGTGTGCCTGCATTTGTGTATCTTGGAAGGTGGCGTCACAGACACACTGGGAGAGGACACAGGGGACGTGTGAATGGTAGTGGGGGTGGTGACTGCACGTGAGCGGGGTGTGGTGGTGGGTGTGCTGGTGATGGCAGTAGTGGCTGTAGATGTAGTGCATGCAGGTGTGAGTGTGGACGAGACTGGGAGGGAGGAGGGAGACGAGGAGGAGGGGGACACAGTGGAGTCAGTTGATGTTGGTGTGTCTGCATGTGCGTGATGCTTGTGTGAGTGCCTGTAGGATGTATGGTGCTTATGTTTGCCAGAGCTTCCCTTGTGTGTTGACGTGTGTGCATGCTTGTCTGTAGGTGTGCTTGTGATAGGCTGGGGTACAGGGGATCAGGTCTGGGTGGAGGAAGTTGGAGGGGGGAGGCTAGAGACAGGGACAATGGCTGCCATCAGTGCTGATGCCAGAGTCTGAAAAGCTCGCTGAAGGGCCGCCTGACCAGAATGAATGCCCTCCGGGAATGCATTTGTTTGTTGCAACTGCCTTTCGACACCCTGGATGGCATTCAAAATGGTAGACTGCCCAACAGTGAGGGACCTGAGGAGGTCAATCGTCTCCTCACTGAGGGCAGCAGGGGTGACTGGGGCAGGGGCTGAGGTGCCTGGGGCGAAGGTGATGGCCACCCTCCCGGGAGAGAGGGCACGGGGCAAAGGCTGAGGGGCTGCTGGGAGGGCGGTGCTGGTAGGGGGGGGTGGCGGCTGTACCTGTAGATGGGGGGGGCACAGATGTTGCAGCCACCACAAGGGAGCTCCCATCAGAGGAAGAGTCTGTGTCGTTGGTCTCAGCTCCTGTCCCCGCCGTGGAGCTCCCCTCGCCCTCCGTCCCACTGGTGAAGTTCGAGTCCACAGTGTGGCCCTCCATGGCCCTGTGGGATGCAGCCCCCTCATGCTCCGGTGCCACTGCTCCTCCTCCTGATGATGCTAATGCACACAAGAACAGGGAGATCACAAAAAGGTGGGGGACGACAGAAGAAAGACATGTTGAGTGCATGCATTACCGCTACCGTTGGCGGACACGACAGACACAGAAGCCCCCTGCACTACGCCGCGCTCTTGGGCTTCACTCTTCAATCCATGGGAAATGGCCTACTAGGCTATGGAAGACATCTGCACACATGGATGACACAGGAGCATGACTAGGTGTACTTGGCACTCTACAGAGGTGGGGTGGGGTGCCACATGGCCTGTCTTATGGAGGGACCTTGCCTATGAAACTCGCCCTGGCCCAGGGAAACCCACAGCTCACCTCCCCCACCCAGACCCCTCCACTGCATGCAAAATCAGCAGGATGAGAGTGTACTCACCCCCTTGTGGCTGCTTTGATGCCCTCAAGCGCCCATCCAACTCCGGGTACGCCACCGCCAGGATCCTGAACATCAGGGGGGTCATGGTGCGATGGGCACCCCTCTCACGTTGGGAGGCCATCACTAGCTGAGCCTCCGCGGTCTTCTTGCTCCAGCGGCGAATGTCCTCCCATCTTTTCCGGCAGTGGGTGCTCCGTCTGTGGTAGACCCCCAGGGTCCGGACGTCCTTGGCGATGGCACCCCAAATATCTTTTTTCTGGTGGGCTCTGACCTACATGAATTGTACAGTGGGAAGACAAACATATTACCAACTGCACCGTCGTAGTCATTGACCCCCATCCCTACCCTTGCAACTCACCGTTGTTTCATGCACACCGCAATCTCCCCCCCTTCTTACATCCACCCCACTCCACACAGGCATAGCCCATACAGCATGCTCCCAGTGTACTTACCTGTTTGCACATGCAGAGCTACATCGTTTTCCCTCAGGTGGAGGATTTGCCTACAGTGAAAGGTGATTTCTATGCCCTGGGACATATCCCCAACATTGTAGGTGCCATTGATGGGACACATGTGGCTTTGGTCCCCCCCGCAGGAGTGAACAGGTGTACAGAAACCGGAAGAGTTACCATTCCATGAATGTAAAGATGGTATGTTTGGCAGACCAGTACATCTCCTACTTTATTGCCAAGTTCCCCGGCTCAGTGCATGACGCCTACATCCTGCAGAATAGCAGCATCCCTTATGTGATGGGTCAACTCCAGAGGCACCGTGTGTGGCTATTAGGTGAGCACCTGGAAGCAAGACAGTGGGAATAGTTGTCTGGGTCTGGGGTTATCCCTACAGGTTAGTGTGTGTCTAACAGTTGTCCCTCGCCATTTGCAGGTGACTCTGGTTACCCCAACCTGTCATGGCTACTGACCCCAGTGAGGAATCCCAGGACAAGGACAGAGGAATGCTACAATGAGGCCCATGGGCGAACACAGCGGATAATCAAGCGGACCTTCGGCCTCCTGAAGGCCAGGTTCAGGTGCCTCCATATGACAGGTGGATCCCTATTCTATTCACCAAAGAAGGTGTGCCAGATCATCGTGGCCTGCTGTATGCTTCACAACTTAGCTTTGCGACGACATATGCCTTTTCTGCAGGAGGACGGTCCAGATGGCGGTGTTGTTGCAGCGGTGGAGCCTGTGGACAGTGAAGACGAGGAAGCAGAAGAAGAAGACATGGACAACAGGGACTCAGTGATCCAGCAATATTTCCAGTGAAACACAGGTAAGAATACAAACCTGCCTACTACATGTACTTTAACACTACTACCTCTCTACTGTCTGTCGTTTTCACCCAGTGTATGGTCACTGAGTTGTCACTTTCCCTTACGATTTCACAGATGTGGGTCCCACTGTGTGACATCTGCTTTGATTCCTCATGGACTAGACCTGTGTGACATAGGTATGTTGACATTACAAATGAAAGAGATTTTTGACATTGTAATTGCTCATACAGTGTTCCGAAATCACAGACGGACTCCTGATTGTTTTGTGCTTTAAGGGTGTTTATTTTAGTGCTCAATATTGGATAGGGTAGAAAAATGGTGAGGGGTGATGGTGGAGGAATGTCCATGGCAGAGTCCAGTCTATTAGTCTCACAGGTGTATTGCCCAAATGGGCATAGGAAGTGGAGCTGGGGCAGTTTAAGGATGGACAGGGTGACAAAGTGGAACAGAAGGATGACATTCAGGGTGGTCTCATTTCTTGGCGGGGGTCTTGGCATCGTTCTCTGTCTTTGTCCTGGATCTCAGGGGCCGTTTGCGGGATGGTTCTCCCTCTGCAGGGGGTGGGGTGCTGGCGTGGTGGTCCTGTGGCGGTGCCTCCTGTCCACTAGTGCCGGCGGAGGTGGTGGGCAGTTCATCGTCCAGGCTAGTGTCAGAGGCCCCTTGTAGTGCCACAGTGTCCCTCCTGGTGTTGAGTACTTCCTTCAGCACCCCTACAATGGTGCCCAGGTTGGAATTGATGGCTCTGCGTTCCTCCCTGAAGCCCAAACACTGTTCCTCCTGCAGGCGCTGGGTCTCCTGAAACTTGGCCAGTACCGTTGCCATCGTCTCCTGTTAGTGGTGGTAGGCTTCCATGATGTTGGAGAGGGCCTCGTGGAGAGTGGGTTCCCTTAGCCTGTCCTCCCCCTGTCGCACATCATTCCTCCCAGTTCCCTTGTGTTCCTGGGCCTCCGTCCCTTGGACCGTGTGCCCACTGCCACTGCCCCCAGGTCCCTGTTGTTGTTGGGGTGGTGGGTTAGCCTGGGTTCCCTGTAGTGGTGGACACACTGCTGATTGACGTGTCCTGGGGACGGAGATATGGGCCCTCTGGGTGGGTGCTGTGCTGGTGTTTCCAGATGGGGGAAGCTCTGTAGTGGCCTGTGACTGTGTGATGGGAACCGACTGTCCCGAGGTCCCTGATGGGCCGGGCTGGTCATCTAGATCCAGTTGGACAGAGGTGCTGTCATCACTGTGGGCCTCTTCTGTTGGTGGTGTGGACATGTGTGGACCCTCCTATCTGGTGACGTTGGGTAGGGGTCCTGCAGGGGTATAAAAGGATGTTTATTACATCTGTGTGTGCCATGGTGTGCAATGGGTGGGTGACCTTGAACCCCAGTGCTTGCATTCCTGTGTGGGACCTTGTGTGATGATGGTTTATGGGGGTGTATGGGTATGTGCAGTGGGCATGCTTTAGTGATGGGTGTCCATGCTTTGTTGTTGCATGCAGGGCTTGGTGTTGGGATGTGTGGTTTATGATGTTGGGACATTTGTGAGGAGCTGGAGTGATGGGGTAAGGGTGAGGTTGGGGGTATGTGATGGCATGCAGGTAGGGTGGGGGATGTAATAGTTAAGATTTGACTTACCAGAGTCCATTCCTCCAGCTACTCCTGCGAGGCCCTCAGGATGCAGAATCGCCAAGACCTGCTCCTCCCATGTTGTTAGTTGTGGGGGAGGAGGTGGGGGTCCGCCGCCAGTCCGCTGAACCGCAAGGTGGTATCTTGTTCCACCTCTTCCTGATGTCATCCCGATTTCTTGGGTGCTGTCCAACTTCGTTGACCCTGTCCACTATTCTGCGCCATAGCTCCATCTTCCTTGCAATGGAGGTGTGCTGCACCAGTGATCCGAATAGCTGTGGCTCTACCCGGACGATTTCCTCCACCATGACCCTGAGCTCCTCCTCCGAGAACCTGGGGTGTCTTTGCCGTGCCATGGGGTGGTGTGGGGTGGTGTGTGTGGTGATAAGTGTGCTGATATGTAGTGGGGTGTTATGTGAAGTGCGTGGAAGTTATGTGGGTGATGGTGTTGTGTGCCTATGGATGCTAGTATTGGCGATGGTGGTGTCCCTCTCTCTGTGCTTCTTTCTCAATTGTGGTCGCAGGGGTTTGTGGGTGATGTGGGTGTGTGTTTTATATTGTAATAGGTGTGTGGGAGTGGTGTGTGTATGTGTATCAGGTGTGTGTATTTTGAATTGTTCAATGTGGTAGTGTTTTGTATATGTGTGTGTATTTTGAGCGCGGTGTTGTGTACCGCCAATGGAATACCGAGGTTGAAAGACCGTCGCGTGGATTCGTGGGTCGTGATAGTGTGGGCGTATTTCTGTTTGCGCGACGGTGTCGGTTTTGTTTTCTCCAGTTTATCACTGACCTTTGGTGTGGCGGACTTGTGTGGGTGTCTGAATATTGGCGGATTCCGTGCTGTGGGTCACAATAGCTGTGGCGGAATTCTGCTGCCACGGCGGTGTGTTGGCGGTCTTCAGCACAGCGGTAAGCGGCTTTTACCGCCAATGTTGTAATGACCGCCTTAGTATGTCCGACCAGTCCTCCGCAGTATAGTCTGTCTGTAGTCGGGCCTGCCAGTTTGAGCGCAACGTTTCAAGGAGGGGTTGCGAATTGAGGTGACGCGCAATTACTTCGTATAGGCCTGCCAGTATGCCTTTTATGGCAACCCCATGTTTTTAGATAGGTAACCATAAGTGAGGCCTTCAGCTCCCAGGGGAGGCACCCATATATTGTCGGAGACAGTGCTTGAGTTGTAGGTAACGCCATTCTTGCCTTGGGTGGAGATTATACTCCTCTTGTAGGTCATTAAATGACTTGGGTGTCCACTCTTCGATAACCTGGGCTATGCAATCAATGCCAGCTTGGCTCCACTGTGGCCAGTTAGGGGCAGTTTCCCCTATCCGCAGGTTGTTATTTACCCAGATGGGGGCCTGGGCATGTAAAAAGGGATACATTCCTAGTAAGCTGTGTGCCCTGCACCATGCTGCACACATTGCTGTTAGTATCGGGTTGGCTGGGCAGGACTGTGAGGGGCCCTTACAGTACAGGCCACTAAGACCACCAGGATGGGAGAGCAGCAGTTTCTCTGTGGCTACTCATTGTGGTTGTTCAGGGTACCCGGGTAACATGTATGCCATTTGGGATAAATGGAGAGCAAGGGAGTAATGTTCCACCGAAGGAAGTCCTAGGCCCCCGTAGGAGCGACGTGCAATTGTCTTTCACTGTCAGTCATGGGAGTGTAGAACCCCACACGAAGGCCCTCAACGCTGCTTCTATCTGCCTGAAGGTTGAGAGGGGCACCTGAAGAGGGAGCATACCTAGAAAGTAGATAAAACGCAGAAGCATGACCATTCTCACTGCATGTATCCTACCCCATATGGAGAGGCCCAATTGTTACCATTTCGCGAAGTCCAGTTTCATGCGAGCTACGAGGGGGTCCACATTATCTGTCACCATATGTTCCAAACCCCGGTTGACACGTATTCCCAGATATTTGAGACGGGTCAGGGTCCACCGGAACTGATATCCATGTAGTGCGGCTCTCGTTGCTATGGGCAGCGCTTCGCTCTTGTCCCAGTTCACCCGATAGCCGGATAAGATCGCAAATCCATCTATGATCTCCAGTAAAGCTGTCAGGGAACTTGTCAGGTCAGTCAGGGTGAGTAGCACATCATCAGCGTATAGGTATATTGTGAAGGTCCCACCTGTCAGGGGTATTCCTGTAATCTGTTGAGATTAGCGGATAGTAGCCGCGAGGGGCTCCATTGCTAGCAAAAACAAAAGCGGGGAGAGAGGACAACCCTGCTGCATCCCTCTTCTAATTGGAAAGGGGTCTGATAGTTGACCTGTGCCATGGCTAGGTCATAGTGCAGGCGAACTTTGGCAATTAATTCATCTCCCAGTCCGAATTTTGACAAGGTGGCAAACAGATAGGGCCATTCTGTACGGTCATATGCTTTCTCAGCATCTAGGGACAAGCCAAGAGCCTCTTCCGTATTGTTCCTGGATTCCCACAGAGTATAGTCAAGAGTGCGCAAGTGGTTCCTAGAAGTGCGTCCCGGCACGAACCCCACCTGGTCGTGGTGGATTAAGGACAGGATAACTTTACGCAGGCAGGCCACCAGAATGCTGGCTAGTATCTTGATATCCCCGTTCAGGAGAGATATGGGACAATAACTGCTGCAGAGTAGCGGGTTCCGTCCTGGTTTTGGTATGACAGCTATCGTTGCTCTATTGGATATCGCACCCGGAGATCCTTCACGACATGCCTCACCGAGTACTTCGTGGACAGCGCTGATCGCCTGTTCGTCGTTCCACTTGTAAAATTTCTCAGGGAAACCATCTTCACCTGGCGCTATATGGTAGGGGAGATTGGAGATGGCTTGCTCTATTTCTGCCCTACTTAACTCTCTGCAAAGGAGGGTGTGGCCGTCAGCCGAGAGGCAGGGAAGATTAGTATTGTTTAGGAAGGCCTCTATTTGGGCGGAATCAGACATCAATTCCGGGGTGTATAAATGTTGATAGAAAGTCGCAAATTCATTAACGATGTCCTGCGGGCATGTGAGTATCTCCCCATTTGTGGTTGTGATGGCCGGGATAGCTAGGGCAGCCTCCCTTTGATGGAGCTGTGCTGCTAACAATAGTCCAGCCTTCTCCCCTTGCTCATAGTGTCGTCCCTGCAGGCGTTGCAGCGCGTATTCGGCTTGGGACGTGTAGAGCTCATTATGTGCCATGCGGGCTCTTTCCAGGGAGCGGCGTGTATCAAGAGATGGCTGAATGGTCTACTGTCACGTAAGATGTCGTATGTCGTCCTCTAGGGTGTTTTGGCGAGGTTTCCTGTCTCTATTGTCTATTGCCGCATCTTGCATCATTTGTCCTCTTAGAGTCGCTTTTGCTGCAGCCCATAAAACCTTCTTGGAGTTGACAGTGCCAATATTTTCACACATGTAAGTGGACATATGAGTCCGCAGGCTCACTTTGCCCTGGGGAGATCTGTAGCGTGAAACAGTAAATCGCCAGCTTTTGCAGCCTGGTTACGTGAAACCTGACTGGATTAATAACTGAATCGGAGAGTGGTCAGAGAGACCACATTCTAGTATGCGAGTGCCTCGTATTTGGGCCACTATGTTGTGCAACACTAAAAAATAGTCCAGTTGGGATTAAGTTCCGTGTACAGGTGACAGAAAAGTATATTTATTGTCGGTTGGGTGTGTAAGTCTCCAGCAGTCCACTCTTTCAGTATCTGCCATCACGTCAGTTAGGAGAGCTCTGTCATGATTATTACTAACATCGAGAGGACCTGTCCTGTCCCATACCGCGTCTCTTGTCAGGTTCCAGTCTCCCCCTATAATATAGCGAGTTGCTACTATTTTGGCCAGAAGCTAGTTGAGTTGTACGAAAAACAGTCTTTCAGGACTGGTTGGTGCGGATACGGAACCCACACAGATCGAGGAGTCTCCCAGCTTTAATTTAGCAAACACATATCTCCCTTCGGGGTCCACACATGAATTAATGACAGTTATGGGCAGTGTCTTACGTAGCAGTATCGTAAACCTACATTTCCATGGGGTACCAACTCCCAGCTCCTGTTGCCTAGGGCAACAGCTGAAGAGTACCTTTCCCACCCAGTCTCTGCGTAGTTTACTGGATTCTACGCTGCCATGATGCGTCTCTTGGATAAGAGCTATGTCAGCTCATTTGGAATGAAGGTATGATAATATTTTTTCTTGTTTCACACAGTGCGTCAGGCCATTAACATTCCAGGAGACGATCTGTAGTGGGTAGTCCGCATTAGAGACAGGGCTGGCCATGGTAATGGGACCAAGATGAACTGTGAAGGTATGGAGGGGGGGAGGCACCATGCAGAGCAATGCAATTAGTAACGAGGTGGATTAGAGGAAGGGGGGAGTGGCAAGAGTTAGATGGCCCCCTGTGGGGGGGTACGTGGAGGTAAATAGGAGGGAGTAAAGGTAGAGGGTGGGTGGAAGAATGCGGGTAGGATAGAGAGGGAGAGGGGAGGATGAAAAAAGAGGGGAGAAAGACAGAGGGAAGAGTGAAATGAAGGAGAAAAATAGTGGTGGCTAGAGAAGGGAGCAAAGGAGCAAAGCTCCAAGGGACTGGATCTGTGGACTGCGGGTCCAAACCTATGGGGCCCACACACTCAGCTAAGTGAGCCTCCGGCGGGGGCGGGACACCCATGGAAAATTGCGAAAGAATAGTCCTCGGGATTGAGCGGAGCCTTGGAGGACCAGAGCTGGGCGAGCCGCCTGGAGGGTGCGAGCTGCTGTGTTAAACAATTACTTCCAGGGCAGGGATTGGGGGGCGAGAGGGAAGGAGGGGCGACGGCAGTCCTATGGACATGGGAATACTACATGGTCATGAGTGACAGTGATAGGCCTGGGTCGTGAGGTTGCAATGATTGTGAGACGACTAGAGAGCGTTTGGTCCTCCCAATGTCACCGGTAGGATGAGCAGACGGCGCATCAGAAGGAGTGCATCGCTGTTTCGCATTGTGCTCTTCAGCACCTTGTGGTTTGGTCTTTAGTGAGTCTGTGGTCCGTACGTCATGTCTAGGGGGCTGTCCGTCACATGTGTTATGATATCGTGTATAAGTCGTAATGCGTCACTACTATGTCCGCAATGAGAATTTAAGAGGTCATCTGAACTGTGGTCACGCTCACGAAGGATGGAGTGGGAGGGAGGGAAGGTGGGGGGGAAGGGAAGGGTGGTAGGTAGGTAGAGAAGAGGGTATTTCTGGAGGTCACTGAAATTGAGCAAAGGTATACAAGGAACAGTAAACAGTAGTATACAGTGGATGTGCCTATGTATACACAGCTGACATGTAAGGCTCAATCAAAACTGATTGTTACACACTTAGAATATGAAAAAAAGTACCAGAAACATTATAACTACATAACATTGTAACATCAACATGCAGGCAGATACTCATCTGTCCACCGATTCATTGTCGAACTCTCTGGTCCCTCGGCATGTCTTTGAGTCTTAGAGACTCCCGCATTCCGGCTGCGATTTCAGGTGGAGGTCGAGATGGGCTTCTGGGGGGAACGAGATTTGTCTCTGTCTGAAAGCCGTATGTGGAGTGTCACTGCTTGCAGTACCTGCCCCTGTGGGCCTGAGAGCTAAATACACTTTCTGGCGGTTGTTGGTCTTCTTGGAGAAGTCAGCCGCTATACAAATCTCATATCCCTCCGCTCGGAAGGGTCCATGTGCTCAGGCCGCTAGGAGGAGTCGAAGGGCCTGTCCATGTCTCAAGAGACAAGCAATGATCGGACAGGGCCTGGAGGTTCCATCTTTTCTCTTTGGACCCAATCGATGTGCTCTCTGAAATTCCAATGGCGGGTCGAAGGCTATTTCAGTCAGTTTGGGGAGGATGGCTCGAAGGAAGGATGGAGTGTCTGTATCCTCTGCGTGTTCTGGAAATCCAAAAAAGCAGACGTTATTCCTGCGGCTTCTGTCTTCTAAGTCTGTTAGCTTACTACGGAGGAACAAGAGATCCTGCTCCTTGTCTAAGAAAGTGTGAATATGGTCCTCCATGGTCATCATTCGATGTTCCAGTCCTGTTACTTGAGACTGGAAGCCTGCTATATCTAAGAGCATAGATTTTGCCTCCATTGTCAATGAGGTTATAGCAGTGTCCATACCCTCAAGTCTACTGCTCACCGCTGTGATCTCCTGGAGTACTCATTCCATGGTTGTTACTTGCTCCGGATCGGTCATGTGATGCAACATGCCCCCACCTCGGCCCCCTTAGCAGTTTCCACTATCAGGCAGGTCTGGGGTAATGAAAGGCCACTTGTTTGCAGTCGATCTGCGTAGGTAAAGGGCAGGCGTCCCAAGTGCCAGCAGTATGTAGAGAAGCACCGTTGATGCTGGGGGCGTACCAAGAGGTGAAGCAAGCTAGAGAGGTTTGGGGAGGGGGGCAGGCAGCGCCGGGTCCAGGGCTCTGGCACCGCATTACCCTGCCGCCGTCCTGTTTCAGTGATCACGCCCCGTCCTCACTGTGGGTCACAGCTTTTTGTCACCCAGCCGGTCTCCTCCTTGCCGCCTCTCCGGCGTGATGCAACGTGCCCCCACCTCGCCCCCCCCTAGCAGTTTCCACTATCAGGCAGGTCTCCTAGGCCCAAATGTAAGGGTGTGCGGTGCCCGTAGCGTCTCCGCCCCCAGCCAAAGCCTACCGCCTCACTGAGCTCCCAATCTAGGCAGCCATGTTCTCCCGTGGCCAAACCACACCCCAAGACCGAGCTTCTATTGTTCAATACACCTCATTCTGAGTTTCCCCCCATTTTACAGATTATCCCCAACACCAGGTTAGATACTTAGAGATATTTTTTTTACAAATGATTTCTCACAAATATTTCACTTAAATTATAGTGCGACTCTGGACAAGACTAGAAGGCTGCTGAAAAGATGGCCATTTTGACCTTTCTCTCTGGTTGGCAAAGTTACGCTGGTCAGATGTCAATTATTCCTATGTTTGTGTTTCTCTTCCTGAAACTTCCTCTAAAAATAACCAATGTTTAGCTGAAGCGCTGTACAATACAGGGAGGCTTAGCAATGCCCCACTTTAAAACATATTATAAGGCTGCTTTAATTGATTCCTTGGTCCAGTTAGTATCAGATGTTACAGTGTATGACAATTATTTGCTGGAGTGCATGACTTGGGAGAGTCAAACATGTTTAGAGGTTTTTCTTTGTACTGCTAAGTTACCCAAGAAAACAAGGTATAAGGTCCTAGAGACCTTAGCCTTGCATATCCAGACTTTCTTTGAAATTCTGGATATTCCTGTTTGTCATGTTTATACTCCAGCAGGGCTGTGAGGCTTTGGGGTTGGGACTGCCAAAAATGATGGTGCAGTCTTGACAAGCTTTAGGCTTTGGGGGATTTTTATAGTGGTACTAATTGAATCTCATGGGATTCAATAATTCAACAATTTGGCAAGCAGAGTGTGTAAAAATTAATTATGTTGTAATGAAAGAGGAGATTCTCCAAATCGTTTGTTGTATATGCGAATCTTGGATGGCAGAAGTGGGAAACAGGTACTGAATTTTTTGCCAAGAGGTTAGTCAGATTGTATTATCTGAGCTGCTGTCAAAAATCTTTCAGGCAACCAACTGCAGTTATAACATTAAGGAATGGCAACACCTTTCAGAGATAGGTTATAGCTTGCTCAGAGTTACACATTTTAGGCAAATTACTTTCCTATCTAGATGGATAGCTCATTATACACCTGATAGGTTACACAGGATGTTTCCTGCTTATCCAGACTAGTGTTTTAGATGTAAAGTAAATGGTGGGGGTAGGGTAAATACTTTTTTCAACTGTCCAATGCTTCAACAATTCTGGGCGGGGGTCTTTCATGTAATTGGCCAATCCCTGCACAATATATTATCTCCATCCCCTATGTTGGTCCTGTTTGGTTCATCTCACAAGGTATATCATTTGCATGAAAATCCTCAGTATTTTATGATTGCCATAGTGGTAGCTCATACATTGATTCGTCAAATCTGGAAAAAAGATATGGTCCCATCATATTCCCACTGGTATAAAAAATGATTAGGATGCAATCTTTTGAGGAGGCCCATGCCAAACAGGTACGGGCTTCTCAGAGATCCAATTCGACATGCTTATCCCTTTTCGATCTAAAGGTTGAGATTTCACTATCTGAAAATAGTGTTCCCATGGATCGATGTCTTTGTTAGTTAAGGATCTATTAGTTCCCTCTTCCTCAATTATAGTAACTTATAATGAATCTTGAGTGATGTGACAAACTGTATTGTAATCTGCTGCTTTTGGAGATATGTCAGTTATTCGATTGACACTATAGCCCTCATTACAACCCTGGCTGTAAATCCTGCTTTCCGTCGTGCAGAAGACCGCCAACATACCCCTGCGGCCGTGGAATTCCGCTACAGGTATTACGACCCACAGCTCAGAATCTGCCACAATACAGACACCCACGCAAGTCCGCAACACCAAAGGTCAGTGATAAACTGGCAATACCAAAACCTACACCGTCACGCCAACAAGAATACGCCCACACTATCACGACCCACGAATCAACGCGGCGGTCATTCAACCACGGTAAACCATTAGCGGTACACACAGCCGCGCTCAAAACACACACACCAACAAAACACAACCACATTAGACAAATCGAAATACACACACCTGATACACATATACACACAACACCCACACACCCAATCCAATATAAAGCACACACCCACATCACCCACAAACCCTTACAACCAAAAGTTTGAAAGAAGGCCACAGAGAGAGACTACCTAAAACAACACCAGCATCCACAGACACACAACACCATCACTTACACAATATCCACGCACCTCAAACAACACACACCAACACATCCCCTCACACATCACAACAGGCACCACCTCACATATCACCCACACCACATCATGGCACCTCAAAGACACCCTAGGTTCTATGAGAAGGAGCTCAGGGTCATGGTGGAGGAAATTGTCCGGGTAGAGCCACAGCTATTCGGATCACAGGTGCATCAGACATCCATTGCAAGGAAGATGGAGCTATGACACAGAATTGTCGACAGGGGTAACGCAGTGGGACAGCATGCAAGAACAGAGGATGACATCAGAAAGAGGTGAAACGACCTACAGGGGAAGATATGTTACTTGGTATCCAGACACCAGATTGTTGTACAGAGGACTGGCGGTGGACCCCGACTTCCTCCCCCACAACTAACAACATGGGAGGAGCAAGTCTTGGCGATCATGCATCCTGAGGGCCTCGCTGGGGTAGCAGGAGGACTGGACTCTGGTAAGGCAAATCTTTACTACTTTATCCCCCCCACCCCACCTTCATGCCATCACATACCGCCACCCTTACCCTCACACCCATCACCCCAACAACCCACAGATATCCCACTAACACAACCAACACATCCCAAAACCAAGCCCTGCATGTAACACCAATGCATGGACACCCATCACCAAAGCATGTCCAGTAGAGAGACTCACTCATGCCCCAAAATCACCAATCACACACGGGCCACAGCAATAATGCAAGCACAGGAGTAGAGGGTCACTCACCCATTGCACAAGATGGCACACACAGATACAATAACTATGCATTTACACCCCAACAGGACCCAAACCCAACGTCACCGGACAGGAGGTGCCAGACATATCCAGCCCCCCCACAGAAGAGGCCCACAGTGATGACAGCAGCTCTGCACGCCTGGATCAAGATGACCAGCCCGGCCCATCAGGGACCTCGGGACAGTCGGTTCCCCTGACACAGTCACAAACCACCACTGAACCTCCCCCCTCAGGAAACATCACCACAGCACCCACCCAGCGGGCCCATCCCTCTGTCCCCTGGATACATCAATCAGCAGTGTGTCCACCACTACAGGGAACCCAGGCAACCCCACTAACACAGGACGATCAGGGACCTGGGGGCAGTGGCTGTGGGCACACGGTTCGGGGGACAGAGGCACAGGATAACAGGGAAGCTGGGAGGACTGCTGTGCGACAGGGGGAGGACAGGCCCAGGAAACCCACTCTCCACGAGGCACTCTCCAACATCATGGGAGCTTACCACCATTCCCAGGAGACCATGGGCACAGTACTGGCCAAGTTTCAGGAGACCCAGCGGCTGCAGGAGGAACACTACCTGGGGATCAGAGAGAACTTGAAGTCCATCAACACCACCCTGGTCACCATTGCAGGGGTGCTTGCAGACCTTGTTAACACCATGAGGGACACAGTGGCATACCAACGGGCCCCTGACACTAGCCTGGACGATGAACAGCTCTCCACCTCCGCCGGCACTAGTGAACAGGAGGCACCGCCACAGGAACAACAGGCCACCAGCACCCCACCTCCTGCAGATGGAGAACCACCCCGCAAACGGTCCCTGAGATCCAGGAACAAGACAGAGAACATTGCCAAGACCCCTGCCAGGAAATAAGACCCCCCTGAATGTCACCCTTCTGTCCCACTATGTCACCCTGTCCACCTTAAACTGCCATTGCTCCACTTCCTATGCCCCTTTGAACAATGCACCTGTGAAACAAATAGACTGGACTCTGCCATGGACATACCTCCACCATCACCCCAGCCCATTTTACAACCCCCTCCACTTACTTGCACAGAAATAAACACACTTCAATCACAAAACAATCTGGAGTCAGTCTGTGCTTTCACAAATGTGTAATTGCAATATCTATGGAATATAGCAATGTCAATTTACTTGTTCACACACCAATGTAACACAGCTGGAGGGCAGCAGTAAGCATAGCAGAGGGCACAAAGTGGGACACAGATCTGTGAAATGGAAAGTCAAAGTGACAAGTCAGTGACCATACACTGAGTGAAAATGAGAGACTTATGCTAGCTCCAACAATAGTTTGAGATGTGGGAAGCAGTTACATCTTCTTACCTGTGTCTCACTGGAAGTATTGCATGATCATGTTGTTTCAGTTGTCGATATCCTCCTCCTCCTCTTCTTCACTGTCCACAGGCTCCACAGCTGCAACAAGATCACCAGCTGGCCCATCCTCCTGCAGAAAAGGCACCTGGTGTCGCAAAGCCAGGTTGTGCAGCATACAGCAGGCCACGATTATCTGGCACACCTTCTTCGGTGAGTAGTATAGGGATCCACCTGTCAGATGGAGGCACCGGAATCTGGCCTTCAGGAGGCCGAAGGTGCGTTCTATTATCCTCCTAGTTCGCCCATGTGCCTCATTGTAGCGTTCCTCTGCCCTTGTCCTGGGATTCCTCACTGGGGTCAGTAGCCATGACAGGTTGGGGTAACCAGAGCCACTTGCAAAAGTCGAGGGACAACTGTTAGACACACACTAATCCTTAGGGACAACCCCATACCCAGACAACTATGTCAACTGTATTGGGACCTTGTCCTCACCTATTAGCCACAAACAGTGCCTCAGAAGTTGTCCCATCACATAAGGGATGCTGCTATTCCTCAAAATGTAAGCCTCATGCACAGTGCCAGGATACCTGGCATTCACGTGTGAGATGTACTGGTCTGCCAAACACACCATCTGCACATTCATCGAATGGTAGCTTTTACGGTTTCTGTACACCTGTTAATTCCAGCGGGGGAAAAAATGCCACATGTGTACCTACAATGGCACCAATGATGTTGGTGATCTGTCCCAGGGCATAGAAGTCACCTTTCACTGTGGGCAAATCCTCCACCTGAGGGAAAACGATGTAGCTCCGCATGTGTTTCAGCAGGGCAGATAACACTCTGGACAACACATTGGAGAACGTTGGCTGGGGCATCCCTGATGCAATGGCCACTGTTGTTTGAAAAGACCCACTGGCCAGGAAATGGAGTACAGACAGTACCTGCGCTAGAGGGGGTATACCTGTGGGATGGCGGATAGCTGACATCAGGTCTGGCTCAAACTGGGCACACAGTTCCAGGATTGTTGCACAATCAAGTCTGTATGTGATTATGATGTGTCTCTCTTCCATTGTCGACAGGTCCACCACGGGACTGTACACCGGAGGATGCCGCCATCTCATCAACTACCCCAGCAGACGTGCCCTATGGAGGAGAACAGCGAGCAGAGAGTCACCCAACACTGAGGTATCACAATGTGTTCTTTGCAAAAACGTTTGTAATCCGCAATGTGCCGGTATCTGTCTGTATTCCCGGCTAGATAGGTGTGACGCAGTTTTTATCCTTCCCATGTGGCCCCCTGAAATGGCGGCTGCCTGACCTGTAAGGTGGGACAAGGGGAAATGAGGTAACTGCGCTGGCGTTGTACACCGTCACTGTGGGCGGTGGAAGACTGCAGCGCAATTCTGCATTGGTTAACATTGGGCCCTATGGGTCCCAGGAGCCAATGATGATGTACTCCGACGGTGACGGTACGCACCGCCGCGGACGTGACCGCCATTTTCTGTCTGTTCACTCACTTGATACCTGACACCTGACCTTCAACAGGAGAGGACCTACACTGCAAGTGCTGCTGTGACCTGTGTCTGGAAGCGACTATGGCTACAGTGTCTGAGGAAAGGGCCCCTGCCTTCACTTTGGAGAAGTTGGAGAAACTAGTGGATGGGGTCCTCCCCCAGTAGACGCAACTGTACGGTTCTCCGGACAAACAGGTGAATACACTGTGAGCATGCTGCATCGACAATGCCTGTTTTGAGTGGTGTGGATGGAAAATACATGGGAGGGGCTGAGGCCTGCATGTGCGGATGGTGAGTGTATGTGCATCAGGGCATGGGTGGGAATTGGTGGGCAATGAGTATGACGGTCTGGACGGGTGAGTAACTTCCTTTCCCCCTGTACCATTCCTCCAGGTCAGCGCCCACCAGAAGAAGGGTATTTGGCGTACCATCGGCAAGAACGTCTGGACCCTGGGGGTCTACCACAGACGGAGCACCCACTGCCGTAAAAGATAGGAGGACCTATGCTGCTGGAGCAAGAAGACGGCAGAGGCCCAGCTGGGGATGGCCTCCCAACGTGGAAGAGGTGGCCATCGCACCATGACCCCCCTGATGTACTGGATCCTGGCAGTGGTCTATCCGGAGTTGGATGGGCGCTTGAGGGCATCACAGCAGCCACAAGGGGGTGAGTACACTCTCATTCAGCTGACTCTGCGCGCATTATGAGGTGTCTGGGTGAGGGAGGTGGGTGGGAGGTGGGCAGTGTGTCCCTTAGGCCAGGGCGAACTTGGTAGGCAAGGTCCCTTGTGAGGCAGGCTATGTGGCTCCCCAACCCCACTAGTGGTAAGAGTCATCTACACCTAGTCAGGCTCCTGTGACTTTCAGGTGTGCAGCAATTGGGCTTAGGCCTCGTACCCCATGGGCATGTGAATTTTCTAGGAATTGTTAGTGCATGGCGTAGTGCTGAGGGCTTCTCCCTGTGTGTTGTGACCGCCAACGGTAGTGGTGTTGCATGCACTGAACATGTTTTTCTTCTGTCTTCCCTCCCTTTTTGTTGTCTCCCTGTTCTTGTATGCAATAGCATCATCAGGCGGAGGAGCAGTGGCACCGGAACAGGAGGGAGCTGCAACCCACTTGGCCCTGGAGGGGGAAGCAACGGAGTCTGAAGCCACCAGTGGGACAGAGGGCGAGGGGAGCTCCATGACGGGGAAAGGCACATACACCAGTGACAGCGACTCCTCCTCTGATGGGAGCTCCCTTGTGGTGGCAGGCACCTCTGTGCCCACCGCATCAACAGGTAGAGCTGGCACCCCCCCTACCAGCACCGCCCTCCCAGCAGCCCCTCAGCGTGTGTCCTGTGCCCACTCACCCAGGAGGGTGGGCATCTCCTTCACCCCAGGCACCTCAGGCCCTGCCCCAGTCAGCCCTGCTGCCCTCAGTGTGGAGGCTATTGACCTCCTGAGATCCCTCACTGTTGGGCAATTTACCATTTTGAATGCCATCCACGGTGATGAGAGGCATTTGCAGCAAACAAATGCATACCTGGAGGGCATTCATTCTGGGCAGGCGGCCCAACAGAGAGCATTTCAGGCTCTGGTGTCAGCACTGATGGCAGCCATTGTCCCTGTGCCCAGCCTACCCCCTACAACTTCCACTATCCAGACCCAATCCCCTGAACCTCAGCCTATCCCAAGTACGACATCAGACCAGCATGCACACTCATCAACACACAAGAGTGGACATGGCAAACCTCAGCATCACACATCCCACAAGCACTCACACAAGCCCCATCCCCATGCAGACACAGCAACAGCCACTGCCTCCACTGTGTCCCCCCTCCACGTCCTCCTCCTCCCTCCCTATCTCGTCTCCACTCACACCTGCATGCACTACATCCTCAGTCACTACCTCCATCACCAACACGCCCATCACCACACACCGCTCATGTGCAATCACCACCCCCACTACCATTCACACATCCCCTGTGTCCTCTCCCAGTGTGTCTGTGAGCCCTCCTCCCAAAGTACACAAACGCAGGCACACACCCACCCAACAGCCATCCACCTCACAACAGCCTCCGGCCGATGCACCTTCACCCAAATTCTGCAGATGTACACCTCCTACAACCATTATCTCTTCCTCCACTCCCAAACCCACTCCATCTTCCCAGACCAGTGTGTCTAAAAAACTTTTCCTGGCAACCCTTGACCTCTTCCCTTCACCTCCCCCCCGTCATTCCCCTAGGGCCAGGCTTTCCAGGTCCCAACCCAGCACCTCAGCCACCAAATCCCCAGGCACAGTGGTGCCAGCAACTGTGGGGTCATCAAGTGCGCCACCCATCAGGGCTGCCAGTGTGCCACGTAGCAAGGACAAGGACATTCCGCCACCTGCCAAGGTGAAGAAGGTGCCCACATCCCGGAGGGAGAAGCCGCACCTACCAGCCACCAAGGGCTCCACAAAAACAAAAGGGGATAGTGGCAAGACATATGCGGCACCATCAAAGGTGGGGAAGGGACAAAAGCAGAAGAGCAGGTCAGGACAGGGCACGGTGGCACCGACTGAGGGACCAGTGTCACCCCTTCTGTCCACGACAACACCAACCTGTATGGTGGCGAACACTGCCACCAGCACCACCACCTGCACGGCCACCTGCACGGCCACCTGCACCGCAACCTGCATAGCCACCTGCACAGCCACCGCCACATCTACAGCCTCAGCGACGGTCCCCAGCATCTTCCCCAGTGGACAGCCATCCGAGGCTCCAGGAGACGTCCTGCTGTGTCCCTCAGCAGGTGCTGACCCATGCACCACCGCCAGCACCGCCGCCACAGACACTGCCGCAAGCACCGCCACCAGCCCTGCGACGTGCTCGGACAGTGGCACCACCGCTGACATGGCCACCATCCCCAGTGGTCAGTCGTCCGAGGCTGGAAGAGAGTTCCTGGACCCTGGCCAGCTTCCATGCGGCATGACCTCCATCACTGTTTGCACCTGCAGGTGGAAGGCGAAGCCGCAGCAGTGTGGGGTATGTCACTGCCTCCATGGCGTATCATGCTACCTGTTCCTCGACAATCTCGTGGCACACACACCCAGTTGAGGGAATGGTACCGGCCACACTGCATGTGGAGCACTGGCCTCCTCCAGAACCAGTGGAGAAATACATCCACTACCTCAGTCCTTGGCAGGATGAAGCACTCTGGGCACCAGGCCCCCTCCAGAACCAGTGGAGAAATAGATTCACTACCTCAGTCCTTGGCAGGATGAAGCACTCTGGGCACCAGGCCCCCTCCAGTGGAGATTCACATCCACTACCCCAGTCCTTGGCAGGATGAAGCACTCTGGGCACCAGGCCCCCTTCAGAACCAGTGGAGAACGACATCCACTACCTCAGTCCTTGGCAGGATGAAGCACTCTGGGCACCAGGCCCCCTCCAGAACCAGTGGAGAAATACATCCACTACCTCAGTCCTTGTCAGCATGAAGCACTCTGGGCACCAGCCCCCCTCCCAGAACCAGTGGAGAATGACATCCATTACCTCAGTCCTTGGCAGGATGAAGCACTCTGGGCACCAGGCCCCCTCCAGAACCAGTGGTGAATGACATCCACTGGAGAGACTGTGGCTTTGCACTCCCCATGATAAAGCAATGGGCAAACCACCCACTGGAGAGACTTGAGAGACTGTGGCTTTGCACTCCCCAGATTAAAGCAGTGGGCAAACCACCCACTGGAAAGACATAAGAGACTGTGGCTTTGCACTCCCCAGGATAAAGCAATGGGCATTGAGCCCCCTCATGAAGCAGTGGTGTCATGCGTTCATCTGGCTGAGGTGCCCCCTCCCCTCCCCCGGAGGTGCCTGTTTATTTTCAATCTGATGCCCCAGCAGTGTTCTCTCCGTTTCCAGTCAGGTATCTTGTGTGGGCTTCGCCCATGCATTTTGGGACCAGTGGTTCACAGACTATGATTGGTACACTATCCGGACTTGTGTAGTTGGTGTACATATTTGTATATACTGAATTTTGACTATCAGATTTTTCATGATTACAGTTGTTACAATCATTTAATTTTGTCCTTGCGTTCTTCCAGGAGGTGATGGGGTGTATATGTAATGTTGCTGCATGTATTTGTGTGTATGTTGTTGTTAGTGAGGGTGGGGGTAGGGGTATTGTGTGTTGAGTGTGTGTGTCGCTCTCTTTTCCCTCCCCCTCCCCTGTGTTGTAGGTGCAGTGCTCACTGTGGTCATCGACGGCGTCTGTCCTGCTCCTGATAGAGTAGGAGGAAGAGCAGCATTGGTAACACCTGTAGTTCCGGCTCCATGGCATCCTGGTTCCTCGTTGGGTGTTGAGAGGTGAGTGTTTTCCCTTCTGTGTACAGTTTCCGCCGTGCTTTTGCTAGCGTTGGCTCTGCCCCGGAAAAGGTGGTGGATAGGCATGTTGAAATACAGTGGGCAGTACTTTGTCCTCCGCCTGTCTGTTGACGGTTACCGCCGCAGTGTTTGTTTCTACTGCTGTGCTGGTCGGAGTATTAAAGTGGCTGTCTATGTTGGCGGTTTCCGCCATGGTCGTGATTCCATTTTTTTGCCGCCGGCCTGTTGGTGGTATTACCGCCGCTTTAACACCACCCGCCAGGGTTGTAATGAAGGCCTATGTATTTTGGTATCTTCATGACTGTATATCTTTGCACTTTAAATATTTGCTGCTATGTAATTAGGAATGGGTTTAGCTGATTTTATATTGCACTGATTTGCACAAGACATGTTCTTTCTGCTTTTATTATCTACTTCTGCACTTCAATGTACATCTAGAGATGACAACCATTTGTTCCCACAAATTGACATGTTTATAGGTTAAAACATCTTTTAAAAGGAGTATTTTTTTGTTTTGCCAACATCTTTGGTGCTGTTTGATAAATCTTTGCAAAATTTGTAAAATGTATACTTTGGTCAGTTGAGCTGCTATCTTGAAAGTTTTCTGGTGATCCGGGAAATGGCGGCCGAAATTAAGGGGGTGTCCCAAACCACTTTTTCCCCATTCTGTGTCAATGGGAATTTCGCATTCTTTAGACACGGCTACAGCCTGAACCACTGAATGTGGTGGTCCCTCTCCCTGGGCTGATCTCGCCCTCAGAGAGTCCTCATCCCTTGGAGCCTGGCCACATCACCTGAGTACCTCCAAGGGCACTGAGTCAAAATGGTTGGGGACTGTGGGGGGAGCCTGAAGGGCCCTGCAGTCCCAGTAGGCTCCTTGCCCCCTGTGGGAGCCTGCATTGCTGTCACAGAGAGGGAGCAGCTAAAGATGCAGCTCCCTCCCTATGAAAGTGTGGGAAAACTGGGTTGACTGCAGAAACCCCCTAATCTTTTGCCCACATTTTTCACTCCTGCTGTTTTTTTCTGACTCCGACTGTGCTCTGGGCTCTGCTAATCAGTCCCTGGGCCACTGCTCTGTGTAAAATGGAATGTGCAAATTAGGCTAATTATAATTGGCTGTACTAACCTATCTATAAGTCCTTAGTATATGGAAGGGCATGTAGGTGTAGGGGCCTCAGCATAGGTAGCACTCCCATAGGTGCACTGCTGTGGTGCCCAGTGTCATTTTAAAGACAGGCTGGCCTTGCTCGCTGCTTTTAAGTTAAAGTTAACCCCAAATTCGACTTTGGAATTAAAAGTACTTTGAAAGTCCCAAGCTACCTTATATTTACATATTCGTCACCCCTAAGGTATGCCCTAAGAGCCCCCAGGGTTGGGTGCAGTATAATTATAAGCAGGGACTTTATAAAAGCTGTTTTATATGCCCTGGTGAGGGAAAAATAACCAGATTTGTTTTTCACCTTTGTAGTGAATGGGCTCCATAGGCTAACAGGGAGAGACTTTATTTTAAAATAATAACATCTTATTTTCCATAGGAAGGAGCTAAATATAGTATGTTGCCACTGTTGAATTTAATATAACTTTGACAGATAAAGAGTTTTAGAACACTTGCTAAAGGTTACCAACTTCAGCCCTGTAGAGCCCTTCTCTGAAAGTTCAGCATTTGGCATCCTGAGCCAGGCTGCCTTAATGAAATGAGAAGTGGCCTGGGCTGAACCAAAGAAGCATCTGTTGGGTGGAGATCTGCCTCAGCAGATGGTAGAACAGGATGGGGGGAGAGCAGCCGAACTGGACTTCAAAGAAGGGAAGGACATTTGGGACAGCAAATGGACCTTCCCCATTTCCTGCAGCTCCAGACAGCCAGGTCTTCCCAATTAGATTAGGAGAGGGCTGGAAAGGGGTGTGTTAGGGGAAACGTAGCCACCCCTGTGGGTGGACTCAACCAGATCTAAACTCTCAGATTAAATTTTTGCCATTATGGATTTTGGAGGAATTTTCTCCCTGGGATTGATGTTTACCACACTTCCCAGGAAGGGATCACTCGAGTGGGAGGTGGCCTGCACAATATTCAACCCCAGGAGCAAGGATAAATATGGTAGAGCCGCCCCACACTTCCAATCCCTACTGGAAAAAGATAAGGAAAAGAAGAACTGCCCTGCTGGACCCCTGGCATGCACCTGAACCCTGCACTCAGAAGGACTTTACCAGCTGCACACTTTGGGCTTTAACAAGAAAAGGACTTTGCCTTACTTCTATAACTCCAAGAAGGTGCTCCCTGTAAGCTATGGGTAGAAAAGAGCTGACCAGAGACCCCTGCATCAAGCCATGTAAAAATAGACTAGCTGACCTTTGTCTGTTTAAGGATTTGAACAAGGTGCATTCTGGGAGTTGTCCTAACCTCCAAGGTGCTACTCAGAGCTTCTGGAATCATGGGGTGAGTTGTGGACACTTGAAGGGCCTTAAAAAACTCCTGAAAGAAGATCCAGAAGTTAGGAGAAGATTGGAACAACTTTGGAAAAAAGCTTCATAAGTGGACCTACCCAATGTTGTAAGTCAAACCGGCAAACGTCGACCGCAACCCATCCTGATTTACAGGTTCATCCTGCTGAAAAGCTCCAGATTTGACAGGGGGCCCATGGAAAGACAATCCGACAACATCACATAGAAATTGGCTTGGTGAGGAGGATCATCCGTCATTGGTAAAGAAATGCTCAGAAAAGTTTCTAAGTATCGGAAGAGAGCTCCAGTGAGGTGGACTTCAACTTTAAACTTGGTCCTGGATGAAGAATTCCATACTGAAAAGGTTTTTAAGTCCGAACATAGAAAACCTGACTGAGGCTTCCAGCATAGCATATCCGTAGAGGGCTCCAGTGAGGTCGGTCTCAACTTGTGAATTTGTCCCGGTCGAGGTAAAATTTTCAAGAAAACAACTATGTGTTATGGTAAAACTTGAACTGAAACCTCCCGCTCAGTGTAGCCAAGTAGGGCTCCATTACTGCCGGCTTCAACTTTTGACTTTGCTCCTGTCGAGTGCGACCATATATCCAAAGTACCCTTTTGATTTCTTAGTTCTAGAATGCATTTCATCTTCAACAGTTTGTATATCCTATTCCCTTTATTGGAGTTTAGTCATTTTGGTGTCATTTTAAAGATACAAATATTATCTATGTTTAGAACTTGGTGTTAGATTTTTATTCTGTTTTGTGTTTTACTTATTTACTGTTTTGTTGATATTAAATGCTTTACACACCTGTTTCCTAAGTTAAGACTAACTACCCATTGCAAATCTACCAAGGATTGAGCCATGATTAATTTATTGAGCCCTTGACTGGACCTAATGGGGGTTTGTGGCCCATTGCTAAGTGTAGTTACTTACCTGCCCTTACCAATAATCCACTTTCCAACAGAGAGCAATAGTTTCCTCTGTTTCCCTGCTTGCATCTCTGCAGGCAGAAACACAGAGGAAACCTCCACTTCTAGCAGATAGAAGCAGTTTGACAGCTCTTAATCGCTGGAACTAGAGTGTTTGCTCTGACTTGGCTGGAGCTGTCAAGGCACCCCAGGGCATAGCACAAGCTGGTCCTGGTGGGGGGGGGGGGTTGTGGTCCCAAGCACCATTATTGGCTTCTTGAGGGGGGCCACACAGCCCCCCTCCAACATTAAAATGTGACCCGGGGAGATGGTGTTACCTGGGGTCAGCTGTCCACAACAGATCCCTATCTTCTTTATTTTCAGCCCGGGGGAGGTGGTGGTCCCCGCGGCTGCACTGGGGTTTATTACATACTATGTTTGCCTCACGGAGGTGGTGGTTTCCAGAGCTGGTGAGGGGATCACACAAGCCCCCCCACACACAATTTGTTTGGCCCTGGGGAGGTGGTGGTCCCTGGGGCTGTGGGGGGCTGCATGGCCCCGCATATAATTATAGTTGGCCCTGGGTAGGTGGTGGTCCCTCGGGATCTAGGGGGTCCACTTGACCTCCCCACATCATTTAAAGCATTTTGCCCTGGGAAGGTGACAGTCCCCGGAGCTGCGAGGAGTGCACAGCCCCACATTCACAATGTATTAAGCCCTGGTGAAGTGGTGCTCCTCAGGGTTGCAGGGTGGCTGTGCAGCCCCTGCATACACAATGGGTCTGATTACAAAACTCGCGTTGGCAGTCAGGACTGCCGTTGCTGTGGCAGTCCGACTTCCACAATACTGCCCTGGCAGTCAGATTGCCAGGGTTCCACCATCTCCGCCAGGTTCAGTGATCCCGACAGGTTGACGGGGGTACAGGTCTCAATCAGCCTGACCGGCACTGCATGCAGCGCCACCCTGCTGATTACAACCTGGTTCTCTGCCAGCCTTTTCATGGCCAATTAACCATTATGGAAATGCTGGCAGAGAACAGGTGCAAGGAGCCACAGGGGGGCCCTATAATTCCCATGCACTTGGCATGGGATGTGCATTGGGCCCCTTGCCCAGCACCCTCGCAATGCTCACTGTCTGCTGTGCAGACAGTGAGCATTACGAGGGTTGTGGTGCACCCTGCATGTGGCAGCTTTGCCACCCGCTCGACTAAGAGGCAGCGACAATGCTGCTGCCACTTTCCTACTGGGCTAACTGGTGGAAACCTTGGTTGCCACCCATCAGCCCAGCAAGAAAGTCGTAATGGGCCCGGCGGGGAGGTAGCCAGCATGGCGGCAACCTCCCCATCAGAAGTTTGGCAGATGGGTCATCCCATCCGACGAACTTCTAATCAGACCAAATGTCTTTAGCCCTGGTGAGGTGGCATTCCCTAGGGCTGCAGGGGGTGCCACGTGGCATCCTTGCATATAATTAAAGTTAGCCCCGGGGAAGTGGTGGCCCTTGCAGCCTGGGTAGGTCCGTGGGACCTCCCCACTTCAATAAAAGCATTTTGCCCCATGGAAGTGGTGGTCTCTGAGGCACAGGGGCCCATGTTTAATGTAATATGAGCCCCAGGAGAGGGACCCCTACACCTCTTTCTTATTTTTGACATGCCTGGGGTCCTGGCCCACCTGGGGGTAGTTTACATAACAAGCGCAGGAACCCACGCTTTTTATTTTCCACTGGATCCACAAGTCCGGTGCAATTGTTGGCAAAAATTAAAATAAAAATGCTATTTTTCTTGGGGGGTCCGTCTGAACCCCAGCACTAGAGCTAATGGGTCAAGGTGTGTCTACCCTGGCCCCATTTGATTTGTTTTATTCTTTTTATCTGGGACTTAGCTGAAGCCGATTACTTATTAAGCCTTTAATCCTTTATTCAATACAAAACATGCAACTGCACCGATGCGTTTCTACCCTTGTGGTCTTGTTCTCGGTGGGTGAGCCTTTCCCCCCATGTTTATCCTTTGTACCAATTTCCATTGTGCCCATTATAAGACATTATGGACCTTGTAGTGATATTGATGAGAACATTGAATAAAAGAGAAATTAAACATTCAAAAAATTGAACAAGACGAAATGCTGGATGCTATTCCAATGCAGTCTTAATAATAGTACATTACAAGGATCCGAGTTTGTTCCTTTGGACAAAAAACACATTAACAAGAATTTACTCATACTGATCCTTTGTAAAATCAGCACCATTGGTAATGTACCTTCATCTGTATTATAGTATGGACACTCTTATATGATCAAATGAGTAGAATAATTTATTTAGACTTACAATACCGTGGATGCGGGCACTATACTGAAGTTGTTATAATGGCTTTTGATAACCATTCGTTCATTGATAAAATCAATATATGATAATGTTGGTAGAATGACCCTGCACAACAAATTACAACACAGTGCTGGTACATTACCTAGCTGTACGAGTGAGTGAAGGGCAATGTCTATGTGGGTAAGTGATTGGTTGTATGAGTAGCTGTATGGGTGAGTTAGTGGTTCTTTGAGTGCCTGTATGAGTGAGTGAGTCGGTGTGTGAGTGGCTCTATCGATGAGTGATTGGTTGTGTGAGTACTTGTAGGGGTGTATGAATGGGTATGTGAGTGGTTGTGTGGATGTGTGAGTGGGTGTATGAGAGGTTGTATGAAGTGTGTGAGTGCTTCTGTGGATGATGTCATCACCGATGTCATCATTAATGTCATTTGTCATTTGTGTGCTGATTATATTTCTGTAATTTTTTTTCAAACATATATATTTATTTAGGTCCTCATTACGAGATTGGTGGTCGGACAGCCATGTTGGCGGTCCTAAAAAGAATGCCATGTTGGTGGTCTTATAGATTGCTCTATTATGAGTTATACAGGCAGGAGTGCTGACCTCCAACCAACAACAGCAGACCGGCAGCAGAGTGAAGGCCTGGAAATAGGTTGTCTGTCCTCCAGTGCTGAGAGCACAGCGACCAACCACTGATCTTATTGCAAGCGCAGAGTCACTGTGGAGGACATCCATGCTGGTCTGCCAATGGCAGTCCAAATCATGGCGACTCACGGTCACCAAAGAAATACACAATGGCACATTAGATGGATTTGAAAACAACACAGCTGACACACATTACCATAATGGACATACCTGTAAAGGACACTATGAAGCAAATCCCTTCACACACCACAATCCTCTGCATTTTCACAGAAAGAGACAGCAAATGTACTAATCCACACATCATAAGTTAAGCACCCTTTTTTCAGTATCACATACAGCACCCTGCAACACACTTCACTCCATTCACACCAGTTTGCGCTACCCATGTTTAGAAAGTCACTTTCACAAATAAAGTATACTCACCTCGGGGGCACAACATATGGATGGCGTGTGTAGTAAAGGGACTGACATGAATGCAACTCCCAGGAGGCTCTGATACTGTTACCCCAACCACCAGCACAGTGTCCTCCTCTCCAAATACCATGAGCGTCATTGAAGCAGACTTCCCCTGGCGTAGTTGGATTCCTTATTGGCATCAACAACCAAGGATGATTTGGATATGCAGAGTCTCCTGTTGAGGCATGGGACATGATTGTAGCACCAGACATTGCGGACACACAATCTAGATAGATGTGACTTCCCAACCACCCAGGCCCTCACTGGTTACAGTTGTGACATCAGCTGAGTATGGTGCTTTTCTGTATTATGAAGGAATCATTTGCTGAGCCTGGATAACAGGCACAGACCTGTGAAATGTAGAGATCCGCCAAACATACAACTTGCACATTGATAGGATGGAAGTTCCTTCTGTTGTGGTATACTTGTTCATTGGCCTGCGGTGGGACCAAGTCTACATGTGTGCCATCAAATTTAGCCTTCACGTGGGCTAAATCCTCACGTCGGGGAAACTGGATATAGCTGTCCAGGTTTTTCAACATTGCTGAGAGGACATCTTTCAACACCAGACTGAACATAGGTTGGGACATGGCAGCTGATAGGGCCACTGTATGTTTGGAAGGTCTCGTGGCTAGGAAGTTCCATACTGACATAACTTGTACAATGAGTGTTATGCTGGTTGCATAACTAATAGCTGGCATCAGATCTGGTTCCAGCTGGTGACATAAGTCCACTATTGTTTGCCTAGTCAGGATGTTTGGTGTTTTTCCACTTTATGGAGGTCTGGAAGTGGACAGTAGACATGAGGTTGTTGTATCTTCCTTTTCTCTGGGTTCCTATGTATGACAAGACATGATTTATGACATTAGTCAGGGTATCTAGAGCAACATACATGTTGCTTTCAATTATATCATGTGACAAGCTATTTTCTAAATGGATGGACATGGCAATCAGTACACGTGACAGCTGCATATAACACATGGGTTCTTATGTGACCTGCATCGGTTTACACACGCGGTCACAACATACATATAGACCAAAGTCAGAGATGTGTAACACAATTGCCCCTTTAAATGTGACTGGGCATTTCAACCACCAAAATGACCATAGGTGGTGGTGAACAGTGTCCCACTGTTAAATGCCATCTGTTCCCTGCAACATACTACAATGGTGTTGGAGTAGGAGGACCTACATGACAAGGCAGGGTAAGCCTGTTTGTGAGGCCAAAAATACATTTTTGCAGGTGTGACACAGTTTCTACAGGCCAATAAAGAATTTCAGGCCACCAAAATGGCACCTGCTTGATCTACTCCACTGGACATTAGGAACTGCCCACGATCGCCGACAGAAGTCACCATGGCAGTTGCAATCACAGCAGAAACAGCCAGAGGCTAGTGTTGTTGCCAGTGGTTGTTGTGGCCCAATGGCTATGTCTGCCGGCGGTGACGGCTGCATACGTGGTGGACATGACCACCATTTTCTACAGTATCACTCACTTGACTCCTGACACTACTGCCAGCAAGACCTCCATGACTGGAGCTCCTGTGTGCCGCCTCTGGGAGCAATCATGTCATGTCCAGCAGGTAATATGGTCCCTACCTTCTGTGCTGGAGAAACAAGTGACTGAGGTCACACCTCTGTATAGACAGCTCTATTGCTCAACAGAGGAGCAGGTAAGTACCTCAACTGCAAAATTTTCTCTGTACTTAACCATCCTTTCCGTCCTTTGTGCCAGTTTGGCTTCTCATGTGTCTGTTGTTGCAGTCTGAGTGGCATCAATGGGAGGTACATTGTGCAAGTATTGGGTGCCAGTGCCACATGTTAGTTTCAGTCACATTGAGTTGTGTGAGGTTTTTGAGGTCCTAAATCCTCCTTGTGTTGTATATACATAACTAGGTGAGGAGACATTACTGCCATCCACTGATATCTCTTTCCTCATGATTGGTGTAAATGCCAGGCAGCTTGTATGTGTGTGACAGCATGAGCTGTGTAAGTATGTTGTATAAGTCAGTTGAGCAATGTGTATAGTGCCACAGATCTTTCAAACCACATCTGCCCTTGCTAAACTTTTGTTTGGAATGCATATCATGACTCACTGGGCTCTTCAGGTTGCCACACACACCACATGCCAAATTGTTATTGGCTATATGATGTACGGTCATGCATGGAAGTGATGGGAATGGAGTGTCACATAGGTTCTGTCAGCTCAGCCTGCAGAGACCAGGGCTTGTCACATGTATCTCCCAGTATAGGACCTAGTCCAGGCTGTGGGATGGTCACTGTGGTTCTGCAACTGTGGCACTGTGCCTACTCCCTGTACTCCAACAGGTGCTGGCATGGGGCCAATATGAGGCTCTGGTGGCTAAACCTGTCCTGAGTGCCTCATTCCTTTGACTAGATTAGGAATGTGTACATAGGCAAATCAATTATCTAGTCTATATGTGCACTTACCATCAGTGTCAGTGTGTGTCTTATACTCATGACAGGTCCCTTATTCCAACAGCTCTGTTGTCACCTTCCCACAGGTCATTTTTGTCCTGTACAGGTGTATTGCACTACTGACACTCACATAGTGCAGACAGTGTGCGGATTCCTGGGAGGCCATGATATGTGAGTCGATAGGTTGGTCACATAGCAGAAACTATACAATGCATGCCTTTGTTAGTTGGAAATCATCTCTGTAGGGTGGACTCACACGTCCAAATGAGTGCTCTAAGTCACAGGTACATAGCATAGAACCCCACCCCATGAAGTGATATTTGGTATTCCATATGTCCACACATGGGCATGGAATACACTGTCTGTACCCACCATGCCAGTCCTGTCATTGTTACTCATTGTTGGCAGTTGCCTGTAGGGACTGCATGGATTAAGCCACTCTCACAGAGTGTAAATGTTTTGGTCCATTCATGCCTAAGGGGTTTACGATTCAGAAACCACATACATCTGTAGTGTTTCATAGTGACACACATCACAGTAGAGGTTGCTAGAGCATGGGCTACCTGATGTTAATAAGCTTGCTTAGTCATTGTAGGCCATGAGCAGGATAGTGGTTTAGTCTGTAGATGGAAATATATATGTGTGAGTAGCCATGTTCATGTACTTATTGGCTTGTGTGTGTCACATTTAGAGAGTATAGACAAATAGAAAAGTCCTAACTTGATGTTACTGACATGTATGTGACTCATCCATTTGTGATGAAATTTGTGATCATGATCTCTTGATTTGTCTTTTGTGTCCATGCAGGTCAACTCCCGTCAAGCTGGGAAGTAAGTTTGTTTTTGTTCTGATCATCGCTGCCTTTAACGTTTGCTTAATATTGATGATGGCTCTGTGTTATGGCACAGCACAATGTTTCTTCTTTTAGCCTTACCATTAGGGTTTGGCAGGCTTTTCAATGTGCTCCTCTGCAGGGCCTTTAACTTCTCTGATGGCTGTGTATGAGCTGGAGTGGGGCTTTGACTCCACATATTCCAACCGCTCATCGATTTGCATCAACTTGGGACACATGTGGCATGCACAAGCAGTTTGCTGCTCTTTTGCAAACTTTCAGAGAGAGCAGCTTTGTTTCTTCGGGCCACATATCCCCTAATCATCCCCAGTTGTAGTGTCCTACCCAGACCAGGGGCATGTAAAGGAACACGCTATTCACTGAGCACTCTAACAGATATCTTTATTCTTCAGCATTCTAATACTCACTCCATGCATTACATCATAACTTTTACACCCACACCTTAACACCTCCCATCCAGTTATGTAATTCCTGTCTAGAGTCGACCCATGAGCAAGAGGCTCTAGTGTGCATGATATTAAACAAACTACATCCACAAACATACAGCTGAGATATAAATATGTTGAACTATTACCACTTCAAAGCACTTGGATGTACATCAAGGTGTCAGTGTAAAGCATGAATATTATCTATTTCTCTGTGAAGTAGATCAAACTAGGGTGTCTTATGCAGCACAGGAGTTTTGTAAAAAATTTTACAAAAAACTGGGTGAAAGAAAATGAGCATGTATAATAACAACCTGCTGCACATTGAAAGTGTGGGGTGGTAGATAGAAATTATTTTTGTTCAGAAACACATGTTCCTTCCCGGCTTTGTTTTATATTGTGTGACACAATTATTAGGCATTTCGCTTGGAGGTAAGTTTTCCATGTCTCACCACTTAGACAGTCTTTTCATATGGCCTTTGCTTATGGGCTTTATTAACTGATGCTTTATTTGCTTTGCTTGTTTAGACGTAAAATCTCTGACTGTGCATACCAATTGTATTGTTCTACGTACATTTTCTTGTAAATTCAAGACCACGGGCACTAATAACACAACTGGCAGGCACTCTCATCTTTTTTATGCTCCTGCTAAATTTTTTGAGATTGCCTCTGACCCCATGTTAACATTACTTTTCAACACTTTTTTAAATTTCATTTTTTTGTAATGGAAAGCAGCTGGTCATTTTCTCAGATAATACCTTTGGCCAACATATTTTGCCCTTACTTCACTCACTCTTCTTCTCAGACTTTGTGCTTGAGGATCTGTAGTGGCAGTGTGCGACCTCGTAATGTGTTTGACGGAAACACAGTCTCCACTGGGCTGTTTGTTCAGCCTCGTGACAGTCTTTGCTGCCTGGAGGTGTCGGTGTGACCGCAGCAGTCTTTGCTCCATAGGCCAGCATGACTAGCAATCTGGCAGTCTGACCACCAACCCGAGGGTGGTCGGACCTCCATCACAATGGTGGTTCATGGGCCGCCAAACTTGTAATGAGGCCCTAGTGTCTTCTATACATATTCACTGGTTTAATTGGCTGAGTGTGCCACGTAGGCTCTCACTATTCTAATGAGACTACTGGATTTGAGCGGCATGATCGCCTGCGGTGTGGGAGACTGAGTCTTAACCCACTGCAGGTGACACCTGTTCCCTCAATCTGGGTTTTGCTCTGGCTAACTAGCAGTGCCTCATCTCTACCCAAGAGCAGGGATGATTGGGCAGCCAAACTCATGAAACAATGGACTCCTCAAGGAAATCGTGGTTACTCAGGTCTCATCCATTTCTCTTAGTTACATTAGTCTCACATATACAAATGACAAACAGAGGCAGTATATGTTTCATTAAGGTTTCAATGAAGCGACTGCATCTTAGACAATAAAGCATGGACTGCAATAACCAGGACGATAAAGTTTGACAGAATTAGAATTGTGACAAGGAGAGTAAAGCATAGAAATAATGCTACCATATTGTCACTAGAATCAAGTAGACTAATTCCTACCTAGACTATATTAGAGCACAGCATGTTAAGCTCTAGTTCTGCCCTTCAGGTTCCCCTTGGAAGACATCATCCCCCATACCTGAGCAAAGGCCTGACGTCTGCATAAGCAGCTGTAGCGAAGCATTCAGCAATCAGCATACAGTTGTGGTCATCTGGCTGGAATCTCCCTCTAACGTGTATGGGACAAGGAAGTGTTTTTATAATAAACCAACTGATGTTCTGAGAAAATGTCCCCACGTAAGGATGTGTATTTTCTATGAATACCAGAGACAAAACTTTTACCATGTTCACCGGCAACCTATCTTACTGCAGCCTTGAATGAAGCACAGAAAGTCTTGTTTGAGAATGTAGTGCTGGCCTAAACAAGAACAGCTTGATAGAGAGAAATAAAACAAGACCGCAAATGTGGTTATTGTTAAAATAATAAACAAAGCTGAATAAAATATATCTAGGTTAAAGTGCACAGTGGCAGGCCTAGTGTGCTAAAATAACGTGCATGGAGCTAAAGCTAAAATGGCTACACAGCAATTTCACTTTTTAATTCACACCTGTTTAGGTACATGGTTTGTGAGGAATTGAGAAATTCAGCTAAACACATTTTCAAAGGAGGGGGTAGGATGCGAATTTGACTATCTTAAACAAGAGGGAGTCTCCTGTGATAAGATCGACCCCTCTTCCTATGTTGCCTTGTTTATCAGATCTTAGTATTTTGTAAAGGGAGTACTTTGCAAAGAGTTGGTCTTAGAGAATTTAGAATTTTAGTGGGGAAGTAATTTAGACGTGTTTTAGTACTGCATAATAATTCTACTTTTTGTTGCATAATAAGTATGGCTATTTGAGAGTTCACTAATCTGACATTGAGAAAGATACTGCTGATCTGGAGTAGTAAGGCTCTTTCTGTTGGGGACTCTTGACACTTTTGATTTTCATCAGGGAATGACTTTGGCATTCCATAAATGTTTGTTTCACCATGTCTTTCCAGCACACTCATCAGCCTTTTCTCAGTCTTGTCTTATTTGTCAATGGCCCAATGTAGGGAACAGAATGAAAGTTCAAACAGTGTTAGGTTTTAGATTTAGGGTCTGTTTTAGCATTTAGGAGTGGACTTTTTTCTATGCCACATGTAAATACATTTGTCACTTTTTAGGATTGGTATACATGTGTCTTGATACAAAGTATGTGTTCAAATTATTGTTGGGAGATGTTATTTCAATATTTCTTTTTTTGAGATACCATTGGCGACCCCATCAGTAAGACAGGCTTCAGCCCTATGAAGCAGTAATAGGAAGACCAGGGATGAAACCAGCAGTACCATGCTTAGAACATGGTGAAATAATTTATTACAATATTATGAGCTACTGTAATGCTTTATTGAAGGCAAATTAATAGTTTCATTCACGGGTGAGAGAAGGCTAAGCATATGTACCATATGCAAACTGTCAGACCTATAGATTGGGTATGTATTAAAATACATTAAAGCACAACAACTTTGAAACAACTGTGGAAAGGACCCTACCAAATACTTCTGAGCATGAACACAGTGGTGGAACTGCGAGAGTGCCAACATGAATCCATGCATCTCATTGCTGAAAGGTGACTGAACCCCAGTCAGAAATAAGTTGCCAGGAGGAGGAGGACCCACCAAGAGTGAAGCGATCATTGACACTGATGATTTAGTTACTTGGACCTAAACAACAATCTCTGAAAGAGATTGGGGTCAGATGCTGAATAATTGTACTAGTTGCCTCCCATCTGCATTTCATAGCAGTGATGTAGATCTTCCTCTAGGGCACCTTGGGCACCGCTATAACCTCAAATCAAGATCAACAAGACAATCAGAAAGAGAACTGAGTGTACTGCTTCTCATTTGTTTTGTTGTTTAAATATATAGAAACATTTATTATCACAGTTGCTGGGTTTGTGCTCATGCACTGGTGTATGCTTATGAGGGGATGTCTTTGTTTCCTGCTGTATTCCTCAGCATGCAAGTGAATCACCAGTGAATTGGCAGATGTATTTAATGACTATCAATGGATAATAGTGCTCAATTCATCTAGGTAATATAAGATAGTAGTATGAGTAGAAGACATACACAATAATACATGTAACAGAAGTATTATTTATGGGTCAGAAATAGATGACATCCTTCCCTAATACTCCAAATTGCACCTCAGAAGAATTCAATAGGGCCCACATAGAAGCTGATGAAATTGAAGAGACGCTAAAAGAATATATATGACTCCATATCGTGTGCATAAGTGAATGTGACACCTATTATGATTTTATTACCTTTTTAATTTATACAAAGAAATAAACCTGTACAAAATAAACACAACAGAAATAGCAATAATCAGAAGACAATGGCATATATTTAGAAAAATGCCAAATTCAACATGGCCACTGACTTTGACCAATCCACGAAGGGCTACACAATTTGGTTGCACCACTAGCCCATGCTCCTGTACACCCAAGGGAAAATTCTTCTGTCCCTCAGTTCTCGTCTTCATTGAGCAGCATTTTTGGGATACTCTTGGCAATTGGGAACTCCCATCCAGATTCAGGGCACTTCAATGTCCCCTAGATGCCCTACATCTCCAGGAAAACGTGATAAACTTTCCAAAGGACGTCTTTGTTGTTTTCATATTCTGTGATCAGTTCATTGAGAGGTCTGACAGGTGGCCCAGATAGTCCACAGCCTCCACCAATGATTTCCACTCCAGCCTAGGGATCATCTGAACCACAAACACTTGATAGAAGTCCACAGTGTTGACTTTCACCTCAGTGGCCTTCAGTCTCAACGGGAAGCTCTGCCGGACGCCCCGCACATACAAAATCCCAGACTGCTGGTGTGGGAAAACTGGCTGATTGTATAAGCCCCCCTTACTTTTGCCCCCATTTGTAGCTGATACTGGTGTTTTCTAACTCTGACTGTGCCCTGCTAACCAGTCCCAGGGCCAGAGCTCTGTTTAAAATGGTATGTGCAAATTAGGTCTAATTATAATTGGCTCTGACAACCTACCTATAATTCCCTAGTACATTTTAAGGCAATTAGGTTTAGGGACCCCCATATAGTTAGTGCACCTATAGGTGCACTGTTGTGGTGTCATTTGAAAAGACATGCTCCATGCGAGTTATCCTACTTGCCAATATCAAAGATTTGATATTAGTTTTGGAGTTTAGTGAAGGCCTTTATGCCCTGAGTGTGAATGGTTGGCACTGAGATTAATATTAATTACGTAACACACATGATGGAAAGGATAGCTAATACCCCTGGAGATGCATTAACAAATATCACATCGGAGAGGGTAGCCATGAGTCAGGCAGTATTATAAAATAGGATTTTCCATTGATATTGAAAGAGCGGGTATGGGCTATGATAGGATCAGAATGCTGTGCTATGGTTCAGAAAACAATGTAAATGTCCTAATAGTAGCAGGAAAAATAAGAGAGTTGGTACAGATGTTGCCCCCAAATTACCGAAACAGTTTGGTAGAAGATAGGAGATTGAACAGTGAACTCGTAGCTACTGCACTGCAATGGATAATACATTTTATTTGGCTATTTTCATAGGACGTGTATGCTAAAAGAGGTAAATTATTGTGGTGTGAAAAAAAAGGAAACTGGTACTCCAACAGTGTTGGGATGGCATGAGATTTATACTACAAATCAGTCACAAATTCCTCTCAGATCAGAGTAAATGATTATTGAAGGAGGTACCTTTGACAATGAAGGCACATAGAGGTGAAAGCCTTGAAGGACATTAAAGTGTAAGTGCCAATGCGAATGCCATAGGAGGCAATTGTGAAAAGCCAGGTTGAGACAAGATAGGTAGACCAAAGTTAAATGGGGAAAGTGTGAATAACCGCAGGTGTTTGTGCATAACTAAATATGAACAAAGCAAACAAGACGGACAGTAAGGCGGCAGATGTAAGACAGCATCAGTTAGGAATATTCCAAATGATGTTATTGGCCCTCCGGTGTAGGTTGCAAAGTATACAGCTCCAGGAAGTAGTAGATCCGTCTCAGCATTAGGCAGCTTCAGTTTCATGCAGAGAGAGAACAAACGTATATGAGGGGGTGTGTGCTTAATATTTGTTGTTTGAAGAGTAACTGCATATGATGACTCACGCTTGGGAATGAAAGACATGGCACAATATGATTCTAATATCTATCATGTGGTCCGTGTATCTTTTTACTTTTTATACTCTGGGCTAACTGACAGAAAAGAGGAACGTTTGGTCCAATTGTATCTGAGTGTTCTCTTTATGTACATGAAATAAACATATACATTTACCAGGCATGAAGTAACCTGCACAAAATCAATCTTTAGAGGCATATTTCTCTTTCAATGTGTGCTGCAAAATGCATCATTCACAGAGAGAGGACGTAACAAGGAAAAATAAAGATATTTCACCTGGTTGCATCTCTGTCGTCTATACGCATCATTTTGACACAAACAAACATTGACAAAGTATCTAAATCTGTGTTTGCATCAAAATAAATTGATGGATGCATGGGAATGCCCAAGCTCTACCCATGAAAAGCTTACCCGATGTAAAGTAACTGAAAGGCAGCACTACAGGCTGCATAGTGCTACTTTGCATTTACTAAACCACAACAGGCAACTCAAACTGTGGTTTAGAAAATGTTGGAAATGGCCCTCTCTGCAGGGTCACCCCCAAACGTTTTGCCTTCCTCCTCCTATTTTTTGATGTTTTTTTGCTTGTTGGACGTAGCACTTTATCACTTCAACCAGTTCTAAAGTGCTTGTGCTAGCTCACTCAAACATGGTTTGATTGGCATATACCTGTTTGGCATATTTAATTTAGATGTAAGTCTCTTGTAGAGTGGTATACCGTATACTCAGGGCCTGTAAATGTAATGCTACCAGTGAGCCTGCATCGCTTGTTGTGCCACCCACAGAAGTAGCGCCTTAAAGCCTGTCCCAGGCCGGCATTTGCAGCCTGAAGGAAGTGTCCCACTGCCGTGTCGACTTGGCATTTAAAACTGATTACCAAGCCTAAAACCACCTTTTTTACATATAGGTCACCCCTAAGTTAGTCTTTAGGTAGCCCATAGGGCAGGGTGCTTTGTAATTAAAAGGTGGGACATGTACTTTTATGTTTTACATGTCCTAGTAGTGAAATCCTCCAATATTCATTTTTCACTACTGTGAGGCCTGCCCCTCTCATAGGATAACATTGGGGATTCCCTGTTATATTAAATAAGCTGTAATTCCTAAACCTGAGGAGGAAGCTGTGCCATGTTTGGTACCTTTGGTACCTATGAACTTGCAATGATAAACCCTCTTTAATGGTACAGTTCGATTTACCATTACAAGTTTGAAAATGGCACTGTTAGAAGGTTGACGTTCATGTTCATGTCCTTAGCCCTCTGTGCCTGCAGTCTGCCTTAGGTCACATGTCTGGGACTAACTGACAGTTAGGACTTTGTGAATTCCTCCCAGACAATAGTGGGATTAGTAGAGCCTCAATTGGCCATTATCTGACTCCATGGAGGGCAGAGCTAAGCACAGCTCCAAATGTACCTGAATAGGCTGTGCTCTTCCACCACACAACAGTCTTAATGAACCTGTATTGTCAGTGCAGCCAGCTAGGAGCTAGGGAAAGAGAGGCAGGAATCTCCTGGAACTTGGAACTTGAAAGAACCCTTCTGGAAACTTCTCCCAACTTCTAAGAGCAGGGCACCAGGGGATACAAAATAGGGATGTAAGACCCACTCTTCAGTTCACTCCCGGACCTGTGTGAGAACTTTCAGAGGACTACTTGCTGCTGTGACATGCTGTGCACTCTACCAGACTGCTGCTGTACCTGGAAGGACTGATTTGCTGCCTGGAGCCTTCTTTGGTGCTTCAGAGGCCAGCCCTGCTATGGAGTCCTGCGTTTTCACTGGCGCTCAGGACTTCCAGAAGTGACTCCAAGGGCTAGTTTTTCTGGTCTACTGTTCAGAGCCACAGGAATACAACAGGCTCCCATCATCCTGAAACTGTACCTGGACCCAGCCTGAGTGAGTCTTGAACCCCGAAGATGTCTGGACCTTTGGTTGTGGTGCTCCAGATGCCAAGATGATCATTTTCTAAACTGATTACCTGCTATTTTGAAACTTACATTTAAAAAATTCATTATTCTGGTTCTACTAATTGGATTTTGATGGTTTTGGTGTCAAATAATTTATTAAAATGTACTCTTTTGTCTATATTGGTTTTGGATTTTTGTTGTGTTGTGTTTTCAGGGAAACGTCCTATATGCCGACGCTTTCTTTAACCACGAATTTGTTATTTTGTGCCTTAACCACGCATGTCCTGAACAACGAACATGCGTGGTTAAGGCACAAACAAGGGAGTCGGCTGAGGAGGAGGCCGTGGATGACGAGGTGACGACTCAGGTAAGTGGGGGGTGGGGTTTTTAGGTTTAGGGGTGGGGGTGGGGAGTTAGGGGGTTTTAGGTTTTGGGGTGGGGGTGAGGGGGGTGGGGGTTTTTGGTTTTGGGGTGGGGGTGGAGGGTCGGGGGGTTTTAGGTTTTGGGGTGGGGGTGGAGGGTCGGGGGGTTTTAGGTTTTAGGTTTTGGGGCAGGGTTGGGGGGCAGGCGTTTTAGGTTTTGGGGCAGGGGTGGAGGGTCAGGGGGTTTTAGGTTCTGGGGTGGGGTTGGGGGGGCGGGGTGTTTTAGGTTTTGGGGCGGGGTGGGGGGGGTCGGGGGGTTTTAGGTTTGGGGTGGGGTTGGGGGCGGGTGTTTTAGGTTTTGGGGTGGGGTTGGGGGTCGGGGGTTTTAGGTTTTGGGGTGGGGTTGGGAGGGGGGGCGTTTTAGGTTTTGGGGTGGGGTGGGGGGTCGGGGTTTTAGGTTTTGAGGTGGGGTTGGGGGGAGCGGGGCATTTTAGGTTTTGGAGCAGGGGTGGGGGGTCGGGGGTTTTAGGTTTTAGGTTTTGGGGTGGGGCGGGGTGGGGTGGGGGGTTTTAGGTTTTGGGGCAGGGATGGAGGGATGGGGGTTTTTAGGTTTTGGGGCAGGGGTGGGGGTGGGGGGCGGGGGGTTTTAGGTTTTGGGGCGGGTTGGGGGGTCGGGGTGATGCATGCAGGATCAATGGGTGCCTATTACTAATGCCTTTACCAGGAATGCCTTTACAACTAAATATCGTTGTTAAGGCATTTGTGGTAAAGGCATTAGTGGTAACAACGAGGTCGGTGTTCCGACCTTGTTGTTCAGGCACTCGGTGTTCCGACATACAACTGTGTTTTCACTCTATTGATGTTTGTGTGCTACATAAATTCTTAACACATTGCCTTTAAGTTTAGCCTGACTGCTTTTTGTGCCAAGCTACCCAGGGATAAGCAAAGGTTAATGTGACAACTTTTTGTGGTACACCCTGCGAGGGATTGTGGCTGTAACCTGACTAGGGCTCACACCCCAGTCAACCATCAACCCAATTTCTCACAGCAAATATCAAAAATGATTTTGTTGGGGTTGTGCCACAGAAGTGACACAACCCCAAAGCAAAATCTTAGTAAATTAGCCCCTAGGTTCCTGCAATGGAAGTCAAAATCCTTCAGCGGGGCAAGGCTGAAAATTGTCACAGGGGAAGTCCTTTCAAAGTCAGAGCTGGTGGTAGGAAAATCTTAGAAAGGAAAAACATCAAAATTCTCATCCAGGGTAATCTGCTTGTCTGCCAGATACTTTTTCACACGTTTGACCTGACAGCCTTAGGGCAGTTGTCCCCATACCTTTTTTGCCTTCCTCCTCTATTTTTCCAAGCTCATTTATGCTGGCTTTAGGACTCTCTGCACTTTACCACTGTTAATCAGTGCTCAAGTGCTTGTGCTCTCTCTCCTAAACATGGTAATATTGGCTTATCCCCCATTGCCATATTTAATTTACTTATCAGTCCCTAGTGCAGTGCATTATATGTACCCAGGACATGTCAATTAAATGCTACTTGTGGACCTGCAGCACTGATTGCGCCACCCACTTAAAAGCCCTCTAACCATGCCTCGGACCTTCTATTCAGAGCCTGTATTTGCAGCATTACACTGCCTTGTAGACTAGCAAAATCTCCCTTTTGCCAGGTCCAAATCTTCCCTTTTTATGCATATAGAGGTGAGGTAGGCCCTGGACAATCCAGAGGGCAAGATGTAATATGTTTAAAATGCAGGGCATGTACTTTTAAGTTTTACATGCCCTAATAGTGAAAAACTCCTAATTTTGTTTTTTAATGCAGGAAGGCCTATCGCTACCATAGGATAAAATTGTGATGACCTTACTACATCTTACAAGTATAATTCACAATTTTTTCAAGGTTGGTGTCTCTGGAATCTAACTTCAAAATCACAACTTATGGTGAAGTTGGATTTTTGATTGTAGTTCTGAAAATGCCACTTTTAGAAAGTTGTCATTTTCTTACTTTAGCCATTTGCTGCCTGCTGCCTGTCTCTGATCACTTGTCTGGGGTGGGTGACAACTGGGCTTTGTGTAATCCCCCTAGACATCCACACACAATGGAAGCTTAGGCATGACCTGATGGGCCTTGACAGGCCATTCTGGCATGATGGAAGGAAAGAGCTGACCACAGCCTCACTCACACCTGAATAGACTGTGTCCTTTCCTTGCACAAAGTGCTGCATAACCTCCTATAGTTCATCTGGAGCCTGGGCAAGAAAGGCAGGACCTCTATTCACTTCAAAGGCCTGCCTTTTAAGTCTCTCCCACCTCAGAGGCAAAACTGGATATAAGTACTGGACCTCTGACACCACCAACTCAGTACACTTCTGGACCTGTGACTACTCGGCGAGGAAGAAGGACTGCTGTGCTGCTGAAGAACTTCTAGTCTGCTGGACTGCTGCTTTGCTGGACTCTTGCATTTGTTTGTGCTGCCCTGCTGCCTGCTGTTCCCCTGCCTGAGTGAGAAGAACTGGATATGTATCACTTGAACCCAGAGTGACTCCCAGGACAGCCAACTGGTCTCCTAATCTGAAGCCTCAGGGACATAAAAGACTTCCAACCAACCTCCTGCTGTACCTGAACTCTGCCATCTGTGAGTCTGCCCTGCCAAGTGGTGCAACCACTGCCCTGGACCCTTGGAAGTAAGGCCTAAGGCCATTGCTCCAGAAGAGCCACTGCATCTTCGACTTTGCATGGACAGAACCGGCGCAAGTCTGCTGTTGCGATGTCACATGGACAGAACTGGTGCATAGATTTTTTAACCGATATTATGATGTTTCCTTCAGAACGAGGACCCTGATTTTCTGTCGGCATCAGCCTTTGACGACGAAGTCTGCATTGCAGCCACTGTGCTCATCTGAACCAGCTCATAGCCTCAATGCCGATGCAGCCGGCACTGGCACTTGAACTCTATCACATCTTGGCTCTGAATCATCACCACCGCTGCATGGGAACTTCAATGCATCTACTTAACAACCAAAGAAAACTCTATGCATTTCCTCCACTGTGAGGATCACCACCGACGCATCGCTTCTTCTGCACCCCGCATCTTTGACACAGACACAACTAGGATTAAGGTACTTTTGTTCAGCTGGACTTAATGGGTCCCTGTATCTGGCCCGTGCTATTTCACGGTTGTCTTAAACTTTTGACTTTGTCTTTTGTGACCAGATATCCCTAATTGGCGCTTCTTGCTTCTAAGCACTATTTTACAGTTCAATCTTTAAAAATTCATAACTCAATTTCATCTTAATGGATTTGTGTTGTATTGGTCTTTTTTGTTTATTAAAATAAGTTATTTTGTCCAACCTAATGTGGAATCTTTTCATGTTGTTTTTTCATTGTTTTGCAGTTTGAAGTGTTGCATAAACATTTTACACATTGCCTCTTAAGTTAAGCCTGACTGCTCTGTGCCAAGCTACCAGAAATTGAGAATAGGTAAATTTAAGGTGTGTTTGTGACTTACTCTGACATGGATTGTGGTCCTGCTTGATCAGGGTGTTATCCAGAAACCCAGTTTCTAACAGTGCCTTCACCAGGTCAAGATTTCTTGGTGCTTAATATTCTCCTGCAGGCAAGGTTGCAGGCTATATCAAGGAACGTCGCACAACTGTTGGATAGGCTTGCCACGAAGGTCAGTTGAACAGGTTTTACAAGCGTCAATAAGCTCCTAGAGGGGTCAACTTCATTTTCGTCTTGAGCAAATTGACTTGGGTGATTGATGTCAGTCCTTCAGAGATCTGAAATTCCTAACTATTCAGAGATTGTTGGAGAAGTCAAGATAGACACATCCAAAGTATTGCACTTAGGGGTCAGACTTCACTGCAGCAGAGCCCACCAACAGGTCTAGTACAGATCCAGCTGTAACTGGTCAGGTGAATACTTCAGAAAAATGCTTCTTGCATCTTTATATTTCCCTGGAGCCATGCATAAGGTCAGCTAGCTAACCAGTGCAATCTACATTTTTTGTCCTTACTAAAAGTGTGAGCAAGTCTAGCACTTCTCCTCACAGGTCTCACACAGCAGGTGCAGTCCTTCTTTTGCTATTCCAAAACCCTTGACCCTACTTCTGCAGGCAGGTCGCTCCCCACTCCGCCGCCCGCGCCACCTCCTCACCGTCTTTTCCTTTTGCCAATTTCCCCACCGCTGCGTCCCCTGCGGCCCCTCCCACCTCCCCCCTCCCCCCTCATCTTCACCTCCATTTTCTTTTTGCCAATTTCCCCAGCCGCTGCGTCCCCTGCGGCCCCTACTGCCTCCCCCCTCCTCCTCACCGTTTTTTTCTTTCAGCCAATTTCCCCAGCCGCTGCGGCCCCTCCCGCTTCCCCCTAATCCTCACCTCCGTTTTCCTTTTGCCAATTTCCCCAGCCGCTGCGTCCCCTGTGTCCCCTCTAGCCACCCGCGCCACCTCCTCACCGTCTTTTCCTTTTGCCAATTTCCCCAGCCACTGCGTCCCCTGCAGCCCCTCCCGCCCCCCTCCTCCTCACCTATGATTTCCTTTTGCCAATTTCCCCAGCCGCTGCGTCCCCTGCGGCCCCACCCACCTCCCCCCTCCTCCTCACCGTCTTTTTCTTTAAGCCAATTCCTTGAGCTGCTAGGTCCCCTGTGGCCCCTCCCACCTCCCCCCTCCTCACCTCCATTTTCCTTTTGCTAGTTTCCCCATCTGCTGCATCCCCTGTGGCCCCTCCCGCCTCCCCCCTCCTCCTCAACGTCTTTTTCTTTCAGCCAATTCCCTCAGCCGCTGCGTCCCCTGCGGCCCCTGCGGCCCCTCCCGCCTCCCCCCTCCTCCTCACCATCTTTTTCTTTCAGCCAATTCCTTCAGCCGATGCGTCCCCTGCAGCCCCATCCCGCCTCCCCCCTCCTCCTCACCTCCGTTGTCTTTTCTCTTTTTCCCGCCGCTGCCATCCCCTGCAGCCCCACCCACCCAGCCTTCCCATTCGACCAGCCCTCCCTACTCCCAGCTGGCACTTCCACCCTCCCCTCCTTTTATGGCGGCCGCGGTGCGGCTGCGCAGCGGGCGCGCCGCTGGCACGCCGCTGGCGCGCCAAAGACAAGCCCGTCTGCGCCCGTCCGCGCCAATACAGTGCCCAGCACCAGTCCCCCTGGCCCTCTCAGACAAACCTACTCCCCCCTCACCCTCCACTCACTCAACCCAGGCTCTCACCCCACCTGCGCCCTTTCTAAGCCCACACACACCCATGGCCCCTTCACTTGCTACACCTGTCATTTCTCCTGCTTCTCATCCCTCCACCACACACCAACCATAGCGACTCCACCTTCAACAAACTCAACACCCCCAACGCAATACTCACCTGCTCTGCCCCCACCCCACCAACCAAACCCGCCACTCACCAGTCCATAACCAGAACACACCCCGCAACAATACCCTCATGCACCACACCAATACCACCCACCACAACCACCTCAACTGCCTGCTCCTCAACACCCGCTCCCTTCACAAACATGCCATAGAACTCTGGGACCTCATCACACCACACTCACCTGACATCGTCACAGATACAAACTCCAACGCAAAGACCGCCTCAACAGGCCAGGTGGTGGCATCGCCATCCTACACAGGGACACCATAAAAGTCACCACCAGCTCCCAAGACACTATCAACAACACAGAACACATGCACTTCCTGATCCACATTAACAACAACTCCACCCTCAGAGGTACATTAATCTACAGACCACCAGGGCCACGCCCACCTTCTGCGACACCATCGCTGACACCATCAGCTCGCACGCCCTCACCTCCACAGACTACATCCTCCTCGGTGATTTCAACTTTCACTTGGAAAACCTATAAGACCACAACTCTACCTCCCTCATAGACAACCTCACCAACCTCGGACTCAAACAACTGATCACCGCACCCACCCACTCAGCAGGACACACGCGTGACGCAATTTTCACCTCAAGCCAACACATAGCCTACACCCACACCCACACCACCGAACTCCTCTGGACTGACCACCACTGTGTCCACTTCTCCTTCACCAAACCCCCCTCACACCACCATCAAGCAAGAGGCACAGAAGATTATGATCTAAATAACATCACTGAAAATCCCAGACTGCTGGTGTGGGAAAACTGGCTGATTGTAGAAGCCCCCCTCACTTTTGCCCCCATTTGTAGCTGATACTGGTGTTTTCTAACTCTGACTGTGCCCTGCTAACCAGTCCCAGGGCCAGAGCTCTGTTTAAAATGGTATGTGCAAATTAGGTCTAATTGTAATTGGCTCTGACAACCTACCTATAATTCCCTAGTACATTTTAAGGCAATTAGGTTTAGGGACCCCCATATAGTTAGTGCATCTATAGGTGCACTGTTGTGGTGTCATTTGAAAAGACATGCTCCATACGAGTTATCCTAATTGCCAATATCAAAGATTTGATATTAGTTTTAGAGTTTAGTGAAGGCCTTTATGCCCTGAGTGTGAATGGTTGGCACTGAGATTAATATTAATTACGTAACACACATGATGGAATGGATAGCTAATACCCCTGGAGATGCATTAACAAATATCACATCGGAGAGGGTAGCCATGAGTCAGGCAGTATTATAAAATAGGATTTTCCATTGATATTGAAAGAGCGGGTATGGGCTATGATAGGATCAGAATGCTGTGCTATGGTTCAGAAAACAATGTAAATGTCCTAATAGTAGCAGGAAAAATAAGAGAGTTGGTACAGATGTTGCCCCCAAATTACCGAAACAGTTTGGTAGAAGATAGGAGATTGAACAGTGAACTCGTAGCTACTGCACTGCAATGGATAATACATTTTATTTGGCTATTTTCATAGGACGTGTATGCTAAAAGAGGTAAATTATTGTAGTGTGAAAAAAAAGGAAACTGGTACTCCAACAGTGTTGGGATGGCATGAGATTCATACTACAAATCAGTCACAAATTCCTCTCAAATCAGAGTAAATGATTATTGAAGGAGGTACCTTTGACAATGAAGGCACATAGAGGTGAAAGCCTTGAAGGACATTAAAGTGTAAGTGCCAATGCGAATGCCATAGGAGGCAATTGTGAAAAGCCAGGTTGAGACACGATAGGTAGACCAAAGTTAAATGGGGAAAGTGTGAATAACCGCAGGTGTTTGTGCATAACTAAATATGAACAAAGCAAACAAGACGGACAGTAAGGCGGCAGATGTAAGACAGCATCAGTTAGGAATATTCCAAATGATGTTATTGGCCCTCAGGTGTAGGTTGCAAAGTATACAGCTCCAGGAAGTAGTAGATCCGTCTCAGCATTAGGCAGCTTCAGTTTCATGCAGAGAGAGAACAAACGTATATGAGGGGGTGTGTGCTTAATATTTGTTGTTTGAAGAGTAACTGCATATGATGACTCGCGCTTGGGAATGAAAGACATGGCACAATATGATTCTAATATCTATCATGTGGTCCGTGTATCTTTTTATTTTTTATACTCTGGGCTAACTGACAGAACAGAGGAACGTTTGGTCCAATTGTATCTGAGTGTTCTCTTTATGTACATGAAATAAACGTATACATTTACCAGGCATGAAGTAACCTGCACAAAATCAATATTTAGAGGCATATTTCTCTTTCAATGTGTGCTGCAAAATGCATCATTCACAGAGAGAGGACGTAACAAGGAAAAATAAAGATATTTCACCTGGTTGCATCTCTGTCGTCTATACGCATCATTTTGACACAAACAAAGATTGACAAACGTATCTAAATCTGTGTTTGCATCAAAATAAATGGATGGATTCATGGGAATGCCCAAGCTCTACCCATGAAAAGCTTACCCAATGTAAAGTACCTGAAAGGCAGCACTACAGGCTGCATAGTGCTACTTTGCATTTACTAAACCACAACAGGCAACTCAAACTGTGGTTTAGCAAATGTTGGAAACGGCCCTCTCTGCAGGGTCACCCCCAAACGTTTTGCCTTCCTCCTCCTATTTTTTGATGGTTTTTGCTTGTTGGACGTAGCACTTTATCACTTCAACCAGTTCTAAAGTGCTTGTGCTAGCTCCCTCAAACATGGTTTGTTTGGCATATACCTGTTTGGCATATTTAATTTAGATGTAAGTCCCTTGTAGAGTGGTATACCGTATACCCAGGGCCTGTAAATGTAATGCTACCAGTGGGTCTGCATCGCTTGTTGTGCCACCCACAGAAGTAGCGCCTTAAAGCCTGTCCCAGGCCTGCATTTGCAGCCTGAAGGAAGTGTCCCACTGCCGTGTCGACTTGGCATTTAAAACTAATTACCAAGCCTTAAACCACCTTTTTTACATATAGGTCACCCCTAAGTTAGTCTTTAGGTAGCCCATAGGGCAGGGTGCTTTGTAATTAAAAGGTGGGACATGTACTTTTATGTTTTACATGTCCTAGTAGTGAAATCCTCCAATATTCATTTTTCACTACTGTGAGGCCTGCCCCTCTCATAGGATAACATTGAGGATTCCCTGTTATATTAAATAAGCTGTAATTCCTAAACCTGAGGAGGAAGCTGTGCCATGTTTGGTACCTTTGGTACCTATGAACTTGCAATGATAAACCCTCTTTAATGGTACAGTTCGATTTACCATTACAAGTTTGAAAATGGCACTGTTAGAAGGTTGACGTTCATGTTCATGTCCTTAGCCCTCTGTGCCTGCAGTCTGCCTTAGGTCACATGTCTGGGACTAACTGACAGTTAGGACTTTGTGAATTCCTCCCAGACAATAGTGGGATTAGTAGAGCTTCAATTGGCCATTATCTGACTCCATGGAGGGCAGAGCTAAGCACAGCTCCAAATGTACCTGAATAGGCTGTGCTCTTCCACCACACAACAGTCTTAATGACCCTGTATTGTCAGTGCAGCCAGCTAGGAGCTAGGGAAAGAGAGGCAGGAATCTCCTGGAACTTGGAACTTGAAAGAACCCTTCTGGAAACTTCTCCCAACTTCTAAGAGCAGGGCACCAGAGGATACAAAATAGGGATGTAAGACCCACTCTTCAGTTCACTACTGTACCTGTGTGAGAACTTTCAGAGGACTACTTGCTGCTGTGACATGCTGTGCACTCTACTAGACTGCTGCTGTACCTGGAAGGACTGATTTGCTGCCTGGAGCCTTCTTTGGTGCTTCAGAGGCCAGCCCTGCTATGGAGTCCTGCGTTTTCACTGGCGCCCAGGACTTCCAGAAGTGACTCCAAGGGCTAATTTTTCTGGTCTACTGTTCAGAGCCACAGGAATACAACAGGCTCCCATCATCCTGAAACTGTACCTGGACCCAGCCTGAGTGAGTCTTGAACCCTGAAGATGTCTGGACCTTTGGTTGTGGTGCTCCAGATGCCAAGATGATCATTTTCTAAACTGATTACCTGCTATTTTGAAACTTACATTTAAAAAATTCATTATTCTGGTTCTACTAATTGGATTTTGATGGTTTTGGTGTCAAATAATTTATTAAAATGTACTCTTTTGTCTAGATTGGTTTAGGATTTTTGTTGTGTTGTGTTTTCAGGGAAACGTCCTATATGCCGACGCTTTCTTTAACCACAAATTCGTTATTTTGTGCCTTAACCACGTATGTCCTGAACAACGAACATGCGTGGTTAAGGCACAAACAAGGGAGTCGGCTGAGGAGGAGGACGTGGATGACGAGGTGACGACTCAGGTAAGTGGGGGGGCGGGGGTTTTTAGGTTTTGGGGCGGGGTGGGGAGTCAGGGGGTTTTAGGTTTTGGGGTGGAGGTGGGGTGAGGGGACGGGGGTTTTAGGTTTTGGGGTGGGGTGGAGGGTCGGGGGGTTTTAGGTTTTGGGGCAGGGTTGGGGGGGCGGGCGTTTTAGGTTTTGGGGCGGGGTGGAGGGTCAGGGGGTTTTAGGTTCTGGGGTGGGGTTGGGGGGCGGGGCGTTTTAGGTTTTGGGTCGGGGGTTTTAGGTTTGGGGTGGGGTTGGGGGGGCGGGTGTTTTAAATTTTGGGGCGGGGTTGGGGGTCGGGTGTTTTAGGTTTTGGGGTGGGGTTGGGAGGGGTGGGGCGTTTTAGGTTTTGGGGCGGGGTGGGGGGTCGGGATTTTAGGTTTTGAGGTGGGGTTGTGGGGAGCGGGGCATTTTAGGTTTTGGGGCAGGGGTGGGGGGTCGGGTGGTTTTAGGTTTTAGGTTTTGGGGTGCGGCGGGGTGGGGTGGGGGGTTTTAGGTTTTGGGGCGGGGTGAGGGGCGGGGGGTTTTAGGTTTTGGGGCGGCTTGGGGCGTCGGGGTGACGCATGCAGGATCAATGGGTGCCTATTACTAATGCCTTTACCAGGAATGCCTTTACAACAAAATATCGTTGTTAAGGCATTTGTGGTAAAGGCATTAGTGGTAACAACGAGGTCGGTGTTGCAACCTTGTTGTTCAGGCACTCGTTGTTTCGGCAGGCGGCGTTCCGACATACAACTGTGTTTTCACTCTATTGATGTTTGTGTGCTACATAAATTCTTAACACATTGCCTCTAAGTTTAGTCTGACTGCTTTTTGTGCCAAGCTACCCAGGGATAAGCAAAGGTTAATGTGACAACTTTTTGTGGTACACCCTGCGAGGGTTTGTGGCTGTAACCTGACTAGGGCTCACACCCTAGTCAACCATCAACCCAATTTCTCACAGCAAATATCAAAAATTATTTTGTTGGGGTTGTGCCACAGAAGTGACACAACCCCAAAGCAAAATCTTAGTAAATTAGCCCTAGGTTCCTGCAATGGAAGTCAAAATCCTTCAGCGGGGCAAGGCTGAAAATTGTCACAGGGGAAGTCCTTTCAAAGTCAGAGCTGGTGGTAGGAACATCTTAGAAAGGAAAAACATCAACATTCTCATCCAGGGTAATCTGCTTGTCTGCCAGATGCTTTTTCACACGTTTGACCTGACAGCCTTAGGGCAGTTGTCCCCCTACCTTTTTTGCCTTCCTCCTCTATTTTTCCAAGCTCATTTATGCTGGCTTTAGGACTCTCTGCACTTTACCACTGTTAATCAGTGCTCAAGTGCTTGTGCTCTCTCTTCTAAACATGGTAATATTGGCTTATCCCCCATTGCCATATTTAATTTACTTATCAGTCCCTAGTGCAGTGCATTATATGTACCCAGGACATGTAAATTAAATGCTACTTGTGGACCTGCAGCACTGATTGCGCCACCCACTTAAAAGCCCTCTAACCATGCCTCAGACCTTCTATTCAGAGCCTGTATTTGCAGCATTACACTGCCTTATAGACTAGCAAAATCTCCCTTTTGCCAGGTCCAAATCTTCCCTTTTTATGCATATAGAGGTGAGGTAGGCCCTGGACAATCCAGAGGGCAAGATGTAATATGTTTAAAATGCAGGGCATGTACTTTTAAGTTTTACATGCCCTAATAGTGAAAAACTCCTAATTTTGTTTTTTAATGTAGGAAGGCCTATCGCTACCATAGGATAAAATTGTGATGACCTTACTACATCTTACAAGTATAATTCACAAGTTTTTCAAGGTTGGTGTCTCTGGAATCTAACTTCAAAATCACAACTTATGGTGAAGTTGGATTTTTGATTGTAGTTCTGAAAATGCCACTTTTAGAAAGTTGTCATTTTCTTACTTTAGCCATTTGCTGCCTGCTGCCTGTCTCTGATCACTTGTCTGGGGTGGGTGACAACTGGGCTTTGTGTAATCCCCCTAGACATCCACACACAATGGAAGCTTAGGCATGACCCGATGGGCCTTGACAGGCCATTCTGGCATGATGGAAGGAAAGAGCTGACCACAGCCTCACTCACACCTGAATAGACTGTGTCCTTTCCTTGCACAAAGTGCTGCATAACCTCCTATAGTGCATTTGGAGCCTGGGCAAGAAAGGCAGGACCTCTATTCACTTCAAAGGCCTGCCTTTTAAGTCTCTCCCACCTCAGAGGCAAAACTGGATATAAGTACTGGACCTCTGACACCACCAACTCAGTACACTTCTGGACCTGTGACTACTCGGCGAGGAAGAAGGACTGCTGTGCTGCTGAAGAACTTCTAGTCTGCTGGACTGCTGCTTTGCTGGACTCTTGCATTTGTTTGTGCTGCCCTGCTGCCTGCTGTTCCCCTGCCTGAGTGAGAAGAACTGGATATGTATCACTTGAACCCAGAGTGACTCCCAGGACAGCCAACTGGTCTCCTAATCTGAAGCCTCAGGGACATAAAAGACTTCCAACCAACCTACTGCTGTACCTGAACTCTGCCATCTGTGAGTCTGCCCTGCCAAGTGGTGCAACCACCGCCCTGGACCCTTGGAAGTAAGGCCTAAGGCCATTGCTCCAGAAGAGCCACTGCATCTTCGACTTTGCATGGACAGAACCGGCGCAAGTCTGCTGTTGCGATGTCACATGGACAGAACTGGTGCATAGATTTTTTAACCGATATTATGATGTTTCCTTCAGAACGAGGACCCTGATTTTCTGTCGGCATCAGCCTTTGACGACGAAGTCTGCATTGCAGCCACTGTGCTCATCTGAACCAGCTCATAGCCTCAATGCCGATGCAGCCGGCACTGGCACTTGAACTCTATCACATCTTGGCTCTGAATCATCACCACCGCTGCATGGGAACTTCAATGCATCTACTTAACAACCAAAGAAAACTCTATGCATTTCCTCCACTGTGAGGATCACCACCGACGCATCGCTTCTTCTGCACCCCGCATCTTTGACACAGACACAACTAGGATTAAGGTACTTTTGTTCAGCCGGACTTAATGGGTCCCTGTATCTGGCCCGTGCTACTTCACGGTTGTCTTAAACTTTTGACTTTGTCTTTTGTGACCAGATATCCCTAATTGGCGCTTCTTGCTTCTAAGCACTATTTTACAGTTCAATCTTTAAAAATTCATAACTCAATTTCATCTTAATGGATTTGTGTTGTATTGGTCTTTTTTATTTATTAAAATAAGTTATTTTGTCCAACCTAATGTGGAATCTTTTCATGTTGTTTTTTCATTGTTTTGCAGTTTGAAGTGTTGCATAAACATGTTACACATTGCCTCTTAAGTTAAGCCTGACTGCTCTGTGCCAAGCTACCAGAAATTGAGAATAGGTAAATTTAAGGTGTGTTTGTGACTTACTCTGACATGGATTGTGGTCCTGCTTGATCAGGGTGTTATCCAGAAACCCAGTTTCTAACAGTGCCTTCACCAGGTCAAGATTTCTTGGTGCTTAATATTCTCCTGCAGGCAAGGTTGCAGGCTATATCAAGGAACGTCGCACAACTGTTGGATAGGCTTGCCACGAAGGTCAGTTGAACAGGTTTTACAAGTGTCAATAAGCTCCTAGAGGGGTCAACTTCATTTTCGTCTTGAGCAAATTGACTTGGGTGATTGATGTCAGTCCTTCAGAGATCTGAAATTCCTAACTATTCAGAGATTGTTGGAGAAGTCAAGATAGACACATCCAAAGTATTGCACTTAGGGGTCAGACTTCACTGCAGCAGAGCCCACCAACAGGTCTAGTACAGATCCAGCTGTAACTGGTCAGGTGAATACTTCAGAAAAATGCTTCTTGCATCTTTATATTTCCCTGGAGCCATGCAGAAGGTCAGCTAGCTAACCAGTGCAATCTACATTTTTTGTCCTTACTAAAAGTGTGAGCAAGTCTAGCACTTCTCCTCACAGGTCTCACACAGCAGGTGCAGTCCTTCTTTTGCTATTCCAAAACCCTTGACCCTACTTCTGCAGGCAGGTCGCTCCCCACTCCGCCGCCCGCGCCACCTCCTCACCGTCTTTTCCTTTTGCCAATTTCCCCACCAGCTGCGTCCCCCGCAGCCCCTCCCACCTCCCCCCTCCTCTTCACCTCCGTTTTCTTTTTGCCAATTTCCCCAGCCGCTGCGTCCCCTGCGGACCCTCCTGCCTCCCCCCTCCTCCTCACCGTTTTAATCTTTCAGCCAATTTCCCCAGCCGCTGCGTCCCCTGCGGCCCCTCCCGCTTCCCCCTCACCTCCGTTTTCCTTTTGCCAATTTCCCCAGCCGCTGCGTCCCCTGTGTCCCCTCTCGCCACCCGCGCCACCTCCTCACCGTCTTTTCCTTTTGCCAATTTCCCCAGCCACTGCGTCCCCTGCAGCCCCTCCCGCCCCCCCTCCTCCTCACCTATGATTTCCTTTTGCCAATTTCCCCAGCCGCTGCGTCCCCTGGGGCCCCACCCACCTCCCCCCTCCTCCTCACCGTCTTTTTCTTTCAGCCAATTCCTTGAGCTGCTAGGTCCCCTGTGGCCCCTCCCACCTCCCCCCTCCTCACCTCCGTTTTCCTTTTGCTAGTTTCCCCAGCTGCTGCATCCCCTGTGGCCCCTCCCGCCTCCCCCCTCCTCCTCACCGTCTTTTTCTTTCAGCCAATTCCCTCAGCCGCTGCGTCCCCTGCGTCCCCTGCGTCACCTGCGGCCCCTCCTCCTCACCATCTTTTTCTTTCAGCCAATTCCTTCAGCCGATGCGTCCCCTGCGGCCCCATCCCGCCTCCCCCCTCCTCCTCACCTCCGTTGTCTTTTCTCTTTTTCCCGCCGCTGCCATCCCCTGCAGCCCCACCCACCCAGCCTTCCCATTCGACCAGCCCTCCCTCCTCCCAGCTGGCACTTCCACCCTCCCCTCTTTTTATGGCGGCCGCGCCGTTGGCACGCTTCTGGCGCGCCAAAGACAAACCCGTCTGCGCCCGTCCGCGCCAATACAGCGCCCAGCACCAGTCCCCCTGGCCCTCTCAGACAAACCTACTCCCCCCTCACCCTCCACTCACTCAACCCAGGCTCTCACCCCACCTGCGCCCTTTCTAAGCCCACACACACCCATGGCCCCTTCACTTGCTACACCTGTCATTTCTCCTGCTTCTCATCCCTCCACCACACACTAACCATAGCGACTCCACCTTCAACAAACTCAACACCCCCAACGCAATACTCATCTGCTCTGCCCCCACCCCACCAACCAAACCCGCCACTCACCAGTCCATAACCAGAACACACCCCGCAACAATACCCTCATGCACCACACCAATACCACCCACCACAACCACCTCAACTGCCTGCTCCTCAACACCCGCTCCCTTCACAAACATGCCATAGAACTCTGGGACCTCATCACACCACACTCACCTGACATCGTCACAGATACAAACTCCAACGCAAAGACCGCCTCTACAGGCCAGGTGGTGGCATCGCCATCGTACACAGGGACACCATAAAAGTCACCACCAGCTCCCAAGACACTATCGACAACACAGAACACATGCACTTCCTGATCCACATTAACAACAACTCCACCCTCAGAGGTACATTAATCTACAGACCACCAGGGCCACACCCACCTTCTGCGACACCATCGCTGACACCATCAGCTCGCACGCCCTCACCTCCACAGACTACATCCTCCTCGGTGATTTCAACTTTCACTTGGAAAACCTATAAGACCACAACTCTACCTCCCTCATAGACAACCTCACCAACCTCTGACTCAAACAACTGATCACCGCACCCACCCACTCAGCAGGACACACGCGTGACGCAATTTTCACCTCAAGCCAACACATAGCCTACACCCACACCCACACCACCGAACTCCTCTGGACTGACCACCACTGTGTCCACTTCTCCTTCACCAAACCCCCCTCACACCACCATCAAGCAAGAGGCACAGAAGATTATGATCTAAATAACATCACTGAAAATCCCAGACTGCTGGTGTGGGAAAACTGGCTGATTGTAGAAGCCCCCCTCACTTTTGCCCCCATTTGTAGCTGATACTGGTGTTTTCTAACTCTGACTGTGCCCTGCTAACCAGTCCCAGGGCCAGAGCTCTGTTTAAAATGGTATGTGCAAATTAGGTCTAATTATAATTGGCTCTGACAACCTACCTATAATTCCCTAGTACATTTTAAGGCAATTAGGTTTAGGGACCCCCATATAGTTAGTGCACCTATAGGTGCACTGTTGTGGTGTCATTTGAAAAGACATGCTCCATACGAGTTATCCTACTTGCCAATATCAAAGATTTGATATTAGTTTTGGAGTTTAGTGAAGGCCTTTATTCCCTGAGTGTGAATGGTTGGCACTGAGATTAATATTAATTACGTAACACACATGATGGAATGGATAGCTCATACCCCTGGAGATGCATTAACAAATATCACATCGGAGAGGGTAGCCATGAGTCAGGCAGTATTATAAAATAGGATTTTCCATTGATATTGAAAGAGCGGGTATGGGCTATGATAGGATCAGAATGCTGTGCTATGGTTCAGAAAACAATGTAAATGTCCTAATAGTAGCAAGAAAAATAAGAGAGTTGGTACAGATGTTGCCCCCAAATTACCGAAACAGTTTGGTAGAAGATAGGAGATTGAACAGTGAACTCGTAGCTACTGCACTGCAATGGATAATACATTTTATTTGGCTATTTTCATAGGACGTGTATGCTAAAAGAGGTAAATTATTGTGGTGTGAAAAAAAAGGAAACTGGTACTCCAACAGTGTTGGGATGGCATGAGATTCATACTACAAATCAGTCACAAATTCCTCTCAAATCAGAGTAAATGATTATTGAAGGAGGTACCTTTGACAATGAAGGCACATAGAGGTGAAAGCCTTGAAGGACATTAAAGTGTAAGTGCCAATGCGAATGCCATAGGAGGCAATTGTGAAAAGCCAGGTTGAGACAAGATAGGTAGACCAAAGTTAAATGGGGAAAGTGTGAATAACCGCAGGTGTTTGTGCATAACTAAATATGAACAAAGCAAACAAGACGGACAGTAAGGCGGCAGATGTAAGACAGCATCAGTTAGGAATATTCCAAATGATGTTATTGGCCCTCAGGTGTAGGTTGCAAAGTATACAGCTCCAGGAAGTAGTAGATCCGTCTCAGCATTAGGCAGCTTCAGTTTCATGCAGAGAGAGAACAAACGTATATGAGGGGGTGTGTGCTTAATATTTGTTGTTTGAAGAGTAACTGCATATGATGACTCACGCTTGGGAATGAAAGACATGGCACAATATGATTCTAATATCTATCATGTGGTCCGTGTATCTTTTTATTTTTTATACTCTGGGCTAACTGACAGAACAGAGGAACGTTTGGTCCAATTGTATCTGAGTGTTCTCTTTATGTACATGAAATAAACGTATACATTTACCAGGCATAAAGTAACCTGCACAAAATCAATCTTTAGAGGCATATTTCTCTTTCAATGTGTGCTGCAAAATGCATCATTCACAGAGAGAGGACGTAACAAGGAAAAATAAAGATATTTCACCTGGTTGCATCTCTGTCGTCTATACGCATCATTTTGACACAAACAAAGATTGACAAACGTATCTAAATCTGTGTTTGCATCAAAATAAATGGATGGATGCATGGGAATGCCCAAGCTCTACCCATGAAAAGCTTACCCAATGTAAAGTACCTGAAAGGCAGCACTACAGGCTGCATAGTGCTACTTTGCATTTACTAAACCACAACAGGCAACTCAAACTGTGGTTTAGCAAATGTTGGAAATGGCCCTCTCTGCAGGGTCACCCCCAAACGTTTTGCCTTCCTCCTCCTATTTTTTGATGGTTTTTGCTTGTTGGACGTAGCACTTTATCACTTCAACCAGTTCTAAAGTGCTTGTGCTAGCTCCCTCAAACATGGTTTGATTGGCATATACCTGTTTGGCATATTTAATTTAGATGTAAGTCCCTTGAAGAGTGGTATACCGTATACCCAGGGCTTGTAAATGTAATGCTACCAATGGGCCTGCATCGCTTGTTGTGCCACCCACAGAAGTAGCGCCTTAAAGCCTGTTCCAGGCCTCCATTTGCAGCCTGAAGGAAGTGTCCCACTGCCGTGTCGACTTGGCATTTAAAACTGATTACCAAGCCTTAAACCACCTTTTTTACATATAGGTCACCCCTAAGTTAGTCTTTAGGTAGCCCATAGGGCAGGGTGCTTTGTAATTAAAAGGTGGGACATGTACTTTTATGTTTTACATGTCCTAGTAGTGAAATCCTCCAATATTCATTTTTCACTACTGTGAGGCCTGCCCTTCTCATAGGATAACATTGGGGATTCCCTGTTATATTAAATAAGCTGTAATTCCTAAACCTGAGGAGGAAGCTGTGCCATGTTTGGTACCTTTGGTACCTATGAACTTGCAATGATAAACCCTCTTTAATGGTACAGTTCGATTTACCATTACAAGTTTGAAAATGGCACTGTTAGAAGGTTGACGTTTATGTTCATGTCCTTAGCTCTCTGTGCCTGCAGTCTGCCTTAGGTCACATGTCTGGGACTAACTGACAGTTAGGACTTTGTGAATTCCTCCCAGACAATAGTGGGATTAGTAGAGCTTCAATTGGCCATTATCTGACTCCATGGAGGGCAGAGCTAAGCACAGCTCCAAATGTACCTGAATAGGCTGTGCTTTTCCACCACACAACAGTCTTAATGACCCTGTATTGTCAGTGCAGCCAGCTAGGAGCTAGGGAAAGAGAGGCAGGAATCTCCTGGAACTTGGAACTTGAAAGAACCCTTCTGGAAACTTCTCCCAACTTCTAAGAGCAGGGCACCAGAGGATACAAAATAGGGATGTAAGACCCACTCTTCAGTTCACTACCGGACCTGTGTGAGAACTTTCAGAGGACTACTTGCTGCTGTGACATGCTGTGCACTCTACTAGACTGCTGCTGTACCTGGAAGGACTGATTTGCTGCCTGGAGCCTTCTTTGGCGCTTCAGAGGCCAGCCCTGCTATGGAGTCCTGCGTTTTCACTGGCGCCCAGGACTTCCAGAAGTGACTCCAAGGGCTAGTTTTTCTGGTCTACTGTTCAGAGCCACAGGAATACAACAGGCTCCCATCATCCTGAAACTGTACCTGGACCCAGCCTGAGTGAGTCTTGAACCCTGAAGATGTCTGGACCTTTGGTTGTGGTGCTCCAGATGCCAAGATGATCATTTTCTAAACTGATTACCTGCTATTTTGAAACTTACATTTAAAAAATTCTTTATTCTGGTTCTACTAATTGGATTTTGATGGTTTTGGTGTCAAATAATTTATTAAAATGTACTCTTTTGTCTAGATTGGTTTAGGATTTTTGTTGTGTTGTGTTTTCAGGGAAACATCCTATATGCTGACGCTTTCTTTAACCACAAATTCGTTATTTTTATGCCTTAACCACGCATGTCCTGAACAACGAACATGCGTCGTTAAGGCACAAACAAGGGAGTCGGCTGAGGAGGAGGACGTGGATGACGAGGTGACGACTCAGGTAAGTGGGGGGGGCGGGGGTTTTTAGGTTTTGGGGCGGGGGTGGGGAGTCAGGGGGTTTTAGGTTTTGGGGTGGGGGTGGGGGTGAGGGGGCGGGGGTTTTAGGTTTTGGGGTGGGGTGGAGGGTCGGGGGGTTTTAGGTTTTAGGTTTTGGGGCAGGGTTGGGGGGGCGGGCGTTTTAGGTTTTCGGGCAGGGGTGGAGGGTCAGGGGGTTTTAGGTTCTGGGGTGGGGTTGGGGGGCGGGGCGTTTTAGGTTTTGGGTCGGGGTGGGGGGTCGGGGGGTTTTAGGTTTGGGGTGGGGTTGGGGGGGCGGGTGTTTTAAATTTTGGGGCGGGGTTGGGGGTCGGGTGTTTTGGGTTTTGGGGTGGGGTTGGGAGGGGTGGGGCGTTTTAGGTTTTGGGGCGGGGTGGGGGGTCGGGGTTTTAGGTTTTGAGGTGGGGTTGTGGGGAGCGGGGCATTTTAGGTTTTGGGGCAGGGGTGGGGGGTCGGGTGGTTTTAGGTTTTAGGTTTTGGGGTGCGGCAGGGTGGGGTGGGGGGTTTTAGGTTTTGGGGCGGGGGTGGGGGGTTTTAGGTTTTGGGGCGGGTTGGGGCGTCGGGGTGACGCATGCAGGATCAATGGGTGCCTATTACTAATGCCTTTACCAGGAATGCCTTTACAACAAAATATCGTTGTTAAGGCATTTGTGGTAAAGGCATTAGTGGTAACAACGAGGTCGGTGTTGCAACCTTGTTGTTCAGGCACTCGTTGTTTCGGCAGGCGGCGTTCCGACATACAACTGTGTTTTCACTCTATTGATGTTTGTGTGCTACATAAATTCTTAACACATTGCCTCTAAGTTTAGTCTGACTGCTTTTTGTGCCAAGCTACCCAGGGATAAGCAAAGGTTAATGTGACAACTTTTTGTGGTACACCCTGCGAGGGATTGTGGCTGTAACCTGACTAGGGCTCACACCCTAGTCAACCATCAACCCAATTTCTCACAGCAAATATCAAAAATGATTTTGTTGGGGTTGTGCCACAGAAGTGACACAACCCCAAAGCAAAATCTTAGTAAATTAGCCCTAGGTTCCTGCAATGGAAGTCAAAATCCTTCAGCGGGGCAAGGCTGAAAATTGTCACAGGGGAAGTCCTTTCAAAGTCAGAGCTGGTGGCAGGAAAATCTTAGAAAGGAAAAACATCAAAATTCTCATCCAGGGTAATCTGCTTGTCTGCCAGATACTTTTTCACACGTTTGACCTGACAGCCTTAGGGCAGTTGTCCCCCTAACTCTTTTGCCTTCCTCCTCTATTTTTCCAAGATCATTTATCCTGGCTTTAGGACTCTCTGCACTTTACCACTGTTAATCAGTGCTCAAGTGCTTGTGCTCTCTCTCCTAAACATGGTAATATTGGCTTATCCCCCATTGCCATATTTAATTTACTTATCAGTCCCTAGTGCAGTGCATTATATGTACCCAGGACATGAAAAATTAAATGCTACTTGTGGACCTGCAGCACTGATTGCGCCACCCACTTAAAAGCCCTCTAACCATGCCTCCGACCTTCTATTCAGAGCCTGTATTTGCAGCATTACACTGCCTTGTAGACTAGCATAATCTCCCTTTTGCCAGGTCCAAATCTTCCCTTTTTATGCATATAGAGGTGAGGTAGGCCACGGACAATCCAGAGGGCAAGATGTAATATGTTTAAAATGCAGGGCATGTACTTTTAAGTTTTACATGCCCTAATAGTGAAAAACTCCTAATTTTGTTTTTTAATGCAGGATGGCCTATCGCTACCATAGGATAAAATTGTGATGACCTTACTACATCTTACAAGTATAATTCACAATTTTTTCAAGGTTGGTGTCTCTGGAATCTAACTTCAAAATCACAACTTATGGTGAAGTTGGATTTTTGATAGTAGTTCTGAAAATGCCACTTTTAGAAAGTTGTCATTTTCTTACTTTAGCCATTTGCTGCCTGCTGCCTGTCTCTGATCACTTGTCTGGGGTGGGTGACAACTGGGCTTTGTGTAATCTCCCTAGACATCCACACACAATGGAAGCTTAGGCATGACCTGATGGGCCTTGACAGGCCATTCTGGCATGATGGAAGGAAAGAGCTGACCACAGCCTCACTCACACCGGAATAGACTGTGTCCTTTCCTTGCACAAAGTGCTGCATAACCTCCTATAGTGCATCTGGAGCCTGGGCAAGAAAGGCAGGACCTCTATTCACTTCAAAGGCCTGCCTTTTAAGTCTCTCCCACCTCAGAGGCAAAACTGGATATAAGTACTGGACCTCTGACACCACCAACGCAGTACACTTCTGGACCTGTGACTACTCGGTGAGGAAGAAGGACTGCTGTGCTGCTGAAGTACTTCTAGTCTGCTGGACTGCTGCTTGCATTTGTTTGTGCTGCCCTGCTGCCTGCTGTTCCCCTGCCTGAGTGAGAAGAACTGGATATGTATCACTAGAACCCAGAGTGACTCCCAGGACAGCCAACTGGTCTCCTAATCTGAAGCCTCAGGGACATAAAAGACTTCCAACCAACCTACTGCTGTACCTGAACTCTGCCATCTGTGAGTCTGCCCTGCCAAGTGGTGCAACCACTGCCCTGGACCCTTGGAAGTAAGGCCTAAGGCCATTGCTCCAGAAGAGCCACTGCATCTTCGACTTTGCATGGACAGAACCGGCGCAAGTCTGCTGTTGCGATGTCACATGGACAGAACTGGTGCATAGATTTTTTAACCAATATTATGATGTTTCCTTCAGTACGAGGACCCTGATTTTCTGTTGCATCAGCCTTCGACGACGAAGTCTGCATTGCAGCCACTGTGCTCATCTGAACCAGCTCATAGCCCCAATGCCGATGCAGCCGGCACTGGCACTTGAACTCTATCACATCTTGGCTCTGAATCATCACCACCGCTGCATGGGAACTTCAATGCATCTACTTAACAACCAAAGAAAACTCTATGCATTTCCTCCACTGTGAGGATCACCACCGACGCATCGCTTCTTCTGCACCCCGCATCTTTGACACAGACACAACTAGGATTAAGGTACTTTTGTTCAGCCGGACTTAATGGGTCCCTGTATCTGGCCCGTGCTACTTCACTGTTGTCTTAAACTTTTGACTTTGTCTTTTGTGACCAGATATCCCTAATTGGCGCTTCTTGCTTCTAAGCACTATTTTACAGTTCAATCTTAAAAAATTCATAACTCAATTTCATCTTAATGGATTTGTGTTGTATTGGTCTTTTTTATTTATTAAAATTAGTTATTTTGTCCAACCTAATTTGAAATCTTTTCATGTTGTTTTTTCATTGTTTTGCAGTTTGAAGTGTTGCATAAACATGTTACACATTGCCTCTTAAGTTAAGCCTGACTGCTCTGTGCCAAGCTACCAGAAAGTGAGAATAGGTAAATTTAAGGTGTGTTTGTGACTTACTCTGACAAGGATTGTGGTCCTGCTTGATCAGGGTGTTATCCAGAAACCCAGTTTCTAACAGTGCCTTCACCAGGTCAAGATTTCTTGGTGCTTAATATTCTCCTGCAGGCAAGGTTGCAGGCTATATCAAGGAACATCGCACAACTGTTGGATAGGCTTGCCACGAAGGTCAGTTGAACAGGTTTTACAAGCGTCAATAAGCTCCTAGAGGGGTCAACTTCATTTTCGTCTTGAGCAAATTGACTTGGGTGATTGATGTCAGTCCTTCAGAGATCTGAAATTCCTAACTATTCAGAGATTGTTGGAGAAGTCAAGATAGACACATCCAAAGTACTGCACTTAGGGGTCAGACTTCACTGCAGCAGAGCCCACCAACAGGTCTAGTACAGATCCAGCTGTAACTGGTCAGGTGAATACTTCAGAAAAATGCTTCTTGCATCTTTATATTTCCCTGGAGCCATGCAGAAGGTCAGCTAGCTAACCAGTGCAATCTACATTTTTTGTCCTTACTAAAAGTGTGAGCAAGTCTAGCACTTCTCCTCACAGGTCTCAAACAGCAGGTGCAGTCCTTCTTTTGCTATTCCAAAACCCTTGACCCTACTTCTGCAGGCAGGTCGCTCCCCACTCCGCCGCCCGCGCCACCTCCTCACCGTCTTTTCCTTTTGCCAATTTCCCCTGCGGCCACTCCCACCTCCCCCCTCCTCCCCACCTCCGTTTTCTTTTTGCCAATTTCCCCAGCCGCTGTGTCCCCTGCGGCCCCTCCTGCCTCCCCCCTCCTCCTCACCGTTTTTTTCTTTCAGCCAATTTCCCCAGCCGCTGCGTCCCCTGCGGCCCCTCCTGCCTCCCCCTCCTCCTCACCTCCGTTTTCCTTTTGCCAATTTCCCCAGCCGCTGCGTCCCCTGTGTCCCCTCCCGCCGCCCCCCTCCTCCTCACCGTCCTTTTCTTTCAGCCAATTCCCTCAGCCGATGCGTCCCCTGCGGCCCCTCCCGCCGCCCCCTCCTCCTCACCGTCTTTTTCTTTCAGGCAATTCCCTCAGCCGCTGCGTCCCCTGCGGCCCCTCCCACCTCCCCCCTCCTCCTCACTTCAATTGTCTTTTCTTTTTTTCCCGCCGCTGACATACCCTGCAGCCCCACCCCCCCAGCCTTCCCATTCGACCAGCCCTCCCTCCTCCCAGCTGCCACTCCCACCCTCCCCTCATTTTATGGCAGCCGCGGCGCGGTAACGAGGAGCAACCCTTGACCCTGCTTCTGCAGGCAGGTCGCTCCCTGCTCCGCCACCCGAGCCACCTCCTCACCGTCTTTTCCTTTTGCCAATTTCCCCAGCCACTGCGTCCCCTGCAGCCCCTCCCGCCCCCCCTCCTCCTCACCTCTGATTTCCTTTTGCCAATTTCCCCAGCCGCTGCGTCCCCTGCGGCCCATCCCGCCTCCCCCCTCCTCCTCACGGTCTTTTTCTTTCAGCCAATTCCTTGAGCTGCTAGGTCCTCTGTGGCCCCTCCCACCTCCCCCCTCCTCACCTCCGTTTTCCTTTTGCCAGTTTCCCCAGCTGCTGCATCCCCTGTGGCCCCTCCCGACTCCCCCCTCCTCCTCACCGTCTTTTTCTTTCAGCCAATTCCCTCAGCCGCTGCGTCCCCTGCGTCCCCTGCGGCCCTTCCCGCCTCCCCCCTCCTCCTCACCATCTTTTTCTTTCAGCCAATTCCTTCAGCCGATGCGTCCCCTGCGGCCCCATCCCTCCTCCCCCCTCCTCCTCACCTCCGTTGTCTTTTCTCTTTTTCCCGCCGCTGCCATCCCCTGCAGCCCCACCCACCCAGCCTTCCCATTCGACCAGCCCTCCCTCCTCCCAGCTGGCACTTCCACCCTCCCCTCCTTTTATGGCGGGCGCGGTGCTGCTGCGCAGCGGCCGCGCCGCTCGCATGCCGCTGGCGCGCCAAAGACCAGCCCGTCTGCGCCCGTCCGTGCCAAGACAGCGCCCAGCACCAGTCCCCCTGGCCCTCTCAGACAAACCTACTCCCCCCTCACCCTCCACTCACTCAACCCAGGCTCTCACCCCACCTGAGCCCTTTCTAAGCCCACACACACCCATGGCCCCTTCACTTGCTACACCTGTCATTTCTCCTGCTCCTCATCCCTCCACCACACACCAACCATAGCGACTCCACCTTCAACAAACTCAACACCCCCAACGCAATACTCACCTGCTCTGCCCCCACCCCACCAACCAAACCCACCACACACCAGTCCATAACCAGAACACACCCCGCAACAATACCCTCATGCACCACACCAATACCACCCACCACAACCACCTCAACTGCCTGCTCCTCAACACCCGCTCCCTTCACAAACATGCCATAGAACTCTGGGACCTCATCACACCACACTCACCTGACATCGTCACAGATACAAACTCCAACGCAAAGACCGCCTCAACAGGCCAGGTGGTGGCATCGCCATCCTACACAGGGACACCATAAAAGTCACCACCAGCTCCCAAGACACTATCGACAACACAGAACACATGCACTTCCTGATCCACATTAACAACAACTCCACCCTCAGAGGTACATTCATCTACAGACCACCAGGGCCACGCCCGCCTTCTGCGACACCATCGCCGACACCATCAGCTCGCACGCCCTCACCTCCACAGACTACATCCTCCTCGGTGATTTCAACTTTCACTTGGAAATCCTATAAGACTACAACTCTACCTCCCTCATAGACAACCTCACCAACCTCGGACTCAAACAACTGATCACCACACCCACCCACTCAGCAGGACACACGCGTGATGCAATTTTCACCTCAAGCCAACACATAGCCTACACCCACACCACCGAACTCCTCTGGACTGACCACCACTGTGTCCACTTCTCCTTCACCAAACCCCCCTCACACCACCATCAACACACCACACCCTACCGCATGTGGGACAAGATCCCCACAGAACGACTAAACTCCCAACTAGCTCACAACACCCCCCACGCCAACGACCCCAACACAGGAGCACACGACCTCTCCAAATGGATCACCACCTGCGCAGACACACTAGCCCCCCTCAGAAAACACATCGCCAGCCGCAACATCAAGAACGCTCCATGGTTCACCCCCGAACTCCAAGCGCAAATGCCGCCAATTTGAGAAAATATGGTGATTAGAACCCTCTACAACCAAGTTCTCCACCCTGAAAACCACCATTCGCACCCATCACCCACTCATACGCACCGCCAAAAGAGATCACTACAAGACACGCCTTGACAACAACTCTCAAAACAGCAAAGAACTCATCACCATCATTAATGAACTTGCCAAACCCAAAGCCAGCAACATAGACCCCTCACACACAGCCCCTATGTGACGCCCTCTCCAACCACTTCCACCACAAAATCCTGGACATCCACAATAGCTTCATACCACACACACCCACCACACACACCCCTCACTCACCCAACCCAACCCCCACTCATGACCCTCCACCACACTCACCACCTGGGCCCCCACCACACACGAAGAAACCGAAAAAACCATGAACACCATCCACTCCGGATCCCCCTCCGACCCCTGTCCACATCGGATCTACAAAAAAGCCAGCCCAACCATTGCCCCCATACTCCGTAACATAATCAACTCCTCTTTCGACTCGGCCACCTACCCAGACCCCTGGAAGCATGTGGAAATCACCGCTCTCCTAAAAAAAACAAAGCCGACCCGGAGATCCTCTCCAACTACCACCCCATCTCCCTCCTCCCTTTCCCCACCAAGGTTGCCGAGAAACTAGTCAACGCCCGCCTATCCCACTTCCTCGAAGGAAACAACACTCTTGACCCCTCACAATCCGGGTTCCACAAGAACCACAGTACGGAAACCGCCCTCATCGCATGCACTGACGACATCAGGACCAAAGTCGACAAAGGCGAGACCGTCGCACTCATCCTCCTAGACCTCTCCGCAGCCTTTGACACCGTCTGCCACCACACACTCTGCACACGCCTCAACAACATAGGAAATCGCCACAAAGCCTTAGACTGGCTCACCTCCTTCCTCACCGACCAGACCCAGAGAGTCTGCCTTCCAATATTCCACTCCACCACTACCAAGATCATCTGCGGAGTACCCCAAGGGACCTCCCTCAGCCCCACACTCTTCAACATCTACATGATCCCCCTATCCAACATCCTCCGAGCACACGGAATCACTATCCTCTCCTACGCAGATGACACACAACACATCCTCTCCCTCACCCGCAACCCCACCACTGCCAAAACCAACCTACACGCTGCTCTCCTCAACACCGCCAACTGGATGACCACTAACCACCTCAAGCTCAACTCCAACAAAACCGACATCATCATCTTCGGCCCCAACAAAACCACATGGGATGACTCCTGGTGGCCCACCACCCTAAGCCCCGCACCCACCCCCGCAAACCATGCATCCAACCTCGGCATCATCCTGGACCACTCCCTCTCCATGACACAGCAAATCAATGCTCTAACCTCCTCCTGCTTCCACACACTCCGCACTCTAAAAAAATCCTTCAAATGGATTCCCCCAGAGATCATGAAGACAGTCACCCATGCACTCATCAGCAGCAGACGAGACTACGGTAACGCCCTCTACGCCGGCACCACACTCAAACTCAAACGCAAACTCCAGAGAATCCAGAACACAGCTGCACGCCTTGTCCTGGGCCTCCCCTGCCACAAACGAATCTCACCACACCTCAAATCCCTTCTCTGGCTCCCCATAGACAAGAGAATCGCATTCAAGATCCTCATCCACGCACACAAATTCCTCCACAACACCGGCCCAACGAAAGAGTGAACTTCCACACTCCCACACACAACCTCCGGTCAGCAGACCTCGCCCTAGCCACAGTCCCCCACATCCAACGCACCACCACAGGAGGCAGGTCCTTCTCCTACCTCGCCCCCAAAACCTGAAACTCCCTCCCCACCAACCTTCGCAAAACCAAAGACCTCCTGCTCTTCAGAAATAACCTCAAGACATAGTTGTTCGAACAGTGTGATCCTCCCTGCCTACCCCTTGATCCCCCTCCCCTCCCAGCGCCTTGAGACCCTCACGGGTGAGTAGCGCACTCCATAAAAAAAATTGATTGATTGATTGATTCATTCCACAGGTCCAGAAAGAGTTCTGAGGATGTTACTATTGGAATAATTGATGTTGATGCACACAGCGATTCATTCATACATAGGAACAAGGTTGTATCATTAAATTACCCTGTCATGAACTCTCCATCAACCCAGACACAAAGGTTCATGGTCAGGCAGGCTCTGAGACTTAGGCCTGAGGATACTGACTGACAGGTCACAGGTGGGGAGACAAGTAGCCAGCAGATAAATGTGCAAACAGCAAACTTAGCTCAAATCCCACAGATAGGCGCAGTGACCCCCAAATGGTTCTAGGAGATTGGCCCCAGTAAAACACAAATGGCAGGAGGGGTGCGTGCATTCCCAAAAATGTTATAAAGCTGGATGCTACATGTAGTTAGGAACACTTAGCCAATCAGAATACAGCACACGCAACAACCATGCGCCCCTCAGCCCAGACATCTGAACATGTACTCACTGGACCACATTGTGTTCAGGACATCCTTTATGACTCCATGACAACTGTTCGCATTCATAAAAAAGAAAGGAATGTTTTAATTATTTTGTGGTACTCAGAGAAATGTATAAAACACCACTCAAAACGTATGCACTTTGAGAGACAGTCTTCAGAATCCGATTCTGTAACTGCTCTCCCGCCCGTAATGTTTAATTAAACGAATTGTTCCTGTCTTGCCAGACAACATTTGTCTTTTTGGTTCTTAAGGTAAATTTAAAATTGAGCAACAGTGAGATGTGGGTGAGATGCCAGCTTTGTAGGTTTGACTAGCCAGTGGGTGAGTGTGACTCGTGGACACTACCTTACCAGTGGTGAATGGTTCCCGGGCACCACCCTACCCACTTTTATCGAACATCCTGTCTGCTTACTGTAAACTATCCCAGAGTACACTCTTCAAAGGTGATCAAAGATGACAAAACCCTTATACCGGGCTTATACCCTTAGTGGCAGCTTGTATGCTGGTCAGTTGTGTGTTTAGGCAAACGAGTAGTACTCTTTTCCTGAGCAACACCAAAATAGTTTTGGGAAGAACTCCCCATCATAACAGGCTGGTGCCCATCTGACTACGTGGCCCCTAAGAAGAAAGGCTGTTCCCTCTTAGGTCTCCTCTTACACTGAACTGTAAATAGAAAGGCTTCACATCTGTCCCTTTCAAGTTAGTGATCTTCCTGAAAAAAAACCTGTTGGGCCTAGCCCTCTCTGTAGGGTCACCCCCAAAACGTTTGCCTTCTCCCCTCCTGTTTTGCTGAATTTGTTTTTTTTGGCCCTTGTACTCTTGTACTTAACTACTGCTAACCAGTGCTAAAGCGCTTGTGCTCTCTCCTTTAAACATGGTAAAATTGGCTGACACCCAATTGGCACATTCCATTTACTTATAGGTTCATAGCAAAGTGCTCTGACATGTACCTAGGGTCTGTAAATTAAATGCTACTAGTGGGCCTGCACCACCTATTGTGCCAGCCACTTTTGTAGCATGTTTAAAGGGAAACACACCCAACCACGACTCCCGACCAATGAAGTTGTGGACAACGAAAGCAGATCAACGCTTTTGTTAATCACAACTTCCTTGTTTGGTGCCTTAACCATGCATGTGCTGAACAAAGCACATGCGTGGTTAAGGCACAGAAGAAGGGAGTCGGCTACGTCGGAGGACGCGATCAGGTAAGTGGGGCTGGGGCCGTTTTAGGGGTGGAGGTGTGGGGGTCGGGGCATTTTCAGTTTTAGGGGCGGGGGGTCGCTTTAGTCTTAGGGGAGGGGCGGGGGTCAGGGTATTTTTATTTTTTGCGGGTGGGGCTCGGTGTAGTTTAGGTTTAGGAGCAGGGGTGGAGGCTCGTGGTATTTTTAGCTTTTAGAGGCAGAGATGGGTGATCGGGGTAGTTTAGGTTTTGGGGGGTGGAGGGTCGCAGTAGTTTTAGGAGTGGGTTAGGGTAGGGGCATTTTTAGTTTTTAGGGGTGGGGTGGGGGTTGGGGTAGTTTTAGGGACAGGGGTGGGGGGTCGGGGTAGTTTAGGTCTTAGGGGTGGGGTTGTGGGGGTTGGAGTAGTTTTAGGGGTGGGGTAGAAGGGTTGGGGTATTTTTAGATTTTAGGGGTGGGGTTGGGGGTCAGGGTAGTTTAGGTTTTAGGGAGCTAGGGGTCATGATAGTTTTAAGGGCAGGGGTAGGGGTCGCTGTAGTTTTAGGGGCAGGGTGGGAGGGGCGGGGTACTTTAGGTTTTAGAGGGGTGGGGGTTGCAGTAGTTTTCGAAGTGGGAGTGGGGGTTAGCTGGGATATTTTTTGTTTTTGGGGGTGAGGTCGGTGGGTCGGGGTAGTTTAGGTTTTCGGGGGAGGGGGTCGCAGTAGTTATAGGGGCACAGATAGGGGGTTACTGTAATTTTAGGGGCGGGGTGGGAGGTCAAGGTATTTTTAGTTTTTAGGGGCGGGATAGGGGTTGGGGTAGTGGTAGAATTGTTTTTAGGGGTTTGGTGGGTAGTTGGGGTACGATTATGTTAGGGGTGGGGGCATTGGGGTGGGGGGAGTCGCATGCTGGAACCACGCATGCCTTTACCAGGAATGCCTTTACAATGAAAAATTGTTGTTAAGGCATATGTGGTAAAGGCATTCGTGGTAAGAATGCAGTTGTTGTTCCGACCGCGTTTTTAGACATGCGTGGTACCAGCATGCATTGTTCCGACTCCGATTCTGTTTAAACATGTCTACGGCCTGCAATTACAACCTGTGTGCAGTTTTAAAGAGCCAATTTGACTTGGCAAAATAACCCATTTGCCAAGCCTGATACTCTCTTTCTAATACACATTAATTACCCCTAGGGTAGGTTCTAAACTGCCCATAGTTCAGGGTGCAATATATTTGTTAGAAATGGGGTGTCTGGTTGGCAGTCTGTCCAAGCAGGGTCCGTCACTCTAGTCAGTGCAATGGAAGCACATACCCAGATAACCCCTGCTTACCCCCTTGGTAGCTTGGCACAAGCAGTCAGGCTTATTTCAGAGGCAATGTGCAAAGTATGTTTACCAACACACACAGTAATACAGTGAAAACACAACAAAATGAACACCACACCAGTTTAGAAAAATATATTTAAAGGCAGCCACCAAGTTAACCTATGAGAGAGATAGGCCTTGCAACAATGAAAACAGCATTTGGCAGTATTTCACTGTTAGGACATGTAAAACACATCAGTACATGTCCCACCTTTAACATCCACTGTACCCTGCTCATGGGGCTACCTAGGGCCTACCTTAGGGGTGCCTGACATGTATAAAAAGGGAACGTTTGGGCCTGGCAAGTGGTTACACTTGCCAGGTTGAATTGGTAGTTTAAAACTGTACACACTGTCACTGCAGTGGCAGGTCTGAGCCATGTTTACAATGCTACTCAGGTGGGTGGCACAACCAGCGCTGCAGGCCCACTAGTAGCATTTGATTTACAGGCCCTAGGGACATCTAGCACACCATAGAAAAGACAATTACACATACAATTTACACATGGAACACTTGCACTTTAGCACTGGTAAAGTGCCCAGAGTACCAAAAACAGCACACAGGAAGCGCAGGCAGAAAAAATAGGGGAGACCACGCCAATGATGCCAGGTCTATCAGTATTTGAAAAGCTGGACATGAACGTTTAGGTTTTACATGTCCTGGTACTGAAAAGTTCAAAAATTTGTTTTTTACTACTGTGATGCCTACCTCTCCATAGGATAACATGAGGTTACCTTATTACATTTAGGCCCTCATTATGACCCATCGGTCGGCGGAACACTGGCGGTAATACCACCAGCAGGCTGGCAGTGTTCCACCAGCGTATTATGACCGTGGGGCATTTGCCACGGTCATACCGCAGGCACCCGCCAGAGCAGCGCTGCAAGCAGCGCTATCCTGGGGATTATGAGTCCCCAACCTCCAGCCTGTACATAGCGGTACACACCACCATGGAAAGGCTGATGGTAAGGGGGACTCGGGGTGCCCCTTACACCCTTGCGGCTGTTGCCTGCACTGCCCATGAACTTGGCATTGGCAGTGCAGTGGCCACCAGGCACAGCCCCATCGCACATTTCACTGCCCGAATTACAGGCAGTGAATTGCGCGACGGGTTCTGCTGCACCTGCTGCACATCAACTAAGGAATTGGAATGTAACACCCTCTATAATGGTAATGTCGTATTTTAAGTCACAATTCTGAAAATGCTACTTTTAGAAAGTTGGCATTTTCTTGTCCTAACCATTTGCTGTCTGCAGTTTGTTTCCTGAGTTATGTGAATAGGTGAGACTGGCAGTTGACCTTTGTGTATTCCTCCCAGACAGCCTCACAACTGAGGCACTGAGTTTTGACAGGGTGGACCATCCAAGCACAATGGAGGAAAAGAGCCCTGCTTGCATTTCAAAAATCCTGCCTCAGCTCACATACAAAGAAACTTCACACTAGCCTATTATGACCCCGGACAGACTAAGACCAGCGTAAGGAGGCAAGAAATTCCAAATAGGTTTTTTGTGAGTAAAACTCCAGAAGTTTCTTCCACTTCAAAGCTACCATTAGTTATAAAACTGGGAACCTCAGACCCACTTTTCAGTATGCTCCTGGGCCTATAGATACAACAGAAGAAGGACTGCCCTGCTGCCAGAACACTGCCCTTCTGCCTGAGGCCTACTCTAATGTCTGAAAAGGAGGGTTAGACCTGCTCCCCACTTCCCAGGGTACCTGAATGATTCCAAGGTCAGCTGTCTGACCTTCTGCTCTCAGCTACATGGATGCAAAAAGTTCCAGAGGCCTCACTGCAATTGTCCTACTGACTTGCTGCACTAAACCTGCCTAGAATGGTGATTGGACCTGCCTGAGCCCTGCTGTCCTCTGTTGGAGTACATTCCTGATCCCCAAGTGGTTCTACCCCTGGTCCTGGGCCCTTGGCTGCCATCAGATAGTGCTTCTCCTGGCCAAACTGAAGGTTCCACCAAATCTGGCACAAGCAACGCAAAGCCTCGTCACACAGCTGCAAGCTTCATTAGAACCGATACCGGCTGATGTCAAGCCTCACAAAGCCTCACAAAGCCTCACCAAACTGCTGGCAGCCTTGATGAAATTGATGTAGAGCAATGACAAGCTCCGCAAAGCCTGTTCGCACAGCTGGTGTCAAATAATGTATTCAAATTTACTCTGTGGTTCTAAAGTAGTGTGGGATTTTTCTGTGTTGTGTGTTCTCGAGTGAATACTTTACACATTGTCTCTAAGTTATACTTTTGTGCCAAGCTACCAGAGGGTGAAGCACAGGTTTATTTAGTGACTTTTTTTGGTTCACCCTTACACCCTTGCGGCTGTTGCTTGATTAGGGTTTTGCCTACCTTAACCAACAACCCAATTCCTCACTCCATCTCCATCTCCAGCTTCTCTTCCAGAGCTTATATGTATAATACTTTCTAGGTCAAGTTCATTCAGTCTTCAGGCCTAAACCATTGTCTTTGTGTGGGAGAAGTTTTTATGCCACATTAAGGGTAAGCACCGGCAGAGCAGTTGCTGTCCGGCTAGTGCAAATTAGCCTCAAGGAGCTTCAGGCAGAAAAAAGGTGACGTTTTAAAAATGTTTGGGAAAGCTAATTTCATTATTACATTAGATTTTTATTAAACAAGAAAATTAATGATTGAAGCTTTATACCAGCTAGTCCCAAGCCCGGGATAGCAAGACTAATGTTTTAATCAGTGCTCTAGTTTTCCTGTTAGGACACCCAGAGCTTTTCACAGTAAAAATAGTGTTTGGCAGCTTACCACTGCAGGGGCTTCATAACATTACATTTCTGCATGTCCTAAGATTAAAGACCAAGCAGCATACAAAGTGAGCCACACGGCCTACATATGATACGTTATTAATATTTAAAAGAAAGGTTCCCTTTGTGAACATGGTTAGTTTGACAGGTTGGGATGCAAGTCCAAACAGCAGCAGTCAGACTACATTAGTCCGGAAGCCATATGTTCCAATGTCATACTTGTGGATGGCACAATTAGTTCTGCACATGTGAAATTTAACTTTCCAAACCATGTGTGTATTTCTACACCATATACTATGGCCTTATAGGAAATTTAAGTATGTCAATTAGGAGTTAGCAAATTGTATCTGGTGTTAAGACACTTTTGAGATTGTGGCTAATTTGTTCTGGTGATAGGATGACATGACAGTTGTTAGACCTAACAGCCTTAAGGTAGTCTTTCCCCCCAACATTTTGCCTGCCTTCCTCCATTTTCTAACCTTGTTCTGCTGATTTTAGGAATCTGTGCACTTTATAACTGCTAACCAATGCTAAAGAGCTTGTGCTCTCTCCCCGAAATAATGGTAACATTGGCTCAAACCCAATTGGCATTATGATTTATTAAGTCCTTAGTAAAGTGTTCTACATGTGTCCAGGGTCTGCAAATTAGATGCATCTAGTGGGCTTGCAGCCCTGTTTTTACCACCCACCTAAGTAGCCCGTTAACCATGCCTCAGTCATTCCATTACAGAGTCTGTGTGTGCAGTTTTAAACTGCGCTGTCAACCTGGCAAGGTAAACCCCTTGCCAGCCCTAAACCTTTTCTTTCTATATGTATAGGTCACCCCTAAGGTAGGAACCATGTGACTCACAAGTCAGGTTGCCAAGTATTTAAAAGGCAGGGCATGTACTTTTGAAATGTACATATCCTTGTACTGAAAAACTCCCAAATTTGTTTTTCACAACTGCAAGCCCTATCTCCCCCATATGATAACATTAGGATTACCTTATTGCATCTTATTAGAGTATTTCCAAATCTGGAAGAGACATGTTTGTCAAGTTTGGTGTCTCTGAACTCACAATTTACACAATTTAAAGTCACAACTTATGGTGAAGTCAGGTTTTGAATTGTAGTTCTGAAAAGACTAGTTTTAGAAATTTGGCATTTTCTTACTTTAGCCATTTGGTGCCTACTGCTTGTCTCCAATACATGTCTGGGGTGAGGTGATGGCTGAGCTTGTGTACTCACTCTAAACAGCCACATAAAAAGGAAGCATAGGTGTGACCGATAAGCCATCAACATCCTAATGGGCCATCCTGTCCAGGATGGGTAGGATGGGCTGACACATACCTGAAAGCGCAGTGTCCTGCCACACACAAAGAGCAGCATACTCCTTGTAGTGAGTCTGTGTAGGAGGCTGGACTGGCTTGTAGTGAGTACCAAGGGGTACTTGCACCTTGCACCAGGCCCAGTTATCCCTTATTAGTGTATAGGGTGTCTAGCAGCATAGGCTGATAGATAATGGTAGCTTAGCAGAGCAGCTTAGGCTGAACTAGGAGACGAGTGAAGCTCCTACAGTACCACTAGTGTCATATGCACAATATCATAAGAAAACACAATACACAGATATACTAAAAATAAAGGTACTTTATTTTTATGACAATTTGCCAAAAGTATCTCAGTGAGTACCCTCAGTATGAGGATAGCAAATATACACAAGATATATGTACACAATACCAAATTATGCAGTAATAGTATTAGAAAACAGTGCAAACAATGTATAGTTACAATAGGATGCAATGGGGACACATAGGGATAGGGGCAACACAAACCATATACTCCAAAAGTGGAATGCGAACCACGAATGGACCCCAAACCTATGTGACCTTGTAGAGGGTCGCTGGGACTATTAGAAAATAGTAAGGGTTGGAAAAATAGCCCACCCCAAGACCCTGAAAAGTGAGTGCAAAGTGCACTAAAGTTCCCCAAAGGACATAGAAGTCGTGATAGGGGAACTCTGCAGGAAAGACACAAACCAGCAATGCAACAACAATGGATTTCCAGTTGAGGGTACCTGTGGAACAAGGGGACCAAGTTAAAAAGTCACAAGCAAGTCGGAGATGGGCAGATGCCCAGGAAATGCCAGCTGTGGGTGCAAAGAAGCTGTTACTGGACAGTAGAAGCTGAAGGTTCGGCAGGAACGACAGGGGCTAGAGACTTCCCCTTTGGAGGATGGATCCCCCACGCTGTGGAGAGTCGTGCAGAAGTGTTTTCCTGAAGAAAGACCACCAACAAGCCTTGCTAGCTGCAAATCATGCGGTTAGGGTTTTTGGGTGCTGCTGTGGCCCAGGAGGGACCAGGATGTCGCCAATTGCGTCTGGGGACAGAGGGGGCGTAGCGAAAGACAAGGAGCTCTCTCAGCAGCAGGTAACAACCGCAGAAGTGCCAGAAACTGGCACTATGAGGATGCGTGAAATGGTGCTCACCCGAAGTCGCACAAAGGAGTCCCACTTCGCCGGAGGACAACTTAGGAGGTCGTGCAATGCAGGTTAGAGTGCCGTGGACCCAGGCTGGACTGTGCACAAAGGATTTCCACCGGAAGTGCACGGAGGCCGGAGTAGCTGTAAAAGTCGCGGTTCCCAGCAATGCAGTCTGGCGTGGGGAGGCAAGGACTTACCTCCACCAAACTTGGACTGAAGAGTCACTGGACTGTGGGAGTTACTTGGACAGAGTTGTTGGATTCAAGGGACCTCGCTCGTCGTGCTGAGAGGAGACCCAGGGGACCGGTGATGCAGTTCTTTGGTGCCTGCTGTTGCAGGGGGACGATTCCATCGACCCACGGGAGATTTCTTCGGAGCTTCTAGTGCAGAGAGGCGGCAGACTACCCCCACAGCATGCACCACCAGGAAAACAGTTGAGAAGGCGGCAGGATCAGCGTTACAGAGTGGCAGTAGTCGTCTTTGCTACTTTGTTGCAGTTTTGCAGGCTTCCAGCGTGGTCAGCAGTCGATTCCTTGGCAGAAGGTGAAGAGAGAGATGTAGAGGAACTCGGATGAGCTCTTGCATTCGTTATCTAAGGAATCCCCAGAGACAGAGAACCTAAATAGCCAGAAAAGAGGGTTTGGCTACCTAGGAGAGAGGATAGGATAGCAACACCTGAAGGAGCCTATCAGAAGGAGTCTCTGACGTCACCTGGTGGCACTGGCCACTCAGAGTAGTCCAGTGTGCCAGCAGCACCTCTTTTTCCAAGATGGCAGAGGTCTGGAGCACACTGGAGGAGCTCTGGGCACCTCCCAGGGGAGGTGCAGGTCAGGGGAGTGGTCACTCCCCTTTCCTTTGTCCAGTTTCGCGCCAGAGCAGGGCTAAGGGGTCCCTGAACCGGTGTAGACTGGCTTATGCAGAAATGGGCACCATGTGTGCCCATGAAAGCATTACCAGAGGCTGGGGGAGGCTACTCCTCCCCTGCCTTCACACCATTTTCCAAAGGGAGAGGGTGTAACACCCTCTCTCAGAGGAAGTCCTTTGTTCTGCCATCCTGGGCCAAGCCTGGCTGGACCCCAGGAGGGCAGAAACCTGTCTGAGGGGTTGGCAGCAGCAGCAGCTGCAGTGAAACCCCAGGAAAGGCAGTTTGGCAGTACCAGGGTCCGTGCTACAAACCACTGGGATCATGGGATTGTGCCAACTATGCCAGGATGGCATAGAGGGGGCAATTCCATGATCATAGACATGTTACATGGCCATATTCGGAGTTACCATTGTGAAGCTACATATAGGTACTGACCTATATGTAGTGCACGCGTGTAATGGTGTCCCCGCACTCACAAAGTCCGGGGAATTGGCCCTGAACAATGTGGGGGCACTTTGGCTAGTGCCAGGGTGCCCTCACACTAAGTAACTTTGCACCTAACCTTTACCAGGTAACGGTTAGACATATAGGTGACTTATAAGTTACTTAAGTGCAGTGTAAAATGGCTGTGAAATAACGTGGACGTTATTTCACTCAGGCTGCAGTGGCAGGCCTGTGTAAGAATTGTCAGAGCTCCCTATGGGTGGCAAAAGAAATGCTGCAGCCCATAGGGGTCTCCTGGAACCCCAATACCCTGGGTACCTCATTACCATATACTAGGGAATTATAAGGGTGTTCCAGTAAGCCAATGTAAATTGGTAAAATTGGTCACTAGCCTGTTAGTGACAATTTGAAAGAAATGAGAGAGCATAACCACTGAGGTTCTGGATAGCAGAGCCTCAGTGAGACAGTTAGGCACCACACAGGGAACACATACATATAGGTCACAAACTTATGAGCACTGGGGTCCTGACTAGCAGGGTCCCAGTGACACATAACCAACATACTGAAAACATAGGGTTTTCACTATGAGCACTGGGCCCTGGCTAGCAGAATCCCAGTGAGACAGTGAAAACACCCTGACATACACTCACAAACAGGCCAAAAGTGGGGGTAACAAGGCTAGAAAGAGGCTACTTTCTCACAGTCTGGAGCCAGGGAGAAAGGAAGGACATCTGTGCACTTCAAAGAGCCTTTTTTGAAGTGTCCCCCTTTTCAAAGGCACAACTGTCACCACCAACTCAGTACCCTTCTTGATCTGTTTATGCTCTGCCAGGAAGAAAAACTGCTGTACTGCTGCATGGATTCTCACTCTGCTGAACTCCTGCTTTGCTGAGCTGACCTGCTGTCAGCTGCCCTCTTTCCTGGGAGTGGGAAGGACTGGACCTGCATCTCTCCATCCCAGAACAAACGTTACTCCAAGGACTTAATGCCTTGTCGCCTGTTCCAAAGTCTCAGGGACATCAAAGACTTCCCTTCCATCTACAAACAGCAGCTGGATTTTACTTGCTGTAAATCTTGCTCTGCGAAGTGGTGCCAACCCAGTCCAGAGCCCTTGGAAGTGAGTGTAAAGTGCTATAGCTGCCAGAACCTTCACATCACTGGAATTGCCCCAGTCGGAACCAAAGCATTACCTGCTGCGAGATCAAGATTGATACATCACTGCAACTGTCGGGATCTTACCAGTGCATCGCACTCGGAACTGCAGCATTGCCCAGAACCACCACTTCGGAACCAATGCATCGCCATCACTGTGTGGAGAAGATTGGCGCATTGCCCCTCTATTAAAGACTGACCCGGCACATCAGATTTATTACGACTGCACATGGAACCTGATGCATCACCGGTGATGCATGGTGAATTCCAACACAACACTCCAACTGCATGGGAATCATTGAAGTATCTTGTGCTGCAAGAAGGATTAAGGTATTCATGCTCAATGGGCCCTGCGTGGGTCCTGTAGTCAGCCTGTGTTTCATCACCCGCAGCCAGAACTCTTGACTTTGTTCCGGTCCAGCGCAACCAAATATTGCAACTTAAACACGTATTGCTTCTAAGTGCTATTTTACATTTCATCTTTAAAAATTCATATCTCAACTTCTGTCTTTTGGGATTTTTGTTGTTTTGGTCTTGTTTTGTTCATTACATTAAGCTCAATTTTTTCCAACCTGGAGAGGATTACTTTTGTGTGATGTTTTCACTGTTTTACTGTTTGATGTGCTGCACAAATACTTTACACATTGCCCTTAAGTTAAGCCTGACTGCTCAGTGGTAAGCTACCAGAGGCTGAGGACAGGGTGACTTACCCTGATTAGGACTGCAGTTACTGCTTGGACAGGGTGCATACATCTGTCAACCAGAAACCCAATTTCTAACATTGGTGATTAGCAATGAGGATAGGAGTTGTCTTTGTGCAGTGCTGTAAATTAACTCGGTGTACACTTCCCAGCCACATCCAATACCATTTGAAATTTTCAATTCTCCCTTACTGGCATTTTTAATTTTTTCATAAAATCATGTCTCTAGCTAGAAGCTCCACCTCTGCACCTGCAAGAGTAGAATTTGAGCTGGCCAACCTAGAGAGTTATACTGTGGCCCAGCTCAAAGACTTCTGTAAGGGCATGTGGCGTCCTGCCAAGAATGCCACAAGGAAGGTGGAACTGAAAAAGGCCCAGAGGGCCTGAGCAGCAGCCCATGCTGCTTTGGATATGACCCCAGGGGAGGATGTGGAGATGGATAGCCCTGAAGGGGTCCCTTCAGAGGAACCACCTGTAGCAGAGGGGGTGAAATGACCGCAGACTTGGAGCTTCCTGCAGGGGTAGGGAGCCGTGTCTCTTCCTGTGGCCTCTCCCCAGAGGAACTGGCAAAGAGGAGGGAGGAGAGAGAATTCAGGCTACAGATAGCAAAATTAAAGATGGAAGAGAAACCTGCCTTGGAAGGATAGCTCATGAGAGGAGACTGAAAGATCTGGAACTGAGAGCAAGGCAATCAGAGTCCAGCAATAGTGGCAGCATACATTCAGTACCTGATGGAGACACAAGGGTTTTTAAACCCAAGGATTTTGTGTCCCGTTGTGTGGTGGGAGATGGCATTGATAAGTGTTTTATGCTTTTGAAATTGTTCTGAGGGTTGACAGGGTTCCTGAAGAGGACTGGTGGGGGAGGAGGGCCTGTGGACACACATGCCATTGTGGGGAGGGTCACACTTCTGATATTAGAGGTACGGAACCTAACCAAGTATGCCCTCATGAAAGCCATCTTACATGCTAAATATGGGCTGACTTATGAGAAGTATTGCCAAAGATTCAGGGACAGCCAGAAGCTCCCCAACCAATCCTAGATAGATTTTGTGGTTTACTTCAGTAAGGCACTCAACGGCTGAGTAAGGGGCAACAACGTTAATGATTATGTTGTGTTATACAATTTAATCATGAAAGAGGATATTCTCAGTGCCTGTTTTACAGAGTAGCACCAGCACCTAGTTGACAGTAATGTGACTGACCTAAGGATGCTTACCGAAGAGGCGGACCTTTGGGCTAGCACCAGTGTCCAAAAAGGTGTCTGTTGGGGGATACCCACAAAAGTGGTCATGGTTCCCATAAGAAGAAAGATGGGGACAAAATGTTTAAAAAAGAAGGTCTCAAAATGCCACCAAAATAATTCCCGAAGGAGTAGTGGAAACCCGTCCCAGTCTGAGCCCAAGAAGAAGGGAATTCCTTGATAAGCAGACAGGAAGGTTTATACCTTAATGTACTAAGTGCTACAGATATGGACACTCCAAGGGTGACTCTAAATGTCCCAAGAGGGCATAGACCCCCCTGGTGGGTAGCACTAGGGGATGAGGTGGTTCCAGTTAGCTGGGGGGGACAAACATAGGTGAACCTAGTTTCCCTGGAGGATAGAGGACTTGTGGCAAAAGCCCACAAGCCTGCACATACTTCAAAGTAGAGGTAGTGGGTCACCAATAATGGACAATGGATGGAGGCTCTGTGATACACAGGAGACAGCATGAGATCTCTCAAGTGTTAGGTGGTATTTGCCGAGCAGTTTCTACCAAATACATTCCACCAAGTCATAGGGGGTCATTACGACCCTGGTGGCCGGCGGTATGTTGGCGGTAACACCGCCAACAGGTTGGCGGTGTTCTGCCAGAAATTATGACCGTGGTGGAATTGCCACGGCCATACCGCCGGCCCCTCCATTTTCCCGCCAGGATTCCACCTGGCGGTCATAATCCCCAGGGCAGCGGTGCAAGCACCGCTGCCCTGGGGATTATGAGTCCCCGACCGCCGCCTGTCCGTGGCGGTACACACCGCCATTGAAAGACTGCTGGTAAGGGGACTTGGGGTGCCCCTGGGGGCCCCTGCACTGCCCATGCACTTGGCATGGGCAGTGCAGGGGCCCCCAGGCATAGCCCCGTCGCGCATTTCACTGCCCGAATTTCGGGCAGTGAAATGCGCGACGGGTGCTACTGCACCCGCTGCACATCAGCATTGCCGCCGGCTCTATTACGAGCCGGCTGCAATGTTGATGTGACATTTCCGCTGGGCCAGCGGACGGTAACACTGTTACCATCCGCTGGCCCAGCAGAAATGTCATAATAGGGAGACAGGAATACCGCCGGCAATGGCGGTATTCTATCTCCCGCGGCCTCGGTGGTCTTTTCAAAAGACCGCTGAGGTCGTAATGACCCCCATAGTCATTGACAATCGTGAGAGCCATCTACTGGTATCTCTGGTTTCCTTTGAGTGAGGGGGTCTCAGGTTTTCTAAAAGTTGCTGTGAGCCCTGCCATGCCTGTTGATTGTCTGTTAGGCAATGACCTGGAGCGCACTGCCTGGAAGGAGGTACAGCTCAGGTCTCACTTGGAGATGGTGGGATTTCCTGTTTGAGTCTGTATTACCACACAGTCGATGGCAATAAGAAAGTCAAGGGTGGAGGGAGCCTGGAAAAATGTCCCAGAAAGATGCCAAGGAAAGGGACAAGAGGCATGGGAAACTATACTCTGAAGTTCCCATGGTGAAAGTTAATGGGATCCCTGAGGAGGAAGCCCCCAAGCCAACCAGGAAGGACATTGTCTCCATAGGAGACCAACCTGAGCTTGCCAGCTGGCAGGTTGAGGGTGGGCCCACCAGGGAGGAATTCTGACAAGTGTGGAGAGAGTGTCCCACTCCTGAGGGCTTGAAGCAACAGGCCTCACCCCATGCAGCAGGTTAAACCTCTGTGGATCACCTAATCTATTGGAAGAATGATCTCCTTTACAGGGAACCCAAGGCGCCTGGTACTGGGTCAGCCCATGTGCTGGTGGTTCCCCAGTGTTACAGGGCCTAACCTGCTGGGTTTGGTTCATGACATACCCTTGATGGGATGTTTGGGGCAAGACAAGACGCTTGCCAGGCTTGTCTCCCACTTATATTGGCCCAGAATAAAAAGAGCCTCAGATGCATACTGTCCTATCTGCTAGGCCATTGGGAAGTCAGGGGAAAAGCACAATGTTCCCCTGACCCCACTACCCATCATTGCCACTCCCTTTGAAAGGGTAAGCACCAACGGCTTTGGACCATGGGACCACAAGATAACTCAAGGCAACATGTTTGTCCTAGTCTTGTGGACCACGCCACCCACTACCCAGAGACAATCCCTCTGAGGTCAGTGACTGCACCTGTGGTGGCTAGAACTCTGATGGGGATCTTTACCCATGTGGGATTCCCAAAGGAGATAGTATCTGACAGAGGTACTCACTTCATATCTGCATACATGAAGTCCATATGGGATGAGTGTGGCACAACCTAAAGGTTCACCACACCCTATCATTCCCAAATAATGGTCTTGTGAAGATATTTAAAAAAAAACTTAAAAGGTATGATTGTGCATCTACCTGAACCCCTATGAGGTAAGTGGGATGTTCTCTTGCCAAGCCTTCTGTTTGCCTACCGGGAGGTGCCACAGAAAGGAGTAGGAGTCTCTTTGAACTTCTCTATGGCCATCCTGTTAAGGGACTTCTGAGCATTGTTAATTAGGGGTGGAAGAAAGCTCCCCTCAGGATGTGGTCAGCTACATGCTGGCTCTTAGCAACTAGATGCATCACTTCTGTGAAAAGGCAAAAAGCAATCTTGAAGCCAGCCAAGAAGTAATGAAGTTCTGGTATGACCAGAATGCCACTCTGGTGGAGTTGTTTACCTGGCCAGAAGGTATAGGTCATGGAACCAATAAAGCCATGGGCTATCCAGGACTACAGGACTGACCCACATGAGATCAAGGAGTGAAAGGGGCAGACCCCTAGAAACTCCCTAAAGGTGCTCCAAATCAATCGACTCAAGCATCACTTTGAAAGGTCTGAATTGAGAATGCTCTTTGTGACAGATGCTGGAGAGAACAGTGGGGTGACTGTTAACAGTTGCTAGGACTGTTTGCCTCACTTTTCTCACTCTCCCCTGGATTCATATATCTGTGCATCCACAATGTTGACATGGGAGACAGCCCTTGTAAAGAACAAAATTTACAGGTTGTCAGACAGGGTGGGAGACAGCATCAAGAAAGAAGACTCCAAGATTGAGTACTCTAATAGTCCCTAGCCCCACCAAGCACTACCCCATAATTCTGGTTCTATGTGGACTACAGAGGACTCAGCTGAGTCACCAGGATGGATGTGCACCCCTTCTCTCAAACTGATGAAGTCATTGACAGGATAAGTGCTGTCAAATTCCTCAGTACCTTTGATTTAACATCAGGGCACTGGCAGATCGCCTTGGCTGATGAAGCTAAAAAGAGGTCAGCATATTCAACCCCAGAGGGCCATTTCCAGTTTCCGGTGACACCCTTTGGATTGAAAATTTCCCTGCTACCTTTCAAAGGTTAGTTAACACACTACTGGCTGGTAAGGAGGCATTTTGTGCTGTCAACCTAGATGACATTGCTGTCTATACCTCCTGCTGGGAGGAACACTTGCACCATCTCCACCCTCCACAAGGTGCTTTAGGCCTTGGAACAGGCAGGCCTGACCATCAAGGCCAGTAATTACCAGATTGAGCAGCGCTCCATTACATATTTGGAACATCTGGTAGGTGGAGCCAAGGTGCAGCCTCTCCAAACCAATATTGAAGCCACCATGGCCTAGCAACCAACTTAAACCCAAACAGAACTGAGAACCATCATAAGCCTCACTGGCTATCGCAGAAGATTTGTTAAGGGATATGGCACCATTGTGGTACTCTAAAATGAGCTGATTTTGAAGAAGCAGCACAGATTGGTGATCTGCACAGAAGCTTGTCAAAAAGCCTTTGACACCCTCAAAGAAGCCATGTTTACAGCACCTGTACTTAGGGCACCAGACTTTTCCAAGCAATTTAGCATGCAAACAGATGCTTCAGAGCATGGCATTGGGGAAGTCTTAGCACAGCTAAATGGGAAGGGTACATATCAACCAGTAGCCTTCATTAGTAGGGTATTTGTTTCACAGGAACAGAGGAGGAATGCTATTGAAATAGAAGCTTTTGCTGTGACTTGGGCACTGAATTAGTGGATATCATATCAGTTTGGGACTTACTTCCTGGTTCAGATAGACCACAGGCCCCTCAGATCGCTCATGCAGATGAGGTGTCAAAAACCCAAACTTTTGAGGTGATCCATCTCCCTAAAGGGAATGGACTTTACAGTAGAACACTATCCGAGGTCACACCACGTCAATGCTGGTGGTATCTCAAGGTTTTTCTGACTTAGTGAAGAGAGCTCCTAAGGGCTTGGGTAGCTCTCCTCTCTTTCAGCTGAGGGGGACATGTGTTAGATCTGACAGCCTTAGGGTAGTCTTCCCCCCAAAGTTTTGCCTGCCTCTCTACATTTTCTGACCTGGTTTTTGCTGGTTTTATGACTCTGTGTCCTTTTCCACAGCTAACCAGTGCTAAAGAGTTTGTGTTCTCTCCCCTAAATCATGGTAACATTGGCTCGTATCCAATTGGCATACTTGATTTATTTATAAGTCCCTAGTGAAGTATACTACATGTGACCAGGGTCAGTAAATTAAATGCTGCTATTGGGCTTGCAACCTTGATTGTGCCGCTCACCTAAGTAGTCCCTTAACCTGGCCTCAGACCTACCATTGCAGAGCCTGCATGTGCAGTATTACACTGCCCTGTCGACCTGGCAATTTAAATCTCTTGCCAGGTCTAAACTGTCCCTTTTTATACATACAAGTCACCCCTAAGGTATACACTATGTGATCCTCAGGGCAGGGTGCCGTGTATTTAAAAGGCTGGACATGTACTTTTGAGTTTTACATGTCCTGGTAGTGAAAAACTCCCATGTTCTTTTTTTCACTACTGCAAGGCCTATCTCTCCCACTGAATAACATTGAGTTTACCTTATTTTAAAAGTGTAATTCCCAATCTGGAAGAGACAAGTTTGCCAAGTTTGGTGTTTCTGAACTCACAATTTAAACTCACAACTTATGATGAAGTCAGATTTTGAATTGCAGTTCTGAAAATGCCACTTTTAGAAAGTGTGCATTTTATTACTCTAACCTACTTTGGTGTCTACTGCTTGTCTCCAAAACACATTAGAGGTTAGGTGAGAGTTGGGATTGTGCATTCTCTCTAGACAGCCACACACAAAGAGAGCTTAGGTGTGGTGATAAGCCATCAACATTCTGATGGGTCATCCTGGGTCGGATGGGTGAGAGGGGCTGACACACATGAAAGGGCAAAGTCCTGCCATATAGAAAGATCTGCCTATCTCTCCTGTAGTGAGTCTTGAGCCAGGGCAAGAATGGAGGACCTCTGTGCCCTCCAAAGACCCTTCTTTGAAGTCTTCCCAACTTCAAAGGCACAACTGTATATAAATATTGGACCCCTGACACCACCAACTCAGTACCCTTCTGGCCTACAGACACTCTGCCAGGAAGAACGACTGCTGTGCTGCTACAAGAAATGCCACCCTGCAGAGCTGCTTCTCTGCTGTACTCGTGCTTTGCTGAGCTGGCCTCTTGCCCTCTTGCCTGGCACTGAGGAGCACCGGACCTGCATCTCTCCATCCCAGAACCAAATTGACTCCTCCAAGGGCTTGCTGGCTTGCCTCCTGTTCTAATGTCTCAGGGACATCAAAGAATTCCCTTCCATATACAAACAGTACCTGGGCATTACTTGCTGTAAGGCTTGCTTTGCCGAGTGGTACCAACCCAGACCAGGTCCATTGGAAGTGAGTGTAAGGTGCTGCAACTTCTAGAACCTGTGCTTTGCTGGCATTGTGCCGATCGGAATTGACTCATTGCCTGCTGCAAGATCCGGACTGATTCATCACTGGTGCTGCAGGGACAGGACTGGTGCATTGAACTTGGAACCGCCACATCTCCACGGAACTACAGCTTTGAAAACATTTGTTGCCATGACATGGAGAAGATCAACACATAGCCGCTCCAGTGTGGAATGACCCGATGCATCACATTCCAAACCACTGGACCCACAACCGGCGCATCGTACTTGCACCCGAAGCATCACTGCTGTTGCACGGAGAATTCTAGCACAACACCCCAACCTCATGGGGATCATTGATGCATCTCTTTCTGACACAAGGATTAAGGTCCCATTGTTCTGTGGGCCCTGCATGGATCCTGTAGCCAACCTGCACTCTAAAGTGGGTGGCATGAACTCCTGACGGGACCAGATTTTCCACATAAGCGTTTTTTTCTTCTAAGCTCTATTTTACATGTATTCTTTGCAAATTCTTATCTTGACTTCGGGTTTATTGGATTTTTGTTGGTTTGTCCTTTTTTTATTTACTAAATTAAGCTCTATTTTTCTAACCTGGTGAGGATAATGTTTGTGTGTTGTTTTCACTGTTTACTCTTTGAAGTCTTGCACAAATACTTTACACATTGCCCTTGAGTGAAGCCTGACTTCTCAGTGTCACGCTACCAGAGGATGAGCACAGGTTAATTTTTAGTGTGTAGCTGACTTACCCTGACTAGGATTGTGGTTCCTGATTAAATAGGGTACATACTTTCACCAATCAGAAAGCCAATTTTTAACAACAGACTACAGCAGGACAATAACGCAAGATGGACCTGGACATTTATGGGAACACATGTAACTTATGTAGCCATAAGTTACATGGTTCTCTTCTTGACTAGCTAGGTGTTGATTCCATCTCTAGCTGCCATAAACAGAGAAGACCAGGCATCATCCCTCATCCCTTAGTTTTAAGCAGTGCACTCTGAGGCTCTGATGGTGAGGGACAGTGCCATAAGTTGCGATAGATTTCTGTTGTCATCTGTTCTCTCTTTTTTTCTCTCTCTCTCTGTTGTTGCTTGATAGCACTTCCATTTTGGTACAAGAAGTCCCCATGAGTCATGCTGGAAATGGAAACACTGAGATGAGATCTTAGATCTGATCTCAGACTTTCTCTATAACGTTTGGTCCTCTTGGACTGCAGTTGCTGTGCTCTAGAATTATTGTTTTAAGTATTGCCTACATTATTATTGCTTCATTTGCAGAGGATATGGCACCTATTGCATCTACACGTATATGCTGCTGATAAAATTCACCAATTAGATTCAACCTACCCTAATAATTTAAGACCTAAGGCAGGACTACCGACAGTCAGCAGGATTCTTGAGAAAGTTGTCACTAAACAATTCTGGGATGATCAGAAAAAAAGAATGACATTTCGGGATCCAGAACACATCAACAGATGTGGTAGATAATCAGATAGAAACCATTGATAAAGGAGGGAATGACATAGTTGTTTTACTGACCCTGGTCACAGCCTTCAAAATGGTGGGCAATGGTATTTTACTGCACAGTTTGACATCAACCTCCAGAGTTATTAAGCTTGCTTCTATGTTATTTGTGTCCTTCTGACTCATTGGTCAAGTAATACAGCTTGAAAAAATCCAATTAGGTAGACTCTGTTTCTGTGTAATCATGGGTACCGCTATCCCTAAGTATTTTTAATATGTACCTTAGACCACTAATAGGTGTGACCCCAACCATGATCACATGGTCGCATGAATGATCAAATGTTCCAATGCATAGTAACATAAAAACAATATTTAATCAATGTAGAGGGGATTAATGCCAAATTAGTCATTCTAACCTAATATTCAAAGAAGACTTCATCATAGATGCCAAGTAACTCCTTACAACGGACTGGACAGTGCTTAATTTATTAAAATAAATAAAAAAGTCTGGGGGTTCAAAGTTCTTCTGAGTAGTTTGTTGCTGCTAATTGCTGTGGTTTCCAAATGGCAATGTTGCATAGTTTTGCTTCCACTTAATTTCTCTCATTTACCACCTACACTTCCTGACTCTTTAACTCACTGGTGCAGGTTCTTGTTCGTCTCTGATTCTCTCTGTCATCTTTTGTATCTTTTCTGTCTTCTGCTGGCTGAAATATGAAAACAAATCCAGGTTTTTATAAAGAGTGCTGTTTCCCACCACCTGCAAAAACCAATACAGATCAAAGTAGTGCTTGCACAGAGATACTGATAGTAGAAATAAAAAGAAACCAAACAGAGGCACTTTAAGTACTTTCAACCAGTATATTTGATTTATCATTCATCCAAAAGATAATGTAAAAAATCATGGAGTCTATTTAGACATAAGTGAAGGATAAAGAAATGATCACTGTACGAAACATTTATCCCCTACTTGCATTGCCTAACTTAAATAATGCAGTATGCACCAACAGGAGTCAAGAACATAATCTTTGGATCCATAGTAAATTGAAGACTAGACTATGGCAATGTCCTGCACCTCAGTGTTGGACTTGGCCCTCTCTGCAGGGTCACCACCAAATGTTTTTACCTTCACCCCTCCTGGCTTTAGGATTCGGTGTGCTTTACCACTGCTAACCAGTGCTAAAGCACTTGTGCACTCTCCCTAAAATCTGGTAAAATTAGCTTACATCTGTTTGGCATATTTATAATTACTTATTAGTCCCTAGTAAATTGGTATACCATACACCCAGGGCTATAAATTAAACGTTTGCACTCATTTTGCCACTCACTTAAGCAATCATTTAAAACATGTCTCAAGCTTGCCATTACATCCAGTTTTAAACTTCCAAATTGACCTCAATGAAAAAGTCTTACATTTGTTTTTCAGTGGTATGAGGCCTACCCCTCCCATAGGATGACATTGGATTGCCTTATTCCATTTAATAAATTCTTTCCGTTGGGAACAGGTAGATGTTTCATGTTTGGTGTCTGAGAAATTGTAATTAAAAATCCTTTTCCGTGAGTAAAATAGGATTTAAAGTTACAATTTTGAAAATGGAAGTTTTAGAAAGTTGGTATTTTCCTGCCTTAACTATTTGGTGCCTTCAGCCTGTTTCTAGTCACATGAATAGGTTTAGCTGACATTTGGGCTTTGTTGATTCCTCCCAGACAGCCACACAATAGAGGCGTTAGGTGTGCTTCGATGGGCTATCAACTGGCTGGATGAGGGGAGGAAGAAGCTGGGCATAGCCACACTTGCAACTGAATAGGCAGTGCTCTTTCATCACACAAACAATATGTCACCCCTACATTGTTTATGTAGCAAGCATGGAGCAAGGACTGGGGGTCAGAAAACTACAAGCACTTTAAAGCAAATTCTCTTGATATCTCTCCGACTCATAGGAGGCACCTGGTATAAAGGTAAGACCTTCAGACACATTCTTCAGCACACCTCTAGACTGCGGAAGGCTCAGAAAGACTGCTTTGCTGCTCTGTAATAAGTACAGGTACTCTGCTGCCCTGCTGCCTTATTGACCTGCTGCCTTGCTGCCTGAGTGAAAGGACAAGACCTGCATCTTGAACCAAGGGTGAACAGAGTGTCCCCAAGGGCTAGTTGGTCGGCCTCCTGATCAGAGCCTCAGGGACAGAAAAGGCTCCAACCGCCCAGAACCCAGCACCTGAACTCACCAGTTCAGAGTCTATCCTTCCTGTGGAGTCCCTTAGTCCTGAACCCTTGAAAGTGGGCCTGAAGGTGCTCAGCCAGCCCAGAAGTGGGCGTGCTGGCAGAACCACCACAGCGCGTCAAACCTCCTCGCAGAAGCTTTGGAACAGCTGCTGTGTGACGCATCTCCAATGCAGGACCTCGTATTACAGTATGCCACCGCCTCTGAAGTACTGCTGCACAAAGCATCCTTGACGAAGGGATTCACATCACAAGCCCCTTGTTGACAGCGCCCTCAACGACAACGTAGGACCCTGCATCACAGCATCACCGCTTCCTCAGAACAGCTGCTGCATAAGGTATCCTTGATGCAGTCCTTTGATAGCAAGCCTCTGATCAAAGACATCCTCTACAATGATTCAGGGCTCTTCATTGCAGCCCTGCAGCTTCTTCAGAACCACTCCTGTACAATGCATCCCTGGTGTGGGAACTAGCAAAGCTTTGCAAACCAGGATTTAAAGTACTTTTGTTCAGCGGGCTTACCTACCTGGTCCCTGTATCTCTCCCATTCTTCTTCACAGTGGGCTTGAAATGTGACTTTATCTTGGTCTGGCATGGCCAGATAACCACATTTGGTGTTTTGTGCTTCTGAGCACTATTTTCACTTAAATCTATTAAATTACATATCTCCGGTTCTATTGATTGGATTCTTGTTGTTTTGGTCTCAAATAATGTATTATTTGTTCTCTTTTTTAATTATATGAGATTTTTCTGGTGGTGTGATTTCACTTCATTACTGTTTGAAGTGGATCATATATACTTTAAACATTGCCTCTAAGTTAAGCCTGACTTCTTCTTTGCACCGCTACCAGAGGGTTAAGCACAGTGTAATTTGGGGTTTGCTTGAGTTTCATCATGGCAGGAATTGTGGTTGTGCTTGAGTACAGTTTCACCCCCACTTAATCAGTAACCCAATCAACTTTCTACACTCCAGAGAGATTATAAAACAGGTATGCACAGTATAGCAGGTTACGTAAAAACACATAACAAAAGCTAGGAGAGCAGTACACTGATTGCTGTTTGAAGGACACATTATATAAACAACCTTACCTTTTATTTAGTGGGAAAGGGGCAGTGCTCCCTTGTACCAGAGAAATAAAATTAGAGATTTCTGTCTATACAGGACATCATACTGAAGTAGAGGAAATATATTATTTCAGATGCAGGCAAAGCTCACTATTATAGGGAGACCAAGTTGGTATAACTATCATCCCAATTCCACTAGGCAAGAATCCAGCTTCTGGGCTAATCAAGCTGTACCTTCTTTGAACTCCTTGCCAACGACATTGGGTTCGCCGGTACTTAGAGATGTTATTGGTAAGCGTCTTGTAAATGTCCTGATAATTATATTGATGACAATCAATAGGGTTGATGTACTGTTAATATGACATTATCAATACCTCTCAAAAGGACTGCTATAATTTTCACGGACAGTAACAATACTTCTTAGCAGGGTTTCTTTCATTTTTTTGGAGTTTGCTGAGTACAAACTCTTATCAGCAAGGCAATCATACTTAACCTGGGCAGAGCCAAGACTACTCAGTAGTGCATCATTCTTAATTGGACAACACAAAGGCTCTGATTTATACTTTTTGGTGCAAGACTGCACTAATATTTATGGAATGGTGCAAGCCGGTTCAAAGAAAAGGCTAACGTAAAAAAAAAATGATGTTATCCGGGTGGGACTGACTGAATGGAAGATGGGGGTTTTGCACCAAAAAATGACGTTAGGCAAGTTAGAGTAAAAAAAAATGACTCTAACCAGCATAGCGTAATTTTATGACGCAAAACCATCTATACCACATGACACCTACCTTAGAAAAGACAGGAGTCATGCCCACCACCCCACAGGGCAACAAAGGGGACCAGGGTTCCCTGGGCATGGCCACTGCACCCAGTGCCATGTAGGGGGGCTCATTTCAGGGCCCCCAATAGCACTATAAAAAAAAAACTTACTGTACTTACCTATACTTACCTGGAATTGGGTCACCCATTCTCCACTGTCCCTCTAGTGTGGATGGGGGTGTCCCGGGGCCTGGGGAGGGCACCTGTGGGCTTAGGCCCACAGGTCCCCTAACGCCTGCCCTGACCCAGAGGTTAAATAATGGTGCAAATCCCCCTGTGCGTGGTTTAAGCACGGGGGATAAATATGGTACTAAGGCCTTGAAGTAATTTTTTGCACAAGAATGCCTACTTTGCATCTTATTGAAAAAATGATGTAAATTTGATGGAAAACAAGTATAAATGTTCCCTAAAATGCCTTAGCGGGACATTGCTTTTTTTGGGCTACACTAACATACAGAAAAGCTACCATACATTTCATAGACAGGACCAATAATACCATTAAGTCTTCAATGTGTGCATTATAGTAAAATAATTTCTTGACAAGGCTTCTACGCCTTTAAAAATGACCAATAAAACAGTGCTTGGAACTCTTAGATGAGCTGTTACACCGCACAGGAACACTATCTACATATGTCAGCAGGTCTGTAATACACACACACACATATATATATATACATATATATATATATATATATATGTATATATATATATATATATATATATCAGTCGATAACACTACTTAAGAGTAAGTATGCAGTACCTTTCTATGATATATATATGTGCATGGCAAGCTATATGTGGAATAAGCTATTTACATGGGGGTACTTGTCATGTTATGCCACATACAGGAGTGTGTCACCATTGTCTATTGCCTGACACATACCCTCAAACATCTTAGCATTTGACATGTACAACTGCAGTAGCAATGAGGGACATGACAGGTAGGCCTAGAATTTTGAACCACAATATGAATATCTATGCCCTTGATGTGGCATCGCGTTGATAAGTGTACTGCACATGTGCCATGATTTGACTTGCATTAATGTTTTCACCACATGTGTTTGGGTATAGGCATTCATCCACAGACAGACATCTGGGTTTGCCTGACCAAAATGCCAAGGACTAAAGGCTTCTAATGAAGCATTCAGAGCATGTCATTGTTAGGGGTGCTAGACATTAGAGGTGATCAACCTGGGACTTGCTGATTCATAGTGTTGTGTATTAGGTGAACATCTGTCCCTGACATCTTACAGATGATGTCTACAGTGTCCATTTCCATGCCAAATGTGTGGCCTATCTGAGCAACATCAATGATACCTCCTTAACTCTACTGGGACAGAAATCACTTGGTGAAGTGTGCATAGTGGAACTGCTTCCAGTGTGACATTGGTATTTCCTGTCACCTTCTCCAAGCAATTATACTTTTGTCATCAACATGGCAGGATTTTGGAGCATCATTTATTTATGTTTGCTCCTTATGTGCATGCCCTTGTGTGTGAAATGTGGGAATACATTTGTCATTGACCTATGATTATGTGACAGTTGGTCTGCTCCCTGGGTAAAAACCTTGTGGGTGATGAGGTCTCCTAATAGTTTAATGGTTACTGTGATTGCCCAACTTCATCCAGGCAATCTTACTTGTCTGAGATCCTGAATTTCCTGTGTGCAATTGTTGACATTTCAGTTGACATGCATGCATATGGTATGGCACATGGTGGAGTTAGTAGCTGGTGCCTACTTCACATCATGATAATGTTTCAAAATAAGAGCTGTTGTTCAACATTGTTCCTGGACATGTGATGACCCTATTTCTGTTTGTCATTGCAGCTTCTGCACCGGCAAGGAAAGGAGATGGGGCTGAGCCAAGTGGGGACGCATCTGGCCATGGGACTTTGGGTCAAGACACCACTGACACAAAACCCAGTGGTCCACGAGGGGAGTGCCACAGTGGAGGGGAACCCGGATCAACATCATCATTGTCATCATCAGAGTCGTCCTCCGGTGGCCACTCCCTAGTGGTGGCAGACCCATCAGCAGATCCCCCAGTAGCATCCTTGTCCACCATCCCCGTTCTATCACAGCCCTCCCTGTTCCACCCATATGGCCATGCCCACTTACCCAAGAGGGTGAGCATCTCCTTTGCTGCAGGCACCCCTGCCCCAGGCCCTGTTACCCCTGCTGTTCTCAGTGAGGAGACTAATGACTTCCTATCAACCATCACTGTGGGTCAGTCAGCCATTGTGAATTCCATCCATGTATTGGCAACCCAACAACAACTTTAACTCCTGTTCCGGGAAGGCATTCATTGTGCAATGGCTGGCCTACCATAATCTTTTCAGGCTCTGGCCTCCTCACTGATGGCAGCCAGTCTCCCCCACCTTCCACCCCTCCTCCTACACCCTCTTCCTAGTCCAAATGCCCCCTTCCACCACCTAACTAAAGAGCACAGAAAGATCCACAGACATTCACCTCAAGACCCAAATGAAGCTCACACAAACACAGGCAACACAAAATACACCGGCACACAAACAAACAACATCCACTAACAGACAGTGCAACACTCACAACTTCCCCAGACACTCCAACCACCCCCAGCATCACACACAAACATTATCAGGCACACCGACAGGCACCACACAAACCGTCAATGACACACCCACCATACCCATCCTATCCATAGACACCAGTCCAGCAGACTCCCAGACATCCACCACTACTACAGACACACAGACATCCACCACATCCACCATACCCGCAGTTACCACCCTAACAGACACACCCTCCCACCACTGCATCCCCCTAAGCCCAAGACACATTAATACCCTCACTCACTGACCAGGTAGACACCCACCACCCACAAGCATACTTCCCAGAAGCACGCACACATGACATCCACACCTATATTGCTTACAACTACTCCCTCAACCTCCAAATCCCAACACTCTTCTGATGACCCTCACCGTGTTTGTAAGAAAGTTTTTGTTTGACCTTGCCCTTTCCCCTGTTTCCTTCATCCCGTCCCAAACTCAAGAGGCCCCCACCCAGCTCCCAGCAGTCCCTTCCACCACCAAAGCCTCCCTGGCCCACCCTGCAGGCACCCGTACCGCACCCCATGACAAGAAGAAGCCCACTCCTCCCAAGCAGAAGGCCAGCCCTCCCAAGAAGAAGACCAACCCTCCAAAGCCCAAACCCTGCTCTACCAGATCAAACCCACCCCCACACTATCAGATAATCCCTGAGGTGCTGCCTGCCTCCTTGATCAATCAATCAATCAATCAAAAAAAGGTATAGAGCACGCTACTCACCTGTGAGGGTCTCAAAGTGCTGGGAGGGGGGGATCAAGGCGGGGGCACGGAGGGTCACTGTTCAAACAACCATGTCTTGAGGTTCCTTCTGAAGAGCAGGAGGTCTTTGGTTTTGCGAAGGTTGGTGGGGAGGGAGTTCCAGGTTTTGGGGGCGAGGTAGGAGAAGGACCTGCCTCCTGTGGTGGTGCGTTGGATGCAGGAGATTGTGGCTAGGGCGAGGTCGGCTGATCGGAGGTTGCATGTGGGAGTGTGGAAGTTCACTCTTTCGTTGAGGTAGGTTGGGCTGGTGTTGTGGAGGGACTTGTGTGCATGGATGAGGATCTTGAATGTGATTCTTTTGTCTATGGGGAGGCAGTGAAGGGATTTGAGGTGTGGTGAGATTCGTTCATGGCAGGGGAGGCCAAGGACGAGGCGTGCGGCTGTGTTCTGGATTCTCTGGAGTTTGCGTTTGAGTTTGAGTGTGGGGACGGCATAAAGGGTATTACCATAGTCTAGTCTACGGCTGATGAGTGCATGAGTGACTGTCTTCCTGGTCTCTGGGGGAATCCATTTGAAGGATTTTTTTAGAGTGCGGAGTGTGTGGAAGCAGGAGGAGGTTAGAGCATTGATTTGCTGTGTCATGGAGAGGGAGGGGTCCAGGATGATGCCGAGGTTGCTGCGTGGTTTGCGGGGGTGGGTGCGGGCCTAGGGCGGTGGGCCACCAGGAGCCGTCCCATGTGGTTTTGTTGGGGCCGAAGATGATGATCTCGGTTTTGTTGGAGTTAAGCTTGATGTGGTTAGTAGTCACCCAGTTGGCGGTGTCAAGGAGAGCAGCGTGTAGGGTGGTTTTGGCAGTGGTGGGGTTGTGGGTGAGGGAGAGGATGAGTTGGGTGTCATCTGCATAGGAGAGGATAGTGATTCCGTGTGCTCGGAGGATGTTGGCTAGGGGGATCATGTAGATGTTGAAGAGTGTGGGGCTGAGGGAGGACCCTTGGGGGACTCCGCAAATGATCTTGGTAGTGGTGGAGTGGAAAGGTGGAAGGCGGACTCTCTGGGTCCAGTCGGTGAGGAAGGAGGTGAGCCAGTCTAAGGCTTTGTGGCGAATTCCTATGTTGTGGAGGCGTGTGCGGAGTGTGTGGTAGCAGACGGTGTCAAAGGCTGCGGAGAGGTCTAGGAGGATGAGTGCGATGGTCTCGCCTTTGTTGACTTTGGTGCTGATGTTGTCAGTGCATACGATGAGGGTGGTTTCCGTGCTGTGGTTCTTGCGGAACCATGATTGTGAGGGGTCAAGAGTGTTGTTTGCTTCGAGGAAGTGGGATAGGCGGGCGTTGACTAGTTTCTCTGAAACCTAGGCGGGGAAAGGGAGGAGGGAGATGGGGTGATAGTTGGAGAGGATTTCGGGGTCGGCTTTGTTTTTTTTTAGGAGAGCGGTGATTTCCGCGTGCTTCCAGGGGTCTGGGTAGGTGGCGGAGTCGAAAGAGGAATTGATTATGTTGCGGAGTATCGGGGCAATGGTTGGGTTGGCTTTGTTGTAGATGCGATGTGGACAGGGGTCGGAGGGGGATCCGGAGTGGATGGAGTTCATGTTTTTTTCAGTTTCTTCGTGTGTGGTGGGGGCCCTTCCCGTGGCAGTTCCATGGCAGTTGGGAGTCAAGTTTAAGCACAACACTGCTATTTTATTGAAGATTATATGGGTTGGCCAATGACCTTGACCTTTTTTTGAATCCACTAATTAATAAACCCCAAAAATTGTTTTATTTTGGGTACACATTCCCTTGCAATTCCTTTTCCTACCTTTAAATTGTTCCTGAGTGACTTGTGTTGTCTGCCTATAGTTGTGTGTGTTTCAGCCTGCTTGCGGCACCTTCTGCTATTGTTTGTATTATCTGACTTTGTGGGTAGTGATGGTATTCCCTAAGAGGAAGGTATATGTTAAGTGTATGCATATGTGGGTGTGAATGGAATGGTGGCGTCATGGCATTGTGTGGTGTTTGTTATGGTGAGTGTTTCATCTTGTGTTGTCCTGTGTGAGCATGTGAGGTGTTGGACTTATTCCCATGATATGGCATATTTATTCAACTAACCTGTGTCAAATGGAGTTTTGTTAGTGCAGACATGGAGTGTGTTCAATTGAGCTAGCTTGGTTTGTAGTTGCCTCTGCATGTGTCCATTTATCTGTGTGTCCCTTGCACCTTGTTTCTATAGGGGTGTGCCCCATGCATTTGTAGTTGTACGTGCTTTGTAGACCTGTACTTCCACATTGTGCAGATTGCCATGACTTTTGTGTTTGGCACCGTGTGACCCTGACACACATGTAGGGCCCTTTCCATGTTGTTTTATGGGCATATGCAAAGTGTTATGTGTCCTAGTGCGTCCTCCTTTCCTGAGTGTTCCTGGTACCCCCATCCCAATAGTACAAGTATTGTGTGGATATTGCTCTTTGTCTATTTGTCTCTTTGTGTATTGTGCAAACCATTGTCCTTCCATTGTGCTGTGATGTGTGTGTCCATTGCAGAGTTATTTAATGGTGGTGATGTTTGTGTGTAATGCCACAGTGTTACATATGTGTGTTGTATGTGATGACAGTCCCTGGCCTGTGTGGGATGTGGGTGTGGGAGTTGTATTTGTATGTGTGATGTTTGTGTGTTGCTGGTGTTGTGTGTTAGAATGTTGTGTAACCTTCACTGTCCCTGTGTGGGGCTGTGTTTTTGAGTAGTGTTGCGGTGCAGTGTGATTGACCTGCCCATAGGGGGCATATTATGACTGTGCATGTGTCCTTCATGGTATGCCAAGTGTACTTGCTGCCCGTAGCGTGCACCCATATGATGTTGACGATGGCACTACGATCTGTTGTTAAGGTTAATCATATAGGTAGGTGTGTGTACTTATGGTTGGTGGCATCCAGAACTGCGTTGATTTGGGTCTCCTTCAAGGATCACCGGCCATGGAAGGTCATGTGTGATGGGTTCCATGGTGGCATCAGAAATGTAAAGCTGCCTAGAGGTGAATGTCTCCCTTTACACTGTCCGTTCCCACCTTCTGAGACATGTTGGTTGAACTTTCACGCTCACATTGGCAGTGTACAACCTCGTAGTGTGTCCTGTGGAAATACTGTCGCAGCCAGCCTGTTTGTGCTTCCGCATGACCATGGGGGTCTGTGCTCTGTGGGCCAGCATGACTCATAAAACGGTGGTCCGACCGCCAACCTGACAATGGTCAGACCACCACCTCCGCCATGGTGGTTGACAGACAGTCAAGCTCATAATGAGACCCTTAGTTTCTAGACCTCTTTGCATCAAGGAACACCAAATGGTTCAGAGGTTATGTTCAAGGGTTCAGGAGAAGAGAACATGGGAAAGAGACACTCTGCTGGTGGATTAGCCCCATAAAGTGCTCTCTTCCTTTCTGCCTTTTCTGCTAATATCAAGGGTACTAGCAGGGATACAGAAGCACAAGGTAGTCGCAAACTAAATAGTTCCCTATTGGCTGCAATACTCTTGGTTCCCAATTCTGAAAAGTATGCAATCCACTCCTCTCCCCACAATAGGTTCTTCCTCCAGATTTGTCTTTCTTCAGGACTCCTCTTCCTCCTTTAAATCTAGCTGTCTGAGTTTGGAGGTTAAAAGGTTAAGCTTAATGATTAAGGTGGTCATTATGAACATGGCGGTCAGGACCGCCATGCCGGCGGTGGTGGTAATTATTGCCACCAGCATTGGCGGTCCGGACTGCCATATTATGTTCATGGCAACACCGCCACAGGTGAAACTCCACCACCGCCAGGCTACCACCACCAGGCAGCCTGGCAATGGTGGAGGTACTCATCAGACAGGGCAGTGCTGCAAGCAGCGCTGGCCGACGGATAATGTACCTGTTTTCCCCTAACCTTTCCCTGGCGGTTTAGCCCGTCAGGGAAAGGCTGGCAGAATGGGTGCCCTGGGCCCCCCTGGAGGCCCCTGCACTGCCCATGCACTTGGCATGGGCAGTGGAGGGGCCCCCGTGCCCAGCCCCACTGTGCAGGTCACTGCCTGATATACGGGCAGTGATATGCACAACGGGTGCTGCTGCACCTGCCGCACTGCTACATTTCCACCGGCTCCATGTGGAGCCGGCATCAATGTAGAGGCCCTGCATTCCGCTGGGCTGGCTGGCAGAAACACTGTTTCCACCCGGCGGCCCAGCGGAATGTTGTTTATGTGGCTGGCGGGGTCTTCAACATGCTGGCGGTCTTTTTTTAGACCACCAGCAACAACCTCAGCTGGATTTCCCGCTGAGTTCGTAATGAGCACCTAAGGGTCTCTCGTCAATCTTAGTTGAAACAATCCAGAATTCAGGAAGACCTTCAAGACTTATCCTAGACATTGGTAGACATTTTACCAGTGGTGTTCCCAACAACGTCTTCCTGTCCATTCTTGGACTCCCACAATATTGGTGGATTGATCTCAGCTTAATCTTTTTCTCTCTACTTCACTAGTTTGCTATTAAAGACTTAATAGAATTTTCTGAGCCACAAGAAACAATATATACTCTAATTAACAGAGTCTTTAAGAGCTTTTCTATATCAAGAGCTATCTTGAAACCTTCTCCTTCTTTTGTGCTTTTCCAAAGGTTCTTAAATCATTGATATCTCCTTTTTTTAACCTGCAGGAAGAAGTGGTATTGAAATGTCTTTCTTATAAGTTTGTTTTCCTAGCAGGATGAAGAAACAGGCAACCATTAACTTTACTCTATTGTACTCCTTTTTAAAGATCTTTCAAAGACAGATAATCGTCAGACCAGATCTCTCTTTCCTTCCTAAACTCAACTCTTCCTTTCACAACTCCCAGTTGGTGATATTTCCTTCTTTTTATACTTCTTCATGGGAGGTGCAGTCTCTTTACACTATGAATGTTAAACAAGCTATTTTCATTTAACTTAACATGACACAGACTTTCTGGGAACCAATCAACTGTGACTTTTGGACAAGCATAACAAGGAAGGAAAACAACTAAACTGCTTTAAGCAGAGAGTTAATGGTTACTATGCTACAGGCTCATCAGGGATCTTCAGGAAGTGACTCTATTCAGGGAAGATCTTCTAGGGGTATAGCTACCTGTTGGGATGAGTTCCAGGGAGTCTATAAGAAGGATGATAAGAAGGCTACCTGGTCTTCAGACTTTACATTTATCAAACAATACAGACTGAGTAATGTGAGTGACTCTAGCAATAATTTTGGTGTAAGGATTGAAAGAGATCAAAATGTATTAATATATTAGTGGCAGAAAAGTTAGCATATGGTGACTAATCAACTTACATTTAAAGACCTAACAGAGAAATTAACATAGAAATGTAAAATATGCACATTTGAATTATAGTGGAAAATGTGGCCACCATTCGCATAAGACATTCTGTTTTACATGAAAGAGGTTTTGCATTGGTATTAAATGATGTGCTAATGTGAATTAAAGTTTGAGTGTTTTGTTAAGATGAATTTTAGAATTGAAGTATTAAATGAACATGTATTAATCATGTTTATATTGACTTAAATGGAATTTATTACCATGCAGAAAAATAAATGCACTTTTAAAAAATATTTGTAAATAATGTAAATAAGGTTTTCAATTAAATAATTTGTTTTGCATATTGGATTTGAATTGGAAGGTGCACAATAGGTATATTAATGTATTAATGTGTATTAAGGCTTTCTTGGTTTGAGTAGGCCTGAAAGATTAATTTTGCAGTGGTAGAGAAAAATTATTTGTTTATTATGTTTCCTCTGACCTGAATTTTGTTCCCTAGATTGCTGATGCGATATTGAATGTCCTAGTGTAATGAGGTGGAAGAACATGTTTCAGTATTAATTATGTAACAATATTTGTTGTTGCTGTCGAACAAGACAGGAGACTCATGATTCCCATGTGAAATGTATTAGCTTACTTTGTGTATTGTGAGAAGGGCACTGAAGTAACAAACAGTTAGATAAAGTAATATTTTGTCAGAATTGTGTAGAGTCTTCAAAATGACAATGTACTTTTGCTGGTAAAAATCTGGAATGTTTACCATTGGACGCTGAGTCTTGTATGTAAGGATGAGCCCACCTGAAGGACCAATCAACAGATCATGAATATTTCTAATTAGGGAGGAACTTTGGAAACTTGGAGCTAGTTTGTGTGAGTCCAGTCCTGCCTCAAGTTTGTTCAGAACTCTGTCACAATCAGTCTACTCCTGTCTTAAGTCTGCTGCTGTCACTCTCTGTCTTTTCTAAGTAATCTAATGTGTTTCCTTAGACTTAATTATCCCATTCATTTATGCTGTTCAGTACTAATATGCCCAACTAATTCTGAACTGCTGACTTTTCCTATGTGGAGCCGCCTGTGTTTGGCACTTTCCTGCTGCTGACAACTGACACTGGTAGAAAGTGACTTTTCTAGTATTTCTGTCTGCTGTCCCATGAGAAGAGTCATAACTAAATGTGGTTTCTTGTTTTCCTTTTCAACTTAGATAATTACACCAGCATATTTTAAAGAGAGTAACACTAGCTATATGATTTTTCCAAAATATGTTATCTCTTTTTTTTACTTTTGCCCACATGTGTTAGCCTGTTCCCACATATGCAAGTTTAAATGTGTGTTAGTGTCAGGAATGGCCCAGCCCTGAAATCTGAATGTTATTGATTGTATTTTGATGATTTACTTCTGTGAGCATCACCTGCTTTGAAATCTGAGATTAATGTGCATATTGTGTTGTTGCTAATCTATGTTATCCTTTTGCAGTGTCTAACAGTATTGATGTTTAGTAGGTTAAATCTCTTTAGACATTTTGTCAAACTATGGTTTTTATAAATGTTTATAACTTAGTTTTGCGCACCATATATGTTACATTGATTTTGGGATTGTAATTAAGCTTTGCAATTTTATTCAGTTTGGAGTTTGATTTAGTGTTAAATTGTTTATGGTTTCCAGAATTGTTTATGGTATAATGTCATTGATTTGTGATTGAATGAATCTGACTACTACACTGATCGACAAGTCCAGAGATCTATTTGACCTCGAATTCTGGGAATACTGATGTCGTCTCAACAGCATGCTTGTTATTTCTGAACCTGAGATGGGAACAAGACCTACATGGGCGCGCCAGTATGAATTTTACATCAGTTTTTAGGTAAACTGGTTTAATTTATGGCAATGGAATGAGTTCACATTATTAGTATGCATTAAATTTTTTTAGGAGTGCATACGTTTAGTCTGCATTGTATTTTCTTGTCAAATGCTATATTGGGGTTCACCTCATAGAGTAATGACTAGGGCGAGGGTAAGGCATGTAGACGTAATGCCCCGATTACCTACTGGTAATCTTCATTACTCTTAGTCCTACTCGTCCTGGCCAGAGTCATTACAGACCCTCCCAACCTCCCTCTGAGACTTTAAGTTTGCTTGGATATAACAGGAGAATTCTGTGTAATCTACTCCTTATGGAGCACCCAGGAAGGTGGGTAGGGTTCACTTGTAATTCTCCTGTGCTTTTTCTGTCTCGGAGGTGGAGTCACCTCATAGTGCAATGACTGTGATGAGGATGAGTAGAACTGAGGGGCAGATTTAAGATCCCCTAGCGTCTCTTTGCACCACATTAGTGTAATTTCTTTTTATGCTAATGTGGTCCAACAAGGCTGAAATCGCTGCGCCATATTCACAAATTGGCACCAGGCACAATATATGCAAAGGGGGCATTCCCCTGTTAGGGGGGCCAGAACCTCAGAGATTTCTTTGCGTCATTTTTTTCAGCACTTTTAAAACCTGCTCAAAGCAGGCGTTAAAAGGAGGCTCCCATTGGTTTCAATGGGCCTCTGGGTGCTTTGCAGGATTAGCGTCAGAATTTTTTACGCTAATCCTGAAAAGCACCAATCTAGCGTCAAAAATTCTGATGCTAGTTCCTTAACTGCCTTTACACAAAAAAAGGGGGAGTACCCTTTCATCCCACCCTGCTTAGGGTACTAACAGAACATATTCACAAAAAATAGCAGGCAGGAACGAATCTAAACATTAATTCAACCAACCAATAAATTCACTTTTGGTTAGTAGGGTCAATTACTTTCCCCATATGTATAAATGTATTTATTTACAAAAATAGCAGTGTAAACTTTATCATGAGCACATATATAAAAAACCTCCAATTATCACAAGTCAAATCAAGGAATTATAACATAAAATGTACTATACAAGTATTTACAACTAAACATAAACAAAACACATCAAAAAGAAAATGCCCAACGAAATAACTCATCCAGGTCACTCTGGTACAATTCTCATTGTGATCCTGTTTACTGAGGGTGACCAAGGGGTTAGCACTCCTCTACACACACCTAAAACTCTTTTAAGGTGTTTATCTGCTGCTTATACAATATTTATACGTTCTGTTCGTTATTTATACACCCTTGATCCCACAAGGAAAATGTCGACGTGTTTCGGCCTTTAAACTTGTGGCCTCTTCAGGACAGTCGAAGGACACTGGCTCCAGTACAAAAAATAATAACATATACACTAAGGGGGTCATTCTGACTTTGGCGGGCGGCGGAGGCCGCCCGCCAAAGTACCGCCGTCAGAATACCGCTGCGCGGTCAAAAGACCGCCGCGGTAATTCTGATTTTCCCGCTGGGCTGGCGGGCGACCGCCCGCCAGCCCAGCGGGAAACCCCCTTCCACGAGGATGCCGGCTCCGAATGGAGCCGGCGGAGTGGAAAGGGTGCGACGGGTGCAGTTGCACCCGTTGCGATTTTCAGTGTCTGCATGGCAGACACTGAAAACTTGGTGGGGCCCTGTTACGGGGGCCACTGCAGTGCCCATGCCATTGGCATGGGCACTGCAGGGGCCCCCAGGCGTCCCACGACACCCCTTACCGCCATCCTGTTCCTGGCGGCCAAAACCGCCAGGAACAGGATGGCGGTAAGGGGGTCAGAATCCCCATGGCGGCGCAGCAAGCTGCGCCGCCATGGAGGATTCCCCAGGGAAGCGGGGAACCGGCGCTACACCGCCGGTTTCCCGTTTCTGACCGCGGCTGTACCGCCGCGGTCAGAATGCCCAGGGATGCACTGCCAGCCTGTTGACGGTGCATCCGCGGTCCCCGGCCCTGGTGGATTTTACCGCCAGGGTCGGAATGACCCCCTAAGTCTTAAAACACAAGATTCCACAATATTCTTTCTCCAAGATGCATCGAGTATTAATGTCTGAATTCTCAGTTAAAATTCAAGTATCACCACTACAAGTGAACAATAATCCGATATGTGAATCCATCAACTAAATTAAATTAGATTAAATCTCTCCCAGGTGCTCCTAACGTGAGACCGAACTATTAACTCACCACCATGCAATGCAGTGTGGTATTAGAAAAAGTGTTCTGAACGAAAAACTATTCTCCAAGATATCTAGTCAAACCTACCTTCATTGAGTCAACAAAGCCTCATGTTGTGTCAAACCATCAGGTCAAATTAATTATTTGGTTATTAGCATTATTCTACTGTCTCTGGTTAAATTAAACGGTAATGGCACCATGCGTTTGGATGTCTGTGTCATCTATCACATGGGAAAAATAGATAGTTCCTCAAATACAGTGTCCGTATATTCCGTTACGTAACTGTTGCAATCTCTCTAAACCCACTCCACTTACTAGTGAACGGTTAGTTTTTCCTTTAGGTCAGCAGCATCCCCGTTCGTGCCGATAAATCGTTCTTGGCTCTGCGTACGGAACTTGTACGCGGCCAGATAAGCAAACGCCATTTTAAAGACCAATTTGGCTAGGCGCATACTGGCCCACTGCTATTTCCCTGCAGTATCCCGCTTTGGGCGCCATATTGGGGGAACCGCGTCTATTCCTAATACTTATCTAGGCTCCATCCACGTACTAAGTGTCTAGACTACGGGTATCTTTTGTGGCACAAAGACGCAAATGTCCGTTTTAGAAAGATTTACATCGCTAGACCTGTCCACCGTTTAAAGGCAACAAAACTAATAATCACAAGAGTACATCTCCCCGATCTCTATTTTGGAAACAATTCATTACTAGTTGTCACATTATCGAAGGGGCCAGAAAAACTAATCCTCTCCAGAGTGTAATTTATTGTGTAGTATGTTCGTACAATAAAGCTTATATTTGACAAACAGGGCAGGCAGTTTAAAGCCGTATTCTACAACATCGTTCGAGAGTTAAGTGTGCTATAAAAGGAGCACCGTTGGTCGAACACTTTTTAGAGCTTGGACATGGAGGAGATGATATTAAATGGTTAGTGCTTGCAGCTGTACAAAGTAAAATGGATGGTCCCCCAATGCTAACTAGATTACTTAAATTAGAAGCACGGCTGATTGAGAAATTTCAAACAGTCAAAAATGGACTCAATGACTGTGACGAAATGTGGTCTCTCATTGGTAAATGAGATTTGATATGTCCGGGTAGAATGACAGCGCAGTTGTACTCTGTAAAGAGAGTAAAGAATATGGTGACCAATGTAATTACTGTGAAGTAGGTGTGGTGTTGAATCTGCTTTAAAAATGTTACATTGTATTAAGCTGCTAAAAAAACACATGGTAACGATTTGGAACTGGTAACCGAATATTTGAGCCTATCCAAAGTAATAACTGTTATTGTATTATACCTGTAATGTTTTTTTAAAATGTGCTATTTGTAAGCAGAAATGTATTGAACATATTAATGAGAAGATGAAGACTCGTGGAAGCCCCGATGGAGGCAACTAAATACAGATGTGATAGACAATAGTTAAAAATTCTGGAGAGGATTAGTTTTTCTGGCCCTTTCGATAATGTGACAACTAGTAATGAATTGTTTCCAAAATAGAGATCGGGGAGATGTACTCTTGTGATTATTAGTTTTGTTGCCTTTAAACGGTGGACAGGTCTAGCGATGTAAATCTTTCTAAAACGGGCATTTGCATCTTTGTGCCACAAAAGATACCCGTAGTCTAGACACTTAGTACGTGGATGGAGCCTAGATAAGTATTAGGAATAGACGCGGTTCCCCCAATATGGCGCCCAAAGCGGGATACTGCAGGGAAATAGCAGCGGGCCAGTATGCGCCTAGCCAAATTGGTCTTTAAAATGGCGTTCGCTTATCTGACCGCGTATAAGTTCCGTACGCAGAGCCAAGAACGATTTATCGGCACGAACGGGGATGCTGCTGAGCTAAAGGAAAAACTAACCGTTCACTAGTAAGTGGAGTGGGTTTAGAGAGATTGCAACAGTTACGTAACGGAATATACGGACACTGTATTTGAGGAACTATCTATTTTTCCCTTGTGATAGATGACACAGACATCCAAACGCATGGTGCCATTACCGTTTAATTTAACCAGAGACAGTAGGATAATGCTAATAACCAAATAATTAATTTGACCTGATGGTTTGACACAACATGAGGCTTTGTTTACTCAATGAATGTAGGTTTGACTAGATATCTTGGAGAATAGTTTTTCGTTCAGAACACTTTTTCTAATACCACACTGCGTTGCATGGTGGTGAGTTAATAGTTCGGTCTCACGTTAGGAGCACCTGGGAGAGATTTAATCTAATTTAATTTAGTTGATGGGTTCACATACTGGATTATTGGTCACTTGTAGTGGTGATACTTGAATTTTAACTGAGAATTCAGACATTAATACTCGATGCATCTTGGAGAAAGGATATTGTGGAATCTTGTGTTTTAAGACTTAGGGGGTCATTCCGACCCTGGCGGTAAAAACCGCCAGGGCCGGGGACCGCGGATGCACTGCCAACAGGCTGGCGGTGCATCCTTGGGCATTCTGACTGCGGCGGTACAGCCGCGGTCGGAAACGGGAAAACGGCTGTGTCCCGCCGGTTTCCCGCCGCCCTAGGGAATCCTCCATGGCGGCGCTGCAGGCAGCGCCGCCATGGGGATTCCGACCCCCTTACCGCAAGCCTGGCTCTGGCGGTTTTGACCGCCAGAACCTGGCTGGCGGTAACGGGTGTCGTGGGGCCCCTGGGGGCCCCTGCAGTGCCCATGCCAATGGCATGGGCACTTCAGGGGCCCCCTAACAGGGCCCCACCAAGATTTTCAGTGTCTGCCAAGCAGACACTGAAAATCGCGACGGGTGCAACTGCACCCGTCGCACCCCTTCCACTCCGCCGGCTCCATTCGGAGCCGGCATCCTCATGGAAGGGGGTTTCCCGCTGGGCTGGCGGGCGGCCTTCTGGCGGTCGCCCGCCAGCCCAGCGGGAAACTCAGAATTACTGCGGCGGTCTTTTGACCGCGCAGCGGTATTCTGACGGCGGGACTTTGGCGGGCGGCCTCCGCCGCCCGCCAAAGTCAGAATGACCCCCTTAGTGTATATGTTATTATTTTTTGTAGTGGAGCCAGTGTCCTTCGACTGTCCTAAAGAGGCCACAAGTTTAAAGGCCGAAACGCGTCGACATTTTCCTTGTGGGATCAAGAGTGTATAAATAACGAACAGAACGTATAAATATTGTATAAGCACCAGATAAACACCTTAAAAGAGTTTTAGGTGTATGTAGAGGAGTGCTAACCCCTTGGTCACCCTAAGTAAACAGGATCACAATGAGAATTGTACCAGAGTGACCTGGATGAGTTATTTCGTTGGGCATTTTCTTTTTGATGTGTTTTGTTTATGTTTAGTTGTAAATACTTGTATAGTACATTTTATGTTATAATTCCTTGATTTGACTTGTGATAATTGGAGGTTTTTTATATATGTGCTCATGATAAAGTTTACACTGCTATTTTTGTAAATAAATAAATTTATACATATGGTGAAAGTAATTGACCCTACTAACCAAAAGTTAATTTATTGGTTGGTTGAATTAATGTTTAGATTCGTTCCTGCCTGCTATTTTTTGTGAATATGTTCTGTTAGTACCCTAAGCAGGGTGGGATGAAAGGGTACTCCCCCTTTTTTCGTGTAAATGCAATAGTACACCTAATCAGGTGTGTGGGAGATGTTAAGATAAAAACAATTGGCTATTGACAGCCATGGTATGTTAGTACTTAAATTATGAATTCATAGCGGTGGTGGACAAAAATATTGGTGGGCTATAGAGTATTAATATGTCTGAATCACAAACTGTTTGCTATACGGAAGAACAGATATCTAAACTGTTAGAACTCCCTTCGCTGCTCAGTGGAGAAAAACCACAGAGTGATACTCCTAAGCTTGATAAAATAGAAAAATTGAAACAACTCAAAAAGAAAAATATCAGGACGCAATTACATGCGCAAGTACTATTAGAGCACCTCAAAAACAATACTATTCCACAAGGTTTACAAGTAAGGAATATTCCCATAATTTTCATAGGTGATCCAAGATATCTAACCCAATTTAGTGGGGTCGGTACGAAGTGTTCAAGGGATTGGATGGCCTTGTCTGTGGAAACTGCACTAAGAATTAGTGAAGATGAATTAAAAGAAATCGCTGAATTGGAACAAGAGGCGAGCTCAGACAACACTATCCATAACTCACAGCAACTATTGGAAACTGTGAATAAAACAATAGCTGAATTTAAATCAAATACGATCAGCCTGAAAACGACAAAACTAGCCCGGGATATTAAGAACTTTGATATAACAGGTGTATACCCATATCTAAAACCAGACTTTTATAAGAGCAACAACCCTAACAATTTTAATCTATAATATCATACTAGGTCTCGAAAAAAGTTTATAACCTTTTCAGATACGTCCTCAGACTCTGAGACTGAGGCTCATACTTCATATCCCTCTGGCCAACCTTTTTTAGGCAGAGGCAACCGGAGAGGTACAAGAGAGGGAGGAATCCCCAGGGACCAATTCCAAGATCCGAATTTCTTCCGGACCAGGAGGAGAGCGTACAGAAGGCAATAATGAAGCCAGACGACTTGATTCCTATTTACAATCTATCTTTGTATTCTTTATCTGACACAGAGAAACAAGATTTAAGTAAAGGTCTGTCTTTTGTCCCAATTAAAAATCAAGACCCCATAGACAGTAAAATTGAAGTACTTAACTTTTTACGTAAGATCAGACTTAGAGCATTCTTCAGCACAGACACTCCATTAGAAGAATGGTCAAACAGTGGTTTGAAACCTAAATCCTTCTTCCTACCTGATAGGAATGAAATGCCGAAAGAAGTTAAGGTCGTTGAGGAGGTAGTGTTAAAAGAATTGGATTTGATCAACACCAAAAAGATATTTTTTAAGAACAATTGTTCTAAAATGGAAAAAGAGGCCATTTCTAGTTTAGCAGAGAACAAAGACATCGTAATCAAACCAGCTGATAAAGGCGGGGGAATAGTCATCTGGAGTGTGGAGCAATACAATAAGGAGGTAATGAGACAGTTAGATGATAGCACACACTATCGTGAATTACCTACGAATACACCTAAACAAGTCCAATATCAGATAGAAGCACTTGCACAGTCAGCTAAAGAACAAGGATTGAATAGTAGAAAAGAATATGAGTTTTTAAACCAGAATGATGGTAGAACGCCTTGCTTCTATATCCTTCCCAAGATACATAAAAATATGGAAGAACCACCAGGGAGACCGATAGTCTCGGCTTGTGGTTCTATTCTAGAACCTTTGGCCCAGTTTGTAGATACATTTTTGAAACCGTATGTACTCAAGACTGCAGCTTATGTACGTGACACTATGGATATTATCAATAAAATTGAAAATGTAACATTTGATGAGGAGAAACATATTTTAGTGACTTTTGATATAGAGTCGCTTTATACAAATATCCCACAAGATGAGGCGCTGGAGATTGTCAAACTTATCTTAAATAAGAGCAGGGAAACAGAAGGTACCCCTATAGATTTTGTAGTCGATTTAGCTACACTATGTTTGAAAAATATATTTTTTTAATTTAATGATAAGCTTTATCGACAAGTTAAAGGAGTTGCCATGGGTTGCAGCTTTGCTCCTGAGATCGCCAACTTGGTGATGGACTTTTTTGAACAAAAATGGATATACGATCAAATTAACCCATTTAAAAAGCACATCGCCAAGTGGTTCAGGTATATTGATGATATCTTAATGATTTGGGAAGGACCTGAAACTGTACTGGTTGCCTTCTTTAATTGGCTTAATCAACGAACAGCCGATTTTAAATTCACGATGAACAAAGATAAAACTAAAATTAACTTTTTAGATATCTGGATTGTGCCAAAAAATGGAAAATTGACAGTAAGTCTGTACAAAAAGCCAACAGACCGTAATACACTACTACATTTTACTAGTGGGCATCCAAGGGTGCTTAAAGAAAATTTACCTTATGGACAATTTCTGAGGATCAGAAGAAATTGCACAGAGAAAGATGACTATTTTAGTAATTCTGAAAAACTGAAGAATAAATTAATTACAAGAGGGTACCCTAAGAAGCTAGTGAAAGAGGCTGAGAAAAGAGCATGGTTTACCCCCAGGGAAACTCTGCTCACACCAAAAAAGCAAATAAAAGAGGTCCCGCTAACATGCGTGTTGACATTTAGTCCAAAGGCCAATAAAATTCGAAAAATAATCGAAAAAAAATGGCGGATTATAAATGAGCTAAATATAGAGAAACCTCTGTTTGCCTTTAAGAAAGCGCGCAGTTTAAAAGAACAATGGGTACGAGCTGATTTGAAAAAATCAGACAAGGAAGATCAAAAGACTTGGCTACAACTCCCAGCAATACAAGGACACTACAAATGTGGCAAGTGTACAGCTTGCCAATTCACGCAAAATTCAAAAGAGATAGTTATAAACGGTAGGAAACATGCGCAATATAATTTCTCCAATTGTAACACCAAAAATTTAATTTATTGTGTAGTATGTCCGTGCAATAAAGCTTATATTGGACAAACAGGGCAGGCAGTTAAAAGCCGTATTCTACAACATCGTTTGAGAGTTAAGTGTGCTATAAAAGGAGCACCGTTGGTCGAACACTTTTTAGAACTTGGACATGGAGCAGATGATATTAAATGGTCAGTGCTTGCAGTTGTACAAAGTAAAATGGATGGTCCCCCAATGCTAACTAGATTACTTAAATTAGAAGCACGGCTGATTGAGAAATTTCAAACAGTCAAAAATGGACTCAATGACTGTGACGAAATGTGGTCTCTCATTGGTAAATGAGATTTGATATGTCCGGGTAGAATGACAGCGCAGTTGTACTCTGTAAAGAGAGTAAAGAATATGGTGATCAATGTAATTACTGTGAAGTAGGTGTGGTGTTGAATCTGCTGAAAAAATGTTACATTGTATTAAGCTGTTAAAAAAACACATGGTAATGATTTGGAAATGGTAACCGAATATTTGAGCCTATCCAAAGTAATAACTGTTATTGTATTATACCTGTAATGTTTTTTTTAAATGTGCTATTTGTAAGCAGAAATGTATCGAACATATTAATGAGAAGATGAAGACTCGTGGAAGCCCCGATGGAGGCAACTAAATACAGATGTGATAGACAATAGTTAAAAATTCTGGAGAGGATTAGTTTTTCTGGCCCTTTCGATAATGTGACAACTAGTAATGAATTGTTTCCAAAATAGAGATCGGGGAGATGTACTCTTGTGATTATTAGTTTTGTTGCCTTTAAACGGTGGACAGGTCTAGCGATGTAAATCGTTCTAAAACTGGCATTTGCGTCTTTGTGCCACAAAAGATACCCTTAGTCTAGACACTTAGTACGTGGATGGAGCCTAGATAAGTATTAGGAATAGACGCGGTTCCCCCAATATGGCGCCCAAAGCGGGATACTGCAGGGAAATAGCAGCGGGCCAGTATGCGCCTAGCCAAATTGGTCTTTAAAATGGCGTTCGCTTATCTGGCCGCGTACAAGTTCCGGACGCAGAGCTAAAAACGATTTATCGGCACGAACGGGGATTCTGCTGAGCTAAAGGAAAAACTAACCGTTCACTAGTAAGTGGAGTGGGTTTAGAGAGATTGCAACAGTTACGTAACGGAATATACGGACACTGTATTTGAGGAACTATCTATTTTTCCCTTGTGATAGATGACACAGACATCCAAACGCATGGTGCCATTACCGTTTAATTTAACCAGAGACGGTAGGATAATGCTAAAAACCAAATAATTAATTTGACCTGATGGTTTGACACAACATGAGGCTTTGTTGACTCAATGAATGTAGGTTTGACTAGATATCTTGGAGAATAGTTTTTCGTTCAGAACACTTTTTCTAATACCACACTGAGTTGCATGGTGGTGAGTTAATAGTTCGGTCTCACGTTAGGAGCACCTGGGAGAGATTTAATCTAATTTAATTTAGTTGATGGATTCAAATACTGGATTATTGTTCACTTGTAGTGGTGATACTTGAATTTTAACTAAGAATTCAGACATTAATACTCGATGCATCTTGGAGAAAGAATATTGTGGAATCTTGTGTTTTAAGACTTAGGCCCTCATTCTGACCTTGGCGGTCTTTTCGCGAGACCGCCGAGTTACCGCCGCGGTGAAGACCGCCGACCGCGGCGGTATGCCGCTGTGCGCATTCCGACCGCTGGGAGCGTTCCGCCGGGAAACCGCCAGCAGCCACACTGGCGGTCGGCGGAAAAGTGGAGACTGGTCAACCTCCACAGCCACACCAGCAGAACACCGCCCACAGAATTACGACCCACATATCTGTGTGGCGGTCTTCTGTTGGCGGTGTTCTGTTGGCGGTCACCTCCCCATGGCTCCCGTCGCCTCCCGGAGGACCAACGCACAAGGTAAGTTGACCGTCCGTGAGGGGAGGGGGAGGGGGGGTGTTGTGTGATGTGGGCGTGCGTGTGAGTGTGTAGAGGGGGTGTGTGAGTGCGTGTATGCGGGCGGGGGGTGCTGCTGTGTCTATGGGTAATGTGTGCTGTTCGGCAGGTGCGCATGTCTGCATGTATGTGTGCGGGTATGTGTCCCCGTTGTGTATGTGTGTGTAGGGGGTGTGTATATGTACATGTTGGGGGTGTGTGCATTTCGGGGTGCATGTATGTGCATGTCGGGGTGGGGGTGGGGAGGGGGTTCGTACCACCTCTGGGGGGTGGCAGGGGGGTGGAGGGTGTGGGGGGAGGACTCGGGTGGGTAGTGGGGGGTGGGGGAGACCCCTATCAGTGCCAGGGAAGGAATTCCCTGGCCCCGATAGTGCTTACCGCCATGGTTCGCATGGCGGTTCCCGACCGCCAGAAACCGCGGCGGTAGGCAGGGTCATGATACCGTTGGCGGTCTTGGGACGACCACCGGGCCGGAGTGCGCAAACTCCAGCCCGGCGGTCATGACCGCCGTGGCGGTCGGAGTGGGGAAGTGGCGGTCAATCGCGGCGGTGACCGCCGCGGTCAGAATGCCATTTTTCTGACCGCCGATCTGTTCGCGGTCCGACCGCCGCCTCTCCGCCGACCGCCAAGGTCAGAATGAGGGCCTTAGTGTATATGTTATTATTTTTTGTAGTGGAGCCAGTGTCCTTCGACTGTCCTGAAGAGGCCACAAGTTTAAAGGCCGAAACGCGTCGACATTTTCCTTGTGGGATCAAGGGTGTATAAATAACAAACAGAACGTATAAATATTGTATAAGCACCAGATAAACACCTTAAAAGAGTTTTAGGTGTTTAGAGGAGTGCTAACCCCTTGGTCACCCTAAGTAAACAGGATCACAATGAGAATTGTACCAGCGTGACCTGGATGAGTTATTTCGTTGGGCATTTTCTTTTTGATGTGTTTTGTTTATGTTTAGTTGTAAATACTTGTATAGTACATTTTATGTTATAATTCCTTGATTTGACTTGTGATAATTGGAGGTCTTTTTATATATGTGCTCATGATAAAGTTTACACTGCTATTTTTGTAAATAAATAAATTTATACACATGGGGAAAGTAATTGACCCTACTAACCAAAAGTGAATTTATTGGTTGGTTGAATTAATGTTTAGATGCCTGCTATTTTTTGTGAATAAGTTCCTTAACTGCCGCCATGGTACACCATATATTAAATATGGAGCACACATGATGGCGTTAGGGGGATGCTAAGGGGCGCACAAAAGTGGTGCTGCACTAGGTGCAGCACCACTTTTCATAAATCTGCCTCTGACAGTCATGAAGATTACCTGTAAGTAATCAGGGCATGTTGTTCCAGGTAATCCATGAGTCATGTAATAGCATTGTGAAGCCACCGGAACTCTTGCAAGGTATGGAGCAAAGCCGTCATCTTGGGAGTGGTGATATGTAAACCACACTCATTGTTTTCCTTTCAGAATGACTTGGCTGAAGATTCAACTTAATGCTGGCTTCAGGATTCTGCGAGGTTCCCGTTGCTCCTCCTGATTTTGCCAACAATTCCATCATCTTCCCTGGATTCAGCAGTTTTTTAAACAAACAAAAAAACAGGACAGGTTAGTTCAAACTGCAACATGCGTGAAGGCAACATAAAATAGAAAATCCAGACAGATCTCAGAAAAAGAGTTCAATTATGCCTGTATGTGTACAATTAAGAACAATTGAGCGGAACTTCAAGTATTTGTTAATGGAAATTTCCATCAAGAGTGCATTAAAGTTGTGATGCAACAGCTGAAAGAAGCATAGAATTGAGGATGCATTTTGAAGCAGCTACTGTTGTGACCAAACAAATGAAGTAATAGAATATGTTTATATTATGATTATGAAATATAACTGACTTTGTTCTTTCTCTTTGACAGATACTTGAGAGAATTAGTACGTCCTATAAAAGCTAATTGGTATTTAATGTGTGTACAAGGTTCTATGTTTTTCAAGGTTTTAATTATCTCTTATGTCTTTTACCAGGGCCACAGAATACTAGCACGCACTCTGGAGAAAAAGAGAGAATGAATCTCCTTACTCAAATTGTGTGAACAGTATCTATACTTTGAAATCTTTCTCTCCCCATTCCCTTTGTTAGTATTAATTATTCATTTCATCAAGTCATACGGGTGTGTCGGCGAGGGCACAGAGTTTAGATGGAATCCATGGAACTCTTACAGTGGAACTCGGGCTAAGAGATTAGTGACCATGTGACACTGTGCACTATAACAGAGTCAACTACCCAGAGACGCCAGGCACAGACTTAACAGAAAACCATCATTTTAGCATCAATACAGCTGTCACACGTGCTGTTAAAAACACTGCAGCAAGAATGAAAGAATTAGTTTTATTTCTATGGCAACAATTGCAGACATCTCCTACACTAAATACCAGACCATCAACAAAAGTTACATAGGCAACAACCACTCACTCAATACCACAAATGTATGGGAACATGGAAGTTATCCAACATTTTGAAGAAAGGGCAGGCCATCTAGACAAAGTCTATATCAAATGTTACTGGAGGTATCACCTGGCACTCCTACTGCCCCACAGTTCCATAGATCAGAGAAATCTATGCACCAGATTTATCTCAATGACCACGGAGCCACATGTAAGCTCTGTAGGAGGACTGAAGAGTTAAGAAAAGCCATGCCCAAGGCAAATTCTTTCATTAGACCTGGTATGTCCGAATAATAAAACTATTGATTGACTGATTAGTTTAATAACGGTCAGAATGTAGTATCAAAATTGTTTACAGCACATGGAACATACTAGGTAATTTTCACATTTTGAAAAGGAAAACAGTTGCATACTATGAAAGTGTTCCGGTGTTTGTCGTAATATTTGTGGCAGTTTTTTTTTAGTGATCTTTCAAGATGGTAGTAAATAAAAAAACGCTATTGTGTAATACCCTTTTAATCATCATTAAAGGCTGCACCTTGGTTCGGCAATGATGTCGAGGAGCACTATCGTATGCTCAAATGCTTCTCAAGGCAGAGTATATTTATTTTAGGGGGGGATTAATTTTCTGTTTAAGAATTGCTACATCCCTAACATTTTGAGCAGATACACTAGCCCTTCGAAAAGTGCCAGTTTCACGAGCCACTTTGAACACAAACCTGGTAGATACGCAGGCTGCAGGAGTAAACATATATTTTATTGTCAGCCTTCTGCTTTGGGTAATTCTCTCATTTTTCCCATGTCAATTCACTTGTGGTTTTCTACCTAGTAGAATCTTTTTCATTCAAGGTCTCATGTACCATTTCATTTACATCCAGTTTTGGTCAAAAATCGCTTTGAAATGCCCCCAAGTATAAATTTGTTGATGGTGCCATCACTAAAGTAAACCAACCCAAACATGATAGTGCTATGGATGATGCTGCTGATGATTTAGTACCAGAAGATGTGAGTAGGTGAAAAGTAAGTTACCAGCTTGTCACAGATTCTAACTGGTATTAGCTTAATGGACTGGCAGGGGCTTCTGATGTGGCCGTAGTGTCTTTTTGGTGGTACAACCTTTGCACCATGCAGAATTTATTTTGAGGAGGGCACGTCTATAGGTCTTCTTTTGTGTATAAATTGTAATCTGTCAATGTTGAACTAAAACGCTTTGTGCGCAAACAAGTATCTTGCTACTCATCTTCTACCGAAACAGGGATAAATGAAGACCATGAACATTTGTAATGGCATCTAGAATATTGGTACAGATTTCCTTCTTAGAAACCACCATGTTTCTATTAAGACTGCACTTTGCTTTTGGATGCATGCTTCACAATTTGGCACATGGCATGCAATCGCTCATGGTGACATCATTTCTGCTGACTGACTGTTCTAAAACTGGGAAAATGGATTGTGATTATGTTTTTTAGCCCCTGTTGCCACATTGTGGCCTGAGGCAGACGATTTATGTTGCTCAAACAAGCACTGAAGCACAAAGTAAGCAGCAGAAGTCATTTATAAGTGGTAGTACAGCCCATCAGTTCAACGAAGGCCCAGGGCTACACGCCCCTAACCGGGGCCACCTGGCATATCTAGGTAGAACCACCTGCTGGACAAGGAGGTTGTTGCCTACAGTGCTTCTGCTGGAGGGGCATGTAGAATGAGTGGAGTGGCTACCCATAAATGAGGCAGGGCAACCACCAATGCTACCCAGAAGTATAGTCGCTGACAGGCTGACAAGTCAATGGTTTGCAACTTCCGAAACTGGTGAGACACTGCCATTGGAAAAATGGCAGTCACCCATTTCTAAATGAGTTATGGGAACCGGGAGTTTGGCATTGTAGCAGTCCTGCCAATTATTAGTGAAGTTCCCATACCAATACATTTCTAAATATTCTCCACTCTTTCATTGGATCCAAATCTCCAGTATGAGGGACTACACTGAGAATCTATTAGGTCACTGAGCACCTTCAGTTCTTCCTAACTTTAAAAGAATAGCTCCCATCAATGCCTCTGATAGATGACCAATTCTTTCCTGAATGCTAATTTTTGCATTGATATGCCATCGACAATGTTTACTTCCATTACCTCGAGGTCATTAAGGGATGCATGCAGCTTCCCCATTCGGAACCTCACAATGATCGCATGCTGATAAATACATTCAACAACAGTATATATGTTGATGATCCTCAAGTCAGGCACCTTGAAAGTCACTCATAGGTTTTATGTCGACTTTATCCTGACAACTGCTTCACTTGTCGATAGATGGATGTGCGCAAATGCATGACTTTCAAATACACAAGCTAACAGTGTTCTGTTCAACCTTCGCATTGTGGCAGTTGAAAATTATGTCCAGTTTGAAACAAGTGGTCAATTTTTGCGATTTGTTCTTCTGAGTGAAATGCCATATGCTTTTTATGCCGAGAATTGGGCCCAGGGCTCACTGGTCACAGGACCCAAGCTGCACACCACTGGCACATAACAACAAGGCTGTAAATGTACTGAGGTTGCTTGATTTTCCATCTAGATGGGACCTTCTGTGTGATCTTGGAATCTACGGTTGCTGTAGGTCAGCAGAATCATGTTTGATTCACATATATCTGGCCTTGGTCCGTAGTGGCACAGTGATAAAAACAGTGGACTGGAATGAGGAATTACCAGTGCTTGTGAATACATCGAACATTCCACCCTTCACATATTTGCTTTTGTTTTGTTGGTCAGACACCCTATGTCTCACAGGTGCATGCTTAGCTGCAGTTCACATGCTCACTGTCACATAAAGCTTAAGCTACACCTCAATGAGGGGGCCCAACAAGTCCATAACTAGTCTGTAGGTGCTTGAATTCTGACTCAACTGGGACATGGACTGGCAGTTTGAGCTGGTGTGTTCCTATTGGAGCAGCAGCACATCTGATTTTCATATGACTGGTCTGTTTGTGAAGTGACATAGTGGGCAAAACACAATAGAGTGGAATGCAGCACATGTATTCACCCGTGGTTGAGAATAATTCACACACCACTTTTTTTGTTTTTCCTTTTCTACATGAGACCTGCTAAGTGCAATGGGTATGTGTAGATGTGGGTCCTGTGCTCACTGTGCCACAAAACTTGGGAGGCACTACACTGAGGAGATCCAACGTGGCTAACTTTGGTCTGGAGTTGCATATTTGCCTTCCAGAGGGGGTCTGGCCTGGCAGTTTGGTCTGGGCTGTTTCTGTCATAGCAGAGCTATGTCTGATTTGCACATGGCAGATTTCTCTCTGGAATGGCACAGCTGGCAAAAAAAACCTAACGGACTTGAATACGAATCAAGTAATTATTAGTGGCTGCGATTACTGTTTAAATGACATCGGTTGGACCTGGCCCTTTCCACATGGTCATTCCCCAAACCTTTTGCCTTCTCCTCCTAATTTTTCTGACCCTTTTTGTCTGGTGTTATGACTGGTCACTTTCTCACTGCTAATAAGTGCTAAAGTGCATGTGCTCTCCCTTGTAAAGACTCACCCCTATTCAGTCTATGGCACCAGTCCCTAGACTGGAGCACCAGTGGCAGGGTAGAACCCCTGAAATGGTGGGAAGAAGAGTGGAGAGAGGATGCTATGTACCTTGGACTACCGCTCCCCAGTCAAAGAGATTTCAGAGACCATAGGCCCCGGGGTGGCCTTGGACCTGGCTCTGGCCACAGACAACTAGGATGCCTCCATGGGTTAGATTAGATTGTCTGGGAAGCATAGACAGAGGGAGCCAACTGGGTTCAGATTAGAGTAGAGCTGGATCATGCCCCTGCAGCTGAGGGCCAAGGTCCATGTTCTATTGCCTCAAGCAGGGAAGTCCATCAAGCTATTGATTCCCTCTTCCTTTAGGCTGGTAGGGGGTCATGTTGGACCTGGCCCTTTCTACAGGGTCATTTACTCAAACCTTTTGCCTTCTCCTCCTAATTTTTCAGACCCTTTTTGGCTGACGTTATGACTCTGGTCACTTTATCACTGCTAATCAGTGCTAAAGTGCATGTGCTCTCCCTTATACACTTGGCACATTTAATTTACCTTTGAGTCCCTTGTACAGTGATATCCCTATACCCAGGGCATGTAAATTAAATGCTACTAGTGGCCTGCAGTGCAGCCTGGGCCTCCCACAGAAGTAGCCTTTCAAACATGTCTCAAGCCTGCTAGCGCAGGACCTGCATGCACAGTTTTTTGCCACATGGACCTGGCATCTAAATGTACTTGCCAGACCAAGAGCTCCCCTTTTACTACATATAAGTTACGTCTAAGGTAGGCCCCAGCTAGCCCTATGGGTAGGGTGCTATGTATGTAGAAGGCAGGACATGTGCCTGGTTGCGTGGCCTGCCCTGGTAGTGACAAACAGCCTATTTGGTTTCTCACTGCTGTGAGTGCTGCCTTCTCATAGGATTGCATTAGCAATGCCCTGTCTTATGTCTAGGGGGTATTGTCTAATTTATAAGGGGAAGATTAGGCATGTTTGGTATGGTTGATATGGTAGTGAGAAATGCTGCTTACTGGTGTAGGTGGATATTTTATTATCATTGTAGAAATGCCACTTCTTGAAAGTGAGCATTTCTAGGTGCTCATGACTGGTGTTTTGCAGCTTGACTCCAATCCACGTCTGGGCAGAGTGATAGTTGGGCTTTGTGCATACGTTTCAGACAGCCTGTACACAGGGAGGGTGGAAGTGTCACAAGAGTGCATCTGCATACTGAATAGTCTTCCTGGGCTGAGAGAAGGGGAGGCGAGGCACACATGCATCTGTAAAGGCTGTGCCCTGGCCTCACACAAAGGGCTTGTTTACCCCCAGCTGATGTCTGGAACCTGTGCTGGAGGAGAGAAGGGACACTCCTAGAACCAGTTGGAACTGGTTGGAACCTCCTCTCCTCCTCATTGAAAATGCTTTGCAAAACTGAGTATAAGTACAAGGGATTTTTCCCCATAAAAACAGATAAGAAACATACTTGGAATTGGACACAGAATGCTGCTGGAAGGACTCACCAGGAACCACCTTGAACTGCTGTTGCTGTGCTGACCTGTGACCTGCTAGGTCACTTGGAGGAACTGCCACTGTCTGCATCACCCTTGTGATGGCCTGTCGCTGGGCCCTGCTGCCTGTTGCTCCATTTGTTGTCTCCTGGGGCTGCATGCTGTGGCCCCTGTCCCCTGCAACTGTTATTTTTGCAGCACATCTGGAGTGTTTTTTTTTTTTTTATTGCCGCAGGAGTGCCTTTTCTACTCGTTGGAGCACCAGGAGTAGCGCTCTTTTAAAATTTCCCGTCGTGCTGCAAGAGTGCTTCCTGCGACTCTGCAGCCGAAGAAATCACCGCCATGACCCCGGCGCTGAGGAATTATCATATGTGTGGAAGGTGCGCTGTGTTCCGTGCCCCTGGGGCACCGCAACCTGTAGAACGGAGTGAGAGCGCTTCTCATGGTGCCCCTGGGGCGAAGTATGCTGAAAGGTGTACCCCCGGGGCACCAACTGGCATCCACTTGGAGCTGGAGATCACCGCCGCAGCCCGGGGAACTCACGCACCCGGATCGAGTGTGGGTGTGCTAGGCAAGAGAGGTGTAGGGCTCAGGAGAGCTTGTGGTGCATCCCATCCCTTCCCCGCCGGTGGAAGAGACTTGGACTGGGAGGCTTCCCCCTCCTATTAGGAGCAGTCGACCGGTCTCCCTCCCCCGACCGCAAGGGAAGTACGTGTTGCCAGGCGGGAGCTTGGGGAAATCACGACCGAGCCCGTGGGCCCAGTGAAATTGGGGGTCCGTCTACCTTCCTGGGTGCGGGCTCTACCAGTCTTGTCCCACCCGAGGCAGATTCTGGGGCCGCGGGGGCCTTGTTTCTTATAGGGTTATAATTCCATGGGATGGACGGCAGCCTCAACTGAATCTCTGATCCACTACAAAGCTGGTACCTACCCCCCACCATCTTATGGCTAGGAGTGTAGGAGCTCCTCTATGGATCGGGGGTGAGAGATACCATCTCCCCCAGAATAAACAGGCACAGGAGCGCAAAGCCCTGCAGATAGACTACATGTCCAATGAATCTGTGCAGCTAGAGTGACATATTTTCATTCATGCCCTGTCCTGTGTTTATCTGATGTTTCTTTGATGGGCAATTATGTTTATTAGGACATCTGCATTTCTTTAACCATATTTACCTGACTACTGCTGGCTTCGGTGTATACCCTAGCCAACTAGAAACCCAATTTCTAACAACACCGACACTTTTTGTTTTTCTAAGTGAGGCAACCCAGTCCGATGTGTTTGTCCATACATATGTCCTGCATTCACTGTATCATAGGACTCAAGCGCCAAATCACTGAGGAGGCCATTTATGGTTGAACCCAGTCTGTTGTTTCTCTGTTTCTATTTAGATGCAACCTGGTGTGGAATTTAAGGTTGTTTTGTTTCTATTGCAGCAGGGCCAATTTTGACTTACATGTGACATGCTTTTGCATGTAGTTGTACAATGCATGAAAAATGATGGACTGAACTGGGATCTGAAAATCACCTGTATCTGGTATTATTTCCAGTATTCCACCCATCTTGTCTCTATTTATTTTTAAGAGCACCACCATGGACTCTGGATTAAAATACTGAACCGCCAGACACCTGATCTTGCATCTTATCTTTTCTGTTTGTGTTAAAAATCTGTGTTTGTATCTAAAGACAGTTGAATCAACTGGCAATGTGGCCCTGGTTCATGGATATATGTATGGCTTTCCACAGTGATCTTCGAATGAGATATAATTCAAACCAATGTCTTGGGTAATCAGCACTCATGATCTCATGCAACCCTGAAGACCTTATGTCTGTGGTTTCCTTGAGATTCCAGCTAACTGCATCTTTTTGAATATTTGTATACTTAAATGGTTATTGCTCGCCTCCCATAAGTAGGATAACTATGCACACAACAATTTTCAATCTGTAGTTCAAACTAGAAGCTTTCTAAATGGCCTCAAATTCTACTTTCTGAAATCTCATATGAAAACATCAGAAATGGATATCAATACTCTGAGAACTAAAGAAGAACTGCAAATGGGAATATGTTGGAAGAATCTAAATACTGAGTGGCATATCTGCATCTAATGGAATATATTGAGACTAACCGCCTCTCATACTATTCCACAGGTAGTTTACACCCTTGTCACTGGACATCATTTCTCCCTGTTAACTGGGAGATCTCAAAATAACACTAGATTGAAATATCTGGTTTAGGGGATTATTTGAAGCCGGCAAAACCAGCTCAATGTCTGACTTGTAAAAGAGCCTGTCTACGGTTGCTGAGTGAATGAAGCTGGCAAAGATGACCAGTTCTAGGATTTCATGTGCACCTGTAGACTAGTCCTAGCTAATTTTTCCACAATCTTGGACATGGTTAAGATATGACAGAACATGACATAGGTTTGGTATTGATAGCGATCAAATTTTACTAATACATTAGTGGCATAGAAGTTAGCATATAGCGACTTAAAAGTTTCATTTTAAAAGCTTTACAGAGAAAATAACGTAATATAAAACGTGCATGTTTGAATTATGGCTGACATTTTGACCTTCATTTGTATTTGACATTGCATTTTGCCATGAAAAGGTGTTATTCATTTATGTTCAAGTGCAGTACTGACATGAATTAATATTAAAAGCATTATTATTGAATAGTAGAAATAAAGTATATCATGAGTACTAAATGAACATGAATTAAACTTACTTATATTGATTTAAATTATGTTATTGATGCAAGTTACATGCTGAAAAATAAATGCACGTTTAAATTGTTACTGATGAAGTATATAATGTTTGCAATTAAATATTTTGCTTTGCATATTTGATTCAAATTTTAAGGCGTGAAATAGGATGTATGTGTACTAATTACATTAACATGTATGTAGGTTTCCTTAGGTAGACTAGTCCTGAAGATTCATTTTTGAAGCAGTAGAGAAAAGGTACTGATTCATTCTGTTCTCTTTAACCTGAATTCCTAGGTTGCTAATGTGTTGGCCAATTGCCTATTGTATTAAAGTCAGAGAACATGTCTTGATAAATAACAAATGTAACAGTATTTGTTCTTGCTGTTGAATAAGAAAGCCTTATTAATTTTGCACGAGAACTGTTAGAATCATCCTGTGTACAGTGGGAAAGGATTGTGAAGTTGCAATTGACAAATGAATGTTATATTTTGGCTGAAATATATAAATTCACTAAGATAACTTTGCACCTTCCTTGAAAAAATCCGGAATAGTTGCAAACATTATGGTGTCCGCGGGTTCCATTAGATATTGAATGAATAATGTGCACAAGATGAGCCCACATGGAGGACCAATCAGAAACGTGTGGACATTTCTAGTTAGGGAGAGACTGCTGAAACTTGTAGTCAGTCTGAGAGAGTTCTTTTTGGGTGTTTGAACTGTCACCTCATATTCCTCTCTAAGTCTTCTGCCACACTCTTTAGTCTTTATGTTAAGAGTTTCCTTTTAGTCTATTTGCCCCATTTGCTTATGATGTTCAGTATTAATATGACCAACAAATCATGAACTGTTGACCTGATCTGTGTGCAGCCCATATGTGCACTGCCCTGGTGCTGCTGTCTAATGCTGCTGAGTAGCTGTCAATGCTCTGCTCAAAGAATCTTTCCTGCTTGCTGTCCCATGAGGAGAGGTATAATCTGAAATATGGTTTCTTGTTTCGTTTTCAGTTTAGATGATTACACCAGTCTATTTTTATAGTGAGTTATCCTAGTTAGATGATTTTTCAAAATTAATTTTGTTTCTTCTTTTTTTTGTCTGCATGTGTTAGTCCATCCCCACACATGCTAGTCCAAATTCGAATTAGGAATAAGGATGGCCCAGCACATGATTGCTATTAATTGAATTTTAATGATTTATTGATGTCGCCATCATCTGCTTTGAAATTTGATTTTAATGTGCATATTGTAATTCTATTAATTTGTGTTATTCTCTTGGAGTGTTTGATAGCACTGATGTTTAGTAGGCTTAATCTTTTTAGATATTTTGGTCAGCCAATGATTTTCATGTCTGTTTATAACCTAGTTTTGTGCACCATCTATGTTACATTGATTTTGAGATTGTAATAAAGCTTTGAAACCTTATTTAGTTTGGAGTTTGATTTTGTGATTAAATTGGTCATGGTGTCTAGAATTGTTTATGTTTTTACGTTACTGGCTTGTGTTGAATAAATCTGATATCCACACTCCTCACTGAGTCCAAAGATCCTGTTGACTTCTAGTAGGTGGAATGAGTTATGGTCTCTTACTTGCGTGCTTGCAGTTTCTGAACCTGAGGCGGGAAGAAGACCTCTGCGGGCACTCCAGCAGTAGGTAAGGGGCACCCTTGCCATCATTATTTTCTTGTGTACCTAAATGGAAAGCATCACATAAAAATGTCTGTTCTTTTACAAAGTTACACACCCTCACTTCACTTCACTAACTATCATCAGCAAGAAGGCTCAATGATCCCACTCCTTGTCCTAAAATAATGTCCTGATTTAGATATTGGCGAACAGATTACTCAGTCACAATGGTGATGGATATCCCATCCACTGAAATCTAAATCTCATTATATCTTATGGGATTTAGAATTCGGTGGACAGAATATCTGTCACCGCTGTGGTGACGTAACCGGTCTGCCGCTAGCTAAATCAGGCCCTAAGTTCCTCTGTAGCCTCCTCTTTTCAACTCATGGGCTTATGAGTAAGAAACATTATCTACTATTGTAATGAAGCATTCAACAACCTAGAGCAACAATTTTGTTTGTTCCTAACTTAATATAGAAGGTCAATACACAACCATAATTATAAGCCCTGACGCTGAAAATCCAGATATGGGCATGGTCACTATGTTCATGGTGATATTCAGATTTAACCATCAGTGTTGAAAAGTGATTTAATTCTCTTTCTTTGAATTAATAATTTCAACAGTGTTTTAATATTTAGATGTGTCTGTTACCAAAGGATTCTGTTTTCTTCTATTTTCCTGCATATGCTGTGTGTATCCTGTAGGTAAAGCTATGTCCCATTTCATGACATAAGGCCACTTGTTTCCTAAAACCATAGTGTAGAGGGCTACTGCCTTTTAGGCATCAATTTCTATGACCCTAATGCAATTATCAGTACTAGTCTTCAAACACTGTGTGTCAACACTCAAAGCATTTTTATTAAGGGCAGTGTTTCTGTTGTTGCAACCATAGACTCCTGCCCTAAAATGGGGTTAGTAAAGAAAAAATAAATTCTAATATTATCAGCCAACAAACACAGCACAGAATTTAGAATTTTGGTTAACAGGTAACTCTATTACAATGTGAAAGATATCCCATATGCCTTATTACAAGTGAAATGAGCTATAATGCACTTGTAATAAGGCGGACAGCATATCCGTCCCATTGTGACAGATTAACCTATCGGCCAAACACAGAGGGGTGTGTTTATAGGCCCCTAGCGCCACAGGAGCGTCACTTTTTGTGGCGCAACAAGGAGGAATACTTTTATTCCTTCTCGTTTTTTACTTTTTCTATGTGTGCTGCATTCTGCAGCATGCATAGAAAGAGTAAAATGCCAGAAATTATTGTTTATGTGCGGGAAGGTGTCCTTTCCCGCACATAAACAATCATTTGAAAATTACCCTTTGGCACTTCTGTGTGTGGTGCATTATGCAGCACACACAGAAGGGCCAAAGCGCTATTAGTGATTGTTTATGTGCACAAAGGGACACATTCCCGCACATAAACAATCACACCCCTCAATGCAGACATCCTTACACGATGTTGCAAGGATGCCTGCGTTGGCGCTGGCAGCTAGATTTATCACCAGTGCAGGGGACAGCGTGGCAATGCCAATTTTGGAGCAGCACCGAGCTGCAACACTTTTCCATACATCTGGCTCTAAATGGGGCCCTAAATTCTTCATCACATTTATTCAGATCTAAAGCAGACTCCAGTGTAACTTGTACAGCTACAAACTATCCTCCATGGGAATTGCTTCATGGCATGCCTCTTTCAGAGACGCATCAGGACACAGAAGGCCTGCATTAGAGTTTGGAGATTGTTTAGTTAATCATAAAAGAGAGGGATATCCCTTTCGTCTTATTACAAGTGCATTATTTCCTGTGGCACTTGTATTTAGGTGGACGGGATCAAGTTTGAGAACGAGTAACCCTCCACCACACTCAAAATCAGGCCGAGTGGTTTTGAAGCTATCACCTGCACAGCGAGGCATACAATGTTATCCAAAACACAAGTATCCCCTCACAACACCACTGCCAGTTTCCACAGTCAAACTCTGCCAAAAAAATCTGTCAGTAAGCATGTGTTCCAAAAATCTTGTCAGAAGAAAGCTATGTTTTTAACGGAAACCCCTACCTTTTGTCATGGAGTCAGAAGGCAGAAACGTACTGTATACACTTTTGAAGTAAGGAGAGAATTTCGTACATCCCCCAAACCACCCTGTTCCGAATGCATTATCTTGTCACCTCGCATCTCAATCACTGGATCGTCATTTAATGGTTGTGCCTGCACTCTCAGACAAAGAAGCTCAAGTCGCCTTCACTGCCAGTTTACTTCTCCTTATAACTCTTTATGTACGCAAGCAAATTAACATATTGTAAGACAAATCGCGTTTTTAACACATTCCTAAGATTTTAGGAAATACGTGGGCGAGCCAAACATTTTCATGGAGACAATCAGCCTCTAAGCAAACACTAAATTTTTAAATCAATCCTTCACGTGCCTCTTGGGTAATAGCAATCAACAAAAATTAATAACACATGTTTAGAAAATTTATGTTCACTCTTCATTAGAAAACCTGACTAATTCAAAAGTGGGCATTTTTCAGCTGAAATCAATTGGTGAACTGGAAAATAAGTTTATAACGCTTTAGACAGAAGGTCACACACTAGTGCCTTTGTAAATACAATTAGGCGCCTTTCAATTTCGACAGAATACTGATTTTGCTATTTAAAGATATTCTGAAATGAGAGCCGTCAGTCATTCTTATTCACTTATCTTCAAAGTTTCTTGGATGTTTTAAGTTTTTCTACAGATAACAAACCTAACCATATTCTTTGGCAAGCAATCCTCTCGATATCCTAATTGGCTATTTCATCCTCCCCTTGCTGGGACACAACAGTATCTCTGCAAATCCAGGGGAACGCATCCCTTAACCTTGTATTAATCTTGCCACGTTGCTTTCTCAGCTCCAAAAAGGTGGAAATTGCTTCTATTTTATTGCCAGGCCTGACCGGTTTACTTTCTAAAACGGTGTACGTTTTTAAGTATGTTCTTTTCATGGGGCTATACATCGCGCTTCCCATTAATTATGCTATAACATGTTCACCTTTGTAAAAATACAGGAAGAAACTTTCTGTTTACTGTACCAATCTTGCTCTTAAGTTTGAAGAAAGATTTCAGAAAAGTAACGTCTGTTCTTCACTTACTTGCATGGCTTAATAAGGCGTGGTGATAATAATGTACTTTTCCAGCTTCAGTCTAACAATATTGGACAAAGTATGCTTTGGGCGCATCCTGGGTAAAGTCACACAAAATTCCCACATAGGTCATTTTCAAAGAATACGGCCCAAATTTACAGAGGTGGCCCCTCCACATGGGCGGAGGAGTATCGCCCTCCCAAAAAATGCCTCCCGAACGGAAAAATAAAATGGTAGTAAACTTTATTTTTTACGATTTTATTTTTCGGCACCCAGTCCTTAACTGAGTTTTAGGACGGGACAGGGCAATTGCTGCCGAGTGGCAGCAGGGAGCTGTGCACCTGTTTCAACTGCGCATGCCCCTTTGGCCAGCTGTCTTGCGATGGCCAGTGTGACATGCGCACTTTAAACATCTCTAATCCAGATGTCTTAAGACAACAGAGTTACAGAAAGCACAGGCCTCCAGCGCTCTGGTAAGGGCTGAGAGGGCTCTCCCACTGATCCTTGATGCTAGTTTCATGCTGGTTACTAGCATCAGGATTGGCCTGTGAAGTTTCCTGGGTCCTCTGACCATTGTGCGTCGGAGCTTGGAGAGGCGGCGAGAGGGGAAAAGATCGTCATCAGGTAAGTGCCTTTTAAAGAAAAAAATTAATCTTATTATATCCCCCTTCTCGCCCCCATTGTAAATACGAGCCAGCTGCCACTGCAAATTTACTAAGCATTGGCATTGTCCTGGCATCATGCAATGCATTCCATGTACAACACAAAGGTGGTCATTATGACACTGACGGTCAGGTGACTGTCACACCGGCGATGGCGGCGATACCTCCCATAGACTGCCAATGTACTACCCCAACCGCCTGTGCGGTATGACCACTGAATACGGCGGTAGCAATCTCCAGGCAGGAGGAAGATAAGGATCTGCCCACCATATTATGACATAGCACACCACCAGGATTTCTGGGGCAGTAGCAACGGCACCAAAAGCCTGACGGAAACACATGATATAAAATGAGACACTCACCTCCAGGGACACGGAGCAATCCGCGGCCGCCATGGAACCAGAACTGGGAGTCTTCCGGATGCTGTACCACACCATGGCCATCCAGTAGCACCAATGCCAGCGAAGATGACGACTGTGAGTACAGCTGCCTAGCACACAAGTGAGGGAGGGAGAGGAGGATGACACACACACACGCAAAACACACCATACACACACACCACACACCCAGAACAATCTACAGAGTAAACAACATCCAGAAATAAAGAAAGCCGGGGCACATACCTTAGGCCCAATCTCTGTATTTTGCTGGACCTATGCACACAGCAATTGAAGCTACTATATACAAAGGACCATTGGCCAGTCTATTGTCAACCATTAGCCACTGGGCAACGTTCAAGGCCCAACTTAACTCCTGACAACAACGGGACTCCACTGGGCAGAGGCATCATGTCGGAAATAGGCAGGCAACTCAGGAGGTGGGGGTGGGTGTAGTGAGGGTGGCTTCTTTTTGGGAGGGGGTACTTAGGCTTGGGTTTTGGAGGGGGCAGGTCTTTACCCTTCCATTTAGGGAGAAAGGGAGTGGGCGTGGGGCAGGGGACCAGAGGGCCACTCTTGTGCCCCTTAGTGGCCGCTGAAGTCTTAGGAGGAGGAACAGGGCTCGATTTGCTGCAGGAGGTACTGGCCTGGGGGGGTGGGACTTTCCTCTTACGGGCAGGATGGGTAAGGAGGAGGGAAGAGGTCAAGGCAGGAAAGGAAAAGCTTCTTATGACCAATGACATGGGGTGTGGGAGGAGGTACTGGAGTGGTTGTAGGAGGAGGACGTGTGCTGGACTTGGGTGCAGGTGCATGGACAGTGTGTGTGTGTGAGGTGGATGGCTGTTGGGGTCTGAGTGGGAGTGTTTGTGTGTCTTTGGGGGGCAGACAAGGTAGGGAAGGTCAAACAGGACATGTGGATGGATGTTGTGGTGGTGTCTCCAAGTGAGGTGGGTGTGCTGCATGAGGTGGTGATGCTGGTGGTGGTGACTGCGCATGTGGTGTGTGGGATGCATGTCCGCAGGTCTGCTGTTGTGGTGACTATGGGAAAGGCAGTGCAGATGGCAGGATCTGGGACTGTTGATGCTGTGAATGCAGGTGTGAGTGCTGATGTGACTGCGAGGGAGGAGGGGGAGACAGTGGAGGCAGTGGCTGATGTTGTGTATGCATCTGTGTGTTGGCTGTGTGTGTGCTTGTGGGCTGAAGTGTGCTGCCTGCGTTTGTCTGTGTGAGTCTTGTCTGTTGTTCTGGGTGCATGGTTGTCAGAATGTGTGCGTGGGATGGATTGGGGGAAAGGAGACAGGGACTGGGAAGAGGTAGTTGGAGGGGGGACGGAAGAAACAGGGACACTGGCTGCCATCAGAGAGGAAGCCAGAGCCTAAAGCGATCTCTTTAGGGCCTCCAAGTCACTGTAAATGTCCTCCAGGAAGGCATTGCATTGCTGCATCTGGGATGCTAGCCCCTGGATGGCATTCACAATGGTTGTTTGCCCTACAGAGATGGATCTCAGGAGGTCAATAGCCTCCTCAATGAGGGCAGCAGGGATGATTGGGGCAGGGCCTGAGGTGCTTGGGGTGAAGGAGATGCCCACCCTCCTGGGTGAGAGGGCACAGGCAACTTGGTGGGGGGCTACTAGTCTGTGCTGGTACAGGGGTGGAGGTAGATGAAGTAGCTGGGCTGGTTCCAGAGGGGTCCACCACCACCAGGAGCTCCCATCGGAGGATGAATCAGAGTCAGTAGTATCTGCTCCGGTCCCCCAGTGGTGCTCCCCTCACCCTCCATCTCACTGATCCCCTCAGCATCAGTGGACTCTGCCTCCTGGGTCCCGTGGGCTGCAGCTCCCTCACTCGCTGGTGCCCCTGCTCCTTTACCAGATGATGCTAATGCTGACATGGATAGGGTGACAAAAAGAGAGGGGAGAGCGAGAAAGGGAGCACAAAGTTAATCACAGCACCAACAACACAGATGGCATACACATCACTATCACTCACTGGGACTAAGAATGGGCAGTATGGACCACACTGGCATACCTTTGGCTAGGTACTACAGCAGGTAGGAGCCAAATACTGCCATCGGCACACCTACCGGGACCAACTAAGCGCAATCTGCCATGGAAAGACAGATATCTAGCAATTAAAAATAAGCATACCATCCAATATACATCGCAGCAATGTCTAAACTGCCATATTGGGGCATCCACTGACTAGAACCCTGCACCCAAGTCCCATGACAGGCAACAAATGATGAATGTCACACACACTGTTCTCACCCCCTTGTTGCTGCTGTGCTGCCCTCAAGCGCCCATCCAGCTCTGGATAGGCCACCGCCAGTATGCAGGCCATTAGGGGGGTCAGGCTCAGATGGGCACCCCTCCCTCATTGAGAGGCCATCCCCAGCAGGGCCTCCACAGTCTTCCGGGCCCAGTGTCTCTGGTCCTCCCACCGTTTCCTGCAGTGGGTGGTCCACTGGCTATAGACCCCCAGGGTCAGCATGTCCTTGGCGATGGCATGCCACAATCCCGGCTTCTAATGGGCGCTGACCTGCAGAGGAAATACAGACAGAGGGACACCAGGAACAATACAATCCAGCCTGTCACACATATGGGCTACATACAGCAATTGCCCCTCACCAAGCACACACTTGTGCATACCTCTTCATTCACATAGCATGCAGCCATACCCCCCCAAATGACACACTGCCAGCACACATAAATCCACATGAACCTATGTCACATGCAACGTACCCATGATATACTCACCTGTTGTCTGGAGACCCATACAACGATCATACAGGGGTAGGACCCCATCCACGAGCCTCTACAACTCCTCCGATGTGAAGGCTGGGGCACTTTCCCCTGTTGCAAGGGCCATGGCAGGTACCAGACACAGGTCACAGCAGCACACGCTGTGGAGATGAAGTCCAGTGTAAAGTCAGGAATCAAGTAAAGTGGCAGTAAGAAAATGGGGGTCATGTCCACGGTGGTGAACACCGTCACCGCCGGCATTGATCATCATTGGTTTCTGTACTCCATAGAGCCCCATGTTAGCCAATGAGGAATTGCACGTCGTTGAAGACCGCCTACCACCGTGACGCATAACGCCGGCGGAGTGAGGTCACTTCCACCTGTCCCTGCATACAGGACAGGCGGTTACCATTTCCTACTGCTAGTACTCTTGTATTGATTTAAAAGTGTGTCATTGGTGTTGATTGCACACACCTAGACAATTCTACTGTCCAACTTACATACATGCTCTGTATACTCTGATGTAATGTGTCCATAGGTCCTGTTGTCACTCCCTTCTTACTTTTGGTTACCAACCACTGTGGAGGAATAGGAGGAGGAGGCAAGCTCTTGTGTACAGACCCCCTGTGGACTTCGCTACACTGGAAGACAGGCACATCATTCTCACCTATCATCTGGACAGGGCCACAATCATAGAGCTGTGTGCACAATTGGAGCCTGCTCTGCTACCTGCTTTCTGTTGCACCACAGTAATACCCCCTATTGTGCAGGTACTATCAGTGCTCCATTTCCTGGCTACAGGCTCTTTCTAGGTGACAGTGGGCTTGGCTACAGGAATGTCACAACCAATGTTCTCAATGGTGCTTGCAAGGGTTTTGGCTGCCTTGCTCAAACATATGTGCAGCTACATTGCATCCCCCCAGGCTGATGATTTGCCCACTGTGAAGGCTGGATTCTATGCAATGGGACACATACCACATGTGATTGGGGCCATTAACGGCACCCATATTGCCTTAGTCCCCCCCGGGCCAATCAACAGGTGTACAGGAATAGGAAGAGTTTCGACTCACTCAATGTCGAGATGGTGTGCCTTGCTGATCAGTACATCTCCCACATCACTGCCAAGCATCCTGGGTCAGTGCCACAACTGATGGCATGACTACAGAAGCACAGAGTGTGGCTTATAGGTGAGCCTGAGGCCCCACCCAATGTATGTCAGTGTATGCCTTCAGGAGTCATACCCCATGCCATTGTGCATGGCTAATGTGTGTCCCTCACTTCTTCCAGGTGACTCTGGCAACCCAAACCTCTTCTGGCCCTTGACCCCTGTCAGGGATCCGAGAACAGGAGCTGAGTATAGGTACAATGATGCTCATGGGAGTACCAGAAGGATTGTTGAATCTCTAAAAAGGTCTGCAAGATTGTTGTTGTGTGCTGCATGCTGCACAATTTGTCCCTCAGACGCCATGTGCCCTATCTGCATGAGGAGGGGGGTGACAATGCACCTGTGGCAGCTTTGTACACTGAGGACAATGGGGAGGAGGAAGAGGAGGAGGATGTGGGCAAAAGGACACATGTAATACAGCAGTACTTCCAATGATACTCAGGTAAGACTGTTGAACTATACATTTCCACATTTAAGTGTTTTGCTGTGTGGCTGTAGTATAATGCCAGTCACTACTTTTGCTTCCCAAATGACTGTCACCTATGCCTTCCCTTATTGCAGATGTTGGTGTGGTTAGAACAGTGTATTGCTGTGATGTGTACAGACTGCTAAGACACATGTCGGATGGATGAAAACATCACAGGACATTTGCACAGGATCATGCAGTTCAGGGCAGTTCAATACATTGTACATTTCTTTCAGAAAAAGCACTAATACTCAAGTTGTGTTCAAGGGTGTTTATTTGAATAAGAAAATCATTGGAAAGTGCAATAGAGTGTGGCAATGGTTGGGAAAAGTCCAGTGTAGTGGCCCAGTCTGTTTGTAGCACAGGACCAATGCCCAAGGGGCCATAGGAAGAGGAGCAATGGAATTTCAAAGTGGACATGGTGAAACAGTGGAACACAAGGGGGCGTTCTGGAGGGGCTCAATTCCTGGCAGTGGCCTTTGTCTTGGCAACTGTCTCTGGTGTCTGTCTAGGTCACAGGAAACGTTTGTGGGGTGCTTCACCTTCTGCAGGGGGAGGGGTGCTGGTGGCCTGTGGGTCCTGTGGCAGGGCCTCCTGTCCGTTAGCTGCAGCAGATGTGGAGGGCTGGTCAGTACACTGGCTAGTAGTAGTGGCCCGCTGGTGTGCTGTGTATTCGTGAATGATGTTGGCCATGTCACTCAGCACCCCTGAAATGGAGGCCATGGTGGTATTCAAGGTCTGCAATTGTTGTTTGACCTCCTGGTGGTGTTCCCCCTGCAGCTGCTGGTTCTCCTGCATGATGTTGAGCACCTGACCCATCCTGTCCTGGGATTACTGGTATGCCCTCAGGACATTTGTGAGTGCCTCCTGGGCAGTCGGTCCCCTGGGCTTGTCCTCCCCCTGGCACACAGCCGTCCTCCGAGTGTCCCTGGCCCCCTGCACTTGTGTCCCCTGAACGTGTGCCCACTCCCACTGACACCAGGACCCTTATTGTCTTGCCTGTGTGGTGTCGACTGGGGTCCCTGTACAGGTGGGCACTCTACTGATTGACGTGTCCTGGGGACAGAGGTGTGGGGCATTGGCTGGCTGCTGTGGTGTTAGATTCTGAGGGGGGCTCTGTAGTGGACTGGCTGTGGGATGGGGTAGCCAACTGACCAGTGGTCCCTGATGTGCCAGGGAGTTCATACAGGTCAGGACATTCAGAGTTGCTGTTATCACTGAGGGCATCTTCTGGAAGGGATCTGGGTTGCCGTGGCTCCTCCTCACCACTGACGTTGGCTGGGGCACCTGTGGGGATGTAAGTGATGTGTTAGGATACTTGTCTGTGGCACATGGAGATCTGCTGCACCTGTGCTCCAAACAGCTGAAGCTCTACTCTATTTCCTCCACAATGACCCGCAACTCCTCATCAGTGAAACGGGGGTGCCTTTGTGGGGACATGGGTGTTGTGTGGTGTGTGTGTTGTATAGAGGGTGATGTGTGATGTGGTGGGGTGTGTGTTGCATGAATGATGAATCGGTAATTGTGGTAGGTGTGTTTAGTTCTCTGTGGGATTGGCGTGGCAAGGTGTAGCAGTCTTCTTGTGTTTTCAAAGGAATGTGGGTGATGTGAGGAGGTGTTTTATAGTGCTGTTGGTGAGTGTGTGGGGTGTGTTTATTTGTGTCAGGTGTGGGTTATTTTGTTCTGACCAATCTTGAATTGTTTTGTATTTGGGTGGCCATTCCTGTCTTGGTGGTGTGCACTGCCAATGGTTTACTGCCATTGAATGTCCGCTGTGGTGATTCGTGGGTCATTATTTGGAGGGTGTTGTTTTGGTGATGTAATGGTATGGGTGGTAGTTCTGACGGTTTAGTGCGTTCAGTGGGTCTGGCAGATTTGTGGTTGTGGCTGGTTTCTGTGGTTTTGTTTGTATGTGTCATAATATGGCAGACGGATGTTCGCCTCCACGGTGGTCTGTTTGCAGCAGTCACCACGGCGGTGTTCGGTATTTACCGTCAATGTCATAATGACGGCCAAAGTTTTTAGTAAATTTTACAAATCCATGCAAGGTGCAATTTGAAATGGCTTGGCTTTGTATAGAAAGAGCTTGTAGTCATTATATGGGTGGAGCATGGGCGTTCCCGTGCAGACACCTATGGATCTGATGCAGTTCTGTTTTTACAAAAGTTTGCAAACCTGGGTTTGTGCAAAATCAGTACACCTCCCAGAGTATGGAATAACTAGGAGAAAAAATATGTTTTTTCTCCTTGTTATTTCGTCTTTCTTTGCATGATGCATTCTCCATGAGACAGAGATTGAGGAAAATGCCCTAATGCCTCTAAGGATTGTGTTTGTGCAGGAAGGTATCCACTACTGCTCAAAAACAATCCTGCCTGTAACTCAGACACCCTTGCACTATGGTGCAAGGGTGTCTGCATTGGTGCTAGGCAGCACGAAGTGCGCCTGCACAAGGAAAAATCAGAAATGTGCCATATCTTTTTAGAAATGAAGCATTTGTTCTTTCTCCATTTCACGCATCACAGGTCAGCAACTTTGCTCGCTGCCCTGCGTTCCGTGAAAAATTTGTAAATCTGACCCTCAGTCTCTGGCATTGCCTATATTTTTTTTTTTTAAGGGGCCATCTTCAGGATAGGCACACGAGGCAATCAGAACGTTTCACTATTAGAATTTCTGTTTAATTACACAATATGACATAACATGATATGAAATATAATAAAGAACTCGCTCAAGTATACCTTCTGTTCGCCCTCGTGAATGTACCGCACAAGTGGGTACAGTTTAATTTCCATGGAAGGCTTGCAATGAAAATATATCATTTAGCAAGAATGAGGTCCCTGCTATGTGAACAGGTCACCAGGTCATAAGAACCTTTCAGGAAAACTGTACAGATAGCATCATTCTTGCACTAATATTTTCAGACGGTAATAACTGCATGGACGAATGTGCAATTTTGCGCATAGATCTACACCAAAATTTAAAATGCTCAAAAGTTGCAAAATATCACTTTTTTCAATGGACATGGTGTAAATGTTTTTTCTCTTTTCAGATTGATCAACTGTTGGAGTGGCAGTGCACATTTACAATCCTTTTAATTCAGGAACCGTGGGGAAAAAGTTCACAAGCAACTGTTCAATACCTATAATTTAGCCACTGTATTTTATGCTTTGTGGCAACTCACGATTGTGCAGACAAGAAACGAATTTACATTCGAGAAAATCTTTACGGAATGTATGCACTTTATCCACTGAAATCCACATTAGAGTGGTTGATTAAATCTGGGGATGGGCTCATTTTCACTTTACATTTCAGGCGAATAAAAGTTGTCTATTCTTATTAAAAAATCATATGATGCTACCGTATCCAAGAACACTAAAAAAGCTAGTGCAATGGAATTCGAAAGCAAATAAGGACGCGCAAAGGCTACAGGTCTGGCCTAATTGTGCTAACATAAGCAAACCGAGCTATCTGAGCGATAGACACAACAAGCGTGTCAAATTAAAAACCATCTCAAATGGTGGATTCATAAAAAATGTGGATCAGAAACGTTAAGAACATTACAAAGGTTTCAGGGAATACCATTTCAAAACCTACACTAAAAATGCTTATCTACAATAACTCCAATGTCAATTCCACCAATACAGTTATACGACAAAAACAAATATATCACAGAACAAAATCCCATAACCGCTGATTTACTGATGGACTCTGGAAACTCATGTCTGCAACAAGTTCACTTCAGAAGATCTCGAAATCTGACAAGTCTCCTAGTAACATACAAAACAGAAATACAGGTGCAGGAAAGTGTGCTTTTTGTATGGTTACACTACCACATTTTTCCTCAATGCTGATGGGATCGTTATGACTCTGAAAGTGCACTGGGACCTGCTAACCAGGCCACAGTACCAGTGTTCTCTTCTTGAATATGATGCATGTGAATCGGTAACCCCAATTGGCAAGGACTATGACTCCCTTATAAGTGTCTGGTGGTACCTAGGGCGTGGGAGTTAAAGGGGTCACCATGGCCTAAAACACTGATTGTGCCACCCAGAGTGATCCAAGTAAACAGATTACAGCAGTCCTGCCATTGACGCTGCTGGCTGCTGCTGCTCGTGCACTGTTGTATTTACTGCTATTTAAATGCAAGGGTTATTTTTGCCCTATGAAAGTAGCTCCAAATGCTGAGTAACACTCCTTGTGTAATTCCATGTAATGTCACATAAGTTTGCTGCAATGTTGTGTAAGTATGCTACAGTAGAGTACGCAAGTTGTGACTCTTCCTTGTTTTGACATCTGGAGGAGCTCACCAAAATATTGAAAGAGGGAGGAGGCTTGGCTGAGTGTGCAAGATTGTAGACGTGTTCTAGAGGAGCTCCGCTGTGCCCTTAAAACCCAGCAAATGTCTGGCTGATCCACTGAACACAGATGGCCTGAGGCGCTCTCGGACTCCATGAATGGCCCCCAATGTTTTGAAGGGGCCAGATTGAGCCACTAGAAATAAGGCCACAATCACAATATACAGTCAGGGTCTCAAAAAAGGAACCCTTGCTCAACCCTTGCTAGCTGGCAATGAGCAGGCAGGCTTGACTTAGGAGACAGATGTGTAAAGAATTTAAAAACACAAATACATTAAATAAGTAACACAGCACACAATAAAAATCCAAAACCAATTTATAAAAATAGGAAATACTTTAATAATTAAAATGACAGCAAAATGACAACACCCGAATGTAGGGAACCAGAGATATGATTATTTAAACATTAAAGTAAAACTACAGCTTAGAAGCAAATAGTGCTCAAATGGTTAAAAAAGTTTACGCTGAACCGGGACAAACTGAAGAGTTCTGGCCGCCCACAATGTAACTCTTTTACACTTACTTTCAGTAGTGTTTTTTTATGCAGGAAGTGGTCCACAATACCAGTCCAAGGTTCCAGAGTCTCTGAGTTGCTCCTTGGGACACTGGAACTAAAATTCCCCACAATTAACCTCGTCAAATCCTTAAAAGTCCACTGAACGCTGACCAGCTGGGCTCTTCTGGCTGTAGTTGATGAAGGTCACTCTTGGTAGCTTGTTTATACCTGTTACTTACAGGGACTCCACTCCTGAATCCTTTAGAAGCCTGGAACATTCCTCTTTTGTGAAGACCAGAGTGTGCAGCAGGTGCAGTCTTTGTGAGTGCAGTCCTTCTTAGTGCAGACCAGGGATTCAGCAGGGCAGGCCTTCTTTTTCTTGTTTCCAGGCATGGATCTTTGGGGGGTCCAGAACAACATTCCAAGTGTCCAGAAGCTGTGAGATGGTCCTTAGGATGTTGGGACTATGTTTCCCAGAATGCACCCGGACAATTCCTTCAAAGGCCACTCAAGGCTGTCCAGCTGGGGTCTTCTTGATGGAGTTTGTGCAGGTAAAGCTCTGTTCGCCTGTTGCTTTCAGGGAGTCCACTCTTTCATTTCTTGAAGCTAAGCAAAATCCTTAGAGCTGTAGTTCCTCAGTGTGTAGCAGACGCAGCCCTGCAGGAAGCAGTCCTTTGGGGTGCAGACCAGGGTTCCAGCAGGGCAGTCCTTCCTCTCCTTGTAGTTTGGGGCAGTGATGCGAGTTGCTGGGCAACTCTCCCATATTTATTCAGTGGTTCTGTGCCGGCAAGCATGGGGGAAACACCTGACCAATGGAGTGCAGGGTACCACCCTCTGGGGTGACCTCTTCCCGTGAAGTGTGGCAATAATCAATCCCAGGAAGTACTATTCTTCCAAAATCCAAATGGAGAAAGTCTCTCCTTGGGTTTAGGATCTAATTAAGCCATCCAACTGGTCAAATGTCCATATAATTTACTTTTAAAAGCAGCCTGCAAGGCAGGGCTGCCTTTAAAATGACATCATGCACCATAGCAGTGCACACCTAGGTGCATTAAATCCTCTAATCCTCCATTTCCTATTATATACTAGGGACCTATGGGTAGGCTACCATGCCAATTGTAATTGTGCATAATTTGCATACATTTTGAATCAGAGCACAGGCCCTGGGTCTGATTAGCATAGCCCAGAACACCCTCAGAGTCATAAAACCAGCATCTTGGGGACAAAAGTGGGGGCAAGAAGTGGGGGGACACTGCAAAGGAGACCTGGTTTCCCACACCTGCAAAATTGAAAATCCTACACAGCAATACATTGCCCTTATTTTAAACGCCACGTGAAGTATAGGACTGGTTGGAGGTATGAAATTGGGCAGAAGAAACAGGGCCCATGAGCATCCTTTGGTCCCTAAAGAACATAAAAGTGACAACCACACCTCCCGATAGGGTGTATGTTGGGGATCGTTGAGCGACTCATCAAGGTCAACCATGGTCCCCCTGAAAGCCTGCCAGAACTCTCCTGTCTCAGAATGACCCCAAACATGTTCATTTACCTATTAACAGCTTATGGAGGTTGGGATGACCATGGAGCCAATGGGCAGGCAGCCTGCTATCTTTTAAAGAGAGGACAAAGCACTTTTATGCACCAAATCAATGCAATTAAAGGTTAGCATTCACCATTAGAAGCATATGTGGCTGCCAGCCCTCCTAGGACCACTTTTCCAATGTAATACGATTCCAATGTTGGGGAGGGGCAACAGATGCTTCAGTTTTGGAAGTGGTGAGAGAGTGGGACATTTGTGAATTGCTATCTACCAGTTTCCATGGGTTTGTTCTATTTACAATGTTTAACCCTTCCGCTGTTATGCCTTTTCCCCCTACAATGCTAAAGCCTTTGTTAGTTATTTGGTATGATTCATGCTTAGGCCTTCATAAATATTATACCACATAAGTTAATCACACAAAATTTGAACCTTCTTTTCCGACATTGTGGCGATTCTAAGGGAACCAGCGGTTTGTGGATTCCTCCAAAGGTAACAGAGAAGATAGCCAAAATATAGTTAAATTTTGTTTGTTTGGGAAATATAATAAGAAAGTGCGCCCTAAAAAAAATTGCCTGCTGTTTTCCTAAAAATGGCATCAACAGAAGATTTGTTGTGCTAAAGTTACCATTTTCCCAGCTTTCAAGAACATACAGAGCTATATCAAATCCTATTTTTTCCCACAGTTTTCAAAGAGGTAGCCCATTTTTCCTAGTTTTTGTGCATTCAGCATACTTTCAGTTTGTGATGGAAATCAATGGGCGATCCCGGAAAACTATAGATTTCTGAAATATAGACAATATTCTGAATTCAGCAATGCATCATTTGTGTAGATTCCTGAAGCCTCTCCCAAAGAAACTAACCTTTGAAATAAAAACAATGTTGAAAATGAGCCAAAAAATTGACATTTGTGACAATGTTTTAAATTGTAATTTATGTTCACAATGTCTGATTTACAAAAGCAAACCTAGACAGTTCTGAGTGTGTGGATATTTATACGGTTTATAGTTTCTCACAGAGCCAACAACTGAACTACACCTTACCATAGTTTATCACTGTGTACCCGATATAGAGCAACTCACATGGTAAAATATAGCAAGAGAAAAATGTGTATCAAGAAAACCAATGTATTTCTGAAATGGACACCAGATATGGAGTTTAGGAACAGTAGTTATTTCTGCATCTCTGAACTTGTAGGTACTCATATTAGCACGTGATTTAGAAGGATTTTTTCAAAATGTTGTCTTTCTAATACACTGGCATATATCTGGAAGGTACACATGCAGAGAAATGTAACTGGTAATAACAACTGTTTTACTATTCTGTATTCTCACATGTCTCCCCATAGAAATGGTACCTCACTTGTGTGGGTAGGCCTAGTGCCCGTGATAGGAAAGGACCCATAATACAACATCAACACAATTATTTTTACCCCTAAAAACTGACCCTTTTTTCAGTGTGGATAGCTGTGGATTTCAGGCACAAGCTCAACTGGCACACAGGGAAACCTAGCAAACCTGCTCAGTTTTAAAATTAAACACATCAGGAAATTCATGGTAGGCTGACATGCGAGGCTCTAACCAGGTTTTCTTACCCTGAAGTCTTTACAAACCTCAAACTTTGACTAAAATACACATTTTACTCACATTGTTTGAGAAAATGTTTCCTACCACCGTGCATTTCCCTAAGCCTGACAGCAAAGGGCCCAAAACGCAATTCAGACATTTCACATATTTCCACTGAAAACTGACCCTTTTTATCAATGTGTGTACCTGTGGATTTTGAACCTTAGCTCAGCTGGCACCTAGATAAACCTAGCATACCTGCACATTTTTGAAAAATGGACACCTAGAAGAATCCAGAGTGGGGTGACTTGTGTCGCTCTCAGTAGTTTTTCATACCCAGAAGCCTTAGCAAACCTCAAACTTGAACTACAAAACATATTTCCCTCACATTTGTGTTATGCAAAATTCTGGAATATGTGGGGAGTCATAAATGTACTACTATACAGCATTCCTCCTAGACTCCCAATAAAAATGGTACCTCACTTGTCTGGGTAGGCCTAGTACGTGAGACATGAGAGGCCCCAAAAATCAACATGGACATATCACATTTTTCTACTGAACACTGGCTGTTTTGTTCCAATGCGGTTGCTTTTGGCTTTGGGCCCTAGCTCAGCCCAGCACCTAGGGAAACCTAGTGAACCTGCACATTTTTTACAACTAGACAGCCAGCGGAATCCAGTTTAGGGTGACGTGCATGGCTGTCACAAACTTTTCTTACTCAGAAGCTCTTGAGAACTTCAAAGCTGGACTACAAACACATTTCCTCATATTTCTACAAAGGAAAGATCTGAAATCTAGGAGCCACAAATTTCCTACCTAGAATTCCCCCAAGCCTCTCCATAAATAGGTACCTCACTTGTGTGGGTAGGCCTAGTACTCGCAATAGGGAAGGGTCCTAAAAATGACTGATCTGCTCTCAGGAGGGGCAGAAAATGGCCAAATCTTTCTCTCAAAAGCAGAGAACGACCCTTGTCCAAGGAGTTGATCCCCAAAATGCATACATTTCAAATCCCTGGTGTCAAGTGTGTTTCCACCCTCCAGCTGGGAAGATCAGTTTAAGTAACACCTGATCTGCCCCAGGAGGCAGAAACAAAGACAGTTTGCACCTACGAAGGCGAGTAATCCTTGCTGAAGAGGTCGCTCCCCCCAAACATTATTTACAAAGAAATCCCTGGTGTCTAGTGGCTTTCTATCAACCCGATGACAGATTGGCCTAAATCATGGCTGATCTGCTCCCTGGGAGGGGTGAAAATGGCTGGAAAATTAGCCAAAATAATTTGGGGAGTGACCCTTGCCCAATGAGGCACTCCTAGCACCAAAAAGGCATCCCTGGTACCTAGTGGATGTATTCCTGCTGCGTGAACACGGTCCATGACTAGATTCTGCAACAGGAATGCACTGAAGAGAGACACTGGGGGAAAGGAAACATCATTTCCTTGCCCTCCGTGATCCTCTTCTACCCCAAACCCTCCCCCACCAATCAGATCTACCTAAAAAGGTCCTGGACCCATGGTGCGCTGAGTCTATTCTAGTCTCCATTGCATCCTTGTTCCTTATGATAACAACGCATGGGCACTGCTGACATTATCATTGTGCTGGGGAAGAGGGAAAGGGTGGTAGCCTAAGAATTTCTGCAGCCACACTCAGAGGGGGCATGTGGCAGGGGGTGCATGGGGAGCATCAGTGTTTTCCCATGGGTAGATGCAAGGACGTACTGGAGCCATCCTCAGCACCTGAGCACTGGTGCTGAGTACGGCTGCAGCACATCCACAGCAACCAAGAGATTAATGTTTTACAGCACAACAGCACCAACATTTCACCAACACAATACCTCCTAGAAATATATCATGGTCAACTCTAACTCTTTTAACCTCCTGTCCAGGAACATCAATGGTCTGAATGTTAAAGTCAAACAGGGACCCATGTTTCAATACATCAAACGGTTGACAGAGTGGATGATATTTCTGCAAGAAACACACCTGCTGGGCACCAGTTTCTTCTTTCTAGCCCTGAGTTAGTACTCAGTGGTATACAACTCCAGTTACATGACAAATTCCAGAGGCATTGTGGTGCTCCCATACAAGCAATTTCCAATGCAGTTCCAAAATATTGAAGGTCACCTAAAAGGACATGGGCAGATAAATACTAGAGGAAGGCATGGTAGGAAAAACACAGTGGACGCTAGTATCTTTATATACACCACAGACTCTTGCAAGAGACACCCTTGAAGCATTCATGACACACATTAAACTCCCCAATGGGTAACGTCAGCAGGCGGTCAGTAGCTCGCAGATTCTCATTTCTGCCCCAAGTGTCCGCTCCCTAACCCTACAAGACACATGATGCATGAATCACTCTGTACACAATTTATGCCCTACTCACATGAGCACAACTCATTTGCAAGACTAGACTACAATTTGTATTCCCAAAATCAGTATTGGAAATCTGTCCTGTGCCCAGATATTTCCCTGTGCCATAACTGATCACGCTCATATGATAATCAAATGTGGTGCTTCACATTTAATACAGGTATGGTCTGTTCCCTCCTCACATGTTAGGAAGCATTTGAGGCAGTTATCCAAGGGTGAGCAATCTCCTACCAAACGGCTACCAAAGAGCAGAAAATCATATAGGTGTCTGCTAGACCTGTCAACTTTAGGGTGGTCTTCTCCTAAACTTGTTGCCTACTTGCCTCCAATCTTTGCTCGGTTTTGCTTCTGCTGACCATATGACTCTGTGCACTTTACCACTGCTAACCAGTGTTTAAGTGCTTGTGCTCACTCCCCTATATTGGCATATATTTAATTGGCATATTTAATTCACTTTCAAGTCCCTTGTGGAGTAGTATACCATATACCCAGGTCCTGTAAGGTAATTGCTACCTGAGGGCCTGCAGCACTCATTGTGCCACCCGTCTAAGTAGCCCTTTAAAACTTGCCCCAGGCCTGCCATTGCAGCCTGAATGCAGTGTCACACTGCCATGTCAACTTGGCACTTAAACCCCCTTGCGAAGCTTTAAACTCCCCTTTTTATTACATATGTCTCCCCTAATGTAGGCCCTAGATAGGCCACAGGGCAGGGTGCATTGTATTTAAAAGGTAGATGTCCTTGTAATAAAAAAAACACATTATTTTTTCAGGACTGTGAGGACTACCACTCCCATCTGATAACTTTAGAGATTCCTTACTACATTTAATAAGCTACAATTCCTAATTGTAATGATAAACCCTCTTTAATGGTAAATTCAGATTTCTCATTATAGTTTTGAAAATGCCACTTTTATAAAGATTGCATTTCTGCCCTTAGTCATTTGTGCGTGCAGCCTGTCTTGGGCCACGTGAATTAATGTAATTGACAGACTTTGTGAAGTCCTCCCAGACAATCACATAATAGTGGGATTAGCTGAGCCTCAATGGGCCATTAACTGTCAGGATAGGGGGAAGGAGCTGAGAGAAGACCCACTTGCACCTGAATAGCATGTGATCTGTCTCCTTACAATAGCCATTTATACAGCCCTGTATTGTCACTGCAGTGAGCTTAGAGCCAGGGCACGGGAGTAAGGAGATTCAAAGAACTTCAAAGAATCTTTCCCGAAACCTCTGCCATCTTCCAGAAGAAGATTGCCAGGGTAAAAAATAGGATCTTCTGCGCCACTCTTCCATTCCCTACTGGACCTGTGACAGCACTCTCAGAGGACTGCTTGCTGCTGTCACCTGCTGTGCGCTCTACCAGACTGCCACTGTACCTGGCAGGACTTGGCTCTGTCTGGAACTTGCCTTAAACCTTCAGAGGGCAGCCCTGCTGGTAAGCTCTGCATCTACGTCTGTACCCAGGACTACTAGAAGTGACTCCAAGGGCCCGTTTGCTAGCCTCCTGCTCAGAGCCACAGGGACATATCAGGCTCCCACCATCTTGAACCTATACCTGGACCCAGCCTGAGTGAGTCATGAAATCCCAAGAGGTCTCCATCCAGTTCTGGACCCTCGGTTGTGGTGCTAAATGTGCCCAGATGGTCATCTTCCAAACCTGAGGGCAGACAAAATTTGTCCAAAAAGTGCTCTGAGATCCAGGAGGAGAATGGGACCAACCTGCTTGCCCATCTTCCCAAGGATCATCGGCATTCTGATTGAATTTGCGGCTTCTCCAGCTACTTTTTTCTCTACAGCAGCAAATCTGTTTCAGATCTCCTTTGCCAAAGGGGTAACTGACCTCATGGAACTGTCTTCAGCTACAGCATTCTGCTATGTCCTACTGGAGATTTTCAATTTCCATTTCGGTGACTAATTCTGAAGATAAAAATCTTCACCACAGCTTTGTTTCAACAGCCATCCGACGATGACATTCCCTCCTCAGAAACTTCTGCAGCCTTGTCCCACTGAGCTTCTACCTTCTCAGACATTTTTGTGTCAAACATATTTTTAAGTCTGAAGGTAAGCACTGATCAGGACTAATCGATTTCTTGTATTAAAACCATGCTCCATCGTAGTTGGCCTTAACTCATGACTTTGACCCGATCTTGGGTTACCAGATTTCCCTAATTTGGCGTTTTTAGGCACTATTTTGAACTTTAAACATTAAAAGGTCATACCTTCATTTCTACTGATTGGATTTTTGTCATTTTTTGTCAAATAAATAATTAAAATGTAAATGAAGGTCCTACACTGGCTGGCTAGTAAAGATTTGTGACCAAAAAGGTCGGGACCGTTCAGATCATCAGAGGCAGCTCCTGTTAAGAAGGCAGTGATGGCTAGGCTAGTGGCCGAGACTACCGAAAGATCAAATGACCAGCGGGTAGTGGAAAATCCCACCATTCCTAGGAGCCCTATTTTACTTCCTGATTAGGGTAATCAACATGGTACAATAGAAATACATTCATACGTATGGTCAAAGTCTATGTGCACTAACCAAGTGGTTCCCAGGGACCCTTGGGAGTCTGCAAAGCCTCCTCAGGGGGGCCGTGACTGCTAAGAAAATTAACTAATATTAACAGATTAACAAGGTGTATATAAATAAGGTGGCTAAATGTACAATTACAATTTTTTAAATGTACTGTAAATGTCAAAGAATGTGAAATTTAAGGCTAAAAGTTAAATTAGTATCCTCAAATTGATTCATGGGCGCAGTACAGGTGCATCAAACAGAATGTAGTAGGGACAATGTGTGGCTTCAAATAAATTAAGAAAAGCTTCCACCTTCCTCTTAATTTGTTTTTATTTTATTTGTTTGCAAATTAAATAAAATGTGTTATCAGTTGTGTATGTGTTTGATGCTTGTTTAGGCCTGGGTCCCTGGCTTTTATCAATGACTCAGTTGGGGTTCCATGGATTACAATAATGAAACAGATCCACTAACAATAAAGTGGGGGTCCACACAACCCAAAAGGTTGGGAATGACTGCACCAACCCTTGACAATTAAATTAAGTTTATTAGGTAGGACAATACTGTTTACATACCCTTTTTGCCTACGTGGGTGGATTAGACCTAGTTGGGTAGATTAGATGAAACATAGGTCCTGATGAAATGCCACTGATCTGCTTTTGGACAGACTAGGTGTGAAATGTGTCAACGAGAGATGAAGTGATTCAGGAGTCATGGTTATTCCTGGGAGCCATTCATAGGTTTTATTTGTTAACAGTGACTAAGGGAATATAATAAGCATAGAAGAGATCTTTAGTTAATTTTAACAGCTCCGTACTAGTATACATACAGTGTGAATTTCCTTTAGATTCACTTTTTATCAAAGATAGTGTTTCTGGCCTAGAGGTGATATAAAAGATCTCCAGCAACGTACCCCCTGAAGGGCCCAGACAAGGACAAGGATGTCCCCTATCACCACTACTGTTCACTTTAACAATCAAACCCCTGGCAGGATAGAGCCAATGAGTAGCACAGCTCTGGGGATTAACATGGCTGTCCACAAGGGAAGACAGAGACTCCCTATATGTAGAAGACCTCCTGATGTCAGTAAGCCCCGGGCAATCACTACCCCACCTAATGGACATATTACAAATGTACAGCAACACCTCTTGTTTACTGGTAAATTGTAGACAAAAAGAGAAAGACCCCTGAACTAGCCAAGGGAAAAAGGTTGTGAAGACAAGAACACAACAAATTTTCCCTAAGAAAGAACTAAGATGGATAAACGTGCAACTGTATAAAAAAGTGGATACACAAAACATCAACATACCAATTTATATTATATTTTTTAATTATAGACATATCACATTAATAATACAATTGCACAGAGCCCAATCTAAGATGGTTAAACCCTTCTTTACCTTGTGCAGAGCCTGTGTGCCAACTCCAGAGGTGTGGCCATGGAAAAGAGAAGCCCCTAATCTGTGGTCGCTTCAAACCAGTTCTGAGGGTAGATCCTTTCCCACTGCAATTGATGCCTGCCTGAGAGGGAGATCAAAGAAGTGCACTGCCCAGGTTTTAGCTGTCATTTGACTGTGACAGCCTAGGTCTTTTTGAAGTTAATCAGATATGTGGGCACAGGCCTGATGGTCATCCTGCCAGAGGAACAGAATACATTCCCAAACCCAAGGCCTTTACCTCAACTTTGGGAGGAAGTTCTCAACTCATTAATGGGGCTAATCAGCTTCTGACTGACAGGTGAAGCTAATAAGAACTAGGCCTCCAGAGGCTTTAGGAAGGGGAAAGGTAACTTTCTTAAGGTACCTTTTCCAAAATAGTTATTACAAATATAAATTTAGCAGTGACTTGGGTTTGTAATAAATATCTGAAACAGTTGAAAAATTACATTTGTAGCTGTTTTCTAGCCAAAGATAACATTATTAAATTCAGTATGCACCCCAGTGCTTCCCACAGGGAGAGCCAACATTGTGGCACTGAAATTAGCGTCTGAAGCCTTTTCACAATAAGGACATTAATATTGTACATGTCCTACTTTGAAATACTTTGCACTCTGCCTTATAGGCTCTAATGACTACTCAGGGGTGACTTATTAAGATTTAAAAGGAATGTTTATGCATGTCAAAAGGGCTTACTATGACAGCTTGAATTTGTATTTTGAAAACTGCACAGCCAGGCTACAATAGTAGGCCTGGTGACATGTTTGAACTCTCATAGTAGTGGTTGGCACAACAGGTGCTGTAGTCCATCCAGTGACATTTAACTTACAGGCCCTGAGTACACATTGTCTCATTTACCATGACCTAATAGGTATGTGAAGTATGTCCATTAGAAGTATACCCAATTTTGATTTAGTGTTCAGAGCACGTGTACCTGGCCTTGGTTACAAAGAGCCTCCAAGCAAAGAGTAAAAATAAAAACAGCTGCATCATTCTATAAAAAATTAAAGTAGGAGTAATCATTCAAAAAGAGCTAATTTCCTACATGGCCCCCGTCCTGATGAAAGTTGAGGAGCAACTCGACCATTTTCTTGGCACTTCTTGTCATCTAAGCTGAAGAACCTGGAAAGGGCACCTGAGCTGGTGTGGTCAGTCCAGGTTCTGTGCTCCACAGCAAAATCCATACCCTGGGGATAATGTACCACCTCATATGCGCTAGCCATCTGAGAGACCTGTGGTCAATTTCAACTTGGAAAGGAGGCACCGATATGTAGGTTTTCAGATTCTTCAGTATCCAAATCATGACAAAGACTTCAGACTCTAGGGCACACCAATGCTCCCTGGGGAATATTTGTCTGCTGATAAATACAACTGATTGATCTTTGACTTCATTACTTAGTTGTGATAAGACTGCCTTGACTCCATGTTCTGAAGCATTTCTTTGGATCACAAACTCCTTGTGGAACTCATGTGCATGAATGCAGGTGGTGTACACAGCACCTCCTTCAGGGTGTGAAAGACCCTCTGAAACTTCTCAGTCTAAATTTCCTTTTGCTGCTTCTTTGGAGTCAGCTCTGTCCGGGTGGCTATGGTTGTGCCATGCCCATTGACAAGCCTTCTGTAATAACCTGTAGGACAGAGGGAAGCTCTGACATGAATCTGGGTTTTAGGAGGTTCCCAAGACTTGACAGCTTAGATGGAGGGCTGCAAAGTCCTCCCCCAACTTGGTAGCCCAGGTATGCTACAGACCATTGCCCTCTCTGGCACTTGCCAGTGGAAGGGGCTAAAGCAGTTCTCTGAAGTTGGTCAGGATTTCCTATAAGGTGGAGCTAAATACAGCAATATCATCCAGATATGCTGCACTAAAGATCTCCAGCTCAGACAGTACCCTATTTATCAGTCTCTAGAAGGTGGCAGAGGCATCCGTCAATCCACACAATTATCTCAAGTGGCTCTTAGGGATAGAGAATGCTGATTTCTCCTTAACTCCTTTAATAAATAAGGGCAACCTGCCAGTACCCGAAATTCAGATCAAATGTGGAGAGGCACTGTTCATCAGAACTGGGAATGGGGTTGCATTTTAGTCTTGGTGACAGCATTAACTCCTCTATAGTCCATGCGAAACCTCAGTTCTGGGGTTCCCCCAACTTTGGGTTGGCCTAGTACTCAAGCACCAGATGGGTAGCCCTGGGACTACCAGAAATCTCAATCAGCCCCACAGGGACAGCATTTCAGAGCCTTCTTCCATGGTGCTGGCCCTTACTCTGTCTGACAATCTGTACATTTTGTTTTTTACAGGTAAGCTGTGACCTGTGTCAAAGTCATGAACATATCACTGGGTCAGTCTAAGTGTCAGTGAGAACAGTTCAGCAAACTAGCCTAACAGTTGGTGACAGTTTCTCTTGTACTAATCTGTCAGTGAAGAGGAGCCATTTATCCCTCCACTAACAAATGCTTGGAATTGTAGGACATGAGGACTGGAAGAGGTTCACTCTCCTCTTTCTCTCTTCCATCTGTGGGCTTGAGCTTGTTCACATCTGTGCTAACAAAGTGAGGCTTCAGGCAGTTGACATGGATCACTTTGTGGGAGTGCCCCAAATGCCCAGCTAAGGGGATATCATGGGCTAAGTTTATGAGGCTTGCCTTTTACTGCTGGGGGCCAATGAATATTCTGGTTGCCCCAGCATTTGGGTCTCTAACCTTACTCTACAGATGTCATGGTCTCAGCTGTGAGCAGGGCTAGTTATGCCGTAGTCGTGTCTTACTCCCCCACTTTATGAGTGATATCAGAGATGTTGCTATTTTCTTTTCATCACAGTACCAGCTCAAATCATGTTATGCCTTTGAAACTTTGTGTAACATGGCAACTCAGTTATTAACATAATGGTAACGTTTAAAGCAGATCTAGACCAATGTTTTTTGTCATGATAACTTCTGAAAACTTGGGCCTCACTCAGGTAATCCAGGAAGCACATATCAACTGTTTATAACCACCAGAGCCTCACACAGGTAATCCAGGAAGCACATGTCAACTGGCAACAACTGACAGTTCTTTAATTGATACTCCTAATGGATAAAAGATAGTTGAGGAACATGTGCAATTACAATAATGACTAACACGTTCATCTGTTTTCTCAATGTGTTTTCTTGCACGTGGTTTGGGCCAGCTATAAAATCCAACATTGCAGACTAAATCCTGCTAAGGCTCTTTTAACTTAAAAGTGAAGCTTACCTGTCTACAATCTTCAGCAGCCTTCCCTTCGCAGTCGCAGTCCTCTCTTCACAGCAGCATCCACACATTCACAGCGACAAGCTTCTCCTTGCAGCGACCCACTTCCTGAGTTCCGACCTAGTATATGCAATCTTCTCCGCACTTACCACAGTACCGGTAAAAAATGGGCAGCTTGCAATTCATCTCTCGCATCAAGCTTTCTTGTGCTGGTAAAAAGACATGTGTCATCCAAATAAGGTATCACAAGTTTTTCTGTTTAATTTAGGATCTTGATCAGTGCAGATGAATCAAACTTATCTAAAGCCAGCAATAATATTTGGATCGATTTTGTGACTGAAAAGACATTAGAGAAAAGTTGTATTTCATGTAATAGATGTGCCTTCCTCAGTTTTGTGCTCATAGTTGGTTTTCAATCTGTGTTTTCGTGATCAGAATCTGATAATGGTGTTCTACAGACTTTTGGGACAATTGAGAACTATAATCTGATTGCCATTGCATATTTGCATATGAACCTTGAACTGTTGAGGATCTTGAATTACTGAAGAATTTGAAGTAGTTTGTTGTGATTAACCCAGTTATTTTCTCTCAGAGGAAATCCTTGTACATGATAACTCCAGTTCATGATAATTCCTGGATAATTCTTGAATCACACTGGGGGATGTTTCTAATGTGAATTATTGGTATTTTTCCTGTTTTAATGTATGGTTTCATTACAGGGAAATCCAAGTCCAGACCCTCGTATCTGAATAATCCTGACTGCCGGTATCCTGAATCCAGAACCAGAATCCAGTTTTCCTTGAGCACTGCAATGCCCGGAGTAGAGAAACATGAATATGCAGAAGTCCTGGTGTTTCTCTCTTTCTCTCTCATCCCAACCCCTCTTCCCCTTGGAAACTCCTAAGGTTGAAGGGTGTCCTTCATTGCTGCCCTGTCAGTTCTCATTGGGATTCGTGGATTTTCCTTGCCCCATCGGAACCACCTGGAGTTCAGGTGAGTGGCTCGCAACAACAGATTGCTCTCTTCCCAATAGATGTTGTTGTTTCTACTGGTGTTTCTCTGTACCTGGAATTCAGCCAAGCACTGAGGACCTTTAAAAAATCAGGCACTCTTTTTGTGCTGGGCAGAATTCCTCCCTATAGGGTCCCCTTTCCCTTGCAACTCAGAGAGTTCTGGCAGGGCTCTGAGTTTAGGTTCATTTTCTCCTTTACTCTCCTGAATTGACCCAAGAGGTCATATTGGTTCAGGGTCACAGGATGTTTTAAGGCTGGTTTCCCATGGCTCTTGCCCTTTTATTTAGCTGTGGGAACATGGACCATTGTTCCAGACTTCCCCAAGGGGCTGCTTAGGCCCTTGAGGCAACAAGCACACCCAGGAAGGCCCAATATTTCTGCATGCATCTTCCTTTCCACTTCAGCTCAAGCTGGGTTTTCTATGTTGTTTCGCACCAGACATTCCACTGGAATGGCAGGGATCACAGCTAACGTTTTCAGACCAGTATCTCTCCTTAAGTTGACTTTTCCTCCTCCCACCCCTTGGTTATATCCTATCCCAACCCAAAATGTTTTCACTATTTTTGTTTTTATGAGGGGGTTGAAGCTGCCATTTGCTACTTGGCTGTTCTTTTTAAAAACATAGTTTTAAGCAAGTAAAATTTTAGCCCCTGAAGTGGCATCCACCATCTAAATAAATAAATAAAAAGGATGTGCAAATAATGCAGCTATCAGCATTGTCATAAAGCATATGCAAGAATTCAAGTGTTTGCATCAATACACACATTTTAAACTAAAAAAAAACACTGAAATTCACCAGTTAGTGTTAACTGAAGAAGGCATAACTCACAACCCTGCCATGCAAAGAGTTGCCATCAATAATGTATTTCAGATGTCAGCAGTGATGTCATCAAGGATGTCATAGAACATTTTATGAGTAGTGATATATATGAGGTCAGAAGCAGTTCATGGTGAGGGTAAGAGTTAGTTTCCTCAGTGTACTGTAATAGGTGAACATCAGTGTTTTTTAGTTGAAAATGTTATGTTTTGACTGACCTTTTTACCTATCCTGTTACTTTGACCTTTGTTTTTTCAGTGTCTAATGTTTTTAATATAAAGTAAGATAATATTGTCATACCTAACTATAAAGCCACTTACACTTTTGCTTTTTCAATTAATTGTTTTTTTCTTTTAACATAAAGTAAGAGTTTATTACCATACATAACTATGCCAACCCCACAGCATTTGCTTAAGTGCAGGGTGGAGTAGACCACCAGGCTCTGCACTCAACCCCAGTGGGTAGCCAAACACTCACCATGAACAGCTTTTAGCCATACCTGCATCCAACACACCAGTTGCGATCAAAGCCCTGCTGCACATGGTCCTTTTTTTTAGTATAATTTTTACTGGCATTTACATATGACAAATTTAGCAAAATACTATTGTGTCATGAAGAGAACAGAACCCCCCCTGCCCCACCTTGCTCTAGCAAAGCATACAACCATACAATATGTTTGAATAAAGACAGTGATCTCACAGATGAGCCAATTCATTCAGATACCCAGACGGTCTTTTTAAAAAAAATCGTTTCTCAATCCTGCAGGACTTTAATAAGAGTTTCACAGGAGTCAGTGTAAATTCCTATGCCCTGACAAGACTCTCTCGGGAACACAGGGGGCTGCGATGGACCCCAAAAGAATCCTTTGGTACTACAGCACCCTTACATTTTTGTTAAAAAAAATTGACCCAGGGTCCCAATGGCCACCCATCAAGGGCTAGGAGGTTACCCCCTTATAACTTCATATTTTTAATTTTCAGGATGCAGGAAGTGAGTCTCTGAGTCCAGTAATGGCCACAACATTTGTGTTTATATGTCAGGGCCAGCCAATGAGGTATTTATAGTTAGGACTTTGGTCCTCATGACGTTTTCCGCCGAGTTCAGTGCTGGCGGTCGGAACTTCGACCGCCAGCACATTGAGGATCCCACTGGCCCAATAAAGAACATTCTGCTGGGCCTGCGAGCGGAAACAGTGTTTCCGCCAGCCGGCCCAGGGGAATGCTGGGCCTGTACATTGCCAACGGCTCCACATGGTCAATGTAGCAGTGCGTGGGTGCAGCAGCACCTGTCGCGCATATCACTGCCCGTAAATTGGGCAGTGACATGCGTGATGTGGCTGTGCATGGGGGCCCCTACACTGCCCATGCCAAGGCTTCCCCGCTGTCACAGATAGCCAATAAAGAGTTTCTTTCTAAAAAACAAAATATATAAAGATTTAAAAAAAACATGAAGGAACCGCAATCCCAGGTAACCCATAAAGGGGCCAGACTTGTACCCTATTTTTTTTTTTCTTTTAAAATAAAAATGTTTATGGCTCATACTGAAAGGTGATCTAGTCTTTTTATATAGCAAATACATTTTTCTTTTCAAATTGTGCAGAAATATCTGATTCTAAGTATATCATACATCAAAGCCTAAAAAACTTGCTATCTCTCTTCCTCCCACTTTCTCTCTCTCTTTCAATCATTCTGCCACTTACACATCCACTCAGACACTTAGGTACCCACTCACAGACCCACTCAGATAGTTACCCACCCACTCACAGACCCACTCAGGCTATCACACAACCACTCACAGACCCACTGACAGCCTCATGCACCCACTCGCTGACCTGCGCACACACTGACACACCCACTAAAACACTGATGTACACACTCACACCAGACAGACACTCTCACAGCCACTCTCTCCTCCAGATACACCCTCTCACACCTATTCTCATATCCAGAGAGGCTGCAGCCAACTCCTGCGCTACTGCCTCAAGGTAACTATAACTCAAGCACTCGCCATGAACTCCTAATCAACCCATAAATTACGGCACTCATGACATCTTTCATAACATCATTGATAATATCAATGTACTATTTGTAGTAAAATCTTTGATGAAGAAACCGTGCATAGCGGGGGCCCAAGTTATAGTTACCTTAGAGCATGAGTTATAGTTACTTGAGGTTACTCTAACTATAACTGGTGAATTTCTATGGTTTTGTACAACTAAACCTTGAGTCTATCTATAATGTCCCTTTAACCATTGTTTTTTAAAGTGAATTTCTATGTTTTCTTATTGGTTTTGTATGTTTAAAATGTGAGCCTAACTATAACATCCCTGTACCCGTTGTTTTTTTTAAGTGATTTTTTTTTAATTCTATTTTCTAACTATAACATTCCTGTAACTGTTTTTTTTTTTAAGTGAATCAGTCTATCTATTTATTTGGGTGGTGCTACTTGGTATAATGTGCCCTACCGCCAAAAGGCAGAAACAGTGATGGCTAAACAGCTTCACTGTTCAAACATATATTATAGAACACCATAGCACTCCAGGCAGTGCAAAATTCTTTAAAGTCCTCAAAAGTAAGGATTCATAGAAAATATGTCAAATTCAATTCTTCAAAACTTCAAAACCATTGTACTCCATTTTATTATATATATTATCTCATCAACAATTTTATTGCAAATGTTGCAGTGAGAATATGAAAGATGGCATAGAATGTGTCATCAGTGATATAACATGTGGAAAAATTAGCTGTGCATGACAAAGGTGCAAGTTACAGTTACCTTAGGGTGCAAGTTTTAGTTATTTGAAAGAACTCTAACTATAACTGCTGAATTTCAATGGTTTTGTATGAGTAAATTCAGAACCTAACTATAACGTCCCTGTAACCTTTGTTTTTTTCAGTGAATTTTTTATGTTTTTTTTAACATATAGTAATTTTCATCGCTATACGTGAATCAACCTATCGCCATTCATGGTTAGCCACAGAGATACCAAACCACTATAAGCACTCAAACTTGCACCGTACACAGCCTTGTCCTGTGTGCAGCAGGGGTTGCCTGCAAGATAACCCCCTGAACCGCCCAACCCAATGCTTTGCACAATCCTTTGCATATCACTGAGGAAGTCATCTTAGGCCTCTCTAGGTGTGAGAATAGGTGTGAGATGCTGTATCGGGGGTAAGAGTGGCTGTCAGATTGTCTGTTTGGGTGTGAGAGTGCAAACATCAGTGTTTATGTGGGTGCGTCAGCATGTGTGCGGGTCTGTGAGTAGGTGAATCAGGGTGTCAGTGGGTCTGTGAGTGGCTGTGTGATGTCTGAGGTGTGTGTAACTGCGTGAGTGGGTCTCAGTGGGCACTTGAGGATCTGACTGGGACTGTTAGTGAATGCATGAAGGTCTGAAAGGGTCTGTGAGTGGGTGCGTGAGTGTCTGAGTGGGTCTGTGAGTGGGTGTGTAAGTGTCTGAGTGGGTGTGTGAGTGGAAGAATTGATTGAAAGAGTGACAGAGAGAGAGAAAGAAAGGGAGGGATAGAGTTATTTAGGTTTTGATGTCTGATTTACCTAGAATTAGATAATTATATCCAATATAAAATAAAATATATGTATATGTTTTTAAATAAATATAATTTTTTTCTTACTTAAAAAAAATGGTAATGAGTCCAGCTGGACTCAAACCCCAAAAGCTCATTGTAAAGATTTGCAATCTTCACAGTTGAGGTATGGGGTTTTGATGTTTTTAAATAAAAGGGAAACCTTAGTCTTTCCCTGCAGTGCCATTGCTTCAGCTCAGGGCTTGCCGAAGCATTTCATCTCAGTCCCCTGCTTCAAAGGTCCCGCTGTCAAACATCAGCGTGTTTGTTGTGGCTTGACTGCAGCTGTAGCACTGCAGCCAAGCCACAGCAAACAGCTATGTCCGGGGGGTAGGCACACCGTGACATAGCAGGAGCCGGCCCTGGGAGGTGGCAGTCCCCAGGGCCAACAGTGGCTCCATGAGGGGGGCTGTGTGGCTACCCTCCAATTAGAATAGCCCCAGGGGTTGGTGGTCTCCAGGGCTTGGGGGTCCTAAAGGGATCCCCTTTCTTTTTTTAAATAGTTTCCTCAGAGGAGGTGGTCCCCATGGCAGCGGGAAGGCCATGGTACCCCCGCATGTTTTAAAAGGAAAGCCTTGGGGAGGTGGCGAACCTCAGGGCAGCGGTGAGCCCTTGTCCCCTCCATATTTTAAAAGAAAAGCTCCTGGGGTGGTGTACACTGGGGCAGTGGGGAAGGCACGTGCCCCCCTGCATTTTTTAAATGAAAGCCCTGGGGAGGTGGCGGTACCCAGGGCAACGGGGGAGCAATGGACCCCCTGCACATTTTAAAAGAAAGCCCTGGGTAGGTGGCAGTCCCCAGTGCAGCGGGGGCAGTGCCCCCCACATATTCATAAAGGAAATCATGAGGGGGTGGTGGTCCCCAGGGCAGGGGGATGCTGTGAGCCCCTCTCCATATTTAAAAATGAAAGCCCTAGGAAGGTGGAGGTGTTCAGGACAGGGGTGGGGTGCGAGCCCCTCACATATTCGTAAAGGAAAGCCTTAGGGAGGTGGTTAGTAAGGGGTCTGTTGGACCCTCCTATAAAAAAGTAATTAAAGCTCCAGGGAGGTGGTGGTCCCTGGAGCTGTGGGGGCATCTGGGCCACCTGGGGCCTTTATTTGTTGCTGCAAAATTTGCAGATTTTGCCATGAATTTACTGCAAAAAATAATATAGATTTTTTTGCTGTGAGGGGACCCTCTTGGTCCTCCCCCACCCCTGCTAAGGGGTACGGGCGTCTGCCATGGCCCCTTTTATTTTTATTTTTTTACTTTTTCACTGGAACTCTGCTGAAGCCGAGTCCCAAGATGGCTGCTAGTACTTCCTGGTTTGAAGTGTTGGCAGGCAATCTGAGCTGTGCATTTCCCTGCACAAGCTCATCTTTGTTCATGAATACTTTGCAGCCAGAGATATACAAATTTCAATTTCTACTACTGAACGGATTCACACCAAATAAGAGAAAGCGTAATCTGTGTACTGACAGCTAGCGTTCTGCCAAATTTGGTGTAATTGGGTCCAGTGGTTCAGCCTGTGTAAATAGGAAATGCAATGTTTTTTTAGCCCCCTTTTTCTTGGCCCCTGCTTGATGGATCATCCAGAAACTTTAATGCGTAACAACAATCACTGCAACACTTTTTGTGGAAACTTTTGTGAAGGTTCGTCAAACAGTGCCAAAGATAAAGGCAAGTGAAAAAAAGCTTTTCCTATGGAAACATTGCCCCAACTATAAGTACCTATTGGCTACAGTAGTGCATATGTGTGTGAGTGTGTGTGTGTGTGTATATATATATATTTATATATATATATATATATATATATATATATATATATATATATATATATATATATATATATATATATATATGCACACATATATATATATGTATATATATACATATATGTATATATATATATACATATATATCTGTATATATATATATATATATATATATATATATATATCTGTGTGTGTGTATGTGTTTAATATCTATATTATATATTATATATGTATTTATTTTATATATATGTACATAAAGCTATTTATAAATATATAGATAATTAGATATATGTATATATATATATATATATATATACATACATGCAGGATTGAAACAATTACTCATAAAAAAGCCCCAAGGGGACCAAATTGCGTTGGGTGTTTGCCTGCTGTGCAGTATGTATATGTTTGATGGTCACAAGTAGGCAGTAATAGTTAGGACCTAGTTTCCATAGAAAAGTATCTGTTGTTTTGCCAATAACTTTGGTGCAGTTTGATGAATCTTCAAAACATTTTCAAAGTTAGTACACCACTCACTTCAGCTGCTGTTTTGAAAGCTTCTGGGTGATTCATCAAGCGGGAGCTGAGAAAAAGGGCGGGACCCGAAAACTCATTTTCCTGATGCAATTTCCTTTAGGTATTTTAGACATGACTACAGTTTGAACCACTGGACGGAACTGCACCACATTTTGCAGAAAGGTAGAAGGAAGAGCGTGGTCCAGAAGGAGCCCATTTTGTGATTTGGTGTAAATCGGTTCAGTAGTTTTGTATTTATCAAAGGAAAAAGAAATATAGATATCTAGGGATGCTGATCCTCAGTGAATCTGAGAGTCCCATGCTCCAATTGTCTGCCAATACTTCAACAAGAAAGTGTTGGCAGCCATTTTGGGGCTTAGACTCAGCTGAGTCCCATAAAAACAAGTTAAAAATAAAGAAAGGGGTACAGATAAGAAACACCCTGACACTCTAGACTTGGTCCTGGGGTCCCTCAGGGATGCAACCTGGGCCCAAAAGCATTTTTTATTAAATGTTTTACCGCAAAAGTGTGGAGGATCTGCAAATCTGTGCAAAACTTTTTTTTAAAAAAGAAGCCTGGTCTACTGTGCTTGTTTAACATTTAGCTCCCTGGGTGGATCGGATTCCAGTAGCATGTTAAAGTATATTTTTTGGACTGTTTTAGAATGCAGCATTTATTTAACTTGTCAAGGGTGGAGCTTTCTACAATAGATTCCTTTAACTTGACTAATATGCCTTATTTTCTTCCAAGACCTCAAAGCTGTGATCTTTTAGTTGCACCTGGGTGAAAGAAATCTCCCCTCTCTGAGAAGTTGACTCTTCTGGAGTCTTGCAGCGGGGTTGGGGATAGCTTGGTGTACAGGCTGTTTAGTTTAGAGTTTCAAGTTCAAAGTTTTGAAGATGGGTGCATTAATAGGTGGGGACTGAGAAGTTTCAGAGGCAGATCATTATCTGCGGGGCATTGCAGATAAGTTGTGCTGTGCAGCGTCTGTACGAATATGTGTGTATTGGACAGGACACTCTAAGGACTTGACTGACAGAGCTTTACACTGTGCTTTCAGGAACTTCAGAGAGGACTTCGTCATGCACTATCTGTAAACAGCTCCCAGGCATTGAGCGGCTGTGTACTGGCTGTACATTGCACAGGATCTGAGAGCCTACACAGTATTATTTTATCCACTGATAGTTGATGTGTGTGTATGCTTGGGACAAGGGCTGTGTTCTCTGTATTTTTCCATGAAGAAAGACTTATGAATCTCAGAGGAATGTTAGCTGTTCATCGAATGTGGGAGTAAAGAGATGGAGGCACAGCACATCATCTCTGCTGGACAACAGCTTTGAGGGGGCTTATGCCCGATATAATGCAGACCAACAGATCATTATTATGTGTACATTACACTGGGGCCTGAGAGCTCACATCGCTAGCATGTTACTTATCACTTGTAGCTGAAGTAGCCTTGAGGACCAGGGTTAATCTACACATTTTTCCACGAAGAATGCATGATGAGGGCGGGACATTCGATAGGATGCCCCAAGAAGGAGTTATTGCCATTGGAAGGAATGCTGCTGGAATGTCCTTGTGAAGTTTCCTCACTCCCACTGGTTCCTCTGGGGTGGACCACAGCTGGTGGATCCATGCCAGGGATGCAGGAATGAATCTTACTATCCTGACACACAGAAGAACAGAAGTGAATCCAACTAACCAAGGAATGAGCAGACTCTCTGGGTGTGAAAGACTCTGCAGGAGTCAACCTCATCTCTTAGCTCCATCAGACATTTTCCCACACCTCCAGGAGAAATCTGATAGCTACCAAAAGCCTACCTCAGAAGTCACTGTTGTGGACCCCTGCAGAATCATCAACCCCGAGAAGAAGTACAGCTTGGAATCCCCTGAGTTGGTAGCTCTGGGTCTCAGTCGGGTAGACCTGCCTTCCCAGGTGCCAGTGTGACCCAGAGCACTTAGCCAGAGGGATCCCAGGTCAACACCCTGACCATGCTGACCCTACTGAAGAAGCTGACCAGCATGCTGGTCTTGGCCCATCAGAAAGAATTGCACATGGCCTAGTGGCAGCCAGGCGTGGATAACTTGGTCAAGAGAGTGCAGTGCCTTGTGAGCTGTCTCTCCAAGGAGCACACCTTCACCAGCAACATGGTCAGCAAGGGTTTGCATGTGCTCACAGCAAGGAAGGGTGTGGAGGTGTTGAGAAAGGCTGCACGTGAAATAAAAGGGAGGTCTGCATCATGAGGCCTAATCTCCTGGCATGCACAGTGTGGTCTGTGAGGATACAGAAATACAAGCTGTAGCACAGTGGTGTCTGTAAGGATATGATATATGCAGCAGCACAGAGTGTCTGTAGGCAGAGGCACGTGTATCCAGCAGCACAGATAGGATTTAGGAACATGAATGCACATGGAGGGGTCTGACACTCTCTCACACACACCCCCACACACACACACACATACACACACATCATGACATACCTATAATCATGAGGACCTGGTATTGACACACACACACACACACACACTAGGCATAAGGAGGCATGGTGGTAACACTGAAGGAAACACTAACATTAATTCAGCAATGCAAAACACAAATATTAACTCAGCTATAACAGTACACATCCTCCTATGCCATCAATCCAATGCCATACCTACCCTAAATGAAGTTTTAAAAACAGATACCACTGAAATATTTAATTTGTGCACTGATGACTTCTAATACTGGGCCTTCTTGCTAGATGGCTCTTGGAATTGTAGGCCACATAGTAAAATAATATTGCTAATTTTACATACATATAGAAAAGGACAGGTAATAAATGAATGCAACAATTTTCCTTTACAAAATATGAAAAGTAAATAACTAGGACCATACTTAAACTCTAGGCCACTCCCCACTGTAAATGTTTAAAATCAAATGAAAGTACAAAGAGATACTGGTGCATACCCAAGCAAACAATACCCTTATTCAATAGTTTTGGAACATACTTGTTTAATTTTACAATGACAGAATCCTCCAATCCAAAGGTATATCCAGGAGCTGAGGAGAGTGATCCTTTCACCTCAAAATCCAATTGAAAAGTGACCAGGAGTTGGGCAAAGCACTGGGAGGAGCCTGCTAGACAGGAACAGGAAGTTGGAGTCTCTGGGGCACTTCCTTCCTGTTTGAAAAAAGAGAAAAAAAGCTTCTCAATCTAAAAAAACAACTTGAAGTGTAGAGTGGAGAAAACAATCCACTCAAAAAAACTATTTTTGATTAGATTTAGGTGTATATAAAATGTACTCCAGGTGCATTCGCACTTGCGAGCAGGATGGTTTTGGCAGCTGTCACAGCCAGAAGCAGTGAAGGTGAATGTGAAGTCTTGTGAGCAGCCAGAAACAGCACCAGTGAGTGCAAAGTCTTTTGTGTACTCGCTAGCAGCCCTAGAATATCATAGCACTCCCGAGAGTGCTCCAAAATGTAAACTTGTGCACACGAACAAACTCTACTCGTGCTTAATTGAGGAATTCAGGACCTCTGCGCTACTCCACTTAGTGCGTAGTGCCCTAATTCTGCAAACTCCACTGGCAGAAGGAAGTTCTATGACCGGGCCTAGTCATTCTGCCCAAGGGTTGCTTCTATTCTAGATATTAACCTTCGTACCATCTACAAGTGTTTGAGGGCTAATGATGACCAATTATTGAAAATAAGGGCTGTTTTGCACTTAAAACTGAATCCCAAACTTGTAAAAAATAGGCTGCCAATTTTCATATCATCGTGGCTGGCTCTGACTAATAGTAACAATCTCCCCTGGCTTTTGGGAGATAAGGTCAATGCTCCAAACCCGCTACCTCTTAATGTCCTGTTTGCCAATAGGAACAGAAGTGGCCATTTCCTGATTGTAAGAAATGGTGGTTGGTAAGGGGGTAAGGCAAATGTTCAGAGGAAAATTAGGTTTCTCACCCTGCAGAAGGGTCCTTGCCAGACATCCATTTACCACCAGCAGCTTGCCCATATGTATTACATTTTAGGATGTGTCATACATACTCTTCCAATGCCACAGAAACACAGGAGCAACTGAAAAACAAGGTCATCGACTGGGTGCATGTAAATGTAAATCCAAATATATTAATTATGCCAAAAAATGACATTACTTTTCAATTTTTGGTATATGTATTTAAATTATATTTTACTTTTGTGTATTTGCAGAATTATTGAATGTATATATTGTGTTATTGTGTTATTGTGAAATTATGTTGTACAACTAACTTTAAAAAAGTATACCTTGTTTTAATGTACATAAATATAACACATTTAAGGCCTCATTATGTTGGCAGTGGTGGTCCGACAGCCAACAGGCTGGTGGAGAAAACCGCCAAATTATGACATTGACGGTGATGCATACAGAACCCAGCCAAAGCAAAGCTGGCATCGGCAGTGCGGGTCAGACCTCCGCGGTTGATTGGAGTCACCACCAGTCCGACGGAGACCATGTTTCTGCTGGACTCATTACAAGGTTGTACACTGCCAAGATTTCCTCTGCGGTCGTACCACCACAGAACACCAGGTGGAGAGGAACAGTACAAAAGGAGACACTCGCTTCCAGGATGCCATAATCATCCGGAGCTGCCATAGAACCACAAATAGACGTCATCCTGCTGCTCCTGCTCACAGAAAGACAACAGAATCATCGCCGATAAGGAAGACAAAAACAGTGAGTACACACACTCATCAGTTGTGAAATGTGTGAATTTGAACTGTTACATAACAGGGGGGAGGGGGATGCGAGAGCTATGGTGACAAATAATAGTATAGTGACCAACACAGTCATATACAGTAACAAATACATACACATATATGCAGCACTCTCACTGTAGCCAGCACACACACATATACACCAGACGTCAATAACACTCAGTTACGCATGGCAACACAGCAGAGGCCCAGCCTCACAAATTCACATGCAACATACAAACTTGTAACAACAACACGACAACCGCACAAATACAAACACATGTCAAACACTGACAACCAACTCACAACTGACACTGGGCAGGGACTCCACACACATACAACACAATAAACAACCATCTGTGATGAAACACACAATTACACCATCATACAACTTAACGATTGACAGATACATTATACACACACACTCACACACACACAGTACACCAAACCTATTATGCCATGCACAATTCAGGCAGACTCAGTGTAAACACACAAAGCCACACAGCACTACAACAAACACATATCAACACTAACACAACACACCAGCATGACAACATTTCAGCTACATACACATACCTAACACACAAAAAACACTCCATTCCTGGAGGATAAAAGCACTGCACACAACCTCACAGACTACTCTGACAATACCGGAAGCATCAAGCAGCACACACACTCAAATACTGGAACTCAACCAATGTCAGCCAGGAACAATCCAAACTAAGGAAAGGAAATGCATGACAAAGATGTAACCAGAAATATTATTATTGTTTAAAAAAAAATAGAAGTCCAAGGCCACTGGCCAGTCTATATATACAGTATTTGCACCAAAGGCAGAAAATGGTGCCTCAACTTGACTCTTGACTGCCATGTAACCTCCACAAGTAGGGGCATCAAGGGGACAGGCTGGCACCTTAGGGATGCTTGATGGATGGGGGAGAGGGGTGGGCATAGGCTTGGGAGGGGGGTTTAGGCTTTGACTTGGGGGGTTAGGATTTTACTTGGGAGGGGGTCATACCATTTTGGGAGGGGTGGACTTATTTATGGTAGGGGACGGGCATGAAGGCTGCCGGGGGGGCGGTGGAAGCCTTGGAGGTAGAAGCTATGGCCTTGGGGAGGGAAACAGTTCTTTTAGGGGTGTCACGGGGAGGAGTTGGTAAAATGTCAAACTTGGAAAGGAAATATTTTTAGACACACGGGGACGGTCATCAGAAAGGGCTTTGGGTGTGGAGGGTGAGGGGGTGGCTGTCTGGCAATCAGGTGTGGATGTCTTGGGTGGGTTGTTTGTGTGAGGTGTGTTTGTGGGTGGTGGGTGTCTGTTGGGTAGGTGAGTGAGGTCGTTTATGTGTCGTAGGCTGAGGGGGGTAAAGGTGCTCACCCTCCATGCCACTGGGTCCCTCGCTATCGGTGTTGTAATGACTGGAGGTCCCGTGCCAGAAGCTTCCTCACTCGCCTCTGCCCCATTTCCTTCACATGCCGGTGCTGATGCTGAAAAACTGAAAGTCAGTAATGGTCATCACATTCACAAGATAACACTTCCATCATAAAGTACACATAAGTCTCATTACATCCTGTTTCCAGTTAGTGCTACTAAAGTGCCAACATCATGTCACAACAAAATATGATTTATGTCATTGTTAAACACCATCTAAGCTACCTAAATGGCACCTACAATACCATGAACGAAGTTGGGCAATCACACTGACCATACCATGACAAGGTGACTTTGCCACATGATAAAGGTTTCCCTATCCACAACAACATAGTCAAGCACCAATTAAGCAATAGTTTAGGAATGCAAAATTGCGTATCACTAATCAAAAACACAAACTCAACACATACAAATATTTTACACTGATGTCATGTACCAGACTGTGACACATGTTTTAAAGTAAAGGCAAGCAAGCCGTGTTAACAAGCCATACCTTCTTCATTTCACATACTTACAACCTTACACAATGGACATACGCAAACCTGTAACAACTCAAATTGTCATAAATTTCAATTTAAGGTTAAAGAGAGAGCACACATGTCACACACACACACATGCACCAATAGTGATGTATTAAGGATTAAAAAATACAACAAACTTTATAAGTCAAGTAAGGGCCAAGTAAGCTTAGATCTATGTCCCACGCACAAGATTTTCAAAATATATATGGACTAATATACTGTGCAGAGAGATGACAATCAGACCTACCTAATCAAGAAATTAGTCCATTAATGGACCACTGACTGAGTGGGTACATCACTGCACACACATCAGACATGGCAAGCCTTACATCTGTCTGTGGAGGATTCTTAGGGCCAAAGCACATGTTTTACTAACAAGAAAGGTATGCCTACTATGATGCAAGCCACAAGCCTAGATATATTTACAATACTACTCACATGTGTATGTGAAATACTACCACACCTGCACCACATAGGTGTCATTGCCAACATTAGGTTACCAAACAGCCAGGACTCACTTGCCACATCCTTCATAGTAACACCAAGTAGACATTACTATTTCCAATGTTGATTAATCACTGGACCTTTCAATCGATACATGATGTTGATACATATCCATCAAGAATGTAACAGTAAATAGGCTACAATCGCCTGTGTGTCATGCCTAATATAGTATGCCCAAGGACAGTGCTGTGTGGCCACTTTCCACTAACAGAACATTAACAAGGTAGTAACATTGCTAGACTCTGATAACAATACATGTGTGCCCATAGAAATGTTGCAACACCTCAAGGGTATCCAACATGCATGTTGTCTACTCGGATGAGACTTCATAAATGTCTAATTAAATCCCTCACTTATCAAGGGGGGTTACCTTGTAACAGGTGTGAAGATGTTAACCTTCTATGTCATGTGATGTGTCAGATGGGCATCACAGCCAGACATGCTGCTGTCACTTATCAGAAAGCATTAGAAAACTGACTACCTGGTCCGCGTCTGTTTGCTCTCCTGTTTGCTGCTGCTGCTGCCTCTGCTGTGAGCTAAATGAGAGCTTGCCTGACTCTCAGTTTGAGGCCCACCTCCACCCGCAGGCTCCCATCTGTGCCTCGTCCCTGGTGGCCTAGTGGCCTTCTGAAGATAAGTATCTTGCAGTCTTTCTTTACTCCTGCTTTTTACTTCTGCTTATTTTTCTGTCATTTATATATATATTTTTTCTTTCCCTTCTTTCTTGTCTCTTTCTCTTTCCTTTCTCTATCCTGGCATTTTCCCAGGCCGCTGCTTCCCATGCGGCCCCACCTCCATCCCTCCCTGCAAAGCACTTTCTTGCCCTCTGCCTCCCAGCTGACCGGACCCCCTACCTCCCTCCCCTTCTTAAGGGTGGCTGCTGTGCGGCCACGCCTTAAGTGCACCAAATGAGTGTCAAATGCAAGCCTGTCTGTGCCCGTCCTCTCCTGGACCGTGTGCAGCGCCAAGATCCCTGGCCCTCGCACCTTCCATCGCTACAACATGAAAAACCTCCATGAGATGAACACAGGACGATCCGCTGCCTACTGCCTCACATCACCCATAGACACCCACAGGCTGTTTACCTACCTCCACTGCCACCACACCCACACCTCACCCTACACCAAACACCAGACCCTCCCGCCACAGAACCATTGAACACCAACCCGGAGTGAACACCAACCCAGAGCATCTCAACTTCATCCTTATCAACCTTCGCACCTTCCACAAACAAGCTGTAGAATTCTGGGACCTACTGGACTCCAGCCAGCTGGATATCGCCTTCCTCACTGAAACTTCAACATCTGCAGCATCTGTACCGAACTTCGCCATCGCAATCCCCAGTGACTACAAACTGTTCCCCAAAGACTTCTCGTCAAGGCAATGTCCTGGCCTTTATACACCAACGCAGAAGAACACTCCTTCCTCGTGGAGCACCTCCACTTCCAGATAACATGTCACACCCAAGTCAACCTTCCGCGGCACCCTCATCTATAGGCCACACAGCCCCCATCCAGTCTTTAGCGATTCCATCAACATTATTTCCCCTCACGCTCTTGCCTCCTCGACCTATTTCTTCCTCGGTGACCTCAACTACCACATTGACAGTAGCAATAACACTGCTTCCTTTCTCAACAACCTCACCACAGTAGGACTAAAACAACTGGTCAACTGGTCACCTCACCAACACAAATCGCAAGACACATGCTTGACATAATTTTTTCCACCAGCAACATCACCATCAACAAAACTTCGCCACTTCACTGGACTGACCGCCACTGCATTCATTTCAAGATCACCTCACCGACCATCCATCTCCCCACACTCTGAACTCCACGCATAAAATGGAACCAGATAACCAAGGAACAGATCTCCAAAACCCTCAGCAAGTCTCCCCGCCCCTCACCGCAGATGCTAACATCTCAGAACGGAACTTCCACCAATGAATTTCTGAATTCTCCAACACTCTAGCACCTCTCCACGAGACCTCAGCCAAACACCACCACAAGAAGGCCAGGTGGTTCTCCCTTGCACTCCAAGACTCCATGTGCACCTGCAGACGGCTATGGAAAAGATGGAGGAACAGCAAGTCCCCAGAAGACTTTGCGGCTTTCAAAGCAGCCACCGAATCCCACCTCCACCTCATCAGAGTCACCAGAAAAGCCACCTTGCAGGACTGCATCAGCGCTACTGCTCACAACACCAAAGAGCTCTTCGCCGTGGTCAAAGAGTTTGCCAAACCCCAACCAGAAACAGCATCCCTCCATCTCAAGACCTTTGCAACAGGCTAGCCAACTTCTTCCATCGGAAAATCAAAGACATATACAACAGCTTTGAATCCCAAGACCCTCTGAGCCCACCAACAATCCCCTCGATCCATCCCATCAAACCACTGAAGACCCTACACCGCTGGACCATCCTCATCACAGACGAGACCCACACCATCATGAGCAGCATCCACTCCGGAGCCCCTACAGACCCCTGTCCTCATCACATATTCAACTAGGCCAACTAGTCCATCTCACCCAAGCTCCGATACACCCTCAACTGTTCCATAGAGATAGCCACTTTCCCAGAGAAATGGAAGCACGCCGAGGTCCACCAGCTCTTGAAGAAACCCACAGCCAACCCACTTGCCCTCATGAATTACTGCCCCATCTCTCTACCGCCTTTCCTAGCCAAGATCATCGAAAAGGCCATCAATGCTCAGCTCTGTAAGCACATTGAGGACATCAACATCCTGGAAACCTCCTAATCAGATTTCAGGAGCAATCACAGCACGGAGACTGCCCTCCTCATCACCACAGATGACATCTGTTCGCTACTCGACTGCGGCCATATAGCAGCCCTCATCTTACTGGAACCTATTGGCTGCCTTCGACACGGTCTCAAACCTCACCCTCTGCTCCGGGCTCCACTCAGCCAGCATCTGCGGAAAGGCCCTGCAGTAGATACACCCCTTCATGTCTGGCTGAACAGATTCCTGCCTTACCTGTCAGAACTTACTGAGATAAGCGGCGTAGTTCCACAGGGCTCCTCCCTGAGCTCCACACTCTTTAACATCTACATGGCCCCTCTCACATCCATCCTCAGGGACAAAGCACTAAATATCGTCTCCTATGCAGCTGATACCCAGTTGATCATCTCACTGACTTCAAAACCCCACTACTGCCAAGAAGAATTTCCACAACGGGATGGAAGCCGTTGCCACTTGGATGAAGGACAGCTGCCTCAAGCTCAACTCTGACAAGACTGAGATCCTCATCCTGGGACCATACAGCCTGGGATGATTCCTGGTGGCCATTGACCCGAGGCACCCCTCCCCCACCCCAACAAACCACGCACGCAACCTCAGCATCATCCTGGATCCATTGCTCACCATGACCCGCCAAGTCAACTCAGTCACATTCTCCTGCTTTCACACACTTCGACTTCTCTAGAAGGTCTAAAAATGGATCCCAAAGGACTGCTGAAAAAATGTAAACCATGACCTGGTTACCAGCAGATTCGACTATGGCAAGGCCCTCTATGCCGGTACTACCCAGAACATCAAGAAATTAAAGCACATCCAAAATGGCTCTGCCAGACTCATCCTGGACATTCTTTACTGCAAACATATCTCAAATCACCTAAGATAATTCCACTGGCTCCCTATCAAGAAGAGAATTAACTTCAAGCTCCTCATCCACACTTACAAGGCCCTCGATGACTTAGGACCCGCCTTCCTCAATGACCGCATCACCTTTTACTCCCCCACCACACCTCTACACTCAGCTCAATAAGCACTACCCACCGTACCCCACATATGGACGACCTCGGCTGGTGGGAGATCCTTTGTCAACTTCGTGGCAAAAAGCTAGAATACCCTACCACTGCACCTCAGTCAGTCACCATCGCTACCCCAGTTCAGGAAGCATCTTAAAACCTGGCTCTTCGACTGAAGCTCAGAGGACAAACCCACTTAGCGCTTTGAGGCCCTTACGGGTGAGTATTTGCACTTTATAAACCATGATTTGGTTTGATTTGAGAGATGACTTGATTATGTCTGACTCTATGTTGCACATAGACAGAAATCTTGAGACATTGCAGAGGACAGAGATCAAGGACTGACACACCTTACCATAATGACATTGGGAGGATTGACCTGCTGGTGGGTATTAACAATCACCAGAGAAGAAAATGCTGTTTAGTGGTACACATATGACACGGTCATGTGTGCATCATAACATGTTCTTGTACTGAGGGAACAACATAGTTAAATAACTTGCCTCTAAATACATTTGTATGTACACACCTCTGTACTTTAGATGGCTATGGTACATCAATGTGTACACAGGATATTTGTGACACTTTGCACTTACCACATTGTCAGAGCCAAAACTGTGTTCCCTCACTCAATCACCTGATAAAGGGATATACATGAGTTAGGTCTGTACTTACCCCCTTGTGGCTGCTGTGCTGTCTTCAAATGCCCATCCAACTCAGGGTAGGCCACCGCCATAATGTGGGCCATTGGGAGGTCATGGTTCAACGGGCACCCTGTCCTCGTTGGGAGGACATCCCCAGCTGGGCCTCTGCGGTCTTCCAGGACCAGCATCTCAGGTCCTCTTCCGACAGTGGGCTTTCCGCGGGCTGTGGACCCCCAGTGTCCGTACTTTCTTGGCTATAGCACACCCAATCCCCTTCTTCTGATTAGTGTTGACCTGCATGGATGACATAGATAAAAACGTATGTCATGTCCGCATGTACCATACTAAAACAGTCAGAGGTACTAACCAGTTAGTATAACAAGCCAAACACAGACTGTCTTTCACATCTCCTCCACTGATAGATGAGCATATGCAGTCAGGCCAGATGTGGGGTCGAAACAGGCAGACAACATTCATCTCCAGCACCAGCTGTCATGTTATCACATATGACCAGACAGCAAACACATTTGCAAAAATTTAATTTCAGGAGAAGTCTAGTATGCCAACTCCACTAACTTTGTGCAACAGTCACAAAAAGGGTCAAGGAACATATATCAAACACTCTCCACAATGTCTCAGGACTGAAAATCAGTCACCAGACATAGGTACATGACCGGGAACTCATCCCGCTTTAAAGACACAATCTGAAACATTGTCCATCAGCCTTTGCTTAGTATAACAAAGTATAGTCGAGCTAATGAAACATTTGTGCACATGGTGTACTTACCTTCTCCTCTGGTGCATCGTAGAGCTGCACCAGCTTCTCCAACTCCTCAGGTAAGAAGGCATGAACACTATCACCAGTAGAGCGTAGCATGATTGCTCCCAGAGGCAGCACACAGCAGCTCAAGTCGTGGAGGTCTTGCTGGCAGGAGTATCAGGAGTCAAATGATAGATGAAGTATGAAATAGCGGCCATATCCACCACGTAAGACACCATCCCTGCTGGTGAACATCACCATGAGCCCAGGACTGCCAAAGGTAGCACTGTGTTCCTATGGCAATATCCACCGCTATAGTATCCGTCTACTGCCATAACGACTTCCGCCGGCAAAACGTAGGTCATTTCCTAATGTCCAGTACAGTAGGTCAGTCAGCTGTCATTTTAAGGTCCTTAGATGGTCAGAAAAGCTAAACTAAAGATGCGTCACAAGGTCAGAAACATATCTACCCCATATTTTTCAGTGCTTGCTTTGAGCAACCATGTATTTAAAATATCAGTTAATAGACATGTTGTAATATTCATGATATGTGAGTAATGTATCATTAGTGGCATAGTCTGCACCCTCACAGCAATTGGATAGATGGTATTTGTGTCTATTATATGTGAAACTAAGAATTTCATTATCACTGAGGCTTTCATTAACATATGTGTCTATTTCCAAGTCATAATTGAGGTCAGGTGATGACATTGCAGCAATAAGCCATTATTTCCTTTGGCATGCCCTGTGTACCATGTTTTTACTGTTTCATATGACATGTCCAAGCATCATATGTGACCAGTGGCCACAATGACTAATAGACATACCTTCTTATATTCCTTCATCTAGTTACCCCGGATAGAGAAGGGTCAGACAACCTCCAGTGTACATCCACTAGCAGACCTACAGCCCATGGTGGATGGACATGTCATCCAGATCTACTAACTGGATAGGCAGACAATCATGGATCTCTGTTGTCAGTTGGAGCCAGATCTGATGCCTGTCATTTGTCATCTCAATACCATTCCACCCATTGTATAAGTCATGTCTGTCCTGCACTTCCTGGGCACAGGCTCCTTTCAAAATACCATGGCCCTAACTGCAAAGATGTCACAGCATATGTTCAGTTTTGTCTTGAAGGATGTTCTCTCAGCATTGTTAAAACAACTGGACAACTACATCCGATTTCCACAACGTGAATATTTGGTCCATGCGAAGGCTGATTTTCATGCTTTGGAACACATTTCACATGTGGTGGGAGCCATTGATGGTAACCATGTAGCATTTGTTCCCACAAATGGCAATGACCAGGTGTATCGGAACAGGAAGGTCTTCCACTCCACAAATGTCCAAATAGTCTGTTAGGTGGACCTCTACATTTCCCAAGTATGTGAAAAGTACCCGGGTTCAGTTCATGATGCCTTTATCATCCAGTACAGCAATATCTCACTGCTGATGACACAACAGTACACAGAGAGGGCCTGGCTGGTTGGTAAGTCATATATGTGATGTGTGTCAGTATCTTATGTCTGCTCCCAAAAGTAAGGTGGTCCAAGATTTACGTTAGCACACGTGTAAGGATTCCTTATATATACTGTCCTTAGTTGTTGACACCAGTGAGGTACCCAAACACGCCAGGGGAACTTCACTTCGATGAGCCCCATGGAAGGAAAAGGCGTGACATGGAGTGGACGTTTGGGCTCCTAAAGGCTAGATTTCATTGCATTGATAAGTCTGGTGGAGCCACACCAGTCAAAGTGTGTCAAATCATTGTTGCCTAATGCATGCTCCACAACCTCGCCCTGAGAAGTCAAATCCCACAAATACCAGATGAGGGGAGCCAGCAGTTGCAGCGGGTGAGAATGCAGAAATGCCAAGTGAGGTTGACAGTGATGAGGGTGAACAAGGAAACAGCCTGGCAGATCTCATAAATCAGTACTTCAACTGATTGTAGGCTTGTGTTGTTCTGTTGTCACTTTGTGGGTTATTGCGGGGCTTAGTTGTTTGAGAAGGGTCTTTGTTTGACCATCAGACAGCTCATGAGCTGCTTAGCAGTACATAGCTCAGGTGTGTATGCAAAATTGTACATGGATTTGTGACTATCATGATGATCTCCTTTGTTGATGTTTGTCACACTGCACAATCAGTGTTATTATTGTATTTAGGAGATATATTTATAGGTCTTCATAACCATTATCTGCCTATACCTTTTGTATTACATTTTTAATTTGCAGAATTCTTCACAAGGTCATTCTCATGTTGTCAATTCTGCACTGTGTCATAGGCAGGTGGGATTTGTAGGTCTGACATATGAACTCAACATGGCTAGATTCAGATACTATATGGCATCAGTTACATGCCCAGACTTTGAGGGCAGTGGGATGGCAGTGTACTGTTCCACACAATAGACCTGTGTGCCATGTTATCTGCATCCAATGGTGTCATACGTGTGGTATTGTGTCTCTGACACATATCATCCTGTGTAATCCATAACCTCAATCTTCTCATTGGTTTGCTGATGATACTATTTAACTTGTGTTAGACCTGACAGCCTTAGGGTAGTCACCCCTAACTTTTTGCCTGCCTCCCTCCTCGTTTTGGATACTGTTTTGCTGGTTTTTAGACTCTGCGCACTTTACCACTGCTAACCAGTGATAAAGTGTATATGCTCTCTCTCTGTAAACATGGTAACTTTGGATCATACCTGATTGAACTATTTAATCTACTTATAAGTCCCCAGTCATGTGCACTCCAGGTGCCTAGGGCATATAGATTAAATGCTACTAGTGGACCTGCAGCACGGATTGTGCCACCCACTTAAGTAGCCCCTTTTCCTTGTCTCAGGCCTACCATTGCTAGGCCTGGGTGTGCAGTTTCACTGCCACCTCGACTTGGCATTTAAAAGTACTTGCCAAGCCTAGAACTCCCCTTTTTCTGCATATAAGTCACCCTTAATGTGTGCCCTGGGTATCCCCTAGAGCAGGGTGCTGTGTAGGTAAAAGGCAGGACATGTACCTGTGTAGTTATATGTCCTGGTAGTGTAAAACTCCTAAATTCGTTTTTGCACTACTGGGAGACCTGCTCCCTTCATAGGCTAACATTGGGGCTGCCCTCATACACTGTTGAAGTGGCAGCTGCTGATCTGAAAGGAGCAGGGAGGTCATATTTAGTATGGCCAGAATGGTAGTACAAAATCCTACTGACTGGTGAAGTCGGATTTAATATTACTATTCTAGAAATGCCACTTTTAGAAAGTGAGCATTTCTTTGCACTTAAATCCTTCTGTGCCTTACAATCCACGTCTGGCTAGGTTTAGTTGACAGCTCCTTGTGCATTCACTCAGACACACCCCAAACACAGGGTACTCAGCCTCACTTGCATACATCTGCATTTTGAATGGGTCTTCCTGGGCTGGGAGGGTGGAGGGCCTGCCCTCACACAAAGGACTGCCACACCCCCTACTGGGACCCTGGCAGACAGGATTGAACTGAAAGGGGACCTGGTGCACTTCTTAGCCTCTCTTTGAAGTCTCCCCCACTTCAAAGGCACATTTGGGTATAAAACAGGGCCTCTGCCCTACCTCATCAGACACTTGCTGGAGAAGAAACCGGAACCAGAAACTACATCCTGCCAAGAAGAACTGCCTGGCTGCTCAAAGGACTCACCTGTCTGCTTTCTACAAAGGACTGCTGTCTTGCTGTTGCCCTGCTGCCTTGCTGAACTCTTGTCTGGCTGTGAAAGTGCTCTCCAAGGGCTTGGATAGAGCTTGCCTCCTGTTCCTTGAAGTCTCAGGACCAAAAAGACTTCTTCCTTTCACTTGGATGCTCCGTGCGCCGAAAATTTCGACGCACAGCTTGTTTCGCGGCGAGAAAAACGCCGCACACCGACGCTGATCGACGCGACGCCCTCGGGACGATCGAGACTTCGACGCACAACCTCGCAAGGACAAAGCCGCTCGACTTTCCAGGAGAAATCGACGCGACGCCCACCGTGAGTGCGAAACTTTGACGCACGGCCTCGCAAGGACAACGCCGCCCGACTTCCAAGGAGAAATCGACGCGACGCCTGCCGTGAGACCAAACTTTCGACGCACGGCCTCGCAAGGACAACGCCGCCCGACTTCCAAGGAGAAATCGACGCGACGCCTACCGTGAGATCGAAACTTCGACGCGCAGCCCCGCAGAACGACGCGCAGCCGGAAAACAAGCAGGAGAATCCACGCACAGACCCGGGACATCTGGTAATCCCCGCGATCCACAAAAAGAGACTGTCTGCGCGCCGGAAAACGACGCCCGACTTCCCCGCGTGGAAAAGACCGACGCAAGTCTGTGTGTGCTGAGGAGAAATCGACGCACACACCCCTTTTTCCACGCATCTCTTCTCCTGTGGCCCTCTGAGGAGATTTTCCACCAGAAACCAGGTACTTTGTGCTTGAAAGACACTGTATTGCATTCTAAAGACTTAAGACACTTTATATCACTTCCCTGTGATATTTCTACAATTTTCCATTGCAACTTTATTCTTTTTGACCTACAATTATCCTGATAAATATTATATATTTTTCTAAACACTGTGTGGTGTAGTTTTGTGGTGCTATATGGTGGTATTGTATGATTTATTGCACAAATACTTTACACATTGCCTTCTAAGTTAAGCCTGACTGCTCGTGCCAAGCTACCAGAGGGTGGGCACAGGATAATCTTGGATAGTGTGTGACTTACCCTGACTAGAGTGAGGGCTTTTGCTTGGACAGGAGGTAACCTGACTGCCAACCAAAAACCCCATTTCTAACATTGGTGATCAGCGGTGAGGATAGGACTTGTATTTGTGCAGTGACATACAGTAGCTAAGTATCTCACTACCTACCCACAGTTGAAGGTCAACTTGGTTTTTATCTCTTTTTGAAAATCCGTTTTTTCCTGACAATTTTCAAAAACTAAATCCTCACTCAACATGTCTCTGACTGGGTCTCAGACAGGGGACTTTGACCTAGTCCAGTTGGATACATACACGGTCAAACAACTAAGAGGATTCTGCAGGGCATTGAGGGTACCCACCCAAGGGGCCTCCAGAAAGGAGGACTTTCAAGTGGCGCTGAGGGCCTGGGCAGAAGCCCATTTAGAGGATGATGAGGAAGGGGAGCCAGAAAATGGCCCCTCAGAAGGATTTTCACTATCTATGGATGGTGTTACCACTGCAATTGTGCACCCTTCCAGACCAGGGAGCAGTGTCTCCATGCAAAGCCTGACCGCAGAGTAAAGGAGAGAGGAAAGGGAGTTCCAATTGCAAATGGCAAAACTGAAAATTGAGGCGCAACAGGAGGAGAGGAGGGCAGAAAGAGAAGCCAAACAAGCTGAGGCTGAAAGAGCAGCCAAACAGATTGAAGCTGAAAGGACAGCCAAACAGATTCAAGCAGAAGCTGAAAGGGCAGCCAAACAAGCAGAAGCTGAAAGAGCAGCCAAACAAGTGGAAGCTGAAAGAGCTTTGGCTGAAAAGAAACTATTGTTGGCTCATGAACTGAGTCTCAAGGAGCTGGAGATCAAGGCAAGACAGTCTGAATCCAGCAATAATGGTGGTAGCATACAGACAGGACCTGCTGGAGAAAAGAAGGTTCGTATACCCAAAAATGTGGTGCCCAGTTTTGTGGTGGGAGATGACATAGATAAATGGTTAGCTGCTTATGAAGTTGCACTAAGGGCTCATGAGGTTCCTGAAGGGCAATGGGGGGTAGCTATGTGGGGCTATGTGCCGCCATTGGGGAGGGACACACTTCTCACATTGGATCCACCGGATCAAAACACATACCCACTCCAGAAAGCCACTTTACTTGCCAAGTTTGGGCTGACCCCTGAGGGATACCGTCAGAGGTTCAGGGACAGCACCAAACAAACCACACAAACATGGGTAGATTTCTTTGATTTCTCTAGTAAGGCACTGAATGGATGGGTGCGGGGCAACAAAGTAGCAGATTATAAAAGTTTATATGATTTGATCCTGAGAGAGCATATGCTTAATGTTACTTATACAGATTTGCGCCAGCACCTAGTGGATAGTAAGCTGACTGATCCCAGGAAGCTTGCTGAGGAGGCGGACCTCTGGGTTAGCAGCAGAGTGTCCAAAAAGGTACCTGGGGGGGACTCCCACAAAGGTGGTCAGGGTTCCCAACAGAAGAAAGAGGGGGGAGATAAACTTACAGATAAGGAACTCTCTAAAGGCCCCCAAAAGAATTCCCAGGGAGGGGGTGGCAACCCTTCCTTTTCCAAATTTGGGAGAAAGCCAGGGACATTTGACAAGTCAGGAAAATCTAGCCCCAAATGCATGGAATGTTACCAATATGGTCACTACAAAGGCGATCCTCAGTGCCCCAAGAGGGCACCGTCCACTACCGGACAGGCACCTGGGTTGACTAGTGTAGCACTCGGGGGGGAGATGGACCCAACTAGCTTTGGGGAACAGGTAGAGATTTCCCTAGTGTCCCTGGGAGAAGGAGAAATGGTGCCCAAGGCCCACATGCCTAGAAATACTTCCAAGTACCGGCAGTGGGTCACCATTGATAGGCAGAGGGTGGAGGCTCTGCGTGACACAGGAGCCAGTATGACTACTATCAAGAGTCAGCTGGTGTCAGCAGAGCAGATAATGCCTAATACATTCCACCAGGTCAGAGTAGCTGACAATCGCGAGAGTCACCTACCGGTGGCTCTGGTTCCCTTTGAGTGGGGGGGGGTCTCTGGTACTCTGAAAGTAGCTGTGAGTCCTGCCATGCCTGTAGATTGTCTGTTAGGCAATGACCTTGAGCACACTGCTTGGAAAGAAGTGGAGCTCAGGTCTCACCTGGAGATGTTAGGGTTACCTGAGTGGGTCTGCATGACCACACGGTCCATGGCTGACCGAGAGGGAAGTCAAGGGCATCTGGAGCCTGGAACGATGGCCCAGAGAGCTGCCAGGAGGGGGGACCAGGGGTGCGGGAAACCGGCCCCCGCTGTTCCCACAGTGGCTGACGGGGCTCCTGAGGAGGAGGCTTCCGAGCCAACTGGGGAAGACATTGCCGCCCTAGGTGACTTACCTGAGCTTGCTGGTTGGCAAGTTGAGGGTGGACCCACCAGGGAGGACTTCTGCAAGGCGCAGAAAGAATGTCCCACTCTAGAAGGTTTGAGGAAACAAGCCTCAAACCAGGCAGCCGGCGACGCCTCTGGCGATCACCACCTATATTGGGAGAATGATCTCCTTTACAGTGAGCCTAAGGTTCCGGGCTTTGGGGCAGCACGTGTGCTGGTGGTCCCCCAATGTTACCGAACCTTCCTACTGGGTCTGGCTCACGACATTCCCCTGGCAGGACATTTGGGGCAGGGCAAGACCTTTAACAGGCTTGTCACCCACTTTTATTGGCCCAAAATGAGGACACACTCAGACAAGTTCTGCAGATCCTGTCCTACCTGCCAGGCCAGTGGTAAAGCAGGAAAAAGGGTTAAAACCCCCCTGATTCCACTTCCTGTCGTTGGCACCCCCTTTGAAAGGGTGGGCATCGACATTGTTGGCCCCTTGGACCCCAAAACTGCCTTAGGCAACAGGTTCATCCTGGTTTTGGTGGACCATGCCACCCGTTACCCAGAGGCAATCCCTCTAAGGACAGTAACTGCACCGGTGGTGGCCAGAACCCTGATGGGGATATTTACCCGTGTGGGGTTCCCCAAGGAAATAGTGTCTGACAGAGGCACTAACTTCATGTCCGCATACATGAAGTCGCTGTGGGATGCGTGTGGTGTAACTTACAAGTTCACCACACCCTATCACCCCCAGACGAACGGTCTTGTGGAGAGATTCAACAAGACCCTGAAAGGCATGATTGGTGGCCTTCCTGAGGCCATGAGGCGTAAGTGGGACGTCCTCTTACCATGCCTTCTCTTTGCTTACAGAGAGGTCCCCCAGAGAGGGGTAGGGTTCAGTCCCTTTGAACTTCTCTATGGGTACCCTGTCAGGGGACCCTTAAGCATTGTCCAGGAGGGATTGGAGAAAGCTCCAAAGGCACCCCCTCAGGATGTGGTCAGCTATATGTTGGCCCTCCGCAACCAGATGACCCGCTTCTGGAAAGAAGCCCAAGATAACCTTGAGGCCAGTCAAGAGGTGATGAAACAATGGTATGACCAGAAGACCACCCTGGTAGAGTTTCAACCTGGAGACAAAGTGTGGGTAATGGAGCCAGTAGAGCCCAGAGCTCTCCAGGACCGCTGGTCTGGCCCATTTGAAATAAAGGAGCGGAAAGGGGAGGCCACTTACCTAGTGGACCTCAAAACCCCTAGGAATCCCCTAAGGGTGCTCCCTGTGAACCGACTAAAAGCTCATTGTGAGAGGTCGGAGATCAACATGCTTCTGGTCACAGATGAAGGAACGGAAGAGGAGAGTGAACCTCTCCCCGGCCTCCTCTCTGCCCAAGAAGGTGATGGGTCAGTAAGCGGGGTCATTCTGTCTGGCACCCTGACTCTAAATCAGAAAGGAGACTGTTATGAGCTGTTGGAGCAGTTCTCCCCCCTGTTCTCCCTTACTCCTGGGCTGACCCACCTCTGTGTTCATGATATTGACACCGGTGACAGTCTCCCTGTGAAAAACAAAATTTACAGGTTGTCGGATAAGGTGAAGGCCAGCATCAAGGAGGAGGTCTCCAAGATGTTGACTCTAGGGGTCATTGAGAAATCCAGTAGTCCCTGGGCCAGCCCAGTGGTATTGGTCCCTAAGGCTACTGCCCCAGGTGCGAAGCCAGAGCTCCGGTTCTGTGTGGACTACCGGGGTCTCAACTCAGTCACCCGGACTGATGCTCACCCCATCCCCCGAGCTGATGAGCTCGTGGACAGGCTAGGCGCTGCCAAGTTCCTGAGTACGTTTGATCTTACTTCAGGGTACTGGCAGATCGCCCTGACTGAGGGGGCTAAGGAAAGGTCCGCCTTTTCCACCCCTGACGGCCATTACCAGTTCCGAGTGATGCCGTTTGGATTAAAAAATGCCCCCGCTACCTTCCAACGGTTGGTTAACGGGGTCCTGGCTGGCAAGGATGCCTTCTGTGCAGCCTACCTGGATGACATAGCTGTCTACAGTTCCAGCTGGGAGGAACACCTGCTCCACCTCAAGGAGGTGCTTCAGGCCCTGCAACAGGCAGGCCTGACCATCAAGGCTAGTAAGTGCCAGATTGGGCAGGGTTCCGTGGTGTACTTGGGACACCTAGTAGGTGGTGGCAAGGTGCAGCCACTCCAGGCCAAGATCGAAACTATCAAGGCCTGGCAACCACCTCGAACCCAGACTGAGGTGAGAGCCTTTTTAGGCCTCACCGGATACTACCGCAGGTTTGTCAAGGGCTATGGTACCATTGTGTCCCCCTTGACAGAACTCACGTCCAAGAAGCAACCTAGGTTGGTGAATTGGACAGAGGCTTGTCAGAAAGCCTTTGACGCCCTAAAGGAAGCCATGTGCACGGCCCCCGTGCTCAAGGCCCCTGACTACTCCCAGGAATTTATCGTGCAGACAGACGCTTCAGAGCATGGCATAGGGGCAGTCCTAGCACAGCTAAATGAGGAGGGCCAAGATCAACCGGTAGTCTTTATTAGCAGAAGGCTATTACCACGGGAACAGAGGTGGAGTGCTATTGAAAGAGAAGCTTTTGCTGTGGTCTGGGCCCTGAAGAAGCTGAGGCCCTACCTGTTTGGGACTCACTTCCTAGTTCAGACAGACCACAGACCCCTCAGATGGCTCATGCAGATGAGGGGTGAGAATCCAAAACTTCTGAGGTGGTCCATTTCCCTACAGGGGATGGACTTTACGGTGGAACATCGCCCAGGGGTTGACCACGCCAATGCTGATGGTCTCTCCAGGTACTTCCGCCTTAGCGATGAGAGCTCCCAGGAGGTCGGGTAGCTCTCCCCACTTTCAGCTGGGGGGGACACATGTTAGACCTGACAGCCTTAGGGTAGTCACCCCTAACTTTTTGCCTGCCTCCCTCCTCGTTTTGGATACTGTTTTGCTGGTTTTTAGACTCTGCGCACTTTACCACTGCTAACCAGTGATAAAGTGTATATGCTCTCTCTCTGTAAACATGGTAACTTTGGATCATACCTGATTGAACTATTTAATCTACTTATAAGTCCCCAGTCATGTGCACTCCAGGTGCCTAGGGCATATAGATTAAATGCTACTAGTGGACCTGCAGCACGGATTGTGCCACCCACTTAAGTAGCCCCTTTTCCTTGTCTCAGGCCTACCATTGCTAGGCCTGGGTGTGCAGTTTCACTGCCACCTCGACTTGGCATTTAAAAGTACTTGCCAAGCCTAGAACTCCCCTTTTTCTGCATATAAGTCACCCTTAATGTGTGCCCTGGGTATCCCCTAGAGCAGGGTGCTGTGTAGGTAAAAGGCAGGACATGTACCTGTGTAGTTATATGTCCTGGTAGTGTAAAACTCCTAAATTCGTTTTTGCACTACTGGGAGACCTGCTCCCTTCATAGGCTAACATTGGGGCTGCCCTCATACACTGTTGAAGTGGCAGCTGCTGATCTGAAAGGAGCAGGGAGGTCATATTTAGTATGGCCAGAATGGTAGTACAAAATCCTACTGACTGGTGAAGTCGGATTTAATATTACTATTCTAGAAATGCCACTTTTAGAAAGTGAGCATTTCTTTGCACTTAAATCCTTCTGTGCCTTACAATCCACGTCTGGCTAGGTTTAGTTGACAGCTCCTTGTGCATTCACTCAGACACACCCCAAACACAGGGTACTCAGCCTCACTTGCATACATCTGCATTTTGAATGGGTCTTCCTGGGCTGGGAGGGTGGAGGGCCTGCCCTCACACAAAGGACTGCCACACCCCCTACTGGGACCCTGGCAGACAGGATTGAACTGAAAGGGGACCTGGTGCACTTCTTAGCCTCTCTTTGAAGTCTCCCCCACTTCAAAGGCACATTTGGGTATAAAACAGGGCCTCTGCCCTACCTCATCAGACACTTGCTGGAGAAGAAACCAAAACCAGAAACTACATCCTGCCAAGAAGAACCGCCTGGCTGCTCAAAGGACTCACCTGTCTGCTTTCTACAAAGGACTGCTGTCTTGCTGTTGCCCTGCTGCCTTGCTGAACTCTTGTCTGGCTGTGAAAGTGCTCTCCAAGGGCTTGGATAGAGCTTGCCTCCTGTTCCTTGAAGTCTCAGGACCAAAAAGACTTCTTCCTTTCACTTGGATGCTCCGTGCGCCGAAAATTTCGACGCACAGCTTGTTTCGCGGCGAGAAAAACGCCGCACACCGACGCTGATCGACGCGACGCCCTCGGGACGATCGAGACTTCGACGCACAACCTCGCAAGGACAAAGCCGCTCGACTTTCCAGGAGAAATCGACGCGACGCCCACCGTGAGTGCGAAACTTTGACGCACGGCCTCGCAAGGACAACGCCGCCCGACTTCCAAGGAGAAATCGACGCGACGCCTGCCGTGAGACCAAACTTTCGACGCACGGCCTCGCAAGGACAACGCCGCCCGACTTCCAAGGAGAAATCGACGCGACGCCTACCGTGAGATCGAAACTTCGACGCGCAGCCCCGCAGAACGACGCGCAGCCGGAAAACAAGCAGGAGAATCCACGCACAGACCCGGGACATCTGGTAATCCCCGCGATCCACAAAAAGAGACTGTCTGCGCGCCGGAAAACGACGCCCGACTTCCCCGCGTGGAAAAGACCGACGCAAGTCTGTGTGTGCTGAGGAGAAATCGACGCACACACCCCTTTTTCCACGCATCTCTTCTCCTGTGGCCCTCTGAGGAGATTTTCCACCAGAAACCAGGTACTTTGTGCTTGAAAGACACTGTATTGCATTCTAAAGACTTAAGACACTTTATATCACTTCCCTGTGATATTTCTACAATTTTCCATTGCAACTTTATTCTTTTTGACCTACAATTATCCTGATAAATATTATATATTTTTCTAAACACTGTGTGGTGTAGTTTTGTGGTGCTATATGGTGGTATTGTATGATTTATTGCACAAATACTTTACACATTGCCTTCTAAGTTAAGCCTGACTGCTCGTGCCAAGCTACCAGAGGGTGGGCACAGGATAATCTTGGATAGTGTGTGACTTACCCTGACTAGAGTGAGGGCTTTTGCTTGGACAGGAGGTAACCTGACTGCCAACCAAAAACCCCATTTCTAACAACTTGTATGTAGCTGTCACTGTGTTTCCTGGTAGCTGCCCACCATGCATGTATGTCAACACTGACATAGGTGAGTAGCATGCCTATAGATACCTGACCACGGTAAATGGAAGGTTCCATGACTGTGGACAGTTGTACTGACCTCTGTCTGTATTATGGTGTTTGGTAACTTGTGAGGTATGGTATGGGTATGTGATAAGGCTTTTGCTGATGACACATTGAACCAATCTGCTTACTGCTTTGGAAAGACAAAGACTGACATGTCCCTAACTTCATTAGTTTTTGTGGTATCTGTTATTCACACCTATGCTGAAGCATTAATTCATGAAGCTGTGCCGCTCTGTGTGATATTTGGCATGTTGTTAACCTATGTGCAGGAAAGTGCAATAAATGGGAATGGGAGTGTGTTCATTTGTATAATTGTGCAGATATCTGAACCAGATTCAACAGCACATGTGAGATGGGACTTAACAGATTTGGTACACATGTGAATATCATGTGTAAGCAACAAATTTCACAGTAAACTGTTCTATACAGCTAAAGGATGACTCACACATTATAAGTGGTTTAGCTGTGTTTATTTACAAGTGCACAGGAAAATTAAAGGAATGGGATCAAATCATAAAGTGCAAACAGTGAATGGTTCAGTCATGGTGGATGTAATCATCAGGGTAGCTGCTACAACAGCTGGAGTTTCAAGTCCAGTGTCCTTGTGCTATTGGAAATTGGAGAGTGGTTGTAAAACAGTCAACAGGGTGTATCTGTGACACATAAGGGGAGCCAATGGGTAGAGAATCACTTCCTGACTTTGGTTGAAGTCTTGGCATCTGCTCCTCTTGGATGTTTTGGTGGATGTCCAAGTTTGTGGGGGGTTTCTTCAGCTACAGAGGCTGGGGTGTCTGAGGCATGTTATCCCCTTGCAGAGCCTCCATTCCGCTTGCTGCCACAGATGTAGAAGGGGCTGATGTTAAATGGCCAATGGAAGGGGTCTGCTGTTGTGGACTTAATCTACTCAGGGTGGTATTAATGTCTCTCAGCACCCCTGTTGCATGACTTCCTGGTAGTTGTCTCTCTACAGCGGCTTCATCTCCCTTTCAAGGCAAGTAGGTGGCCCATTACACCTTAGGACTGTTGGTAGGCTCCCAAGACTTGGGAGATGGTGTCCTGGCCAGTTGTATCCCTAGGAGTCTCAATCTGATGGACCAAACCATACCTCCCACGCACCCTACCCCCATGTGCCTGTGTTCTTTGCACAGCTTGCACACTCCCACTGGTGCCAGGTCCTTTGTTGTCAGGGTTTTCTAGTGGTGACTCCGATACCTGTACTGGGGAGCACATGATGGTTGTAGCTGTTCTTGGAGCACAGATGTGGGGGTGAATAGGTGCTTGGGATGCAGAAGCAACATGGCTGAGAGTGGTCGATGTAGGCAGGGTGAGGCTGACAGTTGTAGACTGACCAGGTGTCCCAGATGTACCAGAGTTGTACTCACATCCAGGGGTGTTTCCCTTACGGAGGGCTTCATCCAGGGGGGAAGTGGCTGTCTCAGGTGTCCTCTTCATGGTCACAATGGGTAGGTGACCTGTTGAAGAAGTGGAACAGACTTTTACAGATTGCAGTGCAACATGTGGTATCAAACGTTGACAGGTAGATATGATTTGAGCCATGTGCAGAAAGGCTTTGCTTGATCCCCTGATATGACAGTGACACCTACTTTCAAATCTGGGGTACAGCTATATGGGATACAGGGAATTCCTATATCATTCACCTTGCTACACAATAATATGCAGTTGGATGTCTGTTAATAGACTCACATCTTGTCTGCTGTGTACCTTTATATTGTTAATGTTGCATCCCAGTTAGCAGTAGTTCAGTATTGAGTCACCAGACAGCTGCAGAATGTAAAGTGGAAACTCACCTGTGCATCAGTTTAGGAGTAACCATTCTACCTGGCTATATATATCAGGCTACACCTAGTACAGCACACTGCAGATATATGCGTTCCCCCCAGGTGAGTATCTTTCATTGGGTAATGGGAGGTAAAAGGGCAATTTTAGCTAAGGACGCAACTGTAGCTGTGTGTTGGTGGTATTTTACTGGCAGATGCCCATAGCATTGCTGTCATTGCCTTATTGCAGATCATTATGTGGGTTGAGTCAATTGTGTAGTTGACATGCAAGGCTATTTTCATTATGGTTCACCATTCTGGTTTTCTTAATGGTAGAACAGTGCCTGCTGGGAGTTTTTGTGCTATCTGTCCCTATATTACCCATGTCATACACAGACACTGTGCCCCCAGGTGAGTTTAGTTGACATGTGGTATGCCAGAGAGGGGTTTTTGGACAATTGGACACAGGGGTGGTGAGTGTGTTGGCTGTTAAGATGTCAAAAGGTGAATAGTGAGCATGCAAGACAGAACTTTAGCGTGATATTTTCTGTGTTGTGACTTACCAGACTTCACTTCCCCAGGTATTCCTGTCAAGCCCTCAGGATGCAGGATGTCCAAGGCCTTTTCTTCCCATGTTGTGAATGTTGGGGGAGGAGGTGGGAGCCCACCACCACTAGTCTTGAGGACAGCCAGCTGGTGCTGGCGGCCATGGAACATACCTTCCCCCTGAGGTTGCTCCACCTCTTCCTAATGTCCTCCTTTATGTGAGGATAGCTGCATACAGAATTTACCCTGTCGACTATTTTTTGCCACATCTCCATTTTCCTGGCAATAGAGATTTTTGGGACTTGGGCTCCAAATAGGTTTGGCTCCACTCAGATGATTTTGTTCACCATGAACCTGAACTCATTGCCTGTGAAGCTGGGATGTTTTTATGGGGACATGGTAGGGGGGGACAACAAGAGAAGGTAGAAAATACAGGTGATGAGGTGTGGGTGCTGTGTTGTGAGTGGGTAAGGGTGGTGTTGGATATATGGTGAAAAATGTATGTGATGTGTACGATGTACTGGTGTGAGATAAGTGGTATTTGGAGTGGTGAGGTGTGCCTATTCTATGGTTGCTAATTTCTGAGTGTGGCCTTTATCTTGCTGTGTATGCCGTTTTTGATGCAAAGGATTTTGGGACATGAAGGGGTGTGTTTAATAGTGCTGTTTGTAGGTGTGTCGGGTGTGTGGATGTGTAAGGTGTGTGGAATTCAAACTACTTCAATGTGGTGTAGTGTATTACTGTGTAGACCGCTGACTGCCACGGTTCACACCGCTATTGGTTTTCCACCATCTGAGAACTGCTATCGTGATTTGTGAGTTGTAATTAGTTTGAAAGAATTGTGATGGGCTGGTGGTGCTCGTGGTGGAACCGCCTCTTTCCAACCCTCCAGAGTCCTAGCAGTGTCAGAATTTTTACTGGATTTAGACGGTCCTGCCTGTGTAACTCTTAATACAGCAGTCTTTATGACCGCCAAGTTCCGTTAAACTCGTAATGAGGTCTTTAGTTATTTATCTATTATTTTATTATTTTCTATTTTTATATAAATATATATATGTATATATATTTATATATATATATATTTAATTATATATATATATATATATATATATATATATATGGATAGATAGATAAACAAACAAAAAGTTACATATTTTCATTTAAATCTCTTAATATTAAATTTAACCCCTTTAGTGTTCATTAGCTTCCCCAAAAATGTTTACATTAGAGAGGGAATAATAATTGTAACACCTTTAACATCCAGCTCCTTCCCCAAAATGGTTTTGATTAGAGTGGTAATATTAAATATAATCCCCTTAATCTACACCACTTTCCCTAACAATTGTTTAGACTGGAGTGGGAATAAAAAACAATTCTATACTGTCAAACACTTGGAGTTGAAATAGCACATTTAACACTTTCAATGTGAAACATCTTTTTCAAAATGGTTTTTAGTATACACTTTTTATTAGAGGTGCAAGTTTTTTACCATAATAATCAATACATGTCAAGGTTTTAAATATTTATTTATTTATGTATTTTATTTATTTTATTGAAGGTATATTTTTTTATTGAAGGTTTATTCTAAATACAATTTTTGCAAAGAAAGAAATGTCGATACAGTGATGCAACATGTTTATAGAGTTTTTTGTTGTAGTATCACATGTATTGTATTCGTGAACATGTTTTACTAAGTTTTACTGGCATTCTACTTATTGCTATGAGAAGACAATCTTGTTTTATTTTTATTGAGAAACCATTTTTTTAAAGCTCACTCGTATTTTGTACACAATTAGTGTCATTTTGAGGTGAATTTTGTTTGTGTTATCACGGTTCCCTGTAGTTGTTTAATGTACAAGGTAAGACCTACAGGAGTTTTTATTTAGGACATTTTTTAGGGGTGGTGGGATGTGGGTAGGTCTAGTTAGTGTATGTTATGTTCTTAGTTTTATTTTCCTAGGTTGTTTAGTGATAGTTTGTGTTACACTGTAATGCAGTGTAATGTGTTAGGCCTAAGTAAAGTTTGATTGTAGTTGTACATATAGTTATAGGGTGTGTTATGTTTGTAGAGTTGTAAGGTTATATTTGTATTGTAATTGAGATGTGTTTGTGTGAGGTTAGTCACCTAGGCAGCCAGACGGCAATGTGTCAGTGCCCTACAACTCCTGTTTGTTCCAGCCTGATCCAATTGCCACCATTTGATTAAGTGACACCACCGCTGCCTAGGGTTTCCAACCCTGGTCTTCCGACCCAGGTTTTTCCACCAGGGTTTTTCTACTCACTGTTGTTTTCACAAACTGAAGCCTCACCAACTCCAGGACCTACTTAATGCAGGTAGCAGAACTTTTCTGCACCTGGACTGCACCCAGTGCAACAACCACTTGTCCTCCCACCCCATACAGAAACACTATCACTAAGCTATACACCATGGAATAGAAATTCTGTAACAAACACTACCACTGTGATGCCTGTACTCCATGGTAGGACCTTTCACCTGCATCCACTACCACTTAATCTGGCATAGCAACACAGCAGCCCACCAACCAGCTGAACCATGAACACACCACAGACACCTGCTGAACAAAAACACCAACTTGCATGTGCTCTTCTAAAAAATACCTCACAATGCCAACACATCACCGAGATTTGGGACCTCATCTCTGCCCTCACACCCAACATTATCTTCCTCATAGAGACCTGGCTCAGCTCCGCTTCAGCGCCCAACATCACCACTGCAATACCCTGAAGGATGCCAGATCATCAGCCGCAACTGCATAAAAAATCCTGGCAGAGGGATTGCCATCATACACAAGAAATCCATCCAATGCAACACCACAAATGACAACATCACCACAGCCATGAATCAGCTCAAGCTCTGACTTCAAACTGACAGCAAAACCTCCATCAGAGGCACTCTCGCCTACTGTTTTCCTGGACCATGTCCAGCCTTCTGCAACAACATTGTCAACTTCATTGCCCCCCTCCAACAACTACATTTTCCTTGGCAACCTCAATTCTTACCTCAATGACCACAATAACTTTAACACTACCAACCTCCTCAATAGCATGAATAACAGTCTGACCAACGCCCCCACCACAACTGGGGCAAAGTTTCTAAGGACACATGGATGAACACCCTCTACACCACCCACCCATCTCCTCCTACAATGTAGACCAGAACATTTGAAACTTCAACAATTAGATCACCGACTGTGCTTACAGCGTCGCTCCCATCAACAACAACATCCTCAGAAGGTACACCAAGCAGGTTAACTGGCACACTGAAGACCTTAGAACCGCTGAATTGCACAGTGAACAACTGGAAAGGAGATGGCACACCAGCAGGAACACAACCAACAAGAACGCCTTCCGACACCCCTCAACGGCTACCACAGACAGTTGAGAGTGCTGAAGAAAAAGGCCTTGGTGTCATGTATCAAATCAAGCTCCAATAACAGCAAATATGCCTTCAACATCGTCAAAGAATTCCCCAACCCCTCAGTTGCAATGAATAACATTAGCTCTGCACAGGAACTCTGTGACAACCTTGAAAACTTCTTCACAACAAGATTGGTAACATCTACAAAAACTTGAAACCCCAGCCAAAGGCCACCAAGTTCTTCAAGCCACACAACGACCCCCCCTCCTACCACAGACATCCGACTAACTTAATGGAGCCAGTTTGCCCCAAAGGACACAGCCTCCATTGTGAACTTGCTCCACTCAGGGGCCCCAAACTACCCATGCCTCACCACATGTTCAATATAGAAGAAACCAGAATCAGCCATATATTCACCACCTTGTTCGATACCTCAATTGCCACAGTCACCTTCCCTAAGGACTGGAAACACACAGAAGTCAATGCCCTACTAAATATTCCATCAGCAGCAAACTCAATCATGATCAATCTCCCTGTCTCCATTCCCGGACAAAGTATTAGAAAAAGCCATCAACCAACAACTCTACTCACATCTGGACCAAAACCTCCTACTCCTCCCAATCCAGATTTCACAGCAACCACTATACTGAGACAACCCTCATCAAGGCTACCAATGACATCTGAGCCCTACTTGACTGCGGAGAGACTGCAGCTCTGATCCTACTAGACCTCTTTGCAGCCTTCAACACGGTCTCCCACCATATGCTCATCACAGGGCTGCACATTATAGGCATCCAAGGAGTCACTCTCATATGGATATCATCTTTCCTTTCTGGAAGAACACAAAAAGTCTGCCTTCCCCCTTCACCTCCAAATTTAAGGAAATCATCTGTGGAGTACCCCAAGGACCCTCGTTTAGCCCCACCCTCATCAGCACTTATATCACACCTCTGGCCAGCATTGCCAAACCCTACAAACTCAACATCATATCCTACACCATCCACACAAAGCTCACCCTCTCTCTCTCCAAAGACACCACCAAGACCAACTTCCACAACTGCATGACAGACGTCACCAAGTGGATGAAGGATAACTGTTTGAAGCTCAACACAGACAAGACAGAGGTACTGATCTATGGAAACAAAAGCTCCCCATGGGACACATCCTAGTGGCCTTCAGAACTCAGACTTACTCCTACCCCCACTGACCATGCAATAAGCCTAAGCATGGTTCAGGACAACAATCTAACCATGATGACTCAGGTCAACTCTGTCTCCTCCTCCTGCTTCTTCATTCTATGCATGCTTTATAAGATATTCAAATGGATACCCCAAAGCTCAAGATGCACGATCACCCAGGCTCTCATCTCCAGCTGACGTGACCCTATATCTCAGGGAACTCCAGTGGCTCTCTGCAGAGAAAAGATGCCAGTTCAAGCTCCTAACCCATGCATACAAGGCCCTACACAACTGCAGACCTGACTACTTGAACCACTTCCTGAACTTTTATCAGCCCACCAGAGACATCCACTCTGCCTCCATTGCTCTAACTGTCACCCATTACATCCGAAGTAGCAGATGCAGAGGTGGCTCCTTTTTCTACCCAGCAGTGAAGACATGGGACAAGCTACCCTTTCATCTCTGGACCCTCCCATCTCTCCCAGAGTTCCAAAAGTCCCTGGAAATCTGGCTACTCGGCTAATCAACTAGACCTTGCCAGCACTTGGATACCCTCTAAGGTGACAAGAAGTTCCCTACAAATCTACTGATTTATTGAGGGTGTGTATGTTAGATTTTTTACAGGTTACAAAGTGCGAGTGAAACATTTGAAAATATGTGTAATGCTTGTTTGTGAAAGGAAGTTAAGGTGGTTTAATTTAAACCAATATTTGGGTTTAATTTTGCTTGATTTTGTGGATTTCCTAGACAACTACTATGTTAAATTTTGAGGTTTCTTTGTGGTTTCAAATTACTGTAGATCAGTGTGATGAGTTTAATTCGGACATTATATTTTTGCAGTGTGTTTTGGGCTTCTTTCTTTTTCTTTTTAGCTTTTTGTGAATCAGATTTTTGTGAGGTGGAGTTAAATCAAGAACTTCAGTTACGCAACTGTATATATGATATTTTCATTTTTTTGGAGGGTGGGAAATGTCATATTTTCCTATGTGTATGTATTTTGCTTTTAAAACTGAAAAGGTTTATTTTGTTTGTGTGTTTTCATTTTTGAGTAGGTTTGTATATTTTTAAAATTATATGTTTTTGTGTTTTTAGGAATATTTGGAATTAAATATTAAAATTAATTATGTTTTTTTATCAACCTTGATTTCTAAAAATAACTATTTTAATATTTGTTTTACATTCTCTGTTCAAGTGATGTTACAAAAATAACTATATATTTTTTTATTTTATTTATTTTAAATAGTTTGCTGTAGATTTGTTATAGTTATGTTAGATTTTGTTCTATTTTAATTGTGAGTATATTGCAGTAGGTGGTTTGTAATAGTCATTTATCTATTATTTCTAGGTAGTGGCAAACAATCTGAGTTTGAATTGTAGAATTTTGTACATTTTCTTTGTTCTTTTTCTTGTTATTTTGGGTTTGATTGGGAGTTACTTACTGTTCTATCTATATGGCTGTGTGTGGGTATAGTTTAAGGATTGTATCATTTTCTGTTCAAAGTCTATTATAGTTTTGTGTGGAGAGTAGTTTTAGTTTTGATTCTGATGTGGTTAAAAGTCAAAGTAAGTCACCCAGTTTGTTCAGCAGCAGTTCATAAATCAGAGGTTTGGTAGTATTTTGATATTCACCATGTATGGTGTATATCTGTTTGAATGGTGGAGGGTAATTTTAAAAGTTCTGGTAATCATCCACGTTTCACAGTGACTTAGGGGCTCATTACGAAGCTGGCGGTCCAAGGACTGCCAGCCTCACAGTGACAGTCAGACCGCAGCAACTGTGGAGGTCTGAACTCCACATTAAGACCCTGGCAGTCGGACCACCAGGGGACCACCATCCCCATCAGGAACACGATTACTGATGGTCTGATGGCAGTATGAGTTGTACTCAGCCAGGATGACACTGAGTTTGGCACCGCCTGGCTGATTACAACTCCATTTATCACCAGGCCGCCAAAGAAAGGCTGATGGTAACCCAGTGCTGGGGGCAACAGGGCAGCCCCTGCACTGCCCATGCCCATGGCAGTGCATTCCCTTGTAGTTCAGGACCCCCCATGTCCAGTGCCATCAGAATGCACACTCTCTGCTTTGCGGAGAGTGTGAATTCTGAGGGTGCTGGGTGCCCTTCTGTGTGACCGCATTGGCCTTCAGATCTATGTGGAGTCAAAACCAATGCAGTTGCTTAGTTTTCACTGGGCTCACAGGCAGAAACCTTGGTCAACCTTGTAGAAACATTAGTATGGGGATGGTGGGGATACCACTAACTCCACAGCGGTCTCCTCACTGTGTCTGGTGGTCAGCTTGTCTGACCACCAGACTCGTAATGAGGCCCTTAGTCCTAGGAGATTATTTAAAGTTGCAACTACAATTATTCTTCTGTTCTTATTGTGGTTGTTGTGTAGGAGGAAGGATTCTTTATAATGTGTAGCAGTTAGGTATTCTGGAATCCCATTGCCTTGGTATCTTCTAGAGGCAACAGTGTCCAGACTTGTACCATTTTAGAATGTGGTATTAGTCGCTTTAAGGTAGTATTGTCCAGATGTAGGAAGCCTTTTGCACCTCGCAAACGGCAAAAAACGCAGTTTGCGAGGCACAAAAGGCCTTACGCGATGCAGAGTCACATTTTGCGAGTTGGTACCGGCTCGCAAAATGTGATTCCGACTCGCAAATAGGAAGGGGTTTTCCCTTCCTATTTGCGACCGCATCACGATGTTGAGTTGCTTTGTGACCGCGAAAGCGGTCGCAAACCAACTCACAGTTACCATCCACTTGAAGTGGATGGTAACTCATTCGCAAAAGTGTGAATGCAACAAAAAAGTATTTTTCAGAGCAGGCAGTGGACCTCTGCCTACTCTGAAAAAAACGGTTTCGGTATTTTTTCTTTTTGCAGCTCGTTTTCCTTTAAGGAAAACGGGCTGCAAAAAGAAAAAGAAAAAAACTGCTTTATTTAAAAGCAGTCACAGACATGGTAGTCTGCTGTCTCCAGCAGGCCACCATCCCTGTGAGTGCCTAGACTCGCAATGGGGTCGCAAACTGCGACCTACCTCATAAATATTCATGAGGTGGGTCTTTGCGACCCCATAGCGAGTCGCAGAAGGTGTCTGAGATACCTTTCTGCATTTCGGATTGCGAGTTGAAATTTGCGAGTCGCTATGACTAGCAAATTGCAAGTCGCAATTGTTAACTTACCTACATCTGGCCCTTAGTCTTTAAAAATGTTAGTGACGGGCTCAACTATTGCTAGCTTGCCTTATATCTAGAAGTACGTGCCTCATTTCGAGCACTGTTATGATTGGTGAGTGATTGTTTTGCCTGATATTAATTCCAGTATTAGATTTTGTTGTAGTCATCCTATAACAATCATTTCCCTAATATTTAATACATTTCCAATTCACAATCCTTGTGTGTGTGCTTTCCTGGCTCCATAATTATACCAAGTGCGAAAACAATTGTTTTGTTTTCTATGATCTATATTAAACTAAGCATTAATATATACTATCATAAGAAAGAGGAAGTTAGGTTGTGTTGTTATTCATTTAATGTTTAAATGTACTTGTCTGTAGTTCTTCCTTCTGGCTTTTCTTTGTGCAGTCAGGCAGAGAGTATCACTTTCTTGTTGTTGTTAAGTTTTTCCTCTGAAAAAAGGGAGGTTTTTGGTAATTTTCATATTTATGAGTTAATAATGTTTACATTTTTATTGGTTAGTTAGATTTATGGTAAATGTTATTGACCACTTTTTGAGTTGTTGAATTTTGTTTTTCAGTTATTACCTTTTTGGTGGAGGCTAATTAATGTTTCTGTTTTTAATTTTAGGCTTGTGTGTTTGCTCTATTGTAGTAATATTAATATTTTTTAAATGTTAAATTTGTGCTATTTCTTTTTCATTTGTCCTGTAATATTTAAGTGCAATAATGTCTGTAGAAAAAGTGTTTATTTTTAATAGTAAATCTAAGGTGAAAATATAGGGTTATGGATGTGAATATTTTTGTTAGTTTTTTTTCATTGTATTTTTACTTTTTTGTGTATTTTATTTGTTACTTTTATATATATTTAAATAAAGTTTACAATATCAAACACTTGTGGCTTATATTTTGAGATATGATTGTAAATTATATTGTTTTGATATTTTTGATACTGTACATAAATTTAAATAGAAGACAATATGGCCCTGATTACAACCCTGGCGGACGGCGGCAATTTGGGGAAAGGTACTGCCAATAGGCTGGAGGTACCTTTTCCCAAATTATGACATTGGCGGTTTGGCTCAAGCCAAACCACCAATGTACTACACCGTCCGCCAGGGTGGTAACAGCCGCCAGGCTGGAGACTTCGGTCTCCAGCACGGCGGCTGTCACAATTCCACCCTTGGGATTATGATCCCGCCTAACGCCATGGTTTTCGTGGCAATCTTACCACCACGAAAACCATGGCGGTAGGCACTATCAGTGCCAGAGAATTCCTTCCCTGGCAGATAGGGGTCTCCCGCGCCCCCTCCCCAGAGTCCTCCCCTACCCTGCCCATCCAACTCCTGAACCCCCAACATCGACACACCCACATGTACACACATACACACTCATACACACATGCATACCCACATCCACGTATGCACGCACACATACACACCCACACCCCGCAACACACACTAACATACATTGGAGCACACACACATTCACAACACAGAACATACACCCACACTCACATTCATTCATTCACGCAAGCATTCCACGTGACTCACACCTGCATGTAGGTATACAAAAAAAGACACACAACACCCCCACACACGTACACAACACCGCCGACCCCTCTCTCCTGTCAGAGAACCTGACTTACCTGCTTGCAGGGGGTCCTCCATCAGGAGACAGGACACGGCGCTGCTGCCAGCTGCAGCGTCCGCCAGCAAAGCACCGCCAGGCAGTATCATGGCTCATGATACAGTAGGCAGTGTTTTGCTGGAGTGGCGCTGCTGCTGGAAGCAGCGCCATCTTACCGCCATCCACCGCCATGACTGTCGATGGAATACCGCCAGCCTTCTGGCGGTATTCGGTCTATGGTCATAATGCGGTTGGCGGCTGGTAGCCACAGCGACGGTGTGTTGGCGGCCGTCACTGTGGTGGTAGGCGGCATTTACCACCAATGTCATAATGAGGCCCTATAGGTTCAATATTATTAAAAATAGATATTTTTGACAGTGATATTTTTGTTCTTGACATTTATGTTAATTTTGGTTAAGTATAGAGTGACAATATTTTGGCCTCAATATTTTTCTTGAGATATTTTGGTGAGTAAGTATTGATTTCCATAATAGTATGCCATTAAGGGGGTCATTCTAAGTCTGGCGGGCAGCGGAGGCCGCCCGCCAGACTTCCCCCTCCGAAATACCGCTCCGCGGTCAAAAGTCCGCGGAGGGTATTCTAAGTTTTTCCCTGGGCTGGCGGGCGGTCGCCAAAAGACCGCCCGCCAGCCCAGGTAAAAACTCCCTTCCCACGAGGATGCCGGCTCGTAATCGAGCCGGCGGAGTGGGAAGGTGCGACGGGTGCTGTTGCACCCATCGCGTATTTCACTGTCTGCCAAGCAGACAGTGAAATACTTGTAGGGGCCCTCTTACGGGGGCCCCTGCAGTGCCCATGCCAGTGGCATGGGCACTGCAGGGGCCCCCAGGGGCCCCCAGGGGCCCCGCGACCCCCCCTACCGCCATCCGGTTCCCGGCGGGCGGACCGCCGGGAACTGGATGGCGGTAGGGGGGGTCGGAATCCCCTCGGCGGCGCAGCTAGCTGCGCCGCCTTGGAGGATTCCATAGGGCGGCGGTACACTGGCGGGAGACCGCCAGTGTTGCCGGTCTGACCGCGGCTTTAACGCCGCGGTCAGAATGCCCTGCGGGGCACCGCCGGCCTGTCGGCGGTGCTCCCGCCGACCCTGGCCCCGGCGGTCTAAGACCGCTGGGGTCAGAATGACCCCCTAAATCTACTTAACACGCCTGCTAGCATACAGTTATATGCAGCACCATGTAAATTAAGTTTTTGTGCTCAACCAAATAACTGTATCCGACACACCACTGTTTTTACACAGGGCCACATTCAAGAACCCATTTAATTCTGATCTGTCAGTAAAACAAATTGGTCCTGATCTTTCGTTTGACAGTAGTACCTCCCTTAAAACCCCTTACTGTAACAATGCTTGACTTGCTAAGCACAAGGCCTCAATAATATAAGATTAACCTGTCTATTGTTTTGAACAAAGTATAAAATTGGCACCCCAGACAGGCCATGTTACTCTGGGCCAGTTATTTTCTCTCAGTTTAGAGACCATTGGCTACTGAGTGCCGGAAAAAGTGGACTTAGTATTTCCATTTCTGCCTTTCTTTACCTCAGTATGTCTCTTATCAGGTGGCACATTTTATAACCCTGCTGCATTTATTGCCATTCGTATTTGAGGTGTTTCATAAGATGAGAATACAACTCAGTGATTGTTCATTTGGATAAATAAAGCAAAGTCTCAGCTAATTGTATTGATATAGTGTCTTCAGTCTGTTGTAGATCTTTTAATTGCCCGCTTTATTGTTGCAATATTTAAATGATATCTTATCATTTCTAGATTTGCAACATCTTTCTTTACTGTAAGAGTTAGGGAACATGTTGATTCATTACTCTACACCAATATCTTAGGAAGTAGATAAAATGTGATTGGTGCATTCCTTGTGTGAAAATATAAATCATGGTAGAATGAGAGGACTTCTTATAACTTATTCTTTGAAACTTCATATTGTCAACATACCCAGACAGTTTCCTACCCACATTAGATGGTATTTATTGGTTGCACCCTTCGGGTCAACTCCTCTTCCACTCCTAAGACATTGGCTGACAATAAATCTCCAATTGAGATTAAGATTGATTCTTGGAAGTCCTCAATTTGTAAAAAAAATGTAACCTTAAGTTATGCAAACTTGTCATACTCAACCCGACAGATAATTGGAATCCTAACTTTTGGAACTCCACAACTGGACATCCTCATCTTTCAGCTGAGATTGATAAAAAAACTTGATTTTAACTTTTCCTCAGAAACCCTCCTCACAAAGGATTGTAGTACATGTTTTCAGCACCTTCATTTGATAATAAAATATTCTTTCTTTAATTTTAAAAGCTTTATATTAATATGTAGCTACAACCCCTATTCAATACTGCCTAGATTACACAAACCCATGCTTTCTAGCCCCCTCAAACATCCTCCTAAGAAGATTAGAACTAATTTATAATTCTGCTGCTGGACTAACAACAAATTGCTTATTCAAGAATGATATTACTCCTGTTTTGTGTCGAAGTGGTTCAGTTTTAAATCTCCTGTCATTATTCATATGTCTTTCAAGAACAGGGTTTGATGTTCTAGTCAAGAAATTCTGCCTATACTCTCCAACTTAGGGCCTCATTACGAGGGTGGCGGTCCAAGGACCGCCAGTCTTGCAGTGATGGTTGGACAACCGCAGCTGTGGTAGTCTGACTGCCACATTACAACCCTGGTGGACGAACCTGCCAAAAGTCCGCTGTTCCTACTAGGAACATTGTTCTTGACAGAGAGACAGAGGTCTGATTTTTACTCAGACAGGGCGGCACTGAATTCAGCACCATCTAGCTGGTTACAACTCACCTTACCACCAGCCTTTTCATGGTGGTCAGTCCACCATGGAAAGGCTGGCTGTGAGGGTGTGCTGCGTGCCACAGGGGAGCCCATGCACTGCCCATGCCCATGGCATGACCAATGCAGGGACCCCCTGCCCAGCCCTCTTGGAATGAGCACTGTCTGCTTTCCAAGGTTGCTGTGTGCTATGAAATTGGCCTCAACTCCCTTAAAGGAGCTGAGGTCAGTATAGTAGTATTATTCCTACCAGTCAGCCCAGCTAGAACCCCCTCCTCCGTATGACTAAAAGAGCTTTGGACCTGTTGGAATGATGGTAGATGGCATATAGGTATATCTAACTCAAAAGCTGCACGAGAGAGAGGGCAATATTATTTTGAGCTAAAAATTAGGAACTGAACAAGAGAAAAACATCCACTTATTAGGATTTTAGAGGGGAGCAAATTGTAAGGTAATTTTACACACATCAATTTATAAACTTTTGTTATGGATTTAAGGGAACGCTAGGAGGTCTGGGAGGGAAGGTTTTAGCACAAAACTAGTTATATGCTGGCTAGGGTTCCCTAACTAAAGGGACTTGGGGGGAGCTTATTGGATGGTCTCCTGCTTTGGGGTGCTATGTCCAATGTATGGTTCATGGGTGGATGGCTTTAGGTGCCACTCACTGAAAAAGTGATGTTGATAAAATTGGAAGCCCTAAGCTAACTTTTCCTATAGAATAATCAACCTGTATACATAGATTCTGTGCAAGGCACTGGTAGATGATGACTATCACAAACGTATTAAAAAGGCACATGAATGTTTTTATCTTGAATATGAACAGGCTTCTCTAAATCAACAATTATTGGCAAATGACTTACATTTGAAGGTCTTATCTTCATACTCGATTTCCTTGAAACACATACCTTGTTTGGAGAGTGCTTCATGTTGATGCAACATGGCTCTAGAATTTTTTGTGATTAATTTATGAAGTATAAATGCCACACAGAAGACCTCATTATGAGTTTGGCGGTCCCACCACAGGACCGCCAAATTCAATTGAAGGGTGCCACTGCCAGAGCAGTGATGTTTCCCTGAGCATTTTACAATGTTCCAGCTGGGCTGACCAGTGAAAACATTGCTTTACACATTCCCACCAGGCTGCCTGGTGGGAACAGTGTTAGACTATTGGTATTGGCTCCCATAGGGGAGTAGAGGCCAATATCCTAACACTCCAGCACCCTCAGAATGTGCACTGTCTGATAAGCAGACAGTGCTCATTTTCATTTTAACGGAGCTGAACAAGGAGCCCCCTGCACTGCCCATGGGCAAGGGCAGTGCCGGGGCCTCCCTGTGGCCCTCTGCACTGGCTTTCTGCCATCCTTTTCATAGCGGACTCCCCTTTTTTTTATTGCAGTCTGTACCTTGAGGGTGAACAGGGTGCAGAGGTGAGTTCTCCTGCACCTTGCCCCTACATCTGGGCTCCCATACCCTTCCCTGGGGAATGGTACATCCAGACAACTGAACTGTAAAAGTGCCCTTAGGGGCCTCCCCTCCCAATTATCCTGCCACCAGGGATAACTCATTCCCCAGAATGCAGTCTATGGGCATCTGGGGACTAACTGTGATGCTCCTCAGGGTCACCTCCCCACCCCACTCCAGGGATACAAAGGCCATAGGGCAGAAAAAATCCTACCCATGGGCTGGGGGTCACCCTACACATCTGGCAGGTGTACTGCTCTGGGGAAAATAGTCTTCCTACCATTATGGTATGACTAGCCCGGTGTCCCTCGGAGCAATGACTGGGATCCCTTTAACTCCCACCTGGTGGAAGTGACAACTCCCACCCTCTGGGATCACCAGCTCACCCTATGAGTTTAGCTACAAACTGAGGGCTTTTATGTCATGGTCTATGACCTGTCTCTGGAGACTACTTTCCCACATTGACTACCCCTGTGGAGGTCCCACAAGTGGGTGGTTTCTTTGGGCAGACAGAGTCCCCCTTCTGGTGTTCTAGCTGGGGGCATTCAAAGCAGCAGGATTGGAAATGGGGTGCCCTGGGCCACCGCCCACCAGAACCACCACCCTCTTTTTCAGATGAGGAATGGGAACCCTTTCCTTCTGTCTTACTCTAGGACTTGTCTGGTTAATCTTTAACCTCCTCCTCACTCTGCTGGGGAGGACCTGAACCACACTTCTTGGGGTCACTCCCAGGTACCTTCTTGGACATGCTGATGCTAGCCCAGATGTCCGCCTCCTCAGCAAGCTTCCTGGGATCAGTCAGCTTACTGTCAACTAGGTGCTGGCTCAACTCTGTAAAGCAGATACTGAGCAGGTGCTCTCTCATGATTAAATTGTACAACCCAACATAATCACTGACATTGCAGCCCCACACCCAGCCATTTAGTGCCTTACTTAAGTAATCAATGAAGTCTACCCAGTTTGATTGGGGAGCTTACTACTGTCTGTGAGTCTTTGGGGATACTTCTCAGGGGCCAATCCCAATTTGGCAATCAAAATGGTTTACATTGAAGTGTACTTGTTATGGTACCCAACCTCTAATGTCAGAAGTGTGTCCCTCCCAAATGTAGGCATGTGTTTCCACAGACCCACCCCCAGTGCTCTTGAGGAACTTCAGGTGCCCTCAGTGCAATTTCATAAGCAGAAAACCACTTGTCAATGTCATCTCCCACCACATAACTGGGCATCAAATCCTGGGGTATACGAACCTTCTTGTCTCAAGCAGGTCCCGCATGTATGCTGCCACCATCACTGCTGGATTCAGACTTCCTAGCCTTGAGCTCCAGCTCTTTCAGACTCATTTCATGACCCAATAGCAATTTATTCTCAGCTAAGGCTCTTTCAGCCTCAGCCTGCCTTTCAGATATCTCAGCATCTGCTTTCCTTTGCTCCATTTTTAATCTTGCCAACTGTAGCCTGAATTCTCTCTCCTCCTTTCCTTTGTGGTCAGGCCATGGCTGGAGACACTACTTCCTGGACTTGCAGGAGGAACAAATCCAAGGTTGTCATCCCTTACTGCTGTTGGCAGTTCCTCGGAGGAGCCCTTCTCAGGCTCCCCCAACTCATCATGCCCTTGGTTGCAGGACTCTGCCCAGTCCCTCTGAGCCTTTTGAAACTCCTCCTTCTTGGATGCTCAATGGGCAGGTACCCCCATATCTATGCAAAAACCCTTTAGTTGGTTGGACTGTGTACTCCTCCAGCTTAACCAGGTCAAACTCACCAGCTCCACTTGTGGACCAAGACAGAGACATGGTGTATAGGATTTAAAAGCTGCAAAGTAGGGTAAGATGCAAATAATTAAGCTAATCAATTGACCTTTGACTGTGGCTGGGTAGTGTACACATAGCCATTGCATGGCATGGCACAAACACAAGACCCGTCCACACTGCTGATCACCAATGTTAGAAGTTGGGTCTCTAGTTGGCAGAGGTATATACCCTTGTCCAAGTACCGACCAAACTCATAGTCAGGGTAAGTCACAACACAACCCAAACTATTCTGTGCTCACCCTCTTGTAGCTTTGCACAGAGCAGGTAGGCTTAACATAGAAGGCAGTGTGTAAAGTATTGTGCAATAACTCATACAGTCACACAGTGAAAACATGATAAAACTACATCACACAGGTTTAGAAAAATAGATAAGATTTATATAAAATCCAATAAGCACAAGCTGAAATATCACTTTTTAAAGGTTTGAAAGTCTCATTCCTTAGGATTCAATGTTTGTATCTTTGTATCACACGGTACCTGGGATGTGTCAAAACTAATGATTCAAAGGGGTTGTAGAGGAGATGTGGGAAAAATAAGGTTTTGCGTCAGATTTTCTGGCATGGCACAGACGATGCGTCATTTCTTTCCACGCTGCAAGGTGATGCGACGAATTTCAGGAGAGCAGCCTTGGTTTCTTAGTGCAGTGCTGTGATATTTTAACGCCCATGGAAGAGGCATTGAAATCCTTGAAAGGCTGGTAGAAGGAGCAGGTGATGCATCCGTCCGGTGGGCGTTGAGGTGAAATTTCAGCCACAATGTGGGCACTGCATTGATTTCCATTTGTGAGCCTGGCGCTGCGTCATACTCCTTGGCGATGTAGCAATTTTTCAGCCGCGAGGCAGGCATTGCGTCGGTTTCTGTAGCCGTTGTTTTGATTTTCCAACACACAAGGATTTCCTGAAGGGATGAAGTCTTTGTTTGCCCTGAGACTTCAGAAACAGGAGGCAATCTCAATCCAAACCCTTGTAGAGCACTTTTGGAGTAAGGCAGAGCCCTTCCAGCAGAGTCAGGAGCACCAGCCAGCAGGGCAACAAGCAGGAAAGCAGTCCTTCAGCAAAGCAGACCAGATGAGTCCTTTGGGCAGCCAGGCAGTCTCTCTGACAAAGTCCAGGTGTAGGTCCAGAGGTGTCTGACTTGGTGGGGTCAGAGGCCCAGTTAAGATACCAATAAATGTCTTTTTAGGTGGGTGAAACTTCAAGAGTGGTTTTGAAGTGCATAAGTTCCCTTTTCAGCCTAGTCCGATCTGCCAGGATCCTTTTGGGGGGTTATCACTCCTTTGTGTGAAGGTATGCCACTCGCCTTTGAAACGTAAGAGAGCCCCTCCACCATTCCTTCTCAGGGAGACATATTCAGTATGCAGATGAATGCAGATGTGACCGAGTGTCCTGTGTTTATGGTTGTCTGGGTGGAATGCACAAGGGGAGCTGTCAACCAGCACACACCAGATGTGGATTAGAGACAGGGCTCTAAGCCACAGATAGCAGTAAGTGCAAAGAAATCCCCACTTTCTAAAAGTGGCATTTCTAAAATAGTAATATTAAAAACAAATTCACCAGTAAGCAGGATTTTCTGTTACCATTCTGACAATACTAAACATGACAAGCCTACTCCAGATCAGAATCTGCCACTTAAAAGTATAAGAAGGCAGTTCTAATGCTAGTCTTTGACCGGAGCAGGCCTCACAGTAGTGGAAAACACATTTGTAAGTTTGTCACTACCAGGACATGTAAATCACATAAGTACAAGTCCTGCCTTTTACTTACATGGCTCCTTGCCCTATGGGTTACCTAGGGCCTACCTTAGGGGTGACCTATATGTGGAAAAAGAGTAGTTTAAGGCTTGGCAAGTAGTTTTGAATGCGAAGTCAAAGTGGCAGTGAAACTGCACAGACAGCCTTGCAATGGCAGGCATGAGACATTGTTAAGGGACTACTTATGTGGGTGGCACAATCAGCACTGCAGGATCACTAGTAGCATTTAATTTCTAGGCCCTGGGCACATGTAGTGCACTTTACTTGGGACATGCAAGTAAATTAAATATGCCAAGTGGGTATGAGCCAATGTTACCATGTTTTAAAAACAATAATTTTGTCAGGGTTTGTATACACATTTCTCAATTAAAAGAGAGACAATGAACGATCAGGAGGCTCAACGCGACCTACTTCATACAATTAAAATATAACATGGTATAGCTATCAGACAAGATAATGGCCAATGAGAATCTATCATTTTTCTACATCCTAATAACTTAACAATTTTCAAAGGTTCAACTGATGGCTTCGTCCAATCCCTTTGTATTGGCAGTGAAAGCATTTGAAACTAATCACGACCCTGTTTTGACAATGGCATACACAGTTAAGGCGAGACAGCCTCATAAGGATGATATCCCTTTTGAATTGATGTAAGAACTCCCAGGGTTACTTGCTCTTCCCTTGTACAGGAGATCCAAAGTACATTTAATAATGCCCCAGATGTTGGCATCAGATGTTGATCTCTCCCACATGTATGTAGACTGCCTAGAGCTGTATCATGATGGTCCCTGCTGCCTCAGCGCAGTGCCGATCACCTGTCTTGAAACACCTGCATTGTTTAAAGTGAATTTTATTTAACCTAATATTTAGTTGCCTTAGTTCATTATTTTAGACAGCACAACTCAGAAACAAATAGGGGTAAACCCTGCTCACTGTTTCCCAGCTGTGCCATCTGAACATTAAGCCCTTACTCAGAGAAGTACTGATTTAAGTAAATTCAACTTACTCCCTGCAGGCACATAAAAACAGGCACTCAGCTCTGCGCTGAGTCAACGCAGCTTATCATGATAACGACCCAGGTGATCTCAAAGTTTAGGAAGGTTTTTTTCAAAGAGTATTCAGATATCTCAGTAACGTAGTCAAATCTACTGTATTCAGAGTCATGTTGGAGGCTCAACCAGTCCCTGTGTTGCAGACAACCCCCACACTCAAGAGGTCACCGTTCAGCCTAGGCCTCTGAGTATCTGAGAGATATGTGGGCCTAAGTGACTACTCACCACATTCTGCAAAGGGACTCATCATTTTGAATTGCAACACTGACTACAATCATTAATTTAAGGGGTAAATTTACGAGCCCTAGTGTCACCTTAGTGCCGACATAGCATCATTTTTTTATGCTAAGGCAGCTTTAAAGTCACTTCTGCCACACCATATTTTCAAAATGGCATAATGCATGCATTGCGCCACTCTGTAACCCCTTGTGCCACATTATGCCTGTGCCAGACATAGTGTACACAAGGGGGCGTTCCAGTGGTATGAGGACTGCAAAAATGGAGTAGTGAAATTTAAAAGATTTCACTGCACCATTTTTGGCATCATTTTTAATGCTTGCTCAGACCAGGCGCTAAAATAACGCTCTCATAGTAACCTATTGGTCTCCTTGTACTTTGCTGCACTAGTGTCAACACCTTTGACGCTAGTGTAGCAAAGCACCACAATAGCATAAAAAATGTTGACGCTATTGTGCTAACGACTGCCATGGTGTGCCATATTATAAATACGATGCAACCATGGTGTGGTTAGTTGCCGGTAGGTGGAACAAAAAAAAAATTACACATCATAGCTAATGCACCACTTTTTCTTTAAAAAGGGCTTTAGTTTATATCCAGAAGTCAGAGCTCAAGCTCTGCTGATATCTACAGAACAGATGCTGTCTGATCATAGAAAGTCAGTGGCTGGATAAGGAGCCATCCTTGTCAAAAACTATGCATAGCAAAAGCAAGAAACATTGCCCTGGCCTTTAAGCTAAATTAGTTGTTGTTTAGGTCTTTAAATCCTAGTAGACTTTCTTCATGTTTATTTATTGCTGTCGTTTTGTCTGTCTGATTTATGTATTTGATTCAGTAACCAAAACTTACACTTTATCGTATGTTTACTTTTTGTTACCTCAGTAGTGACATGAGTGACACCTACAGAAAAAGTAGCTTCCGAATAGCTTTGAATTAAAAAAGGGGCACACCTCAGTATTAGAAATTGATATAGCGCACTATGTGAGAGGTCATTCGCATCACGATATGAAAGCACATTAAAGGTTGTGAATAATAAAGTACTCTTAAGAGCCTCGTGTCTCCTGGCAAGAAGGAGAAGTCAAGTGGTTTAGAGACGAATAACTACTGGAGGGAGACAAGGGCCAATGGGTTCTGTGTGTAATATCTAAGTTATAATAAACGCGTAAAACAAGAACCAAGGGGACATTGCTCCACAGCAGCTTGTTATGATTTCGTAAAAAGGAATTTCCAAGGATACTTTAGGTGAAGGGGAGCATCTAGAATAATTGAATCAGGGCCTGATTACGACTTAGGTAGTCTTACCTCCTGCCCAGCGTGGTGGCAGTCCAGAATACGCCACCAAGATGGTGGCATCCCACCCGCTGCATTATAAGTGTTCGCCTGGGCTGGTGGTGTGTGGGCAGTGAATTAATGGTCGCAGCACACTTCAGCTCTGTAAATGAGCCGGAAGCCAATGCCAGCAATGCTATAGTGCATCCAGCCAGTCGGGCACAGTGCTTCAGTGAATTTCGTTGTGCAAGAGAAACAGTGCACACACCCAAACCAAAGACATTGGAGGGCAATACATGAGCATCAATTACGTTACACAAGGGCACAATCACCCTTGAACCAATAATGTGGCTTATAACCTGCTTTTCCACTGACTCTTGCATGGCGGCGTCCCCACCGGGAACAGGTCGGCAGAAAGACAGGTCCTGATTGGGCTGGCACTGAGTTGCATGGGACCCCCTCCATGGGCCGCCTCTGCCGCCATGGGAGCATAAATCACAGCCATGGTCCTGAGACAATGTGCCTGCTCACTTCCTGATCGGATGGTCAGACCGTCAGGATAGTGGGAGGGAGGACTGCCGAAAATGTGATGGTGGGACTCTTCCCGCCATCATTGTAATCAGGCCCTCAGTCTTTGAGAGAGTAATCCAGAGATTCCCAGATGGTATAAAACACAATGTTGCTGTTCGGGTTCTTCTTTCCAAGTCATCAGGAATTCATTAGTGGGGCACAACAAAAAAATAAGCACACCAGTGCACACTTTAGCGGAAGCTCCATCCTCTTTACCTGGAACCGCACCGTGACTGGGCAGATGATTGATTCTCTGCAGAGTCAAAAAAGAGTAATCAGTTGCATAAAAATCAGTAATCGTATTTCCAATTGCACTAATTATATCACCAGCTATCCAAAATATGCATGTAATTTGGCACTGGTGTATTTTGTTCAATGAATCTTCTTAGTTTACTTTGACTTTAGAGCCTGATTCAGAATCCCATTCTCAAGATCTTCACAAGGGCACGTTTCACACATGCATGAATAAATAAAGGGAACATAAGCATGCACAAAAAATGGGCCTGAAAATAATTTTTTCATCATTCATTTCAGCCCATAATGATTTTTCTCTTATGTGTCCTACCATGGGTGTGACAGGTGCAGGCTTCAGCGTATCCCTAATTCACAGATAGGTGCGCTGGACTGGGTATATAGCTTGCCATGTGTTTCCCTGAGAACAAAAATAAAAAAGTTATGGATGCAATGATTGCTTTTTCTCAATGGCTGCTAATTACTCGGAGTCACATTCAGATGCAATTTGTTTGCCCACTGTGCCGCTGTAGATTGAGGTTGACCATATGGAAATCAGACAGGGTTCTGCTCTAGTACAATAGCCCAAATCAAACTACTAGGCCAGTTGTACTCCAGATGGGAACAGGCCAAACTCAGACTGGTTTCAGCCTTCTTAATCTTCGTCACTTAAGTACACCTTGATGTCCTGGCCCAGCACTTCATTATTGAAGGAGCAGATATTGAGTACCTGTACTATGCATCACTATTACTCTACCGCTCACGTGCTAAGTGAGTGGTCGAATATACCTTTTCATTTCCATTCCTTAACTAAGATCGGAAATGTAAACCAAAGAAATAAAAAAAAAAGTGGCCACTTAAGGCCCAATTAGGGCGAACTTCAGAATAAATTTACAGTCGCAGCCATGTGTAGATGTGCCACCAGCTATTACTGTGGCCTGGCAGAGGGTCCATCTGTGCACAATCAGTGGTTAATTCATTTTTTTATGGGGCAGCAGAACTGCCAGTTTGGCAGAGCTAGAACACCACCAATGTGCGGCAGAGCAGTCACTCTCAGGTCTGACTCATGGGAACAATTATACTAAATAATCAGTACTTAATATAATAGTTTAAATAGCAATAGCAAACCTCTACATATAACTACAAAAATTCAAACCTCTGGACCCTTAGTGACATGAAAAGAAAACAACCAAAACACTTGAAAATCACCCTCACAATGCAGCATGTTGGCTAATCAACAATATGTTGACCAGCACTACGTAAAGAAGAGGGTGCAGTTGAAATAAGACCCGTTTGTGGAAAATTAGGTGGGAATGCTTGGAACGATGGTTACCAGGAGCCTCACAGGATCATTGCCCCTCTAAAAGATCCTAAATTAAAAGTGTAATGTGAGGGTCCTTCTGGTAACAGAAGATTCATAATGTGCCCAAAAAGCTAAATCCTATTGAAAGATCCATGGCCAAAAGTGGCCAATCAGGTATGAAGATTCAATAAGATGATTGGCGATGTGTCCTAAGTCTCACAGAATCCGGTTTCCTCTCTTAATCAAACTAAATTAAATATGCAGTCTACAGGTTCAGTTGGGAGCAGAAGATGCAAAATGTGCACAGAAAACAAAATTCTAACTGAGACTGATCTAGATGTACAAAATTAATAATCACATGTTTTTGATTTTTCTTGGAATCGGGATCTGGGACTTTTCTACTTTTCTCTTAAAAGGAGCATATGTCAAATTAATTAAATCACTACTGTACTGTTTTCGGCTATAATTATTGTTTCAGGCTGGGCAATAGTCTACTGTCTGAGTAGTGCAAAAATAATATTTACTTGTTGGACCTGGCTTTTGACAGGGTCATCCCCAAACTTTTTGCCTCCTTCCTCCTATTTTTTCTGACCTGTTGTGGTTGGCTTTTGACCTCTGGGCACTTTACCACTGCTAACCTGTGCTAAAGTGCATATGCTCTCTGTATAAATTGTACTATTGATTGGTTTATCCATGATTGACTATTTAATTTACTTGTAAGTCCCTAGTAGAGTGCACTACATGTGCCTAGGGCATGTAGATTAAATGCTACTAGTGGGCCTGCAGCACTGGTTGTGTCACCCACCTCAGTAGCCCCTTAACCTTGTCTCAGGCCTGCCATTGCAAGGCCTGTGTGTGCAGTTTTACTGCCACTTCGACTTGGCATTTAAAGGTACTTGCCAAGCCTAGAACTCCCCTTTTTCTATACATAAGTCACCCCTAATGTGTGCCCTAGGTAACCCCTAGAGCAGGGTGCTGTGTGGGTAAAAGGCAGGACATGTACTTGTGTGGTTATATGTCCTGGTAGTGTAAAACTCCTAAATTCGTTTTTACACTACTGTGAGGCCTGCTCCCTTCATAGGCTAACATTGGGGCTGCTCTCATACATTGTTGAAGTGGCAGCTGCTGATCTGAAAGGAGCAGGAAGGTTATATTTAGTATGGCCAGAATGGTAATATAAAATCCTGCTGACTGGTGAAGTCGGATTTAATATTACTATTCTAGACATGCCACTTTTAGAAAGTGAGCATTTCTTTGCACTAAAACCTTGTTGTGCCCTTCAATCCACGTCTGGCTAGGTTTAGTTGACAGCTCCTTGTGCATTCACTCAGACACACCCCAAACACAGGGTACTCAGCCTCACTTGCATACATCTGCATTTTGAATGGGTCTTCCTGGGCTGGGAGGGTGGAGTGCCTGCCCTCCCACAAACGACTGCCACACCCCCTACTGGGACTCTGGCAGACAGGATTGAACTGAAAGGGGGATTGGTGCATTTCTTAGACACTCTTTGAAGTCACCCCCACTTCAAAGGCACAACTTAGTATAAAACAGGGCCTCTGCCCTACCTCATCAGACACTTGCTGGAGAAGAAACCTGAACCAGAAACTACATCCTGCCAAGAAGAACTGCCTGGCTGCTCAAAGGACTCACCTGTCTGCTTTTCTACAAAGGACTGCTGCCTTGCTGTTGGCCTGCTGCCTTGCTGAACTCTTGTCTGGCTGTAAAAGTGCTCTCCAAGGGCTTGGATAGAGCTTGCCTCCTGTTCCTTGAAGTCTCAGGACCAAAAAGACTTCTCGCTTTCACTTGGACGCTCCGTGCGGCGAAATTTTCGACGCAGAGCTTACTCCGCGGCAAGAAAAACGCCGCACACCGACGCTGATCGACGCGACGCCTTCAGGGCGACCGAAACTTTGACGCACGGCCTCGCAAGGACAACGCCGCCCGACTTCTAAGAAGAAATCGGCATGACGCCTACCGTGAGCTCGAAACTTTGACGCATGGCCTCGCAAGGACAACGGCGCATGACTTCCAAGGAGAAATCGATGCAACGCCTGCCGTGAGACCAAAACTTCGACGCACGGCCTCGCAAGGAGAACGCCGCCCGACTTCCAAGGAGAAATCGACGCGACGCCTGCTGTGAGATAAAAACTTCGACGCACAGCCCCGCAGAACGACACGCAGCCGGAAAACAAGCAGGAGAATCCATGCACAGACCCGGGCCATCTGGTAACCCCCGCGATCCACAGAAAGAGACTGTCCGCGCGCCGGAAAACGACGCACGACTTCCCCGCGTGGAAAATAATGACGCAAGTCTGTGTGTGCTGGGGAGAAATCGACGCACACACCATTTTTCCACGTATCTCTTCTCCTGTGGCCCTCTGAGGAGATTTCCCACCAGAAACCAGGTACTTTGTGCTTGAAAGACACTTTATTTGCTTTTTAAAGACTTAAGACACTTTATATCACTTTTCAGTGATATCTTTACAAATTCATATTGCAACTTTGATCGTTTTGACCTGCAATTACCCAGATAAATATTATATATTTTTCTAAACACTGTGTGGTGTATTTTTGTGGTGTTATACTATGGTGTTCAATGATTTATTGCACAAATGCTTTACACATTGCCTTCTAAGTTAAGCCTGACTGCTCGTGCCAAGCTACCGGAGGGTGAGCACAGGCTTATTTTGGATTGTGTGTGACTTACCCTGCCTAGAGTGAGGGTTCTTGCTTGGACAGAGGGCAACCTGACTGCCAACCAAAAACCCCATTTCTAACATTGGTGATCAGCGGTGAGGATAGGACTTGTGTTTGTGCAGTGACATACAGTAGCTAAGTATTTCACTACCTACCCACAGTTGAAGGTCAACTTGATTTTTCATATTTTTTGGCTTTTGATTCTCTGATGTCCTCCTGGATATACTATTGATATTTTGGACTTTGGATTTTGTTTTTTGCTGGTAAGATCTTATCAGATTGGTGATCAGCGGTGAGGATAGGACTTGTGTTTGTGCAGTGACATACAGTAGCTAAGTATTTCACTACCTACCCACAGTTGAAGGTCAACTTGATTTTTCATCTTTTTTGGCTTTTGATTCTCTGATGTCCTCCTGGATATACTATTGATATTTTGGACTTTGGATTTTGTTTTTTGCTGGTAAGATCTTATCAGAATGGGATTGCTTACCTACTCATTCTTTGTTCGTACTGACCACCTCACTAAGGCTGACCTAAGGAAGCTTTGCAGAAAATGTGGCCTTCCTGTAGCAAGGAGATCTATAAGGCGGAGATGCTACATAACTACATAGTCTGGGGGGAGGAAAGATGGGCAGAGAGAGAGGCAACAAGAAACCAAATGACTAAGTACCCCTCAGATGAGGAGGAGGACTACGCACATGAGGAGGAAGACTACTCACATGAGAAGGAAGACTACTCAGATGAGGAAAGAGACCCAGAGATAGATGAATGGCTCCGAGGTCAAAGGCGACAGGAGCAACAATTAGAGGAGTATCTTGCAAGGGTTGAGGCAAAAAGACTCTTAGCCCTGGAAGAAGAACAGATTGCAGCACAAGAGCTGAGCTGTAAAGAGCTGAAACTGGAGGCCGGAAGGGCTGAGTCCAGTTCAGATGGTGGCAGCAAAAAATCTTGCATCCGGTACTGCTGAAGAAGGGCACAAGCCCAGAGATGTGGTGCCCAACTTAAAGAAGGGAGTTGACACACCCCAGGTGGTTCAAGGTTATGAGGTAGTTCCCGTTATGCACAGGGTCCCTGAGAAGGATTGGGGAACTGGCACAGGGAGTCATATTCCTACTGGGGGGAGGGACACTTTACTGGCTCTAGCAGAGAGTGACAGAGAAAAGGGTTCCCCCCTGGTGGACGTTCTGGATATAGAGTGTAGAGACATCCCAGAAGAGTATGGGTTGAGTGTCAGGGACAGTCAGATACTGTCTCACCAGTCTCAGAAGGGTGATGTAGAGTGCTTTTTCAAGGTTGAGTCACTGGATGGTTGGGTGAAGGTTACTGTGGTTAATACCTGTGAAGGGCAGAGTGATGTAATTGCTGGAGAGCATATGTCTGGTCCTTATTTTCCAGAGCTACGCCAACACCAGGTGGAGTGTGAGTTCTCTGACCCCAGGGAACTTACAATGGAGGCAGACTTCTGGGTGAGTACCAGAGAGTCTGAAGAGGCATTTGGGGGTGCTCCTGAAGGGAGTGGTCTATGTGGTTCCCAACCGAGTGAGGTGGGAAAGGATTGTGGTGTCCCAGGTAGGTCCCAGGTCCTAGAGGGTTCCATGAGGGAACACCAGGAGGGAAGCCTAGCCTGTACCGTAGGGCCACCTTTTGAGGGAAGCCCCGCAGTGTCAGAAGAACTTGGGGGGGTGACTGTAGCCAGCATCCCAACAGTTCTGGTGTCTGGCAGTACCCCTCCTAGTGAGGGGGTGCAGAAGTCCAGACATAGGGTTGAGAGGGGGTTGCAGACCCCAGTGGAGGACCTTGAGAGTCAGGGGTCAGCTCTGAGAGCAGAGCCCCCCAGGAATGACCCAGGTGAAACCGTTTCTGGTTTGGGGGAAACCCAGACTCTGCCGGATGGGCAGAGGTCGGGAGACCTGCGCCAATCAAACTCTTGTATGGCCCTTGGGGACGGTGTGTCCCTTGTGGGGGGTGAGAGTGCCCCCCAGGAAGTCCTGGCATGCCAGGCAAAGATTCAACCTCAGGGTGGTGACTCTGGGTTGGATACCCAGGTTCAGGGGTTAAACTCTGACCTGGTGGGAGGTAGGTGTGCCTCCCAAGAAGTCCTGCTGTGCCAGGCAATTGTCCAACCTCAGGGTGTTGACTCTGGGTTGGATGACCAGGTTCGGAGGTTAAACTCTGACCTGGTGGGGGGTAGGTGTGCCCCCCAGAAAGTCCTGGTGTGCCAGGCAATTGCCCAACCTCAGGGTGGTGACCCTGGGTTGGGGAACCAGGCTCAGAGGTTAAACTCTGACCTGGTGGGAGGTAGGTGTGCCTCCCTGGAAGTCCTGGCCTGCCAGGCAATGGTTCAACCTCAGGGTGGTGACTCTGGGTTGGCTAACCAGGTTCAGAGGATAAACTCTGACCTGTTGGGGGGTAGGTGTGCCCCCCAGAAAGTCCTGGTATGCCAGGCAATGGTTCAACCTCAGGGTGGTGACTCTGGGTTGGATACCCAGGTTCAGAGATTAACCTCTGACCTGGTGGGAGGTATGTGTGCCTCCCAGGAAGTCCTGCCATGCCAGGCAGTTGTCCAACCTAAGGGTGTTGAATCTGGGTTGGATAACCGGGTTCAGAGGTTAAACTCTGACCTGGTGGGGGGTAGGTGTGCCCCCCAGAAAGTCCTGGCGTGCCAGGCAATTGTTCAACCTCAGGGTGGTGACCCTGGGTTGGATGGCCAGGTTCAGAGGTTAAACTCTGACCTGGTGGGGGGTAGGTGTGCCCCCCAGAAAGTCCTGGTGTACCAGGCAGTTGTCCAACCTCAGGGTGGTGACCCTAGGTTGGAGAACCAGGTCCAGAGGTTAAACTATGACCTGGTGGAGGGTCAGTGTGCCCTCCAGGAAGTCCTGGCGTGCCAGGCAACTGTTCAACTTCAGGGTGGTGACTCTGAGTTGGATGGCCAAGTTCAGAGGTTAAACTCTGACCTGGTGGAGGGTCAGTGTGCCCTCCAGGAAGTCCTGGCGTGCCAGGCGATGGTTCAACTTCAGGGTGGTGACTCTGAGTTGGATGGCCAAGTTCAGAGGTTAAACTCTGACCTGGTGGAGGGTCAGTGTGCCCTCCAGGATGTCCTGGCGTGCCAGGCAACTGTTCAACTTCAGGGTGGTGACTCTGAGTTGGATGGCCAAGTTCAGAGGTTAAACTCTGACCTGGTGGAGGGTCAGTGTGCCCTCCAGGAAGTCCTGGCGTGCCAGGCGATGGTTCAACTTCAGGGTGGTGACTCTGAGTTGGATGGCCAAGTTCAGAGGTTAAACTCTGAACTGGTGGAGGGTCAGTGTGCCCTCCAGGAATCCTGGCATGCCAGGCAATTGTTCAACTTGAGGGTGGTGACTCTGAGTTGAATGGTCAGGTGCAGAGGTTAAACTCTGACCTGGTGGGGGGGTAGGTGTGCCTCCCAGAAAGTCCTGGTTTGCCAGGCAGTGATCCAGTCTGAGGGTACAGACCCTGGGCTGGAAGACCAGGTTCAGGGTGTCCCCCCGGACCTGGAGGGAGGGGCTTCTGATAACAGTGCCCCTACCATGTTGTCTTATGAGGAGGCCACTCCTAGTTGGAGGGTGCTGGACCCCAGAAGGGAGGGCAGGGGGAGGGAAGCCTCACCCCGGGCCCTAGTCCAACCTGAAGGTACAGACCCCAGGTTGGAGGGCCAGTTGCAGGTTAACAGCCCTGCACTGGTGGAGGAATGGTACAGGGTGACTTCTATAAGCACCCTGACCATGTTGGACTCTGGGGGTACCGCTCCAGGAGGGAGGGTACAGAGCCCCAGAGGGGAGGACCAGGTTCAGGCTGTCATCCCTGACCTGGTGGAAGGGAGAGTGGTTAAAGGGTGCCCAGCACCTGGGGCTACCGCCCCCCACTCTCCACAGCCACAGTGGTGGGAGAGCTTTGAGAGGCCTGGGGCCTGGCTCTCATCCCTGGCAACTGTCAGTAACCACTGTGGCTTGCTGTCTGGGTGGACAGAGTTATCCCTGGGGAGGGGACAAGTGTCACACCCCAGGGGTAGAGTGGGCAACACCACTGTGTTGGTCATGGTGGTACTATCCTGCTCCTGGGATGCATCTGTGAGCAAAGTAAGGTTAGGTGCTGCACAGATGGGATCCGCAGGTAAGGAGAAAGGTTACCCATGGGTTGGCGTAGTGGGCCCTGAGAGTATGGACAGAGGGATCCAATTGGAGTCAGGAAGGCGAAGAACTGGAGCATGCCCCTGCTGTTGTGGGCCTGGGTCCTTGTTCTGTCACCTCAAACAGGGAAGTACATCAGGATAGTGATTGTTCTCCCCTGGCTTTAGGCTGGTAGGGGGTCATGTTGGACCTGGCTTTTTGACAGGGTCATCCCCAAACTTTTTGCCTCCTTCCTCCTATTTTTTCTGACCTGTTGTTGTTGGCTTTTGACCTCTGGGCACTTTACCACTGCTAACCAGTGCTAAAGTGCATATGCTCTCTGTATAAATTGTACTATTGATTGGTTTATCCATGGTTGACTATTTAATTTACTTGTAAGTCCCTAGTAGAGTGCACTACATGTGCCTAGGGCATGTAGATTAAATGCTACTAGTGGGCCTGCAGCACTGGTTGTGCCACCCACCTCAGTAGCCCCTTAACCTTGTCTCAGGCCTGCCATTGCAAGGCCTGTGTGTGCAGTTTCACTGCCACTTCGACTTGGCGTTTAAAGGTACTCGCCAAGCCTAGAACTCCCCTTTTTCTATACACAAGTCACCCCTAATGTGTGCCCTAGGTAACCCCTAGAGCAGGGTGCTGTGTGGGTAAAAGGCAGGACATGTACTTGTGTGGTTATATGTCCTGGTAGTGTAAAACTCCTAAATTCGTTTTTACACTACTGTGAGGCCTGCTCCCTTCATAGGCTAACATTGGGGCTGCTCTCATACATTGTTGAAGTGGCAGCTGCTGATCTGAAAGGAGCAGGAAGGTCATATTTAGTATGGCCAGAATGGTAATATAAAATCCTGCTGACTGGTGAAGTCGGATTTAATATTACTATTCTAGACATGCCACTTTTAGAAAGTGAGCATTTCTTTGCACTAAAACCTTGTTGTGCCCTTCAATCCACGTCTGGCTAGGTTTAGTTGACAGCTCCTTGTGCATTCACTCAGACACACCCCAAACACAGGGTACTCAGCCTCACTTGCATACATCTGCATTTTGAATGGGTCTTCCTGGGCTGGGAGGGTGGAGGGCCTGCCCTCACACAAAGGACTGCCACACCCCCTACTGGGACTCTGGCAGACAGGATTGAATTGAAAGGGGGCTTGGTGCATTTCTTAGACACTCTTTGAAGTCACCCCCACTTCAAAGGCACAACTTAGTATAAAACAGGGCCTCTTCCCTACCTCATCAGACACTTGCTGGAGAAGAAACCTGAACCAGAAACTACATCCTGCCAAGAAGAACTGCCTGGCTGCTCAAAGGACTCACCTGTCTGCTTTTCTACAAAGGACTGCTGCCTTGCTGTTGGCCTGCTGCCTTGCTGAACTCTTGTCTGGCTGTAAAAGTGCTCTCCAAGGGCATGGATAGAGCTTGCCTCCTGTTCCTTGAAGTCTCAGGACCAAAAAGACTTCTCGCTTTCACTTGGACGCTCCGTGCGCCGAAATTTTCGACACACAGCTTACTCCGCGGCAAGAAAAATGCCGCACACCGACGCTGATCGACGCGACGCCTTCAGGGCGACCGAAACTTTGACGCACGGCCTCGCAAGGACAACGCCGCCCGACTTCTAAGAAGAAATCGACGCAACGCCTACCGTGAGCTCGAAACTTTGACGCACGGCCTCGCAAGGACAACGCCGCACGACTTCCAAGGAGAAATCGACGCAACGCCTGCCGTGAGACCAAAACTTCAACGCACGGCCTCGCAAGGACAACGCCGCCCGACTTCCAAGGAGAAATCGACGCGACGCCTGCTGTGAGATCAAAACTTCGACACGCAGCCCCGCAGAACGACGCGCAGCCGGAAAACAAGCAGGAGAATCCATGGACAGACCCGGGCCATCTGGTAACCCCCGCGATCCACAGAAAGAGACTGTCCGCGCGCCGGAAAACGACGCACGACTTCCCCGCGTGGAAAATAACGACGCAAGTCTGTGTGTGCTGGGGAGAAATCGACGCACACACCATTTTTCCACGTATCTCTTCTCCTGTGGCCCTCTGAGGAGATTTCCCACCAGAAACCAGGTACTTTGTGCTTGAAAGACACTTTATTTGCTTTTTAAAGACTTAAGACACTTTGGGGGTCATTCTGACCCTGGCGGTCACAACGACCGCGGGAGCACCGCCAACAGGCTGGCGCTGCTCCCAAGGGCATTCTGACTGCGGCGGTATGGCCGCGGTCAGAAACGGAAAACCGGTGGTCTCCCGCCGGTTTTCCGCTGCCCTGAGGAATCCTCCATGGCGGCGCAGCTTGCTGCGCCGCCATGGGGATTCCGACCCCCTCACCGCCATCCTGTTCCTGGCGGTTTTGACAGCCAGGAACAGGATGGCGGTGAGGGGTGTCTTGGGGCCCCTGGGGGCCCCTGCAGTGCCCATGACAATGGCATGGGCACTGCAGGAGCCCCCGTAAGAGGGCCCCAAAAAGAATTTCAGTGTCTGCCATGCAGACACTGAAAATCGCGACGGGTGCCACTGCACCCGTCGCACCCTTCCCACTCCGCCGGCTCCATTCCGAGCCGGCTTCCTCGTGGGAAGGGGTTTCCCACTGGGCTGGCGGGCGGCCTTCTGGCGGTCACCCGCCAGCCCAGCGGGAAACACAGAATAACCACGGCGGTCTTCTGACTGCGTAGCGGTATTCTGTTGGGGGAACTTTGGCGGGCGGCCTCCGCCGCCCGCCAAAGTTAGAATCACCCCCTTTATATCACTTTTCAGTGATATCTTTACAAATTCATATTGCAACTTTTATCGTTTTGACCTGCAATTACCCAGATAAATATTATATATTTTTCTAAACACTGTGTGGTGTATTTTTGTGGTGTTATACTATGGTGTTGTATGATTTATTGCACAAATGCTTTACACATTGCCTTTTAAGTTAAGCCTGACTGCTCGTTCCAAGCTACCGGAGGGTGAGCACAGGCTGATTTTGGACTGTGTGTGACTTACCCTGACTAGAGTGAGGGTTCTTGCTTGGACAGAGGGTAACCTGACTGCCAACCAAAAACCCCATTTCTAACAGTACTGTTTACTTGGCTCAATTGCTGATACAGAACAGCTATACTTTCAGTCACAATTGTGATTTCACATTTTGGCCTCTGGTTGTAAAGTGCTGAACTTTCCCCTTAGCTTTCTCTAAGATGTGACTCTTGTCTGTGACTAAGCTTTTACCTTCTTTAGTTCTGTATGATTTATCTGTGAAGTATTTTCTAATTTTTGAACTGAGCTTTCTGAATTTGAAGCCAGTCCTTTTGCTGATGCGCATAAATAAAAGGTACACCAGTTTGAAATATGACAGAGTAGTCATAAAGCAGATCAATACTTGCAGGTCAGTCTCTACTCTCACCTTTCCTCAGAGCCGCAACAGGACTCAAAGAAAGAGTCACCAAAATAAAGCTTTCTAAACGGAAACACTTAAATGTGTTTATGTTGCCTTTTTAGAGAGTGCAAATACCCCTTGGTCATAGGATGCATGCGTTGTTCTCTCAAAAGGGCAAAAGTGTGAAATTAATTTAACTGAAGAGGATGTCTGAGAGCACACCAATGCAGGTAGGAACAAGGTCGGGTCAAAAAGTTTAATTAAAATAGCTGCTTTCAAGCACTGCCCTAAAAGTCTCTCGAACATCCCAGTCAGAGCAGCCACAAATACCTTTATGACATGGCAACAAAGGTTTACAAGTTCTGTTACAAACTGCTGCTATGTCATACCAGTGGCTTACTAAATAGAGACTCTTATTCACTCTAATAGCTATATATGAAAGCCATGCATAACAGAAAACATAATTGCCTTGGTCCATGTTCTTACTAACAGGGTAACAAAACACTATGGGCCTCATTACGAGGCTGGAGGGCCGACTGTTGGCCCGACAGGCCCGTGGTGAGAAAAATACTGTGGACATTGAGAACTTCTCATCAGTCCTACTACGGGTTTCTCACTGGGCTGATGGGTGAGAACCAAGGGTCCTGCCCGTCAGCTCAGTGGGAAAGGTGGTGCAGCATTGTTCCCGGCTCATAAAATATCTGGGGGCAATGCTGCTGTATGCAGGGTGCACCATCACCCTTGAAATGCTCATTGTCTGCACAGCAAACTGTGTGCATTTCAAGGATGCTGGACAGTTGGAGCCCTGTACTGCCCATGTCCTGGGCATGGGAAGTACAGGGCCCCTCCTGTGGCCCTCTGCACTTGTTCTCCCCCAGCCTTTTCCTGATGGGAAAGTAACATGAAAGGGCTGTGGCTGACTACAATGAAGATCGCCATTAGTCCCCTGGGATCTTTGATCCTGGCGGGGACAGTGGTCTGTAGGCAGGTACACCCACCTATCTTGTCATATAGCAGTAGGACTGCCACAGCTGCGACAGTCCGACTGCCACTGCACTGCAAGGCTGGCAGTCCTATGTCTGCCAGCTTCATAATGAGGCTGTAAGATTTACTAACTGAAATATTTTACCATTCAGATGATTTAAAACCATTCTGAAGATATATTGGTTGGACACCTGCACTGATCAGGATGCAGGCATCAAATCAAGTTTGCAATATCTTAGCCCATTGTGTACAATAGCAAAGGTCACAAGAGGCTAAATGAAACAATGACTTAGAAGATCTTGAAATTTATAGAAATCCCAAAAAAACTTCCTAAAGCTTAAGCTAAGTCCATAACACAAATAAAACCTACAATCTAGCTACCAAAGTTCTGTTTCCTGAACAATCAATGACTACACTAACTGAAATCAATATCAAGAAAGCTACTATCAGAGGTATACTTAAATAAAATCCTGAACTAACAAACAACACTTACGCCAAAGCTCAAAATCCGAGGTCCCAAAATATTTTTAGAATTGTGCTAATTTAAAATTATATTTATCTTTAAAAAAAAAAAAAAAAAAAAAACATAAACAGAGTACCTAACTAAACTCAGAATAAATAAAGGAAATTATTATAATTTACTATCAGATATAAAATTATACACAAACACAGCTTCAATAAATCAAAACATAATTATGCAAACACAAAATGTTAATACATTTTGAGAAAATGCTCCTTTTTTGCATGGACACCCTATTTTCTGCTAAATTCTATTGCTGGTTTTTAAACTCAGCACATTGGAGCACTGCTGTTCAGTGTATGTTCTCTTATTCCTAAAACATAATTGTCTAATAACGTTTCTATAAAGTCATACTATATGGGGTGGAAACAGAATCATGGCTTGAAAAGTTACATGCCATGTATGGGCTGCAGCACTGTTTGTGCCATCCATAAGTGTGACAAAGGAAAACATGGCTCAGCCTTGTCTTTGTAACCCGTCTGCTGGAATGTAAAACCAGCAAATGCAATTGATAAATGGGACAGTCCAATAACCCTGGGACTAGTGCAGGACAATAAATAGGGAAAATCAATGGTCCCTTAGAGGGATGTGCATGCTAAAACTTTCTTGGCAACAATGGGCAACCATCGCTAGATTGGTTAGCAAAGGAATCAAAATAGATGTATTAAGTTATTCATAACAAGCATCAAGATGAAAAAAATTATTTTGGGAACACATTGTATCACAATGAGGTGCTCCAAAAGGAAAATGGTGAGGTGCAAGTGAATGGGCGAATTAAAGTATGTGAGTGCTATACTAAGAATACCCACGACACGTGGCTGTGAAAGATGCAATTTAAGTTCAAACCACTCTGTATTATAGTCTGGTGTTGCACATTAAACTAAAACAGTCCACTATATCACTGTTGACGTTTCAACCCTATTCAGTTACTTATATGAGGGTCATCATGGTACGGACAACATTAATGGTGCCACCAATTGTTGTGGTAACCTCTGAAGCACGGTTAATCCGTTGTACAATTAGACTCACCTAGGTCAATAACTATGAGATGATCTGTAATCAAAGGGCGATCTGTAATCAAAAGGTGCAGGGCGATATATTTATGTGCTCACTGTCGAACAATCGGCGTCCAAATATGGTGCAAATCATTTTAGTACAACAACTACCATCAAGCGATTGGTGTTTGCAGAGCTCCGAAGCCGACTTCTATTCAGGCAATGCAAAACCTGGCTCAACTGCTGCTAGTTGACCAGGATATTGAGGATCTGAGTAAGACATCACAAGCTAAATTAATCCCCAAGCTATATGACCTGCTGAGTGATCTACATAACCTACAGCACACTGGAACACTTGAACAGAAAATAAAACTAATGAGATACCAATTTGAACTGATTCCCGTCAGAGCATACAAGTATGGCAGACTGCAACAATGCTCAGAGTGTACCCGCTGTTTCTATGGTGCAGATTCAGAGGGCCATATTTATACTTTTTGACGCAAAACTGCGCCGGCGCAGTTTTGCATCAAAAATATTACTGCCGGCTAACGCCATTTTGGTGTGCCGTGCGGGCGTCAAATTTATACTTTGACCCACGGCGGCGCAAACCACAGGTGGGAGTCATTATTTTTGACGCACACCGCAGTGTCAAGTTGTAAAGAAAAACGACGTTAACGCGGCGGAAATGACTGTGAGTCGAGTTACGACACCGCAAACCGGATATGTGCCATTTTTTACGCAATAGTGTAAAAAAAACCTGCAAACACTGCCATTTCACCACAGGAGATACAAATGGATCCCAGATGCCACTACAGACCCCAGGAAGATGACAACAGACCAGGAACCAGCCAGGAGGACCCACACAAGAACCAGGACACTTATAAGAAGAAAAGAAAGTGTCGCTTCAGTGCAGAGGAGCAGGAAATTTGGTTCAAGAGGTGACGGAACACAAGCACCAACTGTTTGTCACCTCAAAGTTGCCAATTAGTAGGAGAGAGAGGCAATATGGCAACAAATTGTTGACAAGATGAACAGTGTGGCAGAAGTACACAGAACAGTCATCGAGTGCAAGAAACGCTGGCATGACTGCAAGCGCAGGACCAAGGAAAAGATGGCCAGGAACAGGAAGGCAGCACTGCAGACTGGAGGTGGGAATCCAGCACACCAGGAGGCCCTGGACCACATGGAGGAGATGGTCGCAGCCGTCATCCCTGAGGATATCATCACAGGGATTCAAGGACAGGACAGCGCAGACTACCAGGAGACAACGCACATGCAGGGGGAATCAAAATGCACTAATGTTAACCGTAAGCAGGGGGGGATACCGACCACAAAATGCATGGAAGTCATCTAATACATGGAGTGGCATGGGTAAAGGGGCACGACATGGGGGCATGGCCTGCATAAACAGAAGCTGGGGCACACCATTACACTACACCAACAACAGTCCCAAGGGGGCATGCTGTCATGCCAACGATGGAGCAAAGGGAAATCTACGCCAGGAGGGAAGGCCACAACGTCAAACTGACATCCTGGCACACGTCAACCACCATACCCCATACATTAACTAGGGTCCTCTTAACAACCTCTTGCCATACCGACAACTGGAATGTAACTGCGACAACAGTTGCCACTACCACCTCCGCTCTGTGTGCAGTTCAAGTAGCCAATGGCAGTAACCTCCCCATGGATCATGCACACCTAAATTAGTGGGTTGAGGATGACAACTTCAACAATCCCCTGAAACAAGACAAAGGCCCCAGTACTGTCAAGTGTCAATGCCCATAGTTGTTGCAAACATCAGCCAATGTAACCAACAATAGGAGCTGCACAGCACTAAGGACATACCCATGCTGCACATGTCAGGGTCCATCCTGTGCCTGAGTCACAATGTAACATCCCAAATGTCATACTGCTCAGACAACAACATTGAGGGGGTGGGGCACATGTAACTGGTCACTGAAATACACCTGCACAGTCAGAGGAGGAAATAGGACACTGATACGACAATCAGGGCAATCCAATGTACCACACATTCCCCAACATCAGCAGTACACATTACCAATGCCAACATCCATATCGTGTCATAACATTGCCATTCATAGGATATGCCACATGTCAAATACATTTAAGTGGATGTGAAAGATCAGAGATTGGGGCAGGTCCAGATTGTTAAGTTTGCTGCCAGGGCCATCCGAACACCCACAGCCAGTGAAAGGTCTCACCATGAGAATGGATGTAGACGGAGGCTTGAGTAGGACAAGAAGGTGGCAATTCTCTATTTGGCAAAAACCAACACCTAGAAGAGATGATGCTGACAAGTCTAATAACTCAATAACATACATGTGACATGCAGTTGGGCCATAGGCTTGGGAGAATGCCCATCTGAAGGACTGGAGCAATGAACACGAAACAAGATCACAATGTGAATTCATCACAAGGCAGGCATGTCACATCACTCATGCCACAACACAGACACACTAATTGTACCCTGTTTCATTGCAGAGGAAGATGGATCTCCTGCGGATATGCCTGTCCCAGATTACCCTGATGACATGGATGACGAGCCGATAAACATTCCCCAGGAGACTATCCAAAAGATCCTTGAAACCCTCCAGACCCCACCTTCAGTCACAAGGAGGAGCACAGAACAAGCAGCCATCGCAGAGGATACACCCACCACCCCAATTGTAAGACCTGCCAGCTCCAATACAGCTGAGGACTCAGACGACACTGGCAGCAGCTTTGAGAGAACTGTAGTTGGAGTACAGTGGGAGCTGGCCAAGGAGGTGCGGGTGGGGATGCAAACTATGGCAGCCATCCTTGAGGGGGTGCGTTCGTGCATGATGTCATCTGCAGATCAGGCAGCAGCTATGCAAGCCCTAACATCTATCTTGCAGGAACAGCAAAAAACCCAGAAGGAAATCAGCACAGCTGTAATACAGTTGACCCAACGTCTACAACAGCAAGCCTGTCAACTCATGCACGAATGCAACATTGAACCCCTCGGGGCCGACCTGGCTGCCTACCATCGTGATGTGGCTGCTATTCTCAAGAACCAGCAGATCCTCCTTCCTGCAGTACTTCCCTTAAGACCTTCACAGGGAGCAGCGACCGGGATGTCTGACTCCACGTCTTCTAACACTGAGGTGTGTGTTGCCCCTTCACAACCACCAACAAAAAGGACAGAGGAGGCAACACACACATCAGAAGAAGAAGACATGGAACAGATCACATTCACCAGTCAAACATGTTATGTGGCCATGACACATTAATGACAAATAGGTACAATGTACAGAGGGAGGGGCAGGGACGTTTGTAAGCCCTCCTGTTGTTACAGTTTATTCAATTGATGTGGCCCAGCTATGGTGATTTGCACCAACCATGGAGATGTGGACCCATTTGCATACCTTTGGACAGCCATCCCTAATTGGAATGTGGCACAACTAACTCCAACAAACATTCTAAGATCTTAGCTGAGGGCACCTTACACCTTTTCACGATGTTTCCAAATCCAGATCTGACACGTATCCAAAAAGATAAAGAACCACAATAATCCCAAACATTCATAGTACTTCCGTGAACGCTTTCCTTCCGCACTCACCAGACTCACATGAGACATATGTCTGAGCCACTTTGCTATAATCAATTGACGTGAAGCCAGCACTCATTTTCTGCATCTTGTAGTGATTCTAAAGTCAGTCTAGCTATTGCGTCAACAAAGTTAGCCAATATGTTGGTACATCTTTCCTTCTCTGGCAAAATTGCCCTATATATACATGATTGGCTCCTATTTTGTTTGGTTGTCTGACAAAAAGGCCGCACTAATTTACTTCATGGAAAAATATCCTGTAAGTTTGCTGAGCACGTGCTACCAGACAGCTAGCAATTGTGATCCTTACCATAGTGCATCAATTATCCCTGTATGTTTCCCCAGCATTACACACAGTCAGCAAGCTAGCTGGCAGACATAGTACAAATCATCTGATGTCACTGCAGAGCATTTAATTGTGCACATTTACATGATTAGTACTCACCAACAGGGCCACCAATCATGATTCCCAGGTGGTCCAAGAGATCCTGCTCCCTGGTGATGAGGTCAGCCCACTGGTGCTTCACCTGGTGGTCACTCCTCTGGCTGGCGTACACACGCTGCAGGTGATGCAGCACCTTTCCCCACCGGATTGTGCGCGACTCTGTGTGATACCCCTGTATCACCCTGCCTCGATCATCAGTGGCAAGAAATAGCACACAAGCCACATGAAGCCCCCCAACTCCTCTTCACCCATCCTGCCAAGACGTTGCGTACCAGACATTGTAGAAATGTGAAAGGGAATAGGGGTTAAAGAAATAGAAAGGGGAAAAGGGGGTAAGTAGGGGTACGAATACAGAAGAAAAGTAAACTTAACCACTAAAAGAGCCCAACTATCCCCAAACTACCACTACCCACAACAGACTACCACAAACAACAAAAACACTAGGTAAATGGACAAATGTACACAAAACACAGTAGGACAGTATACACCAAGAATATTTATTTCACAAATTGACAATACAGACAGCACACAGGACAAAAAAGCACAAAATCTTAGGACACCACTCTCTACACAGCCACACAGTCTAGAAGAATCATAGACTGCAAAGATAAAGTGAAAGTACACCCACTGTACGTGATCTGTAAACAGGATATCCTATTACATCACTTCCTGTATGAAATGTCCGCCCTTTTTCGCATTATGCATCATTTTTTGTCCACCAATACTGTATTTGCATCATTTTTTTTTACGCACAGGAGTGAAAATTAGCTTGCATCCAAATAATAGTACATGGCCTGTACCAATATCTGGATGCGGCCTAATGTTCACTCCTGTGCTTCAAAACAAATGACGCAAATACAGTATTGGTGGACAAAAATGACGCATAATGCTAGGAACGTCAACATTTCAGTGCATGAACTGGTTTTGGGCATTTTTTCAGATTTTATGTTATGTTACATTTGGGACACATCAGAGATAGGCTGATTGCACCCACTATGGTGTTGATGGTGTATGTTCACATGTGTGACATCATATTGCAGCGGACCATGATCCGCTACTTCCTTCACAGTATTTTTACAGTTGGCTGACGCACTAGATGGCCATATGTGTGGCCTACATATATTGTATGTGTTGCACAAATTGGGCATGTTTGGCATAAGGAGAGGATAGCAATGTGACGCACATATGTACAATACGTAACTGTCTTTGGCTCAATGTGTGTGCTTTGGCAAGTAATGTATTTGTTGACCAAGTGTGTGTGTATCACATTAAGCATTATTGCACATATGCGTGTATGAATGTGACGTCCATGTGTCCAATGCTTAGATGCAAGTCATTGTTTAAATGAGAGAGGACATGTGTTAGTCATACATGTAGCAACATCCGTAATGTGGACTTAGATTTAGGGTAACGTAGACACCACATGTGACAAAGCATGCACCAGATAGATGGCAGACACTTGTTCATGTCAATGGTCCACATTTTCAACATCCTATGTCCTAGAGTTTTGGTAACAGCGTCCTAGGCATTAGTTGGTGAATCCCACAGTGAGTCATACACATGCATTGAGGAAGTGGGTACCATGTTGTTTGCTCAGATAGACAAAGGTGAATCACAAATGTATGATGACACCACAGTTGAGGTCATAGAAGTGATAACACAACTCTCAAGTGGCTGTGGTGGATCAGCAGACGAGGCAGCACATGTCCACATATTTCCAGTGATGAATTGCACATAGGTGTCTTGTTCATGTGTGTGGTCCAATGATGATCCTGTATATTTTTGGGGGTGTAATTTGTCACAGTTTGGTCCAGGACTCATCATGAGTCAGTGGCAGCTATTCCTGTATCTACTGAGTATCCTTGGTTGATCAATGTGAGTAAAGTGGATGAGGACATGTAAACCTACATGGGCATGGTCCCACCCTGTCACTAAAGACGTGTAATGAGACAGTCAACAGGGCAACCTTGGTGTACTGAGTGAGATAATGTCTCAGGTGTCATGTTCCAGCAGGTGTCATTACAACATTTGTACACAGGTTAGCCTCTGCAATTCCCACTGCATCTGGGAACATCATAGCCTCTGTGCTGATTATTCTTGCAGCTATTAACCACACACGGCCCATCAATATGTTGTGAGCACTGTGATTCTCTGTGTGAACTGTCAGGGTCCTGACATTTGTGGATTTTTCATGGACATTGTTGGAAAATGGGTTATTGGTAAGGGCAGGTAGGTACCTACACCTAGCAACAAGCCACTAACCTCCACTTAGGTCCAGCTAGGTCTCAGTAAATTAACCCCAGCTCAACCCTTGGTAGCTTGGCAACGAGCGTCAAGGCTTAACTTAGGAGACAGTGTGTAAAGCATTCAAATATCACAAAACAGTAATTAAATAAAACACAGGAAACAGTTTAAAAATCCAAAACCAATTTATAAAAAAGGTTGATATTTTTATCTTTAAAATGACACAAAAACGAATAAAATCGGATAAAGGGAACCGGAGATATGAATTTTGAAAGAATTATTATTTTTCTAGCGCTTAGAAACAAAAAGCGCCAATCGGGTCATCTGGTTGCACCTCGACCGGGTCAAAGTCAAAGTTTTAGGCCGACCGCGATGGAGCCCTGCTCGGCTACAGGTCGCGGGAGGCCTCGGTTAAAAAGTTACCTTCTGACTTAGTCTTTATTTTGAAGATTTTCTTCAGCGGGACGAACGTGCCAGTCCAATCCGACCTCCTGGAGCCCTTCTCCGGATACGCAATGCTGGATTCCTCGGTGGAGATTTTTACCTTCGGACTTAGTCGTTTTTTCGAGGTGAAAATCCTTCGACCGGGGTAAACCTGGATCTTGATCCGACGTCCATGGAGCCCTTCTCGGATACGATGGCTGGGAGGTCCCGGTCAACTTTTTACCTTCGGACTTAGTCTCTTTTTCTGAGATTTTTCTTTACCAGGACGAACCACCAAGTCAGGCCGGGTCGCGGTTGAGGCAAGCCGGCTAGAATTTCCGCAGCGGGTCGGTCCCTCTATGGAGCTTTTTAAAAAAAAATCTCAAATCCTCTCCAAACTTCTGGGGCTTCACCCAGATGTTCTTTTAAGGTTCTTTTGGGGTCCACAGCTCCCCCCAAGGGTCCAGAAGTTCTGAGATGATCCTTGGGGGGTGCGGACTACAACTCCCAGAATGCACCTGGCGCAAGCTCCTTTTTTGGCCACTGGACAGTGGTCAGCTGGTCACTTTCTTCAGGAGTTGGTGCAGGGGACTCTGGATAGCAATTTTTCGCCTGTAGCAAACAGGGAGTCCCTCCTTGAACCAGTTGAAGCCAGGTAAAGTCATTCTTGTGGTGAAGCCCAAGTGTGCAGCTGGTGCAGTCCTTCTGAGTGCAGGTTCCAGGTGCAGTCCAGGGGTCCAGCAGGGCAGTCCTTCTTTTCCTTTTGTTCTTTTCTTGTTGAAATCTGATGGGGATCTGAGGTGTGGGTGCAGGTCTGCCAGTTTTATCCTTGCTCCTGGGTGAAAAGCAGGGGGGTCCTGGTTCTCCAATCAGGTACAGGGTCGTTCCCCTGTGATGACCACTTCCTGGGAAGTGTGGCAAAAATCCAGCCCAGAAGGAAACATTCTCTAAAAATCCAACATGGCTGAATCTGATTTTTGGAGGTTACATCTGGCTGAGCCCACCCACTGGTGTGGCTAAAAATCATAAACACACCCCTCTCCTGCCCTCTCCTAATCTAATCAAGGGGGCATCTAGTTGTCTGGGGTTGCAGGATGTGGGGGTGTTGCTGGTTGCTCCAAATGTCCTTCTCTGCCTTTGAAGACCAGTTTGGCAGCCCTCCCCCTTCCTGCCTCACCATATGCTGAGGGGAGATTCTCTCTCACAGGCACATTCCTTTGTGTGAAGCCAGGCCACTTCACACCTCATCAAGGCAGCTTGGCTAAGCTGCTGCAGGCTGGCCAATCAGAGCACAGCAGCAAAAACAATGCAGGGCGGAAATTGGCAACTTTTTAGGTAAAGTCTAAAACTTTTTACCTGAACAAGTTATATTAAATCCAACAACTGGAAGTTGTGGGATTTATTACAACAATTAATTTGATACCAAATTCTTGGTATGCAACATTTAAGGAGACTTTAAAATTTAAAATAAAGTCTCCCCATTCTAGCCTATGTAGGCCATTTACTTCAATGAGGGAAAAACGAATTTGGCTGTTTTTACCTCACCAGGGTTTATAAACCTATTTTTATAAAGTCCCTGCTTATAGTTACATGGCACCCAGCCCTAGGGGCACATAGGGCACACCTTAGGGGTGACTTATATGTAAAAATAAGGTAGTTTAAGACTTTGGAACTACTTTTAATTCCAAAGTCGAATTTGCATATAACTTTAATTTAAAAGCAGCCAGCAAGGCAGGCCTGCCTTTAAAATGACACTGGGCACCTCAGCAGTGCACCTATGGGTGCACCACCTATGCTGTGGTCCCTAAACCTACATGCCCTACCATATACTAGGGACATATAGGTAGGTTAACTTAGCCAATTATAATTAGCCTAATTTGCATATCCATTTTACACAGAGCACAGGCCCTGGGACTGGTTAGCAGTACCCAGGGCACCATCAGAGTCAGGAAAACACCAGCATAAAGTGGAAAATGGGGGCAAAAAGTTAGGGGGCCTCTGCAATCAGCCCTGTTTTCTCACAGACATTATCAGAGGTTGCTGGTTCTGCTGAAGGCCCCATACCCAATCCCTGCATATGGCCCTGGGACACTGTCACACTTTGTCATTCATGCATAAATGAGACCCAGACAAGGGATGGGCCATGAATTTTGCTTTTCCCAGAGGATTTTACTCAAATGGTACAGTTAAAAGGCAGATGATGCTATACAATGTATTTGTGTATGCATTGAAGAACCCCATGCCCATTACCCCCTGATGAATGAGAGGTTTGCTAACACAAGTGTGGTACATATGTGGACACAGGGATACTTTAGTGTGACGCACAGACAGATGCCAGTCAGGCTGACAGAATGCAGGGTGAATCAGGATCCAGCAACTTGACAAGTTACATAATCAGTGGTCTGACTCAGACTGTTTGGAGGACGAACTAGACAGTTGACATGTCAAACTGTGTATGTCCTGTGTTTTTTAAGGTGACAAATGAACCCAAGGGCTGTGTTACATGGCTTAATTAGTATCAATGCTTAACGGTGTATTTGACATAATGGCATCTCCTATGCTGTAGCAGGGGCAGTGCTTGTTGAAATGGGTGGTGTGCATGGTGGTGATCACAGGTGTGGGCTGCATCTGTTTCTCACAAGTCCTGAAGGTGAGATTTGCATTCTAATGGCCAACAGACTTTTTCACACAGGAAGCAATCTACAGGTGCTAACAGGGATTTGAAACTAGAAGCCAGTGTATTAATTGACCTGACGTCCATGCAGTCAGATGTTCTATGATAATGGCATACCATAGGAAAAGGTGTAGCACAGTGGATTGCTATTGTTAGACTGTATGTGTAGAGGAGGGAATATCAGGGTACACATCTTTGTATTCCAGGGACCTCTTCAGACAGGTGGGTTGTGATCAGGTGCATTGGTGTGTCAGGAGTTAGGAAATGGGCTGACATGTACATGGAATGTCATGGGCTCAATGCTGCTCATATGAGCGGCACTTGTGCTGTCTATGTTCTGCTTCTATGGAACTCTGATCACAGATAGTCCTTGCAAATATAGGATGCAGTTGGACTTACTGCTGTCAAGGGTCTGGTCAGACATTCCTGTTACTGATGCAAAAGCACATCGACTGCCTCATATATGAGGCTTGTTTTCCCCTTATTGAGTGATGGTGTCTTAGTTGTGTGCCATATGCTGCGTTGGACTTTGATTTCAACATGTATGTGTGAAATAGGTGTGGTCCTCTGCTATTGGCCTTCAAAGGAGAAATGTACATGATATATTTCATTTATAGTGTGTGTGTATGTGACCATTGTATGTTACGCATCACATTAGCTCTGGGATTTTCAGTGTCCTAATCAGTATATCAGCAATGCTCCATGAGGCAACACTCCTATTCTGATAAATAGAGATGAAGGTGTGCAAAAATGATTAGCCAGACCATGATATGGTGATTATTATCGGTGTTTATTTAAATTAGTTCATTAAAGTGGTGATGGTGATTATATGTAAAAGAAATTGTTGACGATACCAGCGGCCATGTTCTGTAGTTCCCCCTCATGTTGCAGGCCACCATCCTCCTCTTCCTCCTCTTCAGGCATGTGTGGCTCTGGTTCCAGGAGGGGAATGTTCCTTTTGATGCAAATGTTGTGCAATATTGCACATGTTAGGATGATCTTAATTAGGACCATCTCCGGGGAATATAGGAGGCTACCACCAGTGATGTCGAGGCACCGGAACCTTGACTTGAGGATGATGATGGTCCTCTCGACTATGGTGCGTGTCCTCCTATGTGCAGTACTCGGGTTGCCAATAGGTGTCATTATCCATGGCTGGATGCCATACCCCTGATCAGCTGCAAGAGAAAATGAATGGGATCATGTTGATGTAGCTGGCCCTATTGAAATTACCTTTCATGGCAGTAGTTGCCTTGTGTTGTCTGTGGCTCTTTTGTGTTATAATGTTGCATCCTAGGCTTCTAGGATGTACCATCTGCATTGTGTTGTTTCCTTGGCTAAACGAGTGTCAGCAGTATGTTTTGGCATTTGCAGTACAGTGTGCCCTCACTAGCATTGTGACTTGTGATACAGGTGTCCCTGTGTCTTCACTGGGGGTGAGATGATAGTTCCATACACAGGTTAAAATCGATAGTGTTGTTAAAACGTTCATATAAGTGTACCCTGGACTCCCCATACCTTGAAGACTTATGCAATGGATTAATGTAAAAGTCATTGGGACACTTAGAATTTGCAAGGTGACATTTAGGCAACCCACTCCACACGTTGTGATCATTGACGTCTTAACATTGGACTGTACACGAATTTCAGATGTGTGACAGGTTCACTGCAGACCTATGAAACATGGCTAGCGATGTCACGACCTCAGTGTGTTCCTGTCCACATGTTGCTGTTGTGGTGTATGTGTTGTGTGTCCTAGAGGGTTGCTGTGCAGTGTATATATAAGTAGGTTTTTGGACTTACCAACAAGTAGTCCATTGCCATACCGTCCATCCTGGAAGTGTTCATTGATGGTGAAGTGACGGAAGATGAATGAGTCATGGACACTCCCTGGATATTTAGCCACGATGTTGGGCTGCACATTGATAGAATGTGTGTGCTTCCTGTTGCGGTAGAGGTGTTCAGTTGCAGCAGGTGGCACAAGGCGTACATGTGTGCAGTCGATTGCACCAAGGACGTGTCGGAAGCCACTAATGAGATAGAACCCCTGTTTTGTTTCCTGCTGCTTCTGCAGTGTGTTCGGGAAGCACAAGAGGCGGGGTGTAAGTCCAATGATGGCATCCAGTACTTTGGGCAAAAAGGCAAAAAGGCAGAGAATGATGGTTGTGATATTCCGGCAACCAGGGCACCAGTTGTTTGAAAATAGCCACTTGCCAGCATATGAAGTACGGCAAGCATCTTGGTTTCTGTTGGGATGGTGTGGGGTGTCAGCAAAGTGGGTGCCAGCTGTGGTTCAATGTTTCGCAGCAGCTGCTGAATGGCCTGCAAGTTCAACCTGTACCTCTGGATGATGTTGTGTTCCCTGAGGCCATGAAGGGTTGTTCTGGGGTGGAATATCCTCTCCTGCCTTCTGCGCTGCCTTTGGGGTCCCTGCTGGTGTTGTTGTAGCTGCTGTTGTAGCTGCTGGGCTCTGCGTCTGCGTGCACGCTGGATAAGAATCACCTCCATGTCTCCCTGTTGCTGCTCTGCTATTCTGCTGTTGCTTCTGTCTGTTCTGATTAAATAAAGGTGTGTTTGCCCCATTTTAACGCCTGCCCTAACCCATGCGTAAAATTTTGACGCAAATCGGGCTGTGCGTCATTTTCCGGCTCCGCCTCCCGGCAGTGTGTAATTTTTGCCCGAAAGCATAAGTACAACGCACGCCCGTTTAAGTCATTTTTTGGACGGGAACGCCTACCTTGCATATCATTAACGCAAGGCGGGTTGCTGCATCCAAAAAATTACGCACACGGCGGACTTTTGTCGTGCGTGGGCTTGGGCGTCAAAGTTTAAATTCGGGGCAACGTTTGCGCTGAATGTGTGTCAAAATTTTTGACGCACATTCGGTGCAGACAGAGTATAAATATGCCCCAGAGTCTTTAATTCATATCATCTTGATTTGCCCCAGCCTTATCACTGCTCTGAAATAATGGCTCATATTAGGTACCAGTCAAAAAGAAATTGCCTGCCAGGAGTGAAGACCTCTCTTAAATGCTAAATCCAAAATCTGGACAGATTACATCTCGATTTCTTACATTTATGAAAATTGTCCCCAAAGAAACGATCTGTAATTTTAATCTATGTGTTGACTTTTTAACTTCCATCAGTGATCAGACTGCACGGTTGCACTTTCGGTGTCTTTTTTCATCTTTAATCTAAATAATGAACTCCACAATGAGTTTTCTGACTACCTTTTCTTTTTCCATTTATTGATTTTTTTTTTTTTAATTCATTCATTTCATTCCCTCGTAAGTACTGCAATGATTTTACTTAATTTTGCAATAAAATTCTTGAAAATAGAAAACTGGCAGCGCAACGTGCTAAAATACCTTTTTTTCACATATGATGTGTAAATTTGGAACAGGTAGAAAATTAATGTTATCATGTCCTTACACTGACAAGGCCATCAAATCTAGTTTGACTGGCACTTAAAATATTACAACTGCTATCTCAGGAATGGGACAGGTTAGAAACATAATTAAACCACTGTTTTAAAAGATATTAAATTTCCACTCCGATTGTGAAGTTGGAGTTTTAATAAATATCAAGGAAATGCCATTTTGTAAACTTAGGGGTATATTTAAGAAAAGTAGAGCCACTTTCCTTGCACCCCTTAGCGCCCCCCTACCACCACCATGTGTGCGCCGTACTAAGAATACATCGCACCATGGCGCACGGTAGGAGGCATTTACCAACAGAACATTTGATGTTATTGATGTGCTGTTCAGGGTTAGCGCCAAATTTTGGCGCTAACCCTGAACAGTACATAGGGGCTAATTGTAGCCAATGGCATACCTCTTTTAAACGCCTTGTCTGAGCAGGTGTTAAAAATACTGGAAAAAACACAAAGAAATTGATTAGATTTCCTTGCTCTATTTTTACTGCCACCCTAACAGGGGAACACCCCTTTACATACATTATGCCTAGCCCTGGCATAATGTGGCACAAGAGGTTACAAAGTTTTGCAATGCATGAATTGCTCCACTTTGTAAATCTGTTGTGGAGTGTTTGTCCATCCAATGACACATTAGCATCAAATAAATGACGCTAATGTGTTGTCAGGTGATGCTAGGCCCTCTCAAATCTGGGCCTTACTGTTTACTGCAAAAATAGTCAGAAGGCTAACATAAGTCTCTTCCAGCTCCCAAATTTGTTCAAGCCCAGGAATCGGTCTAAAAGAGGGGTGAAATGCAACCCTGGAGCAAATAATAGCCTCACCTGAATGGCATTGGTGACTCCTCTGAACTCCAAAGAATATTCAATGTGGGGCTGTGGCTTTCTGTGATACCACACTCTCAAATCCTGCTTGACAAGTCTGGCGAGCCACATGTCACAATTGGGACACTCTTAAAAGGGAGAGAACAGGATAACAAGAAAATTATTTAGTATTCCTTCTCTGATTACTGAAGAACTCTGCCTTTACCCTATTAACCCTCCATGTTTTGGTTTGTTGTGGGTACTGAGCTTGCTTCAAACTAGATATTAGTGTTGGATGTAGGAAGGCACTAGGATTATCATAGTACACTCCTCATTCACACCCTCAGCCTCAAATCCCATTTTTAGTGCTGCACATGACCTTGTTTATCTAAAATTTGCTGTGACACGTTGTAGTTGGGCCTGTTTGCAGTAACATAATAGGAACTACCATGAAAGAAGGTTGGTTAGGACATGAGAACTTTTACTCCACTGGTATGGGAGGAACTATAAGCATTTTAAGTTGTCCCCCACACTCTGGCGAACTATTCAAAGCTGGACCCTTAACCACCCCTCTTCAGAAAACAGCTTGACTTGCAAAAGGATACCAGGTGTACTGAATATGATGCACTTGTCATCTAGCACCTGCATGAAGGATCTGAAAAAACAGAAAGACCACCCGGAATTATAAGGCTGATCCCCTGGGTGGATCCAGGAACTTAAGAAGGCTGTACGGGACATTCCAGCCGACCAGTGGCAATTGGAGATAGAGTGAACTTTGCTTTCCTGAGAGTCCAGAAGAGTTTTGGAATCTTTTTCAAAGGTTTTGTCCCAGAGGTCACAATCTTCAAAGGGACAAAACACAAAAAGTATATGATTGGCAGTTACATGGCATCAGATTGTATTTAAGGTTTGCTCCATGTGTAAAATAGTTTTTCCTCTATAAAACAAGGAAGTTCCTTTTCAAATTGTGACTTAGAAAAGTTTTCAAACTTCCCTTCTGCTAGAGCATAGAGGCTCCCAATTCATTGGTATATCAGACCTTTGCTCAAATATGATCAGCTTTAAATTGCACCTAGGTCGTGGTCTACCATGGCCATTGACTACCATTGGTGCTTTGCACTTCTTTACACCTTTTACCCCTTAAATCTTAAATCTTAAGAGATTTACATCTCTGGTTTCCCTACTGGACTTTTGTCATTTTAGCGTCATTTTGACTGGTAAATTCTTCTCACTTTTTATAAAATGGTGTCAGATGTTTATTGTGTTGAGTTTTTGACTTTTTAGCTGTTTTGGTGCTCCTAAATGTTTTTCACATTTTCTTTAAGCTAAGCCTGTCTGCTCTGTGCCACAGCTACCAGGGGGTCAGAAAATACTGAAACATCTGACTGGACCTTAAAGGATACTGACATTATTTTTTGTGGTGATCAGCCAGCCACTCAAACCATTTTCTCACAATAATAAAACACAAAAACACTAAAATCCCACCTAACTTTTCACGGTAGCTAAAATAACCAAATACAGTGTATATGATATTGTGACAGAAGTTCTCAAAGCATGGTAGTATATCCAAAGTAAAATATAAATCCATATAAAAGAGGAGAATACAGGAAATGTGAAATTAAATAAAAGAAAAATGAGTAAATGTATACTAAAAAGTCAAAACCATTGATACACTGAAATTAAAAGAAAAAAGCTAAAACCAGACGTAATTTGTTTACAGTGATACACATTCCTGAAAATATAAATACATAGAACATTTTCTTGCTTTCACATGAGAAATGCAAGAAAGAAACTTAATCTTGAAGAGCCACTAATGCCCAGTAGCAAAGAAGATACAACTCCTAATATATTCCACAATTAATAAAGTGAAATAATAAAAGACTGTTTCCAAGACAACCAATAGAAAAATAAATGTACAATTATAATATATGTTAAAAATATTGAAATTGTAAATAATCTCAAACAAATGATAAAAGTGAAAAAGTAATCAAAATATTATTGTATATTTATATATTAAACATTCTCCTAAATACACATTTCATTAATTTTACAGTACTTATCAATACATAGGTAACATATTTTAAAAACATGTTTTGAAATGTAGTTCAAACTAGGCCTGGGTGGAGTTCGTAGAGTTCTGCTATGCGGAACTCTGAAAAGTGCCAAACAAACCCTGCTGCGCTATGCGGAGATCCGAAAGCAGCAGAATATGGGTAAGTCCCACTGTTCCTGCTGATTTTCAGTACCAGGAGTTTCTCCTGCATTGTAAAATCAGCGTGAACTGTACATACTAGTCTTTATGACACTCGAGTAGATTTTCTAATTGAGAAGCAGCGACCTCAACTCAGGTGGCAGCTTTCTTATCATGAGCCGTCGTGGCCTCTGAGAGAAAAAGCTCAGCTCCATGTCACTCTGCAGAGTTTTTCAGAACTCCTTGCTCCACATGGAGTGGGGAAAAACTCTGCAAACTCTGTTGGTGGAGTGGAATTCTTTGCACACTCGTAATTTAAACTTCCACACTACATTAACTGTAGCTTGCTCTTTGTCCACCCACTGGTTGTTCCCTTGCATGTTACATAAATGATAGAATCTGAAACCATAGCAATCTTAATAACACCACATTTCTCAGAATATAGTGCATGGTAAAGTGACATGTTATAGGTAATGTAGTGTGGTGATGCAAGAAGAAAGTGCAAGTAGGTGCACAACGTGTAGTAAATTGAAGGTGGTGCATACATTATAAATGTAAGTTATACTTAAATACCTACCAACACAATACCTAAATCATATTTACAAAGCAACATAAGCCCACTATGCTTGCCCTTGCATTGCCTTGTAACTCTGGAGAAATGCAAGTAAGTGGAAATTGCTGTCTTGTCTTATTCTGCACAGCATAGTCTACATTCCTAACACATTTAATCAACATCTGTGTACCACTCCACTCTATTCCACTCCACTGTATGCCAGTATGCGACTTCAGTCTATGAAACCCAACTGTACACCACTACACTATATGGTACTACACTTTATGCTATTCCACTCTGTGGCAGTCCATTGCATGCCACTGTACACTTCTACACTCTATGCTATTCCACTGTATTGCCAATCCACTCTACTCCACTCCACTCTATGCTGTTATTTTGTATGACACTCCAGGGTATGGTTCTCCACTTTACACTCCTCCATTCTATGCCACGCCACTGTACACCATAACACTGTATGTTACTTCACTCTCTGCCACTCAACTCTACGTTATTCCACTCTATGGCACTGTACTCTACTGCACTCCACTTTATGCCTCTCCATTGTATGCCACTTCACTCTACTCTGCTTGACTACTTGCAACTACACCATACACCTCTCAACTATATGCTATTCAACTCTACCCCCCTCCATTGTACAGTAATATTCTGTGTGCCAATCCACTCTATACTATTCCAATGTATGTAACTCCACTCTACACCACTCCACTCTATGGTGCACTGCTGTACCCCACTCCAGTGTAGGGCACATTACTGTACGCCACGCCACTCTATGCTATTCTACTTTACACCACTCCACTGTTCAACGCTACACTCAACACTATTTCACTGTATGCCAGTCCACGCTATTCCACTCCACTCTTCATTATTACAGTCTATGCCACTCCACTGTACACTACTCCACTCTACAACACTCTACTGTATGCTATTCCACTCTACCCCTTTACACTGTATGCCAATCCAGTCTAGGCCACTTCATTTTATGCCAATGCACTGCCAATTTGCTGTATGCTACTCCAGTCTACTCTATTCTACTGTATGGTCCTCCACTCTATATGACTCCAATCTATGCAAATCCATTGTATGACAACGCAGTTGCTCTACTGCACTCTATGCCACACCATTGTACTGCTCTCCATTCTACAGTACTCCATGGTATACAATTCCATTGTACAACACTCCAGTTTGTCACCCCACTGTACACTGATACACAGTACCACAGTCTAATCTACAACAACTATTCCATTGTATGCAACTCCACTCTATGCAATTCCAATCTATGCTGTTCCACTCTACTAATCTATGCTCTATGCCACTGAAGTATATGACACTCCACTGTAATCCAATCCACTGTATGCTACTCTAATCTATAGTATTCCAGTCTATGCCCCTGCTAGTCCACTGTATGCCCTTCCACTCTATGCTATTCCACTGTATGACACTCCACTGTACGCTATTCCACTCTAGGACACTCCACTATGTAGTATTCCACTCTACCTCGCTCCACCTTACGCCACCTCAGTGTAGGCTACTCCACTATATGCCACTGCATTAGCACTTGACTGTGTTACTCCACTCTACATTATTCTACTGTATGCCATCTCACTACATGCCTTTCCATTGTATGCCTACTTCTCCACCCTATGCCACTCACTGTACACTACTCCAGTCTACACCACTCTACTGTATGCCATTTCACTTTATGCTACTCCACTCTATGTAATTCCATTCTATTCCACTTCACTATACACCAATACACCCTACGCTATTCTGCTATATTCCACTCCCCTCTAAGCCGTTCCACATTATGCTATTTCACTCTACCCTACTGTACTGTATTCCACTCCAGTGTATGCCACTATGCTGTTGGCCACTCCACTAAATGCTACTCAACTCTTTGCTATTCCAGTCTATGGCACTGCACAGTACACTACTGCAATCTATGCTATTCCACTATACGCCAGTCCACTACACTGTGTGCTGTTCTGCTGCATGGCACTCCACTGCACACTAGTCCCCTGTCCCCCACTCAGCTGTAAACCATTTCACTCTAACCCACTAAACTGTAAGCCAATCCAGTCTAGGACTCTTCATTATAAGCCACACCACTGTATGCTAACCCATGCTACACTATACCACTAAATGCCACTCATCTCTACACCACTTCACTCTATGCTAGTCCACTATATACTTCTCCATACAGTACTTCACTGTACGCCACTCTAGTGTACACCACTCCACTGCACACCACTCCATTGTATACTAGTCCATTGGATGCCACTTCACTTTCTGTCACTACACTCTATACTATTCCAGTGTGTGCCACTTCATTGTATGACACTACACTCAGCACCACTGTGTGCCGCTGTACTTTACAACAATGTATGCCACTCCACTCTAGTACACTGTGCCACACTCTAGTGTACTTTACCTCTCTCCACTGTACAACATGTACTCCAGGCTATGCTACACCACTGTCCTCCACTCTACAACAATTTCCCACACTCTGACAACTAATGAAAGGGGTTTCCTCATGTAATCTGATTGACACTGGGACCGGAAACAATCGAAAACAAAGGTTCGGTATAACGTAGGAACAAATTTATAAAAACACTCTTTCCACACTGAAATAATACATTTTAACTAGGATGTTGACTCAATCAAAAGTATTTTATCAATCACTATTGTAAGCCATTCTGTGTATCAAAGACAACACATCACCGTTTCACAGTAATACAACAATGCGTGTACATTACAAAACTGATCATAGCCCATTTCTTATCTCCTTGCTTCCTTATTGTCATAGTCGTAAAGTAGATACATACGCAGTCTGATTAGTATCCCACTGGGAGGTAGTCCTCAATTCAAATAATTTATAGGGTACCAATTCCCTTCTTTACGTCTTGTACCTGCACTAATCCCACAGAAGATGTCCTGGTCCAATGGACTAATCACCACATGAAGATGGGAATATAAATATTCCTCCCTTTCAAGTTAGCCTCTGAGTCATTGTAGACATATGCAGCTCGGTCATGCTTGAAGGAACTTTTGTATTTCTTTGTAGAATGTGTGTTTTTATGAATTTTCCCCTGTGGTATACCAAACCATTAAAACAAAATTACACTCTATGACATAGAATAACACTCCACTGTATGACACACCACTCCACTGTAAAATACTTTACTCCACTCTATGATAACTATTACTCTGTACTACACTCACTCCACAGTACTGTACTGTATGAAACACCACTACACTATCTGACGTATTAATCTACTCTAAGCTTCGACACTCCACTCAACCTCCTATATAAGAGCTTAGCCCACTGTACACCAGTATACAATACTCCAATCTACACTACTCCACTCTACAGAGCTGTGCCCTATACAAATGTGCCCTCTACAATACTCTACCACACACTATACCACTGCATTACACTCCACTATACAGTCCGATGCACTAGTCCACTGTACAACACTCCACTGCACTCTACGATACTCCATTCAACTATACGACACACCATGCAACTCCAGTTTATAATGCTTCACTCCACTATGTGCAATGCACTCTATGTTACAGCACTAGGCTCTATGACACTACTATGTACGGCACTATCATTTACTAGACTCCAAAGCATTGCACTTAACAACAATCCATTAAATGACACTCAACACTACAATTTGAAACACATTTTTATGGAAAAATAAAACCAATTACATTTAACAAAGGTTACTGTCAGAAAATCTTTATTGACTCTTTCTATATAAACCCAACTTAACCCCTTCTGTGCCCAGGACGTAATGGTTACAGCCTGTGGCACTAGCGCCCCCTCTGTGGGGTTCCCCCCACACCCCCAAGGCAGGGATGGAAGGGGAAGCCCTTCCCCTTCTACCCCTGACCCCCCCACCCCTCCTTGTAACGCCAGCATGCGATCGCGAGCTTACTATCACAGAGGTCGCCTCCCATCATGCTGGAAGCTCAGCTTCCAGCGCGATCGGAAGAGAAATGCTCAGCATTTCTCTTCCTATCACGTGAAGGAGACGTCAGAGCTTTCAAAGGGAAGGAAAGGAATTTCCTTCCCTTTGAGGTCTCTCAGAGCATTTCAAAAGCCGGATTGTAAAACAATCCGGCTTTTGAAATGCCCACTAGACACCAGGGATTTATTCATTACAGGAATTTGGTATGAGGGGAGCGACCCCTTGGGCAAGGGTTGCTCCCCGGGGGGGGACATTTTTTTAAGGCCTTTTCTGCCCCCCCGGGGGAAGAACGGCCTATTATTAGGCCAATCTGCCCCCGGGGAGCAGAAACCTCTAGGAACCAGGGATCTTGGTTTTTTTAGAGGTGGGGAGTGACCCCTTAGACAAGGGTCGCTCCCCTAGCGGGCAAATTATATTTAGGCTATTTCTGCCCCCCTTGGGGGCAGATTGGCCTATTTTTATGAGGCCAATCTGCCCCCAAGGGGGACAGAAACCACTAGACACCAGGAAGTTTTGTTTTTTTCGTGAATTTCATGCAAGGGGAGCGAACCCTTAGGCAAGGGTCGTTCCCCTGGGGGGCAAATTTATTTTAGGCCATTTCTGCCCCCCTTGTGGGCAGATCAGCCTATTTTAATTAGGCTGATCTGCCCCCAAGGTGGGAAGAAACCACTAGGCACCGGGGATTTTGTATTTAGGCCATTTCTGCCCTCTTTGGGGGGCAGATCGGCCAATTTTAGGTCAATGTGCCCCCAAGGGGGGCAGAAACCAAAAGACACGTGTTTGTTTTTTTTTGCACCAATGTCACGCAAGGGGAGCGACCCTGTAGGCAAGGGTCGCTCCTCAGGGGGGTGGAGGTGCGGGCAGGGGGCAAATTTATTTTAGGTCATTGGCCTATTGTTATTAGGCCGATCTGCCCCCAGAGGGGGCAGAAACCTCTAGGCGCCAGCGCAAAAACAAAATGTTTTTTTTTTTTGTTTTGTTTGTTTTTTCAGAGATGGGGAGCCACCCATTAGGCAAGGGTCGCTCCCCTGGGGGGCAAATTGTATTTAGACCATTTCTGCCCCCCTTGGGGGCAGATCGGCCTATTTTAGGTCAATCTGCCCCCAAGGGGGGCGGAAACCACAAGGCACCGGGGATCTTTATTTTTGCGCCAATGTCACGCAAGGGGAGCGACCCCGTAGGCAAGGGTCGCCTCCCAGGCGGGTGGGGGGGCGGGAGCAGGGTGGCAAATATTTTTTAGGCCATTTCTGCCCCCCTGAGGGCAGATCGGCCTATTGTTAGTCTCTAGGCGCCAGGGATAAAAATTCTGGGGATTTTTTTTTTGTGTTGCTTTTTAGAGGTGGGGAGCGACCCCTTAGTCAAGGGTCGCTCCCCTGGGGGTGAAATTGTATTTAGACAATTTCTGCCTCATCAGCCGATTTTTGTTAGGCCAATCTACCCCCATGGGAGCAGAAACCACTTAGGCACCAGGGATTGGTGTGAGCGTATGCATGTGTTTTCATTAGGGGGGCAGCCCCTTGGGTAAGGGTCGCTCCCCATGGGAGCACATTACTGTTGGCCATACCCCCACCCCAAATAAATGGGGCCAAAATTGTTCTGCCCACCAGTGGGCAGATGGGTCAATTACCCCTGATCCACACCCCGGGGGGCAGAAAGTCTACTAGATGCCAGGGAATTAAACAAATATATTTATATATTGGGGTGGTGGCTATCAACCAGTATGGGCCTGGTTACACCCCCTCCTCTACTGAAGGGGGTAACAGTCTTTCAGCTCTCCCTCGCACTCTAAAACATCTTATCCCACAGCAAGCAAGAATACATTTGATTATTTTTGTTTTTTATTTTACATTTGGGCCATGAGAGCTTGGCTTACTCTCAAAATCGTCCCACTTGGAATGGTGAGGGCTGAACTTTATGGACTTTGGGACGCTGCCATGTAGAAAAATCCACAATACCTAGACACATCTGAAAACTAAACATCTGGGTGATTCCAGGGTGGTGTGTTTCACATGCACCCTGCACCATTGTTGTACCCACAATCCCCTGGAAACCTCCAACTTTGCTGGAAATCACACATTTTCCCACTTTTTTTGTAATGGAACCTTCCGGAATCTGCAGGAATCCACAAAATTCCTACCACCCAGCATTGTCTCATCTATACCGATAAAAATTCTGCTGCACTTTTCAGCCTAAAAATGTTTTTTTGCAAACTGCCCTTTGTTCCCCCTCAATATTGACATGTTTTTGGCTCTTCCCTTTCACAAGCACTTGGCCCACCTACACAAATGAGGTATCATTTTTACTGGGAGACTGAGGGGAACAATTGGTGGTATGAAATTTGTCCCAGTGCAGTGATCCCACAAAGAAATGTGGGAAAAATGTGATTTTTTTAGCTAAATTTGAGGTTTGCTTAGGATTCTGGGTAAGAAAACATTGGGGGATCCACGCAAGTCACACCTCACTGGACTCCCTCGGGTGTCTAGTTTGATGAAATGTCTGGATTTGGTAGGTTTCCCTAGAATGCTGCTGAGCCCAGGACCAAACAACGCAGGTGCCCCCCTGCAAAAACAGGTAGTTTTATATTTGATAATTTTGATGTGTCCGATAGTGTTTTGGGGCATTTCCTTTCACGGGCAGTAGGCCCACCCACAAAAGTGAGGTACCATTTTTATCGGGAGACTTGGGGGAACGCTGGGTGGAAGGAAATTTCTGGCTCCTCTCAGATTCCATAACTTTCTGTCACCGAAATGAGAGGAAAAAGTGTTTTTTGGCCAGATTTTGTGGTTTGCGAAGGATTCTGGGTAACAGAACCTGAACAGAGCCCCACAAATCAACCCATTTTGGATTCCCCTAGGTGTCTAGTTTTCAAACATGTGCTGGTTTGCTAGGTTTCCCCAGGTGCCGGCTGAGCTAGAGGCCTAAATCCACAGGTAGGCAGTTTGTAAAAAACACCTCTGTTTTCTGTGGAAAAATGTGATGTGTCCACGTTGTGTTTTGGGGCATTTACTTTCGCGGGCGCTAGGCCTACGCCCACAAGTGAGGTACCATTTGTATTGGGAGACTTGGGGGAACGCTGGGTGGAAGTAAATTTGTGGCTCCTCTCAGATTCCAGAACTTTCTGTCACCGGAATGAGGGGAAAAAGTGTTTTTTGACCAAATTTTGAGGTTTGCAAAGGATTCTGGGTAACAGAACCTGGTCAGAGCCCCACAAGTCACCCCATCTTGGATTCTCCTAGTTGTCTAGTTTTCAAAACTGCGCAGGTTTGCTAGATTTCCCCAGGTGCAGGCTGAGCTAGAGGCCAAATTCCACAGCTGGGCACTTTGCAAAAAACAGCTCTGTTTTCTTTTTGAAAATGTGATATGTCCTCGTTGTGTTTTGGGGCATTTCCTGTTGCGGGTGCTAGGCCAATCCACGCAAGTGAGGTACCATTTCTATCGGGAGACGTGGGGGAACACAAAATAGCAAAACAAGTGTTATTGCCCCTTGTCTTTTGCCACATTTTTTCCTTCCAAATGTAAGACAGTGTGTAAAAAAGACGTTTATTTGAGAAATGCCCTGTAATTCACATGCTAGTATGGGCACCCCGGAATTCAGAGATGTGCAAATAACCACTGCTTCTCAACACCTTATCGTGTGGCCATTTTGGAAATACAAAGGTTTTCTTGATACCTATTTTTCACTTTTTATATTTCAGCAAATTAATTGCTGTATACCCGGTACAGAATAAAAACCCATTGCAAGGTGCAGCTCATTTATTGGCTCTGGGTACCTAGGGTTCTTGATGAACCTACAAGCCCTATATATCCCCTCAACCAGAAGAGTCCAGCGGACGTAACAATAATAATTGCTTTTAAAAATCTGACATCGCAGGAAAAAGTTACAGAGTGAAACATGGAAAAAAATGGCTGTCTTTTTACCTCAATTTCAATATTGTTTTATTTCAGCTGTTATTTTCTGTAGGAAACACTTGTAGGATCTACATAAATGATCCCTTGATGAATTCAGATTTTTGTCTACTTTTCAGAAATGTTTAGCTTTCTGGGATCCAGCATTGGTTTCTTACCCATTTCGGTCACTAACTGGAAGGAGGCTGAAAGCACAAAAAATAGTAAAAATGGGGTATGTCCCAGTAAAATGTCAAAATTGTATTGAAAAATTGGGTTTTCTAATTCAAGTCTGCCTGTTCCTGAAAGCTGGGAAGATGGTGATCTTGCCACCGCAAACCCTTTGTTGATGCCATTTTTAGGAAAAAAAACACGATCCGCCTTCTGAAGCCCTTTTTTCCCATTAAAAAAACAAAACTAAATTTTCACTGTATTTTTTGCTAATTTCTTGGTCTCCTTCAAGGGAACCCACAAAGTCTGGGTACCTCTGGAATCCCTAGGATTTTGGGAAAAAAAGAACGCAAATTTGGCGTGGGTAGCTTATGTGAACAAAAAGTTATGAGGGCCTAAGCGCGAACTGCCCCAAATAGCCAAAAAAAGGCTCGGCACAGGAGGGGAAAAGGCCTGGCAGCGAAGGGGTTAAACTATACAATCTTGAGAAATTTTTGTTATATTAATAACTTAAGTTGCTAATGTAAGAACGACTAGTGTAAAGGCTGTCTTTAGCCAATCACATAATGACTTCTCTTTGTTAGGTATTAGGGTGCTTTTGCTAAATATCGCAATTTACAGTGACAATATATATCACTAAGTTTAAATATACTCATAACTTAAAAAATTAAATATCATAATCTATTGTCCTACCATATTTCACAAATCTGTCAGGTATTTATTGCGTTATACGCATGAGTACAAAGTCATTTTGGGATCCCCTTTTTTTCTTTGCACCCATTTGACAAATCTCTATGAAACTTTGCATATTCCACCCATGTGGAGAATGGAATACATCTGCTAAGTTTCGTGGAGTTTTGTGAAAAGGGTGCAAACTTAATAGTAACCAAAATATGGGGAATTGTTATCTCTGGGAAATATGTAAATATATTTCAAAAGCCTGTTTTACCTAAAAAAAAAAAAGTCCTCAAACCTTCAAAGTTCTGATGGTTTTCTTTACCTCCAACGAACCCTCCATTGTAATAAACAGTGCTTCAAGGGGAAATAAGGGAGAGAATGGGCTAATGCATGCAAATACAACAAATAACAGTCTAAATCAGGCACCATCTTATAATATCAAAAACACATTATTTTTTTTAAAATTCCTAATGCTCACAAATCATAGGTATAGAAAATATGAAATGATTCAAGAGGAACATGAATGTTTATCAGACTAAATTAAAATTCTAGCAGATACACCCCTATTGCATCATGTAATCCAACATTTCAATATATGTTACTGCTCGATATAATTCCTAAATCCTATATAAATAGCATTATTCATAGTCTCATGGTACACAATATGAACTGAACACAAAGGTTGATAATTATGAGATCCAGAGTGGCCTCTGTCCTCTGTAGTATGGCCTATCATCCTTGGAGTGTGAGAAACCAAGAGGGATTTTACCCCTGCAGTGTAGCCCATCATTCTTGGGTGTTTAAATGCCAGTACATTTTATAATGCATCTTTCAAGCATTCAGGTCATCCATTTGGGTTAAATTATCTGATCTAGAGCCAATGTGTTCAACCTCTTATAAACAAATGTACATAATACAGTCAACAGAAATGCAAACAAATTATCCTGCGTCATACATCCCCATTGGCCAATTCTGTCAATTAAGCTAGGGTGAAACTTAAAAGAGCATAAATTACACAATGGATCAAAGTGAAAGACTGAGAGGATACTACTTCTTCCAGACCGAGAATGCTAGATCCAAGCCAGGAAAAACAGAGGGTAATCATTGTTAAATATTACAGATTGATAGTAGTGTATATTTAAAGCTATAGCTTAACTTTCTTACGTTTCTCCATAGTTGAAACATCCAATTACTGCCCGTATAAAAAACAAAAGTAACATGTTAAAAATATTAAAATCAATAAGTGAGTGTCACTTCTCCTCACTAGTGAAACATCAAAGCTATGCTTAGAAATACTTATCTATAAATATGCCTGAAATAACTTAAGACACGAAAGACAGATCCCAATTACCATTCATGGACTATTATCACTTACCATAAGTGTACAGACAATCTTTCATCAAAATGAAGCCTATTGGATTCAGTGTGTTGATATTAACGACAAACTTATACTCAAATCGTGTTAATTCTAAGGTTCTGTAGCCACCCCTGTCACTAACTAGGTAGCATCCTGTCTAATACACAAAATGGTAATTGATTGACATCACTTGAACTAATGGTCTTAAAGTGTCTAGCCACGGGGTTCTGTTTGTCCTCTTCAATGATAGCCCTCCATGCTCCAGTACCCTCTTTTTGGTTGTGTGGAATGGGCTGCCTATGTGATATTTAATACCTGTACATCTCAGAGATTATACATAAAAATCAGGGTTACAAGATACATTTTTTCTGAATTTTGAATCCCTCCTGTACAGTGGAAAATTATACTTCTTTCATATTCTCACCATTTTGACATGCCTTACAGTGAACACACTTAAATAACCTTTGTACTGGGTTCCCTAATGTAATGTTCATAAGCATTTTATAATGACATAATTCATGTAGAAATGATTTACTTCTCCTGTAAGATATCCTTGGAGGAGCATCTAAATATATGCTGTTAATTTCATCAGTATATTTTTTTGAAGAATTTGCCTTACACAAAAGCTTTTTTATTGTAGGCTGTTTAAATGCACAGTCTGAGATTTGTCATTATCTTTCTTTTTTTATTCATCACTTACCATAGCATCCATAACAACACATATAACTTATCAAATGACATTGGCAGTGAATGGTAGAGTGGCAAGTTATTGTTAGTGTTGTCTGGTTAGTGAGCTGAACAGAGTGTAAATGAGGTCCTCTATTTATAATAATTTGAAGGTGGTGGATAATTTGTAAATGAAAGTTGTAAATGTGAGTTTAAAAAACTGTTGTGTATTTTAAACTTTGTTTGTATAGGAACAATATGTTCTTCTAACTACAACTACCTATAAGCATTGTAATTGTTATTGAATTTCAATGTGTTTATAAAATTGTAGTAAAAAACAAATCTGGGGTCACAAATGGAGAGTTGTTATATGGAGTGTCATACAGTACAGTGTAGGCAAGTGTTGTAAAGCCTATACTCATAGACTTGAGTATTGTAGATTAGAGTAGAGTAAAGTGTGGCAAAGTGTTGGTTAGTGTTGTAAAGTGTTATATAGTGTAGTGGCATGGTATCTCATATAATAGAGTCAAGTATTGTAGACCGGAGCAGAGATTTGTACAGTGGAATGACATGTCGAACATTAGAGTACAGTATCAAAGACTGTTGTAGAGTGGAACAAATTGTTTAAGTGTGGAGTAGGGTGAAGTAGAGTGTCATAGAGTAGAGTATCATCAAGTGTAGTCTCATGGAGAACAATGGAGGCAAGTTTCATAGAGTTGACCGCGTGTCATATCATAGAGAGAAGTTGAGTTGTGTGGCGTCAAGTGTCATACTAGCACAGTGGCGTAGAATAATTGGGTATAGAGTGGAGTAAGGTGTCATTCTACTCAACCATACTCCACTTTATGACACTCTGCTTCACTCTACTCTTCTCTTAAACACTCTGTTCCACACTATGACAATCTATGGCACCCTATTGTACTGTTCAACATGCCATTCCACTGTACATCTTGCTGCTCCAGTCTACGTTACATGACTCCACTGTATAGGACACCATGCCACCTATACTGTATAACACCTCACAACAGTCTATGATAGGCTACTATGCTGTATGATACACTACTACACTCTACTACAGTATTTTTAAAGAAACAATTCTTCAATTGATGGCAATAGACTTTACTGCACTCTCCTACACTGTACTTTATGACAGTCCACTTAATAACTCTCCACTTGCAACACTGTACTCTAAGATATAAAACACATTTTTCTTAAAAATATAAAAACACATTGACATTCAATGAAAAAAACAAAGATTAATGCTTAGCTATAGCTAAGAGAACGTATTTTCCCTATACAAACCAAGTTTAAACTACATAACTTTAACATTCTAAACGTATAACTTTAATTTACAATTTATCCACCACCTTCAAATTATTATAATGAGCGGAAGTTGTTACACCTTCTTTTAAGCTTACTATCCAGATATCTCTGACCTCTACAAATGAGAGTTCAAAGGCCAAATGGGAGGGGCAACTATATAATGGACTACTTTACAGAAGATCTTAAGCTCCTCTCCTTATGTTCTCTTTATAGTTTTTGTGTGCAACAAGAGTGATCAGTTTTTCATTACAATAACAATAAGCATCACACTGTTGTGTGTGATTATAGAGGTAGGAAATACTTATGAACATTCTCTTATTATATATGCATTGTCAGGTCTGGCTTCTATGTAGTAAAGCATTGAAAGGTAGGCATAGGCAAGAAATACTATGATGGTACTAATGGTGGTGGTAATGATGACTGCTGTGGAGGTGGTAAAATGGTGGTACTAAGGATGGTAGTAATGATGGCAGTGGTAATGGAATGCACTTAAGGCCTAATGAAATATTGAAAAAGAGCTTACTTTACTTAAAAGAGAATAACAAAATGATTTCTGTACTCAATTTATGCATGAATGAGATAAAAAATGAATGTCTAGTTATTGAGGGCCATATTTATACTTTTTGACGCAAAACTGCGCCAGTGCAGTTTTGCGTCAAAAATATTACCACCGGGTAACGCCATTTTGGTGCGCCATGTGGGCGTCAAATTTATAATTTGACACACGGTGGCGCAAACCACAGGTGGGAGTTATTATTTTTGACGCACACCGCAGCGTCAAGTCGTAAAGCAAAACAACCTTAACGCAACGGAAATGACTGTGGGTCGATTTATGACCCCGCAAACCGGATATGCGCTGTTTTTGACGTAATAGTGTAAAAAAAAACGCGAACACTGCCATTTCACCAGAGGACAGCCAAATGGATCCCAGATGCCACTACAGACCCCAGGAAGATGACAGCAGACCAGGAACCAGCCAGGATGACCCACACAAGAACCAGGACACTTTTAAGAAGAAAAGAAAGTGTCGCTTCAGTGCAGAGGAGCAGGAAATTCTGGTTAAAGAGGTGACGGAACACCAGCACCAACTGTTTGTCACCTCAAAGTTGCCAATCAGTAGGAGGGAGGCTATATGGCAACAAATTGTCGACCAGATTAACAGTGTGGCTGAAGTACGCAGAACAGTCATCGAGTGCAAGAAACGCTGGCATGACTGCAAGCGCAGGACCAAGGAAAGACCTAAAACAGTTTCCCCAATACCAAGTCTGGGAGCACTGTTTGTGACTTTGAAAACACACTTATTAACAGAAACACATTGTCATCCATATTAACTGTGATTGGTGGTTGCAACGAAGGGTCGACACTTTGCAAGGTAGCTCTGGGCTAGCTGCCAATCGTACAGCTCAGTTGGGATTTGTTTGTAGCATAGGACACAAATGTAATAGTACAAAATGTATGTACACTGAATCCAAACCCACGATCAAGTACCATTCAACACATACTGTTAAGGGTTAACCATATATTTATTAAATGCTAATCACAGAAGAGTAAACTGAGGGAAAAATCTTACCTACCCTAATCTACCCTGACTACTTATTATCCACAACTGTCCCCAACTAACCTAAGTTACACTTACTTATCACATGTAACGAAACGTTCTAAATATCTACCCCCCACCCCCATTATGAGACGGGACACATGGAGGACAACACATACTAACCTAAACACATACTATATTATCCTAAACAAATATATATTTTTTGTATTTTTTGTTTGTATTTTTTTTTAAACACACAAGAACCCCAACATAGCCCCCCACCCACCCACACACTTAATAAGTAAAAATATAAAGAATCTGGACCCCCCACCCACTAACACTAACTAAACTAACAGCCTGTACTAACCTAACACTAAGCCCCCTAAGCCCACTAACTATAAGAACAAGGAAAGAGGAGGGAGGGGAGGGAATCATGTCCATCAAAAAATGTCTAGAGGTTGGCCCTCCGGAGGGTCCTCTTGATAGACTTAACACACCGGTTAATGTGGCGCACATCCCAGCTCAGGTGGCTCAACTTGCGAAGCACATGGTCCATCTTCCGTTCCATGTTGTGGAAGGCTGCAGGGTCAACAGATGGAGCTGTGGCAGTCTGGGTACCGGTGGAGGAGGTCTGTGTGTGTGTGGTGCCAGGCCCAGTGGGCTGTCCTGCACAGGTAGCAATGCTGGGGCCTGGAAGTCCAGCAGATGTAGGCACAACAGTCTCAGCTGTGGGTGGGGCCACCTGGCTTGAATTGGTGGTTGTGCTGGTGGTGGCTGTGGTGGGAAAAGTAGGGCCACCCTGTGGGAAGGCTCTCCATGCCCCGGAGGCCCGTTCATGGCGATATCGCCGGGCCATCCTCCTGAACCCCGACTCCACCAGCAGGATGTGCTGGTATCTCATGGCCCGGCGCTGGAATTCACAGACCTGGTCTGGAGTCATGTTTGCAGCTGTGAAGACAAATGCAAATATTCCACATTAGTAACTGCATTGTGTGAAATAGCACAAGAAGTTAATCAGACAATACATCTACTGTACTTGTAACAGCTCATATCACAATACAGATCATTGAATGTCCCTGAGGAAGTACATGGCAGGTCAGCCTACAAAGGTCACATCACACATAGCACATACATAACCTACAAGATGGGTAACAACTGGCTTTGACTTGCAATCTGAGTTCTGCCAGTTATCAGCTAAGAATCATGCTGCATATCCTCCGCCAAGACCTGGGCTACAAATGTCAGTGTATGGAAAGCAAAACTAAAGCCACATGGTCTACAAGTTGTAACTGGACTTGCCAGTATAGCACCAAGTGTCAATCCTGAGTGTGTATACTAGGTTCCAACCAAACAGTCACTTATTCACATGTATGTGTAACATACTGGTAGCATCAGTACTAGGTACCCCATTCACAAACCCATGCCCGTGTTTGAAGGTGGGGGGGTGGATAAACAACTATCAATTTCCAACAACATGTACACCAAGGAGTGTATAGAAAACTCCACACGTTTGGCTCTACACACACCACAGGTAAGGTCTATCAACAATTAGGAGTCAGCAAACCCTACAGCAGTCATAGGGCCACACATGTCAGGAAATGCAGAACTTGGTACACAACATATACTTCCAGTAAGGCCTGACTTACATCAGACACAGAGTTGCAAGAACACCCATGATCATGAATTGAATGCACACCTAGGCCATTGCACTCAAGTTCCACATACTTGTAGCACTACATGTGGAAGTACATGCTGCTAGGAGGTTCTACCTACAGTTTCATAATTACGTTGGTAAATAGGGAAGCAGAAGTCTATTGGAAAGCAATTCGCAGTACCAATCTTGGAGAATGTGGGTCTGACAGGCTGACTAAATCGGAGCTGACTTCCAGTGCGACTCTTGTTGATACAAGTGTCATCCACATGACTAACCCCAGTACTCACAGTGGGACCTACAGGAATGGCCTACAATCCCTACATAATACCATTGGATATGCATTGGCCAACTCAAAACATGTGAGAAACTGAAATCCCACTCATGGAACAAGAGAAATGATTGCCCAACGCATCACACCTTGCTATGCGTTCAACACACACGAGTCCATAACCAGCAAACACAACACATAACAGATATATCAACACTTACTGGAGTGGTCGGGGTCCTCAAGTGTCGCCACCTCTCCCACAGTGTAGGGTGCCGGTCCACCTGTAAGGTATGGAAGGAAGAAATGTGCTCAAAATCTGTGCACAGCGCAACAATTTCATAAACATATACAATGTGTAGGCTGAATAAGGAAATGGCAGCCATTCAGACATGATGGTACTGCATCTGATATATCACAGCCAACTTGTACATAGCATGGGTCTCCTGTGACAGTTTCACACATATCTGCACACATACATTAGCCCTAACTATCATGTGGTTGCAAACATGCCCCTTAATTGGTGACCAGAAAAAAATATGGAGTTTTATCGTCTCATCATGTGCATCCAAGAGAAACATCCAAAGCCTGGTTACTTGAGGACTGCATTACCAGTCAAACATGCCTTGTGGCCATGACACATTAATGACACATAGGTACAATGTACAGAGGGAGGGGCAGGGACTTTTGTAAGCCCTCCTGTTGTTACATTTGATTCAATTGATGTGGCCCAGCTATGGTGATTTGCACCAACCATGGAGATGTGAAGCCATGTGCATACCTTTGGACTGCCATCCATATTTGGAATGTGGCACAACTAACTCCAACAAACATTCTAAGATGTTAGCTGAGGGCACTTTACACCTTTTTACGATGTTTTCAAATCCAGATCAGAAATGTATCCAAAAAGATCAAGGAACACAATAATCCCAAACATTCATAGTACTTCCGTGAACGCTTTCCTTCCACACTCACCAGACTCACATGAGACATATGTCTGAGCCACTTTGCTATTATCAATTGACGTGAAGACAGCACTCATTTTCTGCATCATGTAGTGATTCTAAAGTCAGTCTAGCTATTGCGTTAACAAAGTTAGCCAATATGTTGGTACATCTTTACTTCTCTGTCAATAGTACCCTATATAGACATGATTGGCCCTTATTTTGTTTGGTTGTCTGACAAAAAGGCCGCACCAATTTACTTCATGGGAAATTATCCTGTAAGTTTGCTGAGCACGTGCTACCTGACAGCTAGCAATTGTGATCCTTACCATATTGCATCAATTATCCCTGTATGTTTCCCCAGCATTACACACAGTCAGCAAGTTAGCTGGCAGACATAGTACAAATCCTCTTATGTCACTACAGAGCATTTAATTGTGCACATTCACATGATTAGTACTCACCAACAGTGCCACCAATCACAATTCCCAGGTGGTCTAAGAGATCCTGCTCCCTGGTTATGAGGTCAGCCCACCGGTGCTTCAGCTGGTGGTCACTCCTCTGGCTGGCATACACACGCTGCAGGTGATGCAGCACCTTTCCCCACCGGATTCTGCGCGCCTCTGTTCAATACCCCTGTATCACCCTGCCCCCTGCCTGGATCATGAGTGGCAAGAAATGGCACACAAGCCATATGAACCCCCCCCCCCCCAACTCCTCTTCACCCATCCTGCCAAGACGTGGCCTACCAGACATACTGGAAAAGTGAAAGGGAATAGGGGTAAAAGAAATAGAAAGGGGAAAAGGGGGAAAGTAGGGGTACAAATACAGATGAAAACTCAACTTAACCACTAAAAGAGCCCAACTGTCCCCAAACTAACACTACCCACAACAGACTCCCACAAACAACAAAAACACAAGATAAATGGACAAATGTAGACAAAACACAGTAGTACAGTATACACCAACAATATTTATTTCAAGTCAAGTCAAGTCAAGTCAATGAAGTCTTTATTCGATATTTCATCATAAAAGACATGCTACACGTCATGATACTTATAAAATTATCAGTACTAACGATTAAAACAATAAATACAATATTTCATAGAAGCTACTAAGAACGTATTAAATCTATCTAATGCTTCATTTGTTAAATATTTTAACATATTAAAAAAAGAAGTACATTACTTTAAAAACTCAGTTCTAAAGTTCAAGATAATTTACTTATCTAAAACATGTAGCTGTTTTAGTAGTTCAGAACAAATTATCCATGCCCACCCCAGGAATTTGGCCACCCCTATTGCTACAGTAGGTGAAAGATCAGTTTTAACGATCCTACAAGCAGTCTCGGCCGATTGTGTGCCCAGACTTTTGCATAGGGGTACCAACCACTTCTTCCTTGGGGCAGCATATAATGGACAGACAAAAAACAAATGGCTCACATTTTCCCGCATTTCAGTACACAATGGGCAATTATCTGGGCCTCCAGTGCCCCAGGTTGAGGTTAAACACCTTAATGGTATTGAGCCCACTCTAACTTGGTGATATAATTTGCGGTCCATAGGTTTCGTAATAACATCCCAGTACTTTTCAATTGCAGAGACATCTTTCACGTGTACAAATGTTGTTGTAAGGGAACTACCTATAAGGGATGAGTGTCTTATGCCTACCACCCATTCCCAATATAGTTGTTTCAGCTCTTTTTTTAAAGGAAAAGTAGCTGAGTCTGGGTTGTGCCAAAGGGCACCTAAACCCATGGCACAAAGGGTGGTTCTAACACCCTTAAACCAACCAATCTTATCGGATCCTAGGGTGTCCCTTACCTCGAGGCATGCTTTCGCATATCATAACAGCTCTGGGGTAGACCACAACCTCCGCCAGAAGGCCAAGGGCCGAAATCTGGCTTGATCTTCCACCGGTTGGAGCCCAAGATCATAAAGGAGCGGGATGCGTGGGGATGACCTCGGAAGACCAACCGCCCCTCTTGTAAATCTATTTTGGGCCAGCATCAGTCGGTCCAGATTGCTATAACCCCAAAGCTCTGCCCCATACAAGACTGAGGGAAGAATTTTTGACCCATAGATTTCCATAAGTGGGGACATCGGGCGGGTAAATGATCTTTTATATTCCTTAAGAAGGGCACCGCCTAATTGAACATGTTTAAGTGCTTTGATATCAATCTGGGGTTTCCAACTAAAATTATCACTAAAATGCACATCCAGATATGTAAATTCATTAGTTTGCTCAAGAATAGCACCACCCATTTTAACCCTTGCCACAGTTTGTGTTTGACCTCTTAGTACCATGAATTTTGTTTTAGAAACATTTACTTCTAGCTCATGCTCATCACAAAATAACTCAAATCTGAGTAGGGCCTGCTGGAGCCCTTGCCTTGTCTTTGATAATAACAAGGTATCATCCGCGAACATAAGCAATGGTACTTTCATTCCCGCTATCTGGGGAGCATCCGTGGGATGTGTTGCAAAATATTTGGTAACCCCATTAATAAACAGGGAAAACAAAGTGGGAGCCAGGACACATCCTTGTCTAACACCTTTCAAAACATGAAACCTGTCCGTAACCTCGCCAGGCTTACCCCAGCGGACTTGGGCATAAGTGTATGCATGAAGATTCATTAAGAGTCGCACTGGAGCCCTGGGCATTCCCTGTTCCAGTATGCAATCCCATAACTTAGTCCTAGGGACCAAGTCGAATGCAGATCTTAAATCCACAAAAGCTGCATACAACTTGCCCTTACCCAAAAAAACTGTTTTCCAATATAAAAGGGCAAAACGAAAGGCTTGATCAAGGGTGCTTACATAAGGTCTAAAACCCGCCTGCAACGGAGTCAAAATATCTGAGTCTGTTATCCATTCCTGTATCCTCCCTAAAATGAGGCACGCTATGATTTTTTGGATCGCATCAATAAGGCTGATAGGCTGGTAATTTGAGGGTACTGAGCGATCGCCTTTCTTGTATATAGGAAGGATTTCTGCCCCATACCATGAGTCAGGAATTTTAGCGCCTGCTGCAACTGCATTCACCAGGTGGAGTATATAAGGTACCCACAGGACCTGGTCTTCCAAAAAAATGTCAGCTGGACTACCATCTGGGCCAGGGGCCCTCCCTTTGGGGATGTTTTGCAGGCACTTGATAACTTCAGTAACTGAGAATATTAACGGCTCGATGGGCTCAAGACAGTAGGGTATAGTCACTTCTACTGTATGACACTTAAACTGATCCTCAAATTTTTTTACCCACTGATGATTAGAGACAGTTGCTGGACTATAGTGCGCATCCTGCGAGATACCCCATTTTATGAGGTACCAAAACTGTTGCATATTGCGTTTACCACAGGCTTCTGACAGCATAAGCCAGCGTTCCTCATCCCACTTATGTTTTGCTTTGCGTTTTGCCTCATTAAAGAGTTTTCTACAAGATCTAATCTGGCTATGATTTTTGTTTTTAATAGCCTCAAAGAGAACTCTTTTTATCTTGCTACACTCTTTATCAAACCAGGTAGTGGATGAGTATTTCTTGGTCCTAGGTTGTTTAGGGCTAAATTTGATGAACAACTTTTTAAGTTCCTGAAACAAGTCGGAATGGGTACGTATAAATTTGCTGTTAATCTCGTCCTGTGAGCCACAATTGTTTAAAAGCTCCACAGAACTAGACACTAAGGTTCTTATCGCCCTGCGGGCCCCAGCATCCACAGCTATTTTAGGCCAGCGTACCCTGCACGTATCATTGCTCACAATGACCTCTTTTTCTGTTATATAAGGACCACTGCCCTCAGACCTCTGAAAGCTGGAATCCCTTAAGGTCAAAACCAGCGGGTCATGGTCGCTCTCTGGGCGTTCCGTAACTAGCATATCAACAACTGCAAACCACTGCCTCACATCGACCAAAATATAGTCGATACGACTACTGTGTCTGCCGTTGTTGAACGTATGCCTGCCCTTCCTATCTGACTTGACCCTTCCATTAACAGCTCTTAAACCCATGTCCAGGCATAGCCCCTTGATATAGGTGGCTGAGCTCGACCACTTAGCAATCGGAGGTATCTCGAGTTGGGGAATACCCCAGGATAGATCCTCATCCTCGGTGAGCGGGCCATCCTCAATACCCAAAGGCTCAAAACAAGTATTAAAATCCCCCATCACAATCTTGTGGCCATCGGTCGTTGTTCCTGATAAAATGTCATCCAACAGGAGGAGGGTTGGAGAAACCCTTCCTCTCTGGAGACCCCTGACATAAATATTAACCAACAGGATGTTTATACCTTGGTTGGACTTTATCTTTAAAGCAATTATGTCTGGACTATCAATTGTCACTTCTTCAACTCTTACACCCGCACTTTGGCGGACCCAAAATGTAAGACCTCCAACAGGACGCCCTTTCTGGCCTCTAATTGCTGGCTTGCTAAAATTCAGATACCCCACCCGAAATATCGGTATGATAGCCCATGTTTCCTGGAATGCAATTATATCGCCCTGATCTATGAAGTCCCTCCAATCAGCAATACACTGGCTGGACTCCAGACCGGCTATATTCCAGGATATATACCTTGATAACATATCAACAGGCTCAGCTAAAGCAGAGGGTGAGTCCGTACTAAAATTGGGTAATGCAGACAATGTACCAACAAGGGTAGTGTCAGGATTATTACTTTGATCTGTAGCAATAGCCTTCCAACTTATATCTTCTATGTGGGGGGATTTCAATAAAGTTAAATTAACTATTTCTTCTCTCCCGATGAGTCAATCATTCTCATCTAGGCAGGATAACGGCCCATATCTCCCGACAGTAATCAAGGGTTCAATGCTTCCTGGTGCGAACCATCCACTGGGAGGGTTAATGACATTTTTGTTAATCTGGGAAAGCACCTTCACCTCGGGATACACCGTAGGATAAAAATCTAGTAGTTCCCACGTGACTATTGGTCCATCTGCAAGTTGCGGACACCAGCCTCTCAAAAATGGGACCACATTAATACTCCTGAAATTAACTATTACCAGATCACCTGGAATATCTTTAATCATGTGACCAAGCCAACCCACCCTTCTCACATTTAAGATTTTACCATCAATGGTAGGGGGAGGGGTCTATTCTTAGTAAGCCAGAAGGCTACTTTGTTTTTTAAGTCATTGTAACCTTCTTTTTTACCTGGACTAAGTTCTGGGACTCCTGACAATATACATACAAATGGAGCGGCCTCCGGTGGGAGATCAATCCTAACATTATAATTATTGTTGTGCTCTCTTGCTTCCTTATGGACTCGAGTTGGTTGAGGCCTACCCTCTAGGGACCCTCAAGTCACTTCGGGTTCCCTAAGTATAGTGGGCTCCGCCTCCAAACTTGTTTCGTTACATGGGGCTTTGTGTCTTAAACTGCTGCCCGCGAGTATTGCCTGCTCAACACAATTTCCAGATGGTAAATCTAGAGGTACCGTTAGTACATCTGCTGGTGTCGATGTTACTTGTACCCTCAGACTATGAACCTCTTGGGTAAGTACTTCAATTTTCAGCAATAATGTGCTAAAAATTTCAGCCATTTTTGTCGCTAACTTATCCTCTACTGTTGCCAGTATATTTTCTATATACTGCCTGTTATGACAGCAACCCACTGGCTTATCAGATCCCCCGTCTAATCCTTTTGTTTTAATAGTATGGGATTTTGCTTCGAGGGGCTTTCGAGAATTGCTGACCTTCCCCACTCCTCTTTTGCCCAATGACTTTCTACAAGCCCTAACTGCTCTTGCTGGTTGGGGGGGAGTCTCTGCCATAACCACGGGGCTAGATGGGCTCTCGCCAATTATACCCATTGAGTCTAAGGGATTAGAGTGTATCTGTGCCTCTGTTAGTATCATATCCTTATCAGTGTTGGCGCCCAGATCCTCAAAAGTAGACACTATGGGGGTCATTCTGACCCTGGCGGAGGGTGACCGCCAGGGTCACCGACCACGGGAGCACCGCCAACAGGCTGGCGGTGCTCCCTCGAGCATTCTGACCGCGGCGGTTCAGCCGCGGTCAGAAACGGAAAGTCGGCGGTCTCCCGCCGACTTTCCACTGCTCGGGTGAATCCTCCATGGCTGCGGAGCGTGCTCCGCAGCCATGGGGATTCTGACACCCCCTACCGCCATCCTGTTCCTGGCGGGTCTCCCGCCAGGAACAGGATGGCGGTAGGGGGTGCCGCGGGGCCCCTGGGGGCCCCTGCAGTACCCATGCCAATGGCATGGGCACTGCAGGGGCCACCGTAAGAGGGCCCCACAAAGTATTTCAGTGTCTGCAAAGCAGACACTGAAATACGCGACGGGTGCAACAGCACCCGTCGTACCTTCCCACTACGCCGGCTCCATTCGGAGCCGGCGTCCTCGTGGGAAGGTAGATTTGCCCTGGGCTGGCGGGCGGCCTTTTGGCGGCCGCCCGCCAGCCCAGGGCAAATCTCAAAATACCCTCCGCGGTCTTGCGACCGCGGAGCGGTATTTTGTCGGGGGTAGACTGGCGGGCGGCCTCCGCCGCCCGCCGGTCTCGGAATCACCCCCTATATGTGGGGAGGAACTAGGGTGTGTCTGAACGGGGGAACCTCCTTTCCCTAGGGAGACTCTGCGATCGCTATTAATCTTTTTAACCACCTTAACCAGGTAGTTATCAAGCATAGTAGCCCCTAGATTTTTGGCGGAGTTATTACAGTTAGCCTTCATAGGTTGGTTGCAATAAGTACCACCAGCTATAATTCAGCAATACAAAACACAAAACCGCGTAATCAAGATGTAATACAGCTGATTTACAGTTTAGGCAGAGTCCCGTGCGCAGTCCAGACTCTTCAGGCCTCTGAGGGCCACAGAGGGCCCGCCCTTTGCCCGGGCTTAGCCCGGCGCCGCCCGCGCGCGTCCCGCGGTGCGGTGTACCTTGTTGCAATTTAAGGGCCCGGGGGCGTAACAGCACTTTCGCGCCACTTGGCGCACAGGAAACCCAGAGAATTCTGGGTATTGTAATATTTATTTCACAAATGGACTTTACAGATAGCACACAGGACAAAAAAGCACAAAATCTCAGGACACCACTCTCTACACAGCCACACAGTCTAGAAGGATCATAGACTGCAAAGTGAAAGTGAAAGTACACCCACTGTACATGATCTGTAAACAGGATATCCTATTATATCACTTCCTGTATGAAATGTCCACCCTTTTTCACGTTATGCGTAATTTTTGTCTACCAAAACTGTATTTGCGTCATTTATTTGGACGCACAGGAGTGAAAATCAGCCCGCATCCACATAATAGTACATGGCCTGTACAAATATCTGGATGTGGGCGACTTTTTACTCCTGTGCGTCAAAAGAAATGACGCAAATACAGTTTTGGTAGACAAAAAATGACGCATAACGCTAGGAACATAACAATTTCAGTACATTAACTGGTTTTGGGCAATTTTTCTGTTTTTTTGTTATGTTACATTTGGGACACATCAGAGATAGGCTGATTGAAGACACTATGGTGTTGATGGTGTATGTTCACATGTGTGACATCATACTGCAGCGGACCATGATCCGCTACTCCCTTCACAGTATTTTTACGGTTGGCTGACGCAATAGTTGGTCATAAGTGTGGCCTACATATATGTGTTAAACAAATTGTGCATGTTTGGCATAGGGAGAGGATAGCAATGTGACGCACATATGTACAATACCTAAATGCCTTTGGCTCAAAGTGTGTGCTTTCGCAACTAATGTTTTTGTTGACCAAGTGTGTGTGTATCACATGAAGCATTATTGCACATATGCTTGTATGAATGTGACGTCCATGTGTCCAATGCTTAGATGCAAGTTATTGTGGAAATGAGAGAGGGCATGTGTTAGTCATACATGTAGCAACATCCGTAATGTGGACTTCCAAGATTTAGGGTAACATAGACACCACATGTGACATAGCATGCACCAGATAGATGGCAGATGCTTGTTCATGTCAATGGTCCACATTTTCAACATCCTATGTCCTAGAGTATTGGTAACAGCTTCCTAGGTACTAGTTGGTGAATCCCACAGTGAGTCATACACATGCATTGAGGAAGTGGGTACCATGTTGTTTGCACAGACAGACAAGTGTGAAACTCAAATGTATGATGACACCACAGTTGAGGCCATAGAAGTGAGCCCCAACTATCAAGTGGCTGTGGTGGACCAGCATACAAGACAGCACGTGTCCACATATTTCCAGTGATCAATTGCACATAGGTGTCTTGTTCATGTGTGTGGTCCAATTATGATCCTGTAGATTGTTTGGGGTGTAATTTGTCACAGTTCGGTCCAGGACTCATCATGAGTCAGTGGCAGCTATTCCTGTATCTACTGAGTATCCTTGGTTGATCAATGTGAGTAAAGTGGATGAGGACATGTGAACCTACATGGGGATGGTCCCACCCTGTCACTAAAGACGTGTAATGAGACAGTCAACAGGGCAACCTTGGTGTACTGAGTGAGATAATGTCTCAGGTGTCATGTTCCGGCAGGTGTCATTACAACATTTGTACACAGGTTAGCCTCTGCAATTCTCACTGCATCTGGGAACATTATAGCCTCTGTGCTGATTATTATCGCAGCTATTCACCACACATGGCCCATCAATATGTTGTGAGCACTGTGATTCTGTGTGTGAACTGTCAGGGTCCTGACATGTGTGTATTTTTCATGGACATTATCAGAGGTTGCTGGTTGTGCTGTAAGCCCCGTACCCGCTGCAGGTACACTGTCACACTTTGTCATTCATGCATAAATGAGACCCAGACAAGGGATGGGCCATGAATTTTGCTTTTCCCAGAGGATTTTACTCAAATGGTACAGTTAAAAGACAG